>NC_135714.1:74374434-75630664 GCF_964656455.1 Halichoerus grypus
TTTCAAAGTTAATTTTTTTAATTTTCTTTTTTTCTTTTTTTTTTTTGTATTTTTCTTTTTCACTTTTTCAACCAACATTGTATCAATCCTTTTTTAAAAAAATCTTTTTTATTTTTCATTATTAGAGACATAGTCTATCCCTTCATAGTAGTTAACCTTATTTTTGGTATATATATATATAAGCTGTTCTCTCTTTAAAATTTTGGGATACAGTTTCTTCTAACAGAACAAAATATATCTTAAATATCTAGTGTATGGCTTTGTTCTAGTCTCCTGCCTGATCACATTCTCTGCCTTTTTTTCTTTTTAATTTATCTTCTTTCTTTTTTCAACCAACTTCTTATCAATTCTTGTATAAAATCTTTTACAATTTTCATCTTTACAGTCATATTCCATTTATTCACTGTATTTACCCTTATTTTTGTACATATATAAGCTTTTCTTTCTTTAAAATTTTGGGAAGCAGTTTCTTCTAACAGACCAAAATACGGCCAAAATGTAGTATGTGGCACTGATCTATTCACCAGCCTGATCATATTTGATCATATTCTTTTTTTTTTTTATCTTTTTCTTTTTTTTTCTTTCCCTTTCTTTTCCCCCAGTTTCAGGTCTCTTCTGATTTGTTTAGTGTATATTTCTGAGGTTGTTGTTACCCTGTTGGCATTTTGTTCTCTCATTCATCTATTCTCCTCTGGACAAAATGACAAGATGGAAAAAACCACCTCAAAAAAAAGAACAAGAGGGAGTACTGACTGCCAGGGACCTAATCAATATGGACATAAGTAAGATGTTGGAACTAAAGTTCAGAATGACGACTATAAAGATACTAGCGGGCTTGAAAAAAGCATGGGAGATATTAGAGAAACCCTTGCTGGAGAAATAAAAGAACTAAAATCTAACCGAGTAGAAATCAAAAGGATATTAATGAGGTGCAATAAAAAATGGAGGCTCTAACTGCTAGAATAAATGAGGCAGAAGAGAGAATGAATGCAAAAATTCTCACCAAAATACTAGCCAATAGGATCCAACAGTACATTAAAAGGATTATTCACCACGACCAAGTGGGATTTATCCCTGCGCTTCAAGGTTGGTTCAACATCCACAAATCAATCAATGTGATACAATACATTAATAAAAGAAAGAACAAGAACCATATGATCCTCTCAATAGATGCAGAAAAAGCATTTGACAAAGTACAGCATCTTTTCTTGATCAAAACTCTTCAGAGTATAGGGATAGAGGGTACATACCTCAATATCATAAAAGCCATCTATGAAAAACCCACAGTGAATATCACTCTCAATGGGGAAAAACTGAGAGCTTTCCCCCTAAGGTCAGGAACACGGCAGGGATGTCCACTACTACCACTGCTATTCAACATAGTACTAGAAGTCCTAGCCACAGCAATCAGACAACAAAAAGAAATAAAAGGCATCCAAATCAGCAAAGAAGAAGTCAAACTCTCACTCTTTGCAGATGATATGATACTTTATGTCGAAAACCCAAAAGACTCCACCCCAAAACTGCTAGAACTCATACAGGAATTCAGTAAAGTGACAGGATATAAAATCAATGCACAGAAGTCAGTGGCATTCCTATACACCAACAACAAGACAGAAGAAAGAAAAATTAAGGAGTCAATCCCATTTACAATTGCACCCAAAACCATAAGATACCTAGGACTAAATCTAACCAAAGAGGCAAAGAATCTGTACTCAGAAAACTATAAAAGACTCATGAAAGAAATTGAGGAGGACACAAAGAAATGGAAAATGTTCCATGCTCATGAGTTGGAAGAACAAATATTGTGAAGATGTCAATGCTACCTAGAGCAATCTACACATTTAATGCAATCCCTATCTAAATACCATCCGCTTTTTTCAAAGAAATGGAACAAATAATCCTAAAATTTGTATGGAACCAGAAAAGACCCTGAATAGCCAGAGGAATGTTGAAAAAGAAAAGCAAAGCCGGTGGCATCACAATTCTGGACTTCAAGCTCTGTTACAAAGCTGTAATCATCAAGACAGTATGGTACTGGCACAAAAACAGACACACAGATCAATGGAACAGAATAGAGAGCCCAGATAATGGACCCTCAACTCTATGGTCAACTAATCTTTGACAAAGCAGAAAAGAATGTCCAGTGGAAAAAAGACAGTCTTTTCAACAAATGGTGTTGGGAAAATTGGACAGCCACCTGCAGAAGAATGAAACTGGACCATTTCCTTACACCACACACAAAAATAGACTCCAAACGGTCGAAAGACCTAAATGTGAGACAGGAGTCAATCAAAATCCTAAAGGAGAACACAGGTAGCAACCTCTTCGACCTCAGCTGCAGCAACTTCTTCCTAGAAACATCGCCAAAGGCAAGGGAAGCAAGAGCAAAAATGAACTATTGGGACTTCATCAAGATAAAAAGCTTTTAGACAGCAAAGGAAACAGTCAACAAAACCAAAGACAACCGACGGAATGGGAGAAGATATTTGCAAATGACATATCAGATAAAGGGCTAGTATCCAAAATCTATAAAGAACTTATCAAACTCAACACCCAAAGAACAAATGATCCAATCAAGAAATGGGCAGAATATATGAACAGACATTTTTCCAAAGAAGACATCCAAATGGCCAACAGACACATGAAAAAGTGCTCAACATCGCTCAGCATCAGGGAAATCCAAATCAAAACCTCAGTGAGATACCACCTCTCACACCAGTCAGAATGGCTAAAATTAACAAGTCAGGAAACGACAGATGTTGGCGGGGATGTGGAGAAAGGGGAACCCTCCTACACTGTTGGTGGGAATGCAAGCTGGTACAGCCACTCTGGAAAACAGTATGGAGGTTCCTCAAAAAGTTGAAAATAGAGCTACCCTAGGACCCAGCAATTGCACTACTGGGTATTTATCCTAAAGATACAAATGTAGGGATCTGACGGGGCACGTGCACCCTGATATTTATAGCAGCAATGTCCACAATAGCCAAACTATGGAAAGAGCCAAGATGTCCATCGACAGATGAATGGATAAAGAAGAGGTGGTATATATATACAATGGAATATTATGCAGCCATCAAAAGGAACGAAATCTTGCCATTTGCTACGATGTGGATGGAACTGGAGGGTATTATGCTGAGCGAAATAAGTCAATCAGAGAAAGACATATATCATATGACCTGACTGATATGAGGAATTCTTAATCTCGGGAAACAAACTGACGGTTGCTGGAGTGGTGGAGGGTGGGAGGGATGGGGTGGCTGGGTGATAGACATTGGGGAGGGTATGTGCTATGGTGAGTGCTGTGAATTGTGTAAGACTGTTGAATCACAGACCTGTACCTCTGAAACAAATAATACATTTTATGTTAAAAAGAAGAAGAAGAAGATAGCAGGAAGGGAAAAATGAAGGGGGGGAAATCGGAGGGGGAGACGAACCATGAGAGATTATGGACTCTGAGAAACAAACTGAGGGTTCTAGAGGGGAGGGGGGTGGGGGGATGGGTTAGCCTGGTGATGGGTATTAAAGAGGGCACATACTGCATGGAGCACTGGGTGTTATATGCAAACAATGAATCATGGAACACTACATCAAAAATTAGTGATGTAATGTATGGTGATTAACATAACATAATAAAATTTTTAAAAATCAGGCAATTAAAAAAAAGAAAAAGAAACTGGAACCCTCGTGCACTGTTGGTGGGATTGTTAAATGTTGCAACTGCTATGGAAAACAATATGGAGATTCCTCAAAAACTTAAAAATAGAGCTATCATATGATTAAGCAATTCCACCTCTGGTATATATCCAAAGAATTCAAAACAAAATCTCAAAGAGATATTTGCATTCATCTTCACTGCAACATTATTCACAATAGCCAAGACATAAAAACAACCTAAATAGCCATCAACAGATTAATGGATAAAGAAAATGTGGTATATACATACCATGGAAAAATACTCAGCCTTAAAAAAGAGGAAGGAAATCCTGTCATATGTGACAATATGGATGAACTGGAGGACATTATGCTTAGTGAAATAAGCCAGTCACAAAAGAACCCATACTGCCTGATTCCACTTACATAAGGTACTTAAAATAGTCAAATTCATAGAAACATAGTAGAATGGTGGCTTCCAGAGGCTATGGAAGGGGGAAAAAAGGGAGTTGCTACTCAATAAATATTAAATTTCAATTATTCAAGGAAAAAAAAAAGTGACCCCTCATGCACTGTTGTTGGGCATGTAAATTGGTGCAGCCACTATGGAAGACATTATGAAAGATCCTCAAAATATTAAATATATAAAATCATTTGACCCAGTAATCCCAACTACTAGAGATTTACCCAAAGAAAGCAGAAACACTAATTTAAAAAGATTTATGTATCCCTATGTTTACAGCAGCTTTATTTATAATAGCCAAAATATGGAAGCAACCCAAGTGCTAATTAATAGATGAATGGCTAAAGAAGAAGTGGTAGATAAATAGATAGACAGACAGACAGATATATAGAAATCTTGATATTTGTGACAACATCAAATGGACCTAGGGGGTATTATGCTAAGTTAAATAAATCAGGGAAAGACAAATATCATATAATTTCACTTATATAATCTAAAAAAACAACAGAATAAATGAAGAAAAAAGAAACCAAAAAAACCCACACTCTTAATTACAAAGAACAAACATGGTTGCCAGAGGGGAGGTAGGTGAGAGATGAGTGAAATAAAGGTGATTAAGAGGTACAAACTTATAGTTATGAAATAAATAAGTCATAGAAATGAAAAATACAGAATAGGGAATATGGTGAATAATGTAATAACATTGTATGGTGACTACACTTATCATTGACTAATGAGCACTGAGTAATGTATAGAATTGTTGAATCAATGTTTTACACCTGAAACTAATATAACATTGTATGTTACTTATACTTCAATATTTTTAAAAAGCCTAATGGAAAATTCTTAATAGATAAGAAATTGAGTAAATGTGCAATGCTTTAAACCATTTGCTTTTTGACTTTTTAATCAATATGTAAGAAATTCCTGGTTTTTCTATATATTTTCTATCCCCCCTCAGACACAATGACTAATTATATATTATGAACATATAAGCCTAATAAACTTTTTGAGATAGAAACCAGATTTATAATTCTCTTTGGATTTTAAAGTTTAAAATAGACTATATTTGTAGGGATAATTAAATGCAAGGCTAAAATCCTTAGTTATAGGTATTATTACTTTTTACTATAAAACTATTCAAATAAATTTACAACATATAATCCCTGAGATTGGTCACCAAGAATAAATTTATGTTTTTAGCATGAGGAAAGAATTTAAATCCCTGCATTTAAGTTTCAGCTCACAATTTGCCTCAAATTTTCCAGCAAGCCCTGCCAATGTATTCAATAAGCAAAAACTTGAATTAATTTACTGTTTGGTTTCTCATTGTACTGAAAGGAAATAAATACTGATGATGTTGCATAAAGCCTCTATGCCCTGATTTCCTCTACCTGTCTTATGCTCACTTTTCTTCTTGTACCACTCTCCAATTCACTTGCTTTTCTTTAGCCACATGGTCCTTCAGTCCTGCTTATAAGAGATTCATGATTCTTATTTCTTCATTGAGGTTCTGGCATTAAGCTAGTTGGATTAATCCATGGAACAAAGTAATCTGTGAACCAGTTAGCCATGTAGGTAATATTCTTTCCTTCGAGGAAAGTGAGGACATTCAAATCCAGGAATATATTTGTCATCTTGGCTCCCTACTTCTCTATACCTGTCCTAAATTCATTCAATCAGATTTCAAACTGAGGCTCTCAGTGTGCTTGGAGGTTTGAAGATACTGAAGGTCACACAGAACTATCTCTGTATAGAAGATGGAAAGATGTCAATGATAAATGTAGCAAGATGTTGACATTTTGGAGGAATATTTGCTCAGATCCAGAAAATGCCCAAATTTGCATTTAACAGGACAGGTTTTAACTTCTCAATTAAAACAAAAATAAAATACCTAGCTCAAACAGTTGTAATGAGAAGGAAATGAGAGAGCATATATTAAGAGAAACAAATCAGCATTAAAATGCAGATACTGAATAACTAGATGGACTCTGATTGCTGGGGCAAGCACACAAGTGCTTTCATTTTTTAATAACCTCATGATGTAGATGTTCAGAATCACTCAAATATAATATAAACCACATGTGCTAAACACACACAGACATATACACACACACAGGTTCTACTAAATATATACTGCTATAAAACCTTTGAAGAGGTATGAATGAGCCCATTTTGTGATAGAGTATTTAAAACAGTATTAAGCATAGTTCATAACTAGTCTCTGGGGTGGGGGGGAATTATTCTGACGGCTGCATCTGTTCCAGAATCCCCTAGGTGTTCCATATATTCATCAGCTGATCATCAGCTGCGAATAATTTCTTCACATGATTCTTACTCCTTCCTCTATACTCTGGTTTATCAGTAAGGTAAGTGTTAAATAAGTAGGACAAATAAATCAAGAACCAAATGTAAGCTTTCATCAAATACGAACCAAATATTTTTTTTTATCATATTGTATTTATAGTTCATTAAATGCTAAGAAAACAACCTGCCAGTTGTCACTGTATGATCCTATATTTAGGAGAATCCAAAGGTTCTTCTTCATATGAAAACCAACAAAAATTTCCAATATAAAAATAATTTAAGGGGTGCCTGGATAGCTCAGTCAATTGAGTGTCTGATTCATGATTTCGGCTCAGATCATGATCTCATGGGTTGTGAGATTGAGCACCCATCCCCCAATCAGGCTCCACACTCAATGGGGAGTCTGCTTGAGATTCTCTCTCTCCCTCTCCCGTGCTCCCTCTCCCCACACTCATACTCTCTAAATAAATAAATCTTTAAAATAATGACTTTAGGGGCGCCTGGGTGGCTCAGTCGTTAAGCGTCTGCCTTCGGCTCAGGTCATGATCCCAGGGTCCTGGGATCGAGCCCCACATCAGGCTCCCTGCTCAGCAGGGAAGCCTGCTTCTCTCTCTCCCACTCCCCCTGCTTGTGTTCCCTCTCTCACTGTGTCTCTGTCAAATAAATAAATAAAATCTTAAAAAAAATAAAATAAAATAAAATAATAATTTTAAAATGACTAAAGTTCTTTTATCCTATTCTAAAGCCAATTTCAGCATGGCATTTGCTTTTCCTTTTTCATACAAAAACAAGAAAACATGGAGAAATGTGCACTTTAAGGCACGTGGGATTTTGATTTTATATATGTGTGTTACTGCAACCCATCTTTTGTAATTTGTACTTTCCCAAAGAACTAGAGAGAAATATTGTCTAGCAATGCAGACATTAAATGCAGTATAAATATGTGGTAAATTTACATTTTTGGATCCAAGCAAAATTTTGCCAAGATGCTTCTTTTTGGCCTTGGCTGCAAACAATACTCAAGTCCTATTCTGAAAAATACTTTTGTTCTTTGTAATTTCTTATAGAGCAAGACTATAAAATTCTCTAAATTCTCTAAATTTTCTAGAGGGAAATTTTTTTGAGGCTATAGGTGACTTCAATAAGGACACTTCTAAGAACTCTATGAATCTCTTCCTGCCCTCTTTACCTCCCGCTTATTCTCTAATTCTCTAAAATTCTCTAAAATTTCTCTAAATTCATATTTTCATAAAGCTCACATTTAATAAATGACTTGAATCTATACATATTTTGGAATAGTCAGCACTTAAATTTGAGAAATTTGTCTATCCCTCTACATCTATCCACCCACCCACTCATGTATCCGACATTTACTGAGTATCTACCATGTGCCAGGCACTCTTCCACATGCTTGGGGAATATTGGAGAACAAAACAAAGATCTCTGCCCTGGTGGAGCTTATATTCTATCTAATTATCAACATCAAAAATAAGTGTAATAAATTAAGAATATTATAAATATATTAAGAGATGATAAATTCTATAAAAAAAAGTGTTTAAGTAGAGCAGGGCAAATGGATTTACAGGTTCTGGTGATAGAGCAGATGGAACAAATGCAGGACTAAAAATGGTGTGGTAAACGTAAGGCTCATTAAGGTACAATTTGAGCAGAGACTTGAAGTAGGTGTGGCAGTTGGCCAAAGAGCTATTTGCAGCGAGAGAGGAGAGGTGGAGCACACTCCTGAAGGTGGGAGTTAGCTTGGTATGTTTAAGGAAGTTCTTGCAGGTCAGTGTGGCTGCAGTATTGAGAGCCAAGGAAAGAAGTAGGAGATGAAGTTGGAGAAATAATGTGAGCCCAGTCACCTAAAGACTTAGAAGACATTTGAAAGACTTTGGATCCATTGTGAGGAAATGGCCAGCCATTGTAGTTTATAGTAGAGGGGTGACATGAACTACGTTTTAAAGGATTATCTCTTTGTCACTTTGGGGTGCTAGAAAAAAACACCAAAGACTGCTATCTTAAATAACAAACATTTATTCCTAACATTTCTGGAGGATGGAAAATCTAAGATCAAAGTGTCAGCAGACTCAGTTTCCGTTGAGAACCTACTTCCTGGCAAGTGAGCAACTACTTTCTTGCTATATACATACATGGCAGAAAGAGAAAGCTCTCATGTCTCTTCCTCTTCTTACAAGAACACTAACTCCATCATGGAGGCTCTATTCTCATGAACTTATATAAACCTAATGACCTCCCAATGGCCTCACCTCTAAATATCATCACATTGGATATTAGGGCTTCAACATGTAAATGAGGAATGGGGAGCATAAACATTCAGTCCACAACAGATTACTTTGGTTTCTATGTTAATACTAGATTGTAGGAGTGGCAAGGATAGACCTATGAAGACAGATAATGAGGCTATTCTTTGTTTTTGTTTTTGTTTTTTGTTTGTTATGAGATTATATTGGTTCCACCAAGGAAGCAGGTCTGTGAACTGGTCAAATTCTGGATTCATTTCAGTGATGAAATCAATAGGATTTCTTGGCAGTTCCTGATAAATGAAGTAGGATTCCAAGGTCATAAATGTGAGAAACTAGAAGAACACAGTTACAATTTATGAGATCAGGGAAGCTGCAGGAAAAACAAATTTGGGGGAGGGAGGTATAAGAGGTAAAACTGTAGTTTGCAGTTGAGGTTCCATTAACTACCTAAGTGGAGATGTCAAGTAGGCAGATATATGTCTGGAGATCACAAGAAAGGGTCAGGGCTATAGATATAAACTTAGCAGTTAATACATAAGATGGTATATAAAGATACTAGATGAGGTCAAAAAAGTGGATGAGTATAGACGAAAAATAGTAGAGGGCCATGCACTGAATTCCATATTAGAATATTCCATATTGAGAATACTAAAAACAAGAGAAGAAACTACCAAAGCAGACTGAGAAGGAACAACCAATGAGGTGAAAGAAAAGTTGTGACATCTGAAGCTGAGTAAAATCTACCAAAAAAAGGAGTGATAATGAAGCTGCTCACAGGTCAAGTATGAGGAGAAATGTAAATTGACCATTGGATTTAGCTTTGAGGCTATAGGTGACTTCAATAAGGACACTTCTAAGAACTCTATGAATCTCTTCCTGCCCTCTTTACCTCCCGCTTATTAATCTTCAATTTTAACTTCTTCCAGTTATGATTACCAGTTATTTTTCCCTGTGTCTCTAATTACAAAAGGAGTATATGCTAGTTGAATTAGTGAAATAATTTCACACCATTATCCATACTAACCCAAATAGAAAAATATAATATTAATTTAAGGGTCAGGCTTCTTGTATTTGTTGACAAAAATTGGTGGGTCCTAATTACTGTAATAGAGAAATATAAATTTGATTCATTGTTTTTAAGAGTTGCATTCACGCTAATGTGTGAATCATAATTTAATCAATATTTTCTGAACCAAGAGACAGTTATTTCCAGTTTTTGTCTCTATAGATGGTACTGTAAAAATATTATTGTTCAACATCCTGATACCTGTGCTTTTGTTTCAGTTGGATAGTTTCTCAAAAGTGAAATTCATAGTCAAAAATATGTATATTTTATAATTTAATGGATATTGTTGCAGCCCTACTAATAATTAATAAGACTGTTTACCTTATCTTTACTAGCATTGGATTATATTAATTTTTTGGAGTATTTTTTAGGACTTTCTAATCTGAAAGATACAGTAATTGTTGCTATAGTTTTCATTTCTTTGAATAGTAATCAGGGGAAGCACCATATATTAAATGAATAGTATTTTGATTTTGACCTTATGTGAATTAACCATCCTTCCCCTTTGTTTATTTAAATTTTTTTAGTATTAGCCAGGAAATTACTTTTTTCTAATATAATGTTTTTTAAAATTTATTTTATTTCTTTCACATATGTAATTCCATCTCCCTGGTCAATCCCTTTAGAAAGGTATAATTTTGCTTCTTTTTTCCTTAATCAGACTTTCTCAGGATTAACTATGTTAGTTGTTTCTAAAAAAGCTTTTTCTTTAATTTAGTATTTGTTTGATTGTCACAACAGGATAGTACTATGCTTGGCAGCATAACAGATATAGTTAAGGAAGTAATGTTTCTTTAATGGTAAAAGAAATGGAAACTTACAAAGATAATTACTTAAATAGGAGACAGCACAGCATGCTCACACACTGAGGTATGAGCTTACCAGTTTTTTCCAAAGTTCCCGTATAGAGGCATACAACTTCCCATGAGGGAGGGAATATCCCCAAAGAGAGGCTCCCTTTGCCACACTGAAGATTTTCATATCATACTAGTTCCCTGACCTTCAACTCAGCATACCAAACCATTCTAGAGATGGGAGACTCTGGCCTCCTAAATAGCACGTGCAACTTAGGTGTCAACACATTCCTGAATCTTGATCACATAACTGGGCCAAGAATTTCCAAGTTTCCTCAGACCTCATGTTATTTTTCCTTTTCAACACTCATTTCTATTTCTATTCCCTTTCCCTGTTTGGGCAAACAAAGTATCGAGTATGTCTCTAGCAGTGAGAGGTAACTTTCACCCATATCTGTTTGCTCACTTTTTTTTTTTTTCATACTAACTAATTAACAAGGCAATGCTCCCAAAGGCTTTAGCATGATCTGTACTTACTGGCCTTTTTTGCAAGTAGATATGGACATATGACGAAGTTGAAATATGAGTGAAAGTAATGGGTGCCCCTTTCACATCATTTACTTAAAACAAACATGCTTACCCTTTGATTCCTCTCTATCTGCCCATGAGTTTAACTATGTGGTGCTGGTCAGGCAGCTTCAATCATGGTGATAAAGGCAACTTAGTCTACACTAGAGGATAACAAAAGCTAAGAAGCAGGACTATTGGTGGCTGCAAAGACAATGTTTTTTGACCCTCTACTGCCTATACAATAAAATGAAAACACACAAACTAACAACAACAACAAAAAATATTGTCTTGTTTTGAGCCACAATATTTTGGAGTCTTTTCCAAATATCACAGTCATTTAGCCAAAGGACTGGCAAACTCTTTCTGTAAAAGGCCAGATAGTAAACATGTTCCGCTTTGCTGGCCTTACAATTTTTGTTGGGACTACACCATCTGCCCCAAATCTGCCCTTTTACTGTGAGGGGAGACAGAGACAATACATAAATGGATGAGCATAGCTGTGTTCTGATAAAACTGTTAAAAACAAAAAACAAAAAACCAAGTTGCTACCTATTTGCCTCATGGTTATAATTTGATAGTTTGATGTCCCCTAATCCAGCCTACAATATAATATAATCTTTTTGGTTATACATGTGTTTGAAAATACTTTTGTGTGAATATACATTTGTCTTAAATTTATAAAAACTGCATTGCGCTAAAGCTATAAATTTTTAAATTTTTTTAAAAGATTTTATTTATTTGTCAGAGAGAGAGAGAGCATGAGTGCAGGAGAGGCAGAGGGAGAAGCAGGGTCCCCACTGAGGCAGGGAGCCCAATGTGGGGCTCAATCCCAGAACCCCTGAGATCATGAACGGAGCCGAAGGCAGACACCCAACTGACCGAGCCACCCAGGCATCCGTATAATTTTTAATTTTAATACCATAAATTTGAGATTACATTATAATCTGCATATGCTGTTGATTACTTTTGATTGCTGCCTGGGTTTCCATAAATATTAGTTAGGAGACAATTGATATGTTAATATATCGAATCTTCTGATATATGAAAATGATAAATCTCTCCATTTGTTAAGGTCCTCTTTAGTTTCTCCCAGAAATGTCTTATAGTTTTTAGTGAGTCAAACTTACACACATGTGCTTAAATGTTTGTCTTAGTAATCTGTATGTTTTGACACTACTGTTAGTAGCACTTTTAAGTTTCCACTTCTAGTTGTTAAAACCTTTTAACAAAAATGTATTTGAATTTACATATTAACTATGTATAACAGAACCTTACTAAATTCATCAGTAGTTCTGGTAGCTTTTTTTGTGGATTGCTTAGTATTTTCTATAGAGAATCATGTTGACAGAAAAAGTAAAATTTTACTGTTTTTTCAAATCTGTATGCCTTTATTTCTTCTTTCTTGTTTTATTTCACATTCATGAACTTTCAGTACAGTTATGAATACAAATGGTAAGGGTGGACATTCCTTTTTTGTTCCTGATCAAAATGGGAAAGCATTCAATTTTTCAACGTTGGCTATTATGTCCACTGAAATTATTTTTGAAGATCACTTTTGTCAGAATGATGAAGTTCCCTTCCTTCCTAGTGTGCTGAGAATTTTATTATAAATGAGTACTGAATTTTGTCAAATGGTATTTCTGCAACCATGGTCATATGTGTATGGTTTTCCTACTCTGTTCTGCTAGTACGGTGAATTACATTTTTTTATAACATCTTTTTTGGGTGAATGATATTCCATTGTATGGCTATACAACATCTGTTTATGGGTCAGTTGTAGACATTTGAGTTCATTTCACTTTTTGATTATGAATAATACTATTATGAACATTCATGTACAGGTTTTTACATGAGCATATGCTTTCATTTCTCTAGCAGAATGTTTGGGTCATATGGTAATTTGAAGTTTAGCTTTAAGGAAGTGCCATGCTGTTTTGCTAAGAGGCTGCACCATTTTACCATTCCCCCAGCAATCTATGAGTTCTATCTCATACCATCTGTATGCTGAACACTTGCACTTACAGACTGTTGTCTGCTGGGTCAGTTAACGCTTTCACCAGTTAGTTGCATCTTATCAAAAGTGAAATGTGGCTGTCCAAAGATCAGTTTTTGCCAGTTATATTGTAATCACTCCGTTTAATTAAATGTTATGTCAACAAATAAAAATGAATGCAAATAAAGAATTTGTTTTCTTGAAATCTAAGTTGAATGCTCTGGAAGGACTTCATAAAAGCTAGTTACTAAAAGAATGCAGATAAATTAAGTATGGACAAGACAATGTAAAAGATTAGATGGAACTTCACAAACTGCAGGAGGATGCTAAACTCAATTTACTTGGGAGGTTTCTGGACATTTCTCTACCACTTTTAAGAAACTGGAAATCATAACTGATATTTTATGGGAAGAGTTGTAAAAGCAAAACAAACTAAAAAAAAAACTCTATTCAATGGACTTGTTTATCAAAAAAAGGTCTTGAAGCTATATGAAAATTGATAAATGAATACATACATATGTTTAAGTTAATATAAAATGTTTGAGTTTATGTTTGTATTTTCATGATTCTCTATGTATAATTAACCTTTAGTCAATAAACTACAACTAATAAAACTTTTTTTTTAGATTTTATTTATTTATTTGAGATAGAGAGAGAGCACACAGGAGCAGGGGGAAGTGTAGAGGAAGAAGCAGACTCCCTGCTAAGCAGGGAGCCGGACGCAGGACTCTTAGGGTCCTGGGATCATGACCTGAGCTGAAGGCAGACACCGCCTGCTGAGCCACCCAGGCACCCAAGAAAACTCTCAAGCATTTTTTACCATCATATTGTCTTCGAGCTTAGAGAAGGCATATATTTTGCTGTTCTCCTTTTTAAATTTTATTTTCTGGATGTCAATCTCTCATCAAAATAGTGAAACTCAGAAAATAGAATAATGGAAAGAAAAATGACTTGATCAAACATGAGGTTGAGTATATTCAAGGCATATGTTGCTAAATTTGCTAGGCATACATGGTTCAGTTTAAAAAGCACAGGATAAATGAGTGGAACAAGAATAAAAAGTAGATTTCAACTTCTTGTCTGTGTTTTGAAATTATAAAATCTTTATCACAGTAGAAATATCTTGTATGAATAAGATAAATGTGGTAAAACAAAGTGTGTTGATATTTAAGTAGTCATGTGTGTTCATAAGTTAAGTCACTCATATATAGAGGATACTCCTCAGTAACAATTATCTGAACATATTCAAAACCCTAAAGATATAAAGGCAAAGAAAAACATAGTGGAGGAGTTCTTTAAGGAATTGATAATAAAGTAAGATAGAAGTATGTCTCCCATGGTAATATATAAATTTCTAGGATTTATTTACACATAGAACTTATAAAATAATTTTATAATAAAAAATAGGAAGGCTTATAGAGTTTCCATATACCTAGCAAACTGTTCATTATTAACTTGTTACGTTAGTAAGGTACAGTTATCACAATTAATGCAGCAGTATTGATACACTATCATCAAGTTAAGTCCATACTTAAATCAGATTTCCTTAGTTTTTGCCCAATGTTCTTTTCCACCTTTCCAGGATACATTGTATTTACTCATTATGTCTCATTAGGTCATGGCGGTTTTTCAGTTTTTTTTTTTTTTTATGACTTTGGCAGTTTTGAGGAGTATTGGTTGGGTATTTTTTGCTTCTTAGAATGCCTCTCAATTGGGACTTGTCTGATATTTTTTTTTCTCATGATTAAATTGGGGTTATTAGCTTTTGTGAGGAAGACCAGAGGTAAGTATCATTCTCATCACATCATATCAAGGGTATTTACTATCGACACGACTTTTGTGCACCTGGGTGGCTTAGTCATTTAAACATATGCCTTCTGCTCAGTCATGATCTCACGGGCCTGGAATTGAGCCCCACATCAAGCTCTCTGCTCAGTGGGGAGCCTGCTTCTCCCTCTCGCTCTGTGTTCTCTCTCGCACACATGCACGCAAAATCTCTCTTGCTCTCTCTCAAATAAATAAATTGATCTAAAAAAAAAATGACTTTTCACTATGGCTTTTCACCTGTAGGTAATGCTTATTTTGTTTCTCCACATACATGTGGTATTCTCTGGAAGGAAGTTACTATGTACAACCAAACTTAAAACATACAGTTAATCTCCACTTCCTTCCAGGTAAAGTATCTCCGTAAATTACTTGGAATTCTTCTGCACAAGAGGTTTGGCTCTTCTCCCTCTACTTAGTAATTTATTTATGTCAGTATTAATATTTACATATCGAGTTACAATCCAATACTACTCTATTGTATTGCTAAAATTGTTCCAGCTTTAGATATTACTGTTCTTTCAGTTGCCTATTCCATCCCTTTGACATACCCCTATCACTGTGGTTTAACTCTTTTTTTAGTACTTCCTTATTTTCTGGTACTGCAGGATGCTCAAGACTCATCTTGTATACTTTTTGCCCCAGTTATTTCTCCAAAGAACCCGGCTATCTCCTTTCACTGGAAAATAGCATTAGAAACAAAGATCTTCACTCTAGGCATCCTTATTTGCTCCTGGGGTATCACTCCTTCTAGGCCATCTCAGCTAATACAGCAAGGAAATGTATATGTATATACTAACCAGTGTGTGCACACATATCCATAAGTATTTCCACATGTAACCATCTGTATCTATATTAAGGTAAAACCTAAGTTTATGCTGATGTTTTCACCTCCAACCCATTACCACATGGATCATGGGTCTACACTTCTGCCCTTGTTTATCTGTAAATTCCCACTCCAGCAGTGAGAAACTGCCATCATTTACTTAATTCTATTATACTGTGTAGTGGTTTCAGAATTGTTAATCTGTATATCATGAAAAATAATACTGAGTAAAGTGTACATATGCAGTCTCTTTTGCTGTCCTCTCACAGTTTCCACTCACCTCCAAGGTCAGCACATTTCCTACATCTTTTTCAGTGAGGTTTTTGCTTAAGTTTCTATTTCAGTTAGATTATTTGTTATAGTTTGCATTTCATTCTGGGATGACCAACCTTTAAATGACTTTTTAAAACTCACATACATTAAAATTCACTCAGCACTGTGAAGTTCTGTGGGTCTTGACAAATCTGTAGTGTCATTTATCCACTATTACAGTTTCATCCATGATAACTTTATTGCTTTAAAGTTTTCCCCATTTTCATTTATTAACTCCCTCCAAAAAACTCCCGGTCACCATTGATCTGTTTATAATTTTTCCTTTTCCAATACATCATATAGGCATACAGAATAGAGTCATTTCAGAGTGGCTGCTTTTACTTTGCAATATATATTTAAAGTACATCCACATCCTTGTATGAATCTTAAGCATAAATTTTTATATAAATAGCAAAATGTTTTCTCCAACATTTTTCCCAGTTAAAAAGTCTGTATTAGAGACAATTCCATATCAGTATACACAGACCACTTTGGTTTTAAAACTATGATATACTATACTAGAGAATGGATAATCTAAACATTCCACTATTGACGAGTATTAATGGTTTCTGGGTTTTGTTGGTTTTTTTTTTTGTTTGTTTTATTTTGTTTTGTTTGCTATTACAAATATGGCTTCACTGAATTGCCATATAACTTTGAATTCATAGTTGTCTAATTATTTTATAGATAGCATGAAGTACTGATTTTGGAGGTACCACATGTGGTTAAAATTAGGTTTTTATTTTGAAATAATTTTGGATTTACAGGAGGGTTGCAATGATAATACAGTTTCTGTATAATCCTTCCCCTAGCATCTTCCATTAACCATGGTTTTATAGCTAATATTTGATACAGAATACATTTTGCTTTCCAAGGAAGCTGCACCAATTTATACTACCTCCAATACTCTGTAAGGAAAACTCTCTTTTACAACCTTTTTAGTAGTGGATGTCACTCTTAAATTTTGTTGATCTGATGTGTACATAGATTTTGTACATAAGTTGCAGTTTCCGGATTTAGTGAAGGTACCTTTTCATATGATTGCCGCCGATGTTTATAATGCCTTGATTCTTCTGTTTATTTTCTTTGATTATTTATCACATATCCCTCATGAGGCTCTCTCAGGCTCACTCACCTCCAACATGTTCAACTGTTATCCATCTCAACAGCTAACGAATCTCTGCAGCTATCCCTGGTCCTGCTACCTTAAGACATACCTGCCACTTGTCCAGAGTTTCTGGTTCTTCCCAACTTTTGGACTTGGATAAGGTAACATTGCACAAAAATTGGGACTGACTTCCCAGTCAGGCCAAGACATGAAACCTAGAATGACAAGGAGCTAACTCTCCACGGAGGAACCTTGACAGATGGGAAAGAAGCAGGATGGAGCAGGCAACTACGTTACCTATCCATTCCTTCTCAGATGGACATGGTTTTTGAATTGCCTGACCTTGATTTTCTTCTCTTCTCCCTGGCTCATTTATTTCCATCAATCTTTCTGCCTTGAGATTGCATATTACAAGAAAACATTGCATATTGTACCTGAGACTGCCCTCAGGCTCCTTTTCTAGTGGAGCCTGGGTTAAGATGCCATTTCTCTCTTGGGTAGGGTTTTTCTTTACCAACTTGCAAAATGCCATCATGCATTATGGTAATTATTTCCTTCCTGTTATACATGTACTAAGTATTTTTGCAGTATATAATTGTCTATGAAATTGACTGTATAGTACTTCTCATTGTATAAGAGAAAAATTTTCATATATTTGGTTATGTCACTCTTTCCCTTATGACATTTGGAGATTCCTATGTTGTTTGAGAAGGCTTTCTCTATCCCAAGATTATTTTTAAGATTCCCCTAGAGTATAAGATCTTTAACTTTTTCTTCTTAATTCATTTGAAATGTATTTCTATAATGATGGAAGTCAGAAATTGGTTTAGAC
Organism: Halichoerus grypus; assembly: GCF_964656455.1. Lineage (NCBI taxonomy): Eukaryota > Metazoa > Chordata > Mammalia > Carnivora > Phocidae > Halichoerus > Halichoerus grypus. The sequence continues at coordinate 74,392,448 of NC_135714.1, forward strand.
TTCAAAGGAGAGCTTCTAATTTATTCCCATTCCTTTTTGCTCAGTGTTATAAAGTCTCTAGAACTCATGTAGAAAGAATTATGAAAGAATCTACATTCAAATTAACAAAAAACAACCACTTTTCCTTTAGTTCCAGTATTACAGACCTAATAACATAACTCAGATATAGGTGAGACCAAATGCCCTTCTGTAAGTCAAACAATTTCCTTTGAACTTCCATTTCAGGGAATTCATTTTCCTCTTTAATTCCTAATAACATGAAGTAATACCTTACTGAGTTATACTTACACAGATCCATCAGCATATTTTTTTTTCTTTTTTTCTGGTCAGGTTAAATTTAGTAATACATACTTATAACCCACCTGCCACTTCTATGCCAACTGGAAAAAAATTAAAAAGCTGCTCCTTTTGGATGGATACAGCTCTGCAGTAGGCAGCTTGGCAAGCTCTCAGCATCTTTGCACATATTAGAAAAAGGTTCCACCTCATGACTAAAGCAGCCCCACCTCAGACAAAGATCTTCTCATACCAGCCTCCTCAGCCAGATGCACCAGTGTAATGAACCTGCTTAAACCTATGCTGGAGATCTGCTTAAGGCGAAGCTGTCCATGCCCTCTCCCTCAAATAAGTGTGGTAGGACTGATTTACTCTTTGAAGAAAGGTAGAATTTGAACATATTAGAAAAACAAAAGAGGAAGAAGAAAGATATATCAAATATTCTGAGATCTTTCTTCTAAGATACTCAACTCTCTGGAGATTCCTCAAAAGGTAGAGGGCTTCTCTGAGGTAGACTCATCTTGTTATTTTGTAAAGATTAAATACAGCAACCCTATCCCCTCATTTCAATTCATGTGAGGATTTTTATTCCCTGTGGTTCTTTTCATTCTCCACAGTAAAGTGGCACAGAACATTCTATTTTTGTTAAATCTTTATTTTTTTCTTTTAATTTTCATTTAAAGTGATGCATTTATTTTTGAGGACAGGGTTTCACCATGTACTGAAAAGTATCATTTCCATGCACTTGAAAATTTATTATTTTCCCACTTTATACTCTATTTTCTAATTCCATTCTTATCTTCCCCCATGATTTTATTTAAATATACATGATTTTGGGCGCCAGGGTGGCTCAGTTGGTTTAGCGACCGCCTTCGGCTCAGGTCATGATCCTGGAGTCCCGTGTCGGGCTCCCTGCTCTGCGGGCAGTCTGCTTCTCCCCCTGACCCTCCTTCCTCTCATGCTCTCTCTCATTCTCTCTCTCTCAAATAAATAAATAAAAATCTTAAATATACATGATTTTATTTAAATATACAATATTCCTTAAAAATATATTTTTTATGCTATAAATCTTTTTCTTACTTTTATATTCAACAGGTTTTTGAGCTCAATTAATGTTAGTATATGAAAATCTAGTTCATTACTTTTAGCTGATGCAGAGACCTATATATAATATATTATATAAAGATATATATTTATATATAAATGTTATAAATATATATTTCCTATATAATACTTTTACTTCTCTATTCTTCAGTATTGGATTTCTTGTGTTCCTATGCTGCAGACTTTGCTAATTCCCTGTTGTTTTTATCTCCTCAGAGTATTTAGTCTCCTGGGATGGCCTTTCTTAGCATGGTTAGTTTTCTCACTCTAGAGATATAACTTTCCAAACCAAGAAATCATACCTACACAGATATCCTTTGGGGGATATATGCATGAGAAATAGAGAAGGCACACACAATCCATAATACACCTATCCCACCAAAGATCTCTGTTCTCAGCAGCCATGTTTGAATCTACTTTTAAAACTTTCATAACTAGACACTGAATCTTCAATATAGACTCTCAAATTTGCACTCTTGTGTTGTTCATTTCTGGTACTTTTTAAAAATTTAAATTCAATTAACATAATGGGTATTATTAGTTTCAGAGGTAGAGTTCAGTGATTCATCAGTTGTATATAACACCCAGTGCTCACTACATCATGAACCCTCTTTAACGCCCATCACCCAGTTTCTAGTACTTTCAATCATACTGCCAAAATAACTCTTTTTATCATATCATATTTTCCCTTTAAGAGACCGGTTATCCTTTTGGTTTTCATCCACCACCCTTCCTGATATTCCCTTGCTGCATTTCAGTTGCTTGCCGCTACAAATAATACTTTTGTGCCTTTGTTAATGATTATCATCCAGTCTGGAAAAAAAAAATCAATTATACTTTCTTCAGTTTATTGTGCTTCGGATCAGGTAGTGGGAATCATTACTGGCTGCTATCCCATACCTGTCCACTCTGAGCATCAAGATTTGAATTCAGGTACACTATAATTTTATTACCTCAGCGTCTGGTACTTTTTGAGGAAAATGAGGCACTGAGTTCTACTTTGTGCTCCCCCAAATTTGACAATTGTGTGCTAAAAATGAAATTATGGACACAGATCACTGAAAATACGTGTTCTAATATAACATATATTTTAAAATATTAAAAACAAAACAAAAACCTATTCTCCATTTAAAGGGAAATGAAGATATAAAATCCTCCCTCTTCAGTTTCTCACTTAAGCATCAGAATAGGAGAAGAGAAGACATACAGAATCAACAAATAATTTAGCTCCTTCACTAGTTTCTATGGCAACCTTTCTGCATTAAACTAAGAACAAAATGAACTAAAAAAAAAAAAAATCAGGCTTGCCTTGGCCTTGGTCATTGACACTTTTAGCATTACTTTCTTCAATACAATGTTCAAAGCAATCAAAAACATACTAGTCAAAATGTTGACTCTACATATAAAGACTTTTATAAAATTTAATGTAAGACAGTCAGTATATAGTAAATGGGACAAAAATAAGATTTCCTTTTCAAAAGTCAACTTAAAAAATTATGAACTCTTGCCTGTTGACAATGACTGAAATAAACTAGTCTATAAATTGCCAGTTTGAAAGGGATTTATACAGGGTGGGTCAATTCCATCTGCTCCTCAGATAAAGTATCTTACATGCTATTCCCCTGGAATTTCTTTGCTGACCCTGAGTCTCTGCAGATGAAGGATTTGTCCACGTTGTCCCAATAGAGTCAACAGCAGCCTTAAAAACCTTTAGAAAAATCCTCTGGGACTCTGATCCTTGAAAGTAAAGGTGGACTTTGAATTGTGGAGTCCTTGTGGTTCTACAAGAGGGAAGGCAATGCTGTAACACTGGCACTTGATTCTCAGACTACAGAGCTCTAATATGCACAGACAAACACATACATCTGATTCTCCTGTCACAGCAATGCCTATAGTTCTACAGCACAATACCATCTGGGGTCATTTTCTTCACATGTTGTTTTCCTGCTATGTGTATTTTAGCAGATGATATTCTTGCATGGTTTCTGGCATCTTAGTCCAGACCTCTGATAAAATTAGAATTTTTTTTAAAGATTTTTTATTTATTTGACAGAGAGAGACACAGTGAGAGCAGGAACACAAGCAGGGGGAGTTGGAGAGGGAGAAGCAGGCTTCCCGCTGAGCAGGGAGCCCGATGCGGGGCTTGATCCCAGGACCCTGGGATCATGACCTGAGCCGAAGGCAGATGCTTAACGACTGAGCCACCCAGGGGCCCCTAAAATTAGAAATTTTTAAGTGAGCATTTTCTTTATAGAATCATATGATTTAAAATTTTTTCCTTCACATTTTTATTATTCACTATAGATTTGTTTTTGTCTTTCCATTTGAATTTATTCTTAATATTTATTTGACCACTCTAAGTAAAACTTGGTTGAACACATATTTATCGCCAGGCTCCAGGAAAGGAGTTGTGGATAAGAAAGTGTCCTTGTCATTAATAGATATATGTGCATGGCTCCAGAGAAAAACACAATTTACACCAGGGATGTCAAGAATGTCTTCTAAGAACTGTTATTTTTGAGAAAAAAAATTTCCGGGGGAAGAGAAATTATCTACTTGAAGAAATGAATGAAATATTTTTGGCAGAAGGAATTTTAGGTGTGAGAGAAGAGAAGTGTGAAAGAGATTGGCAGATGCAAGGAACTGGAAAGATTGCCAATTAAGTGTGCCATACACATGAGAGCAGAGGGAAATGAAGCTAAAAAATATGGGAGGTAATGAAACCTATGGGACACTGTAAAACCATATGCAAATATCTGTGATTATCTTTGCATATGATAAAGCTTGTTTGTGTTAGGACAATGTAATAGAGAGTAACGAAGTGCAAGGTAACAGACATGGAAGTCCTTTGAGTCAATTTTAGTAATTTATGTAAGAATGGATAAGGAAAACAATATATGTAGTAGAAGTAGAAATGAGAAGAGAACAGGAGCTCTCTAAGGTATAGTAAGTAGATTGTTTTGATATTTGTAATTTTAGACTTCAGAGTTGCAAAGTTAGTACAGTTCCTGAACACCTTTCAACCAACTTACTCCCAGTGTCAACATTTTATGTAACATCTTACATAATTGGTTACTTAAAACTAAGAAATTAACATTGGTATAACATTATTAACTAAACTATTGGCTTTATTCCAATTTCTTCAGTTTTTCTACTAATATCCTTTTTCTTGTCCAGAATCTAATTCAGGCTACTTATTATTACCTTCTATTTCATTTTCTTATCTCCTAGTCACTTCCAGTCTATGACAGTTCCTTAGCCTTTTCTTGGACGACATGGGTATTTTTGAAGACTATTGATCATCTATTTTGAGAGACTTACTCAGTATGGGTTTGTCCGATGTCTTCTCAGTAGACTGATGCTGTGGATTTAGGGGAAGAATATTACAGAGGTAAAGTGTCTTTTGTAGCATCATATGAGGGAATATACAATGTCAATAGGTCTTATTATTGATGATGTTGATCTTGATCGCTTGGGTAAGGTGGTGTTTGCAAAATTTCTCCACTGTAAAGATTTTTTCCTTTACATTCTATTCATTAAAAATGAGTCTTAGGTACAGTCCTTGTTCAAGATGAAGGAAATTAAGCTTCATTTCTTAGAATTTGTGGACATATATTAAAACCACTGGAGCATGACCAGAGGGGTAATAATTTGAGGCTTTGCAAGTTTTATCTACTAATTCTAATAATTACTATTCTTGCCTACAGTCATTATTACTGTTATATTCTAATAGTGATTATTTCCCTTATTACTTCTGGAATATATATATATATATATATTTTTTTAAGTAGGCTCTTATGCCCAGCATAGAGCTCAGTGCAGGGCTTGAGCTCATGACCCTGGAATCAAGACATGAGCCAAGATCAAGAGTTGGATGCTCAACTGACTGAGCCACCCAGGTTCCCCATAACTGGCATTATTTTAAGAAAGCTATCCCTTTTTCTTCATCTATATATTATTCAATAATTTATTTATACCAGAAATGACTCAGGCATTTTTATTTTATATTTTACTCAGGTTATAATCATATACTATGTTACTTGTTTCACAAATTCTTCCAGTTTTGACTACTGGAGCTCTTTCAAATTGGCTTCTGTGTCCTTTTGGCAGGCCTCCATTTATTTTGTAAGTGCAGTGCTACTTTTAGCACAAAAGGTATCCCAGAGTTATTTATTTTCCTTGTTCTTATTTTAGGATCAGCCAAGGAGCTCTGTCTTTTATTTCAGAAGGGTATTTAGAAACCCAGATCTGAGTGCTAGGTATGCAATGTCCCTTCAAAGCCATCTCCACAAACAGAGGTAGGAAATATACATTTGTATGCCAAAACATACATACAAGTGTATTTGCATCTACCTGGCTATCAATATGTATGTGTATGTGGTATGTATTTGTATAGTATATATACTCATATTGAGTATACTCAGACTCCAGTTTGGTACCAAATAGTTCATTCTAGAATTCTCTTTGTAACTTTTTCCCTGAAAGTAAGAAAACCAACCCTCATCATCTATAGTATATATGTTCAAACCTAGTTATGTATAGTTTCACAATTGCTAATGTGTACCCCTCTGAGAAACAAATTTACCAACTAGAATATGGGGTTTGTATTCTCTAAGGTTTTGATTGTATTTGAGGAATGGATAGAAAGAATAATTCTAGGTTCCTGACTTGACTGGCTGGGTACATAGTGAGGCTATTGATAGAATGGAGAATTCATTGCAGGAAAAACAAATGACATAAAATGGAATTAACTTTAGATATATTTAGTCTGAAATGGCTACAGTTCATCCAAACAGATATGTTCCAAAAGGTATTTGGAAGAGTAGGTCCAAAGTCCAGGTAACTGTCTCAATTAGAAATAAACATTTGAATCCCAGTTGTATCTAAGATATCCAAATATAGTATATAAAGTCAGAAAAGGATTAATGATAGAACAGGGTGAACACAAATGTATGTGAAAATTTTACTAGCTCTAGAATGGGGATAACAACTGCACCTCTTGAAATACATAATAAAGATTTATGGCATAATCCACATAAAAACTATTTCAGAAGTACCTAATATGTATCTTCTAGTACATACATTTAATAAGCCACACTGGATTCATTGCCCATGAATATGGCTTGATGTATAAACTGCTTAGGTTTTCTAATATATTTAAATATCTAGAGGTTATGTTTATATTAATCCTGTAACAAATTAACACAAACTTAGTGATTTAAAACAACACCACTGTACTATATTACAGTCCTGGTGGACAAAGGTCTAAAATAGATTGGCAGGGCTCTATCATTTCTAGAAGCTCTAGGGAATATTCATTCCTTTGCCTTTTTTCCAATTTCTATAATCTGCCCATATATCTTGACTTGTGGTCCTGCATCACTCCAATTTTGCTTCCATTGTCACATCTTTTTCTGATTATGGCACTCTTGTTTCCCTCTTACAAGGACCCTTATGATTAAATTAGGCCCTTTGTAGAATCTAGAATAATTTCCCTTTTTAAGACCCTTAATTTATTCATATTTGCACAATCCTTTTTGCTATGTAAGATTACACATTCAAAGGTTTCTGGGATTGGGATGTGGATAGTTTCAGGTGGGTGAGGGCATTATTCTACCTACCACATGGGCATTAGAATTTGTAATATACATAGGAGAAGGATGATATAGGGAACACCAACACCCTGGGAAAGTTTTATGTGGGCCAGGCAGTCATGTAGTATCTATCACTTCTGCTCATATTCCAAAAGCCAGAACTCAGTCGCATGCCTACATTTAATTGTAAGGCTAGAGAATTTAGACCAGCTATGTATTCAGCAGCAAGAAACATTGAGTTTGGTGAACAGATATCTGATTTCTACCAGTCAACAGGTTTACAAATAAAAGAACACTCAGCATCTTGTGAATACTAGTTTAGTCTATTTTTTTAAAAGATTTTATTTATTTATTTGACAGAGAGAGAGGGAACACAAGCAGGGGGAGTAGAAGAGGGAGAAGCAGGCTTCCCGCAGAACAGGGAGCCTGATGCGGGGCTTGATCCCAGGACCCTGGGATCATGACCTGAGCCGAAGGCAGACACTTAACGACTAAGCCACCCAGGCACCCCACTAGTTTAGTCTATTAAAAAAAAAAAAGACTAATTCTAAATTGCACAGTTATGAGCTGAAACAGTTAGCTGAAGGATAAACAGCTCTAAGATCACCCTAAGATATATGGTATTTTTCCATTTACTATTAATTCCCAACATAAGGATGGCATAAGCTTACACAATAATTCAGATGGACTCTAATAATGGAAATAATCACTTTGTGGGGTATTTTATAGAATCTGATTTTAAAGAATATTTGCAGAAATATTCTATTATATTTACATGTTGGATGACAATCCATGAAATCCATGTGCTTGCTTAATATAGAAAAACAGCTACCTATTTAATTCAATTACACATTTGGTGAGAACTTTGTATTAGAATCATTGTTGTTTCAGTAAGAATTGTTTCTATTTGTAGTCACCAAATGTGCTAAAATTATCTAAGCTGGGAAATTTTTCTGTCATCCTAAAAACTCATGATGATTAGGTCTAACATTCTACAAATCTAAGACTATTTCTCTACATCATTTCACACCAGCAATGGATCAAGGAGACATACTAGGACTCATGAAACAATGGTCATCCAAACCCTAATCATTTTTATAGGGCACTTCGTAAATCATTTCCAGGAAAGAAAGCACTTTGCTCTTTGACAGTGATGTCTCTGTTGTTCAGAACCATGGAACTGAACCTAAATAACTATCATGACACATTATATTTGCTCTCAGTCTTATAAATATGTTCTTAGAATCAAGATTTACAGAGATTTAAATTCAACAGAAGAGCATTTTGTAATCAGGCAGAATTAGGATACTACAGTCATATTTAAAAATGTATGTAACGAATGTCTATGACACCAATCTTTCCCCTGCTAATATAGCAACATCTGACAGTTTATTAAGAAGAAAACCAAGAAATCAACCTCAGTAGCATGGAGTGAATTAATTCGATATTTAAATGCATTACAGAATGATACTAATCCAATTATATGGAACAAAGTTTAAAAGAGAAAAATGACTGCCAGGATTGCCACAATGTGTGGAAGATAAGAGAAAATAGTCTTTAAAGAGCATTTCTCTTTGCAATGAATAGTTAGTCAAAGAAAAAACTTAAACCTAAAATGATCACATGAAAGCATGAAGTTTCCACTTTCCTCTGGTTTTGTAAAAGAACTTCTGAAAATTACGATAATTTATTACGGTTATTTCAAGCATTGCTCCATGCTTTTCCTTCCATCTCTTTGCTTCTTCTCACTCATCATTTATATGCATAATTCTCCTCATACAGCATTTGTTTTCATCATACGTGGTGCTGTGTAATAGTAAATATTTTCTCTTCATGTGTTAACTGTGTGTCAGTTTAAAATTACTGTAATCCCAAGGAAATTCACTGGGAGAGTCTTTTATCCTACAATTATGAAATGTTCCATTATAGATGTCAAATTTATATTATAATAAAAAGAAAATGAGGCCAAAAAGGCAATTCTGCCATTAGATTCCAAAACTGGGTGTAAAGTGTTTCATCAGCAGTGGTGAGCATTCTAGCAGCACTTTGGGCCTTGTATTTCACTATAAGGTAAGGAATATAGATAAAACATCCCCTTCAAATTGTTGGTGAATTTTTAGAAATCATTTAGAGAGTACAATCATTCAAATGGGAGAAATAACACAGATGCATTGTTTTACTTATTTATTGGTACATACCTAAGCAACAACATTTTAGGCAATTAAATAGATTTTCACCAACAAAGTCGCAGCCTCAATAAATTCAGAATTTAACACTCCATACTGTGTGGAAATGAATCAACTTAGATGTCTACATATGGTCAAAATCTATTTTCTGATGTTTTGCACTATTCTTCATTTTCACTGCTAGCAACATCCCAAGCAGAAAATTCTGATGTGGGTGTCAAGCAATTGATACTAAATGGAAAGGGTTGTTCTGGGCTTTAAGAACTCTAAGTTAGAAGATACGGGTTATGTGATATAATATGTGGTAAACTCCAATAATAGGTTATACTCATGAAATTCCATGCAAGAATTTGACAGATATGCCTGCTTTGGCATTAGAATATATCTATATATAGATAGATATAGATATATATAGACTATATATAGATTTCTATATAGACTATATATAGAACTATATATATAGTTCTGCTGTCTATATATATATAGACAGCCTCCTGTCTATATGGAATAAATCCACCTGAGTGGGGAAAAAATGGTTCTACTTAAAGTGTGAACTTTGGCAAATTGCTTAACTCCTTCAGTCTAATAATCCACATAAAGTTCCTACTACTGTCCTTGGCTCATAGTAGCTATTCAGAAAACATGACTATTGTGCTTATACTTCTGTTAGATATTACTACGCTTGTTCTTTTACTACCAAAATTGGCTGAGGGAGTGAATACCATGAGGCACCCACATGTAAAACTTGATCGATGAACACATTCTACACTAGCCCCATTGTGTAATAGGAGCCCTACCTTCTTCTGATGTTCAGGATCAGTTATATGTATTATAGTGATTTCTCTTCTTGCCTGTTTGCCCCTTGGCCCAAAAATCCCAAAATAAGCTAGAGCACACATGCCTTATAATGTAATTACCCTCTTTCTGTAACCCCTAGCATAATTACTCCCCCTCTGGGAGTCAGATCTTTAAATCTGCAAAGTTCTAAACTGTGGAATAGGAAGTACAAATTCCTCAAGTGAGTCAGTAGGAGTGATAGCAAATGGACCCCTTGTACTTCTATCCCTTGCTTCATAGACCTATGTATTCTCCTTACTGTGGGCATAGTGCCATACAATCAACTTAAAGTGAATAATGCATCATGGAGGAGTCACTCCATCTTTGTGAGATATTTTTCAGTTGATACTTCTGATGTGCCTTCAGCAGGGCATTTCTATACTATATTAGACCATAATCGTGATACATACTCTTTTACCTCCTCCTGCTGTAAACTGGTCTGACAGGATGTTAAATGTAATTCCTCACCAGTGAATCAAATCATAAGTTCTCAGATACTGGGGCTGGCTTGCTAAAATCCTGAAGGTAGAAAAGAAAGCCCATACCCAGAATATTTATCTGTTCTTAGAATAATCACTGGTCCTTCTAAGATAAAGAAGATCAATGTTCTTTACTTGCCACCATAGTTGGTTTGTTTCCTTGAGAAATGGTGCCGTAGTAGAGACTCAGCAATGGCCTCCGCTCTTGACAGGTTGATCATTCAGTATTGGCAGTAGGTACATCAATTGTTGTCCATGCACAGCTTCCATCTCTGACACAATGGCCAATTAGTTTCTATGCTCATCATGTTAACATTTGGGTGTTTAACAACAAAGACTAACTAAGGCCAGCTGATAGAGTTATTGTGTGCTTGGTTGTTGAAGTTTCCTTTAATGGTCTTTATAATGTTATATGAAGGTCTTCATACTTTGTACCTACTCCCAAATATATATCTACATCTTTCTATTCTAGACTTTGATCTCTCACTATTTCCTCCTTCTAGGCCTCTGACCACCAGGAAAGTGATTTTCCATTGCCTGTGTGCGTGTGTGTGTGTGTGTGTGTATACATATACATACATACATACATATATACATATATACATACATATATACACTGAGGTTAATTTTATTTATTAGATAGAGATGTGTGTGTGTGAGAGTGTGTGTGTGTGTTTACTATATATAGGTTATTTCAGGTCTCTTCTCTTATCACATGAAATGAATAACAAGTGCATGGCATGAAGTTCTGCTCATCAGGGCTATCCTTTTTCATTGTCTTTCCAGACCACCCCTGAATTGAGCAAAATTGCATCTGTCATCATTTTCATCTTGAACTCACATAATGAAGTCACATTACAAATCATAGCATAGGTGGTAGCTAAGAGATATAAGCATTGGTATAACAGTTGTGATGACTCAGTAGTTGGGGGTAACTACCCAGGCATATTGCTATTGTTCTTTTGGTTTACTCAGGCCAAATATTGGATATAGAAATTCCATTTTACAGTGAGCCATTTCTGGACCCATCCAACCTTATGAATAGGTAGATTTTAGAGAGCCCATTTCATGAAGGGTAGTTGTCACAGCATTGTCACTTAACCCAGAAGTACACCAAGATGGTATGACCTGCTTTCAAAATCCCATATTCTGCAGTATGTTCTCCCACTGAAACTTGTCAAATTTTCACAAAGCACCTTTTCCCACCATTGATAGCTTGTATCTACCACAGTGCTCTTTAACTCTGAGCTCTACTCACTGCTGGAAGCTTTTTGTATCGTGCAGCATGATTTGGAGCAATTTCCCCAGTTGTGGAATATGCTGCTTCAAAACTCCAAAGAGGCCTTGCTGGTATTGTGCTTCCTTCTTTATAGTGGGAAGTACAAGATGAAAAATTTGTTTCTTACTTCAGATGGAATATCCTGACGGGCCAATCATCTGGACTCCTAAGTATTTTACAGATGTGGTAAACCAGAAACTTCACAGAATTGACCTTCCAGTATTAGGAGTACATACATGTTAACAAGACCTCCAATGTGTTGGTCATCTATGTGTGCTATATGTTCTTGCTCACCTGAACTAATTGGCATGAGGTTCTGATATATGCTGCAGGATGTCAAGAAGTTCAGATCTGTTCATACTATATTATGAATGGGCATTGCAGCCCCACTTTAAGCTATGAGTTAGTTGAGTTTGAGATAGTCTGCTGCTATTCTCTAGTATCCACTTTTGTGCACAAACTTATGAACTTAATTGGAAAATGACAGGAGACCAGCATCCACACATCCTTTAGATATTTAAAAGTAGTGCTAACTTCTAAATTTCTCAGCATATGATGCTCCTTTTGTTTTACTATCTCATCTGAGGGAGGGGGCAGTTTCAGAAACTTTCACTTGGTTTTTCTTATTATGATTATTCTGAGCCCACACACCAAGAACCTAATGTGGAGTTTTACTAAATACCATTCATGTTTATTCCAATTACATATTAAGAGACCAGGGAAAAAACCATCATGTAGATCCACAGACCCACATCCATTTAATGAGCTAGCTCCCATAAGACCTCAATCATAAAGGAAGCCATGAGAATGCTTTGGGTTTTTGGGAGTCAGTGTCAACTTGAACTTTGTTTCCAACAATCCTCACAATACCTCTCACTAATGTACAGTTGTGAAAGCAAATGAGCATAGGATTTTTGGGGCAAGGACTAGGGAGGTCACCACCATGTATACTAACCATGGTGTTGCAGAGTCCTTTCTCCTCAGAGCCAAGCCTATCGAATAGTCAATGGGCTCTAATTTAACCTGGCTCAGGTCTAGAAGCTGTAAGGGACTGTGACCTTACTGAGGCAAGTTCTAGTAATCTCTTCGTTGCTTATCCTTGGTTTCCTTTAATGGTATAAATTGAGCAGTACTCTTTTTGACTGCTCATCTATCTTTCCTCTTGTTTTGACTAATATTCTACTAAGTTGCTGATGCCCTATGTCTTCTTGATTTCTGCATGGAAATTTATGAATACATATGTGTAATTTATATATTTATACATACATACATTAAACTTTATACATATATATATTTTAAACTTGTTTTCTTTTCTACAGTGACTTGAAAGCTGCATGGCTAAGGTGTTGATAAAACTTGTCTCTTTAACCTTACAGAAACTGTGGATAAAATAGCTCACTTCCAGCTGCTGTGTTCTCACCAATCTAGTCTCATGCTTAGCACTAACCTTATACTAGTGTTTTTCTTAGTCCATCCTGACACTCAATTCTTACTACATTCTACAATACAGTCTTCTATGATTGATGGAAATATTGGTTTTTTTTTTTATCTATATATTGGAGACAATGTTTCTCATGTTTCTGTTGCCTTGGAAGAAAAGAAACTTCTGGGTATTTAAGCTATACCTCTGTAAAGATAGCTCCACTTTGCCTCTGTACTACATCAAACTTTTTTGTAGATAATATTCTCACACACATTTTAAGTCACCATGTGTCTTGTTATCTTTATAGTGTATTTTATAAGTTCATTAAGTTACTTGACATCCTTATAACCATTTAGTTGCAGTGTCTCCCAGACAATTCCATGATCCAGAAATGGACCATAATCTTGAACTATGCTCAACCGCAGCTGTTAACCTATAAAAATTCATGAAGTCTTCTATAAATCCTCTGAAAATACTTTTTTTTTTGAAGATTTTATTTATTTATTTGACAGAGAGAGACACAGCAAGAGAGGGAACACAAGCAGGGGGAGTGGGAGAGGGAGAAGCAGGCTTCCTGCAGAGCAGGGAGCCCGATGCAGGGTTCGATCCCAGGACCCCGGGATCATGACCTGAGCCGAAGGCAGACGCTTAACGACTGAGCCACCCAGGCGCCCCTGAAAATACTTCTTACAATTTTGTATAAATCCATATGTATCTATGCATATCTATATACACACATACATATATTTATATGTACATATAAGTAGTATTAACATATATGTGTGTGTGTGTGTGTGTGTGGGTATATATATATATATATAATTTTCTACTAGAAAGTTTAATTCTGTCTTATACCTAAAACTCCAGAAGCTTGATCTGGATCTTAATAAGACAATTAGACTAGTCCTATTAGTAATCTTAATCACAATGTATTTGATCCTAAAAATTAAAATTTACAAATTGCTTTAATCTGAGTGTTTAACATTGGAAGACACGGAGAAAGTAGAGACAAAAACCATTTAACCAACCAAAATAGACTTTTTGTTTGATCTAATTCATCATGGGTATTCAAGAGGAAAATGAATAAGAGCATTTTATTACATAAATTGGAGTAACTTAAATTAGAAACTCCTCAAATACGTTCCAACACAGATAGTAAGGCAGTTACCAATATCGTCCCACTAATTTCCACAGAATTTTCATTTACTTACAAATGCCTTTAATAAAAGCAAGTGAAATTAAATCAGTAGTAATAATCTCTAGACCCCATATATTATTGTTGCACATTTCCTTTGAGAACTTGATTAATTACCTATCCTTCCACTAAACTTCAAATTCTTCCTTTTTACTGGTTTCTTCACTTATTAAGCTCTTTCCACCTCTTAACAACCACCAAATTCTCCACCTTTTCACAGCAAACCTTCTAGAAATAATCATAAGCACCCTTTATTTCCTTTCACTTATTCACTGTTCAACCCTTTCAAATGTTTTCATACCAGCACTAAAACCAAAGCTTCATTATGACAGCTCAGTTTGCCTATCTAAATATCATAGTGGGACCTCAAATTTATTATAGTTCACAAAATGCTTTCCCAAACAAACCCCTGCAATTATTCTTTTCCATGTTTTTCACTTAAAAAAATAAGAGTAGCATTAACATCTCCCGAATGTTTATGTTCAATGTTAGATACATCATTGATTTATCTTTCTACTCCTTTTCCCACTCCCATTGTCAGTAGCATGATTTTTTTCTTATCATAGATAATTTCAACAATCCTGTGTATTCACTTCCTATTGCTGTTGTAACAAGTTACCACAAAACTGCACATATTTCTTACACTTTGGAGGTCAGAAGTATGAAATGGATCCCACTGGGCTAAAACAAGGTGTTGGCAGGACTACATACCTTTTAGGAGGCTCTCAGGGAGACTCAGTTTTCTTGTCTTTTCCAGCTTTTAGAGGCTGCCAACATTACTTGGCTAAGAAGGCACACAGTCAATCTTCAAAGCCAACAATAGCAGATGAAACTTTTCTCATACTGCCACACTCTGACTCTTCTGCGCCCTCTCCCATTTTTTTAAAGGACCGTGTGATTACATTGGAACCACCTGGATAATCCAGCATGCTGCTTCTATTTTAAGATCAGTTGATTAGCAATCTTAATTCCATCTGCTGCTTTAATTCCTTTACCACGTAAACTAAGAACCCACATTGTTCTGGGGATTAGGATGTAGGGTTTCTATTATTCTACCTACCACATCCTGCAATAAACATGGACATACATACATTTTTTTTTCTGCAGTAGAGCAAGGACAGTATTTATTTAATTTATATTTGCAGAAGTAGACTTGCTGGGTTAAAGTATATAAATATTTTTTTGTTATGCCGAAATAATCTTCCAACATGTCTTGGTGTATACTCTAATTATTAGAATAAAAACAACTGTTCTCTAAACATTTGCTATAGTCATGTATTATTAGTGTTCTGCGGAAATTCCCTTTACTGGTTACACATTCCAACTGGGGTAGGGGTAAGTTGGAGCCTACAACCAATAACTGACAAAAGGTCTCATAGTAGAAAAGACTCTGCTGCAATTGGTGCTCTCAGCTGCTCATATAGCTGGGCTGTGGCTAGTCTCCTTATCCTCTGCAATCACTGCCTTCTTTCGTAGCTTTCTTCTTGAAACCTATCCTCCTTCCTTCACTTCTCATCTCTTAAGAGCCCTCTCTTAAGAAATCATTAGAACAGAAATTCTAGATCTCAAGTTGTGCTTTCAGAGAAGCGTTCCTAAGACACTTACTAATGCTAAGAATGATCAAGCTTTTTGTGACAGATATGACTGGTGAAATGCTTATGTTTAAAACACTTTAAATGTCACTTGGTCATCTGTGTTTCTCCTTCAGCAAATTGCTTTACTCCTTTGATCAACTGATTTATTCAAGTGTTCCTTATTAACTAGTAACATTTATGTTAAAGATATATGTTTGTTAGTAATAAGAGTTTCAAAATGATTGAATTCCCACTTGCTTTTTCATTTCATTTATGAATAAATTTTCAGTGGTTTCTTTAGTGATTGTCTTTTAACAAAAGTAATTAAAAATAAGATTGCATTGTATTACCGTAGGTAATAATCATCTTGTAGTGATTTTTTTGGTGAATTTATTTATTAGTTGTAATAATATTTTTTGTATTCCTAAGGATATACATTATATAATCTTTGAAATAATTTTACATTTATCTTTCCTATCTCAATGTTTTTATTTTATTTTCTTGCCTAATTGCCCTGGCTAGAACTTCCCATACAATGACAAGTATAAATGGCAAGAGTGGACATCCTTAACTTGTTCATGATCTGAGAATGAAAACACTCATTGTTTCTAAATTAAATATGATATTAACATAAGTTTTTTATTTATGCTCTTTATCAGATTGAGAAAGTTACCTTCTATTCATTCTTTTGCTTTGTTCTTATCATTAAGGGGTGTCAGATTTTGTCAAATATTTTTTCTGTATCTATTTGAGATGATCATGTGATTTTGCCTTTTATTCTGTAGATATGGTATATTATAATATATGAATTCAGAAATATGAATTTATTTTGAATGTTGACCCTACTTTCCTTTCCTGGGTTATATCTCACTTGGTCATAGTATATAGTATGTATTTTTTTTTTATGTTGGTGGGTTTGGTTTGTTAGTATCTTGTTCATAATTTTTACATTTATATTCATAAAATATTAACCAGTAGGTTTATTTTCCTATGACATCTTTATCTGGTTTTGGTATCAAGGTAATACTGTCCTCATGACATTAGTTAGAAAGTGTTCTATTTTCGGAAGATTTTGTGAAGAATTGGTATGAATTTTTTTTTTAATATTTGGTAGGCTACACCAATAAAGCTTTCTGAATATTAGTTTGTAAAAAAATAAAAATTAAATTACTAATTTAATTGTTAAACTTATTATTGGCCTATTGAGGTTTTCTATTTCTCCCTGAGTTGGTAGTTGATATCTTTTTAAGAATTTGTCTTTCAACATTTTTACTATGAAGTATCTGTGTATGAATATCTTTTTGTTTATACTACTTGGAGTTTGTTGAACTTTGGGATGTGTAGATTAATACTTGTCATCAAATTTGTGAAGTTTTCAGGTATGATTTTTTCAAAAATTTTTTCTTTTCTCTCTCCTCGTACTCATATTACCTGTATCTTAATTTGCTTAATGTTGCTCTCACTTCTCTGAGAATCTGTTCATTTTTCTTTACTCTTTTTCTCTGGATTGCATAATTTCTATTGATCAGTCTTCACATTTGATGATTTTTAATTCTGCTAGTTCAAATCTACTGTTGAGACTCTATTGAATTTTCATTGAATTATTTTACTTTATTTTGAGATGGGGGAAGGGAAGAGGGAGAGAGAGAAACTTAAACCGGCTCCACTCCCAGTGCAGAGCCCAATACAGGGCTCAATCTCATGACCCTGAGATCATGACCTGAGCTGAAATCAAGAGTCAGATACTTAACTGACGGAGCCACCCAGGTGCCCCAAGTTATTATGCTTTTAACTTGAGTTTCCATTTTTTTTTAAATATATATCTCTTTATTGCTATTTTCTATTTGATGGTTGATTATCATCACACCTTTATTTGCTTCTTTAAGCCTAAGGATTTTTAATTCTTTGAACATATAATGGCTGCTTTGCAGACTTTTTGTAAAAGCTGATGCCTAAGCCCTCTCACAGGCAGTTTCTGTTGTAGGCTTTTTTCTCTCTTTATGGGTCACACTTTCCTGTTTCCTTTTATGTCTAGTAATTTCATATTAAAACTGGACATTTTAGATAATATATTGCAGCAATTCTGGATACTAAATTCCCATACCCCTCAGGGGGTTGTTGCTTTCCGATTTATCCATTTACTGACTTAGTTGAACATTTTTAGTGAAGTCTATTTCATCCACGATGTGAAGCCTGCCCCTTTCAGGTAGATGTCTTTGGGAGCTAGTGGATAAGAAGCCCCATTTTCTTGGCCACACCTACGCAGCTTGGAGCATCCATCAGGATGAGCTGTTAGAGGTATAGAGGGAGGAAGTGGGTTGTGGTTAGTCACCAAAGACTATTGATTATCTCACTGAGATTTAGTAGGCTTTCTTAAATAAATGTTACTTCATCTTAATGCTCTTAGGACAATTTCCAGGGAGCATAAATACATGTTTATTATTTTTACAATAACTTTCACCAGTTATAGTTGCTTCTCTTATAAGCAAGTCCATGACACTTTTCACACATCATTCCAGAAGTGAATCTGCCCACAATTAGTCTTGCCTACTTTGCTTCCTTAATCTCAACATTATACCTCTCAGTATGCCTTGAAATTACATCTTATTCTACTAATCAGGAAAAATATCTATTATTCATGAATCACTTATCCCTACCAAGGATGTAAATTGTCTTAAAATGATATCAATTAAGATTCTATTTTGACCAATTACAAGTTGAGTTTAATCATCTTGAAATGAGTGTTTTGTTGTAATTATCCTATTAAATCCCTTCACTGTGCTTTCCAGATTTTCTTAGTTTTAAACAGTCCCTTTTTCCTGAATCAGTATTTCTCAACCAAGGGTAATTTTGCCCCTCTGGAGACAGTATCAATAATTCTAGACATTGTTGATTGTCATGAGAGGGCCAGGGAAAGAATGTGTTTCTGGCATCTCGTGGGTAGAGGCAGAGGTGCTCCTAAACATCCTACAGCATCCTGCAAGAAAGAATTATGTAGGCAAACCCCAATAACGCCAAGTTTAAGAAACCCTGTGCTAATTCATTTGTATCTCTTCTCATGGTAGTACGTCAGCCATATCACACTTTCATAGGACATATTTCATGCTCCCCATAACCTTTATTAAATAGATTGTGTCTAGCTTTTGATCCAGTAGAATTAACATAAAAATATGAGTTCTCTCGTATAAGCAAACAAATACAAAACAATTTAAAATAACATAGAAAATTTAATGTAAAATTTTTCTCATATCTTCTTTGAAAAAATGATAAAATTAAACCTTTTACATATATAACAAAGGAAAAACTCAGAGCCTTAAGACATTGCTAAAGAAAATATAAATTATTCATCCCAGAATAACAGCAAAGACCTTTCCTTTTAAGCAACCTAAAAAGCATTTACCTCAAAAATACAATAAGCAAAAAAACAAAAGAGAGAGAAAACAGAATCAATAAAAGCAAAAATCAAATGAAAGGCAGGGTAGAGTACCATCAAAATCAATATTGCAAGCTTATTTCAAGATAAAGAAAAATAGGACTAGGAAAGGAATAAGACACTATTAAACTAACAAAAAAGACTACAAAAGAATCTACACATAACACTTCTCTTGACTCCTTTTGGTTTTTAGCTGGATGGAGTTTAAATAATAATAAAAGTATTCCAGAAACTGGAAAAATATGGTTCATGCCAGTCAGCAAGCAAGCCCACATGGAATGGAGGCATTTTATAAAACTCTTAAGCTGTTTTCAGAAAAACCTTTCTCAGCATTATTTGTTACTTATATTAGACAATGGGGAGAATCACTGTTATCTTGGGAGGTTTGTATAGATATATGAAATTATTCCTGGTAAACTTTGAAAGTTAAGTCCATTTTAAAGTTAGATGTGATTAAATAATTTATTAGGGCAGAAGTATCATTTTACTATATTAGTTTTATAGTCACTGTGTAAATCACAGACACACACACACACACACACAATCACTGCCAAATAGTTATGATTTGATATGCAAGACTGGTTTAAAGAGCAAAGTCTTTAAGCCACTTAAATTAACCATTGCCACAGGAAAATAATTCAGTCTAGAACTATTATTGGATTAAAATATTCTTTAACTGAGCAAAGAACAGATCCTTCTTTTCTCCTGTTAATTACTTAGCTAAAAATTTAACAAAAGCTACTGCCTTTATATTTAGTTTTCTAGCATCAAGTGATAAACTACCTTACATCATTCTCCTTTAAGCCTTGCAAAAAGGTACAATGTTGATCTCATACACACATTTTAAGAAGAAAAAATGTTACATACACAGGTGGAAACTGATCAAATTGATTCTACTCCTCTATAACAAGTGATTTAATAAATATCAAGCCTTGCTGCCTAGGACCTTTGAAAACACTGGGTTTTTCCACCTGAAATATATTTATTATTGCAAGTACAAAGCAAGCAATACTGCTTTTATAATTTCAAATCATTGAGAGGACCAAAAATTATTATTAAATTGTGCATAATGAGAAATTCAAATGTAAACTAAACCATTTCATCTTAATTGCAAAATTATTTTTCCCTGGATTTAGAAAATCACTGAAAAGATTGTGTTATTATCATCAAGACAAGTTTATTGATTCCGTACTGTGTGGTCTATGTAGATATTAGGAACTGAAAGAAATAGTAAAAAAAAAAAAAAAAAAAAAAAAGAAAAAAGAAAAGAAAAAGAAAGTGAAGCTTTGCCATTAAGTAGCTATACAAATGTTAAGTGATTCAGCCTCATTTTTACACATATTGGGTTTTGCTCTTGCTATTTTCATAGTAAATTAGCCTATTCTTTTGCCTGCCTTTCTGAAAGTCATCACTCTTTGTTTTCAGAAATCAGCAATGTGAGAGAACTTTTGGTTCTATTATATTGTGGTTATCCCGTTTAGTTTACCATGTAGAAGTAGGATTCTGAAATAAACTCACTTTGCATAAAGAGTTCAATACCTAAATTGTTGGTTCATGTTTGATGTCAATGTTCTCCAAAACTTAACAGTGTATTTTGATGTGGGAAATAAAGGTGTTGGAAGAGCGATGGGTTCAGAGTCCAGAGAACTGGGTACTACTTTAAGCTTTGCCTCTAACCAGCTATGGGGTCTCAGACAAATTGTACCATTTGTGACACATATTTCCCTCACCATACAATGAGAGTTGTAAACTAGAGTAGTGCTTCTTGCAATTTAATGTGCCTTTGAATCACCTACAGAATCTTGTTAAAATTCACATCTTCATTACATAAGTCTGAAATGGGGTCCTAGATTTTGCATTTCTAACTTCCCAGGTGATGTTCTTGGCATCAGTATTGGCCCCATTATACCTTGTGAACCTATTCTGAAAATCAAAGGCACATTAATATCAAAATACTGGTCTGCCAAAAGGACATTTTGGCTCTGTTCATATGAATTTCTAATTCTTGTTTATTGATGCATCATTTAAAATCACAGGATAGCATAATTTAGTGACAGCTTTTATCTCTGAGCTAACAATGTGTTTAAGAATTGCTTGGCACAATAAGTTCAGAAATGACCTTGCTCTATTGTAAATAAATTTTTAATCTGTAGAGCTGTGGTAATTCTACAAAATGGTCTATAATCTATCATGTAGTCTTTTGTATGTTGTTTCACGGACACAGTAATTAGAGACAAAATATTCTCACAAGGCCATCATTAAGATTTGCTTATGGATTCATCTTGATGATGTGATAATATGGGTAAAGCATAGTCATTTCCCTATAGAACAGAAAGATTATGCAAACACAGGGTTCTAGAGTCTAGTTAACTTAATTTTATGTAAAATTACCTAAAAGAAATTTAAGTCCTGATAGATTTGAAGTTCTAAACATTTTCCTCCCACTTTTTTCTCTGGCCCATCCAAAAATAACACTAAAATTTTAGGAACATGTTAGTAAATTATGTGTGTGTGTGTGTGTGTGTGTGTGTGTGTGTATGTATTGTAAGAAAGTGTATATATACATATATGTATATATATAATCATTTTTCAAAAAAGTATATTTTTAATACTTTTTTTTTTAAATAAGGGATATAGATAATGGAAGGCAAGACTCTAAGATGGCACTACAGATGCCTACCTGCCCCTGTAAAAACTCCACAAAATCCCTACCCTTTAGATGTTGTGGATATGATGGCATATCTCTCCTATAATTGTCACATTACATGGAAAGAGAGATTTTGCACATGAAGTTAAGATCCATGATTACCTAACTTTGAGTTCATTCAAAGGGAGATTATCCCAGGGAAGACGGCTGCAGAGACAGAGCCGAGGAGTGGGCTCTCAGCTCGGGGTTGCCAAAAACCATGATCTCCGGCTCAGTCGGGCCACTGCTCTTCCAGCAGGGACCCAACAAGAGGCAGATCCGGGGAGACTCCCCTTCCTCCCCTGGAAGGAGTGGTGCGGGAGTGCACCGCAGGGATCTGCTGGGTTTGGAGACTCCACACGGGGTCAGGTGCCAGAGATAGAGATGCTCGGTCACAGGCCGGGTGAGCACGGAGTGTGGCTGGAGACCGGGGAGACAGGAGTGACTGACTGCTTTTCTCTGGGGACGCACTAAGGAGTGGGGGCCCGAGTTCTCAGCTCCTCCGGGGCGGAGATTGGGAGGCCACCCTTTTCACTCTCAGCCTCCAAAGCTGTGCGGAAAGCTTGCAGGGAACAAAAGCTACCAAGAGCAAACCCAAGCAGATTACTTAGCCTGCCCCGGCAAGGGTGGGGCAATTCTACCTCCGGCAAAGACATTTGGGAACCACAGCAACAGGCCTCTCCCCCAGAAGATCAGCAAGAACAGCCAGCCAAGACCAAGTTTACCGATCAATGAGAACAGCAGAACTCCAGCGCTAGGGGAATACTGCACATAGAATCCATGGCTTTTTTCCCATGATTCTTTAGTCTTTTAAAGTTAATTTTTTTAATTTTCTTTTTTGAATTTTTCTTTTTCCCTTTTTCAACCAAAATCTTATCAATCCCTTTTTTAAATATCTTTTTTATTTTTCATTTTTAGAGTCATATTCTATCCCTTCATAATAGTTAACCTTATTTTTGGTATATATATAAGTTGTTCTCTCTCCAGATTGAAAGTGAGGAGGTGGAAAACCATTTACTATGCTAATGGACACCAGAAGAAAGCTGGGGTGGCAATCCTTATTTTAGACAAATTAGATTTTAAACCAAAGACTATAATAAGAAATGAGGAAGGACACTATATCATACTTAAAGGGTCTATCCAACAAGAAGATCTAACAATTGTAAATATCTATGCCCCTAACATGGGAGCAGCCAATTATATAAGCCAACTAATAACAAAAGCAAAGAAACACATTGACAACAATACAATAATAGTAGGGGACTTTAACACCCCTCTCACTGAAATGGACAGATCATCTAAGCAAAAGATCAACAAGGAAATAAAGACTTTAAATGACACACTGGACCAGATGGACTTCACGGACATATTCAGAACATTCTATCCCAAAGCAACAGAATACACATTCTTCTCTAGTGCCCATGGAACATTCTCCAGAATAGATCACATCCTAGGTCACAAATCAGGTCTCAACTGGTACCAAAAGACTGGGATCATTCCCTGCCTATTTTCAGACCACAATGCTTTGAAACTAGAACTCAATCACAAGAGGAAAGTCGGAAAGAACTCAAATACATGGAGGCTAAAAAGTATCCTACTAAAGAATGAATGGGTCAACCAGGAAATTAAAGAAGAATAAAAAAAAATTCATGGACAAATGAAAATGAAAACACAACTGTTCAAAATCTTTGGGATGCAGCAAAGGCAGTCCTAGCAGGAAAGTATATAGCAATACAAGCCTTTCTCAAGAAACAAGAAAGGTCTCAAATACACAACCTAACCCTACACCTAAAGGAGCTGGAGAAAGAACAGCAAATAAAGCCTAAACCCAGCAGGAGAAGAGAAATAATAAAGATCAGAGCAGAAATCAATGAAATAGAGACCAAAAGAACAGTAGAACAGATCAACGAGACTAGGAACTGGTTCTTTGAAAGAATTAATAAGATTGATAAACCCCTGGCCAGACTTATCAAAAAGAAAAGAGAAATGATCCAAATAAATAAAATCATGAATGAAAGAGGAGAAATCACAACCAACACCAAAGAAATACAAACAAGTATAAGAACATATTATGAGCAACTATATGCCAGCAAATTAGATAATCTGGAAGAAATGGATGCATTCCTAGAGATGTATCAACTACCAAAACTGAACCAGGAAGAAATAGAAAACCTGAACAGACCTATAACCACTAAGGAAATTGAAGCAGTCATCAAAAATCTCCCAACAAACAAGAGCCCAGGGCCAGAGGGCTTCCCAGGGGAATTCTACCAAACATTTAAAGAAGAATTAATACCTCTTCTTCTGAAATTGTTCCAAAAAATAGAAGTGGAAGGAAAACTTCCAAACTCATTTTATGAGGCCACCATTACCTTGATCCCAAACCAGACAAAGACCCCATCAAAAAGGAGAATTACAGACCAATATCCTTGATGAACATGGATGCAAAAATTCTCACCAAAATGCTAGCCAATAGGATCCAACAGTACATTAAAAGACTTATTCACCATGACCAAGTGGGATTTATGCCTGGGCTGCAAGGTTGGTTCAACATCCACAAATCAATCAATGTGATACAATACATTAATAAAAGAAAGAACAAGAACCATATGGTCCTCTCAATAGATGCAGAAAAAGCATTTGACAAAGTACAGCATCTTTTCTTGATCAAAACTCTTCAGAGTATAGGGATAGAGGGTACATACCTCAATCTCATAAAAGCCATCTATGAAAAACCCACAGTGAATATCACTCTCAATGGCGAAAAACTGAGAGCTTTCCCCCTAAGGTCAGGAACATGGCAGGGATGTCCACTACTACCACTGCTATTCAACATAGTACTAGAAGTCCTAGCCACAGCAATCAGACAACAAAAAGAAATAAAAGGCATCCAAATCAGCAAAGAAGAAGTCAAACTCTCACTCTTTGCAGATGATATGATAATTTATGTGGAAAACCCAAAAGACTCCACCCCAAAACTGCTAGAACTCATACAGGAATTCAGTAAAGTGACAGGATATAAAATCAATGCACAGAAATCAGTGGCATTCCTATACACCCACAACAAGACAGAAGAAAGAGAAATTAAGGAGTCGATCCCATTTACAATTGCACCCAAAACCATAAGATACCTAGGACTAAATCTAACCAAAGAGGCAAAGAATCTGTACTCAGAAAACTATAAAATACTCATGAAAGAAATTGAGGAAGACACAAAGAAATGGAAAAATATTCCATGCTCATGGATCGGAAGAACAAATATTGTGAAGATGTCAATGCTACCTAGAGCAATCTACACATTTAATGCAATCCCTATCAAAATACCATCCACTTTTTTCAAAGAAATGGAAAAAATAATCCTAAAATTTGTATGGAACCAGAAAAGACCCCAAATAGCCAGAGGAATGTTGAAAAAGAAAAGCCAAGCTTGTGGCATCACAATTCCAGACTTCAAGCTCTATTACAAAGCTGTAATCATCAAGACAGTATGGTACTGGCACAAAAACAGACACATAGATCAATGGAACAGAATAAAGAGCCCAGAAATGGACCCTCAACTCTATGGTCAAGTAATCTTCGACAAAGCAGAGAAGAATGTCCAGTGGAAAAAAGACAGTCTCTTCAACAATTGGTGTTGGGAAAATTGGACAGCCACATGCAGAAGAATGAAACTGGACCACTTCCCTACACCCCACACAAAAATAGACTCAAAATGGATGAAACACCTCAATGTGAGACAGGAGTCCATCAAAATCCTAAAGGAGAACACAGGCAGCAACCTCTTCGACCTCAGCCGCAGCAACTTCTTCCTAGAAACATCACCAAAGGCAAGGGAAGCAAGAGCAAAAATGAACTATTGGGACTTCATCAAGACAAAAAGCTTTTGTACAGCAAAAGAAACAGTCAACAAAACCAAAAGACAACTGACAGAATGGGAGAAGATATTTGCAAATGACAGATAAAGGGCTAGTATCCAAAATCTATAAAGAACTTATCAAACTCAATACCCAAAGAACAAATGATCCAATCAAGAAATGGGCAGAAGACATGAACAGACATTTTTCCAAAGAAGACATCCAAATGGCCAACAGACACATGAAAAAGTGCTCAACATCGCTCAGCATCAGGGAAATCCAAATCAAAACCTCAATGAGATACCACCTCACACCAGTCAGAATGGCTAAAATTAACAAGTCAGGAAACGACAGATGTTGGCGGGGATGTGGAGAAAGGAGAACCCTCCTACACTGTTGGTGGGAATGCAAGCTGGTGCAGCACTCTGGAAAATAGTATGGAGGTTCCTCAAAAAGTTGAAAATAGAGCTGCCCTATGACCCAGCAATTACACTACTGGGTATTTACCCCAAAGATACTAATGTAGGGTTCCGAAGGGGCACGTGCACCCCGATATTTATAGCAGCACTGGCCACAATAGCCAAACTATGGAAAGAGCCAAGATGTCCATCGACAGATGAATGGATAAAGAAGAGGTGGTATATATATACAATGGAATATTATGCAGCCATCAAAAGGAATGAAATCTTGCCATTTGCTACAATGTGGATGGAACCTGAGGGTATTATGGTGAGTGAAATAAGTCAATCAGAGAAAGACATGTATCATATGACCTGATTGATATGAGGAATTCTTAATCTCAGGAAAGAAACTGAGGGTTGCTAGAGTGGTGGGGGGTGGGAGGGATGGGGTGGCTGGGGGACAGACATTGGGGAGGGTATGTGCTATGGTGAGTGCTGTGAATTGTGTAAGACTGTTGAATCACAGACCTGTACCTCTGAAACAAATAATACATTATATGATTAAAAAAAAAAAAAAAGAAGATAGTAGGAAGGGAGAAATGAAGGCAGGAAATCGGTGGAGGAGACAAACCATGAGAGATTATGGACTCTGAGAAACAAACTGAGGGTTCTAGAGGGGAGGGGGGTGGGGGGATGGGTTAGCCTGGTGATGGGTATTAAAGTGGGCATGTTCTGCATGTTGTGCACTGGGTGTTATGCACAAACAATGAATCATGGAACACTACATCAAAAACTAATGATGTAATGTATGGTGATTAACATAACATAATAAAAAAAAAAGGGAGATTATCCTGGGTGGGTCTGACCTCATTCGAGAACCCTTAAAAAAAGATCAGAAAGATTTGAGAGATTCTCCTGCTGACACTGAAGGAGCAAATAACCATGTCATGAGTGCCTATAGTGGGTTCATGTGGCAAGGATTTTAGGTTGGCTTCTAGGAGCTGAGAGCATTATGTTATTGATAGGAAGAACACTGGATCATCAGTCTTACATATGCAAGACACTAAATTTTGTCAACAATCAGTGATTTTGAAAGAGGATTGCAGCCCCAGCCAACATTTTGATTTTAGCCTTTTGAGACCCTGAGTAGATGACTAAAGTAAACCATGTCCAGATTCCTGCCCCACAGAAACTGTGAGATAATAAATTGATATTATTTTAAGATGTTAAATTTGTAGCAATTTTTTATGAAGCAATATATCCACTGAAGAAACAAAGCTGATAGGAGAGGGAATAACAGTGGATGAGAAATGTCAATAAGTTTTTGAAAGACTAAAATAATCCAAATAATTATAACTAAGAACAAAATAAAATGAATTCTGTACACCAACAGAAGCAGGTAATGACTAAAAATAAAGAGCTTATTCACCCCACAGAATACTGGAAAGAAAGACAAAGGATATGGAGGTAATAGGTACCAAACAAGATTGATTTAAAAGTCCTACTTTCCCCCCCTCACCATCACTACTAAACATCAGAAATTTAATTTTTTGGAAAAATTTAACCAGAGCATCCCTATACTTAGAATATTGTACACAGTAGAAGGTGGGATGAATTTCAAGACTGAAAACTGGGATGGCAGAACCACTCCCCCCATCACAGAGGTACATCTAAAGCCAGGAGATTGTAGGACAATATTTTTAAATATAAACTGCTCAGTCCCAAAGAAAGAAACTTGATGGACTTGCATTTGGGGCCTCCCCCCCAAAAAAAGGCCATTTTCTTATTTCTCTGTCAATGTAGCCATCTATCAATAATTACTACCTATATCCTCAGAACTTTTGATAATCTTTCCAGTTTTGCTTTTCATTATTCATGTGAGGCCAATAATAGCTAGATTTTAAAGAATTTTCAAGGGAAACAGGAACCCAAAATAAACAGGAAAAATAAAAACAGAAAATAGTGACTCTAGCTTAGAATACTGTAAAGCATTTGAAATTGTGGGGAAAAAAAAGATTTTTAAACTAAACTTCTATGTCCATATTAAACTTAAATTAATTGTAAGGGCAGAATAAGAACATTTTCTGATACTCAAATTTTCAAACAACACCTCAATGCACCCTTTTATAAACTTCCTAGAGAATGAAGGTTGAACATAAAGAAGAAAATAAAATTTTGTTGTAGGAGTATTAGAGTGAAGATTTAGGGAAAGGTTGTGATCTACACCATTGAAAGTTAAAGATAGAAAAATGTGAAAAATTATTAAATAAATGAAATATAATCAACGTAAATTACTTGATTCAACAATGTTCAGTATTTACATAGTCAAAGTGGTGTAAATACTATGATGGCTAATTTTATATGTCAACTTGACTGGGTTAGGAGATGTCTAAATAGCTGGTAAAACATTATTTCTGAGCATGTCTTTGAGTGTGCTTCCAGAAGAGATTATTAATTGATTCAGTATCCTGAGTAAAGAATATAGCCCCTCACTAATATAAGTGGGTATCATCCAATCTGTTGAGGGCCTAAATAGAATAAAAATGTGGTGGAAGGGTGAATTTGTTCTCTGCTTGAGCTGGGACATCTGTCTTCTCCCATCCTCTGACATCAGTACTCCTGGTTCTTGGACCTTCAGACTTGGATTGGGACTTACACTATCAACTCCCATGGTTCTCAAGCTTTCAGATGCTGACTGAATTATACCACAGCTTCTCTAGCTTGCCAGCTTGCAGACAGATCTTTCAACTTCTCAGCCTCCATAATCTCTTGAGCCAATTCTTAAGAAAAAATCTATTATCTATCTATCTATCTATCTATCTATCTATCTATCTATCTATCTATCTATCTATCATCTATCTATCCATTTTTTTTCTGTCTCTCTGGATAACCCTGGCTAATACAAATACTCAGGCTACTGATTGAATCAAAACTGTGATAAAACTGCCATGAATGGGGATAGAAAGTGGCAGGTGAAGAGAATAAGTATGCTAGATCATGAACCAGTATAATAGAAAACAAGTATGTATCTAAAATGGATACATAAAAATTTAACAATGAAGTCATATTATCTATGCTTATGAAGTTAACACATGAACAGCTTTAAAAAGTAAGAGAGGAAGAAATAATAGGAAATAAGACTAGGGCTATAGGGATACAGTAGGAATAGAGCAGAGAACTACTTTACTCTATAAAAAACCTTATAGAACTAGTTCACTTTCTTTAAAACTGTAGATACAAAATTTTATAAATAAAATAATTAAAAACTAAAGTTGTAGGAAAATTAGATCATGTACCCCTCACCATATGTAATATAATATTATTACCTCATGCTTCTGATGAAAAATTAAGGATATAAATTATTGACAAAGCTCATAAAAGGTAAAAATGGGGCTTAAGTTTAAATTTGTTGATATGGTTTTAAAGTCAGTCTCTGATTTTCTACACCATACTCCTACCAAAACAAGGGATTATGAACAATAAATATCTATTGTTATGCAATATTGTTAAAGACAAAGAGTATCTGTATTAGCTTCCTAGGACTTCCATAACAAAATAATACAAATTGGAAGTTTTAAAATGACAGAAATTGGTTTTCTCATAGGTCCAGAGGCCAGAAAGCCAGAATTAAGGTGTTGGCAGAGTTGATTTCTTCCAGAAGCTCTAAGGAAGAATACATTCCATGCCTCTGTCTTAACTTCTAGTGGCTACCAGCAAGCCTTGGCATGGTTATTTTGTAAACACATCATTTCAATCTCTGCCTCAGTCTTCACATCACTTCCCAGTCTATATGCCTTTCTGTTGTTTTCTCTCCTAATGGATTAAGGGTCCACCTGATTAAGCCAGGATAATCTCATCCTGAGATCATTAGTGCAATTACATCTAAAAGACACTTTTCTCAAATCAGGTCACATTCACAAATTCCCAGTGTACATATATTTTGGGTGGCCACCACTCAATCCACTAGTGTTTAAAGTTTATTTTTACACTCTTGCCTTTATAAAGTTGGCCATCTTGATGATTCATTGCCACCGAGCTGAGTTTCCTACATGCGTGTTTATTATTTAAGAATGACCATTAGTGTATTTTCCACCAAAATATGGGAGCCAATACTATATTTGGAAACAGGTGAAGTAGAAGCCAATATAATGTTATTTCAGAGTATCAGAAGGCCATGTAATTTCATTGTCAAAGGGACAGTCTCTTTGAATGGTAGGATGCTGATTAAGAAGAAAGTGATATTTATAATTCTCTATTCCTTTCTAAGGTGGATGGACCTCAGAAATGCAGAGGGTCCTTTACTTGAATGGACAAAGTGTCTGAATATGTGCATCTGGGAGAAGTAGAACAGTAAAATTAATTTACTTAAAAAAAAAAAAGGAAGAAAGAGAGGCACAGGAAAATGCTCAGAGAAAAATAAAGAGCAGGGAAGGGTGAAAAAAG
Organism: Halichoerus grypus; assembly: GCF_964656455.1. Taxonomy (NCBI): domain Eukaryota; kingdom Metazoa; phylum Chordata; class Mammalia; order Carnivora; family Phocidae; genus Halichoerus; species Halichoerus grypus. The sequence continues at coordinate 74,423,212 of NC_135714.1, forward strand.
CAACACTGACTCCTGAATGTACAAAGGAAGGTGGAGAATGCCATGTTTGTGAACAGTTAGAGAGATGCTTAAAGTGGAGTAATGTCAAGAGAGAATTAAGGAAATTTTATACCGTGGAGGAAGTGGTATAAGTGCACATACTCTTCCCCTTTGAAATCTCTATTAGTCATTATTGCTTTTGTAAGGTGAGTTATTTTAAAGAAATTCTATGAAGGGATGAGTCCTGCTTCCAAGTTGTCTTGGAAGGAAAACAGAGGCTGCCCACAGGACACAGGTTACATTTAATATTATACACTATACACGGGTGGATAGATGCAATTGGTTGTTTTACATTTAAGATCTGGTTTTGCTAGCAATTGGAGAGGGGCATCATGTTCTTGACAGGTATGAAATAGAGAGAAGAGTAACAAAGAATGAATTACTTCATAGCATAACTGGATTTTTTGTGCAGAAGTATTCTTGGAAAATACCCAAATATTTTGTTACAAATATAAAACCAACATATTGTATTTTACATCATTCACCCTCCATAGCCAAATTCATTTCAACCATCAAGATCAGAGTATAATCAATGATTAAATAACAGACATAATAAGGGTAACTTCTCTCTCTTGAAATTGCAATATTATCTGTATGACTCCTCATGGAGTACTAAAACTATATCTTTTGATTAAAATAAACCATAAGGGAAATCTGTAAGTTCTATGAAATATATGTTAGGGATATTACAAGACTCTTGAAAATTCTTTGTTTAACAAAGCACTTTCTTGTATCCCCTGGCTCTAAGCTAATATAAAAGAAATTATCTTAAAGCTGGCATATAAGAATATACAAGAAGAAATTGTGTAGTTTATTAATGGAAAAATTTTGGATATCTTGAAAGAAAAGCACGATTAGGAATAATGGTTTCCAAGTTATTGAATATTTTATTGCTGAAAGCCTTTCTCAGCAAATAACCAGTCATGATAATCTGTTGAGGGTGACTTATGTGTGGTTACCCAAAATGGTCAGTCTTCATTTACTTGGGTTTAATCCTGACTTTACTCCTTGTTAAATTTCATAATCTTGCCAAATATATACCCCACTGGATCTCAATTTGCTTGTCTATATCATGGGAGTGGATATATCAATCACATACAGGTTTTGTAGAAATAGATTATACTTAAGATGAAAGTAATAGAATATTGCCTAGTAGGGGTAACAAATTTGCAAACAGACAATAATAATAGACTATATGGATTGCTCTGATATTGGATATACAAGTGCTGTAAAACCCAACAAAAGGGGTTTCTAATCCAGACCTGGGAGTTTTCTTAAAAGATGATAAACCAGAGAAAGTTTCCTTAAAAATATGATAACTAAACCAACATCATAAAATTGACTAGCTATATGAAGGGGGTAGAAAAGGGGAATAACAGTCCACATGGAGTGAACAGATACAGGGTGGTTCTGAAACAGGAGAGGACAAAATATAGATTATGATAATGAGTCCTTATATTTCTCCTTGCCACTCACTACACTCTGATTTTGCTGTTTAAAGTTTGTTTTCCCTGTTAAACTGAGTCCCATGAGAAAAGTGACCCATCTGTCTTGTCCATTATTCAAAAATGTAACTCAAAAAGTTTTTATGAACTATTTGATAATTAAACACTATTTTTGAGGATATTTGGGGAGATGTCAGAGTAGGAGGACCCTGAGCTTGTCTCGTCCCACAGACACAGTAAGGCAACAACTAAACATGATGTAACTCACTCTGCAAACAACCCAAAGACTGGTTGAACTGATCTTCCACAGCTACAGTAATGAAAAGAGTATGGTATTAGCATACAAACAGACATGAAGCAATAGAACAGAAGAGACACCCCAGACATATACCCATACATGTATGGTCAATTAATCTATGACAAAAGAGGCAAGAACATACAATGGGGAAAGGATGGTCTCTTCCATAAATGGTGTTGAGAAAACTGGACAACTATGTGCAAAAGAATGAAACTGGACCTCTATCTTACACCAGATACAAAAATTATCTCAAAATAGATGAAAAACTTGAATGTAAGACCTGAAACCATAAACCTCCTCAAGGAAAACATGGGTAGTAAAATATTTGACATCAGTCTTAGCAATGGTTTTTTTTTTTTTTAATCTGACTCCAAATGCAAGGGACACAAAGGCAAAAATAAATAAATGGGACCATATCAAACTAAAAAGCTTCTGCACAGTGAAAGAAACCGTCAGCAAAATGAAAAGACAACATACTGAATAGGGGAAAATATTTGCAAATGACATATCTGATGAGGGATTTATATCCAAAATATATAAGGAACTCATAAAGCTTAATAACAAAAAAAGCAGTCCAATTAAAAAATGGGCAGAGGATCTGAATAGACTTTTTTTTTTCCAAAAAAGATATACAGATAGCCAACAGGCACAAGGAAAGATGCTCAACATCACTAATCATCAGGGATACACAAACTGAAACTGCAATGAGATTGTTATCTTACACCCGTCAGAATGACTAAAATCAAAAACACAAGAAACAAGTGTTAACAAGTTATGGAGAAAAGGGAACACTTGTGCACTGTTGGTAATAATGCAAATTAGTGCAGCCACTATGGAAAAGAGTATGGATGTTCCCCAAAAAATTAAAATTAAGAACTACCATATGAACCAGTGATTCCACTATTGTGTATCTATCCAAAGAAAACAAAAACACTAATTCAAAAAGATATATACACCCCTATGTTCATTGCAGCATTATTTACAATAGCCAAGGTATGAAAAGAACCTAAGCACCCATTGATGGATGAATGGATAAAGAAGATGTGGCATATATATCTAATGGAATATTATTCAGCCATAAAAAGAATGAAATCTTGCCATTTGTGACAACACAGTTGGACCTAGAGGGTCCTAAGTGAAATAAGTCAGAGAAAGACAGATACTGCATGGTTTCACTTATATGTGGAATACCAAAAACAAACAAACAACAACAAAAAAACCCAAAAAACAAAACACAAAACAAACAAACAAAACCTAGACTCTGCCAGACTTAGGGGTTTGGGGGGAATGGGTAAAGGGGATTAAGAAATAAAAACTGCCAGCTATAAAATAAGTAAGATTTCAGCCTGTTCAAATATTTATACACATTTGGCCCATAATGACAGACTTCTCACCATCCATAATTATTTATATCATGAAAACTTTATTTCATGTTTCTAAGCATATAACTGCTTTTATAGTATAATTTGAAGAGTTTTGTATATACATTTATAAAAATTCCACAAATCTTCAATTCCTTCATAGACAAAAATTAGCATTTCTTTAAAGTGTAACTACTTTGAAAATCTGTTATTATACTGTTGGTCTAAAAATACTTTTAGGAATTTTCTAATGTAGATTTTTAGTATTAATAACCACAAATTATTAGGAGGGATTGAATTTTACATACTTTTATTTTTTTAAAAAGTTTATTTTATTTTATTGTTATGTTAGTCACCATGCAGTACATCATTAGTTTCTGACGTAGTGTTCCATGATTCATTGTTTTCATATAACACCCAGTGCTCCATGCAATACCTGCCCTCCTTAAAACCCATCACCGGGCTAACCCATCCCCCCAACCTCCTCCCCTCTAAAACCCTCAGTTTGTTTCTCGGAGTCCATAGTCTTTCATGATTCATCTCCTCCTCTGATTTCACCCACTTCATTTTTCCCTTCCTTCTCCTAATGTCCTCCATTTTATTCCTTATGTTCCACAAATAAGTGAAACCATATGATAATTGACTTTCTCTTCTTGACTTATTTCACTTAGCATAATCTCCTCCAGTCCCATCCATGTTGATGTAAAAGTTGGGTATTCATCTGTTCTGATGGGTGAGTAATATTCCATTGTATATATGGACCACATCTTCTTTATCCATTTGTCTGATGAAGGGCATCTCAACTCTTTCCACAGTTTGGCTATTGCGGACATTGCTGCTATGAACGCTGGGGTGCATACGGCCCTTTTTTTCACTAAGTCTGTGTCTTTGGGATAAATACCCAGTAGTGCAATTGCTGGGTCATAGGATAGCTCTATTTTTAATTTTTTGAGGAAGCTCCACACTATTTTCCAAAGTGGCTGTACCAACTTGCATTCCCACCAACAGTGTAAGCTGTTGGGTTCCTCTTTCTCCACAACCTCTCCAACATTGTCAATTTTTGTCATTCTAACTGGTGTAAGGTGGTATCTCAATGTGGTTTTGATTTGAATTTCCCTGATGGCTAATGATGATGAACCTTTTTTCATGTGTCTGTTAGTCATTTGCATGTCTTCTTTGGAGAAGTGTCCATGTCTTCTGCCCATTTTTTGATTTGATTATTTGTTTTTTGGGTGTTGAGTTTGAGAAGTTCTTTATAGATCTTGGATATCAGCCCTTTGTCTGTAGTGTTATTCGCATATATCTTCTCCCATTCTGTGGGTTGCCTCGTTGTTTTGTTGACTGTTTCTTTTGCTGTGCAGAAGCTTTTTATCTTGATGAAGTCCCAAAAGTTCATTTTTGCTTTTGTTTCACTAGCTTTTGGAGATGTATCTTGAAAGAAGTTGCTGTGGCCGATGTCAAAGAGGTTACTGCCTATGTTCTCCTCTAGGATTTTGATGGATTCCTGTCTCACATTGAGGTCTTTCATCCACTTTGAGTTTATCTTTGTGAATGGTGTTAGAGAATGGTCGAGTTTCATTTTTCTGTATATAGCTGTCCAATTTTACCAGCACCATTTATAGAAGAGACTGTCTTTTTTCCATTGCATATTTTTTCCTGCTTTGTCGAAGATTATTTGACCATAGAGTTGAGGGTCCATACCAGGGCTCTCTATTCTGTTCCATTTGTGTATGTGTCTGTTTTTGTGCCATTACCATGCTGTCTTGGTGACCACAGCTTTGTAATATAGGTTGAAATCAGGCAATGTGATGCCCCTAGCTTTGTTTTTCTTTTTCAACATTTCCTTGGCAATTTGAGGTCTTTTCTGATTCCATACAAATTTTAGGATTGTTTGCTCCAGCACTTTGAAAAATGTCATTGGAATTTTGATCAGGATGGCATTGAAGGTATAGATTGCTCTGGGCAGCATAGACCTTTTAACAATGTTTATTCTTTCAATCCATTAACATGGAATATTTTTCCATCTTTTTGTGCCTTCTTCAATTTCTTTCATGAGTGTTTTGTAGTTCCTAGAGTATAGATCCTTTACCTCTTTGGTTAGGTTATTCTGAGGTATCTTACGGTTTTTGGTGCTATTTTAAATGGACTCGTTTCTCTAATTTCTCTTTCTACAGTTACATTGTTAGTGCATAAGAAAGCAACTGATTTCTGAGCATTGATTTTGTATCCTGCCACATTACTGAATTGCTGTATGAGTTCTAGTAATTTGGGGGTGGAGTCTTTTGGATTTTCCACATGAAGTATCATGTCATCTGTGAAGAGAGAGAGTTTGACTTCTTCTTTGCTAATTTGAATACTTTTATTTCTTTTTGTTGTCTGATTGCTGTTGCTAGGACTTCTAAAACTATGTTGAACAATAGTGGCGAGAGTGGGCATCCTTGACGTGTTCCTGATCTTAAGAGAAAGGCTCTCAGCTTTTCCCCATTGAGGATGATATTCGCTGTGGGTTTTTCATAGATGGCTTTTATGATATTGAGGTATGTACACTCTATCCCTATACTCTGAAGAGTTTTAATCAGGAAAGGATGCTGTATTTTGTCAAATGCTTTTTCTGCATCAATTGAGAGGACCATATGGTTCTTCTCTCTCTTCTTATTAATGTGTTCTATCACATTGATTGATTTGTGAATGTTGAACCACCCTTGCATGCCAGGGATCAATCCCACTTGGTCATGGTGGATGATCCTTTTAATGTATTGTTGGATCCTATTAGCTAGGATTTTGTTAAGAATTTTGGCATCCATATTCATCATGGATATCGGTCTGAAATTCTCCTTTTTGATGGGGTCTTTGCCTGGTTTGAGGATTAAGGTAATGCTGGCCTCATAGAATGAGTCTGGAAGCTTTCCTTTTTCTATTTTTTGAAACAGCTTCAGGAGAAGAGGTATTATTTCTTCTTTGAAGGTTTAGTAGAATTCCCCAGGGAATCCATCAGGCCCTGAACTCTTGTTTTTTGGGAGGTTCGTTTTTTGTTTTTTGTTTTTTTTGCATATAATATATTATTTGTTTCAGAGGTACAGGTCTGTGATTCAACAGTCTTACACAATTCACAGCGTTTTGATCACTGCTTCAATCTTCTTACTGGTTATTGGCCTATTCAGGTTGTCAATTTCTTCCTGCTTCAGTCTTGGGAGTTTATAGGTTTCCAGGAAGGCATCCATTTCTTCCAGGTTGCTCAGTTTATTGGCATATAGTTGTTAATAATTCTATAATAATTGTTTCTATTTCCTTGGTGTTAGTTGTGACCTCTCCCCTTTCATTCATAATTTTATTAATTTGGGTCCTTTCTCTTTTCTTTTGGGTAAGTCTGGCCAGTGGTTTATCGAACTTATTCTTTCAAAGAACCAGCTTCTAGTTTCATTGATCTGATCTACTGTGTTTCTGGTTTCTAATTCATTGATCTCTGCTTTAATCTTAATTATTTCTTCTAATGCATGCCATAGGCATCATTTGTTGTTTTTTCTCTAGTTCTTTAAGTTATAAATTTAGTTGGTGAACTCGGGATTTTTCTATTTTTTTAAGTGAGGCTTGGATGGCTATGTATTTTCCCCTTAGGACCGCCTTTGCAGTATCCCATAGGTTTTGGACCAATGTGTTTTCATTCTCATTGATTTCCATGAGTTGTTTAAGTTCTTCTTTGATTTCCTGGTTGACCCAAACATTCTTGAGCAGAGTGGTCTTTAGCTTCCAAGTGTTTGAATTTCTGCCAAATTTTTTCTTGTGATTAAGTTCCAGCTTTAAAGCATTATGGTCTGAGAATATGCAGAGAATAATCTCAGTCTTTTGGTATCAGTTGAGACCTGATTTGTGACCCAGGATGTGGTCTATTCTGGAGAAAGTTCCATGTGCCTTGAGAAGAATGAGTATTCTGTTGTTTTAGGATGGAATGTGCTGTATATATCTATGAGGTCCATCTGGCCCAGTGTGTCATTCAAAGCTTTTGTTTCTTTGTTGATTTTCTGCTTAGATGATCTGTCTATTGCTGAGAGTGGAGTATTGAGGTCTCCTACAATTAACGTATTATTATCAATATGACTCTTTATTTTGGTTCAGTTGGCTTATGTAGATGGCTGCTCCCATGTTGGGGGCATAGATATTTACAATTGTTAGATCTTCTTGTTAGATAGACCCTTTAAGAATGATATAGTGTCCTTCTGTGTCTCTAACTACAGTCTTAAGCTTAAAATCCAATTTGTCTGATATAAGAATTGCTAACCCAGCTTTCTTTTGAGGTCTGTTGGCATGGAAGATGGATCTCCATCCCTTCACTTTCAGTCTGGTTGTATCTTTAGGTTCAAAATGAGTCTCTTGTAGACAGCCTGTGGATGGGTCCTGTCTTTTTATCCAATCTGCAAACCTATGCCTATTTTATGGGAGCATTTAGTCCATTCACATTGAGAGTGATTATTGAAAGATATGACTTTATTGTCATTGTGTTGCCTGTAAAGTCCTTGTTTCTAATGATTGTCTCTGTAAATTTCTGTTCTATATCCCTCTTGGGGTCTTCCTCCTTTTATAGAACCCCCCTTAATATTTCTTGCAGGACCGGCTTAGTGGTCACATATTCTTTCAGTTTCTGCCAGTCTTGGAAGCTCTGTATCTCTCCATCCATTTTAAATGACAGCCTTGCTGGATAAAGTATTCTTGGCTGCATGTTCTTCTCATTTAGTACCCTGAATATGTCTTGCCAGCCCTTTCTGGCTTGCCAGGTCTCTGTGGATAGGTCTGATGTTATTCTGATGTTCCTCCCTCTGTATGTAAGGAATCTCTTCCCCCTAACTGCCCTTAAGATGGTTTCCTTGGTTCTAAGATTTTTGAGTTTTACTATTACATGCCGGGGCGTTGGTCTGTTTTCCTTGATCTTGGGAGGGGTCCTCTCTGCCTCTAGGACACGAATGCTTGTTTCATTCCCCAGACTAGGGAAGTTGTCACCTACGATTTGCTCAACTATATCTTCTAGTCCTCTCTCTCTCTCCATCACCTCAGGGATTCCAGTAATTCTGACACTGGAATGTTTCATGGTGTCACTTATTTCTCTAATTCTGTTTTCACAGATTTTGAGCTGTTTCTCCCAAGCCTCCTCTTTTTCCTTCTTTTCTATCAGTTGGCCTTCTAGATCACTAATTCGTTCTGCCTCATTTACCCTAGCTGTTAGGGTATCTAAATTAGATTGGATCTCATTGATAGCATTTTTAAGTTCTGTGAGTTCAGCTTTCATTTCTGCCCTTAGAGACTCTATGTTGCCATTAATCGATTTCTCCATTCTAGCTATCATCTTCATAACTGTTACCCTTAAGTCCATTTCTGACACCTTGGTTATATCTGTATCCATTTGTGAATCTGTGGCAGAAGTCACAGCCTCTGAGTCTTTCCTATTTGGGGGGTTCCTCCTCCTAGTCATTCTGTTGAGGGGTGGTTGAGGGAATGTATAGAGTCCAAATTATTGACCACAACCCAAGCAAGATGCACCTATTTTATAGGGACATTAGCGTTGTCCTCCTCTTGTTCTCCCAGCCTGTCTTCCTGGGGAGGGGCCTGCTGCACTGTTACTCAGGCAACCCTGTTTGGGCAGAGTTGCCCTGCCCTCTGTGGGGGGGGGATTGGCTCAATGAAATCATTTTGGGGGGCTTTTGTTCTCTGGCAACTTTCCTAGCAGCTTTCCACGTCTCTTCTGAACAAGCCCAATGGAAATCAACCAAACCTGACCAGATTAGGAGAATTTCCTGACCTTCTGTATCTCATACACAAAAATAAATGGTTGTTATTTTAAGTCATTAATTTTATAGTGGTTTGTTATACATAGTAGCTGACCAGATTAGGAGAATTTCCTGACCTTCTGTATCTTCTGAGAGTCAGAGCAGAAGAGACCATTTCCAACCCTCTACCTCAGAACAGAAAGATTGCAGTCTGTTCTTCAGTGAGCTCTCCAGGCCACACTATCTCTGTTTCTGTCTGTGCTGCTAAAAACTGCAGCATCCAGGTTGTGCGCCCCTCAGCAGTACTCCCAGTCCTCATCTCCAGGTCAGGGCATGTCTCTGCCCTTTGTGCTCCTAAAACCACCAGCCACCCCCAATTCACATGCACGGCCCCACTGCTCCAGGTTTCAGTTCCAGCAGCTGCCCTAAAGTGCTTTCCCCACCACTACTGGTCTGCAAGTTTGTGCCTGGTCCCCAGCGGGGGAAGCCTTCACAAATTGTTGGTGCAGGATCCCGAGTGCTCTGTCCCCCTTCTGTTTATTTTCCGATACATGCCCGCAGAATCACGGCTCCCCGCTTCATACCTTGAAAACAACCGCCTGCGATATTCTGTTTGTAGAGATCCAGATCTATCTTCTTATATCTCAGACTGATTTTTCTCTCTCTTTTTTTTACTATGTCCTTAAGCTACTTAAGTACAATTAGCTTAGGAAGGCAATGATTTTCAGTGGAATAGAAAAGGAAGAAAACAACTTTTTAAGATATTGTTCATAGCCAGAGATGCTCAAAGAATGTTTCTAATTATTTACTAATTATTTACTTCAAAATAGGCCAGACATCCAATTCTCTTTTGGTTCTCATAAATTGTGTTACAAATTGATACTAAAAGTGTGTAAAATTCAGAGGAGGGGAAAAGATGATGGAGGAGTAGGGGACCTTATTCCAACCGGTCCCCAGAATTGAGCTGGGTATATACCAGACCACTCTGAACACCCACAAAATTAGCCTGAGATATAAGAAGATAGATCCTATTCTGGGGGTTCCTCCTCCTAGTCATTCTGTTGAGGGGTGGTTGAGGGAATGTATAGAGTCCAAATTATTGACCACAACCCAAGCAAGATGCACCTATTTTATAGGGATTTTAATGTTGTCCTCCTCTTGTTCTCCCAGCCTGTCTTCCTATTTTCTTTTTCATTCCTTATATATATTTTTTATTTTGTTATTTCTCATAGCACTAGAACTTTCAGGAGTATGCTGGAAAAGCATTATATTAATAAATATCCTTGTTTTTTCACTAGTAAGTATAATTTCTTCTGTAGGGCTATAAAAGATAAAGATATCCTTTATTAGGTTAGGATAATTTCCTCTCCTCCTAACTTGTTAAGAGTTTTTATCATAAATCCTATTGAATTTTTGGGGATTCTTATGCTGTAAGTAGTAAATGATCATATGTTTGATTTGGTTTAGTAACACTTTATTTAGGATTTTTGCATCTATGTTCGTGGCTGAGATGGATGTAATTTTTTTGTAAGGCCTTTTCTGATTGTGAGACCCTGATTAGGTTGGTGTCATAAAATATATATAAGGTATATATAAGGTATATTTAAGGTAAAAATTTACCTTTTTCTTTTCTCAGGAAGAATATTTATAAGATCAAAATCCTTTTGCCACTTGAATATTTGGTATCAATCTCCTAAAAACCTTGTAGAACTGTTTTCTTTAGTGAATAGAGTTTTAATTATTTAATTAAACTTCTCCAGTGATTATAGATGCTTATTTTCTATTTCTTCTTGAGTACTATTTCTTAATTAATTTCTTTCTAGAAGATTGTCCATTTTTGGTATTTAATTATTTTGGTATAGTTTTTCATTTTTATTTTTGTAATTTTTTTTATGTTTCAGTATTGGCAGTACCACTTCTATATTTCTAATTATTTTAATTTTTGCTTTCTTTTTGTTTTCTCAGTATCTCACAAGTAATTGCCAGTCTTACTAGTTTTTTTCAAAGAATTTGCTTTTTTATTATCTTGATTTTGCTTTTATCTATTTATCTTCTCTTATATTGTTTTATTTCTTCTCCTTTTTCTAAGATTATTTTATTGATTTCTTGTAATCGTTAATGTGGCCTTTTAGGTGTTTTTTTTTTTATTTTTGCTTTTTCTATTCTAATAGCATTTAAATAAATTTCTAAGAACCACTTACACCATTTCCTACAAGTTTTGGCATATAGTTTTTATTTTTGATCAGTTCTAATTATTTTTAAGTTTCCAAAATGAATTTTTCTTTGGCAGTTCCAAATCTATTGGTCTGTTATTGTTTCTATCAATTTCTCATTTAATTGCATGACAGATAATGTAGCCTATTCCTGACTCTTTAAAATCTATTGAAACTAACTTTATAGCCTATTAAATTTCCATGTATACTTGAGGAAATTGAGTATTTCCTTAAATGTAAAAATAATGGATCTACATTATCACTGTGCTGAGTATTTCATATTTTTAATTTTTCTTTTTGTCTTCTGCTTTACTCATCAACACAGTAAAGTGATCTGAAATCTCCCATTGAAATGATGGATGGTAGATTATTTCTTTTCTTTTGACAATTTATCTATTTTAAGGTATCTCTAATTTTTACATTACTATTAGCATTATTTTTATACTATATGTTCTATTTTGTATACTTTATGCTGCAAATATGTATGCATACATATTTATACATATATTCATGTATATACATATATATCCAGGGTGATTTATGTGTTTATCTTGCCAATATTTGTTTGTAACCTCTAAATCAATATTGTGGCATTTATGCAGTCATTCAAGATTATGCAGAGCAGTTAAAAATTTGAGTAGCCCAATGCACCCATTCTCACCTGAGGTTGAACGAAGTGATGCTGTGCCTTCTGGTTTCAATTCTCATACTGTACACAAGTGTCCTTTCCATGATCTATATAGCACATCTCTCACATATTTTTGCTTTTTGTTGGTGATTTCATCACTGTTTAAATGGTCCCTGAGTATAGTGCCTGAAGTGTTGTCTAGTGTTTCTAAATGCAAGAGGCTGTGATGTGCTTTGCAGGAAAAAAAAAAAAAGCCTGTGTTAAGACATGCATTATAGTGCAGCTGGCTGTTAGTTCAGTTGTATGGATCAACGATATATATTAAATAAGGTATCTTTAAACAGAAACACACTGATCAGTTGATGAAAATATAACCAGAGGCTCTCAGCATGAACATAACCTTGTTTCCCATAGGAGCAATGCTTCAACTGCTACCGTATTTCCTTACTTGGTGTTCATAGCAAATTTATAGAACAGAGCTACTATGAAAACCTAGAATCAAATTTTATATATCATATATATAAAACATGCATATAGTTTCTAGTAATCTCTAGGGCTTTGATCTCCATGTAATTGTGATTTTTGCATGCTTTGTAATAGTCAAATATTTTATTAAACAAAATACTTAACCAACATATTAATATTATTGATTAAACTAATTTGAATTTCTTTTGCAAAGTATCAATTAATTTGACTTTGACAGAATAAATAAGACTATTCTCTACAAGGTAATTTTTCATATTCTTTTGATTTTTTTTCTACAAAATCTCCATATAATGTCTATATTAAGTTTCTACTATAATTTTTTGGATAAAGAACAGACTCTCAATTCTAAAAGCATGGTTTATCGTAAGAGACTGATGTCTATTAAATGTATCCATTTCTGACTACCTTAAGTATAAATTGAGCTATACAGTGAATTTTGAATACTTTCTGTAGGAAACTCTTCTTTGTGATTGTTGGAGGTTTGAAGGACCTGGCACTACCTCCATACTTCTTTACATTAACATATCTACATTTCCACTTTTTTTGACTGTAAACCTCAAAGTATTTGAATGTTGCTTTTTTTCATTTTAGCAAACCTGCAGTCAGTGTCAGTCTTATTTTATCTTTCACACAACATTTTTGGGAGAACTGAGACACCAAATCACCTCTCACGTTACTCTTCACTACAGAAGATAAAAGGAAAGGACTAAGCTGGCATTGCAGACTTAACCATTCCCTCACCTGGTTATCACTGTTTATCTCATTTCATCTTTTAACTATTGCTGGTGTCTGTACACTTTGTGTTATGTAATCTCTTCTGACATAGTGTTTTTGAGACAATTAGGATGCATGTAGATAAATCACCTAAGTCTTTCTGGTTCATTTTATTAACTGATGGTAATATCCAAAATAGTAACAGTTATAAATATAATCATATTAATAGGCAAATAAAATAAACCCTATGAAATAATTACAAGTTGTTTAGCAAGTGTCCACTGCCTATACTTGCCAAATGTGGATTCAGGTTTTTTTAAAAGCAGGCCTGTTTTATTGAAAAACTACAATAAGGTTATCTCCATTTTCTACTAACCATTGGTGAGTTGAAGAAATACTGTGACATATTTTATCTTCACCTACCTAATCCTATCCTTAAAAGATTGGAAATATATTGTTAGTCACTTCATGGAAGAATTTCCATGACTAATCTTGTTAAACTTTTAAAGTATTTTAAAATGTTCTTTTTAGTCATGTGGCTGACCATTAGAGTTTGAACTCTTTTGTTCTGATCAAATTAAGCAAGTTTTCATTTAGAGACTATATTGAAGAGTGTTCAATTACAACCAACAGAATGCATTATGGTCTGTCTAAACTGGGAAAGGACTTAATACAGAAAATTTGGTCCATATATAATTACTGAGATGGAGAAATGTAACTAAGCTAAGGTCCCAGGAACAATTCTTAACACCCAGATCTATTATGTCTCTGCCAAAATCAAGAAAGTGTCTCATCTTTGCAGAAATTGATGAATCAAGAATCTGCTGTGTTCAGAACCATTCCACCCCTGCCATGACATGCTAGAAAAATGGATACCCTATATTCTGCCTTTATTTGATCTAAGTCTTGCATAAATGCACCCAATTGCCATAAACTAAAATATATTCCAAATCTAGATACAAAGAAACCTAGGTAAGTACTTTATACCTGTCTGCTATCTGTTCCTGAGAGATTATAGAAATGGATGTTGAGTGAGCCAATCCTAGTATTTGCCACCATCAATAGCTATTCAATGGCCACATCTAAACACATATTCTTCTTATGCTTAAACTCTTGAATAACAGTTACATCAACAGCCTGCTACCAACCTTAATGTGAATAATTCCTTGTATGTTCTCACCCTTTTCCCAAAGAGGAGACTCAAACTTTCATCTGTAACATTTACATATCTGACTGATGTTCATTATCCCTTTTAGTTCAGTAACAATCCATCCTTGATTTCTAGTAACCTATGAATAAACACTACTACTCCATCCTATATAAAACAATACTGTAGGGGCGCCTGGGTGGCTCAGTCGTTAAGCATCTGCCTTCAGCTCAGGTCATGATCCTGGGGTCCTGGGATCGAGCCCCGCATTGGGGTCCCTGCTCCGCGGGAAGCCTGCTTCTCTCTCTCCCACTCCCCCTGCCTGTGTTCCCTCTCTTGCTGTGTCTCTCTCTGTCAAATAAATAAAATCTTAAAAAAAAATACTGTAAAAGAAGACAGGAAAATGAAGAAGAAAATTAGTTAAATTATATAAATATATAACTAATAAAAGGACAAAAATATGAATAGCTCATATGGCCTTTGTTTCTACAACAAGCATTTTTTTTCTATACATATTACATGCATTTTTTTTGTCCCCACTTAGAATCTTAGCTGAATTGATGTGCTCTTTATATGATAAGTAGACCTGACCTTCATTTTTGATGTTTTTGAATCCTTGATGATGTCCTCATATTATTTTGATGTTGTCTTCATAGGTTTTAATATTAGGCATAGAAATAATATGAATCTCCCCTATGCCCCCATTGTGTAGTAAATTTTTCATATGTTGAACCATCTTTGCATGCCAGGAATAAATTTCACTTGACCATGGTGTATGATCCTTTTGATGTGTTATTGAATTTGACTTCCTAGTATATTGTTGGGGATTTCTGCATCTGTTCATCAGACATTGTCCCATAATTTTCTTCTTTTGTGATATCTTTGCCTTTGATATCAGGGTAATGCTTACTTTAGAAAATGATTTTGTAAGTGTTTTCTCTGCTTTAACTTTTAGGAAGAGTTTGAGGACTAGCATTAATTATTCTTTAAATATTTGGTAAAATTTATCAATGAAGCTATGTGGAGGTTTGCTTATTGATAGGTTTTTAATTACTGATTCCATATCTATTCTAGTTATAGGCCTGTTAAAACTTTCTATTTTTTTTTTCATGATTTCTTGATGGGTTGTATGTTTCTGGGTTTTTATCCATTTCTTCTAGATTACTTAGTTTGTTGGCATAAAATTGTTCATAGTACTCCCTTATAATCCTTTTTATTTCTTTGGCCTTATTTGTAATGTCTCCTCTTTCATTTTTAAGTATTTATCTCTTTTTGCTTAGTATAGCTAAGGGCTTGTCAATTTTTTCCAAAACACCAACTCTTAGCTCATTAACTTTTGATATTGTTTCCTATTTTGTTTAGTAGCATAAAGATGTTATTGTATTGAAAATACTATTGTATTTCTATTTATTTTAAGTGTGCTCTAATCTTTGTTATTTACTTCCTTCTCACTGTCTAGTTCCTTAAAGTGTAAAATTAAATTCTTTATTTGAGATCTTTTTTCTATTTTATTTGAAGGGTTTATCACAGTGAACTTCTCTCTTAGTACTGCTTTTGTTGTAGTGCATAAGATTTGGTATATGGTGTTATTGTTTTAGTTCTTGAGGAATTTTCTATTTTTTATTTATTTTTTTTTCTTTTATGCCCTGGTTGTTCAAAAGTGTGTTATGTAATTTCCACATATTTGTGAATTTTCCAGATTTCCTTCTGCTATTGATATCTAATTTCATTTCATTTGGGTCGGAAAAGATATTTGAGATAACTTCAATATTCTTAAATTTGTTAAGAGTTGGTTAATGAAGGAAAAATGTAATCATGTGAGAATGTTTCACATGCACATGAAAATGTGTATTCTGCTGCTGTTGGGTAGAATGTCTTTTTCCCATTGGATATTCTTTCCTGCTTTGTTGCAGATTAATTGACCATATAGTTTTGGGTTCATTTATTTGTTTTCTATTCTATCCTATAGACCTATGTTCTATTTTTGTGACAGTAGCATACTATTTTGATCACTACAGCTTTGTAATATAACTTGAAGTCCAGAATTGTGATGCCTCCAGCTTTGCTTTTTCTCTTTCAAGATTGCTTTGGCTGTTCAGGGTCTTTTGTGGTTCCCTACAAATGTTAGGATTGTTTGTTCTAGTTCTGTGAAAAATTCTGTTGGTATTTTGATAAGAAATTACATTAAAATTGTAGATTGCTTTGGGTAGTATAGAGATTTTAATCATATTTATTCTTCCAATCCAGGAGCACAGGATGTCTTGCCATTTCATTCTGTCTAGGAATGAATAATTCAAAGAGGAAATTAAGAAAACAATACCATTCACAACAGCATCAAAAAGAATAGAATTTGTAGGAATAAATTTAACCAAGAAGGTCAAAAACTTATATGCTAAACACTATAAAACATTCTTGGAAGAAATTAAAAAGAACTAAATAAATGGGAAAAAGTCCCTTGTTCATGGATTGGAAAACTTAGTATTGTTAAGATGTCAAGACTATCTAAAGCAACCTACAGAAACAGTACAATCTCTATCAAAATTTCGGTAGTGTTTTTTTTTTCAAAAATGGAAAAGCTGATCCTCAAATTTATATGTTATTTGGGGGGATCTCAAAGAACAAAAACAGTATTGAAAAAGAAAAGCAAAAGTGGAAGACTCAGATTTCCTGAATTAAAAACTCACTACAAAACAACAGTAATCTAAACAGTATTGTACTGGCATAAGGATAGGTAAATCTACCAGTAGAATAGAATTGAGAGTCCAACAATACACTCATATACCATTAGCCAATTGATTTTTGACAAGGATGCCAAGATCAGTAAATGGGAAAAGAAATAATCTATTCAATGAATATTGCTGGGACAATGGAATGGCTGCATGCAAAAGAATGAAGTGAGTCTCCTACTTCACACCATACACAAAAATTAACTCAAAATGGATGACATAATGAATGACATAAATATAACTGCTATAACCATAAAACTCAAGGAAAAAATAGGATTAAACCTTCATGATTTTAGATTTGGCAATGAATTCTTTGATGTGACACCAAATGCATAAGCAGCACAAGAAAAAATATATATAAATTAGACTTCATAAAAATGAAAAACCTTTGTGGATCAAAGGATATTATCAATAAAGCAAAAAGACCACTTACCGAATGAGAGAAAATATTTGCTAGTTATATATCTGATAAGGTCTAGTATCCTAAATATATGAAAACCACATACAACTAACCAACAAAAAGACAAATGACCCAATAAGAAGGTGTCAACCACAAGTCAGTGTATTCCTTATGCCAATCTTGTTCTATTTTGGCAGCCACATGGTCCATCAAACCTTGACTTCAATTGACATTCCTATACCAGCAGTTGGTAATGTAGGTAATTGTTTCATTAGTCTATGGGATGATGTCATTGAATTGTGTCCCGGTTACTAAGTTGACTTTCACTAGTGTCAAAACTAATCAGATCAGATCAGAGGGGCAATCACAGGATTTCCTTTCTTCTAAACAGTGATTACAAGCACTCTTCATACCTCTGTGTGGTTCATATTCTGCAGAAAGTTTTGATAAGTGCATACAAAACCATTGTGGAGGGCTAGAGGAGCAAGTTCTAAGCTGACCACAGAATCAAAGTCCAGGTAAGCCCTCTCTGCCATTGCCATATTTGGAACAGCTACAACTGCCACTTTAATTACCTATGCACGAGGCTGCTGTCACCACTGCAATCAGGGCTGTGATACAGAAAAGGCGCATCGCTGTAGTAAGCTGCAGAATCAAAAAAAAACTTTACTTCAAAACCATTCCAGCATGACTGTGCTCAAATCTGGTAAAATAAATATCCTGCACCTTACTTCTCTTCTCACATATCTCCGCTCTGAATTGGCAGAACTGGTTGTAGAACCCAAACTTTAAGGAGATTGGAAAAGGTGTTGAACAAGTTGTTTTGTCTACCAAACAGGAAAAGCACAAATTTTGCATTTTTTCCCTTCTCTTTAACAAAATAAATGACTGATTGATTATGATAACAGAAATTCTACTGACTCAAAATCAAAACACAATTTCTGTGCTCCATCAGTCAGAATTAGAAACTGAAGGTCAACACAAGTTATGGCTATTATACCTATTGAAGGGCAGTTTTATGGTTAAGAGATGCAAAATTTCTTCCTTTAGTGAGTCATACCCAAGAAGGTTTTTGTTTATTTGTTTTGTTCTGTTTTTTTTAAATATGGTAATAATCATTTGAATGTATTAAATCGTATCCCAGGAATCCAACTCAACATAAAAACTTGAATACTATTCTATAATTAGATTTCTAAGCCCTGATTATCTTTGGAACACTGTCTATAGTTTAGATAGTATCCTCTGTAAATTCCTACTGCTGTTCAGGGGAAAGATTTATGAAAGTATAAATCCAAATGCATTATCCTTATTTCTTATTAATCTGCCTTCCTACATCTAACTCCAAAAAATTTCTGATCTGCACAATGCATTAACTCCACAATTTTATCACCACCACTTCTGTCATACAGTCTAAATCATTCATAGTCATTTTGATTATTATAGGTTTTAGATGAAACAGGGATAATTTAAACAGCTATAATATTTTCTTACACAGTTAATAAGAATCCCTGAAATTCAATGGCATCAGGAAAAAAAAATGTCTTGAGCTTCATTAATAGATGCAAAGTTCTATTATTACTTCTGTTGATGTATTTTAAATGTGTTTTGAAGAAATAATTTTCTGAAGTATCTTTGGTGTTTTTGAGTGTGTGTGTTTTACAATAAATATCATTTCATATTTCAAGGGTTACTATCTGAGGATCAATACTCTACATTCTCAAAATACCTAAGGCCTTTTGTCCAGCTATCTTTCTTCTACATAAGGTTTAGAAAGCTTGATAGATTAATGTCATTACTAAATTGTGTGTCATCACAAATTGAATCTTAAGTATTACTGCTTTAGCCATTGACCCTTATACCACGATGTATTGCATCTTCAAGAAATAGAGTTACAATTTATTTTACCACTGTATGTTTTTAACCAGGAATTATAAGCCTAAGGGGGGGGAAAAAAAACCTTTTTTATGGTATTTTGCCACTGAAATTTCAATTGCAATATAGACAATATTTATTTTAAAATATTTTCCTGCAAGATGGCTCAGAGGAGTATCCTAATAATAATATAATGCATCCATATTTCTTTCCTTGAATTTTATCTATTAAAAATTCACTTTAAACTCAGAGAAAGTGAGAGAAGAGGAGGGTGAGGATGAAGAGAAACAGAAAACAGAAAAGGATATAATACCAAATCAAAGAGTTTTCAGGCAAAGTTACATTAATATGGAAAATGAAGATGACATTGATATTAAGATGAAATTGCAAGTACAGATAACATACATGCAAAACTATTTATAATTCTTTTGTTTCTACAAATCTTTAAGGAAAAGCTTACAGAAGATTAAATGAGAAAAGCATTGCGTTCTTCATCACACAATATTTTCTGTTTTAAACTGTCCCATTTACTTATTCAATCTTCATCTAAGGAAAAATTCTAAGTGTAATATTTGTCATAGAATATACAACTATACTTTAAAAAGTTAAAGTGTTTTTGGCATTTCATGATGGAACAAAATATAACAGATTAAAGATAAATTTTCAAAATGTTGTAACTACCAGAAGACGTATAGAATTTGAATATAATAGAAAATTGTTATAGAAGTCATGTTGTTTGAGGGTTTTTTTGTTTTATTTTTTGGGTTTGGGTTTTTTGTTTTGTTTTTGGGGGTTTTTTTGGTAAAACTTCTTTGGTTGGTAAGCACACATATAATAAATTATGTTTATACAAGAGAGAAGTTGAAGACATAGCAAGGAAAACATAAAGTCAGATAGATCATTGTTCCATGGTCCTTAGAAGAAGGCTTTTGGTTTTGGGGGTTGGGTTTTTTTGGTTTCTTTTAGCATGGCTCTGCTTTACCATGAAGTGTTCACCATTAGATAACTTGCTTACCTTAAACCAAACTTAACACACTATTTTCTATCTACATGGGATTACCTTATTGTAGATTTCATTTATCCAACAGAAGGAAGGTTGTGGACGATTGTTTATTTATCAGGAAGTCACTCTGAAAGCTCTAAAAGGAAGAACAGCTGACACAGGCTCTTGAAGGACAGCCTGTACCCTCATGACTAGCAACATAAATTGTTAATTAAACTTAAGAAAGAACAGATTGTCTTCAGTGTTCCTCAGTTTTGATTAAGAAATAGACACAAAAGTGGAGTCTAATGGATTAGAGACATGAAAGTGAGAGGAAAAACTACAAAGGAAATAGAAGAAAATTTAGGAAAATATCTTTTGACTTGGGGTGGAGAACTTTAAAAATTAAATTTCAGAAACAAATTGTATGACAATATAAACATATTTACATCAAAATTATGGTTTTATATTCAATACAGTTAACCAAAGATAAATTTATTAGGCAAATTAGGGGATGGATTTCAATGTCCAAAACTAAAGATCGATTAATATGTACAATATATGTGTTGCTTCTCCAAATCAACTGGAAAAACACAACTATGTCAGAAAAAGATTGGTAAAGGTCATAAACAGTTAATTTACAGAAAAGGAAATACTGAAAGCTAATATGCATATTGAAGAGATGGGCATATTCATTGGCAAACTATTACGATATGATTTTACTTCATGGATATTGGATGGATACAAATTAGAGAGCTGGATAATTCAAGTTTTATTGAGGATATGTGAATATAGGAAGTCTTATGTGCTGCTACCAGGAATGTAGATGGGTACAATCATTTTGGAGAGCTATACAACATTACTCACACTAAGTATTCACAACCCTTATACACAAAAATTCTATTCTTGGGTATATACTCCAAGTAATTGTCACACAGGGCCATAAAAGGAAAATACCAGGATGCTCATTTTATCATTGTGATTGAAATATAGTCAATCTGCATGGCCATGCCTGGGAGAAAGGTGAAGTAAAATATAGGGGATGGAGAAGTCTGAAGTCTTTGAGAGATGTATGCATGGTGCATCTATAGATCTTAAAAACATCTTGCTCAATGAAAGAAACAAAAAGCAACAAAACACATAACCAATTCCATTTACATAATTAAAAATGAATTTGTACCAAGCAACATTATTTGGTTTATATGGGCATACAAATAACATTTGGTAACACATTTGATTAGATAAGGTTATCTATTGGAATTAGTTCTTGAACATATTTATATTAGCTGAATTATATTCATGCCTCCTAATCCAATTTAAAGTTCCTATCTCCTTGATAATCAACAAATATAAAGACTTATTTCTATTAGCAGCATATTCTTTCTGCTATGAGTCCCATTTTGTGGTTTCTTTGCATTACTAATATTTCTTTATTGTATATTGAACATTGGGGAGATATTGCAGAGACAGGGAATTTTGTTATCTTCCTCTGAAAAATACTGTTTTATGTTGTAGGAGGCAGTTAACTTCACTGGCTTCATATTCTAAACTGTCTTTTCCATGCAATGGACAATAGCTGAAAACTCCATTGAATTTTTTCAGCCATTCAGTTTATGTTAACAACAAGCCTCTGTTGAAAAACTTCATATAGAATACCTCATTTCTAAATCAGCCAAGTATTTGGATGAAATTTAAACCCAGATATTTAGGGTCACCCTTTCTGCAACTCTGTCTTTTGGGTATATTCTACCTCAGGTCCCAGATACCCAGGCAATCCCAATCTCCATCCACTGACTCCCCAAATCAATAATCCTCTGTTTTTTTCCTTGAGTTCCACCTATCCTGAGCCATGAGGACTAAGGAGCCCCTCAGGCAAAAAGCCACATAAATGCAAATCTCACTTGGTTCAAATATCCTCTTCTAAAATCTGGCTCACCTTCAGTTCTGACTGTTTATTCACCCACAAGTGCCTTGAAATATATTTTTTAAAATATATTGTCCTGATTTGATTATTGCTATCTTGGAATAATTATTCCAATACAAACTACTCTAATAATACTGATACATATGAAATAATAAATTGGTTAATATACATATAAACAAACATTTCAAGAAAGCATTAAAAATAATCTTCCTGCTTAGGAATATATTTATTATAGCTTCCAAAGATTTTCTACATCATGGGGGAGCCATTTTGATAACTGTTAATACTGTGATAAGAATCTAATAAGACAAAATATCAAGATATATTGTTAAATTATATCGGTAAAATCTGCACTCTGAACTTTGCAACATAGTGAAGCCCCTTAGAATGGATAAGCTCATATTTCTAACCTCAACATCCTAACTTTAAATTCAGCCTTATTCTCTACACTCCTAACCATATGAACTTCATTGTTTTGTATATTCCCAAAGTCACCAAGCTTGATGTTCCTTAAAGGTACCATAATTTCTTCAACTTCTCCCACCTTCTACACATAGAACTTGTCCTGCTATTCCCCAGGAAAGGTCACAGAAATAAATATAATTACTTCTCACCTCGCTTATCTAACTTACATTGCTCTTCAAGATTCTCTTTAGATTTCACATCTTATGGAAGTATCTCCTAATACTTTAAGGCAATATTCATGTTCCCATAGTACTCTATTCATCTGTCAAGTTAGCACACATTACATGTTATTGTAATAATTTTCTCTATCTTCAAAATGGGATAGAAATGTAATAAATATTTCTATCTCACCAATTTAGACTTTCTACAAATGCTTAATAAAAATTTATGGAAAGAATGAATAAATATAGATGAATTGATGAATCAATCAATCAATCAATGACATTTTATATCTCCCAAAAAGAAACTCCTTCAGAAAGGGGCTGTGTAGAAACTGGAAGGAGTCAAAATACATATGGGTTATAAAACATCTCGGAAATTATGCCTCATTGTAGGCACTTCTCAATTTATCCTTAAATCCTATGTTGGTTGGAAAGACAGTACAAAAACAGGAAATAATAATTCATATATTAACTATAAGATGTACTAAATTAATTATTTGATTTAATGAATCAAACCCTTTTAAGCAACACTAATCCAATGGAATATAAAACCTCAAATGATAGCTAACAGACACATAAATATATAATCATGATTAAAAAGGTGATATGTATCTCACTAAAATTTCTGAGCTGTTACTTCATCAATTCTCTCCATATTAAAGAGAGTTGAATTTGAGAAAATAAGGATTAGGAAACTTTGATAAATAAAATTAAAAGACAGGAAATAGATTAACATTCTTGTGAATGAAATAGGTGATTTTTCTCAAAGTAGAATTATTTTCATTATACCTAATTTGTAATGTAAACTTTTTTCAGAGTTTGAGAGCACAGAAATAATCATAGAATTGAGTTAATACATAATAAACAGTACTGCCTGATGTACATGGCTCTGAAATGGATTTACTTAAGAAAAATTAACGTAAATATATAAAACACATTGTATGGGTTTTTCATATGAAATTCTGTTTTATAATAGAATCTTAAAAAGACAAACCTGATGAAAACTGGTCTTATAAGTACCATTCTATATACTTTCTATGAACTTAGGGTTAAGGTAGAGGCCAGGAGTGACATAAATCAAATGCACAAACTTTCAAAATAAAAGTTTTCCATTTTAAATTTTCATTAAATTTTAATCCTAATGTTTTATAGCTACCACTCATAGTGGGTTCTTGCTCACTTTTATGCTTGAATAACACACCATAAGTATGGAAGATGTATAAACTGAAATATCCTAAATATTCTAAGTGATGGCTATTATCTAATTTGACGGTATAGAGAAAATCTTCATCAAATTCATTGCAAATGAAATTAATGAATATTGAGATATTTGGGATAATTATAATAATTCTTATAACTTCTAAGAGGAAATCCAAAGGTCAATTCAGAATATCTCTGTATTAGTTATCTTTTGCTGTTTGACAATTTAGTGGCTTAAGACAATACTCATTTATTTTCTCAAAGTCCTGTAGGGACAGAAAGAGTAGACTCATTTGGGATCTCTGATCAGGGTCTTACAGTGTGGAAATCAAGGTGTTGGTGAGGATGGGCTCTTCTCTAGAGGCTCTGGGGAAGAATCCTCTTTCAGGCTTGTATAAGTTGGCTAAATTCAGTTCCATGACTTGGAGAGGCATGAAGACCCTTCTCTTTCCTTACTGACCGTTAGCAGGGACCACTCTCAGCTCCTAGAGACCAATCTCCAGTCCTTACACATGATGCCCTCCATTTCAAGCCAACAACAATGTGTCAATCTCAGGCTTCCTATTTTTCTGACTTCCCCCTTTTCTTATTAGGTGGAGAAAATTCTCTGTTTTTAAAGGGCTCATGTGATTAGGCCCACATGATAATCCAAAACAATCTCTTTATTTTAAAGTAAATTGATCATTCATCATAATTATATCTACAAAGTCCTTTTTAAAAAATTTTATTTTTAGGTAATCTCTACACCCAGCATGGGGCTCAAACTATAATCCCAAGATCAAGAGTCAGAAGTTCTACCAACTGAGCCAGCCAGGCACCCCTCTGCAAAGTCCTTTTGCTACAGTCTGTAACATATTCAGTCATGAAATATAATCATATTTATGGTCCCATATACTAGTGCAGGTGATCTTGGGGGGCTATTTTTAGAGTTCTGGCTACCATATCTATTTAGAAAAAAGACCTCAACTTTTAGATTTATGCCAACAAAAATTTCTATAAATTTCCCTTTTCAATTTAGAAACAACTTTCTTTTTTATTCAATTGCCAGTTTTAAAGACTAATTTTCAGATCATTTGTTCTGATAAGGGAATAACTTCAAAAATATACAGGTAAATTAATAGTTCATGAGTTTGAAGCAGATAAGCATAACGAAGATAAAGTAGAAAAGCAATGACGAGCAAATTGTTGAGCCAGGAAAGTGAGATCACCATTGCCACATAAATCACACAATACCTTCAAAACACAGACTATGCTTTGTTTCAAGTCATCAGAGAAACCAAGGGACCAACAACAATGTCAGATCATTCCATAGAGATTTGTTGTGCAAGATGTGTGCTGACTGATTGCCTCCTTGGTAGTGTTGGAACATGTTTCGAACAATTCAGTTGTAAATAAATACTTAGTGCTGTTATCTTTAATAAGCCTTTAAAAGAAATGATGGCTAAGTCTGGATAGCTTTGGATTTTTATTAGTGGACCAAGCCTTTCTTGGAATTTCAGACATTGATGGAGGTAGTATCTTCTCTCTGATATTTAGATGATTTATTAACCTGGAAAAAATATCTAACAAAACCTCAGAACTAATATGGTTGAAATAGTGGTGGTTAAAAGGTGTTATAATGGAGGAATCATTTCTATGGATGCAAGGTGTTAAGGTGAGAAGGGTTATCTATAAACTAATATAAAATGCATCTTTTAAACTAATATATTATAATGTCAGTGTTCTTAAGAGCTGGCTTTATATCTTAATACTATGTGAATCATAATTTCAAGGAGTATGTTCATTAAAAAGCCAACATTAGGGTAGGAATGATTCAATCCTGATTTTCAGTCTAGCTAATTTGATACCATACTTTAATAGCTACAACTTTTCTACCATACAGTTTGAATTTTTCTTGAGATAAAAAATATAGTGGAAACCTTCTGTCATGTGCAAATGAGAGGGTCTAAAAGTGCGCTGTGCTAAGACAATGTCTTGTATGCATTAGGATTATCATGGATCTTTCTCATGACAGCTCCACTGTGCTTTCCTGTTCTGAAAAACACATTTCAGGAACAATGGAGATGGAGACTATATCTTTGATCCAAGACATCTCTGAAACAAATTCAGGAGGCAGCATTGCTTCCAAGTGAAACTAGAGATTTTTCAGGGGCCAGAGTAGAAAGAATGAGGCCTTGAGGTGCTCAGATTTATCACTGCCTGATTCATCTCTAGGAGACAGAAAAAGGAACATAAATCTGACTGAATTTTACACAGAGCTTAACAAAGTGCAAGGCACATAATAGACATACAATTAGTATTAGGCATTGATTGAGAATCAGGTAATCTTCCAACTGAATATACCAAAGTAAAGTATAGTAATCACATTCCCATATTCAATAAAAATGAAAATCATTAGGGAAAGACTTAGTAAACATCATTAGGAGTAACACTGTGAGGGAAGAGATATAGAAACTTACTTACTTGAAGTTACTATTTGAAAAAATTCAAAACCCTCCATCTGATTAGAATGTCAAATAATAAATATAAATGTACAATTTTTATCATCGTGAGTTGTGGGACAAGAAAAAGTAAAAAATGTTTTATATTGGTATATAAATTCAATATTTTTGTGATGTTTATGATTTTTAAAACTTAAAAAGTTGTCAAGTAGTTGAACAAGAAAAGTGTTTTCTGATTTGGGATTTCTGTCTTGAATTTGTTGGTCTGCATCATTTCCTGTCTATTAGTCATGCCATACACACTTTATTTAAATATGGCAACATTTGTCTGAGAAGGGTCATCCAAAAGCACGGTTAAAAGTACCAAAAAAGTACGAACTTCTTTATCCTGCTGTGTTTTCTGCTTCTGAGATGTTGAAAGCATTTGTGATTGTTGAACTGCTAGGAAGCATTTATGACGCCAAGATTTTTTAAAGGGATTATAAATGGTGGCTGTGGTAATACCTTTTATTAGCTTCCATTTGTTGGATTCCCTGTTATCTGCAAATGTTTTTAGTGGCTCTAATGCCGTAGTAGCTCCAGTGGCTAAAAACCTGTTAAGAGGACTGGCTGGCTTTCAGACCACAGGGAAATGGTTCTATCTCTAGCTTTTTTTTTTTTTTTTTAATAAGTTAAGGTTATATTTTGTTTTTGGCTAGCCAGCTCAGTTAGCATTTAGGTTTTTCACAATAAAAAGTATTTGACTTATAATAAAATATTTTTATTATTTGAAATAATTTTCAAATATCAAAAGCTATTCTCCATATAGAAAAACTCTGTCTGGTCTGATTGTGGAAATTAGGAAGGATTTGGTTGAATAGTGAAAATTTCCGTGCTTGCTAAAGCTATCCACAGTGGAGGACAGAAAGGCAATAGGGCAGACTGACACGTTGAAGGACCAGACTCTGAACAGAACTGCTGAAGAGGAACTGTTCCAATTTATTCAATTTGGATAATAATTTGTAATGAATCTTTGGCTATATATCTATCCATATATTTATTCAAAAATATTCAAAAATAATTCAAAAATATCCATGTGGTAGGCATTTCAGCCCCACAGAGAACGAAAGAATTTGTACGTGCCAAATGACGATGGGAAAATAAAAAAATGAGTAAGAAAAGCAATGGGGTGGGTATTGTTATCATAGAGAAATAACAAGGTTGGGGATTATTGGTTGAAAAATATGTTGCCATAAAGAGAATTCACCTCTTTCTAACAAGAGACAGTTGTTCAGGAAAACCCTCTAGAGGAGACAGTATTTAAGTCGAAATTTGAAGAGTGAGGAAAGTCAGTCATAGGAAGAGTAGAGAAAAGTTTTTTTAAAGAGAACAGTGCATGTGTGAAGAGTTTAAGGCATAAAAAAAAGTGTTAATTTTGAGTAAATGAAGGAGTAGTGGGCTTGGAACTTTGGAAAGAATTGAGTCCAGAATGTAAATATAATATAGAGCCTTGAAGGCCATTGAACGAGTTTGGATATTAATCTAAATGCAATGGGAAGCCACTGACAATTTTTACCTTTGTGTTTCCATTTGACATAATGGCTCTGGTTCCTGAGTGAAGACTAAATTGGATTGAAGAAGAATAGTAAGAAAGCAGATAAGAGGGTGTTGCATAGACCAAGGAAGGAATGTTAATGGCCCTGCAGTAGGATTGATGAGGCAGAGATTGATAAAAGCAGATGGATTTGTTATATAATTTGGAGGTTGAATCAACAGAATTTGCTGATGAATTGGATGTGGAGGAATAAGGTGAAATCAGAAATCAGAAAGAATGGCTCAGATTCCAAGCTCAAGAAATTACATGTATGATAAGACATTCACCAAGATTGTGGAAAATGCTGTCAAGTTCTATATTAATGGAGGTTGGCACAATGACTTTCTCTAACAACTAAAAATTCTAGGGGTATTCAGGAGGAAAATATTTTCTTTTTGGGGGGGGAAGCTTTTCATTATTTAAATGGTTAGAAGTAGTTTAATATGCATTAGCTGATACATAAACTTATTGTGCATTTTTCAGTCTATTATGAATGACTTTTTTGAAACATGAGAACAAGTCTGATGTAAAATAAATGAGATCTGAGTGAGGCAAGACAAGTTCATATCACCCCACATTTATTTTTCAGATACTCTACTTTTTCCACAAGTGTGAGCAAAACTTCTGTGTTTTTTTTTTTTTTTTTTTTTTTTTTTTATTTTTTAAAGATTTTATTTATTTGACAGAGAGAAAGACAGCCAGAGAGGGAACACAAGCAGGGAGAGTGGGAGAGGGAGAAGCAGGCTTCCCGCCGAGCAGGGAGCCCGATGCGGGGCTCGATCCCAGGACCCTGGGACCATGACCTGAGCCAAAGGCAGATGCTTAACGACTGAGCCACCCAGGCGCCCCTGTTTTTGTTTTTTTTTAGAGAGGAAGAGAGAGAGAGGTTGGTGGGGGGAAGGTGGGGCCGAGGGTGAGGGAGAGAGAGAATCTTAAGCAGGCTTCATACCCAGTGTGGAGCCTGATGTAGGGCTTGTTCTCATAACCCTGAGTTCATGACCTGAGTTGAAATAAGAGTTGGACACTTAACCACCGACTGAACCACCCAGGTGCCACAAGCAAAACTTTCTTAATATTCATTTAATTGTGGTTATAAAATTATTGGAACAGCTCATGAAACTTAAAACTATCAAGAATCATAGAACTAAAAATCTTATGAAATAGATTACACTGACAAGATATTTAAAGTAAAAACCTAAAGAAGACATAAATAATTTATGTCAAAATTTAATTTGACAACCTATTTTACATTTTTCTATTGTGGTAGCTAGCTTCCAAGATGGCCCCAATGATCCTGACCTCCTGGTATTCACACTCTTCTATAGTCAGTACCCTCCCACCTTGCATCAGGGCTGGTCTCTGTGACCAATAGAATATGCCAGAAGGGACAGCATGTCACTTATAAGGGTAGGTCATTAAAGATATTGTGGCTTTTTCCTCCCTCTTGGATCACTGGTTCTGGGAAAACTAGTTTTCATGCAGTAGGAAGTCCACATGGTAAGGAAGTGAGGTATCTGGGGACCAGCTAGTGAAGGACAAAAGCATCCTACTAGCAGCCACATGAGTTAGGAAGCAGATCCTCCAGCCCTCATTGGTCCTTCAGAGGACTGCAGCTCTGGCCAACATCTGGACTAAAACCTCATGAGAAACTCTGAGCCCCAATTAGCAACTAAGCTGATTCCAAGTTTGCAGCTTATGAAGGCTGTGCGATAAAAATCACTAATAGTTTTGGGGAAATTTGTTACACAGCAATAAAAACAAATGCACTATACTTTATTAAAAAACAAAAAAATAATGAATCTTCCAAACCTGTGAGGGTTTTATATCCTGGACTTAGATAAAACATTGATATGTTTTGGAGATTTGAGTCTATTTTTAAAAAATTTTTTTAAAGGTTTTTTTTAATTTTTTTTTTTTTTATTAGAGAGAGAGAGAGAGAGAGTACAAGCAGGGGGAGTAGCAGGCAGAGGGAGAGAGAGAAGGGGCTCGATCCCAGGACCCTGGGATCATGACCTGAGCCAAAGGCAGACGCTTAACCATCTGAGCCACCCAGGTGCCCCTGGAGATTCGAGTCTATTGACATTACGTTAAAATATGTCTTTTTGTTTCCTTTGAGAGTTCTAGTTAATTTCTGATTTTGTTATGGTGTATATCAAGGAGGAGATAAGGGAGCCATGAAGTCATGCTCACAGATGGAAATTCACCTTTGAAGAGGGACTGATGGAGAAACTGTCTGAGAAGTATGTGTTAGGATTTTAAATATGATGTCTGGAGCTACAATTATGAAAAGATGCAAAACAGTGCTGCCTGGATTCAAGAGTCATAGTCCTAAATGTTTTATTAAGGAAATTGTAAACTTGAGGATAGAGGGAAGAAATGATACAAAGAACAAAAAGCATAGGGCTAAGATTTGTAAAGCGTGTTCTGCTGATACAGATTTGTGAGATGTTCTGTGAAGAAAGAGAGATGAGTGAGCAATTTGGAAAAAAAAAAGTGGCATAATCTCATTGAAAAAAATCACATTGGAGATTTGCACAGTAAAGAAACCTATTTACCTAATTTTTACCCTCTTTCTCAGTCTGATTGGACTGCTATAATAAAATACCACAGGCTGGGTGGCTTAAATGACAGAAATTTATTTTCTTACACTTCTGGAAGCTAAAAGTCCAAGATTGAGGTGTTGGCAGGTTTGGTTTCTACTGAGGCCTCTCTCATCTTGCAGATGGCTGCCTTCTTATTATGTCCTCATATGTCCTTTCTCTGTGTGTTCACATTCCCTGTGGTCTCTTTCTGTAGGTCCTAATCTCCTTTTCTTATAAGGACACCAGGCATTTTGGATTAGAGCCAACTATATGACCTCACTCAACCTAAATTACCTCTGTAAAGGCCCTATCTCCAAATACAGTAATATTCTGAGGAACTAGGGGTTAAGGCTTTGACATTTGAATTTTAGGGAAACATGATTTAGTCCATAACACCCACCTTTCCAGAAAAGATTTGACTATGGTAACCTCTACCTCAGACTAAAGGGCATTCCTGATGTCTAAGAATGTCATCAAATTGGCTCCCAAAGTACATTTTGTCCGGGGGAAAAAGAAGTAATCTTTACAATTTTCTCAAAATAATCACTTAAAATTAGTGTCTACTCCCACAGTCTTCACAGGAGAATTTATCCCTGCCCATCGTGACGGACATTTCAGTCCTGTGTCAGTGTGGTGCAGTCAAGAAAACAGAAATCATTCTGCTAATTTCAAACAGGCAGAATTTAATCCAGAAAAAAAAAAAAAAAGGTTCTAAAGTTGTTGGAGGGGCTACAAGAGCAAAGGCAAAACAAAGGGTCACTGGATGAGCAAAAGAAAGGTAATATTGAGAAACTGCCACACTTATTCTGGAACCCACGAGCCTGCAACTGCTGCTATAGTTTAGAGACTTTGTCACATTTGGCTTTGGATCCACACCAGAAAATTCAGCGGCGACAAGAGCTGTGCTGTCAACAGGTGTGCTGTCTCTGCTCAGGCTGCAGGAAGCCAAACTTACCTTATTCCTCCTTTTGCCCCAAGATGACCTCCAGCAACTCTCGTATTTATAGAGAGAGAAGACAGACGTTTCATTCTTCTTTCCTGCCTTGTGATTTCCTACCACTATTTCCTATTGGTGGTGCCTGAAGAAAGCCCCTGGTGAGGCAGACTGGGAAATACAGCTGCAGACTCCCAGCCTCAGCAGTTTGAAATTGAGAGACAAGTAAATAGCCAACACAGCAGTGGCACAGTCTGTGGCTGATTGTATTGTATGGTTAAACAGTCACAGCTTATTGTGTGGTTAGAAAGTTACAGTTTTACAGTTAAATACAGTTACAGTCAGTGCAAACAGATGAAAAATGTTGCAAATAATGCAAGGACTGATTAAATATCAAAATATTAAGAAGCCTTTAGGAAAATTGAAACAGTTTTCAGATATCTTTGCAAAAGTGATCCTTTCCGTAGTTTTATATAAAAGTCAAATATGAAGTCTAGTATGTGATATCATACTATTGCATGGTCTTAGTAGAAAAATGAGGCAATAATTAAGATGCCATCCTTTATTTCTAAAATTAGTATAATACTAACCTAAATTTTGTTAAATAAATAATGCTCTTAACTGATTTCCATTATTTTTCATTTTATTTTGTAAGATACGGGTGCAAATCAAAATATTAAAATTATTTACTATGAAATTAACTTCCGAAAGTGGATTCAGTTAAATTAGACTTTTCTGGCCACCAATTTTACTGAGATAAGGGGAACTTCTCTAATGCCTATCAGCATGCTACAAAACCATTTTTCCATTAAATATATTTAGGGGAACACTGGTATAAAAATAAAAGATTTGATACAATGGTTGCATTTATATAAACTGGGAAGATTTGGTTTGCTTTATGACTGATATGAATTTTCAGGAGTATGTGACTAGGTACAATAGGTTTTTAGGGCCAAAATATAAACAAAAGAATTTGTGTGTTTCTTTTCCAGCCAACAATTCTGATCTATGTGCTATGGGCTTTAGTGCAATATTAGTATGTTTGTTGCTTATGAGTTCCTACAGTTCTGTACTCCCATGATTTAGAGTAAAGTTAGCCTAGAGTATATTTTTTAAACAGCATAATAACATTTCATTGAAGGTCTGTTCTTACCTTGTGTGTTTCATTGATAGCCACATGATTTCTTTTATTTTTTCTATATTGCTAAGATATGCAGGCAGATGGTTAAATAAGTGCTTCAGGCATGTTAAAATTAAACCTGACATTTCTTGTTACCTTGGCAGATACTGCCACTGATTTGCCACAATGTAATTTTAGGATAACTTATTCTAAACTTCTCATATTTTATATAAAATTTAGTTTCAAGTATTAAAATTATTATTATATGAAAAATATATTTGTGTGGTGACAATAGCTGATAGCCATATATATGCTTCTTATTTTTTTAAAACCATACTATTTAAAATTATGAAACTCTTTTATGAATTATAATTCAGGATCTTAAAATAAATTAATACTTTCATAAACTTATTAATGCTATCAAGTTTATAAAATTTTTAATGAAAATTCACTTGGAGCCAGATTTGTGAACTGTGACCTTTTTGGTACCTAAATATAAGAATAGTGTCTTAGGGGTTTCAATTCTGAAAGTTTGACTAAGCCATGTTTGGTCGTGCCAAGTGACTAATTAATCATAGGAGGAATATTTAGAAGGCGTGTGGTGATCCATCTGGCAAGTGACCTAGAGAAGAAAGAAATTTGTTCATCCTTATAGTGTCTATTTCGGAAGTAAGGTGTTTTTCCTCTGTCTTCACAAATTCATTATCTTCCTAGGAGGAAGATATGGACAACCTCATTTTTAGGTTAACTGAAAGAATACAATGGCCATTCTGAGCTTTGGTGAAATAGAGAAATAGACCTAGGACCAGAATTTAAGATACACAGTATGTGTAAGAAGACAAACTGACTTGGTCAGCTGTCACAAATGAGATCAATAATAAAGCTGCAGTTAACTGGGCTAACATTTAAAAGAAAGATCTCTATGCCTGGTTACTGACTAGTGAATGCCTTTATAATCCCTTAATATTCTTGGAATTTTGAGACAAGATGGTAGCATTAACACATTTTGAAACTTGACAATCTGCTTCAAACTTATGAGGGGTAATTAAAAAAAAAAACTATTAAATGTCAATGTGTAAAAACAAGATGGAATTCTCTACAAACCTATATTGAGAGGAAAGTCAGGCTTCTGAGTTGACATTGAAGTCACAAGGTCCTATAAAAGCTGGCATAACGTGTAAGCTTTAAGACTAGTGTTTTTATGCTTGAATTCTGGGGTCAAGTACAAACCATCAATGTCAGAAAAATGACACTGACTTCCATGTTTGAGGTGAGGAGTGATGTTACATGTCTGAATCATAAACAGGAGAGAAAATGTCGCTACCCATTCACCTAGGATTCAACAGAAAATTTATAGTTCCTTATATCCAGAAAAAAAGAGTAAGAGGCACACATTAAAGGCTGGAGACAGAACCAGGCTCTGACCTACAGTTGTTAATACAAGATTTAACTTGGAGACATGAACGCCAAAGACCTTGGAATGAAGTAACTGATAAAACCTATTGAACACACAGAACTCTTCACATAAGTATGTATCTCAAACAAAAATTACAAAATTCATTAAGAAATTCTATGCTGGGATGGGGGGTGGGGAGGGTGTCCAGGTGGCTCAGTCAGTTGAGCATTCTACCTTTGGTTTCAGCTTAGGTCATAATCTCAGGGTGGTGGGATTGAGCCCCATGCCGGGCTCCTGTCTGCTTCTCTCCATCTCCCTCTGCCCCTCCCCCTGCTCTCTCTCTCTCTTTTTCTCTAAAATAAGTAAATAAATCTTTTTTAAAAAAGAAATTCTATGCAATGAGATGTAAATCCAAGATTCCAAAACAAAAAAACAACACATCCAAGAAAATAGAGAGAATATAATATCTTAAAAGTTGTTAAATGAAATATGATCGAAAGTCTAAAGTTATCGGGAGAATAGTAACATCTATTAGAGGTTTTGAATTAACAGGTAGGTAAACTTTAAAAAGAATCTTCTGACAATTATAAAAATACAGTAACTGAAGAGATGGAATACATTATGGTCTTGACAAACTGAAGAGAGGATATTGACCTAAGAAACAGAAAGTATCAAATCTATATGCAGGCAAAGTGGAGAAATGAAGATAAGAAAACATAGGTAAGAAGTTACAGACAGAAAAGATAATCCAAGTGCATCCAAACCAATGATTATAAGAATTTTTCAAAGGTATTTCTCTATTATTTATAGAGAGAATTGAAGAAGAAAAAGAAGAAAAATGATAAAGAATAAAATGGCTGAAAATTTTCTGGAACTAAAGAATATGATCCTTAAAACTAAAAAAAACAATCAGAGTGTTGCGTATGATTAGGAGGCTAACAGCAGAATGGTAGTATTATAGTTGCTGAATCTCAAAATATTTCCTACAAATACAGGTAAAGCAAATAGGCATAATAAAACCCACAGACAATCTCTGCAACAAAACTAAATAATAAGACGTAATAATTACCAAAACAGAAGTGAGTAGTGCCAAATCACCTACATCAGCAAGATATTGATATTGTCAGAAATTATGCAGAAAGAAATGTTGAGAAGTCAGAGGTACTTATGAACATCCCTTAAAACTAGGCACCTATTATGGATTGAATTGTGTGCCCCCCAAAAAATTGAGACTCTAACCCCCAGTACCTCAGAAAGTGACCTTATTTGGAAATAGGGTCCTTACATAGGTAATCAAATTAAAATGAAATCATTTGGTTGGACTATAATCCAGGATAATTGGTGCTCGTATAAAATAGGGGATTTGGACACAGAATCAGATATGCACACAGGGAGAATGCTGTGGGAACATGAAGGCAGGGATCAAGATGATGCATCTATAATCCAAGAAATGCCAAAGATTGTCAGCAAACCATTAGAAGTTAGAAGATAGAAATGGAATGGGCTCTTCCTCAGAAGGAACAACCTTCCTGACACTTTGATCTTGGACTTCTAGCCACCAGAATTATAAGATAATAAATTTCTATTGTATAGAGAACTCAGGTTTGGGTATTTTGTTATAGCAGCCCTAGCAAACTAATACAATACAAATTATCAAATTGTTAACACCTTGTTATAGAATGCTCAGAGAGTCCATCTGAGAACAGCTTCTGAAAAAATGCTCATTTTGTGGTGAGTGTAAGGGGACCACTAAAATATCTGAATACTATGATCTCTTATCCATATGGAAAAGCTTCACCCTAAGAATGGCCATGTAGGCTTAGTCTCCTACTGTCTTTAGTTTTATAATTCTATCTCTATAATTCTGCCAGAAGTTCTGATGGTTTCAATGTCTTCCAGAAGCAGTTCTGCCTGGGAAGGCCTGGATTCTCAGCCTCTTGCTCTGTACCCAGAATTGGCAAACGTTATCCACAGGAAAACCAAATGCAGAATTTTGGTTCAACTGTTTGGCCCTCCCTTCTTGGTAATATTGGTCTTTCTCATCCTGGCTGCTTCAGTAACTTTCTCATGCCTATAAACAGGTAATTCTTAAAAATTCAACTTTATTTTACAGTTCACCCAACTTTTTGAATTATTCATGATGGAGGTATTTGTGTATTCTAAACTACTCTGCCTTACTCGAAAATAGAAGTTAATGTTGCCTTATGTTTGAACCAATAAGATATATTCCAAAACGAATTTGAGTGCCTCTCTCTCTCTTATATATATGTGTGTGTGTGTGTGTGTGTGTGTGTGTGTGTGTGTGTATATATATATATTGCTTTCTACATTTTTATTCATACACTTATATGTCACTTTTCATGTTTCAGTAGGAAGCATTAAGTATGACCTGTACATTTTTAATAGACTCTGAAAATTGACAATACAGTGAATATCAAAAAGATAAATGCTATATTTGGTTTAGTAAAAAATTCAGCTACACAGTTTATAAATGTATTGTTTCTTCTTTTCAGGTGAATTTATTTAATTTGTAGTCCTATATTTTCCTCAAGAATCACTACTTCATATCATGACTCTCCTTAGAGTAAATGAGAAAAAACTATTTCTCAGCAATTGCTCATTTAAGTTTATCTAAAGGAAAAGAGAGATAGGAGTCTGGAAGTCCTTACTAATGCTCAGGGGAGTCTAATGATCAGTTTGTGTTTGAAGTGGCCCTACATTCTGTGACTGACTTCCATACTATAAGTTTCTATCTATTGTATGCTAAACTTAAATTAACACACTTAAGGAAAATAACATAGGTGATCTCAGAATTGAGTAGCTTTCATTTCCTGAGCCTAATTTATAATATCAGAAATACCTGAAGCAATGCAATTTGACCACATTCTTCTACCCTAAAGCATGTGAAATTTCTCAGAACTCATGAAATATAAAACTTACTATAGACTTTTTTTTCTGGACTTGAAAAACACAAGACTTTCTCCCTCATCTCCTCTTCTTGTTACCAAGTTTGAATTCAAGGTATGAATCCATTCACATTAAGGAACAAGTCACCCTAAGAAAAAAAGAAAAACACTCAAATGCTCCCCCCACCAAACCCACCACAGCACAAAAATATAAATACTTCCTCCTAAAATTCATTTGAATAGACCACAATTCAGTTCAAGGCAAAGACTGCTTAACAATTCAAAAGATAAGCATAAACTGTTCATTTCCTAATTCATCATTTTGTTATATATATTTTTTCTTTTATTATTAATAAGAAAATCATTGCAGTACACTGACAATTACTAGCTACTTGCAAACAGTCATACTGACAATTCAGTTAAATGTTTTATAAGGTGTTTAGGTTCACAAATAGAATTATTTTCCACATGGTATAAGAAAGGTTTGGCACATAATACTCATGAACAATAAAATGAGTTTGGTGACTACTTCCCCTTTCTACTACCAGACTGGAAAATTTCTCATAAATTTTGTGTCCCTCTGTTTGTCACAAACATCTGCTTAGCCTTCACACCTTTTTGTGTTTCAGCCAAGATGAAATTAAAATTGATGGAAGTATCTACTATAAAAAAAAAGGTAGCACAGATAATTGGGGAGTGGAATGTAGTGTGCAACATTGCTTTGCATCCAGCACCTTCATTATGACAGTGTTCTAAACTCAAACGTTTTGACAATTCCTGAGGAGAATTGGTTTATAAAAGAGTGTTTAAATATAATGAAATCGAATGTTAAGGATATATAAATATTTATTTCATTAAGTTAAAAGTTTAGCAATTTGGGGCACCTGGGTGGCTCAGTCGGTTAAGCAGCTGCCTTCGACTCAGGTCATGTTCCCGGGGTCCTGGGATGGAGCCCCACGTCGGTCTCCCTGCTCAGTGGAGAGTCTGCTTCTCCCTCTCCCTCTGCCTGCCTCTCTGCCTACTTGTGCTCTCTCTCTATCTCTCTGTCAAATAAATAAATAAATAAAATCTTTAAAAAAAAAAGTTTAGCAATTTAATTTAAATCTTTATATTATAAAGCATTCTTTTTGGATTGAGGAAAACAATGTTAGCCCTCATATTTTTTCCTCCTTTGTTACAGTCATAATATTCTGAAACAATATTATTTAATGTTAAACAGTGAGCTCCACAAGACTGGCACAAAAATAGACACATGGATCAATGGAACAGAATAAAAAACCCAGAAATGAACCCACAACTCTGGTCAAGTAATCTTCAACAAAACAGGAAAGAATATCCAATGAGAAAAAGACAGTCTCTTCAACAAATGGTGTTAGAAAACTGGACGGCAACATACAAAAGAATGAAATTGGATGACTTTCTTATACCACACACAAAAATAAATTCAAAGTGGATTAAAGACCTAAATATGAGACAGGAAACCATTAAAATCATAGAGGAGAACACAGGCAGCAACCCATTGACATCAGCCACAGCAACTTCTTACTCTATATGTCCCTGAGGCAAGGGAAACAGAAGCAAAAATTAACTGTTGGTACTTCATCAGAATAAAAAGCTTTTGCACAGTGAAAGAAATGGTCAACAAAACTAAAAGGCAAATTATGGGAGGGGAGAAGATACTTGCAAAAAAAAAAACCAAATTAGGGTTAGTATCCAAAATCTATAAAAAACTTATCAAACTCCACACACTCAAAATGAGTAATCCAATAAAAAATGGGCAGAAGTCATGAATAGGCATTTTTCCAGAGTATATACAGATGACCAGTGGACACATGAAAAGATGTTCAACATCACTGATCCTCAGGGAAATACAAATCAAAACTACAATGAGATATCACCTCACACCTGTCAGAATGGCTAAAATCAACAACACAGGAAACAACAGGTCTTGGCAAGGATGTGGAGAAAGGGGAAACCTCTTGCACTGTTAATTGGAATGCAAACTGGTGCAGCCACTGTGGAAAACAGTATGGAGACTCCCCAAAAACTTAAAAACAGAACTACCCTATAGTCCGGTAATTGCACTACTACGCATTTAGCCAAAAAAATACAAAAATACCAGTTTGAAGGGATGCAGGCACTCCGATGTTTACAGCAGCATTATCAACAATAGCCAAATTACAGAAAGAGCCCAAATGTCCATCAACTGATGAATGGATAAAGAAGAGGTGGTGTGTATATATATAATGGAATATTACTCAGCCATAAAAATGAATGAAATCTTGCCATTTGTAACAACATAGGTGGAGCTAGAAAGTATTATTCTAAGCAAATAAGTCAGTCAGAGAAAGAAAAATGCCATGTGATTTCACACATATGTGGAATTTAAGAAACAAAACAAATGAGCAAACGGAAAAAAAAAGAGAGGGAGGTAAAACAAGAAACAGACTTTTAACTATAGAGAACAAACTGAGGGGAGGGGTGGAGGTTGGGTTAAATGGGGGATGAAGGAGTGCACTTGTGATTAGCACTAGGTGTCGTATGGAAGTGTTGAATCACTAAATTGTACACCTGAAACTAATATTACACTATATGTTAACTAACTGGAATTTAAATAAAAACTTTAAAAAAAGTTTTAACTATCTGAATAGATTGCAGCTCTAGTTCATGGTCATAGGAAAACTGTGAGCTCATCAGTTTGTTATTATAAGGGAGGAAAACAGCAAGGGAATGACAACATGTAAAACACTAATAACGTGTTATATCAAATTATTTGAAGATAGAAGAAAAGTATGCTATAAAGTCCATTGGAATACATTTAAGTAAAATTGAAATTGGTTGTATATTGATCACTAAAATGAAATTTATTTTTGCACTTTCTAATCCTCTGGCTTTAACGTAGGTAGTGAAAGACATACCCAAACAAGACTAGTCCTTTCTACGACACCATTCTTTAAAGGAAGAGGCTTGATAATACTCACCTAAAATCAGGCATATAAATACAGCTCTCACCTTTTTTAGACTGTTTAAGTACTTTTCTCAACTATCATTAAATAGGAAATGGTCACTGCATATTTTCTTTGGTTTTATTGCTGTAAAACTATATGAAAAGAACCATTCTACATAATAATTGATAGAGAATGACCTATTAAAACCAGAGACTTCTATATACAAGGAGAAGCAAATTCTAAATTGTTTTATATAGTGAAGATAATTTATTTTATTGTTTGTGTAAAAACAAAAACATTAATTGGGTCAGAGGACTTATCCAAGATTTTACTTTTTTATGGCAATTACATGGAAAAATTATGTGATAGAATTTTTTTTTTCTCTTCAGTAAAAGTAATCTGCAATTAGCCATGTACCTTTTATCCACTGAAATTGTCTAGTTTTGGCTATAAGCAGGTCAGCTTCAGTTCTAAATATTTTTCTTAGCCATAGTAATATTAAACATACATACACACATTACAATTTCTGGTAGTGGGGTGGGCCAATTGGCCAATTGCCCTGACCACCAGTGAATAGAATTAAAATTTTCTTTAAATCAAATATGGATAACACTAAAAATATTAATGGACCTCATTTTTTAGAGCAGTTTAGGTTTACAGGAATTGAGCAGATAATACAAAGATTTCCTTCATATCTTCCCTCTTCCTCCTGCCCAGAGATTCCACTATCATTAACTTCCTGCATTAGTGTGCTACATTTTTTTCCCATTGGTGAAATAATACCAATACATATTATTATTAACTAAAGTCCAAATTTAAATTGGGTTCAGTCTATGTTGTACATTCTATGGGTTTTGACATATATATAATGACATGTATCCATTATGACAGTGTCATACAGAAGATACTCGTTATCTTAAACATCATGTGTTCCTCCTTTTCATCCTTCTCCCCTCCCTGAAGCTGCTAATTTTTTTTCCTGTCTCTATAATTTTGCCCTTTTTAGACTGTCATATAGTTGGGATCAAACAGCATGTAGTCTTTTCATATTGGCTTCTTTCACTAAGCAACATGCATTTAAGGTTATTCCATGTCTTTTTGTGGCTTTATAGCTCATTTATTTTTATCACTGAATAATATTCCACTGTATGGATGTATCACTGTTTATCCACTCACATTTTGAAGGACATCTTGGTTACTTCCAATTTTGACAATTATGAAGAAAGCTGCTGTACACATTCTTATTCATGCTTTCATGTTTACATAAATTTTCAACTCATTTGTGAACATACCCAGGAGTGTGATTACTGTATCATATAGTAAGATTATAATTAGCTTTGTAAGAAACCATCTTCCAAAAGATATCCACTATCTTACAATTTCTTTGTAAGAAATTATCTTACAAAGTTGTAGTATCTTTTTGCATCCCACCAACAATGAAGAATTCCTGTTGCTCTACATCCTCACCATTATTTGGTATTGTCAGGTTTTTGTTTTTTTTTTTTTTAATTTTAGCTATGCTAATAGGTATGTAGTGGTACCTCATTATTTTAATTTGCAATTCTCTAATGTCATATCATGGTGAGCACCTTTTAATATATTTACTTGCTATTGATTATCTCCTAAGCAATGTGTCTGTTCAGATCTTTACCTATTTTTAATTGGATTGTTTGCTTTCTTATTAATAAGGTTTAAGTGTTCTTTATATACATTTTGGATATATTTTTTATCAGGTATCTGTTTCATATAGAATATAAGAACCAGTTAACTGATGATAATGTTCTTTTCAGCTATATTTTTCCTGAATTTCTCCCTGCTGGATCTACTACTGGTGTAGAGGGGTGTTAATGGATTTGTCTGTTCCTCTTTACAGTTCTATTAGGTTTTGCCTTACATATTTTGAAAACCTATTTTTAAATATGTATTAAGGATTGTTATGTTTTCTTAGAGAAGTAACCCCTTAATCATTATGTAATGCCTTTTTTATCACTGATTGTTTTCCTTCTTCTGAGTATCCTTTGTCTGAAATTAATACAGCTACTCCTACTTCCTTTTGATTTGTGTCACAATGATATATCTTTCTCCATCCCTTTATTTTTAATATACATGTGTATTTATATCGAATGTGGGTTTTTTGTAGACAAAATGGTTTTTTGTTTTTTGATTTTTTCACTCTCTTTTAATTGGTATACTAAGGCATTCATATTTATTATTATTATTGATACATTTAGATTAATAGCCATAGTATTTGTAACTATTTTCTATTAGTTGCCCATGTTCTTTTTTTCCTTTTTTCTTCCACTCTCT
Organism: Halichoerus grypus; assembly: GCF_964656455.1. Taxonomy (NCBI): domain Eukaryota; kingdom Metazoa; phylum Chordata; class Mammalia; order Carnivora; family Phocidae; genus Halichoerus; species Halichoerus grypus. The sequence goes on from NC_135714.1 coordinate 74,465,236, forward strand.
TTTCTGCCTTGTGTGATTTTAACTGAGTACTTTATACAATTCCATTTTCTCTCTTAGCTTATGAATTATATTTTTTAAATTTTTTATTGTGATTGTCCAGAGGTTGCACTATACATTTACAACTATATAAGTTCACATTCAAATAACACTACACTATTTCATGGATGGTACAGATACATTATAATGGATTATCCCCAATTCCTCCCTCTTGTTCTTTAAAGCATTTCCATCATTTATTTCATTCATCCATAAGCTATAACCACATGATACATTGTTATTATTTTGAACAATAAACAAGTAGAGCAATTAAGAATAAGAAAAATAAAAGTGTGTATTTCATCTTCATTTATTCCTTCTCTAATGTTCACCTCTTTATATAGACCTGAGTTTCTAACCTATATTATTTTCCCTCTTTCTGAAGAACTTTGAGCCTTTCTCACAAGTCATGTATGTTGGTGAAAACCCTCAGTTTTTGTTGTCTGAGAAGTTCTTTATTTCTCCTTCATTTTTGAAGAATATTTTCATTGGATACAGAATTCTAGGTTGGTAGTTTGGGTCTTTCAATACTTTAAAACCCCATTCTCTTCTAGTTTGACTGGTTTGTGAAGAGAAGTCCAATGAAACTCTTACCTTTGTTCTTTGTTCCTTTATTGGTCAGGAGCCCCACCAACTTGCTTGGTGTTTTCTGATATTCCTATAGCTATAGTTTGATGTCTGGCATTAATATGAGGGACTTCTCAGCCATTATTTCTTCAAATATTTCTTTTGCTCCTTTCTCTCTTCTTATTTTTCTGCATGTTACACCATTTGAAATTGCCCCACAGTTTTTAGAGATCTCTTTATTTCTTTTCCATTCTTTTCTTTTTTTTCTCTTTAAAGTTTGGGAAGTTTCTACTAGCATATGATAAAGCTCACTGATTCTTTCCTCAATTGTGTCAAGTCTACTGATTGGCCCATCAAGGCAATTTTCATTACTGTTACAGAGTTTTTAATATCTAGTATTTCCTTTTGCTTCTTTCTTAGAGTTTCTATTACTTGTCTGTTCTTGAAAGTTTACTATTTTTTTCCTTTGAAGCCCCTAGCATATTAATCATAGTTATTTCACCTTACCTATATTGCACTTCCAAACTTCTGCCATTTGCAAGTCTGGTTCTCTTGTTTGCTTTGTCTTTTAGACTGTGTTTTTTTTTTTCTTTTTGTTTAGCATGCCTTATAATTTTCTGTTAAAAGTAGACATGATATATTGGGTAAAGGAACTAAGGTAAATATGCCTTTAGTATGAAGCTTTAGTTTTATCTTATAGGAGTTATGTTGTATTTATTGTTTTAGCCCTATGTATCTAATCTTTCAGTTTTCTCTAGTATCCTTATTTTTGTCTCCCCTGTATTATTTGAGTTTCCTTAACAGCTTATTCTTTTATTTTTTTTAAAGATTTTATTTATTCATTTGACAGAGAGAGACACAGTGAGAAAGGGAACACAAGCAGGGGGAGTGAGAGAGGGAGAAGCAGGCTTCCCGCGGAGCAGGGGGCCTGATGCGGGGCTCGATCCCAGGACGCTGGGATCATGACCTGAGCCGAAGGCAGACACTTAACGACTGAGCCACCCAGGCGCCCCAGCAGCTTATTCTTAAATAGAGTCTAAATTTTGCAGTTTTTAAATCTGTAATTGTCTGTTTTACAGGAGTCCTAATGATGTGGTAGTAAATTATGAGGGAGGACATTATTCTATAATCCTACAATTAGGTCTAAGTATTTTACCAGGTTTGTGGCCTAGAGCTGTAACTTTCACAAATGCTTCTCAGCTTTTTTACCCCCCTCAAGAGAGATAGGAAGGCAAAAAGTCCTGGAATGAGGTATTTCCTTTTCCTCACATGGGTCTAGCTCTGGCATCTAGCAAAGTAGTTTCTTTGGGGGCAGGAGGAGAGCCAAATTCTCTGGATATTTTTCAAAAGTATTACTTTTCCCCTGGGCTTACATCAAATGGTTACTTTTTCCCTCCCCTGCTTTTGAGTGTGCAAGAGTATTTGTTTTTTGCTGATTTTCACCATGATGAAGACTCTTATTGGTCCTACAGATAAAACTCACAAAAATGTGTGGTCCCCCTAATACTGGGCACCCAGGAGTTTTTCACTATCAAGCTAGTGCACATTCAGCTTCCAGAAGTTTGTCAATTTTAGTTTAAGATTTCCTACCAGTTTCTGGCTCCAGGGGCCTCTGTTCCTGGTAAGCTGTGATCTGTGTATTCATCTGTCTTGCCGGTTGTCAGGGCATCAGTTTGCTCTGTGCTTTCAAGTCTCTGATGTACCTAAGGAGAGTTGTTGATTTTCAGTTTGTTTAGAAACTTTCTTGTTATAAGATTTGGAGTAACAACTTCCAAGGTCTTTACATATCAGATCAAAAGCTGGAAGCCTGGATAGTACTTTTAAAAAAAATGTATCAAAGACTTACCAAGTTAGTTAGTAAAATAGGAATATAGGGATATTTAAAAAGTTATGAAACTTTTGATTTCAGTATTTTTTAAAAATCATATAAATTGATTGTAATAGTATCAGAGAAAAATTAAATTATTTTCAATGGAACAAAAATTATACTGACGTTGGCTTTCTAAAAGAAACAATGGCAGTCAGAAAGTAGTGGTATGATATTTTATCCTACACTGGCAAACATCCTTTGTAAGGATGAGGTGAAAAAAACATTTGCCAAAAAACAAAAATAGAGATTTTATTACAAATGAAATGTTACCAAAGGAAATTTTTAAGTAAGTAGTGGGCAGAAGAAAATAATACCAAAGGAAAATTCCAAGATGCAAAAAGAACTAAAGAACAAAGAAAGGTATACATTAGGGCATAAATCTAGAGAAATCTATAAAAACAATATAATTAACTCTTCTGTGGGTTTCAAAAAGAAAAAAATAGTCTACATAATAAAACCAGTATAAAAATGTCAAGGTGTGTGTTTGACATTAAAGTATTCTCAGGTTCTTGCATTAAGGGATGCTAGTAAAGATATTGATTATCTTAGACCTTGATGACCTAAAAAATAATTATAAAATGTCTAAAATAACTACAAAGATTAAAAATAGAATGTGGGTACGCCTGGGTGGTTCAGATGGTTAAGCATCTGGCTGCGGCTCAGGTCATGATCCCAGGATCCTGGGATCGAGCCCCTCGTCCGGCTCCTGGCTCAGCGGGGAGCCTGCTTCTTCCTCTGCCTCTCCCCCTGCTCGTGCTCTCTCTCTCTCTCCCTCTGTATCCCTGTGTCTCAAGTGAATAAATAAAATCTTTAAAAAATAATAATAATAAAAAAATAAAATAAAAATAGAATGTGTAGCATTCTAACTAGTACCAAAAATAGATTAAAAAATACTCTGACAATCAAAAGGAGGATATTGCAATGATGGCAGGGCATAGAAACATATTGCAATAGAAGATGCAAGCTAAGACTATAAAATAATAAATTCAAATATATCAATGTTGCAATAAATCTACATAAACCACTTTTTTAAAAAGCAAGGCATTGTTTATTTATAGAACATTCATTATAAAGTTTGGATCAAACTTTATGCCCACCAAACTATTGAATAAAACAAAAAAAATTAATTAATAAAGACAAAAAAAGTCAAGCAAATAATAAATACTAATTTAAAAAAAGAAAATTATTTCGTTATTGTAATATTACTTTTTTTAAGATTTTATTTATTCATTTGAGACACAGAGATACAGAGAGAGAGAGAGAGAGAAAGCATGAGCAGAGAGAGAGGCAGAGGGAGAGGAAGAAGCAGGTTTCTCATTGAGCCAGGAGCCCGATGTGGGGCTCGATCCCAGGACCCTGGGATCATGACCTGAGACAAAGGCAGACACTTAACCATCTGAGCCACCCAGGTGGCCCAGTAATATTATTTTGTGATATTTTGTATATATCCATTTGGACAGATGTCTGTGCTAGAGATGTATATTAGGGAGTTATTTGCATATAGATAATATTTAAAGTTATAAGACTTGATAAAACACCAAAGTGTGAATTTTATAGGAGGAAAGAATCAATATTGAGTGCCAGAAACCACCAGCTTTAAGATGTCAGTGAGATGAAGAAGAAGCAGTAAGAGAGATGAAAAACAGCCATCAATTTGAAAGGAAGAAATCCAGGAAGTTTTCTGAAAGTCAAGTGAAGACAGTGTGTCGAGGTGGAATGATTGATGAATCACGGTAAAGTCTGCTTATAATTCAAATAAGATTAGGGATGATGATCGATGATTAGACAGTAATGACAAGGACATTGATAATGTTGATAACTCATGGCATATTGTGTTCCCCAACACCCCTATTATCAATTTCTCATTCCATAATCAGTAGTAGTAATTTGTTTTTAACAATTAATTCTCCCTCACTCCCCTCTTTTTTAAAAATCAGAAATGAGGTTTTTCTTTCTATTGTTGTATTTATTCCAAAACTCCACACATTCAATACAGAAAAGGTTCCTTTATTATATACATAACTGGTTTATATTAATTGGGGAAATAAACCTTATTTACATGCTTTTCTTATGGTTGTCTTACTGAACAAAACAAGATATAATACTTAGAATATACAAATAGATTGATGTTTCTTCTCTTTTTCATCAATATAGATGAGATTATTAGGAAAAAACTTAAGAAATATTCTATCTAGGGCCATGCAAGATATTAACAGGGAACAAATAGAGAACCACCTCAATTGCTGCTGGGGATTCTTCTGTTCAGGAAGATCAAACACTAAGTTACATATATCTTCTCTAAAAGTACCACAAATTTTTAATTATGACCCAGTCCCATGGGACATATATGGATATTCTTGCTGATCCAGGTCCAAATGAGTTTATATTACATCCCTATAGATAGGATTTTTAATGATACCCACATGGAAGAAATCCTTAGAAGCCCTTTTCCATAATCTTAATCTTGCTAAATTTAACTTATTTTTCTTCCTACTGGTTTGCTTCTGAGATTTCAAATTTCCGTATATAGAGTCTAAATTATGATAAAAGCTGAAGGTCAAATTTTGCTCTTTATAATTCAAGGTAAGTAGTCAATTTTAGAAAGAGAAAGAAAAGATCTTCAACTCCCATATACAATCAACTGTGCCATCCACCTGCTTCCATTGTCACAATATTTATAGGTGTAAAAGCCACATATCAGGGAAATGCTCAATGTATTTGGGTATATTTTGTTTCAGCTATAAATTATTTCTTCCACAGCTAATTAAGAGGGACCGCATGTGTGCCTTGAAATTTCCTTATGTTCCTTTTATTCATGGTCTAGACTGAAGGAAGATATAAGTTGCCTACTTTATGATTTCTTTTCCATGATCCCAAACTTGATTTCTATTTATAGGGGATGACAATTCACAAGCAGAAAGTTTATCTGGGTTTTATCTTCCAAGCCGCATGGAAATATAAATAAAGAGTGAAACTTGAAGATTATTAGAAGAAAATGGAAGAGTCCTGTCTAGTCTCTATTATAAGACTTTTCTCCTTCCTATTAAAGGTCTACTCCATATTATGGTAGACCAGCTGTAATTTTGATGATTCAATATAGTTATTTACTAATATTAATGATTCTTATCTTGAGCAATAGATTGCAGCAGGTAGTGTGAGTTCTGAACTGACCCTATTAATTGGAGTGTGTTATCAAATAATTATTCTTCCCAGCACCATCTGACAGTGTAGCAACTTACCTTGAATACAATAGGGACATTTTATTTGCATCTTAACAAAGTTGAGATTTCTACCCAATTTGAATATGACATATATTCTATGATATCTCTGTGTGGATTATAAATAAATGAAGAAAATAAATTTAGCTATTCGAAATGTTTGTATGATTTGTGAGGAAGAACATTACACACAAGAATCAAATGCTGCTGGGGAGGTTCAAGATGGCAGTGTAGGAAGATCTTGAACTCATCTCCTCCCATAAACACAAAAAAATTTATAGCAACATATAAAATGATTCCCTCCTAAAGAGACCTGAAAACTAGATAAACAGAACTCCCACAACAAAGGATAAAAGGACGACATCGAAATGGGGAAGAGTGACAGAAACATGCTCATGCCAAAACAAAAACAAAACAAAACCCAATAAAACCACCCAAGGAAATGGCAATCCACAAACAAAAGGGATCTCACAAATATGTAACTTTTTTCCTGATAAATAAGGGGTCTGTGCTCCACACCAAGTATTTTAACCTCTAGATCTTGCACAGGAGAGATGAGTTCCCAAAATGTCTGGCTTTGAAAATAAACAGGGATTACATCCAGAAAACCCATAAACTGTAGGTAACAGAAAACCTGCTTTTACAAGGCTCATTAAAAAATTCACTTGCACTGGATCCTTGCACAAAAATACCAGTTTGAAAATCACCTAGGCCATATGGTAAGGAGACCCACTTATTAATCTTAAAACATCTGCAAGAAAGGCAGGAAATTTTTGGATCTCTCTCTAGGGCAGAGACACCAGTGAGTGCCATTTTGTGATCTCATTATAACTTCTAATACTGGCAATGGTGGGAGCCATTTGGAACTCTTCCTCTAACCTGTTTGTATTGAAGAGTGTGTCCCAGTAAGGGTTCTGCCTACACCCATGCTATAGCTCTGTGTCAACAGGAGACTGGATGAAGCAGAAGAACAGATTGGTGAGGTGGAAGACAAAAAAATGGAACTTACACAAATGGATTGGCAAAAGAAAAACAAATATTTACAAAAATAAAGTACTTAAAGGGATTTTTAGGATAACATTGAGTATAACAACATTCACATTATAGAGGTCACAGAAGGAAAAGAGAGAGAGAAGACCTGAAAACTTATTTGAAGAATTAATGGCTAAAAATTTCCCTCATCTGGATGAAACTGACATCCATGTCAGGAACCCCAGAGAGATCCAAATAAGAACCCCAAGAGATCCATACTAAGACACATTATAATCGAAATGGTAAAAATTAAAGAAAGAATCTTAACAGCAGCAAGAAAAAAAATGTTACATACAAGGGCAACCCCATAAAGCTATCAGATATTTTTCTCAGCAAAAAAAAAAAAAGAAAAGAAAAGAAAAAAAAATGCAGACTAAAATGGAGCAGTATGACATATTCAAAGTGTTGAAAGGAAAAAACTTCCAAACTTCCAACCAAGAATTCTCTACCCAGCAATGATTCAGAATTGAAGGGGTGAGCAAGGATTTTTCAGATAAGCAAACCATAAAGGAGTTCATTGCCACTACATCAGCCCTACTAGAAATGTTAAAGAGACTTCTTTAGGCTAAAAAGTAGTGGCACAGATAAATAATGATTTTACAAAAGTAAAAATCCCACAGCATCTGGGTGGCTCAGTTGGTTAAGCCTCGAACTCTTGTTTTCTGCTCATGTCATTATCTCAGGGTTGTGAGATCAAGCCCCACATTGGGCTACGCACTGGGTGTGGAGCCTACTTAAGATTCTCTCTCCCTCTCTTCTCCCCACCTCTCTTAAGAAAAAATAAATAAAAATCTCAATGGAAAAGGTAAATATATAGTAAAGATAGTAGAGCAATCATTTATAAAGCAAATATAAAGGTTAAAAGACAAAAGCAGCAAAATTAGTGAAAAATGCAATAATTCATTAATGGATGCATAATAAACATGTAAAATATGACATCAAAAACATAAAACATAGGGGAGGAGGAGCAAAAATATAAAATTTGGAAAGTGCTCAAATTTAAGTTCCTATCAACTTAAAACCAATGGTTATATACATAGGATATTATATGCAAATCTCATAATAACCACAAAGCAAAAACAAAAAGAAAAAAAAAGAGAGAAAGGAACCCAAACATAACACTAAAGAAAGTCATCAAACCACAAAGAAAAATAAAGAAGAAGAAAGAAACAGAGAGAAACTACAAAAACAGAAAACAATTAACAATAGGATAATAAGTATATACCTATCAATAATTACTTTAAATGTAAATGCATTATATTCTTCAATCAAAAGACATAGAGTGACTGAATGGATAAATTTTTTTTTTTTAAGATTTTATTTATTTATTTGAGATAGAGAATGAGACAGAGAGAGAGAGCATGAGAGGGGGAAGGATCAGAGGGAGAAGCAGACTCCCTGCTGAGCAGGGAGCCTGATGCGGGACTCGATCCCAGGACTCCAGGATCATGACCTGAGCCGAAGGCAGTCGCTTAACCAACTGAGCCACCCAGGTGCCCTGAATGAATAAATTTTTTTAAAAAAAGGACCCATTTATATATGCCTTATAAGAGACTTACTAAGAATTAAAGACACAAAGAGACTGAAAATAAAGAGACAGAAAAAGATATTCCATGCAAATAGAAACAAAAAGAAAGCTGGTGTAGCTATACTCAGCTCAGACAAAAGAGACATTAAAACAAAGACTGTAATAAAAGACTAAGAACAGCTTTGCGCAGTGGCAGTATCGTAGCCACTGAGGTTTATCCGAGGCGCGATTATTGCTAATTGAAAAGACAAAGAAGAGCATTACATAACAATAAAGAGGTCAATCCAGTAAGAAGACATAACATTTACAAATATATATGCATCCAATATAGAACCAGAATGTATAAAGCAGGGGCACCTGGATGACTTAGTTGGTTGAGCATCTGACTCTTGATTTTGGCTCAGGTCATGATCTTGGGGCCATGAGATCAAGCCCTACATCCAGCTCCATGCCCAGCAGGGAGTCTGCTGGAGATTCTCTCCCACTCTTTCCCACTCCCTCAACCCCTCCTTCACTCCTGCATGCTCTTCTCTCTCTTTCTCTAAAAATAAATAATTATTTTAAAAAATATATAATGCAAATATTAACAAACCTAAAAGGAGAAATTGACAGGAATATGATAATAGCAGGGGATTTTAACACCCAACTTAAGTCATCGGATACATCATTCAAACAGAAAATCAGAAGGATACATCATCCTTAAGTGACACATTAGACCAGATGGACTTAATAGACATAAACAGAACATTCCATTAAAAAACAACAGAATACACATTCTTCTCAAGGACACATGGGACATTCTCCAGGATACATTACATGTTAGCCACAAAACAAGTATCAGTAAATTCAAGATGACTGAAATCATGTCAAGCATCTTTTCTGACAACAGTGCTATGAAAGTAAAAATCAATGAGAAGAATAAAACTGGAAAAAAACACAAAAATATGGGTATTAAAAACATGCTACTAAACACCAATGGGTCATCAACAAAATTAGAGGAAAGCAAAAAAAAAATACCTAGACAGAAATGAAAACAGAAATATGACATATAAAAAGCTATGGGATACAACATAAATGATTCTAAGAAGGAAGTCCAGAACAATAAAGGTCTACCTCCAGAAACAACAGAAATTCAATTTAATAATTTAACTTTACACCTAGAACTAGAAAAAAAAAAAAAGAACAAAGCCCAAAGTTAGTAGAAAAAAGAAATGATAAAAGTCAGAACAGAAATAAATGAGATGGGAATTAAAAAGACAATAGAAAAGATCGATGAAACTAAGAGCTGATTCTTTGAAAAGATAAACAAAATTGATAAACCAGGAACCTTTCTTTTAGGGACATTGGATAAGTTAGGCAAAAATCCCAACAACAAAAGTCCATGATCAGATGATTTCATTGGTGAATTCTACCACACATTCAGAGATTTAGTATCTATCCTTCTGAAACTAAAGAAGAGAGAAAAACTGAAGAAGAGAGAATGTTTCCAAATTCATTTTATGAGGCCAGCATTACCTTAATACCAAAACCAGACAAAGATATCACAAAAAATATGTATATAGGCTAACATCCTTGATGAATATAGCTGCAAAAATCTCAATAAAATATCGGTAAACCAAATTCAACAACACCTTGAGAGGATCATACACCATGATCAAGTGGGATTTATTCCAGAGATGCAAAGGATGGTTCAACATCCACAAATCAATCAATGTAATACACCATAGTAGCAAAATGAAAAATAAAAATCATATGATTATCTCAATCGATGCAGAAAAAGCATTTGACAAAATTCAACATCAATTTATGGTAAAAACTTTCAACAAAGCTGATACAGAGGAACTGTAACTCAACATAATAAAGGTCATATATGAAAAACCCACAGCTAACATCATACTTAGTGGTGAAAAACTAAAAGCTTTTCCTTTAAGATCCAGGAACAAGGCAATGATGCCTACTTTTGCCACTTTCATTCAACATTGTGTTGGAAGTCCTAGCTGCAGCAATCAGACAAGAAAAAGAAATAAAATGCATCCAAATAAAAAAGGAAGAAGTAAAATTGTCTCTATTTACAGATGACATGATACTATATTAGAAAATCCTGAAATCTATACCAAAACAAAAACAAAAACAAAAACTTGTAGAACTAAAAAACAAATTCAGTAAAGTTACAGGATACAAAGTCTATATACAGACATTTGTGAAATTCCTATACACTAATAATGAGCTACCATAGGAGAAATTAATAAAACAATCCCATTTGCAATTGCATCAAAAATAGTAATATACCTAGGAATAAATTTAACCAAGGAGATGAAAGACCTGTACTCTGAAAACTATAATACACTGATGAAAGAAATTGAAGAAGATACAAATTAATAAAAACATATTCAGTGCTCATGGATTGAAAGAATTAATATTGTTAAAATGCCCATATTACCCAAAGCAATATATGAATTCAATGCAATCCCTATCATTTTTCAATGGTATTTTTCACAGAACTAGAGCAAATAATTCTAAAATCTGTATGGAACCACAAATGATTCTGAATAGCCAAAACAATCATAAGGAAGAAAAACAAGGTTGGAGGTATCACACTTACTGATTTCAAACTATACTGCAAAGTTATAATAATGAAAAAAGTATGGTATTGGCATAAAAACACACACATAGATCAATGGCACAGAATAGAGGACTCAGAACTAAATCCACACATATATGAATAATTAATTTATAACAAAGAAATCAAGAACACACAATGGAGAAAGGATAACTATCTCTTCAAAAAATGGTGTTGGGAAAACTGGATAGCCACATGCGAAAGAATGAAACTGGAACCTTATCTTACTTCATACACCATAATTTACTCCAAACTGATTAAAGATTTGAATTTAAGGACTCTAATCATAAAATTCCTGGTAGATAATATAGGCAACAAGACTTGACATTGATCTTAGTGATGTATTTGTGGGTCTGATGCCAAAAGCAAGCATAATAAAACCAAAAATAAATCAGATGAACTATATCAAACTAAAAAATATTCTTTACAGCAAAAGAAACCATCATTAAAACAAAAAGAAAAACTGGTGAATGGGAGAAGATATTTGCGAATCATATATCCAGTTAGGGATTATTATCCAAAATATATACAGAAATCATACAATTCAACAGTAAAAAAGCAAACAACCTTATTAAAAAATGGGCAGAGTATGGAGTATGGAAAATACTATGGAGGTTCCTCAAAAAGCTAAAAACAGAACTACCCTACAATCCAGCAATTGCACTACTAGATATTTATCAAAGAATACAAAAATACTAATTTAAAGGGATACATGCACCCTGATGTTTATAACAGCATTATCTACAATAGCCAAATTATGGTAACAGCCCAAGTATACATTAACCAATGAATGGATAAAGAAGAGATGGAATATACTTACAATGGAATATTACTCAGCCATAAAAATGAATGAAATCTTGCCATTTGCAATGGCATGGATGGAGCTAGAGAGTATTATTACTAGGTGAAATAAGTCAGTCAGGGAAAGACAAATACCGTAAGTTTTCACTCATATGTGGAATTTAAGAAACAAAACAAATGAGCAAAGGTGGAAAAAAAAGAGAGAGCAAGGCAAAGAAAGAAACAGACTCTTTTATTTTATTTATTTATTTATTTATTTATTTATTTATTTATTTGAGAGAGAGAAGAGGGGGAAGGAGCAGAGGAAGAGGGACAAGCAGACTCCACACTGAGCATGGAGCCTGACATGGGGCTTGATCCCACAACCCTGAGATCACAACCTAAGTCGAAATCAAGAGTCAGATGTTCAACCAACTGAGACACTGAGGTGCTCCAAGAAACAGACTCTTAACTATAGAGAACAAACATGGTTACCAGAAGGGAGGTGGTTAGGGTCATGGGTTAAATAGGTGTTGGGGACTAAGGAGCACACTTGTGATGAGCACTGGGTGTTGTACAGAAGTGTTGAATCACACCTGAAAGTAATATTACACTGTATGTTAACTAACTGGGATTTAAATAAAAACCTAAAAAGTGAAACAAAACAAAACAAAAAAAATGGACAGAGAATCTAATAGACGTTTGTCCAAAGACATACAGATGGCCAACAGGCACATGAAAAGATGTTCCACATCACCAATTATTAGAAAAATGCAAATTAAAATTAAAATGAGATATCACATCATATCTGTTAGGATGGCTATTATCAAAAAGATAAGAAATAATAAATGTGGGAGGGAATGTGGGGAAAAGGAAACCATCACACACTGAGTGGAAATATAAATTGGTGCAACCACTATGGCAAACAACATGAAGACTCCTCAAAAAATTAAGAATAGATCTACCTTATGATCCAGCTATTCTACTTCTTGGTATTTATCCAAAGATTATGAAAAGATTAATTTGAAAAGATATATATACACCTATGTTCACTGCAACATTATTTATAATACCCAAAATATAGAAATGACCTACTTTTCCATTGATAGATGAATGGATAAAGATGTGGTATTCATATACAATGGAGTACTCAACCATAAAGAAGAATGAAATCTTCCTTTTGTGACAACATGGATGAAACTTAAGGGAATTACACTAGGTGAAATAAGCAGAGAAAAAATATTTATTAATTTCATTCATATGTGGAATCTAAACAAACAAACAAACAAAAGAGAATAAAACCAAACTGATACAGAGAACAAATTGATGGTTACCAGAAAAGAATAGGGTTGGGAGGTGGGCAAAATGGGTGAAGGGGGTCAATTTTATCTTTATGGATAGTAACTAGACTTTTGGAGGTGATTATTTCGTAGTGTATACAGATGTTGAATTATAATGGTCTATACCTAAAACTTATATAATGTTATATACCAATTTTACCTCAAAAAACCCAATGCCAACTATTTTTTGACAGCACACACAAATATATAATTATAGAAACTGATGAGCAACAGTTCTGAAATTCAAAGCATAATTGATAAATTTTGGGACTATGTGAATGTCTTTCTTAACCCAGTAGAAGTACACATTATCATTTCAATGTATAATGTGATTAGGCTATGAAAATGAGAAGAAAAAAAAAAAGGAAGGGGAGTAAATTGAAGAGTTTTCTGAGGACAATTTCATTATATATAAAGTTGAAGATACTGAACTAGATATTTTCCATGGTTCCTTTTATATCTAAAGTTCTGTGAGTTTTTACAAAATTTGTTTCTGAGTACCTCTTGCATATTATGAAAAACAATCACTTTATATAGCACACTCTATAAATAAAGGGCTGGTTGTTGTTAAGTAGAATGAAAGATTCTATAAAGTGTCTGGATAAAAAGGGGCATCTAACCAACCCAATAAACTATGGTTCTGATGATTTTTTTCCCTCTAGGATCATTTTAATAATGCTGGAAAAGGTCACAATTAAATGTTTGATCTCCTTAACTTGATATTAACTTTTGTAAATTCAGAACAAGCCAGAAAATGGCATATTCTTTCTCTGTAATTCATATGTTAACCAGAACTACTAGAATTTCTATGAGGGATTATAAGTATCTCAGAAATTCTTTCCAGATAGTACAATTTTAGTGAATAAATAGATCAAATCTATTTCCTCTTCTTGCTGACAAGACTTGTTAGCAGAATTTGCACTGAATGAAAATTATTGCTATGCTATCTGGAATTAGTACAATTTCTAGGAAGCTCTAAAAATTCTGGGCAGCATGTGTGAATTTAAAGAGAATTTCAATTTCTTGTTGCTGGTGAACTCTTGTTTAGCCTTCTCTATAATCTCTAATCTATAAATTACCAAGTCCAAATGATTTGAGAAAGGGAAATTGGACACTTCCTTTAGTACTTCTGTAATGTTGGAATTTCTTCTCCACTACTATCCACGCATATCCAAAATGTGAAAGATTTCTGCAGCCTCATGAGAATCATAAATGATTATACATTCTGAATTCAAACTGCATATCATTGCTGCATATCAAATGATTCCAAGAGAATATGTATTTAGTGATTATTTATTCATCACTGAATTGGACCAAAATATTTTTTGATGCAGCATTTTTGTTATTATTGATTTAAATTCCATTTTAGATAAATACCTGAGTATAAGTAGGTATTAGAATATTTCTAGTTCATACACTTCAATATATTATATTTATTGCATTTTTCACCAACAGTGACTGAGAAAAAGAGTTTTGTATGTGTGTATATGTGTCTATATGTACATGTGAGTAGTGAATAAATGTACATGAATAGGAGAAAAAAAGATTTGACCTCACAGATTATTATGGCATAGTTGTCATAGTTTATGAGATGACATTAATAGAGTATTATTTTTTAATGCAGACATTTATTATTTTTATGCAGTCTTTTTTATAAATATAATCAAGATTTACATTTCAGAATGTATAGGACTGATTTATTTATTTAAATAATTAGGGTTTTTTTTTGTACCAGTGAATTCTGCTTTCCTTCTATTATGGTTGGAACAACATGTTGGTATGTCAGGGTGTGGGATGTCAGAGGGGTCAAGGTACACTTCTCAAGGTAGCATGATCAATACCATGCTCCTTGTCACTTAGACAAAAGTTCTCAGATTCAGACTTTGGGTGCTATATAGTGCCACATAGAATCCAATGGAACTCAGAGCATTTGGATGTTTTAATGTCTGAGTGTATGATGAAAGGTAGTATCATTGTTTATTAGGTATAAATTTCTGGAGACAGAGACTGTGAAGTTGCAAAAGGAGTTGAGTTGTATTTGCTTTACAAAAACAAAATAAATGTTAAGACATATATCATGAAAGCCATGTCTAAATGCAGATCATTTTCAGAAATGATCATAGTTAAATTAAGATTTAATACAAAAAAACTAAAAGAAAATAATTGGCTCGATCAATCTACCATGTGAACCATCATTGTAGTAATACTTTGAATCAATATTTTGATCTTGGTCTGAGCCCTTGTTAACATAAGGTGATAGCTGAACGATATACTCTTTTTTTAGGTTATTTCTATGGGTTCAAACGTAGATATTATGTTCTGCTATCAATGGTTGTGATGACACAACTGATAATTAAGGCAATGATACATTTCTAAATAAATTTCTTATCACACTAATTAAAACAGAAAAAAAAAATAAACTCTTAAAGTTGGGCTATGTGTCTATATCCAAAAGTTAATAATAACTTCTGCTTTTGGCCGTGTTGAGATAAAAGAAACCAGATTAACCTTATGACATTAAACAAGTTAAAAAAAAATGGACAAAATAGGTAAGACAGTGGTTTTCAAGTTTGAGGCAATGGACATTAATCTCTGAGAGAAAAAAACAAATGAGGTGAGTCATACTTTGCCTAGAGAGAGTTTCCAAGCAGCAGCCTATGGAGGGAAAACCTAAACAGATTTTGGCACTCTTCCTAAGCAAAAAAGCAGAGGTCAGAGTTAGGGAGGGCAAGGCAGGTGAAATGTGCAGGACAGAGTACTGAAGAGGAAAGAGCTGAGTGAACACACACACACACACACACACAAGTACCTCAAAGGTTTTCCTTGAAGTGTTCAGTTGAATGCTGAATTATGTATAATAAGTCATATTTAACAATATACAAAAAAGATTAAGGCATCAAAACCATTTGGCATATTTCCCCCAGGAATGCAAAGTCAATGTAACATTTGAAAATCAATATAATTCAACATATTATATTTTTTAAAAAGTTTGATTTTCCTAAGCAGTGCAATGAGGAAGTGAGGAGTGGGCTGGCAAAATGCAATCAGATGGCAAAGAAAGAAGTATCAGTGTCTTTATGCACAGAATCCAGAAACATGATTGTCTATGTAGAAAATCCTAAGTATTATGCTAAGTGAAATAAGTCAATTGGAGAAAGACAATTATCATATGATTTCACTCATATATGGAACATAAGAAACAGTGCAGAAGATCTAAGGGAAGGGAGGGAAAACTGAATGGGAAGTCATGAGAGAGGGAGACAAAGCATGAGAGACTCTCTCTTTTTTCTTTAAGATTTTATTTATTTATTTCACAGAGAGAGAAAGCGAGAGAGGGAACACAAGCAGGGAGAGTGGGAGAGGGAGAAGCAGGCTTCCCACCAAGCAGGGAGCCCGATGTGGGGCTCGATCCCAGGACACTGGGATCATGACCTGAGCCGAAGCAGATGTTTAACAAATGAGCCACCCAGGCACCCCAAACCATGAGAGACTCTTAACTCTGGGAAAAACCTGAGGGTTCCTGGAGGAGAGGTCGCGGGGAATGGGGTAACTGGATGATGGACATTAAGGAGGACATGTGATGTGATGAACCCTGGGTGTTATACACAAGTGATGAATTATTGAACACTACATCTGAAACTAATGACATACTATATGTTGGCTAATTGAATTTAAATTTAAAAAAAAAGAAAATCCTGAGGAACCAGAAAAAACATTCTAGTTGGGTACAAAGTCAACATATAGCAATTGATTCTACTTATTACTAGCAATGATCAGCTGGAAATAATATTTTAATTAATAAAATTTATAGTAGAATTAAAGATACAATAAATTAGAAATACGTTTGATAAAAGAAGTGAAGTCTATGGGCACCTGGGTGGCTCAGTCAGTTAAGTGTCTGCCTTCAGCTCAGATCATGATCCTGGGGTCCTGGGATCGAGCCCCACATTGAGTTCCCTGCTCAGCAGAGAGCCTGCTTCACCCTCTCCCTCTGCTGATACCCCTGCTTGTGCTCTCTCTCTCTTTCTCAAATAAAGAAAAAAATCTTAAAAAAAAAAAAAAAAAGAGGTGAAGTCTAGTAAATTGAAAACTACAATATATTCCTGAGAAAAATTAAAGAAGTTCTAAATAAATGGAAAGATATACTTTGTCCATTGATTGGGATATTTCATATTTCCTTAAAATGTTAACTCTCTGTAATGCTCTAGAGATTCAACACAATCCCTATAAAACTCTCAGCAGGCTATATTGTAGAAATCAATGAGTCCATTCTACAGTTTACATGGACATGTAAAGGACCTAAGTTAGCCAAAATAATTCTGAAAAAAAAAACTTGAAGTATTTACACTATCTGATATCAAAATTTATTATGTCTACAGTAAAGACTGCATGATATTGGCATTAAAAAAGACTTATAGATAACTAGGAAAGAATAGTGTCAAGAAATAGGCCTGCATATATGTTGTTATTGACTTTTGACCAAAATGCCAGGCAAAGCAGTGAAATAAAAAATCTTTTTTAAAAAATAATGCTGAAATAATTGGGTGGCCATATGCACAAATGCATAAATGAGTAAACAAAAAAAAAACACATAAATGCATACATAAATAAAAGAACATAAGCTATTTCCTCACATTATTTATGAAAGTTAAATAAAAATAGATCACTGACCTAAGTATTAAAGCTAAAACTCATCTTGAGGAAAAAAGTTAACTAAGGGTTTTTATAATAGCACACAAAAAGCATTGAAAAAGGTATTCAAGGGAAGACAGCAAAGTAGGAGAAGCAGATTGGAAATTGCCTGTGGTATAAATGAAGGAGATTTATTGACTAATCTTAGAATGTGTGCTGAGGGGCAGGGATCTGCTGTAGAGTTCTCTGGGAACAAAAGTACTAACGGGCACCATTTCTGTTCCCCTCCCTCAGCCTAAAACCTGGATGCTTGCAGGAGCCACTGCTAACACTCCCCATTTACCTTGCTAGCACATATGCCCTGCCTCAGAGTTCCCCTCCACACCCATCCCACCACTTTGCATCCTAGCAAAGTGGCTCTTGCCCCATTATCCCCAGAAGTCAGCCCAAGCCAGGACATGTGCCATCCTAAAGTGACTCCTGCCCTGGTGAGGTGGGGAGATAGCAAGCCCTGTCCTTTGATGTGCCTACAGTTGTGCCAGGGAGGCTAATTACAGACAGCTAAGCTGAGTGCCAGCATCACCCATCAATGAGCCTGCTGTGGCCACAGCCAGGCCTCTCAACAGTACAGGAGCCAAACCCTGCCCAGTGCATCCACAGCAGGCAAATTGGGTCATTGCAGCTAGCTGGACTAAACACCACTGCAGCTCAGCCACAACAGAAAGGCACACACAGCCCACATAGGGGACACTTCTGGAGTATCTGGTTTGGTGACCAGGGTGGTTATAATATAGGACACCACAGGACCCCTTCTACATAAGACTACTACTTTCAAGATGAGATGATGCACCTGACATACCTAGTACATAGAAACAAACAGTTAGACAAATGAGCACACAGAGGATATGCCCCAAAGGAAAGAACAAGGCAATAGTAAATTATAGTAAATCATAGTAAAAGAGGTAAATGAAATGGAGATAGGCAATATACCTGATAAAGTATTCAAAGTAATGATCATAAAGTTACTTGCTGGACTTGAAAAAAAGGGATAAACTCTGTGAGAACTTAAACAAAAAAATAGAAAGTATAAAAAATAACCCATGAGAATTGAAGAATACAATAACTGAAATAAAAATACAGTAAGGGAATCTATAACGGATTATAGGATGCAGTAAAACACATCAGTGATCTGGAAGACAGAGTAATAGAAAGCAACCAAGCTGAATGGATAAATAAATAAAAAAAAAGAATAGGTTAATGGAACTCTGTGACATCATCAAGACTAATAATATTTGCATTATAGAGATCCCAAAAGGAGAAGGAAGAGAGAAGGGGGCAGAAAACTTATTTGAAAAAACAATAGCTGGAAACTTCCCTAACCTAAGGAAGGAATAGCTATCCAGGTCCAGGAAGTACAGAGAGCCCCAAACAAGATAAACCCACAGAATCCCACACCAAGACACATAATAATTAAAATGGCAAAAAGTAATGATAAACAGAAAATCTTAAAACCAGCAAGAGAAAATAAAACAGTTACATACAAGTGAAACCCTATAAAGCTCTTAGCTGATTTTTCAGCAGAAACTATAATCCAAAAAGGAGTGGCATGATGTATTCAAAGTGCTGAAAGGAAAAAAACCTATAATGAGGAATACTCTACCCAGCAAAGTTACCATTCAGAATTGAAGGAAAAATAGTCTACCAGACAAACAAAAGTTAAAGGAATTCATCACCATTAAACCATTCTTACAAGAAGTATTAAAGGAAATTCATTAAGTGGAAAGGAAAGGCAATAACTAGAAGTAATAAATTATGAAAAGAAAAAAATTAGGTAAAAACAAAATATACTAAAGGTAGTAGATTAATCACTTATAAAGTCAGTGTAGAGGTTAAAACACAAAAACACTAAAATCAATTATATCTATAAAAATTAGTCAAGGGATACACACAAAGACACAAACAGAGATGTAAAATATTATATCCATAAAATGAGGAAGAGAAGTACAAATTTAGTGCTTTTAGAACCTGTTTGAATTTAAGCAACCATCAACTTAATATAGGCTACTATACACATAAGATATTTATTGAGTCCAAGAGTAACCACAAATAAAAAACCTACAATAGATAAGAGAAAGGAATCCAAGCATAATTATAAAAACAAAAACAAAAGCAAAAACTGTGAAACCACAAGGGGAGAGAGATGGAAAAGAAGAGAACAGAGCAGAACTACAAAAATAACCATAAAACAATGAACAAAAAAACAATAAATACATATTTATCAATAATTACTTTAAATATAAATGGATTAATGCTCCAATGAAAAAATATAGGATAACTGAACAGATAAAATGTAAGATCAGGGACACCCGGGTGGCTCAGTTGGTTGAGCATTGGCCTTTGGTTCAGGTCTTAATCCCTGGGGTCCTAGGATTGAGTCCCACTTCAGGCTCCTTGCTCAGCGGGGAGCCTACTTCTCCCTCTCCCTGCTGTTCCCCCTGCTTGTGCGTGCTCTCTCTCTTTCTCTCTGACAAATAAATAAATAAAATCTCTTAAAAAAATGTAAGATCAATCTATATGCTGCCTACAAGAGACTCAGTTCAGACCTAAAGACACATGTAGACTGAAAGTAAAAGGATGTAAAAAAAATGGAAGCAAAAAAAAAAAAAAAAAAAAAAGCCAGGGTAGCAATATTTATGTCAGACAAAATGGACTTTAAAAAAGCACTGTAAGAAGAGACAAAGAAGGGCATTACATAATGATAAAGAGATCAATCCAACAAGAAGATATAATAATTGTAAATATCTATCCATTCAACACTGGAGCATGTAATCATAAAGCAAATATTAACATAAAGAGAGACATAAAGGGAGAAATGGACATTAATGCAATCATAGGAGGAGATTTTAACACCCCACTGACATCAATGGATAGATCATCCAGAAAGAAAATCACCAAGGAAGAGTGGCTTTGAACAACCTATTAGACCAAATGGTCCTAACATATATAGACATATACAGATATATATATATAACATGCAATTTGCAAACAGCAGAATACACATGTTTTTCAAGTGCACATGAAACATTTTCCAGAATACATCACATGTTAGGCTGCAAAGTAAGTGTCCATAAATTTAAAAGATAAAGCATATTTTCTGACCACAGAAGTATGAAATTAGAAATCAATTACAAAATAAAATGGAAGGAACACAAACACATGGAGGCTAAACAACATCCTACTAGCCAACCAATGGGTCGATGAAGAAATCAAGGAGCAAATTAAAAAAAAAAAAAATACATGGAGACAAATGAAAATGAAAACAGAGCAGTTCAAAAACTTTAGAATGCAGTAAAAGGAGTTTTAAGAGGAAACTTCACAAAAGTACAGACCTACCTCAAGAAACAGGAAATGTCTCAAATAAGCAACCTAACCTTACACCTAAAGAAACTAGAAAAAGAAGACTAACTCAAGCCTAGTAAAAGGAAAGAAATAATAAATATTAGGGCAGAAATAAACTAGAGACTTAAAACAATTGAAAAAAATCAATGAAATCAGGAGCTTGTTGTCTGAAAAGATAAACAAAATTTGTAAATCTTTAATCAGACTTATCAAGAAACAAAGAGAAATAAGTCAAATAAATATAATCAGAAATGAAGGCAAAAAAAGGTATCAGAGAAACATAAAGAATTATAAGAAAACATTATAAAAAAGTATATGCTAACAAATTGGACCACCAGGAAGAAATGGATAAATTTCTAGAAACATACAATCTTTGAAAACTGAATCAGAGAGAAATAGAAAATTTGAACAGCTTGATTGCTAGTAATGAAATTGAACTGATAATCAAAAAACTCCCCACAAACAAAAGTCCAGGACCAGATGGATTCATAGATGAATTCTACCAAACATTTAAAGAAGAGTATACTTATACAACTTAAACAATCCAAAAAGTAGAAGAGGAAGGAAAACTTTCCAATTCATTCTGTGAGATCAATGTTACCCTGACTACCAGACAAAGACACCACAAAAAAGAAAACTATAGACCAATATATCTGATGAGCACAGATGTAAAAATCCGCAACAAGGAGAGCATGTGTTGGGATGAGCACTGGGTGTTATATGCAACTAATGAATCATTGAACACAACAAAAACTTAGGATGTACTATATGTTGGTTAACTGAACATTATGAAAAATAAAAATAAATTAAAATAAGTTGAAAAATTAAAATTAAAAAAAAATCCACAACAAAATATTGGCAAACTGAATTCAACAATGCATTAAAAGAATAATTCACCATGTTCAAGTGGTACTGATTACAGGCATACAAAACTGGTTCAGTATTTCAAATCAAACAGTGTGATAAATCACATTAACAAAAGGAAGAATAAAAACCATATGATCATCTCAATAGATGCAGAAAAAGTATCTGACAACATACAACATCCATTCATGACAAAAATTCTCAACAAAATGGGTTAAAAGGGAACATACCTCAACACAGTGAAAGCCCTATATGAAAAACCCACAGCTAACCTCAATCTTAATGGGGAAAAACAGAGCTTTTCCTTTAAGATCAGAAACAAGTCAAGGATGTCCACTGTTACCACTTTTATTCAACATAGTAGTGAAAGTCCAATCCATAGCAATCATAAAACAAAAATAAATAAAAGGCATCCAAATTGGCAAGGAAGAAGTAAAATTTTCACTATTTGCAGGTGACATGAGACTCTATATAGAAAATCCAAAGACTCCACCCACAAACTTCTAGAACTGATAAATGAATTCAGTAAAGTTGCAAGTTACAAAATCAATTGACAGAAATCTGTTGCATTTCTATACACCAATAATGAAGCAGAAGAAAGAGAAATTAAGGAATCAATCCCATTAACATTTAAAAAACATTAAGATATCTAGGAATAAACTTAACCAAAGAGATGAAAGACCTGTACTCTGAAAACTATAAAACACTGGTGAAAGAAATTGAAGATAATAAGAAGAAATGGAAAGACATTCCATGCTCATGAATTACAAGAACAAATATTGTTAAAATGTCTATACTACCCAAAGCAATCTACAATTTTAATGTAATCCTTATCAAAATACCACCAGCATTTTTCACAGAACTAGAACAAACAATCCTAAAATTTATATGGAATCACAAAAGACTTTGAATATCCAAAGCAACCTGAAATAGAAAAGGAAAGCTGGAGGCAGCAATTCTGGACTTCCCATTACATTACAAAGCTGTAGTAATCAAAACAGTATAGTACTGGGACAAAAACAGACACATAGATCAGTGAAACAGAAAAGAAACCCCAGAAATAAACCCACAAATATATGATCAATTAACCTTTCACAAAAGGGGAAATAATACTCAATGGGAAAAAGACAGTCTCTTCAACAAATGGTACTGGGAAAACTGGACAGCAACATACAGAATAAAACTGGGCCACTTTCTTACACTATACACAAAAATAAAGTCAAAATGGATTAAAGACCTAAATGTGAGACTTGAAACCATAAAAATCCTAGAGGAGAACACAGGCAGTAACAACCCCTTTGACATCAGCCATAGCAACTTCTTACTAGATAGGTCCCTGAGGCAAGGGAAATGAAAACAAAAATGAAATACGAGGATTTCATCAAAATAAAACTTCTGCACACTGAAGGAAGGTATCAACAAAACTAAAAGGCAGGGACGCCTGGGTGGCTCAGTCGGTTAAGCATCTTCCTTCGGCTCAGGTCATGATCCCAGGGTCCTGGGATCGAGTCCCGCATTGGGCTCTCTGCTCCACGGGAGCCTGATTCTCCCTCTTCCTCTGTCTCTCATGAATAAATAAATAAAATCTTAAAAAAAAAAAAACTAAAAGGCAACCTATGGAATGGGGGAAGATATTTGCAAATGACATATCTGATAAAGGGTTGGTATTCAAAATCTGTAAAGAACTTATAAAACTCAACACCCAGAAAACAAATAATCCATTTAAGAAATGGGTAGAAGACATGAATTGACTTTTTTCCAAAGACATATGGATGGCTAACAAACACATGAAAAGATGTTCAACATCACTGATCATTAGGGAAATACAAATCAAAACTACAATGAGCTATCACCTCACACCTGTCAGAATGGCCAAAATTAAAAACACAGGAAACAATAGATGTTGGCAAGGATGCAGAGAATGGGGAACCCTCTTGCACTGTTGGTGGGAATGCAAACTGGTGCAGCCACTCTGGAAAACAGTGTGGAGGTTCCTCAGAAAGTTAAAAATAGAACTATCCTACAATCCAGCAATTACAGTACTAGGTGTTTACTCACAGAATACGAAAGTACTAATTCAAAGGGATACATGCACTCTGACGTTTATAGCAGCATTATCTACAATAGTCAATTTATGGAAATAGCCCAAGTTTACATCAACTATTGAATGTATAAAGCAGTGGTATACATATACACACACACAATGGGATATTACTCAGCCATATAAAAGAATGACATCTTTTTCATTTGCATTTCATTTTCATTTTTTCATCAAAAAACATTTGCAATGACATGCTTGGAGCTAGAGAATATTATGCTAAGTAAAATAAGTCAGTCAGAGAAAGACAAATACCATATTATTTCACTCATATGTGGAATTTAAGAAACAAAAAAATGAACAAAGGGGAAAAAAGAGAGAAAGGGAGGCAAACCAAGAAACAGACTCCTAACTATAGAAAACAAAATTGATGGTTACCAGAGGGGAGGTGGGTGGCAGGATGGGTTAAATAGATGATGTGGATTAAGGAGTGCACTTGTTGTGATGAGCACCCAGTGTTATATGAATCACTGTATTATACACATAAAAGTAATATTACACTGTATATTAACCACCTGGAATTTAAACAAAAACTTAAAATAAAAAGCTAAAATTGTAAAAAAAACAAAACAAAACTAAAAACCAAAACAAAACTATAATATTGATGAAAGAAATTGGAAATGACACAAATGAATGGAAAAATATTCCATACTCATGAATGGGAATAATTAATATTGTTAAAATGTCCATGCTACCCAAAACAATCTAAAGATTTAATGCAACACCTGTCAGAATATCAATAGTATTTAAAGCAGAACTACAACAGATAATCCTAAAATATGTATGGAACTATAAAAGTCCTTGAAAAAGAAGAACAAAGCTGAAGTGCACAATCCCAGATTTAAAATAGACTACAAAGCTATAGTAACCAAAACAGTATGCTACTAACACAAAAATAGACACACAGATCAAAGGAACAGGATAGAAAGCCCAGAAATTAACAAATGCCTATATGGTCAATTAATGTATGATCAAAAAGGGAATAGGGGCACCTGGGTGGCTCAGATGGTTAAGCGTCTGCCTTCGGCTCAGGTCATGATCCCAGGGTCCTGGGATCGAGCCCCACATCGGGCTCCTGGCTCAGCGGGGAGCCTGCTTCTCCCTCTCCCTCTGCCTCTCTCCCTGCTCATGCTCTCTCTCTCTCTCTGTATCTCTGTGTCTCAAATGAATAAATAAAATTAAAAAATAAATAAATAAATAAGAAAAAAAAAGGGAATAACATACAATGGAGAAAAGACAGTCTTTTCAATAAATGGTTGAAAAAAAACATTGTTACATGTAAAAGAATGAAACTGAACCACTTTCCTACATCATACACCAAAATAAACTTAAAATGGATTAAAGACCTAAATGTGATACCTGAAACTATAAAACACCTAAAAGAATATAGGCTGTGATCTCTTGGACATTAACCTCAGCAACATATTTATGGATATGTCTCTTCAAGGCAAGGGAAACAAAAGCAAAATAAACTGTTGGGACTACCACATAATAAAAGGCTTTTGCACAGTAAAGAAACCACCAACAAAATGAAAAGGTGACCTGGTGAGTTGGAGAAGGTATTTTTAAATGATATATATATATATATGATAAAGGTTAATATAAAAAATATATAAAGAATTTATACAACTCAGCATCAAAAAGCAAACATTCAGATTAAAAAACGGGTAGAGGACCTGCACAGACATCTTTCTAAAGATATACAGATGACCAACATACACATGAAAAAATGTTCAACTTCACTAATTGTCAGGGAAATGCAAATCAAAACCATAATGAGGCATCACCTCACACTAGTCAGAATAGCTAGTATCAAAAAGACAAAAAATAATTGTTGGCCTGGATGCGAAGAAAAGGGAAACATTGTGTATTATTCATAGAAATATAAATTGATGCAACCACTTTGGAAAACAGTATGAAGTACCCTCAAAAAGTTAAAAATAGAAATACCATATGATTTGGCAATCCCATTACTTGGTAGTTATCCAAAGAGAATGAAAACATTAATTTGAAAAGATTTATGCACTCCTATGTTTCTTACAGCATTATTCACAATAGCCAAGATATGGAAATAATCCATGTTTACCGATAGATGAATGGATAAAGAGGAAGAGGTATGTATACAATGGAATAATACTCAATGGTAAAGAGAATGATATCTTGCCATTTGCAACAATATGGATGAACCTAGAAGGTATTATGTTAAGTAAAATAAGTCAAAGAGAATGACAAACATGATTTCATTTGTATGTGGAACCTAAAAAACAAACAAAACAAGCCAAAAAACAGAATCTTAAATACAGATAACAAACTGGTGGTTGCCAGAGGGGAGATGGGTAGCATGACTGGTACCATAGATAAAGGGGATTAAAAGGTACAAAGTTCTGGAAAGGGGGACAAGATGGCAGAGGAGTAGGGGACTCCATTTCAACTGGTCCCCTGAATTTAGCTGGATATTTACCAAACCATTCTGAACACTCACAAAATCAGCTTGATGTAAAAATATATATCTGGATCTCTACAATCAGAAAAAACACCACCTGTCCAGAGGTATGAAGGGCAGAGGTGGGATTCTGTGGGCAGATATTGGAAGATAAACTGAAGAGGGAGGGAGCCGCCATAAGCTGGCCCCTGGAAAGGATATAATGCCAGAAAGCAAGAGCATCATGCACTGGGGAACTCACGAGTGGTAGCAGCTGGTGGGGAAGGGCTTTATATCAGTACTCAAACAGGATCCAGGAACTTCGGGGGCACAAGCGGGAACCCAGGACCACTCATGGTTTTAGAAGCACAAAGGACAGAGACAAGCCGGCCTCCTGAGTCAACTGCTGAGAGGGTCGCTGGGGGCACTCACCACTTGGAGGAGGCTGCAGATTTCAGTGGTGCTTACAAAAACAGAGACCGTATGTTCTGGAGGGTTCAGAGAAGAGCAGACTGTGATTGCTCTGGGACAGAGGTCCGGGTGTGGACATTTTTTTTGCTCTGACTCTCAGAAAAGGTGTGGAAAGCCTCCAGAGAACAAAAGCTCAAAAAACCGGTTTCCAACTCCGCCTAAGCAGGGTTGCCTGAGAAATAGCTTGGCAGGCCCCTCCCCCAGAAGACAGGCTGTGAAACAAGAAGACGACAACCCTTGGGTCCCCATAAAACTGTAAAACCCCACCAGGGGAAAATAGTATATTGAGCTCCAGGCGTTGCCTCACAGCTGGTGTATTTTTCAGATACAACTTTTTTTTTTCTCTTTTTACTCTTTCTCTTATGTTTCTTCTGTTTTCTCTTTTTACCTTTTTCTCATTTCAACTAGATGTTTAATATAACATATTTCATAGTAGCTTTTTAACTTATACTTTTTCACACCTATATTTTTTATATAGATATGTGCTTCAATGTAGTCCTTTTTTCCCTATTCAATATTACCTTTATATATATCCCAGTTTTATTTTCCCTGTAACTCTGGGAAGTAGTGTCCTCTAACAGAACAAAATACCAAGGAAGAACTGAAACACCCTACCTTGCCCACACTGAGAGATTATAGCCCCCCCCACCCCTCACCACCTTTTTTTGTCTTTTTCTTTTTTCTTCTCTTTTTTTTAATTTTTAATTTTTAAAAATTTTTAATTTTATAAATTTTATTCTTGGGTTTCATTTTGCCTTTGTTTTTTCGGTGGTGACTTCCAACCACTCTGGGTTTTCCCAGGGTGCATCTTCTGGGTTGTCATTGATATTTTGAACTCTGTACATTCCCTCAACCACCCCTCAACAGAATGAATAGGAGATGGAACTCCCAACAAAGAAAAGACCCAGAGACAAGGGCCTCTCCCGCAGACCTAATGGATATGGATATAAGCAAGATGTCAGAGATAGATTTCAGAGTAGCAATTATGAAGTCAATAGCTAGGCTTGAGAAAACCAATAGCAGCAATATAGAATCTCTAAGGGCAGAAATGAGAGCTAATCAGGCTGAACTTAAAAATGCTATAAATGAGATGCAGTCTAAACTGGATACTCTAACAACTAGGGTGAATGAGGCAGAAGAACGAATTAGTGACGTAGAAGATAAGCTGATAGAAAGGAAGGAAATCGAGGAGACCTGGGATAAACAGCTAAAAACCCAAGAGAACAGACTTAGGGAGATTAACAATGCCATGAAACATTCCAATGTCAGAATTATTGGGATCCCTGAGGGGGTGAGAGAGAGAGGACTAAAAAGTATATTTAAGCAAACTGTAGCTGAGAATTTCCCTAATCTGGGGAAGGAAACAAGATTCGTGTCCAAGAGGCAGAGAGGATCCCGCTCAAGATCACGGAGAACAGACCAATGCCCTGGGATATAATAGTAAAACTTGCAAATCTTAGAACCAAGGAAGCCATCCTGAGAGCAGCTAGGGGGAAGAGATTTTTTACATATGGAAGGAGGAATATCAGAATAATGTCAGACCTATCCACAGAGACCTGGCAAGCCAGAAAGGGCTGGCAAGACATATTCAGGGTACAAAATGAGAAGAACATGCAGCCAAAAATACTTTATCCAGCAAGGCTGTCATTCAGAACAGATGGAGAGATAAAGAACTTCCAGGACCAGCAGAAACTGAAAGAATATGTGACCACCAAGCCAGCCCTGGAAGAAATATTAAGGGGGATTCTGTGAAGGAAGAAAGACCCAAAGAGTAATAGAGATCAGAAATTTACAGAGACAATCCATATAAACAGGGCCTGTACAGACAATAGGATGGCAATAAATAAATATCTTTCAGTAGTTACTGTCATTGTGAATGGCCTAAATGCTCCCATGAAATGGCACAGGGTTGAAGATTGGATACAAAGA
The DNA here is from genome assembly GCF_964656455.1 of Halichoerus grypus. NCBI lineage: Eukaryota > Metazoa > Chordata > Mammalia > Carnivora > Phocidae > Halichoerus > Halichoerus grypus. The sequence continues at coordinate 74,494,042 of NC_135714.1, forward strand.
CAGGATCCATCCATATGCTGTCTACAAGAGACTCATTTTGAACCTAAAAAGACCTCCAGACTGAAAGTGAGGGGATGGAGAACCATTTTTCATGCCAACGGACCTCAAAAGAAAGCTGGGGTAGTAATTCTTACATCAAACAAATTAGAATTTAAACCAAAGACTATATTAACAGATCCAGAGGGACACTATATCATACTTAAAGGGTCTAACCAACAAGAAAATCTAACAATTGTAAATATCTATGCCCCCAACATGGGTGCAGCCAACTACATAAGCCAACTGTTAACCAAAATAAAGAATCAGATTGACAACAATACATTAATAGTAGGAGATTTTAACACCACTCTCAGCATTGGACAAATCATCTAAACAGAAAGATCAACAAAGAAACAAGAGCTTTGAATGAGACATTAGACCAGATGGACTTCGTAGATATATACAGTACATTCCACATTAAAACAACAGAATACTCATTCTTCTCCAATGCACATGGAACTTTCTCCAAAATAGAACACATAGTGGGTCACAAATTAGGTCTTAGCCAATACCAAAAGACTGAGATTATTCCCTGCATGTTATCAGACCACAATGCCTTGAAACTGGAACTCAATCACAAGAAAAAATTTGGAAGGAATTCAAACACTTGGAAGTTAAGGAGGATCCTGCTAAAGAATGATTGGGTCAACCAAGAAATTAAAGAAGAACTTAAACAATTCATGGAAACTAATGAGAATGAAACACTTCAGTTCAAAACCTATGGGATACTGCAAAGGCAGTCCTAAGAGGGAAATACATAGCCATCCAAGCCTCTCTCAGAAAATTAGAAAAATCCCAAATGCACAAGCTAATCTTACACCTAAAGGAGCTGGAGAAAGAACAGCAAATAAAACCTAAACCAAGCAGGAGAAGAGAAATAATAAAGATTAGAGCAGAAATCAATAAAATAGCAACCAGAAAAACAGTAGAACAGATCAATGAGACTAGAAGCTAGTTCTTTGAAGAATTAATAAGATCGATAAACCACTGGCCAAACTTATCCAAAAGAAAAGAGAAAGGACCCAAATTAATAAAATCATGAATGAAAGGGGAGATATCATGACTAACACCAAGAAAATAGAAATAATTTTTAGAAATTATTACCAGCAACTATATGCCAACAAATTAAGCAACATGGAAGAAATGGATGCCCTCCTGGCAACTTATAAACTATCAAGACTGAAACAGGAAGAAATAGACAATCCGAATAGACCAATAACCAGTAACGAAATTTAAGCAGTAATCAAAAACCTCCCGAAAAACAAAAGTCCAAGGCCAGATGGTTTCCCAGGGGAATTCTTCCAAACATGTAAAGAAGAAATAATACCTATTCTACTGAAGATGTTTCAAAAAATAGAAACAGAAGGAAAAGTTCCAAACTCCTTCTATGAGGCTAGCATTACTCTGATCCCCAAACCAGGCAAAGACCCCAACAAAAAGGAGAATTACAGACCAGTATCTCTGATGAACATGGATGCTAAAATACTCAACAAGATCCTAGCCAATAGGATCCAACAGTACAATAAAAGGATTATTCACCACGACCAAGTGGGATTTATTTCTGGGATGCAAAGGTGGTTCAACATTCGCAAATCAATCAACATGACAGAGCACATTAATAAAAGAAAATACAAGAACCATATGATGCTCAGTTGATGCAGAAAAAGCATTTGACAAAATATGGCATCCCTTCCTGATTAAAACTCTCCAGAGTATAGGGATAAAAGGAACATTCCTAAATATCATAAAAACCATCTATGAAAAGCCCACAGCAAATATCATTCTCAATGGGGAAAAGCTGAGAGCTTTTCCCTTAAGGTCAGGAACACAGCAGGGATGCCCACTCTCACCACTATTGTTCAACAGTGCTAGAAGTCCTAGCATCAGCAATCAGACAACAAAAAGAAATAAAAGGCATCTAAATTGGCAAAGAAGAAGTCAAACTCTCTTTTTGCAGATGACATGATACTTTATGTGGAAAACCCAAAAAACTCCACCCCCAAATTACTAGAACTCATATAGCAATTCAGTAGTGTGGCAGGATACAAAATCAATGCACAGAAATCAGTTGCTTTTCTATACACTAACAATGTAACTGTAGAAAGAGAAATTAAGGAATTGATTCCATTTACAATAGCAACAAAAACCATAAGATATCTAGGAATAAACATAACCAAAGAGGTAAAGGATCTATACTCTAGAAGCTACAGAATGCTTATGAAAGAAATTGAGGAAGACACAAAAAGATGGAAAAAGATTCCATGCTCATGGATCAGAAGAATAAACATTGTTAAATCCTGCCCAGAGCAATCTACACTTTCAATGCCATCTCTATGAAAATACCATTGGCATTTTTCAAGGAGCTGGAAGAAGCAATCCTAAAATTTGTATGGAGCCAGAAAAGACCCCAAATTGCCAGGACAATGTTGAAAAGGAAAAACAAAGCTGGGAGCATCACATTGCCTGATTTCAAGCTCTATTACAAAGCTGTGATCACCAAGACAGCATGGTATTGGCATAAAAACAGACACATAGACCAGTGGAACAGAATAGAGACTCCAGAAATGGACCCCCAACTCTACAGTCAATTAATCTTTGACAAATTAGGAAAAAATGTCCAATGGAAAAAAGATAGTCTCTTCAATGGGTGGTGCTAGGAAAATTGGACAGCTACATATAGAAGAATGAAACTGGACCATTCCCTTACACCATATACAAAGATAAACTCAAAATGGATGAAAGACCTCAATGTGAGACAGGAATCCATCAAAATCCTAGAGGAGAACATAGGCAGTAACCTCTTCAACATTGGCCACAGCAACTTCTTTCAAGACACGTCTCTAAAGGCAAGGGAAACAAAAGCAAAACTGAACTGTTGGTACTTCATCAAGATAAAAAGCTTCTGCACAGCAAAAGAAACAGTCAACAAAACAAAGAGGCAACCCACAGAATGGGAGAAGATATTTGCAAATGACACTACAAAGGGCTGATATCCAAGATCTATAAAGAACTTCTCAAACTCAACACTCAAAAAACAAATAACCCAGTCAAAAAATAGGCAGAAGACATGAACAAACACTTCTCCAAAGAAGACATACAAATGGCTAACAGACACATGAAAAAAGGTTCATCATCATTAGCCATCAGGGAAATTCAAATCAAAACCACATTGAGATACCACTTTACACCAGTTAGAATGGCAAAAATGGACAAGGCAAGAAACAACAAATGTTGGAGAGGTTGTGGAGAAAGGAGGACCCTCTTACACTGTTGGTGGGAATGCAAGCTGGTGCAGCCACTCTAGAAAACAGTATGGAGGGTCCTCAAGATGTTAAAAAAGGAGCTACCCTATGACCCAGCAATTGCACTACTAGATATTTACCCGAAAGATACAGATGTAGTGAAAAGAAGGGGCACATGCACCACAATGATCATAGCAGCAATATCCACAATAGCCAAACTGTGGAAGGAGCTAAGATGCCCTTCAACAGATGAATGGATAAAGATGTGGTCCATATACACAATGGAATAATGAATAACTGCCATTGGCATCAACATGGGTGGAACTGGAGGGGATTATGCTAAGTGAAGTAAGTCAAGCAGAGAAAGGAAATTATCATATGGTTTCACCCATATGTGGAACATAAGCAATAGCACAGAGGACCATAGGGGAAGGGAGGGAAATCTGAAGGGGTAGAAATCAGAGAGGGAGACGAACAGTGAGAGACTATGGTCCCTGGGAAACAAACTGAGGGTTCAGAGGGGAGGGGGATGGAGGGATGGGGTAACAGGGTGAGGAGTATTAAGGAGAGCACGTGTTGTGATGAGCACTGGGTGTTATATACAGCTAATGGATTATTGAACACTACATCAAAAACTAATGATGTACTATATAGTGGCTAACTGACCATAATAAAAAATTAATTCATTTTTAAAAAGAGGTACAAACTTCTAGTTATAAGATAAATAAGTCATGGGAAGGAAAAGTACAACATAGGGAATATTTTTAATATTTCAGTAACATTGTATGGCATCAGATTGTGACTACACTTACCATGGTGAGCATGGAGTAATGTATGTAATTGTTGAATCAATATATTGTACACTTGAAACTAATATAACATTGTATGTCAATTATTCTTTAATATTTTTTAAAAAACAGGTGGAAGCAAAAAGTCAAAAAAGAGTTAAAAAAAACACTAAAAAAAGAATCACTAAATTAAACATCACAAAATTTAAAAATTTCACTAAGATTTCATAAAGAAAATAAAAAGGCAAACCACAGACTGCATAAAATATTATCTTATACCAACAAAGAACTTGTGTATAGAATATATTAATAATTTTTATAATCTAAAATAATATCTGAGTTCAGTAGAGCCTTCACCAAAGAAGATGTATTGATGACAATAAGTATATCAAAAGAAGCTCAATATCATTAGTTATTGTGACTTTTTAAAATTAACATTTGTCAACTAGAGCCTCCCGGAGTGTTGGATGGTGATACTTGGTTCAACGAAGGACCACAGAGAATTGAAATAGAAAAATTTATTACTCACAAGTCCTGGAAAAAGTACACAGCATGACCATACAGAGAGGTCAAAGCAGGCTGTAGGCAGAAAGAGTGCCATGACCTAGGGCACCAGCCTTTATTAGAGACCACAGATGGAGTGCTTTGGGGTTCCTGGACTAAATTAGTCAATTGAAAGCAAAAAGAGTGAGGTTTTGGTAAACTCCACAGGGGTCCTATCTCAGGAGCTCTAAGGGGAAGGCCTTAGGTGACAGAGTAGACTGTTTACCACAAGGGGCTGTTAGGGAAGTTATATCAGGAACTTATATTTACCTGTGACTCTATGCGCTGGTATCTATGGCACACATTTGCATGAGAAGCTAGTGTCATTTTAAGGCTCCCACTAGCCTCTTGATCAAATAAATGGATGTTGAGGCAGCAATACCATGGAGTAGCTTAAATAAATTCTCAACATTAGTCATTAGGAAAATGCTAATTAAATATTATTTTATACCCACTGGAATAGCTAAACTAAAAAGACCGATCAAAGTGTTGGTTATAATGTGGAGTATCTGCTACTCTCATCCTTCCCTGGTGGTGGGAATGTAAAATTGTACAACCACTATGGAATACTGTTTGGCAGTTTCTTAAAAAGTTAAACATGCATTCAAGATATATTCCATTTATTCCACTCCTAGGATAAATAAAGGCATATATCCTACAAGTACACGTGAGTGTACACAGCAGCTTTGTTTGTAACAGTGTAAAAACTGGAAACAACCCAAAGTTTTATCATAGGTGAATGGATGAATAAATGTGGCATATTCATGTAATGGGATACTATTTAGAAATAACAAAAGAGTTGAAATATGCAACATGGATTAATATTGAAATAATTATTCTGTGTCAAAAAGCCAAACAAAATAAAGTACATGTTGTTTGATTCTATTTATATATAATTTGAGAATATGTAAATCAATCTATAGTGACAGAAAGTACACCAGTGATTGCTTAGGGAAGAGGTGGTGGATCAAGGGAAGAGGTTTCACCTTGAGGGTGGAAATGTTTATTATAATTGTGATGATATGAAATACATTTCTTTATATACAATATAAATATATTATATTTATGATATATTTAAATATATAATATATACAATAATTAATATATAATTATATATTATACATATATTTATATGTAAACACCAAATTGTAAACTTTAAATATTTGCATTTTATTGTACTTTAATTACACTTCAATAAAGCTATAAATATAAGAAGGTACTAATAATGCAATCTCATATTAAGTGGTAAAAAGTTTCAAACCACTGCTTCTCTTAACATGTTACTAGCCCAAAAAAGATAATTAAGCAAATGAAAATGTAAGATGAATCCAAGATAGCAGGTAAACTCTCCAGAGATATTCTACTTGCTCCCTGCTTTAGATTGATATAAAATATTATTATAATCCCTCTTTCATAATGTAGAGAATGAAGGCCAAAAGAGTCAAGGGACTGACTTCATTCATTCATTCAAGTCTACATAAGTAGAGACAGAAGATAAGACTTTAACCCATTCTGATTCATGCCCAAAAGGCTATGTATCCAGTGACATCAAAATATATTATCAAATTAACATGTCACGGAAGAGTCTAAAACATAAAGCCACTTTTGAAGAAATATGAAAGTAATATTACCAGAAAAAAAAATCACAACTCTGATGTATGGAAAGACACTTCTTTTAAAGTTTCTAAAAGAAAAGTAAATCATTTGTTGGATTTAATAAAGATATTCCCATTTAATAAAAGGAAAGTCTCTTTTATTAGGTAACTTTTTAATAACAAAGGAGGAAGAAAACCAGTAAGGAGTATCTTATAGTAAAATACTCCAAATGGAAGCAGTCACAAGTGCGAGAGAAGTAAGACAGAGGTAGATGCCTGCTTGGCATATTCTATGAACAAGAAGGCTGGTATGATCAGAAAGAATGAGGTGGAGAAAAGGAGTTGTAAATGGGTAGGTTATGAAGTCTGAAAAAAAACTAGGGTCTAGATCATACAAAGTTTGGTAAAGAACTTGGATTTTCATATAAAAAATAAATGCAATTTATATTCAAGGAATCTCTGCTCTAAATGTCACTAGAAAAAATATATTACCAAAAAAATTATTAACATTAGAAGACAACTAACAGTTGCTTAAATGGAGCACTGAGCTATCTTCCTGAGAAGATGTAACTCCTGAGACTGTTCTGCTCATGTCTTAACTACTTCTATTTCCAATACATTATGCTTCAGATTGATCGATGGTAGAAAATATCACCAACAAAAATGATATGGCTTTTCATCTTCTGACTATAGTGATAACAATTATTACTTAATAGTAGATGATACTTGAAATTCCAAGGGGCATATATTAATTACCAGGATTATAGATTTAAGCTCTTGATCACAAATGACAACACATTCCACTTGGAGAGATACACACTTCTGTTTAAAAAGCTTTGGGTAACAAGCCAAATTTACTTAATGTCTTCATTAATAATAGTTACAAAGTTCTTGAAGCAAAGGGTATCAGATAGTTTGCTAAAAGGGACACAGGTGGAAACAACTTGAAAATGATATAGGGGTACTTGTACATGAGAAAATGAACTCATGAATCTCTAAAAACTTAATGTATATTTTTTACTATATATGTGAAATTAATGGATGACTTGATGAATTCTTTTTTTAGTAGCATTCAAAATTACTGGTAAATTTACTCATGTAATTCTAGGGTGACTAACACTCTTAGCTTGCCTGTGACTCCCAATTTTACCACTGAAATATAACATTCTTTTTTTTTTATTATGTTCACTTAGCCAACATATAGTACATCATTAGTTTTTGATGTAGTGTTCAGCGATGCGTTAGTTGTATATAACACCCAGTGCTCATCACAACAGGTGCCTTCCTTTAATACCCATCACCCAGTTACTCTATCCCTCCACCCCCCTCCCTTCTGTAACCCTCAGTTTGTTTCCTGGAGTCCAGAGTCTCTCATAGTTCGTCTCCCTCTCTGATTTCTTCCCATTCAGTTTTCCCTCCCTTCCCCTGTGGTCTTCATATGATTTCACTCATATGTGGAACATAAGGAAATATAGCATTCTGGGAAACACTTCAGTTCAGGGACAACAGGGATGGTTGATCACCCTACTTCTAGAAATACTGAAAGTGTATATACTATATGGTTATGAATCATCTTTTTCAATTTTGTTCAAAATAGTGTACATTACAAAATAATATGCAACCTATCAGTAGTACATAATGAATGACACTGGTATACCAACTACCCAATTAAAACATTTTAAATGACTGCTCTGTTTCAAGTCTCCTGTATGCTTCCTGCCACTTTCCCATCTTCCAGCTTTGCTCAGAAATCATTGCTTTGATGAAATACATAATTGCTTTTCTGCTTTCTTATACTCAAATGCTATCTTGTTTGAATTAACATTGTTTTGGAACTTTATATAAATGGCATCATATTGTGTATATTTTTCTGCCACACATTTTTATTTTTCAACATTATGTTAAAGGATGTCATTCATTTCACCATGGGAACACCTGAAGCAGGTTTATTCATTTTCATCATTGTACAAAAGCAGTAAGAAAATAACTAATGCTTCTATAGTGCTTATTATGTTCCAGAAACTGTTCTAAACTCTTTTCATATACAAATTCATTTATATGTATAAGAACCATAAGTGCTGGAAACTCTCATTATCAATATTTTATATATGAGCAGACTGAAATATGCAGAAGTGACATAATTATAGAATAATTAGTAGTAGACCTGTGCTTCAAATCTATAAATTCTAACGTCAGAGACCTCATTTGTAATTACTAAAATAAGACATTGTATTTTACTGTATAAATATACGATAGATATATACATTATATTATCATTGGATATTTGGGTGGTTTTCACACATATTTTCCCAGTTACAAACAATAACTTGGTAAACATTCTTGTAACAGGTCTTCTTATTCAAATAAGTAAGATAGAGTATATTCCGAGTCACAAAGTATATATATTCTCATATATGTCTGTATTTGAACCAAAGCCAAATAAAATGTCTCTTATCCCATATTTTTATCAACCTACTATGTAGTCACACATTTTAAGATTTTTGCCAAATTAGTTTTGGGATCAATTTGCATTTCCAGATTACAAATGAGATTGAGCATATTTTTATTTTATTGGTCAATTATGTGTAAGAAAAATTCTTACTTGGTCCCTAGATTTTTTTCCCACTTGTTTTGATTTTAGTGATTTTTAAAGACTTTTAAAAATAATTTTTAAGTGACATAAAATCATATATTTTTGTTTCATATGTTACATTTTATGTTTTATATACAGTTCATATTTTATGTAAGTATATATGTTCTTGTTTTATGTGTTGCAAAAACACCTTCCAGTTTTTATGTACCTTTTCATTTTATAAATTTATGATAATGAAATTTATTAATTTTTCCAGTATTGTCTTCTTTTTTATCTCATCTAAGAAGTCTTTTCCTTTTTTTTTTTAAGAAGGCTTTTCCCATTCTAAAATCATTATTAAGTCTTTAATCCTTTTAGAATTAAATTTTATTTATGGTAAGAGAAGACCATCAAATTTCTTTGTTTTGTTCCCATATGGATAAAAAAGTTTTTCAACAGCATTATGGATTATTACTGCCTGTTGTATTATATATTAAGTTTTCATAAATCTATGTATTTCTTTGTTCTCTAATCAGTCCAATGATCTATTTGTCTAAATAGACATCAACACCAATTTCTTTTACTATAGTTTTATGTGATAAAGCAAGACTCTATCAATTCTTCTTCAATTTTTTCTTGGATAGGCACCTGCAGAAATGATATATATGCAGATAGAAAGTTAACTATCTGAGCAGGAAGGCCTCACAGCAGTGATTGAAGGAGACAGATGGGGAGACCATGTCCACACTGGGTCAACTGGCTCAGAAACTTGAGAGCTTACTGAAAATGGTAAGGGTGACAAGATTAGATTTGAACAGTAATAGGAGGTGCTTATCACAGTGAAATAATAAGCCTGTAGAGAAAAATGATGAACTTTAAATATAAAACCTCCCCAGAGGTTTTGAAAATATATTTATTATTAATCATGATGCTTAATTTTCTAAATATGTGTCCCTTAAGGAAGCTCTGAAATCAAAGTTCTCTTTTTCATACCTCTAAAAAATTTCATATGGTTTATTCTTTAAGTTTAATTTTGGTCCTTATTTGGCTTCTTTTGAATAATTACTAAAAGTTGAAAACTTGGTGTCAAGAAGCTATGTTTGGTTATTGTAACTAGCTATGCTTTTAACTCTCACATAAATATTTCTATAAACTAAACTTTTAACCATTACTCTGGTGAAACAATTGCATGGGGTCCTCTTCCCACTCCTGGCATGTTTAGATGGTATTATGACAGAATTGAGTAAAAATTTATGTCATAACTGGGGTACCTGGGTGGCTCAGTCATTTGGCATCTGCCTTCAGCTCAGGTCATGATCCTGGATTCTTGGCATCAGGTCTCACATCAGGCTCCCTGCTTAGCACGAGTCTGCTTCTCCCTCTGACCCTCACCCCACTTGTGCTCTCTCGCTCTCTCTCTCTCAAATAAATAAATAAAATATTTTAAAAATTATGTCATAACTTATGTCCTGATCATCACCATCTTTCATGCTTTCATCACAATTCATGGGTGAGTCTTTCTAACCAATCCAGATTGCTCATGCTCCGATTACAAGTACCCTCATATCAAATTTGTGAGAAAGATGAAGCAAGTATACTCTCTCACTTCTTAAACATTAAAATCTGAAGCTCAAAACTCTTCGTTTATTTTTCCATATCCTGTAATCTTTGGGTTTATAACTAAGTGCTTTACAATATATTGCACAACAATAGACTCCTCTGGCAAACTACATAAGTAGGAACTTCAGGAAATGGCTCAACATCCTGATTTATTTTGAAAGCAAATATCAAATTTGTTGTGATATTTCTTTGACTTTTACCTCAGTGTGGAAGTAAAATAAAGAGTGCTAAATATAAAATGATAATTTACTACCATTTTATTGTAATACAAATGAATGTAGAGAATTATAAAATGTAGGATTAGAGAAAACTAAATTTCTAGGGGTGCCTGAGTGGCTCAGTCAGTTACGCATCTGCCTTCAGCTCAGGTCATGATCCTCAGGTCCTGAAATAAGCCCGTGTCGGGTTCGATGCTCAGCCGGGAGCCTGCTTCTTCCTCTCTCTCTGCCCCCACTCATGCTCTCTTTCTCATGCTCCTTCTCTATCTCAAATAAATAAAATCTTTTAAAAAATTAAATTACATTTCTAATTTTTAATAAAATGCTAGTTTATAAATTATGTGTCCATAAATTTTGGATGAAGTGGTAAGAGTGCCTACAATTCCAAGAAGCAGAATGTTTTTGTATCCTCAATTATTTTATGGAATGAATTTTTTTTCTAACTTGCCAGGAAAATATTCTTGTTCTAAGAAGTAAAACTGCTAAAGAGCAAATAGCATGTTTGTTAATTTTCAATTATTATTTTACTCTAATCAGAAGGTTAGACTTCAAGAGACTCTTAACTATGGGAAAGAAACTGAGGGATGCTGGAGGGGAGGTCAGTTGGGGGATGGGGTAATTGGGTGATGGGCATTAAGGAGGGCACTTGATGTAGTGAGGGTATTATATGCAACTGATGAATTGCTAAATTCTATCTCTGAAACTAATAATATACCATATGTTAACTAAATTGAATTTAAATAGAAAATTTTTAAAAATGTTAGACTTCATAATTTTAAATCTTTCTTTATCCATTTGTCATTAAAAGTATACATACATGATAATAAATTGTTTTAAGATGACTACAAAGGAAAAATTTCTTTGGAATATGGTCTATTCAAGATGTGAAATAACTGAGGTGACGCTGGAAAGAGAAATAAAAACAGCTAAGAACACCTGTACTTGAATTATTTGAAATTTTGTTTTATTATTTTGGTTGACATTTTCTAGAGTATTTAAAGGTATTACTAGGATTAATTTTTCCATTTGTAAAATTGACCTTAGCTGAATGAATATTTAACATATACGAAGTATCTGCCTCTTATGGAAAACATCTTGCTACCTTGCATAAATGACCAAGTTCAATAGTGTTCTTCCCTTATCACATAAATCAGCACAAAGTCTTCGCTATTGGCTGAAATGTACTCAGAGCTATAGTAATCACTTATGATATGAAAAATTGGCACCTTCAAGATTAAACTATTGTGCAATTCTCTTTTTGCATATTACTTGGATGATGATAGTGATAATGATAATTAAAAAAACTACCACTTACTCAGAACTTAAGTACAGACATTTCAATTATTATGTATACGTGATCTTATTTAGTTTTTACAATAATTCTACTTAAAATGTTATCTGAATTCTGCATCTGAGAGCTAGGGGTTCATTAAATGACATAATGGAAAGAAAGTATACATGCTTTCCGATTTGCTCTTGCCCTTATGGTCTCCTTAGGAAACAAATACCTACCCTTTATTAAACTAATTATTACCACCTCTGTTATATATATTATTATAACCATTTTATAACCAAAATACAAGGCTCAGTGGAGTAAACTATTCGTTGGTTAGTAACACAGCTAAGAACTGGCATAGACAAGTTTGAAACTCAAATCAGTGTGTATTTAGAACTCACCATATAATCCATTCTGGCATCAAAAAGGTCAAGATAGACTATTTTGAAAATTTAAGATTTCACAGAAAAAGTAAATGGCTTAAGAAAACATAAAAAGCTTATTACTGAGAATTGGGAGATAGGGTAATGGAGAGCACCCAAGCAAAATAGCAAAAAGCAAATAATAATAATAATAATAATAATAATTTTAAAATGAGGATAAGTTAAAGGATCTCTGGGACAACATCAAGCATAGTAACATTCACATTACAGAGGAACCAGAAGAAGAAGAGAGAGATGTGGCAGAAAACTCATATGAAGAAATAATAGCTGAAGACTTTTTTTATCCTGGGGAAGTAAATAAATAACCAGGGTCAAAAAGCATAGAAAGCCTCAAAGAAGATGAACCCAAGAAGGTCCACACTAAGTCACATAATTAAAATGCAAAAAGTAGTGATAAGGAGAGAATCTTAAAAACAGCAAGAGAAAAGAAAACAATTACTTAAAAGAAGAATCTCATAAGGGTATCAGCTAATAAAAAACATAGACATGAAGCCAAGCATAACACAAAATAAAAACATAAATGACAAAGGAAGAGAGCAAGAGAAGATGAAAGGAAGAGAGAAAATGATGGAACCAGCCAGAAAACACTTAACAAGATGGAAAATAGTACATTCTTATCAATAATTATTTCAAATAAAAGTGGCCAAAATGCACCAAGCAAAAGACAGGATTGATTGAATAGATAAAAAACAAACAAACAAAAAACAAGACTCATTTTATGCTTCCTACAAGAAACTCACTTCAGGCTTAAAAACACATACAGACTGAAAATGAAGGGATGGTAAAAGATATTTCATGCAAAGGAAGCAAAAAAAAAAAAAAAGGCAGGAAAGCATACTTATATCAGACAAATTAGACTTAAAACAAATACTATAGATTGGGAGGGAGGAGCAAGATGGTGGAGGAGTAGGCGACCTAAATTTCGTCTGGTCCCAGGAATTCACCTAGATAGGGATAAAACCATTCTGAACACCTATGAACTCAACAGGAGATTGAAGAAAAGAATAGCAGCAACTCTCTGAACAGAAAAGCAACCACTTTCTGGAAGGTAGGACGTGCAGAGAAGTGAATCCAAGGTGATATTCAGGAAGATAGATGGTGGGGGAGGGAGCCTCCATCAGCCGCTACAGGCAAGTGATAGCGCAGCAGAGCACAAAATCGGAACTTTTTTTTTTTTAATATTTTATTTATTTGACAGAGACACAGTGAGAGAGGGAACACAAGCAGGGGGAGTGGGAGAGGGAGAAGCAGGCTTCCTGCTGAGCAGGGAGCCAGATGCGGGGCTTGATCCCAGGACTCTGGGATCATGACCCGAGCCAAAGGCAGACACTTAACGACTGAGCCACCCAGGCACCCCAAAATCAGAACCTTTTGAAGTCTGCTCCGCTGAGGGACATTGCTCCAGTGGCTAAGTGGGGGGTGGACCTCTGGCTGGGACAGTGCGGTCTCAGGACCCTGGGCGTCACAGAAAGAACGCGGGTGCCTGAGTGCAGCAGAGCTCCCAGGTATCAGAGCAGGGAAGCCAGCTGCAAAGATGGAGCAGAGGAGTGGGCTCTCAGCTCGGGGTTGCCATAAATCGTGATCTGTGGCACAGTCAGGCCACTGCTCTTCCAGCAAGGACCCAACAAGCGGAAGATCCAGGGAGACTCCCCTTCCTCCCCTTGGAGGAGTGGCGTGGGAGCGCACCACCGGGATCTGCCGGGTTTGGAGACTCCAGATGGGGTGGGGTGCCAGAGATAGAAACGCTAAGTTACAGGCAGGGTGAGCACAGAGTGTGGCCGGAGACCGGGGAGATGGGAGTGATTGACTGCTTTTCTCTGGGGGTGCACTGAAGAGTGGGGGTTCTCGGCTCCTCCGGGGTGGAGATTGGGAGGCCACCATTTTCACTCTCGGCCTCCATATCTGTGCGGAAAGCTTGCAGGGAACAAAAGCTACCAAGAGCAAACCCGAGCAGATTACTTAGCCCGGACCGGCAAGGGCGGGGCAATTCTGCCTCCGGCAAAGACATTTGGGAACCATGGCAATAGGCCCGTCCCCCAGAAGATCAGCAAGAACAGCCAGCCAAGTCCAAGTTTACCGATCAATAAGAACGGCAGAACTCCAGCACTAGGGGAATACAGCACATAGAATTCATAGCTTTTTTTTCCCCGATTCTTCAGTCTTCCAAAGTTAATTTTTTAAATTTACTTTATTTTTTCTATTTTTTTAAATTTTTCTTTTTCAACCAACATCTTATCAATCTCTTTTTAAAAATTTTTTTTTATTTTTCATTTTTAGAGTCATATTTATCCCTTCATAATAGTTAACCTTATTTTTGGTATATATATAAGTTGTTCTCTCTTTAAAATTTTGGGATACAGTTTCCTCTAACAGACCAAAATATACCTTAAATCTCTAGTGTATGGCTTTGTTCTGGTCTCCTGCCTGATCACATTCTCTCCCTTTTCTTTTTTTAATTTCTCTTCTTTCTTTTTTCAACCAACTTCTTATCTTATGAATTCCTTTTGTAAAATCTTTTATAATTTTCATCTTACACTCATATTCCATCCCTTCATCGTACTTACCCTTATTTTTGTACATATATAAGTTTTTCTTTCTTTAAAATTTTGGGAGGCAGTTTCTTCTAACAGACCAAAATATGCCCAAAATATAGTGTGTGGCACTAATCTATTCACCAGCCTGATCATATTTGATCATATTCTTTTTTTGTTTTTAATCTTTTTCTTTTTCCTTTTCTTTTTCTTCTTCTTCTTCTTTTTTCTTTCTTTCCTTTTCTTTTCCCCCAGTTTCAGGTCTCTTCTGATTTGTTTAGTGTATATTTTTCTGACGTCATTGTTACCCTGTTAGCATTTTGTTCTCTCATTCATCTACTCTCCTCTGGACAAAATGACAAGTCGGAAAAAAATCACCTCAAAAAAAAAGAACAAGAGGCAGTACCGACTGCCAGGGACCTAATCAATATGGACATTGGTAAGATGTTGGAACTAGAGTTCAGAATGACAATTATAAAGATACTAGCTGGGCTTGAAAAAAGCATGGAAGATATTAGAGAAACCCTTTCTGGAGAAATCAAAGAACTAAAATCTAACCAAGTCAAAATCAAAAAGGCTATTAATGAGGTGCAATCAAAAATGGAGGCTGTAACTGCTAGGATAAATGAGGCAGAAGAGAGAATTAGTGATATAGAAAACCACATGATGGAAAATAAAGAAGCTGAGAAAAAGAGATAAACAACTACTGAATCACAAGGGTAGAATTCAACAGATAAGTGATACCATACAATGAAACAATATTAGAAAAATTGGGATCCCAGAAGAAGAAGAAAGAGAGAGAGGGGCAGAAGGTATATTGGAGCAAATTATAGCAGAGAACTTCCCTAATTTGGGAAAGGAAACAGGCATCAAAATCCACGAGGCACAGAGAATCCCCCTCAAAATTGATAAAAATAGGTCAACACCCCAACATCTAAGTAAAACTTAC
Organism: Halichoerus grypus; assembly: GCF_964656455.1. Taxonomy (NCBI): domain Eukaryota; kingdom Metazoa; phylum Chordata; class Mammalia; order Carnivora; family Phocidae; genus Halichoerus; species Halichoerus grypus. The sequence continues at coordinate 74,509,858 of NC_135714.1, forward strand.
AAGTCTCAGAGAAAGAGAAAATCCTGAAAGCAGCTCGGGAGAAGAGGTCTGTAACCTACAATGGTAGAAACATTAGATTAGCAACAGACCTATCTACAGAGACCTGGCAGGCCAGAAAGGACTGGCATGATATATTCAGAGCACTAAATGAGAAAAATATGCAGCCAAGAATACTATATCCAGGTAGGCTGTCATTGAAAATAGAAGGGGAGATAAGAAGTTTCCAGGACAAACAAAAGCTAAAGGAATTTGCAAACACGAAACCAGCCCTAGAAGTATATTGAAAGGGGTCCTCTAAGCAAAGAGAGAGCCTAAAAGTAAGATAGACCAGAAAGGAACACAGACAATATACAATAACAGTCACCTTAGGGCAATACAATGGCACTAAATTCCTATCTTTCAATAGTTACCCTGAATGTAAATGGGCTAAATGCTCCAATCAAAAGACACAGGGTATCAAATTGGATAAAAAAGCAAGACCCATTGATATGCTGCCTGCAAGAGACTCATTATAGACCCACAGACACCTCCAGATTGAAAGTGAGGGGGTGGAAAACAATCTACCATGCTAATGGACACCAAAAGAAAGCTGGGGTGGCAACCCTTATATCAGACAAATTAGATTTTAAACCAAGGACTATAATAAGAAATGAGGAAGGACACTATATCCTACTTAAAGGGTCTATCCAACAAGAAGATCTAACAATTGTAAATATCTATGCCCCTATCATGGGAGCAGCCAATTATATGAGCCAATTAATAACAAAAGCAAAGAAACACATCGACAACAATACAATAATAGTGGGGGACTTTAACACCCCCCTCACTGAAATGGACAGATCATCTAAGCAAAAGATCAACAAGGAAATAAAGACTTTAAATGACACACTGGACCAAATGGACTTCACAGACATATTCAGAACATTCCATCCCAAAGCAACAGAATACACATTCTTCTCTAGTGCCCATAGAACATTCTCCAGAATAGATCACATCCTAGGTCACAAATCAGGTCTCAACCAGTACCAAAAGATTGGGATCATTCCCTTCATATTTTCAGATCACAATGCTTTGAAACTAGAACTCAATCACAAGGGGAAAGTTGGAAAGAACTCAAGTACGTGGAGGCTAAAAAGTATCCTACTAAAGAATGAATGGGTCAACCAGGAAATTAAAGAAGAATTTAAAAAATTCATGGAAACCAATGAAAATGAAAACACAACTGTTCAAAATCTTTGGGATGCAGCAAAGGCGGTCCTAAGAGGAAAGTATATAGCAATACAAGCCTTTCTCAAGAAACAAGAAAGGTCTCAAATACACAACCTAACCCTACACCTAAGGAGCTGGAGAAAGAACAGCAAATAAAGCCTAAACCCAGCAGGAGAAGAGAAATAATAAAGATCAGAGCAGAAATCAATGAAATAGAAACCAAAAGAATGGTAGAACAGATCAACAAAACTAGGAGCTAGTTCTTTGAAAGAATTAATAAGATTGATAAACCCCTGGCCAGACTTATCAAAAAGAAAAGAGAAATGACCCAAATAAATAAAATCATGAATGAAAGAGGAGAGATCACAACCAACACCAAAGAAATACAAACAAGTATAAGAACATATTATGAGCAACTATATGCCAGCAAATTAGATAATCTGGAAGAAATGGATGCATTCCTAGAGATGTATCAACTACCAAAACTGAACCAGGAAGAAATAGAAAACCTGAACAGACCTATAACCACTAAGGAAATTGAAGCAGTCATCAAAAATCTCCCAACAAACAAGAGCCCAGGGCCAGAGGGCTTCCCAGGGGAATTCTACCAAACATTTAAAGAAGAATTAATACCTATTCTTCTGAAGCTGTTCCAAAAAATAGAAATGGAAGGAAAACTTCCAAACTCATTTTATGAGGCCAGCATTACCTTGATCCCAAAACCAGAAAAGACCCCATTAAAGAAGAACTACAGACCAATATCCTTGATGAACATGGATGAAAAAAATTCTCACCAAAATACTAGCCAATAGGATCCAACAGTACATTAAAAGGATTATTCACCATGACCAAGTGGGATTTATTCCTGGGCTGCAAGGTTGGATCAATATCCGCAAATCAATCAGTGTGATACAATACATTAATAAAAGAAAGAACAAGAACCATATGGTCCTCTCAATAGATGCAAAATAAGCATTTGACAAAGTACAACATCCTTTCTTGATCAAAACTCTTCAGAGTATAGGGATAGAGGGTACATACCTCAATATCATAAAAGCCATCTATGAAAAACCCACAGCAAATATCATTCTCAATGGGGAAAAACTGAGAGCTTTCCCCCTAAAGTCAGGAACACGGCAGGGATGTCCACTATCACCACTGCTATTCAACATAGTATTGGAAGTCCTAGCCACAGCAATCAGACAACAAAAAGAAATCAAAGGCATCCAAATCAGCAAAGAAGAAGTCAAACTCTCACTCTTTGCAGATGATATGATACTTTATGTCGAAAACCCAAAAGACTCCACCCCAAAACTGCTAGACCTCATACAGGAATTCAGTAAAGTGGCAGGATATAAAATCAATGCACAGAAGTCAGTGGCATTCCTATACACCAACAACAAGTCAGAAGAAAGAGAAATTAAGGAGTCGATCCCATTTACAATTGCACCTAAAACCGTAAGATATCTAGGAATAAATCCAACCAAAGAGGCAAAGAATCTGTACTCAGAAAACTATAAAATACTCATGAAAGAAATTGAGGAAGACACAAAGAAATGGAAAAACGTGCCATGCTCATGGATTGGAAGAACAAATATTGTGAAGATGTCAATCCTACCTAGAGCAATCTACACATTTAATGCAATCCCTATCTAAATACCATCCACTTTTTTCAAAGAAATGGAACAAATAATCCTAAAATTTGTATGGAACCAGAAAAGACCCCGAATAGCCAGAGGAATGTTGAAAAAGAAAAGCCAAGCTTGTGGCATCACAATTCCGGACCTCAAGCTCTATTACAAAGCTGTCATCATCAAGACAGTATGGTACTGGTGCAAAAACAGACACATAGATCAATGGAACAGAATAGAGAGCCCAGAAATGGACCCTCAACTCTATGGTCAACTAATCTTCAACAAATCAGGAAAGATTGTCCAATGGAAAAAAGACAGTCTCTTCAACAAATGGTGTTGGGAAAATTGGACAGCCACATGCAGAAGAATGAAACTGGACCATTTCCTTACACCCCACACAAAAATAGACTCAAAATGGATGAAACACCAAAATGTGAGACAGGAGTCCATCAAAATCCTAAAGGAGAACACAGGCAGCAACCTCTTCAACCTCAGCCACAGCAACTTCTTAGAAACATTGCCAAAGGCAAGGGAAGCAAGGGCAAAAATGAACTTGATGAAGATAAAAAGATAAAAAGCTTTTGCACAGCAAAGGAAACAGTCAACAAAACCAAAAGACAACCGACAGAATGGAGAAGATATTTGCAAATGACATTTCAGATAAAGGGCTAGTACCCAAAATCTATAAAGAACTTATCAAACTCAACACCCAAAGAACAACTAATCCAATCAAGAAATGGTCAGAAAACATGAACAGACATTTTTCCAAAGAAGACATCCAAATGGCCAACAGACACATGAAAAAGTGCTCAACATCGCTCGGCATCAGGGAAATCCAAATCAAAACTTCAATGAGATACCACCTCACACCTGTCAGAATGGCTAAAATTAACAAGTCAGGAAATGACAGATGTTGGCGGGGATGCGGAGAAAGGGGAACCCTCCTACACTGTTGGGGGGAATGCAGGCTGGTGAAGCCACTCTGGAAAACAGTATGGACATTCCTCAAAAAGTTGAAAATAGAGCTACCCTATGACCCAGCAATTGCGCTACTGGGTATTTACCCCAAAGATACAAATGTAGTGATCCGAAGGGCTACATGCACCCCAATGTTTATAGCAGCAATGTCTACAGTAGCAAAACTATGGAAAGAGCCAAGATGCCCATCGACAGAGGAATGGTTAAAGAAGATGTGGTATATATATACAATGGAATATTATGCAGCCATCAAAAGGAATGCAATCTTGCCATTTGCAATGATGTGGATGGAACTGGAGGGTATTATGGTGAGTGAAATAAGTCAATCAGAGAAAGGCATGTATCATATGATCTCACTGATATGAGGAATTCTTAATCTCAGGAAACAAACTGAGGGTTGCTGGAGTGGTGGGGGGTGGGAGGGATGGGGTAGCTGGGGGACAGACATTGGGGAGGGTATGTGCTATGGTGAGCGCTGTGAATTGTGTAAGACTGTTGAATCACAGACCTGTACCTCTGAAACAAATAATACATTATATGTTAAAAAAAAGAAGAAGATAGTAGGAAGGGTAAAATGAAGGGAGGGATATCAGAGGGGGAGACAAACCATGAGAGACTATGGACTCTGAGAAACAAACTGAGGCTTCTAGAGGGTAGGCGGTAGGGTGATGTGTTAGCCTGGTGATGGGTATTAAAGAGGGCATGTATTGCATGGAGCACTGGGTGTTATATGCAAACAATGAATCATGGAACACTACATCAAAAACTAATGATGTATGGTGATTAACATAACATCATAAAAAAAAATAGAAAATAAAAAAAATACAATATATTGGGAAAAAATACTATAGCAGGAGGCAAAAAAAAAAAAAAAAAAACATGTCATAAGTATTAAAGGATCAATCCAACCAGAAGATATAACAATTGTAGATATCTATGTATTTAATATGGGAGCATCTGAATACATAAAGCAAATATTAACAGACATAAAGGGAGAAATGGACAGAAAAACAATCATAATAGGGAATTTTAGCATCCCACTAACATCAACGGATAGATGATCCACACAGAAAACCAACAAGGAAACAGTTGGTGTGATCATTAGGACAAATGGGACTTAACAGATATACAGAACATTCCATCCGAAAAACAGCAGAATACACATTCTATTTCAGTGCACATGGAACATTCTCCAGTATAGATCACCCTACAGGTTGATATGCTTGATAAACATAGATTTTAAAATCCTCAACAAAATATTAACAAACCAAATTCAGCAATACATTAAAAAATCATTCACCACAACCAAGTGGGATTTATTCCAGGGTTCTGAATGGTTCAATATCCACAAATCAATCAACATGATACATCATATTTACAAAAGGAAGGATAAAAACCATATGATCAGCTCAAAAAATGCAGAAAAGGCATTTGATAAAATTTAACATCTGTCATGATAACCCTAAACAAAGTGGGTATAGAGGGAACATACCTCAACATAATAGAGGTCACATATATAAAATCCTCAGCTAACATGATATTCAATGGTGAAAAAGTGGGAGGTTTTGGGAACTAGACAAGGATGTCCATTTTCACCTCTTTTATTCAACATAGCACTGGAAGTCCTAGCCATAGCAATCAGAAAAGAAAAAGGAATCAAATCATCTAAATTGGTAAAGAATATGTAAAATTTTCTCTCTTTGTAGATGACGTGACACTATATATAGAAAACCCTAAAGACACCACCAAAAAACTACTAGAACTCATAAATGAATTTGCTTAATTTGTAGGATACTAAATGAACATATATTAATCTCTTGCATTTCTATACACTAATAGCAAAGTAGCAGAAAGAGAAATTAAGAAAACAATCTCATTTAGAATTGCACCAAAAAGAATAAAATACCTATGTATAAACTTAACCTAGAAGTGAAAGACCTATACTCTGAAAACTATACAACATTGATGAAAGAAATTGAAGATGACACAAACAATAGGAAGATATACCATGCTCATGGATTAGGAGAATTAATATTGGTAAAATATTTATACTACCTGAAGAAATCTACATTTTCAATATAATCTCTATCAAAATGTCAATAGTATTTTTTTTTAACAGAACTACAACAAATAATCTTAAAATTTCTATGGAACCACAAAGCCTTATATAACCAAAGCAATCTTGACAAGGAAAAAATCTGAAGGTATCACAATCCCAGATTTCAAGATATACTACACAGTTATAGTAATCAAAACAGTATGGCACTGCACAAATAAATATACATAGGACAATGGAACATGATAGAAAGTCTAGAAATAAACCCATGCTTATATGGTTAATTAATCTACCACTAAGAATGAAAGAATATACAGTGGGGAATGGACAGTCTCTTCAAGGAATGGTGTGGGGAAAACTGGACAGCTACATGCAAAAGAATGAAACTGAACCACTTTCTTACAGCACACACACACACACACACACACACACAAATGCAAAATAGATTAAAGACATAAATGTGAGACCTGAAATCACAAACCTCCTAAAAGCAAACATAGGCACTAATTTCTTGGATATCAACTTTAGTAACATATTTGTGGATATGTTTCCTCAGGCAAGAGAAACCAAAGCAAAATAAAGTATTTTGGAACTATGACAAAATAAAAAGCCCTTGCACAGTGAAGGAAATCACCAACAAAATGAAAAGGCAATTTACTAAACTGGAGAAGATATTTGCAAGTTATATATCTAATAAGTGGTTAACATAAAAACATACAGAGAACTTATATAACTCAACACCAAAAAAACAAATAATCTAACTAAAAAATAGGCAGAGGACCTGAATAGACATTTTTCTAAAGAAGACACACAGATGGCCAACATACACATAAAAAGATGTTTGAGAAGATGGCGGAGGAGTAGGAGACCTGGATTTCGTCTCCTCTTAGGAATTCAGCTGGATAGGGATCAAATCATTCTGAACACCTACAAACTCAACAGGAGATCGAAGAAAAGAATAGCAACAACTCTCTGAACAGAAAAGCGACCACTGTCTGGAAGGTAGGACGTGCGGAGAAGTGAATCCGAGGCGATATTCGGGAGGATAGACGGCGGGGGAGGGGCCTCCATCGACCGCTTCTGGCAAGTGATAGAGCCGCGGAGCACAAAATCGGAACTTTTAGAAGTCTGCTCCGCTGAGGGACGTCACTCTGGTGGCAAAGTGGGGGGTGGAACCCTCGCGGGACAGTGTGGTCTCAGGACCCTCGGGGTCACAGAAAGACCGGGGGTGCCTGAGTGCGGCAGAGCTCCCAGGTATCGGGGCGGGGAAGCCGGCTGCAGAGACAGAGCCCAGGCGCGGGCTCTCAGCTCGGGGTTGCTATAAACCGTGATCCGCGGCACAGTCGGGCCACTGCTCCTCCAGCAGCGACCCGACAAGCGGCAGATCCGGGGAGACTCACCTTCTTCCCCCGGGAGGAGAGCTGCGGGAGCGCACCGCAGGGATCTGCTGGGTTTGGAGACTACACCCGGGGTCGGGTGCCGGAGATAGAAAGGCGCGGTCACAGGCCGGGTGAGCGCAGAGTGTGGCCGGAGACCGGGGAGACGGGAGTGACTGACTGCTTTTCTCTGGGGGCTCGCTGAGGAGCGGGACCCCGAGTTCTCGGCTCCTCCGGGGCGGAGACTGGGAGGCCGCCATTTTCACTCTCCGCCTCCAAAGCTGTACGGAAAGCTTGCAGGGAACAAAAGCTCCGGAGAGCAAACCCCAGCAGATTACTTAGCCCGGACCAGCAAGGGCGGGGCAATTTTGCCTCCGGCAAAGACATTTGGGAACCACGGCAACAGGCCCCTCCCCCAGAAGATCAGCGAGAACAGCCAGCCAAGACCAAGTTTACCGGTCAATGAGAACGGCAGAACTCCAGCGCTAGGGGAATACTGCACCTAGAATTCATGGCTTTTTTACCATGATTCTTTAGTCTTTCAAAGTTAATTATTTTTTTTAACTTTTTTTCTTTTTTCTTGAATTTTTATTTTTCCCTTTTTCAACCAACATCTTATCAATCCCTTTTTTAAAAAAAAACATTTTTATTTTTCATTTTTAAAGTCATATTCTATCCCTTCATAGTAGTTACCCGTATTTTTGGCATATATATATAAGTTGTTCTCTCTTTAAAATCTTGAGATAGTTTCTTCTAACAGATCAAAATATACCCTAAATCTCTAGTGTATGGTTTTTTTCTACTCCCCTGCCTGATCACATTCTCTCCCTTTTTCTTTCTTTTTTTTTTTTTAATCCTCTTCTTCCTTTTTTCAAACAACTTATCAAATCCTTCTATAAAATTTTTATAATTTCCATCTTTACAGTCATATTCCATCCCTTCATCATATCAACCCTTATTTTTGTACATATATAAGTTTTTCTTTCTTTAAAATTTTGGGAGGGACTTTCTTTTAACAGACCAAAATACACCCAAAATCTAGTGTGTGGCACTGATCTATAAACCAGCCTGATCATATTTGATCACATTCTGTTTTTGTTTTGTTTTGTTTTGTTCTGCTTTTGTTTGTTTTTATCTTTATCTTTTTCTTTTTTCTTTTTTTTCTTTCTTTTTCTTTTTTCTCTCTTTCCCTTTCTTTTCCCACTGCTTCAGGTCTTTTCTGATTTGTTTAGAGTATATTTTCTGGGGACGTTGTTACCCTGCTAGCATTTTGTTCTCTCATTAATCTATTCTTCTCTGCACAAAATGACAAGAAGGAAAAAATCACCTCAACAAAAAGAACAAGAGGTAGTACCGACTGCCAGGGACCTACTCAATACGGACATTAGTACGATGTCAGATCTAGAGTTCAGAATCATCACTTTAAAGATACTAGCTGGGCTTGAAAAAAGCATGGAAGTTATTAGAGAAACCCTTTCTGGAGAAGTAAAAGAACTAAAATCTAACCAAGTAGAAATCAAAAAGGCTATTAATGAGGTGTAATCAAATATGGGGGCGCTAACTGCTAGGATAAATGAGGCAGAAGAAAGAATCAGTGAGATAGAAGACCAAATGATGGGAAATAAAGAAGCTGAGAAAAAGAGAGATAAACAACTACTGGATCACGAGGGCAGAATTCGAGAGATAAACGATACCATAAGACGAAACAACATTAGAATAATTGGGATCCCAGAAGAAGAAGAAAGAGAGGCGCAGAAGGTATAATGGAGCAAATTATAGCAGAGAACTTCCCTAATTTGGGAAAGGAAACAGGCATCAAAATCCAGGAAGCACAGAGAACCCCTCTCAAAATCAATAAAAATAGGTCAACACCCCGACATCTGAGCGGAAGGCAGACGCTTAACAACTGAGCCACCCAGGCGCCCTAACACCCCGACATCTAATAGTAAAACTTACGAGTCTCAGAGACAAAGAGAAAATCCTGAAAGCAGCTCGGGAGAAGAGATATGTAACCTACAATGGTAGAAACATTAGATTGGCAACAGACTTATCCACAGAGACCTGGCAGGCCAGAAAGGACTGGCAGGACATATTCAGAGCACTAAATGAGAAAAATATGCAGCCAAGAATACTATATCCAGCTAGGCTGTCATTGAAAATTGAAGGAGAGATAAAAAGCTTCCAGGACAAACAAAAACTAAAGGAATTTGCAAACACGAAACCAGCCCTACAAGAAATATTGAAAGGGGTCCTCTAAGCAAAGAGAGAGCCTAAAAGCAACATACACCAGAAAGGAACACAAACAATATACAGTAACAGTCACTTTACAGGCAATACAATGGCACTAAATTCCTATCTTTCAATAGTTACCCTGAATGTAAATGGGCTAAATGCCCCAATCAAAAGACACAGGCTATCAGATTGGATTAAAAAACAAGACCCATCGATATGCTGTCTGCAAGAGACTCATTTTAGACCCAAAGACACCCCCAGATTTAAAGTGAGGGGGTGGAAAACCATTTACCATGCTAATGGACACCAAAAGAAAGCTGGGGTGGCAATCCTTATTTCAGACAAATTAGATTTTAAACCAAAGACTGTAATAAGAGATGAGGAAGGACACTATATCATACTTAAAGGGTCTCTCCAACAAGAAGATCTAACAATTGTAAATATCTATGCCCCTAACATGGGAGCAGCCAATTATATAAGGCAATTAATAACAAAAGCAAAGCAACACATTGACAACAATACAATAATAGTGGGGGACTTTAACACCCCCCTCACTAAAATGGACAGATCGTCTAAGCAAAAGATCAACAAGGAAATAAAGACTTTAAATGACACACTGGACCAAATGGACTTCACAGACATATTCAGAACATTCTATCCCAAAGCAACGGAATACACATTCTTCTCTAGTGCCCATGGAACATTCTCCAGAATAGATCACATCCTAGGTCATAAACCAGGTCTCAACCGGTACCAGAAGATTGGGATCATCCCCTGCATATTTTCAGACCACAATGCTTTGAAACTAGAACTCAATCACAAGAGGAAAGTCGGAAAGAACTCAAATACATGGAGGCTAAAGAGCATCCTACTAAAGAATGAATGGGTCAACCAGGAAATTAAAGAAGAATTAAAAAAATTCATGGAAACCAATGAAAATGAAAACACAACTGTTCAAAATCTTTGGAATACAGCAAAGGCAGTCCTAAGAGGAAAGTATATAGCAATACAAGCCTTTCTCAAGAAACAAGAAAGGTCTCAAGTACACAACCTAACCCTACACCTAAAGGAGCTAGAGAAAGAACAGCAAATAAAGCCTAAACCCAGCAGGAGAAGAGAAATAATAAAGATCAGAGCAGAAATCAATGAAATAGAAACCAAAAGAAAAGTAGAACAGATCAACGAAACTAGGAGCTGGTTCTTTGAAAGAATTAACAAGATTGATAAGCCCCTGGCCAGACTTATCAAAAAGAAAAGAGAAATGACCCAAATCAACAAAATCATGAATGAAAGAGGAGAAATCACAACCAACACCAAAGAAATACAAACAATTATAAGAACATATTATGAGCAACTCTATGCCAGCAAATTAGATAACCTGGAAGTAATGGATGCATTCCTAGAGATGTATCAACTACCAAAACTGAACCAGGAAGAAACAGAAAACCTGAACAGACCTATAACCACTAAGGAAATAGAAGCAGTCATAAAAAATCTCCCAAAACACAAAAGCCCAGGGCCAGATGGCTTCCCAGGGGAATTCTACCAAACATTTCAAGAAGAATTAATACCTATCCTTCTGAAACTGTTCCAAAAAATAGAAATGGAAGGAAAACTTCCAAACTCATTTTATGAGGCCAGCATTACCTTGATCCCAAAACCAGACAAAGACCCCATCAAAAAAGAGAATTACAGACCAATATCCCTGATGAACATGGATGCAAAAATTCTCACCAAAATACTAGCCAATAGGATCCAACAGTACATTAAAAGGATTATTCACCACGACCAAGTCGGATTTATCCCTGGGCTGCAAGGTTGGTTCAACATCCGCAAATCAATCAACGTGATACAATACATTAACAAAAGAAAGAACAAGAATCATATGATCCTCTCAATAGATGTAGAAAAAGCATTTGACAAAGTACAGCATCCTTTCTTGATCAAAACTCTTCAGAGTATAGGGATAGAGGGTACATACCTCAATATCATAAAAACCATCTATGAAAAACCCACAGCAAATATCATTCTCAATGGGGAAAAACTGAGAGCTTTCCCCCTAAAGTCAGGAACACGGCAGGGATGTCCACTATCACCACTGCTATTCAACATAGTATTGGAAGTCCTAGCCACAGCAATCAGACAACAAAAAGAAATCAAAGGCATCCAAATTGGCAAAGAAGAAGTCAAACTCTCACTCTTTGCAGATGATATGATACTTTATGTGGAAAATCCCAAAGACTCCACCCCAAAACTGCTAGACCTCATACAAGAATTCAGTCAAGTGGCAGGATATAAAATCAATGCACAGAAGTCAGTGGCACTCCTATACACCAACAACAAGTCAGAAGAAAGAGAAATGAAGGAGTCGATCCCATTTACAATTGCACCCAAAACTATAAGATACCTAGGAATAAATCTAACCAAAGAGGCAAAGGATCTGTACTCAGAAAACTATAAAATACTCATGAAAGAAATTGAGGAAGACACAAAGAAATGGAAAAACGTGCCATGCTCATGGATTGGAAGAACAAATATTGTGAAGATGTCAATCCTACCTAGAGCAATCTACACATTCAGTGCAATCCCCATCAAAATACCAGCCACTTTCTTCAAAGAAATGGAACAAATAATCCTAAAATTTGTATGGAACCAGAAAAGACCCCGCATAGCCAGAGGAATGTTGAAAAAGAAAAGCAAAGCTGGCGGCATCACAATTCCGGACTTCCAGCTCTACTACAAAGCTGTCATCATCAAGACAGTATGGTACTGGCACAAAAACAGACACATAGATCAATGGAACAGAATCGAGAGCCCAGAAATGGACCCTCAACTCTATGGTCAACTAATCTTTGACAAAGCAGGAAAGAATGTCCAATGGAAAAAAGACAGTCTCTTCAACAAATGGTGTTGGGAAAATTGGACAGCCACATGCAGAAGAATGAAACTGGACCATTTCCTTACACCACACACACAAATAGACTCCAAATGGTTGAAAGACCTCAATGTGAGACAGGAGTCCATCAAAATCCTAAAGGAGAACACAGGCAGCAACCTCTTCGACCTCAGCCGCAGCAACTTCTTCCTAGAAACATCACCAAAGGCAAAGGAAGCAAGGGCAAAAATGAACTATTGGGACTTCATCAAGATAAAAAGCTTTTGCACAGCAAAGGAAACAGTCCACAAAACCAAAAGACAACTGACAGAATGGGAGAAGATATTTGCAAATGACATATCAGATAAAGGGCTAGTATCCAAAATCTATAAAGATCTCATCAAACTCAACACCAAAAGAACAAAGAATCCAATCAAGAAATGGGCAGAAGACATGAACAGACATTTTTCCAAAGAAGACATCCAAACGGCCAACAGACACATGAAAAATTGTTCAATATCGCTCGGCATCAGGGAAATCCAAATCAAAACCTCAATGAGATACCACCTCACACCATTCAGAATGGCTAAAATTAACAAGTCAGGAAATGACAGATGTTGGCGGGGATGCGGAGAAAGGGGAACCCTCCTACACTGTTGGTGGGAATGCAAGCTGGTGCAGCCATTCTGGAAAACAGTATGGAGGTTCCTCAAAAAGTTGAAAATAGAGCTACCATATGATCCAGCAATTGCACTACTGGGTATTTACCCCAAAGATACAAAAGTAGGGACCCGAAAGGCTACGTGCACCCCGATGTTTATAGCAGCAATGTACACAATAGCCAAACTGTGGAAAGAGCCAAGATGTCCATCAACAGATGAATGGTTAAAGAAGATGTGGTATATATATACGATGGAATATTATGCAGCCATCAAAAGGAATGAGATCTTGCCATTTGCAACGACGTGGATGGAACTGGAGGGTATTATGCTGAGCGAAATAAGTCAAACAGAGAAAGACATGTATCATATGACCTCACTGATATGAGGAATTCTTAATCTCAGGAAACAAACTGAGGGTTGCTAGAGTGGGGGGTGGGGTGGGAGGGATGGGGTGACTGGGTGATGGACACTGGGGAGGGTATGTGTTCTGGTAAGCGCTGTGAATTGTGCAAGACTGTTGAATCTCAGATCTGTACCTCTGAAACAAATAATGCAATATATGTTAAGAAAGAAAAAAAGAAGAAGAATGTAGCAGGAGGGGAAGAATGAAGGGGGGGAAATCGGAGGGGGAGAAGAACCATGAGAGACAATGGACTCTGAAAAACAAACTGAGGGTTCTAGAGGGGAGGGGGGTGGGAGGATGGGTTAGCCTGGTGATGGGTATTGAGGAGGGCACGTTCTGCATGGAGCACTGGGTGTTATGCACAAACAATGAATCATGGAACACTATATCTAAAACTAATGATGTAATGTATGGGGATTAACATAACAATAAAAAAATTAAAAAAAAAAAAAAAGATGTTTGACATCATTAATCCCTGGGGAAATACAAATCAAAACCACAATGAGGCATCACCTTACACCTGTCAGAATGGGTAGTATCAATAAGAGAAGAAACAAGTGTTTGCAGTGATTGGAGAAAAAGGAAACCTTGTTCTCTCTTGGTGTGAATCAAATTTGGTGCAACCACTGTAGAAACAGTATGGAGTTTCCTCAAAATATTAAAAATGGAAATGCCATACAATCCAGTCATTCCACTGCTGCATATTTACAATACCCAAAGTATAGAATCAACCTTAGTGTTCATTGATAGATGAATAAAGAAGATATGATATCTATATATATCTATCTAAATATATACATATATATCTATATAGATATAAAGATAAATATATATACATACATACATACAACACATACATACAATGGGATATTATTTAGCCATAAGAAAGAAGGAGATTTTGCTATTTGTGACAACATGGATGGACCTAGAGAGTAATATTCTAAGTATGAGAAGTCAAACAAAGAAAGACAAATACTCTATGATTTCACTTACATGTGGAACCCAAAAAGAAAACAAACGAACAGAGAGACAAACAAGAAAACAGAAACAAACCAATAAAAAGAGACAAACTGATGGTTTCCAGAGGGGAAGAGAGTGGGGGATGGGCAAAACGGGCAAAGGGGAGTGGGAGATACAAGCTTCCTATTATGCAATTAATGAGTCATGGGGATGAAATGTATAGCATAGGGAATATAGTCAGAGGTATTGTAGTAGCATTGTATGGTGTCAGATGGTAGCTACACTTGTGATGAGCAATACATAACATATAGAATTATGATATGTACTAAGCTGTACACCTGAAATTAATGTAACATGGTGTGTGGACTATACTTCAATAAAAAATGAAAAAAAATTATTTTTTTTAGTTTGTCAACACTTATTTTTACAATATCCATATTTTCCCTATATATTATGTGAAGATAACATTACTAATGTTTTTATCAATTTATCTTTTTTCATAAGTCAAGATACTGAAATGAATTTAAAGTATATATTTGCAATGGTATCTAATCAGCTTGAGTGTTATAAGGCATACTTTTCTGCCATATGAAATAACTCAGGGGTACCTGGGTGGCTCAGTTGGTTAAGCAACTGCCTTCAGCTCAGGTCATGATCCTGGAGTCCCTGGATCGAGTCCCGCATCGGGCTCCCTGCTCCACAGGAAGTCTGCTTCTCCCTCTGACCCTCCCCCCTCTCATGTGCTCTTTCTCTCATTCTCTCTCTGTCAAATAAATAAATAAAAAATCTTTAAAAAAAAAAAAAAAGAAAGAAATAACTCAGGTTTCTATTGTTATCATTAATACTAAATTGCCTTATTGAAAAAAATACAATACCCTAATATTTTGCACTGTATAACTTTTTAATGTTATTTATATTATTATTATTTCTTTGCTTTTTAAGATTTTTATTTATTGTGGTAAGAACACTTAGCATGAGACATCCTCTTAATGGGTTTTTATGTGCAAACTATAGTACTGTTAACTATAGGTACAACGTTCTACAGCAGACCTCTAGAACTTATTTATCTTGCTTAAATGAAACATTATGCCTATTGATAAGCAAATCCCCATTTCACCCCAGCTCCAGCCTCTGGCAACCATCATTCCATTCTTGAGTATGAATTTGAGAATTTGGCTATTGTAGGTACATCATAAAGTGGAATCATACAGTATTAGTCCTTCTGTGACTGACTTATTTCACTTAGTATAATGTCTTTCAGGTTCACCCATATTGTCACATATTGCAGAATTTCTTTTTTTAATAACTAAATAATATTCCATTGTATGTATACATACCAAATTATCTTTATCCATTTATCTGTCAGTGGACATTTAGGTTGCTTCCATATCTTGGCTATCATGAATAGTGCTGAAATAACTATGGGAGTGCTAATATCTCTTTGAGATACTGCTATTAGTTCTTTTAGATAAATATCTAGAAGTGCGATTACCTGATCATATGGTAGTTCTATTTTTATTTTTTAAATTTTTTTCTGATGAGGGATTTTTCTTAAATCTAGTATAGTTAACATTCACTATCAGACATTGAGCTCATTCATTTGAGAATGGATTTTTACCTAGGGAATATTTTACATGTATTTCATATAAATGAATCTTATTCTTTTATAAACAAAGTGAAAATATATAGTGTCTCATGTATATTTCAGAGAATTTTTTCCAGTGGTCCTGTATATATGCAAATAATAATTGGAAAATGGGATGTGAACAAACATATTTTAAGATGTAGATTTCCTTAGAATAGAACAAGTAATAGGAGTTCAGGAAAGAAATAATAAATGGCAATTTATGGAGTACTCTAGATACCAATTTAATTAGAGATAAATTTGTTGTCCAAATAATGAGACTGGCATGTGCCAAAAATGGTTTTTTTCTTAATTGCTTGCTTTCCCTTTTAATTGGATTTTGAAATTGTTTAATGATACAAGCAAGACCTTTCAAATACTGATCACTTGAGACCAAATCCAAATTGCATTTTGTACACTCAATGAACACAGCAGGGATTTCAGTTTGTCAAAGTATATATCAAGTTAATCAAATGCTGAAATGAAGTGAATTATCTCTTAAATTTATGCCTGGCTCTTGTGAGGATTAAATGAGACAAGGTATGTAAAGTGCTTAGTAGTGTGTCTGGCACATAGTAGGGGCTTAGTAAGAAAAAAATGTTACCATAAACAAAAAAATTTCAATAAATTTATGCTATTTTAAGACACAGACTCATATCTGTGAGGAAAACAAATACTCCAGGATTTTCTCATCTTACTCTTTAGTGATTTCTTGAGTTGGCTGCTGAAATATTTGGCACACATACATTGTCCTATTCCTCTATCTGAACATTCTTATCCCCATAATCCTCCCCAAACCACCAATTCAAACTAATCCCATTTTCTCTTTTTTTCTTAATGCTATGTGCACTATGCTTTATTATTATCAATTTCATTTTAATCTTGCTCAATCTTCTACCTCATCTTCAATTTTTTTGCCATGACCAAATTTGACTCTCCCCCATTATACCACAGTGTTGCCTTTTCCTTCTATTTCTATCATTCTATATACTGCAGTTACCTTAATCTGTAATTTACCTACTTCCCCCAACTTCTTCAGTCAAAGTGAATTCATTCATTTGATTTATGAATATAATTTAATAAGTGCTTTCTGTGTACCAGGTAGAATCCTAGGTGCTTGAGATATACATCAGTGAACATACTAGACAAAAATCTTTGCAAAGGGATAGCTTTCACTTTAGTTGGGGGTGGAAGACAGACCATAAAAATAAATATAAAAAATGAGATTATAATGAAAGTTAAAATTTGATAATTTCTATTAAATAAAAAAAAAGAATAAAGGGGATGGGCATGAACAAGTAGGTTCATAACTGGAGAGGAATTTTACCTGAACATGAATTGTACCTGGAGACTTTGGACTTTAGACTTTAGAGTTGATGCTGGAATGAGTTAAGTTTTGGGGACTATTGGGATATATTTTGCATGTGAGAAGAATAAGAATTGGGGTTGAGAGGGCAGGAGCAGAACACAATGAACTGAATGTTTGTGTCCCCTTCATATTCTTATGCTAAAATCTAAACCCCAAATATGTGGGGGATTTAGGAGGTAACTAGGTCATGAAAGTAGAGCTCTCAGGAATGGGATTAGTGCTCTTCTAAAGGGTAACCCAGGAGCTCTCATCCTCTTTTTGCCATGTGAAGTTGCAGTGAGAGGTCTGCAATTTGGAAGAGAGCTCTCATCAGAACCCAACCATGCTAGCACTTTAACCTCAGACTTCCAGCCTCCAGAATTATGAGAAAGAAATATATTTCTATTGTTTATAAGCCATTCTCTACAGTATTTTTTTATAGCAGCTTGAACTAAGACAAGAGGGTACATTTCATTTTGAAATAAAATGGTCAGAGCAGGGCTTATTGAGGAAAGGGAGGTGGAGAAGATAAAGACATTAGCCTAATGGATATTTGGGGGAAGAGCATTTCATGTAAAAAGAAAAAGCTAGTTTAAAAGATAAGGGTTTATGAGAATCGAAGAGGGTATTACATCTAGGAGGTAGAGTAGTTAGTTGGAAGGGAAGTCAGGGACATAAACAGTGGTCAGATCTTGTATAGGGTACTAGGCCATGAAGGTTATATCCTACGTTATTTCTACAGAGGGGAAAGGAGAGATATTGGAGGATTTTGAGCAGAACAGTGTTAAGATCTGGATTACATTTTGGAAGATTTACTGTGTTTGCTATGTTGAGAACAGAAAACACTGAGGATGGGATAGGATGGCAAAGATGAAAAAAACCAAAGTTTCCATTTCATTTATTCCCATTTTATGTCCATATAATCAATGTCATAATCTATTTATTCTGAAGTTCACTTTTTCTACTTTCTAGGTTAAGTCTCAGGTTATATTTTTCTTTTACTGCATTACCTGCTGTCAGTATCAGTAACTATAACATCCATTTCTATCATCTATTATATAGCTGAACATCAAAGATCTTTAACTCATTTTACTCCATTGATATTTACATCACATTACAGCCTGGCCACATCCTAAATCCTAGAAACACAAAACATATCCCACGTCTGGATTGTGAATTTGTTCCAACACCTCTCTCTTAAAAGTTCTTATCTCATCTTCCAAAATCATCACAGCTTTTGGGTGAAGTCAACAGAACAGACTTTGATATATGTTACCTAATTTCACCAAGATTGTTAATATTCCTCAGCAGAATGAAATTGTATCTTAATATAAATTTCAAACTCGGGCCCCTGGGTGGCTCAGTCAGTTAAATGACTGCCTTTGACTCAAGTCAGGATCCTAAAGTCCTGGGAACGAGTCTGCTTCTCCCTGCCCCTCCCCTGCTCTCTGTCTCTATCTCCCTCTCTCTCTCAAATAAATAAAATCTTTAAAAATAAATAAATAAATTTCAGACTCAGCTATAACAAATACATTCTTAGTACTACCATCCTTGTCAATTTACTAATGTCATTTTCCTGCTTGAAATCTTTTCCTTTATATTTGACCTCTCAGTTCTTCAAGGCCTATTACATGTTTTACCTTCTTCATGAAGATTGCTCTACAACTTCCAGTCAGCATAGATCTTCTCTTCTTCCATCAACAAATTAGTTGAACAACATATATTTAATGAGTACCAGCTAGGTTTCTGACACTGTACCAAATTTTGAAGAGTCAGATTTTAATCACTAATGAATGTGTTATTACAAACTAAGGACTCAGAAGGAAAAATTACATAATAAAATAACAGCATATATAGTCAAGGAATTTGAGATAGCCAAGGAAGCAAGAAGCTGACAACTGACCTGAGATGTACAAATGAACTGGAGTTATTTAGATAAATGAGGTTGGAGATGGACAGGGCATCTCTTTCTGGTGATAATCAGCAGTATGTTAACCATACATCAGATTTCTGCTTAGATTCAATGCATTATCTTATTTTTTATCACATATATGTTCCTCTGTTTTTTTATGTTTCTGAGTTTTGCTTTACTTTTTCTTCTCTAAAGCCTACTTGATGGTAAAGTCCATGTCTCACTTATTTCGACTTTCCTATTTTACCACCAATTCCAGTTTCACAATTGTTTGTTTATAAGTAATCTCTAAGCCAAATGTGGGGCTCAAACTCATGACCCAGAGATCAAAAGTTGCATGTTCTACCTACTGAGCCAGCCAGGCGTCCCCTCCACAATAATTCAGAGAGAGCTAAGTGTGAATTGAGTACTTGGTAAATAATTTTTAGAATCAAATTAAGACACCTGTCTTTTAATCATTTGTGCAATATTTAATCTAAGTGTTGTCTACCTTTAACTTATGGTTAAGATAAAAACCCATCAATGTTAATTAAAACATGGAGTGAGATAATGGGTTTGATTCAAAATAGAGGATCATATTTTTTTAATTCATTGCTCCATTTCTTTTGCTTCTATATTTCCACTATCAGAGCCAACATGGTATTTCCAGAATGTTTTGTGTCCTGAGGATACAATACAAGAGAAGTGTGAAAACATGTGCACATGAATTTCATTGCACTGTTATTTATAAGAGATAATAGAAACAAATGAAATACTAAGCAGTAGGGAGACAGTAATTATATTATGCTACATCAACTTAATGGACTATTATACAGCCACTAAAACTAATGGTTATAAACTATCTGTATCATCTTGAAAAATGCATTTAATAATGAAAATCTAAAAACAATATTCTATCTCTTCAATGAGTGATAACATTTAAAAAGTATGCATGTGGCCAAAAACTAGAATGAGGGATGGAAAATAGACACATGATTTGTTAAAGTGGACAGTTTACTAGTGATATTTTTGATAGTTTTTATCTTTATAATATATGGGTAACAATATTAAACAGTACTAAGGAAATGTTTTAAATTTATATAGTTATATGTTATTGGTTAATCAGAGATGAATATGTATATTTGAATATATAAAAAAGATTAGATTGAACATGTATTTCTCCTTTTCCATAAATAATACTTAAAATTTTAACCATCATATATATGTCCAAATCCATCCTCCACTATTTTTTCTTTTGCCTCTGTTATAAAGGATACTTTTATCTCCAGATTATCTACTGCATTTCAACTACTCATAGCCTGCAAATGAGTTCTGGCATCTTTCCCATATCATATGCAGGTTCAACAAAATGTTTTACACATAATTGGTAAATTCATTTGTTTCGTGACTTCTATCAGGTGTGACAAAAATTCTAACACCTTTTTTTTACTTTAACTGATTAAAATTAAAATTAAAATTATTTTGACAATTTTGTATACTTTTAGAATCAACAATACTAGATTTTGTTTACAGATGATTTATGAAGAATAGTATGAAAACTCCATAGCAGCTGCATTATATTGTTGAGCTTTCCAAAGAACATTTGCTATTATTTTTCTCTCTGTGCCCTTGTCTTTCTTTTTCTCTCTGGTTTTACAATAGGCTACACTGTTTTCTGGAGTGAAAATGATGATCATAACTGTTGTAATTCTGAAGTTTCTTCAAGTGAAAAAGGATTTATAACTCTTACATTATCTATAATTCTGTCTGTATTTGGAACAAAATGTTATTAGATTAGCACTGGAAAATGATTTTTAAAAATTTATATTGTCAGAAAATACTTCTTTAATATAAACCTACATCTCCTAATATAATTTTGCAAATACCCAATTTTTACAAAGTATAACTTGAATATATTTCTATACTCTTTTTCAGCCTTAGTATTTCTTCTCCAGTTATTAAAGACATTGAAACACAATCCTTTTTGCACATTGAAATATTCAGCTTATTTTATCGACTGCCTTTTTTAGTTAACCAAAAAGTTTTGCTGATACTGGTCCAAAACCTCAACACAAAATAATATTGCATATTACTTATATCTTTTCATAAACTTCATAAACATGCAAGTTTGTTGGGTTAGATTTTTGTAATTATAATATCATTTCAATATATAAATTGTATCCACTATTTAACAGTTTAACACAAAATTTTAATAAAATCATATTGGATTATTGAGTTTCAGTATGGTAGAAACCCAAGTAGGAATATATAACATCTAGATAACAATATTAAGAATAATTTTAAACGTTCTCCTCCAAATTTATCCATTAAAGACTGGCTTTACAAAATCAGCATAAAATTTTAACTATTTCTAAAAGATCTCTTACCTGTCAAAAATATATTTTTGAGTTACTGGCATGAGTAAAGCTATTTCAGTTTTAGTTGCAATGCATCAGAATTCTCTAGAAGCCTAATTTAATATTTGAGGCTTTTCATTAGTGTTTTAAGAACTATTAAATGTCAAGCCAGATAATATACACTGTGGAGTCTATATTGTAAAATCTGGACTGGAGGAATGGATAGGTCACTCTTCTTAATGTCTCCCATTTCTAAAACCCTTTCTAGGACATCTGTCCCATAGTTTCCTATGGCTCTGGTCATTTCTTAATGCATTGGTGGCCATGCTGCCTAACACATGACTTTCCTACTATGACCACAGCCAATTGGGTCAAGGGAGAGGATTTATCTCAAGGGAAGATCATCCACATGTTGGTCAGTGGGCTTTATAAAATTTCTTAATAAGGAATGTTTTAGTTGACAGGAGGAGATGACAAAATTAAACCTGTAAGATTCTTTTGGTGAGGAACTTGAAAGTGTTAATGTTATGCAAAGCAAGTCTTTATTAGCAGCTACTGAATGTGAAAGACACAGGAGAAAAGGGTAGCAGAGACTACATGGAGAAAGAAAGAAAAAAAATTACTATTACTACTACTGCTACTACTACATAGAAATAACTGGTGAATAGCAACAGAAAAGTAGAGGGAGTGTGTAAATCATGTAAATGATACAGTACTGAAATGAAGACATATTCTTACTGCAGATTTTGAAGCAATATAAGATCATCACAGGGTATCCTGGTTTCTACAGCAACTCTGGATCCTGAATTATCTCCTGGTTCCCCTCATCTATTTTACAAGAGGCCTGACTATATTGCAGTCCTGAATTCTATCTGCATGGCCTGGTCTATCCACTATTTCTGGATTCTTATGAGTCCTGGCTATAACAAGGAATTTTCACTCTCTTTTTATTTCCTTGTTCATTTCCTTGTTTTTCAACCAGCTCTCTTTTTCTAATCTAAATAACGTGATATCTAAGGAAGCTTAATACAGAATCCAGCTAATATAAGAGGGAGAGTTAACATCTTTAAGTGTTTATTGGTCCTTTATTAAAAGTTTCATGACCCTGAACATACTTCAAATAGAAGTTAAAACATGAAATACAATCTACTGCATATAACTATATAAATATTACTAACCCAACCATTTTCTTAATAAATCAACTTCTTAAAATGTAATGGTCCAATAACAGAGTCAAGCACATATGTGATCTAGTTCCTCATGCTATAAAAAAAGATTGTACTTGGAACTAACTAAATACTTTCCAAACAATCTGTAAACATCTAGGACCTCACTTTAAGAAGTCCCCCAAGAGAAAGGGGAACCCTCTTACACTGTTGGTAGGAATGCAAGTTGGTACAGCCACTTTGGAAAACAGTAGGGAGGTTCCTCAAGAAGGTAAAAAAAATAGAGGTACCCTACCACCCAGCAATTGCCCTACTAGGTATTTACCCCAAAGATAAAAATGTAGTGATCCGAAGGGGCACCTGCACCCCAATGTTTATAGCAGCAATGTCCACAATAACAAAACTATGGAAAGAGCTGAGATGTCATCCATCAACAGATGAATGGATAAAGAAGATGTGGTATATATATATATACAATGGACTATTATTCAACCATCAGAAAGGATGAAATCTTACCATTCATATAGACATGGATGGAACTGGAGGGTATTATGCTGAGCAAAATAAGCCAATCAGAAAGACAACTGTCATATGGTTTCACTCATGTGAGGAATGTACGAAACAGAGCAGAGGACTGTAGGGGAAAGGAGGGAAAAACGGAATGGGAAGAAATCAGAGAGGGAGACAAACCATGAGAGACTTTTAACTATGGGAAAGAAACTGAGGGTTGCTGGAGGGGAGGTAGGTGGGGGGATGAGGTAACTGGGTGATGGGCATTAAGGAGGGCATGTGATGTGATAAGCACTGGGTGTGATATGCAACTGATAGATTACTGAACTCTACATCTGAAACTAATGATGTTTTATATGTTGGCTAATTGAATTAAAAAAAAAAAAAAGAAGTCCTCTAAGAAAGAATTCTGTGCATAAATGAAATTCTCTGGTATCAGGAATTGCCATTAGCGGTGCAAAGAATTATGTCAATATAAGAACAAGGAAACTTATAGTGACTTTATAGTCATATTTCAGTTATTTCCTTATCTTTATTGTCCATCCTAAAAACCAAAGGGAGCTTTCCCTTTTTATATTTAAAAACAAATATTCATTTTTAGCTTTAATATTAAAGAATATGTATCTTTGAGAAATCAGTGGGATGAACAGTTATTCTTCATATGATATTAATAAAAATGAAAGAACATGCTGCAGATATTTGGAAATATATTTAAATAATAGTATAAAATGAAAAGCTATAATAGGAAAATTTGAAAGGTAATAGAGAAAATAAATCTTAAGAGAAATTAACAAAGGAGAGGAAAGACAAGCATAAAATGTAGATAGAAACACTCTTTTAAAAGCTTGCAAAAATAAAGTATTTGGAACTCAAGTAGAACAATAAGGGGGAACAGAGGTAAAATATATACATATATAGACTGAGCCTAAAATACACTCAAGAAATAACTATGAGTATCTATAATTCAAGCATTTTCTCAAGCCTTAATGAAGTATTTGTGGGAGGGAACTCTTATAAGTATACAAGATTTTGACCGTATTGTTTTGATTTATATTATTAATTTTAAAACAATAAATACAGTCTTTCAATTTGATAAATTGCTTTGCTTAATATGTTGAGTACTATGCTAGTCTATTTTTTAAAGTGAATCCCTTTATCACCTCCTCAAGATTTCATAAGTATTTACTTGTTCTATTTAATCTGTTAATTTCTCCACCTAATTTGTGAAGTCCTTTGTTCCTGCTATGTGGATTGCTTGCAATTTAGGCTTGCTGTACAGTTGTCATTCTAAAATGAAACAACATATGTCTCCCAGGTTCAATGGAGTCTTTCCTGCATCTCACATTTTTCTTCTATATTATTTACTCTCATATTTTTATTGGATAAATCTTCAGAGAACTTCTTAATCTTCCCAGTCTTTGCTATTCTGAAAATATCTTTTTTGGGCTTTCAGACCTGACTTTTTGGAATCAAATTCTCATTTGAGTTTTCCTTTACAATACTGAAGATCTTGTTCCTTTTTCTTTTTCCAGCTTTATTGAGATGTAATTGGCAAAAAAATTGTATAAATTTAAAGTGTAAAATATGATCATTTTAATGTACATATAAAATATCACAATCAAGTTAACACATCCATCACCTTACATATATATAAATTTATATGTAAGGTGATGGATATATATATATACGCATATATATTTTTTCGGTGTGCACTGAAAATGCTTAAGATATACTCTCTTAGCAAATTTAAAGTATACAATATAGTATTATTATCTATAGGCACCATGTTGTACATTAGATCCTCAGAACTTATTCATCATAACTGAAAGTTTGTACCCCTTGACAAACATTCCCCATTTTTGCCACCACCACCCCCAGCCCCAGCCCCTGATAACTGCCTTTCTATATTCTGTTTCTATGAGTTCAACTTTTTTTTTTTTTTTTAGATTTCACATATAAGTGATATCATACAATATTTCAGTATTTGTCTTTTTCTCCTTGGTTTATTTCACTTAGTATAATGCCCTCCAGTTTCATCCATGTTGTCCCAAATGATTGGATTTCCTTTCTTTTTTTAAGGCTGACTAATATCCCATTGTTTTCCACATCCTCTATTGCTGATGAGAAATATCCTTCTAGTCTAACTGTGGTCCTTTCATGGATGACCTTATTCCTGCCTCCCTCCCCCATTCTTCAAGCATGTAGGGCACTCTCATCCTCATTGTTCTGAAATTTTAAAATTGCATTCATTCATATTTATGGGATCTTGATAGGATTTCCAAATCATTCAGCTCTGAGAAATTCCCTAGTATCATTTTAATTACTTTTTTTCTATTTTCTCCATTCTTTCCTTTTGAAATTTCAATAGGTGGATGGTGAGACTGCTGAAAAGAATCTCTACGATCCTTATATTTCTGTTATTTTTCACCTTGATATTTTTTGTTCTGCACTGTCTTTTCTAATATTCTAATATTTTTATTTCTTACCTAATAATTTCTGCAATTACATTTTTATTTATTTATTTTTTTTTTTTTAAAGATTTTATTTATTTATTTGAAAGAGAGAGAGAGAGCACATGAGAGGGGGGAGGGTCAGAGGGAGAAGCAGACTCCCTGCTGAGCAGGGAGCCCGATGCGGGACTCGATCCCGGGACTCCAGGATCATGACCTGAGCCGAAGGCAGTCGCCCAACCAACTGAGCCACCCAGGCGCCCTGCAATTACATTTTTAATTTGCTAAGTTATTTATTCTGAAACTGTTCATTCATTGTAAATGGTACTGATTAGTTTGAACAGGTGACCATTTAGTTACGCATTTTTGTGTTAATAGGCTATCACACTCTTTTTTTTTCTTTTAAACTAATGTTTCTACAAACATGAATATTTTGGTATATGTTCCCATGTGATTATGAGGAAGAATATCTCAAGGTCATAAGTACTAAAATGTAGAAATGATGAATCATGGATTATGCACATTCTCAATTTAGATATTATTCTCCAAAGTGATTGCATTTTCCCTTCTTCTCCAATAGTATATAAAAATTCCCTTTCTCTACATCCTTCTTATTTTTACACTTTCAATTGTTTGCTAATCTAGGAGATATGAAATACTGTGTGGCTCTAATTTGTATTCCCTCGAGTGTCAGAAAAGTTGAGTCTCTTTTATCTATTATTTATCTGTATTTCTTCTTCTATGGGTTGGGTTTTATATTCAATTGGTTTTGCTGATTTGCTTGTCAGTATACTTGTTCCAGTCCAGGACCAGTCTATTTTAGTTTCTAAATTAGAGGTGTCCTGGATCGTGCTGTCAGCCAAACTTTGAACCTCATACCAATGCATATTAAGACCTATGTTTATAAATTTTTAGGGAAGTTTCTTTATCTTCCTAAAAGACTAGGTAAACTCTGGAATGGAACCTGAGATAGGTGGGTATTTTTTTCATCTCTGTTTGCTGGCAGGTTGATTTGATTTTTTTAAATTTTATTTTATTATGTTATGTTAATCACCATACATTACATCATTAGTTTTTGATGTAGTGTTCCATTATTCATTGTTTGTGTATAACACCCAGTGGAAACAGTCAACAAAACCAAAAGACAACCGACAGAATGGGAGAAGATATTTGCAAATGACATATCAGATAAAGAGCTAGTATCCAAAATCTATAAAGCACTTATCAAACTCAACACCCAAAGAACAAATAATCCAATCAAGAAATGGGCAGAAGACAGGAACAGACATTTTTCCAAAGAAGACATCCAAATGGCCAACAGACACATAAAAAAGTGTTCAACATCACTCGGCATCAGGTTAATTTGATTTTGTTCACCTTAAACTTTGACAGTCCCAGCTTGCTGCAAGGCATCAAAGTTCCAACAATTTGTATACCCCAAGGACTTACCTCCTTTTCCCCACACATAAGTTAAAGCAATAATCTATGTTACAGAATCTGGCAAATGCCTGAATGTCCCTTTAACTTCAGCAGCAGCTTACTAATATGATGTCTGCTCATTTAAGAAATACAGCCCTCCCCCCCCAAAAAAAGAACAGGAAAAAGAGAGAAAGAAAAAAACAAAGAAAAGCAAAATATAAAAGCGAATTAGAGCTTGGTTAAATGGGTGGGACCTAAGGTAAAGCACATACAAAAATACCAGAATGAGGAAGTCTTTACTCTGTCTTTAATACCCTCAGTGTCTTCCTTATGTGTCTTCCAGAAATTTTGTTTAGTCAATATTGAGAAAAACCTCCCTACTTTTGATTGCATTATAAAAAACTGGCCTCAGGTGCCTGGGTAGCACAGTCAGTTAAGCATCCGACTCTTGGTTTCTGCTCAAGTCATGATCTCAGGGTTCTGGGATTGAGGCCCGCCTCCAGCTCCATGCTCAGTTCAGAGGCTGCTTGAGATTCTCTCTTTCCCTTTCCCTTTGCCCCTTTGCTCATGCTCACTCTCTCTCTCTCTCAAATAAATAAATATTTGAAAACAAAAAAAATAAAAAAACTGGACTTTGAGTCTTCTGTACATGTAATGAAAGTAGGTTACCTACAATTGCAAGTAAACATCTGTACAAAATGCTCTGTTGTCATGATCATATTTCATCTCACATGGCCTGTCACTGTAAAAATTCAATCTTCAAGGATTCTACAAGGCATGCCAGGTCTGCCCCAGCTCTAGCCCTTCATGTATACTCTTAACTTCCCTGTCCTCTGCTTTTCTTTAACAATTACTATTTCCCTAATCTCATTCAGTTTTTCAGAAATTTCTTGAAAGGTCTTTTATTCTATTGCTTGCTCAATTTTCTCACTCTTTTCATATTTGTGTGGTTTCATTTCTTTTTTATTATTATTTTTATTATCAATTAAATATGGAGTTTGGGGATGGAGAATGTAGATAAAATTATGTGCTATGGTCAGCATCTTAAACAAAAAAAAATTATGCTAACTAACCTTCTGTAGACTTCTCTACAAGTCTTAATAATTCCTTAAAGGTAAAAGAGAGTATTAATAAAGAAGTGATGCAGGAGTAGGCTCTGGTAACTTAAAAAGTTAATTCTTCTTCTAATGGACAGCTACATTTTAGATTCATGCAGGAATGCAGGACTGGTATTTTAAATTTCATTTTAGGAGTACGTCAGTCATTAGAATTTTTATATCAGGTTTCTTAATTTCTTAATGTTCGCATATTATTCTCCTATATTTTTGTTGGCGCTATGTGAGTTAAATGTGTCTGCAACAAGTATCCAGAGTGCATGATTCCATTTTATGATCTTTTTTAGACCCTTTATTTTCTTAATTATTAAAAAATCCCAAGAAGTGGTTACTATTCTCCATATTTACAAAAGAATAGACTAAGGTGGTTTCATAAGGTTAATTAGCTTGCCAGATGTTACTGAGAGGACTTGAATCTTCTTTCAAGTCCAGGTTGTCTGACATCAGTGCCTATTATAGCCTGAAGAACAGTGTATGTTTTTGCCATGTAGATGATAAGTAAAATAAACCATATAGCTATCTCACTAAATAAATATTCTATATATTTTCTGAAAATGCTACATATGTTATTAAAGTGTATGTTGATTTGTGGGAGTTTGAAGATTAAATTCTTTTCTTCATCATCAAATAACTTGAAAGAGGAGCCAATAGTAAATGCCTTCAGTCTTCATTTTATGTGATCCAAATGCTTTAAATAATTATTTGACCAAATAATTAGAAATTAGTTATTTAGTGTCAAATATGCCTATATATATGTGTGTGTGTGTGTGTCTATGTATGCATATGTTTTATATATATGCATGTATATACATAGACACACATAAATAATTTAGAATATGTGCTTTCTTACTAAATACAAAGTGGTCCCCTGATTAAACAGACTCAATTTAATTACTACCTACACTGGTAACACGAAGTCCAAGCCTCTATCATCTCTCTCCAGGCCTAAATAATCTCTCTAGTCCAATTTTACCCTTTCCCCTACTTACATTTTATTTTGCATACAGAAATATTTTTCAAACATAACTCACATCTTGTCACTCCTCTGCTTACACTCTTTCAATACATTTCCATTGAGTTTAAAGTAAAAATACAAAGCCCTACACTCACAGACTTGGCCCTACATAAATATTGTACTTATTTTTTTTCTCCAACTCATCTGTGTACATTTTCCCTTTTCTCATTACATTCCAGCTACAGTGATGGTATTCTCATTCATCCAAAAACCTACCTTAGACCTGTGGCACTTCCTACTCTCTCTGAAGTAGTTACCACCAGGGTATTTGACATAACGCTTTGCCATATTTCTAAACACAGCACCCTATTTTATTTGTATCTTAGTATACAACTGATATTTTAAAATACTTTATTTCTTTTTTTAAGTAATCTCTACACCCAACGTAGGGCTCGAATTCACAACCCCAAGATCAAGAGTGGTGCCCCCACAACTGATTTTTTGGTTGTTCATAATATATTTTGACCCTTCATCTCTACATTGGTTTTATTTTTATTTATCATAGAGTATAATATACTACAGAAAAATACACAAATCATGGTGCACAGCTCTGTCAACTTACAAAGTGAACACATCCATCTAACCCCCACTTAGATCAAGATAATGGACATTACCCACAGTCCACAAATCTCCATTATTCATTCTCCCTGTCACATCCTCCTGAAGATAAACACTGCTTTGACTTTTATCTCCATAGATTAGATTTCTCTATTTTAACTTCAAATCAATGGATTATATATTATGTATTATTTTGTGGCTGATGTATTTTTATACTCTTTTTTAGGTATAAATGTGTCTGATTTCTTTTTATTATAGTAAAAAATTAATGTTAAATCTACCTCTTAATACATTTTTAAGTGTATAGTATAGTACTGTTAACTATATGCACATTGTTGTAGAACAGATCTCTAGACTCCTTCACCTTGCATGACTAAAATTCCATATCTATTAAACAGAAACTGCTCATTTCTCTCTCTCTCAGCCCTCTTTACTCTACGTCTTTTACTCTATTAATTGTTTCCTTTGCTGTGCAGAAGCTTTTTACTTTCATGTAGGCAATAATTTTTTGGATATGATGCCAAAAGTACATGCTATAAAAGCAGAAATAGATAAGTGGGACTATATCAATACCAAGTTTATTTGGATTTTGAGTCACTAGATCTGCATATTGTCAGTATTCTCAGTGCTACACTAACTGAAGGCAGAAGTTAAATTTCAAAAGAGGTGTGTGTGTGTGTGTGTGTGTGTATGTGTGTATCTGTATGTCTGTGTGTAGCTAGTGTGTCCATATTTGCTTATATGGCTGCCTGTAGTGGATAAGGAAGTCCATGGGAAGAAAACCATTCCATGAGGAAAAATAATAATCTGGCTATCTGATGAAAAACTATATACAAAACATTGGAATTATAAACAGAAGTGCTTTTAGAAGAAAAAAAAAAATATCTCCTATCTATTGCTGGAGCTAAGGACTAAGGACAATGCTGGCAATTTCAAGATATCTAACTTCATCAGCAGAGACAGTTCTCCTCCTTCTCCAGATATTTGTGGTCCAAAGAACTATGGATACACTAAGTGACTAAGGGTAGATGAGTCTATAAAAAAAGCCTCAAAGAAAGGGCAGATTATTTTAAAGTGAAGCAGAGAAAACATGAAGGGTTATGCTTTCAGAGCAAAATGTATCAAACTCTGATGGAAATTATAACATAAAAACATTCTTCAACTGGCAGCATCGGTCATGGAGGAAAATTAATGATAAATATAGAAAGAAACTGGTGCATTGTGGAGTTTTAATACAGATTTAGTTGTAACTCTATTACTCCCTGGCTTGGGGATCTTGGGCAAATTAAATGGTATGAGCTTCATTTTCATCATTTGTAACATGGAAATGCCTACTTCATTTACGGTTGTTATATTGATCATAAAATTGTATATATTTTTAAATGTTAAACAGTACAAGGTATACAATGATAATGGTAGCAATCTGAATAAGAAAACTTTATTTGGATCTGTATAATCAGAGAGTTTTGCCAGCTCCTTCATGCCATCAATATTCTTATGTATTCCCCATATTGAATCAAATCCCATCAACATATATATTTGAAATAATGGAAATATCTTGTTGCAAATATCCTTCAAAACTATAAGGTTAATCTTTACTAGTGTAATGTAGAGTGTCAAATATAAGCTCCTAGTCTAATGACATTAGGAAAATCTTTGATTATTCTGAAATCTTTCCTCATTTGTAAAGTGAAAGGCTTTTGAGCTAAGTAATCCAGTCAAAACATTGTAAAACGTTATAATATTTAACAAGTTCAAAGGATTTTAGAGTTTAATTCAATTTTTGGAATAAAGCAGGATAAATTAATGTGAAAATGTTTAATCTATCACTTAATATTATCCATTTTTTGTCATGTCAATATTAAATTAATAACTTCTGTTATCAAATTTCACCATAAATTTTAAAATAAAGTTTGTACTGCTAATTTTTTTAAACATCTAATTTATTCTACAGATATTCTCTGCATTTAAAGGCTCCCTTTTGGTAGAAGTATTGGTACTATTATAGCATGTATGATGATAACCACTATCATAGTTTAAAAAAAAAATAGTATAAGGGGAGTGATGTCACCAAGATGGTGATATAGGTTGTTTCTGACTTCACTCCCCCTCACAAGAACAACTAACAGCTATTCAAGAATCTCTCTCTCTACCACTGAGAGAATCCTAGAACATGGGTTGAGGCTGAAGCACCCACCTCTGCACTACAGAGACCAAGACAGACTGCATTACTCTTTGAATGAATTTCCCCTCCCCAGACCAGTGCAGTACCATGAGGAATGATCTTTCCTAAGCCTCTGGATCCTCCACTGGTAAAGAAGAACCCAGAGGAACAAACAGCCAACCCCCAGCATTGGGTCACTTTGTCAGATCCCTAATCTAATCTTGCACCATGGAGATTGCAATGGAATCTAAAGCATGAGGAAGTCTGAATGTGACAGAGAAGGGGGAAAGGCTTGCAACAACCAACATATGGATGTTGGTAGCCCCAGTTCATATATGCAGTGTCCAAGTAGTAGTCTCAACCAGCAGTTTTGGTCATCTGCAGAATTAAGTCAGGGTGCACTCTGACCAGGGAACTTAGTGGGGTACAGATATGCCTAATTCAAACCCCCAGATGAGGAGATTTGCTGGCCCTGGAGCTTCGTGTGCCCATTTCCAAGAAAGAAGCAGAGTTACTGTCCCTCCTGTTATCTTCTGGCCCCATCTGCCTAGAAGGATTGGTGACAATTTCTGGAAGCCATGTTGGCCCCATGGTGCTCCAGCTGAGAGGCACTGGAAAGATCTGATCATCCCCAGAGCAAAGCCAGTTTTGAGAGTAAAAAGATCCTATGCAACATCCAGGCAGAGGGATTAATTAATATCTAAAGCTGAGGGTAGCTCCTGGCCCCTCTCAACCAGACAACCTGTTTGAGAAATTGAGAGTAACCTGGAGTGGACCTTTCCCCTCCCACCCAGGCAAAGGAGAAAAGAAATAGCCCCTAACCTGTTGTGGAGGGTGTCTTCAGGTCTCACCGGACCAGAAAGGCTGGTGACAACTCTTGGAACTTGGGTAGCCCAGCAGCACTCAAGCCTAGAGAAGGGCAGTCAGAGTTGATAGTTTGTAAAGCAGAGCCAGGGGCCCTGTTTAACCAGAGAACTTGGGGGTACAGCTTGGCTTGAGTTAGGACAATAAGCAAAGAGTTTACTGGCTATACAGCTGCATCTCCCACTGCACCCAGGCAGGGAATCTAATTTATAGCCTTGCTCATCCCTGATACAGCCTTCAATCTGTCCAACCAGGGAACCTAATCAGAGCACATGGACAACTACATAGCCCACTCAGCAGGCCTACATACGTGGCACTTGAACAGAGAGCGCAGCATATGCAGTGCTCATCCTATAGCCCCACTTGGGCAGGAAAATAAGACAGCAGTCCTATCAAACTGTTCTCAGCCAGAGAAACAACCACTGAACCCCATCCTCAGAACTCAAACAATTGTCTCACCCCAAAATAGACCCTAATAGCAGGTCCCACCTGCCCAAGGACGTTACAAGCAGACACACCTAGAAACCTAAACTGAGCTCTGATGAAGAATGATCTCTGCCAAAGTAATCTGTAAAGTCTGTAAGAGGAGCCTGATTACCTAAAAGCACAGACACCAACATTAGGAATAAAGGATCATGAAAAATCAGGTAAATATTATATAACCAAAGGAAACTAATAAATCTCTAATAACTGACCCTAAAGAAATGAAAATCTTTGAATGTTCAGACAAAGAATTCAGAATGGATAGACATCAGCATCATGTGTCAGAGCACCTAAATATAAAGCAAAAACTAACAGAGCTAAAAAGAAGAAAAAAACAGTAATACAATAATAGTTGAAAACTTTAATATCCTACTCTCAACAATATCATCCAGACATAGAATCAATATGAAGACAGTGGATTTGAACAATACTATAGACCAAAATGGACCTAACAGAGATATACAGAGATATACAGTGCAGTCTATCCAACAACAGCAGAATACACATTCTTCTTAAGTGCACGTGGAGCATTTTCTAGAATAAACCATATATTATAACACAAAACAAGTCTTTAGCAAATTAAAGAAGATTAAAATTATACCAAGTATCTTCTCTGACAATAACATGAAACTAGAAATCAACAATGAGAGGAAAACTAGAAAATTCATGAACACATGGAAATTAAATAACAATCTCCTGAAAAACCAATGGATCAATAAAGAAATTAAGGGGGAATGTAAGTTTCTTGAGAAAAATGAAAATGGATACACAACATACCAGAACTTGTGGGATGCACCAAACACAGTTCTAAAAGGGAAGTTCACAGCAATAAATTCATATATTAAGAAGCAAGAAAGATCCCAAATAAGCAATATAACTTTACATCTTAATGAATTAGAAATATAACAGAGCCCCCCACAAAAAAAGAATAAACTGAGCCCAAAGTTAGCAGAAGAAAGGAAATAATAAAGATTAGAGCAGAAATAAAATAAAGTACAGAAAACAACAGAAATAACAGGAAAACAAATAGCTAAGAGTCAATTCTTTAAAAAGATTAAAAAAAAAAATACAAATCCTTGACTAACCAAGAAAAAAAGAGAAAGGACGCAAATCAATGAAATTATAAACAAAAAAGGAGACATTACAACTGATACCACATAAATTCAAAGGATCAAAGGAGGCTACTATAAACAACTGTATGCCGAGAAACTGGATAACCTAGAAGAAATGGAAAAATTCTTAGAGGCATACAACTTACCAAGATTAAATCAGGAAGGGGCTCCTGGGTGGCTCAGTTGGTTGAGCATCTGACTCTTGGTTTCAGCTCAGGTCCTGGTCTCATGGGTTGTGGGATCAAGCCCCACATCAGGTTCCACACTCAGTGGGAGTCTGCTTGGATATTCACTCCCTCTGCCCTTTTCCCCCACTCATGCTTGCTCTCTCTCTCAAATAAATAAAAAAATAAAATCTTGCCTGGGTGGCTCAATCAGTTAAGCGGCTGCCTTTGGCTCAGGTCATGGTCCCAGGGTCCTGGGATCGAGTCCCACATTGCGCTCCTTGCTCAGCGGGGAGCCTGCTTCTCCCTCTGCCTCTGCCTCTCCCCCTGCTTGTGCTCTGTCTCTCTCTCTGACAAATAAATAAAATCTTAAAAAAAAAAAATACTAAATCAGGAAGAAATAGAAAATCTGAAGAGATCAATTACTACTACTGAATTGAATCAGTAATCAAAAATCTCCCAACAACAACAACAAAATTTCCCAACAAAGAACAGCCCAGGACCAGACGGTGTCACTGGTTAAATTTAAAAAACATTTAAAGAAGAATTAACACCAATCCTATTAAAACTCTTCCAAAAAATCAAAGAGGAGGGAACACTCCCAAACTCACATCACAAGACCAGCATTATCCCAATACCAAAACCAGTAAAGGACACTACTAGAAAAAGAAACTATAGACCAATAATTTTGATGAATATACATGTAAATACTCTCAATAAAGTGCCAGCAAATTGATTTCATTGGCACATTAAAAGGATCATTGATCATGACTGAGTGGAGGTTATCCCTGGGATATAAGGACAGTTCAACATATGCAAATTAATGTAATAAATCACATTGATAAAATAAAAGAAAAAATCACATAATCATCTCAACAGGCACAAGAAAAACATTTGGAAAAATACAACATTCATTCATGATAAAAACTAATAACAAATTAGGCATTTAGTAAAGGTCATTTATGACAAGCCCACAGCTAACATCCTATGGAAATGGTGATAAGTTGAAAGTTTTTTTTCTAAGATCAGGAACAAGGATGTTTATTCTCACCACTTCTATTTCAACATAGTACTGGAGGTCCTAGCTAGTTCAATCAAGCAAGAAAAAGAAAAGTATCAGAATTGGAAAGGAAGAAGCAAAATTATCTATATTTGTAGATGATATGATTTCATATATAAAAAATCCTAAAGATGTAGCAAAAACACTGTTAGATCTAATCAATGACTTCAGTCAAGTTGCAGGACACAAAATTAACATAAAAAATCAACAGCATTTCTATATATAATCTATATATATTCCAGAATTCATAATTCTATATATGAATTTTCTGAAAAAAAATCAATGCCATTTACTATAGCATCAAAAACAATAAAATTCTTAGGAATAAATAAAGATCTCTACTCAGAAAACTACAAGACATTGATGAAAGAAATCAAGGAAGAAACAAATTAATGGAAATGTATCCTATGTTTAGGTCCTCTGGGGCAAAGATGGTGGAGGAGTAAGGGACCTTATTTCAACTTGTCCCCTGAATTGAGCTGGATATCTACCAGACCACTCTGAATACTGATGAAATCAGCCTGAGATGTAAGAAGATATATCTGGATCTCCACAAACAGAATAACGCCAGTGGGTGGTTTTGATGTATGAAGCAGGGAGCCAAGATTCTGCTGGCAGATATTGGAAGATAAACAGAAGGGGGAGGGAGCTGCCATAAGCACTTGAGCTGGTAAGATGAACTAACACAGGAGCGCAATATTCTCCCATGCTGGGGACTGGGCACAGACTTGCAGACCAGTAGCAGCAAGGAAAGGACTTTAGGGTAGCCCCCTTGACTGAAACCTGGAGCTGCAGTGGCACGGGTGGAAACTGGGGGTGGCTGGTGATTTTAGAAGCACAAAGGGCAGAGACATGCCTGGACCTGGAAGCGAGGAATGGGAGTGCTGCTGTGGGGCACACAACCCAGGATGCTGCAGTTTTAGCAGCACAGACAGAAATGGAGACAGTGTGGCCTGGAGAGCTCACTGAAGAACAGAATGCAAAATCTCTGTTCTGAGGCAGAGGATTGGAAATGGTCACTTCTGCTCTGACTCTTGGAAGAGACATGGAAAACCACCAGGGAAAGCTGCCAGAGAACAAAAGCCCCCAAAAAACAGTTTTCACTGAGCAGGGCAACTCTGCTCAAACAGGGTTGCCTGAGTAACAGTGTGGCAGGCCCCTCCCCCAGAAGACAAGCTGGAAGAAGAAGAGGCTGACAACCCTAACTTCCCTATAAAACAGGTGGATCTTGCTTGGGTTGTTGTCAATAATTTGGACTCTGTACATTCCCTCAACCACCTCTCAACAGAATGAGTAAGAGGAGGAATCCCCAAAACAGAAAAGACTCAGAGACTGTGACTTTTGCCACAGATTTAAAAATGAATATAGATATAAGCAAGATGTTGGAAATAGACTTCAGGGTAACAGTTATGAAGATGATAGCTAGAATGGAGAAATCGATTAATGGCAACATAGAGTCTCTAAGGGCAGAAATGAAAGCTGAATTGGCAGAACTTAAAAATGCTATCAAAGAGATCCAATCTAATCTAGAATACTCTAACAGCTAGGGTAAACGAGACAGAAGAACAAATTAGTGATCTAGAAGACAAATTGATAGAAAAGAAGGAACACGAGGAGGCCTGGAACAAACAGCTTAAAATCCATGAAAACAGACTTAGAGAAATAAGTGACTCTATGAAACGTTCAAATGTCAGAATTATTAGGATACCTGAAGGGGTGGAGAGAGAGAGAGGACTAGAAGATATATTTGAGCAAATCATAGCTGAGAACTTCCCTAATCTGAGGAATGAAACAAGCATTCATGTTCTAGAGGCAGAGAGGATCCCTCCCAAGATCAAGAAGAACAGACCAACACCCCAGCATGTAATAGTAAAACTCGCAAATTTTAGAGCCAAGGAAACCATCTTAAGGGCAGTTAGGGGGAAGAGATTCCTAATGTACAGAAGGAGGAACATCAGAATAATGTCAGACCTATCCACAGAGACCTGGCAAACCAGAAAAGGCTGGCAAGACATATTCAGGGTACTAAATGAGAAGAACATGCAGCCAAGAATACTTTATCCAGCAAGGTTGTCACTTAGAATGGATGGAGAGATACAGAGCTTTCAAGACCAGCAGAAATTGAAAGAATATGTGACCATTAAGCCTGCCCTGCAAGAAATATTATGGGGGGTTCTATAAAAGGAGAAAGACCCCCAGAGTGATATAGAACAGTAATTTACAGAGACAATCATTAGAAACAAGGACTTCACAGACAACATGATCACAATAAAATCATATCTTTCAATAATCACTCTCAACATGAACGGCCTAAATATTCCTAAATGCTCAATGAATTAGAAACCAGAAATACAGAAGAGCAGATCAACAAAACTAGAAGCTGGTTCTTTGAAAGAATTAATAAGATTGATAAACCAGACTTATCCAAAAGAAAAAAGAAAGGACCCAAATTAATAAAATTATGAATGAAAGGGGAGAGATCACGACTAACACCAAGGAAATAGAAATAATTATTAGAAATTATTATCAACAACTATATGCCAATAAATTGAGCAACATGGAAGAAATGGATGCCTTCCTAGAAACCTATAAACTACCCAGTGAAACAGGAAGAGACTGACAACCTGAATAGGCCAATAACCAGTAACGAGATTGAAGCAGTTATCAAAAACCTCCCAAAAAACAAGAGTCCAGGGCTTGATGGATTCCCTGGGGAATTCTACTAAACCTTCAAAGAAGAAATAATACCTATTCTCCTGAAGCTGTTTCAAAAAATAGAAACAGAAGGAAAGCTTCCAGACTCATTCTATGAGGCCAGCATTACCTTAATTCCCAAACCAGGTAAAGACCCCATCAAAGAGGAAAATTTCAGACCGATATCCCTGATGAATATGGATGCCAAAATTCTCAACAAAATCCTAGCTAATAGGATCCAACAATACATTAAAAGGATCGTCCATCACGACCAAGTGGGATTTATCCCTGTGATGCAAGTGTGGTTCAACATTTGCAAATCAATCAATGTGATAGAACACATTAATAAGAGGAGAGAGAAGAACCATATGGTCCTCTCAATTGATGCAGAAAAAGCATTTGACAAAATACAGCATCCTTTCCTAATTAAAACTCTTCAGACTATAGGGATAGAGGGAACATTCCTCATTTCATAAAATCCATCTATGAAAAACCCACAGTGAATATCATCCTCAATGGGGAAAGCTGAGAGCCTTTCCCTTAAGATCAGGAACACGACAAGGATGCCCAGTCTCACCACTATTGTTCAACATAGTACTAGAAGTCCAAGCAACAGCAATCAGACAAAAAGAAATAAAAGGTATTCAAATTGGCAAAGAAGTCAAACTCTCTCTCTCTGCATATGACATTATACTTTATGTGAAAAACCCAAAAGACTCCACTCCCAAATTACTAGAACTCATACAGCAATTCAGTAATGTGGCAGGATACAAAATCAATGCACAGAAATCAGTTGCTTTCTTATACACTAACAATGTAACTGTAGAAAGAGAAATTAGAGAATCAATTCCATTTACAATAGCACCTAAAACCATAAGATACCTTGGAAGGAACCTAACCAAAGAGGTAAAGGATCTATACTCTAGGAACTACAGAACACTCATGAAAGAAATGGAAGAAGACACAAAAAGACGGAAAAACATTCTATGTTCATGGATCAGAAGAATAAACACTGTTAAAATGTCTATGCTGCCTAGAGCAATCTATATCTTCAATGCCATTCGGATCAAAATACCAATGACATTTTTCAAAGTGCTGGAGCAAACAATCCTAAAATTTGTATGGAATCAGAAAAGACCCTGAATCGCCAAGGAAATGTTGAAAAAGAAAAACAAAGTGGGGTCATCACGTTGCCTGATTTCAACTATATTACAAAGCCATGATCACCAAGACAGCATGGTACTGGCACAAAAACAGACATATAGACCAATGGAACAGAATAAAGAGCCCCGATATGGACCCTCAACTCTATGGTCAAATAATCTCTGACAAAGCAGGAAAAAATATGCAATGGAAAAAAGACAGTCTCTTCAATAAATGGTGCTGGGAAAATAGGACAGCTATATAGAGAAGAATGAAACTCGACCATTCTCTTACACCATACACAAAGATAAACTCAAAATGGATGAAAGACCTTAATATGAGACAGGAATCCATCAAAATCCTAGAGGAGAACATAGGCAGTAACCTCTTCAACATTGGCCACAGCAAATTCTTTCAAGACACGTCTCTAAAGGCAAGGGAAACAAAAGCAAAACTGAACTGTTGGTACTTCATCAAGATAAAAAGCTTCTGCACAGCAAAGGAAACAGTCAACAAAACAAAGAGGCAACCCACGGAATGGGAGAAGATATTTGCAAATGACACTACAGACAAAGGGCTGATATCCAAGACCTATAAAGAACTTCTCAAAGTCAACACTCAAAAAACAAATAACCCAGTCAAAAAATAGGCAGAAGACATGAACAAACATT
Organism: Halichoerus grypus; assembly: GCF_964656455.1. Classification (NCBI taxonomy): domain Eukaryota; kingdom Metazoa; phylum Chordata; class Mammalia; order Carnivora; family Phocidae; genus Halichoerus; species Halichoerus grypus. Next base: position 74,550,051 of record NC_135714.1, read on the forward strand.
TCTCCAAAGAAGACATACAAACGGCTAACAAATACATGAAAAAAGGTTCATCATCATTAGCCATCAGGGAAATTCAAATCAAAACCACATTGAGATACCACCTTATACCAGGTAGAATGGCAAAAATTGACAAGGCAAGAAACAATGAATGTTGGAGAGGTTGTGGAGAAAGAGGAACCCTCTTACACTGTTGGTGGGAATGCAAGTTGGTACAGCCACTTTGGAAAATAGTGTGGAGGTTCCTCAAAAATTCAAAAATAGAGCTACCCTATGACCCAGCAATTACACTACTGGGTATTTAGCAAAGACACAGATATAGTGAAAAGAAGGGCCATATACACCCCAATGTTCATAGCAGCAATGTCCACCATAGCCAAATTGGAAGGAGCCGAGATGCCCTTCATCAGATGAATGGATAAAGAAGATGTGGTCCATATATACAATGGAATATTATTCAGCTATCAGAAAGGATGAGTACCCAACATTTGCATCGACATGGATGGAACTGGAGGGGATTATGCTAAGTAAAATAAGTCAAGCAGAGAAAGACAATTATCGTATGGTTTCACTTATATGTGGAACATAAAGGAATAGCATGGAGGACATTAGGAGAAGGAAGGGAAAAATGAATTGGGCGAAATCAGAGGGGGAGACGAACCATGAGAGACTATGGACTCCGGGAAACAAACTGAGGGTTTTAGAGGGGAGGGGGGTAGGTGTGGGTTAGCCTGGTGATGGGTATTAAAGAGGGCACATACTGAATGGAGCACTGGGTGTTATATGCAAACAATGAATCATGGAACACTACATCAAAACTAATGATGTACTGTATGGTGACTAACATAACGTAATAAAAAAAAAGTATCCTGGGCGCCTGGGTGGCTCAGTTGTTAAGCGTCTGCCTTCGGCTCAGGTCATGATCCCAGGGTCCTGGGATCGAGTCCCGCATCGGGCTCCCTGCTCAGCGGGAAGCCTGCTTCTCCCTCTCCCACTCCCCTGCTTGTGCTCCTGCTCTCGCTATCTCTCTCTCTGTCAAATAAATAAAATCTTTAATAAAAAAAAAAAAAAGTATCCTATGTATATGGATTGTAATAACTAATACTGTTACAACTCCAATACTACCAAAAGCCTTCTATGGATTCAATCCAATTCCTTTCAAGATTCCAAGGGCATTTATTCCAGAAGTAGAAAAAACAACTCATAGAATTTGTATGGAACCATAAGGACTCCAAATAGCCAAAGAAACTCCAAGAAAGAAGAACAAAGCAGGAGGTATCACATTTCCTATTTTCAAGCTATACTATAATGCTATAGTAATCAAAACAGTTTGGTACTGGCATGAAAACAGGCAAATAGACCAATGGAACAGAACTGAGAACCCAGAAATAAGCCCAAGCCAATATAGTCAAGTAATATTTGACAAGGAAGCCAAGAATACTCAATGAAGAAAAGACAATCTTTCCAGTAACTGCTGCTAGGAGAATTAGATATTCACATGTAAAAGAATGAATCTGGACCCCTTTCGTGCACCATTCACAAAAATTAACTCAAGATGGATTAAAGACATAATGTAAGGCCTAAAAATATAGAAGAAAACATGGGAATAAAGGTCCTTGACATGGGTCTTAGTAATGTTTTTTTGGATATGACACCTGAAGTACAGTCAACAAAATAAAAATAAAAAATAAATAAATGTCTATTCATTTATATTTTAACTAAAAAGGCTTCTGTACAACAAGAAAACCATCAACAAAGAACAGAATAGTAAAAATAAGGTTACAAACCATTTATCTGATAAGGGGTTAATATACAGAATTTTAAAGAACTTACATAACTCAATAATAAAAAAAATAATAACCCAATTTAAAAAATGGGCAAAGGAACTGAATAAACATTCCTCCAAAGAAGATAGATTCAAAAGGCAAACAGGTACATGAAAAGATGCTTGACATCACCCTCATTAGGGAAATGCACATCAAAACCACAACATATCACCACACACATTTTAAAATGGTCATCATCAAGAAGACAAAAGATAACAAATCCTAGTGTGGATGTGGAGAAAAGGGAACCCTTGAGCATCCTTGGTGAGACTGTAAATTGGTATAGCCATTATGGAAGACAGTATGGGGGATTCTCAAAAAATTAAAAATAGAATTACCATATGACCCAGCAATTCTACTTCTGGGAATAAATCCAAAGGAAATGAAAACACTAACTCAAAAAGATATCTGCACCTCCATGTTTATAGTAGCATTACTTAAAATAGCCAAGACATGGACACAATGTTAAGTCTCCATCAACAGATAAATGAATAAACAAGTTGCAGTATGTGTATGTGTATGTGTGTGTGCATGTGTGTGTCCATAAGTAGATAGATATACATATATAATGAAAAATTATTCAACCATGGATGGATACTGAAGGCATTTTACTAAGTGAAATAAGACAGACAGACAAAGACAAATATATTATAATCCCATTTACATACGGAATCTAAAAAAAACCAAAACCTTATAGAAAAAGAGATCAGACTTGTGGTTCCTAGAGGTGGAGGGTGGGGAGGAGGGGAATTAGAGGAAGATGGTCAAAAGGTTCAAACTTTGGGGCACCTGGGTGGCTCAGTTGGTTAAGCGACGGCCTTCGGCTCAGGTCATGATCCTGGAGTCCCTGGATCGAGTCCCGCATCGGGCTCCCTGCTCGGCGAAGAGCCTGCTTCTCCCTCTGACCCTCCCCCCTCTCATGTACTCTCTCTCTCTCTCATTCTCGCTCTCTCAAATAAATAAATCATAAAAAAAAAGAAAAAAAAAGGTTCAAACTTTGACTTATAAGATAAATTAGTACCAGGGATGTAATGTACCACATGACTACAGCTAACACTGCCATATGATACAGGAAAGTAGTTAAGAGAGTAAATCCTAAGAATTCTCATCATAAGGACAAATTTTTTTCTTTTTTTCTTTTTTCTTTTCTTTTTATTGTATCTATATGAGAAGATAAGTATTAGCTGAACCTATTGTGGTAATCATTTCATAATATATGTAAGTCAAACTGTCAAGCTAAATGCCTTTAGCTTATACAGTGTCGTATGTCATTATTTCTCAATAAAATTTTTTAAAAAGTTTAATATTAGTTAAATGTACACTGAGAAGAATAATAAGTATATGTCATTGAGAACAATGTCACAATAATCATGAAATGAGAATATTATGTTGTTTAATACATGTTACTTAAACCAATAAAAACTTCTATGCGGAAGAGCATTATCCTTGTCTTAATTTTTTTTAAAGTATTTTTTTTAATTTTTTAATTTTTTTATTATATTAATCACTATACATTACATCATTAGTTTTTGACGTAGTGTTCCATGATTCATTGTTTGCGTATAACACCCAGTGCTCCATACAGTACGTGCCCTCTTTAATACCCATCAGCAGGCTAACCCATCCTCCCACCCCCTCCCCTCTAGAACCCTCAGTTTGTTTCTCAGAGTCCATAGTCTCTCATGGTTCGTCTCCCCCTCTGATTCCCCCCCTTCATTTTTCCCTTCCTACTATCTTCTTTTTTTTTTTTTTTTAACATATAATGTATTATATGTTTCAGAGGTATAGGTCCGTGTGGGGAGGGTATGTGCTATGGTGAGCGCTGTGAATTGTGTAAGACTGTTGAATCACAGACCTGTACCTCTGAAACGAATAAAAAGTATTTTCTAATGTGAAATTAATATGAAAAATGGTTGGGATTTTTAATATTAGATTTATATTAGTTTTCTCGGGCTTCCATAACAAATAAACATAATGGGCAGTTTAAACAATAGAAATGTATTCCCTCACAGTTCTGGAGGCTAGAAGTCTGAGATCAAGTGTTGGCAGGATTGGTACCTTCTGGAGGTTCTGAAGCGGAATCTGTTCCATACTTTTTTTCCTCTTTTCTGGTGGTTGCTGGGAATCCTAGGCACTCCTTGGCTTGTCAATGGATCACTCTAATCTCTGCCTCCCTTAACACATGGTGTTCTCCCTGTGTGTGTTCTCTGTATATTCATGTGGTCTTTTTTATAAGGACACCAGTCTTTTGATTTAGGGCCCATCCTAATCCAGTAGGACCTCATCTTAACTATTTACATCTGCAAAACTCTATTTCCAAATAAAATCACATTCTGAGGTTCCTTTGAACATGAAATTTTGAGGGGTATAGTCAACCCAGTATACAGCCAGCATCTAAAGGAATTTATAAGCATATTTTAAGTACAAAATAGTTGATTCATAAAATTAGTTTCCTATGAGATGAATAATATAATGCAATAAGCAATTTTTTTTCTGAGAACATTTAATGTATTTATAAGCCAACTGGCATTGTTTTCACTTATGAAGGATAGAGTCTCTGGTTTACGTGCTTATATGTTTAGAAAATAACACTTGAAATTATGTGTATTGACTGTCTAAAATGTTTCTTGTATTTCTGAGGTCCACAAATATGCATGTCCAGTTTTAACACTGCCCGTAGCAAATGCTGAGAGATAGAGTGTGCTGTATATTGTGGTGAGAGTTTCTATATGAGTTGCTAATATGTGCTTAGCATGTTATTGAAGAAATTCCTACATCATTCTTAACAAGTACCATTATATAGTTGTTAATATTTTACCCTTAGTGATATAAAGAATAAGGTTTATTACTAAAATGTAAACTCCAGGAGTTAATAGAACAAATTAAGACTACCTTGTTTATTCCTGTATCCTGGCATTTGGAGTATCACTAGCCCCATAGTGAGCTCAATAAATATTAGTTTAATGAAAGAAGGAATAAGAAGCTCCTTAACTGACAAAAAATAAGAAAGTCTAAAATTTAGTGTTTTATTCAACACTTATTAAGGAATTCCTTATCAAAGTGGATTATAAACATCCTAATTGTATTTTGTTATATTTACTTAATTTTAAAGATTTTTTTAAAGTAATCTCTACACCCAACATGGAGCTCAAACTCACAACCCCAAGATCAAGAGTCGTATGCTCTACCAACTGAGCCACCCAGGCACCCTAAACATCCTAATTTTAAACCTATAGTTTTCTGCTAATGAATTATTTTTCTTTAGATGCCAAAGAGTTTTTTTTAAAGGATATATGTAAAATTTTAATCGATACATCTAAGTTAATTGGTGATATTTTCATTTTCACCAAGTAAATATTGTTTTTCCTGGTTTCAGGAACTGTTTTCTTATCAAAGCTCGTACAATATATGTTCCAGTATGATCAGGTCTTTATAACACCCACCTGGTTTTCACTGAATTCTACAGCACATAAAAATAGAGGGAAAAATCTAGAAATGTTTGTGCGGATTTTTAAATCATCAAATCCCTTTATCTTCTTATTAAAAAGCACATATTCAACAAGCAATCTCAAAAGAGCAGAATTAAAATATATCTAATATTAGATTGTTTCCAAATTCTTGTTAGGAAGAATCTTAGAATTTAAACAATTACCTCCAAAATGCACTGATACTCTTCACATAAAAAAATATATCTATAAAATAGATCTATGTTATGTCTAGATATCTAGATATAATATACCTATATTAATACTTAGAAGAAAGGAGTATGTGATTGTATTTTATTATGCATAAGCATTATTGAAAATATTAATTATAACCTACCAGGAATTAATATCTCCAAAGCCTTTATGTGAACCTACTATGAATATGATTTCATTAAGTGAATATCATTATGTGTTTGGTAGAGCATTGCGCATGAGATAATACTTAATAATTTCTTTATAATTGAGATTTCCCTTAAATTAAATTTTCATTAAAGAAGTGATATTTTGGGGCGCCTGGGTGGCTCAGTTGGTTAAGCGACTGCCTTCGGCTCAGGTCATGATCCTGGAGTCCCTGGATCGAGTCCCGCATCGGGCTCCCTGCTCGGCAGGGAGTCTGCTTCTCCCTCTGACCCTCCCCCCTCTCATGTGCTTGCTCTCTCATTCTCTCTCTCTCAAATAAATAAATTAAAAAATCTTTAAAAAAAAAAAAAAAAAAGAAGTGATATTTTAATAAACTTAGATACAGTTTGATTAAGCACTGAAAGAAGAATAAACAAATATGGATTTTATTTTGGTGAGTTACTTTAATGGAAATAACTTATATTTTCCAAATGGTAGAAAAATAAATCTGATGTATAAAATATTGTTTATAAATCTATGTATTTGAATGTAAACAATGGTATCTCAATTATTAAAATAATAAATATATAGGTTATTTAAAATATTTCATATTCAATATTTAATTTGTTAAACATAGAGATTTAAAATCACAAACTGAATTGTATAGGATTAAATGATCTTAATTATTAAATCAGTCATTTATTAACAATTGGTTGAAATTACTTTCATGAAAATGTTTTCAATTTTCTTTTAGTAGAGAAAAAAAAATGATCAGTAATAGATTCTGAGGTGAATTGTGTATCAGAAAAAAACATTTCAAATGAATTAATAAAAATGTTTCTTATCTGAAGTAATTGGAAATCTAGGCAATCAACCAATGATGTCATCAAACACCTTTTTCTTTCATCTGTGCTGTCCCTGTTATCCCAAGGCTGGTAACCCACATGGTAGCGAGATGACTGCCTATGAAAATGTTTTGGTTTTGCTTTTGTTGTTTTTCTTTTTACAACTGATGGGAATGAAGGAGAGAAATGAAAGAAAACCTTCTCTCTAAAATGAACTCTAAATTCTTCCCTTCAAGTCTATAGGGCCAGGTTCAGCCACAAGACCGTTTCTGGAATACTAGTTGCTAGGGGCAGGATATAATATGGTTACTTTAGCTTTTCTTTTATTAGTGATGCAATGGTATATTTCTAAAAGTCTTTTACTGTTCCCCCACCTTTTACAATGTGTTTATTCCTTATTTCTATGTGTATATAGAATGTAGCTGGGTTTTGCTTTCAAATCCAATCTGACAATTTCTACCTTTTAATAGGTGGTCGTAGAAATTTCACATTTAAGTGGTTATTGACACAGGTGGGCTAAAATCTACCAATTTCCTATGTGTTTTCACTTTGTCTCATCTGTTTTTTATTCTATTCTTTCCTCTTTCATCTTTTTCTTTTTCTTTTTTGCATCCCATTTTCTCACTGCTGTTGGCTCATTAGCTATAATTCTTTTTTTTATTTTTAGTGGCTTATAGTTTATAAAATACATATTTATCACAGTTGATTTAATATATCACTTCCTTGCAAGAATATACTTAAATTTTTCTCCTCATGGTATTTATACTATTGTTCGTCATATATTTTGTATACAGTATGTTGTAAATCCCAAACTCGGGTGTTAATCATTTCATCTTAAGCATTAAATTTTTTATTTGTTTTATTTTTATAAATAAAATAAAATTCCAATATTATAAAAGTTGCTATTTTAAAGTGTATGATTCCTTGCGTTTTTTAGTATATTCACAAGACTGTGCAACTATTACCGCCATTAATTCTAGAATCTTTTTATCACCCCAAAAAGACTAAATCCATTTGCAATCACTTCCCATTACTCCAGCCAACAATCACTAGCAATAACTAATCTATTTTATGCCTTTATAGAATGGTCTATTCTGGGTATTTCATATAAATAAAATCATATAATATGTAGTCTCTTGTGACCAGCTTCTGTTACTTAGCATTATATTTTCAAGGGTCATCCATATTGTAGCATGTATCAGTACTTTATTCTTGTATAACTGGGTTAATATTCCATTCTATAGATATGTCACATTTTGTTTATCTATTCATCAGTAAATGGACATTTAGGTTATTTTCCACTTTTGTCTATTATAAATAATTTTACTAAGAATATTCATGTAAAATGTGTGAATATGTGTTATCAATTTTTTTTGTTATATAACCAGGAGTAAAATTGCTGGGTCACAATGTAACTATATTTCACTTTGTGAGGAATCTCCAGTTTTCCCCAGCACCTGCACCAGTGTATTCTCAACAGCAATGTATGGGGTTTCCAATTTCTTCATATCTTCACCAACATTTATTTTCTTGTTCTTGTTCTTTTTCTTTTTAATTTTAGTCATCCTTGTGGGTATAAAGTAATATCTCATTGTGGTTTTCATTTGTATTTCCCTAATAACTATTGATGTTAGGCATCTTTTCATGTGTTCATGGGCCATTTGTATACTTTCTTTGGAGGAATTTCTATTCGATAACTTTGCTCAATTTTTAATTGTTTTTTTTTTTTTATCTTTTGTTAAGTTGTAAGGTTTTTTTTATATATACATTCCAGATACTAGACCCTTATCGGATATATTATACACAAATATTTTCTCTCCTTCTGGGGGTTGTTTTTAACTTTCTTGACAGTGCCCTCTGACAAATAAAAGTCTTTATTCTGAGGGGCACCTGAGTGGCTCAGTTGGTTCAGGGTCCAACTCTTGATTTTGGCTAGGTCATGATTCCAGATCAAGCCCCTGGGCAGGCTCTGCCCTCCCGCTCCCTCCCCATCTGCTCTTCTCCCTGCTTGCTCGCTCATGCACTCTCTCTCTCCATCTCTCTAAAATAAATAAATAAATAAATAAATAAATAAATACAATCTTTAAAAAAGGGTTTTATTTTAATAAAGTTGAATTCTCTATTTTTCCTTTAGTTGCTTATGCTTTAGGTGTCATCTAAAAATCTGTTGCTTAATCCAAGGTCATGAAGGTTTATACTATATTCCTTCAAAGAATTTTAAAGCTGTAGCACTTATATTTAGGACTTTCATCCATTTTGAGGTAATTTTTTTATATGATAAGAGGGATGTATCCAAATTCATTTTTGTACATTGTGCCAACATCATTTCCCCCATCAAATGACTTTCAAAAACTCTTGTCAGTAATCAACTGACCATAACATATGAGTTTATTTCTGGACTGTCAATTCTATCCAATTGATCTATATGTCTATTCTTATGATAGAACTACCCTTCTAATAACAGTAGTAGTAGTAGTAGTAATAGTAGTAGAGTAGTATAGTTTTGTAGTAAGTTTTGAAACTTACTTATTGGGAAGCATGGCTCTTCCAACTTTGTTCTTCTTTATCAAGATTATTTTTGCATTTCCTGTGCATTTCCTCTGCATTTCCACATGGATTTTAGAGTCAGCATGGCAATTTCTGCAAAAAGGTCAGTTTTAATTTTTTATAGAATTGCATAAAGTCTGTAGATAAATTTGGGGAATATTACCATCTTAACAATATTAAACCTCCCAATCCAAGAACATGGATGTTTTTCTACTTATTATTTTTTAACAATGCTTTGTAGATTTCAATGAACATTTGCAATTATGTTGCTAAATTCATTTCTAGTATTTTGTTCCTTTAGATGCTATTATAAATGGAATTTTTAAAATTTAATTCTCGGATTATTCATTACATCGATACAGAAATAAAACTGATTTTTGTCTACTAATCTTGTATTCTTCAACATTGTTAGACTCCTTTAATAACTAATATAACATCACTATTCTCTTTCTGCTTTTAAGAGTTTGTCTTTGTCTTTCAACATTTTCACTGTGATGTATATAGATGTGAATGTGTTTAATTTATTCTACTTGGAGTTCATTAAGCCTCTTGATTGTATAAATTAATATTCATCATATTTGGGAAGTTTTTAACCATTATTTATTCAAATATTTTTCTGCTCCATTTTCCATCTCTTCTCATTGTGAGTATTCCCATTATGTTGATGATTGTGCACTTAACATTTTTCTGATGCTCTGTTCAGTTTTTTTCACTCTTTTTTTCCTGTTCTTTTGATTACATAATCTCTATTTACTTCTCTTCAAGTTTGCTTATTCTTTCTTCTGCCACTTCAAATCTACTATTGAGCTCCTCTAGTAAGTGTTTCATTTCAGTTATTATATATTAACTCCCAGAATTTCTGCTTGGTACCTATTTTATAATTCCTGTCTCTTTATTGATATCCTGTATTTTATTCTTTTGGCATAGCTTCCTTTAATTTTTAGCACATATTTATAATGGTTGTTTTGAAGTCATTTTCCTTTAACTGATATATGGGTGCTCCTATAAATATTGTCCATGTGATTCAATAACTTCTCCAGTCTGCTTGTATTGAAAGCGTGATTTGTGACATTAAAAATCATGTTACTGACAGAAAATATCCCATAGCAATTTTCTTCTGCAAGTAAGATACTCCCTTTCAGAACATTTGAACAATGAAGTTTTCTTTGAAACTGAATCACAAGTTGATTTCTTCCTCTGCCCAATTCTGTGTCCTTCCCTTCCTTCAAAAGCATTAATCCTCAGAGCACCCCCTAATAAATATCTTGCAGTCTAATCTCTGGTCAAAATCTGTTCCTGAGAAACGTATCCTGCAAATTTTGGCTGTTTTATAAAATTGTCAGAAACATTAAGTTGTAGAGAAGAAAGTAAAACTCATTCATATAATTTATCATACAGATAATAAATATGCATTACATTTATCTTTAATAATTTTTTGAGGTGCTTTTATTGTTACCTATACCACAAAAATATGATTATATTATATATATTTTTTGTAACCTGGATTTTTTCCTTAACATTTTGTGATTATCTCCTCAAACGTTAACTAATTCGCACTCCTACCAGCTGTTTCTGAAAATGCTTCATTTACTATAACAGCATCAACACTATACATGACCAGTAAAAATATTTACAAACTTGATACTCAAATAACAATATTTATTTTTTTATTATATCTTTAACATGCATATTTTGATAGGTGTACCCAAAAAGAATCACATCTTGTTTTCAAAGTTTTTTTTTGTCATTTATATTGCCAGTTTTTCTTTTTCTTGTATGAAACTCTGGTAATGCCTGACCCACATAAAAAGAAGAATGTTGATGCTTATGTTCAAGTCATTACCTCATTCAAAGTCCTATAAACATTGCCCATGTGATTCAGTAGATTCCCCAACCTGCCTTCCCAATAGATACCTTAACTGAGAACATGACTGTGACATTAAAAGCATGATTGATATTTTCAGAAAACACTCCACTGCAATATTAATTGACATTGCATTTAACAAAACATTCATTCTAATGAACATTCTCAGATACATGGGCACTTCCCCATTTCATAAAGGGAAGCTGGGGGAAACCTATAGGTTTCTTTCTGTAATATTTTTAATTGTGAAAAAATGAATGGTTTTCCTGCTAAGTTCAGGAACAAAGAAAGAGTAACTGCTCTCAACACTTATATTCAACATTGTATTTATACTTCTGGGCAGTGCAATAAATAAGAAAATATAAAACACATCAATTTTGGAAAAGAATAAGTAAACTACTTGTTTGCAAATGGCATGATCATCTATGTAGATAATTCTATGGATTATATTGAAAACCATTAGAAATACTATTAGCAAGATTGCAACACACAATATTAACATACAATAACAATTACATTTCTATATACTACCAATAAAAAGTCAAAATGAAAAATAGTATTATTTAAAAGAGCATGAACATTTTGAAATAATTAGGGGTAAAAATGACAAAAGTTGTGATAGATCTATGCATTAAAATCTAGAAATCATTGCTAAAGAAATGAAAGACAGAGACTTAAATACGTTAAGAGATAGGCAGCATTAATGCAGCAACATGGATAAAAGGTCAATTCTGCCTCTATCAACATATACCTTTACTGTAATCCTAGTCAGAATCCCAGTAGGCTTTGTGTAGATACTGATGAGCAGACTTACTACAAAAGTACAGTCATCAAGACAGAGAAACTGTGGTAAAGTTGGACAAATATATCAATGGAACACAACAGTAAGCTAACCCACAGACCCACACATCAATAGCCAATTTATTTTTGAGAAAGTTCAAAGGCAATTCTTGGAAGAAAAGCAACCCTTTCAGCAAATGTCTCTCTCTATATATATATACAAACAAATTTTGATCCATACTTCTCACTATATAGAAATCTTAACTCAAATTGAATCATAGATCTATGTATAAAACGAAAGACATAAAATTTTGAGAAAAATATATGGGAGAAAAATCTTTGTGACCTTGAGTTACACAATGTTTTTTAGACACCAAAAGTATGATCCATGAAATAAATGATAAATAGACTTCTATCAAAATTAAACTCCTGGAAAGACACTAAGAGAATTAAAAAAAAAAAAAAAAAGTTCAAATAACACACTGGACAAGCCGTAAGCCATTTAAACATGTACAAAAGATTTGAAGACATACATAATGAAAGAAGATACATGGATTGCAAACAAGCCCATAAAATACGTTCAACACCATTAGTCATTAGGAAAATTCCATTTAAAATGACAGTGAGATACCACTACATACCTAGTAGAATGTCTCCATAGCAAAACTGTTCCTGCTAGAAGGAATGTAAAATGGTACAATATTTTGCAAACAGTTTGGGAGTTTCCTAAAACTTTGTAGGTGCTAATCATTTTACTCCAAGGTATCTACCAAAATAAGTGAAAGGATATGTCTATAGAAAGATTTTTACACGTGTATTCCTAACAGCTTTATTTTTAATAATCCCAAATTGTTAACAACAGCTAAAATATCCATGAATAGGTGAATAGACAAGCAAATTATGGTACATTTACACATTGGATTACTGTTCAGCAATAAAAAGGAGTGGCCTATTAATATATCCAGTAGCATAAATAAATCACAAAATAATTATGCTGAGTAAAAGCAGCCAGACAATAAAGAGTAGATACTTTATTATTCCATTTATATAAAATATTATAGAATATTCAAACTAATCAATATTGAGAAAAAGCTGGTCAATGATTGTCTGGTGATGGGTATGGGATGCAGAAGGATGAGAGGAAGAGATTAGAAAAAAAGACTCTTGGATGTAGTAGTTATGCTCATTATCTTAACTGTGGTAATGACTTCAAGGCATACATGTATATCAAAACTAATCAAATTGTATAATCTAAATATTTGCAGTGATTTATATAACAATTATACTTTAAATTTTGCTCTAACTTTATATAATATAATCCATGAATGAATCTACATTACTTATATAGCATAGGTATTTAAAATATAGGTTTTATATTTAATCATTATAGGATAAATTAATCTGTACAAATAAAGCATAAACCATTAATTATCCCTGTTGAATAGCATAATGAAATAGAAGGAAAAAATTAGGCAATATTGATTGACATGAGTTAAAGCACCTGGAAATAGCATGCCATTTTCAGAGAAACATGTATATCAAGCACTATTGTATATTTCTGTGTGCTGCTATATGAGTGAAGCATTAGTTCAAATTCAGTTTGTGAACATTGAGACAACTCTATTCTAGTTTTTAACTACATAGTTTGTTTGAGGTCATCAATGAGGTCATTAATTACTTTATTAGAAATCAATATTTCATGCCCCTACATGATATTCTGAGTATACATTAATAAGCCTAGAAAAGTGCCCGGCACAATGTAGACCCTCAGTAAATATTTGTTGCATTAAGTACTGCTTAAATTCTTTAAAAACAACTTTGAAATGTATTATTAATTCTTAAATGTGAAACTTTAATACCAATTAGAATTAATATTTTTACATAGGCAAACTATTTAAAAGCTGCATCTTGGGTTACCTATAATAGATTATTTCTTCCTTGTCTAAAAATATAATATTTCTCATTCTCCCATCCAGAGCTTGTCTCATTAATTTTCCCTTGAGTCTGAATAGTGTTTAGTGATGCTATCTTGACTACCTCCCTTGGTACCCTATTAGATTGCCTCATTGACCTCATGACTGAGAATTTCTTCATCTTATCTAGCTTAAGCATTCTCCCTTCAGGTTTCGGGCCATTACGTCTTGTCTTACCATCTTTAACTATCTTGAGTAATTCATCCCCTCAGGAATTTTAGCTACCCATAAATATAAAAAGAAAAAGGCATATCTCATTGCATGACAGTTTGTGAAAATTGAGACAACTCTCTTCTAGAGATAGCAGTACTCTAGGGCACACAGAGAGCACTGGTGAAGGAAAAAAAAAATCCCTGGTTTGCTGACTTGATGCAAGGTCACTAAATTTTATTTGAATAGATCCCTGAAGCTATTCTTCATTTACCAAAGAGATAATTCTGACTTTGTGATATTGGCTCTTAATGTCATCTATTTTCCCTTTGAACTTTGTCCATATGTATTACTGCTTCTCTCTATATGATGATATAAAAAAAAAAGAAGAGAGGATGAGGGATGTGAGAATGAATTTTTTATAAATTATCAAAATATTATCATTTGTGGCCACTTCTCTATTGACCCCATCTTCTATTTTTCAGAAGATTTATTTTTGTTTTGTTTTGTTTTAAATCTTAGTAAATTTAAAAGTCCATGTGATTTGAAACTATGACCCATTGGAAAATAATTTGACTTGGGAAGTGGAATTTTAGAAACAAAGCAAATGAGCAAGGGAAAGAAAGAGAAAGGGAGGCAAACCAAGAAACATTTTTTTTTTAAAGATTTTATTTATTTATTTGACAGAGAGAGACAGCGAGAGAGGGAACACAGCAGGGGGAGTAGGAGAGGGAGAAGCAGGCTTCCCCGCGGTGCAGGGAGCCCGATGCGGGGCTCGATCCCAGGACCCTGGGATCACGACCTGAGCCGAAGGCAGACGCTTAAGGACTGAGCCACCCAGGCGCCCCAAACCAAGAAACATTCTTAACTATAGAGAATAAACTGATGGTTACCGGAGGGGAGGTAGGTCAGGGGATGCATTAAATCTGTGATGGGGATTAAGGAGTGCACTTGTGATGAGTATGGAAGTGTTGAATCGCTACATTGTACACATAAAACTAATATTATATTGATGTTAACTGATTAGAATTTAAACAAAACTTTTTAAAAAGTTTCAATGGATTTTAAACACTTTTGAGAAATTCCCAAATATGAAAGCTTAAAAATATATCATGTGCATTAAAACCAACATACATATATTTCCTAGTATAAAATATTTGTCCCTGGAAGAGTAGACTTTATCTAAACTATCATGCTCGTCAAGTTTCACTTCAAGTTTCCCTCCACATGGTATAAAGCAATTCAAACTATAGTGTCAGATATTCTGTACAATTTCAATCTCTCCCCTGATTTTTAAGATCCACTTTCAAATCACCCAGTCCTTAAACTCTATAAATACCCTTCTCTAATTTCTTCTCTTTGAGACTCTCTTAAGATCATCAAACTAGTATCTGTCTTTAATGCAGTATGTTCAGTAAACTTAGTTTTGCTTGGTTACCAGGTTTTTCTAGGGTTGACAGGTGATATTTACATACCACACATTCATCTAGCAATCATTCTGATTTTTAGAAATTAAAACACTGTAAAATACTTTTATTTATATCAGATTGACTAGAAGATTATGCATCCTTTCACTGGAAATAGTTCTTTGATGTTTATGATACAATTTTTTGTCCTGTTGTAGGTTGAGTTATGACCCCACCAAAGGTATGTCTGAATCTTAAACATTGGTACCTGTGAATGTGACCTCACTTAAAAATAGGGACTTTGTAGATAGAATCAAGTTAAGGTAAGCTTATACTGGAGAGAATGGGCTCTCATCTAATAACTTGTATCCTGATGAGAAGATATTCTGCCTCAAGACTAGAGTATCAACTCCTGCCTGAGTTTCTGGCCCATCAACATGCCCTAAAGATTTATCATTTACCAATTCCTATAATCACAAAGGCCAATTGCCTAAAATCTCTTCATAGATGGATGAATAAATAAAGATAGATTAGATAGATAGATGATAGATGATAGATAGATGATGATGAAAGATAGAGATAGATGATATAGATATAGACATAAATAAAGATATAGACACAGAGACAGATATAGATAGATGATATAGATATATTGATATAGATATAATTTTCTATTCGTTCTGTTTCTCCAGAGAACCCTAACACAGATTTTGGCACTGGGAAGTGGAAATTTGTTCTATCAGATACCTCAAAATGTGGAATTGGCTTTGGATGTAGGTAATAGGTAGAAGCTGGTAGAGTTTTGAGGCACATTACAGAAAAAAAAAAAGTATAGGATTGTTGGTAAAAACATGGATATTAAAGCTGATTCTGGTGAAGACTCAGAAAGTGAGGAGAGCTATAGAGAAAGCTTTTATCTTAAAGAATATATATATAATCAAGAACAGAATGGTGCTAGAAATATTAGAGATGTTTCTTGTGAATCTCAGGTGAAAATGAAGGGCAGATATTGGACACTAAGTGAATGGGGACCCTTGTGATAAAGCAGCAGAAACTGGCTAAATTGTGTTCTACTGTGGGGTGGGAAGTAGAACTCACAAGCAATAAACTTATATATTTGCC
Organism: Halichoerus grypus; assembly: GCF_964656455.1. NCBI lineage: Eukaryota > Metazoa > Chordata > Mammalia > Carnivora > Phocidae > Halichoerus > Halichoerus grypus. The sequence continues at coordinate 74,566,385 of NC_135714.1, forward strand.
CAAGGAGATTTCCAAGTAAAATATGAGAGATGCAACGTGGTTTCTCCTTGAGGCTCTGTAGAGAATCCAGAAGGAAATTTTGGATTTCTAGACTCCAAAACTGTAATAGAATAAATTACCTTACCCTGTGGTAATTTGTTACAGCAGCCCTAGCAAACTAATACATGGTTCATATAGTAAATTTTAGAGACAGTCTCATTGGAAATCATGAATCTTAAAGGAAGAGCTAGAAGGGAGAAGGACATAGAGTAGAGCAGTTGGGTATGATCCAAAAAGAAAAAAAAAATTGCTAAGTTGGACTTTGTTAAAATGAACAACTTCTGCTCTGCAAAATACACTGTTAAAAAATTTTGACAAGTCACATACTTCAAGAAAAATACTTGCTAAACACATCACACTGACAAAGAGCTTCTGCCCAAAATATAAAAAAGACACTTAAAACTCAATAGTAAGAAAGTAAATATGCCAACTAAGAAATAGGCAGAAGATCCTGACTCCTAACCAAAGAAGATACGCAGATGGCAAATAAACATCTGAAACATCTTAACTTATGTTATTAGGCAACTGCAAATCAAACAATGAGGTACCAATACACACATGTTAGAATAGCTAAAAGTTTTTTAAAAATGTAAAAACTAACAATATCAAATGTTGGTGAGGATGTAAAGCAATGGGAAACTCTAATTAATAGCTGGTGAGAATGCAAAATGGTTCCGCAATGTTAAAAGACAGTTTAGCAGTTTCTTACAAAGCTAAACATAGTCTTATTATATGATGGAGCAATTGTGCTCCTAGGCATTTCCCTAAATTAGTTGAAAATATACACACACACACATACACACACACACACACACACACACACACACACACAAGCCACACATTAATTCATAATTGTCCAAAACTGAAAACAATTAAGTCTTCTTTAAATAGATTAAGGGGAGATAAAATTATGGTACATCTAAATAACAAAATACTAAAAATAGGAATACTAAGGAGAGAGTCCAAGATGGCAGAGGATTAGGAGACCTTAGTTTTGTCTGGTCCCAGGAATTCAGCTAGATAGCTATCAAATCATTCAGAAAACCTGCAAAATCAACAGATCTAAGAAAAGAATTGCTGCAATTCTATAAATAGAAAAGTGACCACTTTCTACAAGATAGGAGGTGCAGAGAAATGAATCCAAGGCAATATATCAGAAGATAAACCACAGGAGGAGGAAGACACCATAGCCATTACTGGAAAGTGATTTGGCAGCAGAGTGCAAAATCAGAACTTTTAGAAGTCTGTTCTGGTGAAGGATGTCCCTGCATGAAAGGCATTCAGGTGGAGAAGTGGGGCAGAATCCTAGGTGGGACAGTGTGGTCTCAGGATCCCTGGGGTCACAGAAAGAATGGGGGTGACTGAATGTGGCAGAGCTCTCAAGCATCAGAACAGGGAAGCTGGCTGAAATAAGAGAGCCCAGGAGTGGACTTTCAGCTCAGTGTTGCCATAAACCATGAACTGCACAGTCAGCCAACCACTGTCCAAGCAGGGGTCCAGCAAGTGGCAGAACCATGATGAGATCCCCCCTCCCTTCCCCAGGGGGAGCGTCACGTGTGTGCACCACAGAAGTCATCAAGGTTTAGAGACTAGAAGTGGAGTTGCATGTCTGAGATAGAAACGCTCGGTCACAGGCTGGGTGAGCTTGGAGTGTGCTGGAGACCAGGGAGACCGGAGTAATTGACTGCTTTTCCCTGAGCACACACTGAGGAGGGTGGGGGCATGAGCTTTCCACTGGGCTCAGAGGCTGCTTTGGGAGGCCACCATTTTCATTCGCATCCTCTAAAACAGTGAGGAAAGCCTTCAGGGAACAAAAGCCACATACAGCAATCCAGAGCAGCTTACTTAGCCTGGCCCCCTGGCAAGGGTGGTGCAATTCTGACCGGGGTAAAGACACCTGACAGACAGCACAACAGGCCCCTCCCCCAGAAGACCAGCAAGAACATCCAGCTAAGACTAAGTTTATTGATCACAAAGAACTGCAAAACTGCAGTGCTAGGGGAAATAGTTTATAGAATTCATGGGTTTTTTTCTCATGATTCTTTAGTCTTTCAATTTCAATTTCTTTCTCCTTCCTTTTCAACAAATTTCTTATTTTATCAACTCCTTTTTTAAGACTTTTTAAATTTTCATTTTTACAGTTACATTCTATCCTTTCATTGTATTTAATTTTATTTTTGTATATACATAAATTTTTCTTTCCTTAGGATTTGGGAATGAAGTTGTTTCTAACAAAAAGACCAAAATACACAAAGAATCTAGTGTATTGCTCTGTTCTCTTCAACTGTCTAATTATATTCTCTCTCTCTTTTTTTTTAAGTTTTTTAAAACTTTTCATCTTTACAGGTACATACTATCCTTTCAATATATTTAATTTCATTTTTGTATATATATAAGTTTTTCTTTCATTACAATTTTGGGATATAGTTTCTTCTAACAAATAGATCAAAATACACCCAGGATATAGTGTATTGCTTTGTTCTGTTCACCTGTCTAATTCTTCCTTCTTTTGTTTGTTTGTTTGTCTTTTAATTTTCATTTTTACAGTTACATTCTCTCTTCCCATTGTATTTAATTTTATTTTTATACATACATAAATTTTCCTTTTGTTATAATTCTGGGATCTAGTTTTCTAACAAAAAGACAAAAATACAGGATTCAGTGTGTTGCTCTGTTCTGTTCACCTGTGTGATTATATTCTCTCTCTCTCCCTTTTTATTTTAATTTGCTTTTTCAGTTTTGGGACTCTTCTGATTTGTTTAGTGTATATTTCTCGGGGGTTGTTATTGCCAGTTTGATGTTTTGTTCTCTCATTCATCTATTCTTCCCTAGACAAAATGGCAAGATGGAAAAACTCACCTCAAGTGGCAGGCAATACTGAATGCCAGGAACCTAACCAGTATGGATATAAGTAAGATGTTGCAACTTGAATTCAGAATAATGATTATAAGCTATAAGCTGGAATTGAAAAAAAGCATAGAAAACACTAGAGAATTCTTTTCCAGAGAAATAAAAAAACTAAAATCTAATCAAGCAGAAATAAAAAAGGCTATTAATGAGATACAATCAAAATAGAGGCTCTAGCTGCTAGGATAAATGAGGCAGAAGAGAGAATTAGTGATATTGATGACAAAATGATGGGGAATAAAAAAGCTGAGAAAAAGAGAGATAACTACTAGATCACAAGGGGAGAATTCAAGAGATAAGTGATACCATAAAGTGAAACAATATTAGAATGATTGGGATCCCAGAAGAAGATGAAAGAGAGAGAGAGGGGCAGAGGTATATTGGAGCAAATTAAAGCAGAGAACTTCCCCAATCTGGGGAAGGAAACAGGCATTCAAGTCCAGGAGGCACAGAGAACCCCCCTTAAAATCAATAAAAATAGGTCAACACCTTGACATATACTAGTAAGGCTTTCAAATCTTAGAGACAAAGAAAATCCTGAAAGCAGCTCAGGACAAGAGGTCCATAACCTACAAGGGTAGAAACATTAGACTGGCAGCAGACGTATCCACAGAGACCTGGCAGGCCAGAAAGGACTGGTATGATATACTCAGAGTGCTAAATGAGAAAAATATGCAGCCAAGAATACATCATCCAGCAAAGCTGTCATTCAGAATAGAAGGAGAGATAAAAAGCTTCCAGGACAAATGGAAAATAAAGAATTTGAGATCAATAAACCAACCCTACAAAAATATTAAGGGGGGGGGGTCCTTTAAACAAAGAGAGAGCCCAAAAGTAACATAGACCAGAAAGGAACAGAGACAATATACAGAAACAGTGACTTTACAGGTAATACAATGGCACTAAATGTATATCTTTCAATAGTTATTCTGAATGTAACTGGGCTAAGCCCCAATCAAAATGCACAGGGTATCAGATTGGACAAAAAAGTAAGACCTATCAATATTCTGTCTGCAAGAGACTCATTTTAGACACAAAGACACCTCCAGATTGAAAGTGAGGGGGTAAAAAATGATTTATCAGGCTACTAGACATCAAATGAAAGTTGGGGTGGCAATCCTTAAATCAGACAGATTAGATTTCAAACCAAACACTGTAATAAGAGATGAAGAAGGACACTATATCATATTTAATGGGTTTATCCAACAAGAAGATCTAACAATTGTAAATATTTATGCCCCTAACATGGCAGCAGCCAATTATATAAACCAATTAATAACAAAATTATAGAAACACATTGATAATAATACAATAGTAGTATGTGACGTTAAAACCCCTCTTTGCAATGGACAGATCATCTAAGCAGAAGATCAACAAGGAAACAAGGGCTTTGAATGACACCCTGGACCAGATGGACTTTACAGATATATTCAGAGCATTCCATCCTAAAGCAACAGAATGCACATTCTTCTCAAGTGCACAAAGAACATTCTCCAGAATAGATCACATATTGGGTCACAAATCAAGTCTCAACCAGTACCAAAAGACTGGGATCATTCCCTGCATATTTTTAGACAACAATGCTTTGAAACTTGCACTCAATCACAAGAGGAAATTTGGAAAAAAACTCAAATACATGGAGGTTAAAAAGCATCCTACTGAATAATGAATGGGTCAACCAGGAAATTAAAGAAGAATCTTTAAAAAGTCATGGAAACAAATGAAAATGAAAACACAACTGTTCAAAACTTTTGGGATACAGCAAAGGCGGTCTAAGAAGGAAGTATATAGCAAAACAAGCCTTTCTCAAGAAACAAGAAAGGTCTCATATACACAACATAACCTTGCACCTAAAGGAGCTGGAGAAAGAACAGCAAATAAAGCCAAAACCCAGCAGGAGAAGAGAATTAATAAAGATTAGAGCAGAAATCAATGAAATAGAAACCAAAAGAACAGTAGAACAGATCAATGAAACTAGGAGCTGGTTCTTTGAAAGAATTAATGAGATCGATAAACATCTGGCCAGACTTATCAAAAAGAAAAAAGAAAGGACCCAAATAAGTACAATCATGAATGAAAGAGGAGAGATCACAATCAACACTTTAGAAATACAAGCAATTATAACAACATATTATGAGCAACTATATGCCAACAAATTAAGCAATCTGGAAGAAATGGATGCATTCCTAGAGAGGTATAAATTGAAATAGGAATAAATAGAGAACCTGAACAGACCCATAACCAGCAAGGAAATTGAAGCAGTAATCAAAAATCTCCCAACAAACAAGAGTCCAGGGCCAGATGGCTTCCCAGGGGAGTTCTACCGAACATTTATAGAAGAATTAATACCTATTCTTCTGAAGCTGTTTCAAAAAATAGAAATGGAAGGACAACTTTCAAATTTTCTATGAAGCCAGGATTACCTTGATATCAAAACCAGACAAAGATCCCACCAAAAAAGAAAATTATAGACCAATATCCCTGATGAACATGGATGCAAAAATTCTCACCAAGATACTAGCTAATAAGATCCAACAGCACATTAAAAGGATTATTCACCATTACCAAGTGGGATCAATTCCTGGGCTGCAATGGTGGTTCAACATCCCCAAATCAATCAATGTGACACAATACATTAATAAAAGAAAGGACAAGAACCATATGATCCTCTCAATAGAGGCAGAAAAAGCATTTGACAAAGTACAGCATCCTTTCTTGATTAAAACTCTTCACAGTGTAGGGATAGAGGGAACATACCTCAATATCTTAAAAGCCATATATGAAAAGCCCACAGGGAATATTATTCTCCCATCCAAGTACTAACCAGGCCCGACCCTGCTTAGCTTCCGAGATCAGATGAGATCAGGCACATTCAGGATGGTATGGCCGTAGACCAGGGAATATTATTCTCAATGGGGAAAAACTGAAAACTTTTCCCCTAAGGTCAGGAACAGGACATGGATGTCCACCCTCACCAGTGTTGTTCAACATAGGACTAGAAGTCCTAGCCTCGGCAATCAGAAAACAAACAGAAATAAAAGGCATCTGATTCAGCAAAGAAGAAGTCAAACTCTCACTCTTCACAGATGACATGATATTCTATGTGGAAAACCCAAAAGACTCCACTCCAAAACTGCTAGAACTCATACAGGAATTCAGCAAAGTGGCAGGATATAATATCAATGTACAGAAATCAGTTCCATTTCTATTAACTAACAATGAGACAGAAAAAAGAGAAGTTAAAGAGTTGATCCCATTTACAATTGCACCAAAAACTATAAGATATCTAGGAATAAACCTAACCAAAGAAGCAAAGGATCTATACTCAGAAAACTATGGAACACTCATGAAAGAAATTGAGGAAGACACGAAGAAATAGAAAAACATTCCATCCTCATGGATTGAAAGAACAAATATTGTTAAAATGTCTATGCTACTGAGAGCAATCTACACATTCAATGCAATCCCTGTCAAAATACCATCAACTTTTTTCACAGAAATGGAACAAATAATCCTAAAATTTGTATGGAACCAGAAAAGACCCTGAATAGCCAAACAAATGTTGAAAAAGAAAAGCAAAGCTGGTTGGCATCACAATTCTGGGCTTAAATCTCTATTACAAAGCTGTAATTATCAAGACGTTATGGTACTGGTACAAAAACAGACACATGGATCAATGGAACAGAATAGAGAACCCAGAAATGGACCCTCTACTCTAGGGTCCACTAATCTTTGACAAAGGAGGAAACAATAATTAATGGAAAAAAGACAGTCTCTTCCAACAAATGGTGTTGAGAAAATTGGATAGCCACATGCAGAAGAATGAAATGACCATTTTCTTATGCCATACTCAAGATGGATGAAAGCCTTAAATGTGAGACAGGAATCCATCAAAATCCTAGAGGAGAACACAGTGAGCAACCTCCGTGACCTCAGCCACAGCAACCTCTTGCTAGACAAGTCCCCAAAGGCAAGGGAAACAAAGGCAAAGAGAAACTACTGGGATTTCATCAAGATAAAAAGCTTTTGCACAGCAAAGGAAATGGTTGATGAAACCAAAAGACAACTGACAGAATGGGAGAAGATATTTGCAAATGTCTTATCAGGTAAAGAGCTAGTATCCAAAATCTATAAAGAACTTATCAAACTCAACACCCAAAGAACAAATAATCCAATCAAGAAATGAGCAAAAGACATGAACAGACATTTCTCCAAAAAAGACATACAAATGGCCAACAGACACATGAAAAAATGCTCAACATCACTAGGCATCAGGGACATACAAATCAAAGCCACAATGAAATACCACCTCACACCACTCAGAATGGCTAAAATTAACAAGTCAGGAAACTCCCACTCTTTGAGTTCTCTCAGACATGCATCTGGGAAACACCAGACACTGGTAACAAAGAGAGTGGCATGAAATACTCAAAGTTCTGAATGGGAAAATTCTGCAGCCAAGAATACTCTATCCAGCCAGGCTGTCAGAATAGAAGGTCTGATAAAGAGTTCCCAGACAAACAAAAACTAAAGGAGATATTAAAGAGGACTCTTTGAGCAGAAAGGAAAGACCAAAAGTGACAGTATAGAGTTAGAAAAAACAAAGGCAGTTAAAATGAGTATTCCTGCAAAAAATCAGTCAAGGAACTCACACACACAAAAGGATATAAATTATACTTAAAAAGTGGGGAGGAGAGAAAAGAATTGGTTCAAACTTAAAATATCATCAACTTATTATAGACTGCTATTTGCAGAAGAGGTTATATACAAACCTAATGGTTACCATATATCAAAAACCACTAATAAATACGCAAAGAATAAAGAGAAATAAATCCAAATATATCATCAAAGATAAACAGCAAAACATAAAAGAGGGAACGATAAGAAAGGATTAAAGAAAATCCTCAGAAAAAAGTAATAAAATGGCAATAAATACATATCTATAAATAATGGTTTTGAATGTAAATGGACTAAATGCTCTAATCAAAAGACATAGGGTGACAGAATGGATTAAAAAAAAAAAGACCTATCTAATGTCGCATAAAAGAGACTGTTTTTAGTCCTAAAGGCACATGCAGATTGAACGTGAAAGGATGGAAAAACATTTATCATGCAAACGTTTGTCAAAAGAAAGCCAGAGTAGCAAATGGACAAAATAGACTTTAAAACAAAGACTGTAACCAGAGACACAGGACACTATATAGTAAGAAAGGGGACAATCCAACAAGAAGATATAACAATTGTTAATATTTATTCACCCAACTTGGGAGCACCCAAATATATAAAATATATAACAAACATAAAAGAACTAATTGACAATAATTCAATTATACTAGGGGACTTTAACACCCACTCATTACAATGGACAGATCATCTAAGCAGAAAATCAACAAGGAAGCAATGGCTTTGAACGACACACTGGAATAGATGGACTTAACAGGTATATTCAAAACATTCTATCCTAAAGCACAAGAATACACAGTCTTTGCAAGTGCACATGGAACATTCTCCCAAATAGGTCACATATTGCCACAAAACAGGTCTCAACAAATTCAAGAAGATTGAAATCATACCATGCATATTTTCTGACTACAATGCTATGAAATTAGAAGTCAAACACAAAAAATAAAGTAAAATTAAATTAAATTAAATTAAAAATCTGGAAACTAGAACTCAACCACACACACAATACAAAAAAAAAAAAAAAAAAAAAATCGGGAAAGACCACAAATACATGGAGGTTAGAGAACATGCTACTAAATAATGAATCAGTCATCCAGGAAATAAAAGAAGAAATAAACGTGTACATGGAAACAAATGAAAATGAAAACACAAAAGTCCAAAACCTCTGGGATACAGCAAAAGCAGTTCTAAGTGGGAAGTTTTTATCCATACAGGACTACCTCAAGAAGCAATAAAAATCTCAAATAACCCACCTAACCTTACACCTAAAGGAGCTAGGAAAAAAGCAACAAGCAAGGGCACCTGGGTGGCTCAGTCGTTAAGCATCTGCCTTTGGCTCAGGTCATGATCCCAGAGTCCTGGGATAGAGTCCCACATCAGGCTTCCTGCTCAGAGGGAAGCCTGCTTCTCCCTCTCCCACTCCCCCTGCTTGTGTTCCCTCTCTCACTGTCTCTCTGTCAAATAAATAAATAAAATCTTAAAAAAAAAAAAAAAAGAGCAACAAGCAAAACTTAAAAAATAAATAAAAGAGCAGAAGGAAGGAAATAATAAAGATTAAAGCAGAAATAAAAGATAAAGAAAATAAAAAAGAGAATAGAACCATGAGCTGGTTCTTTGAAAAATATCAATAAAATTGATAAACTTCTAGTCAGACTTATAAAGAAAAAAAGAGAAAGGATTCAAATAAATAAAATCACAAATGGGAGAGGAGAAATAATAACTAACCTCACAGAAATACAAAAAATCATAAAAGAATATTATAAAAAAACTATATACTAATAAATTGCACAACCTAGAAGAAATGGAGAAATTCCTAGAAACATATAAATTACCAAAACTGAAACAGGAAGAAATAGAAAATTTGAACAGACTGATAGCTACCACAGGAATTGAATCAGTAATCAAAAAACTCCCAACAAACAAAAGTCCAGGACCAGATGGCTTGACAGGTGAATTCTACCAAATACTTATAGAGTTAGTACCTATTCTTCTCAAACTGTTACTAAAAATTGAAAAGGAAGAAAAAAATTCCAAATTCATTCTATGAGGCCAGCATTAATCTGACACCAAAACCAGATAAAGAAGCCACTAAAAGAGAAAACTAAAGGCCAACATCCCTGATGGATATGAATGCAAAAATTCCCCCAAAAATACTAGCAAACAAAATCCAACAATACATTTTAAAAAAATCATTCACCATGATCAAGTGGAATTTACTCCTGCATTATAAGGGTGATTCAATATTCAAAAATCAATCAACATGGTACATCATATCAATAAGAAAGAATAAGAACGATATGATCATTTCAATAGACATAGAAAGATCATTTGACAAAGTTACAACATCTACTCGTGATAAAAACCATCAACAAAGTAGGCTTAGAGGGAACATACCTCAAATAATAAAGGCAGTATATGAAAAAACCACAATTAACATCATCCTTAGTGGGAAAAAAAACTGACAGCATTTCCCCTAAGGTCAGGAACAAGAGAGGGATGTCCACTCTAACCACTTTTTTTCAACATAGTACTAGAAGTCCTAGCCACAACAATCAGACAATAAAATGAAATAAAACGTATCTAAATTAGTAAGGAAGAAATAAAACTTTTACTATTTACAGATGACATGATATTATATATAGAAAACATGAAAGACTCCACCAAAACAGCTAGAACTGATAAAAAATTCAGCAAAGTCACAGGATACAAAATCGATCTACATAAAACTGTTGCATTTCTATACAGCAGTAATAAATAAGCAGAAAGAGAAATTAAGAAAACAATCCCATTTACAACCACACAAAAAGTAGTAAGATACCTAGGAATAAACCTAACCAAAGAGGTGAAAGACCTGAAGTCTTAAAACTATAAAACACTGGTAAAAGAAATTGAAGACTATACAAAGAAATGGAAAGACATTCCATGCTCATGGATTGCAAGAACAAATATTGTTAAAATGCCTACACTACCCAAAGCAATTTATACTTGATGCAATCATTGTCAAAATACCACCAACATTTTTCACAGAACTAGAACAAACAATCCTAAAATTTGTATGGAACCACAGGAGACCTCAAATACCCAAAGCAATCTTGAAAAAGAAAGCAAAACTGGAGACATCACAATTCTGGACTTCAAGTTACATTACAAAGTTATAGTAATCAAAACAGTATGGTACTATCAATCAAGGCAACAGAATGGAAAACCCAGAAATGAACCCACAACTACATGGTCAATTAATCTTTGACAAAGCAGGAAAGAATATCCAATGGGAAAAAGTCTCTTCAACCAATTGTGGTTGGAAAACTAAACAGCAACATGCAAAAATTGAAACTGGATCATTTTCTTACAACATACACAAAAATAAAGTCAAAATGGATTAAAGACCTAAATGTGAGAATTGAAATCATAAATATCCTAGAAGAGAACACAGACAGTATCTTCTTCGATATTGGCTGTAGTAACTTCTTTCTATGTAAGTCTCCTGAGGCAAGGGAAACAAAAGCAAAAATAAACAATTGGGATTTCATCAAAATAAAAAGCTTCTGCACAGCAAAGGAAACAATCAACAAAACTAAAAGGCACATAATAATAAATAAAATCTTTTAAAAATGGGGGGTGGCACACCTGGGTGCCTCAGTCCATTAAATGTCTGCCTTCAGCTCAGGTCATAATACCAGGGTCCTGGGATTAAGTCCCACATTGGGCTCCCCGCTCAGCAGGGAGTCTTCTTCTCCCTCTCCCTCTGCCTTCCACTCCCCTGCTTATGCTCACTCTCTCTTTCTGTCAAATAAATAAATAAAATCTTTTAAAAAAATAAAATGCAACATATGGGGTGGGAGAAGATATTTGCAATTGACATATCTGCTAAACAGTTAGTATCCAACATATATAAAGAATATATCAAACTCAACACCCAAAAAACAAATAATACAATTAAAAAATGGACAGAAGACAGGAATAGACATTTTCCCAAAGACATACAGATGGCCAACAGACACATGAAAAGATGGTCATCACTATCACTTATCATCAAGGAAATGCAAATCAAAACTACAATGAGCTATCACCTCACACTTGTCAGGATGGTTAAAATTTAAAAAAACCCACAAGAAACAACAGGTGTTGGCAAGGATGTAGAGAAAAAGGAACCCTCTTGCATCATTGGTGGGAATACAAGCTGGTGCAGTCACTCTGGAAAATAGTATGGAGGTCCCTCAAATTAAAAATAGAACTACCCTACAATCCAGCAATTGCAAAAACACTAATTCAGAGGGATACATGCAGCCCTATGTTTATAACAGCATTATTTACAATAGCCAAGACATGGAAGTAGCCCAAGTGTCCACTGACTGATGAATGGATAAAAAAGATGTGGAATATATATATGAATTATATATATATAGGAGTATATAATTCAATATTCATTATTATGTATATAATGGAATATTATAAAGCCATAAAAAAGAATGAAATCTTGTCATTTACAATGACATGGATGGAGCTAGAGTGTATTATGCTAAGCAAAATAAGTCAGACAGAGAAAAACAAATACCGTAGGATTTCACTCATATGTGGAATTTAAGAAACAAAACAAATTATCAAAGGGAAAAATAAGAGAGAGAGAGACAAATCAAGAAATAGATTCTTGGGGCTCCTGGGTGGCTCATTCCATTGAGTGGCCACCTTTTGCTTTTGGCTCAGGTCATGATCTCTGAGTGGTGAGATTGAGCCCCAAATCGAGCTCTGTGCTCACTGCGTAGTCTGCTTGTCCCTCTTCCTCCCCCTCTGCCCTTCCCCCTGGTGGCACATAGGCATGCTCCCTCTGTCTCAAATTAATTAATTAATTAATTAATTAATTAATTAAATTTTAAAATAAAAAAAAGAAATTGATTCTTAATTATAGAGACCAATCTGATGGTTACCAGAGGGGAGGGTTTGGAGAGAGGGGTTAAATAGATGATGGTAATTAAGCAGTGCACTTGTCGTGATGAGTACAGGGTAATGTATGGAAGTGATGAATCATTATATTATACACATAAAAGTAAAATGATACTTCATGTTAACTAATTGGAATTAAAATAAAAAAATAAAACTAAAAAATAAAACATTTATTAATTTAAAAAAACTTTCAAGTGCTCACATAGTATGCCAATTTATAGTAACTCAATTTCTGTTCCTTGTTTCTATAATCATTGCTTATTTTGAATTTCCTACTTAAACACACATACAAATCTAGGTCGGGGGATAGGGGCAGGGAGGATCACATAACTGAGTCCTCAGAGTAATCATGTCGAATACAATGTTAACCAAAAGATAAGTAATAAAGCAGTGACATATATATGCACAAACCAATGTATATAATATGCATATGTAAATATAACATATATAGAGACATATATGCACAAATGAATATATGTAATATATATAGATATATGTACAAAAGATACATATATATATGCATACATAAAACTCAAAGGTAAGTACAGCACTTGTTTTAATTAGACCTTAGAGCAAAAATGATTTTGGTTTTATGTGAATGAGTATTTTATCACTGAAAATGTTTAGAATGGCTGGTGGTAATAAAAAGTAGACCAACTTTTAGTTGGGTTTTTATTGTTTTCAAATTCTCTACAGACAATCCAATCCCTGCCCTTTGTATTCCACTACTTGAGCTGAATCTCTATAATAGCTGCAAACTGTTCTGAGACTGACCAAAAAAGTAAATAAATAAATGAAGGAATGCATCAATTTCAGCACTTTTAAATATTCTAAGAAAGTCAAAGGAATTTTAACTAAAGATTTCCCTTTCACATAGCTTTCCACTTTTATTAACCGATTGGCTAGGAGCTAGAACTAATTGATAGATTTAGTTGTGTAAACTTCATGGCTAGAGGCAGCTCTCAGGGAATATGCGACTGCATAAATAGAGTACTCGATTAAGTTGTAGAGCCCCAGGGAGCAGCCTGGACACTGATTATGTAAATATAACAGATGGCTAAGCAAATGCTATGCTGTACTAAGACTAGGTTTGTTGTAGTAATCTATGTTTATATAGAAGATTTAAGAGGCAGGCTATGCAACTTTTTGAGAACAAACCAGGTATTGACAGTACCATTCTCTCATGAAAATTATTTTAGAATGGGTTGGAATTTTTTCAAGTTAACATTCTCTGGAGAAACCTACACTGTTTAACTGTCCCCAGTAGTTTTGTTATGCTTTGTGTGTTTTAAAAAGTGTTCTTTCCTGGGGCACCTGGGTGGCTCAGTTGTTAAGCGTCTGCCTTCAGCTCAGGTCATGATCCCAGGGTCCTGGGATCGAGCCCCACATTGGGCTCCCTGCTCAGCGGGAAGCCTGCTTCTCCCTCTCCCCCTCCCTCTGCTTGTGTTCCTGCTCTCACTCTCTCTCTCTCTCTGTCAAATAAATAAATAAAATCTTTTTTTAAAAAAGTGTTCTTTCCTGAAGAATAGTGTGAAATAATGACAGACCTAATCAATTTAGTGAGGGTTGTGCCACTTGAATACAGAACTGGTAAACAATTTCCATTGAGAAAGAAGTTTATGAATGAATACTCTTTGAAATTCAGACACTGTGTCAAGCAGAACACTGTGCACTGGTTATCAATCCCAAGGACTACAAACACTTCTGCCTACTGCATTGGTATCAGAGTTGCCAAGGAAAACGATGCAGTCAAGCACTGGATGGAACAAAGCTTTACTCACATAAGAAAGAGAGCAAGATCATCTCCAATAGTGAGTTAGCCTCACATGACTAGTGGGTCCCCCACCCCCATGGAGTCTGGAAATTGAGGATATGCCTGAGGGCCAGTGATTTACATGCTTATATAGAATAAAGGCATATTCAATGAGCTTGCAACAGGGAAAGAGCTTTGCACACAAGGCAAGAAGCCTGGCGGACTGTGTGGGCTCTTTATCTCTTGGTAAGAAAGTGATCTGGACCAAAGATATATTCATACACAGTCAAGTAGGTGTCAAAAGACTGCACAACCGCTTTTCTCAATGCTATGTGTGCTCTTATTTAATCCTGACCTCAATGTTTAAGTTAAGTGCAGATACTTACCACTTTAACTGAGGTAACAAAGGTTAAAATAGAAAAAAAAAATGATTTTAAAAAATCATCGGTGCAATACTGTACATTAAATAGACACCAGAAGAGTAAAGATGCACTGGAGCGGTCATGATAAGACTAGAGATTGATGTACACTTAAATGCCTCCACTTAAAAGACTTTAATATTCAGAAAGTGACCCCTCTTTTCTATCTTTCATCGGACCAAGAAAACTAGGAAAAAAATGTCAGACAGATGTGTTTTTGGTATGACTTACTTGTTTTCATTGTGAATTCAGAAGTAGAGGATCATATAGGAAGAAATATCGTGCAAGAGTCTTGGAAACTTAAGCCTGAATTATATGCAGATGAAAAAAAGTCTAAGTACCATCCAACAAACAGAATAGAATTCTTAATTAGTACCCTAAATCTCAGGCTTGTATCTACTGCAGCTTGTAGATGCCAATCACTGCTTAAGCAGGTAATCTTTATTAGAAGAGTACTAGCTTGAAAAAGGAATTGTGTGTCTTAATGTCATTCATTCTAACATATACATTAAGTACTTACTATAGGCCACTTGAATCTTAAAGTCTAACTCCGTATCTGCTAATTTACCTTATGAGAAGTTGTATCAAGTGCCCTTGTTAAAAACAGAGATTGTTAAATTGTCTCCTGGGATATCAATTCAATGTGTTAGAAAAGTCTCAGGACAACATTTTATTAAGCATTTCAAGTACTATTACCAGACATGTGTGGAAACCTAATCTAAATAACTTATAGTTAAAACCAAAAGCATAACTACTTTAACTAGAGGAATCGCATTTGTGATAAATTATCTGAGTGAAAACAATTAAAAGTGGTATTTTTTTAGTGTTCTCTTATTGTAGTGTCTATACACAATTACATTGCTCATTTTTAAATAATAGATTCATTTTGAGATTTTGCAAATTATATCATTCTCCTTCTAATCTACTAAAGAGATTCCTGCTGAAACTAGTTTAAGGGAGCCTGGGTGGCTCATTTGGTTAAGTGTCTCCCTTGGGCTCAGGTCATGGGATCCAGCCCCATGTCGGGCTCTCTGCTCTCTGCTCTGTTTCTCTCTCTCCCTCTGCCTGCTGTTCCCCCTGCTTGTGCTCTCTCTCTTTCTTTGTCAAAGAAATAAATAAAATCTTAAAAAAAAAAAAAGACAAAGAAAGGAGAGGAAAGGAAAGGAAAGGAAAGGAAAGGAAAGGAAAGGAAAGGAAAGGAAAGGAAAGGAAAGGAAAGGAAAGGAAAGGAAAGGAAAGGAAAGGAAAAGGAAAGGAAACACAGGGAAAGGAGAGGAGAGGAGAGAGAAAAAGACTACTTAGTTTAAAGATTGTCACCTCATGCTAACATTTAAGAACATAACCAAAAGCCCAGAATGCTACCCAAGATTATGCCTAAGAGGGTATATGACCTAGGACCTCCTCATAAAAGTTCCAATTCCCACCAAATAACACCACTTGTCTTCTTGATAGATATAAACAGGATCTACCTAAAAGAAGTTATCAAGGGCCATATGCTTTGGGGAGGGAGAGAGGGAGGGCAAGAGCTCCACAGATTTGCTCCTGTAATGGTGGTTGCAGTAGCACAGTTAAGATAGCAGATAGACATGTTTGTGCACTCATATACATATAGACATATATATGTGGCACAATTTATTTTCAGTGCTAGCAGCCTGGTCATGCAAAATATGATCTTTTTTTTTTTTTTCACTGAAAATTTAGTAGATATTGCCATACCACCAACTTGAGTTTGTTGACAGTTTTCTCTTTCATTTAAGATAGAAAAGAAAAACAACTAATGATATCTTTAACTATTGTCTAGTTGCCAGACGGATCTCCAAGAGACACTTAACATCTTATATGAAAGAAATGACCTCAGGCAATAGATCATATCTAGTATTATACCACATGGTCAGCAACTAATTCAGCTGTCTTGAAATATTTCTTTTTTTTTTTTTTTCGAAATAGTTCTTTAAGCAGATGAATGATATTGCCTTATATGCAGTCTTATACCCCAGACTCATAATGAAATTAGAATTTTAATCCTCTACTATTAGTTTAACATCATAGTTTAAAAGGATGTTTAATTTCTTCAGGAAAGATATGCCAAGCCAGTTCTGTATTTAATCTACTATACCAAAATAAGTTCTAGCATTTCTAGTTAAATGAAAATAAGCAAATATATTAATTCTAGGTAAAATAATTCATCAGTAGACCTTTATGTTTTACATATTTGTTTATCAGTAGAGGAGCCTCCAAATTCTTTACCAACATAGTTATAAAGGAAAGTACAATGCATTTTGAAACTAGGCAAGGTCAAAAGTTTTACTTTACTGTTATGCAGGCTAACAGAGTACAAAGAAAGCCAATTTCCTACTCATAACAAAGACACTAAATAGGTAAAATTTACTAGATGGAAAAACTACAATGTAAATAAAACAAAATTTAAATACAATATTTTGTTCCTAGAAGAGTTACAACGAATTTATAAATTGCAATTCCTCAAGAGAGAGATAATTAGACTCAGCAAATAATTTTAAATCTATTTCACTAGCCTTTTTTGATTGTTAGATTGATCAATAACAATACTGTGTTTCATTCTTTTCTAAATGCACAAGGGTCTAACTTTCTTTTTTAATAATTATTTCTACTGAAATAGTTATAAATCTTTTCCTTGAAATTTGTTTTAGAAAGAAGTAGCACCTAATAAGTTTACCAGGTGGATATTATTAATTCTAAAATTATTAATTTATATTTCTTTTCACGCATAATTTAATGCCAAAAACATCTAAAGAGTCGAATGTTTAATTTTTTACTCTGTGATGATACTTTTAGTAAGCAACATGCTGTAGGTAATGAAAGAAGTGGGTATAAGCTAACAACGATGAGAACTCAGGGTTACTTATACTACTATGATCTTACCTAAATAAAAATATTGGTAGCCGTAATAATAGTGAAGTCACCAAGAAAATAGATTACTTTTTGGGAAAAATAAATTATTATGTAATTCCATAGTGATAACTGAGATAACTGGAAAAGTAGGAAGCAAAGATAAAAATTGATGTCAGAAGAAGGATACTAACATGTAGGATCAGTGGCTGGAAGAATTTCTAAATGCATGAGTCATACTGACTTGACTGTTCTATCTTTTCCTCTTTTCCCCTTCCAAAAGCACTTGGAAAATGATCATTTAAATTTCTACCTGATCCTCCTTACAAGTTTGGAAACAATGTTGCCTTGAATACAATATGAAATTACTGTTAACAGAATATTCGTCTTGTTGAAAAGTCCTCATAGATTCCTTGATACAGAAAAATGTTTTCCTGTTTTCTGTGACTAAATAGATTCTTATTGGAGGGGCCATCTTAGAAGCCCTAACATGCTGAAAGAATTGCAGCACTGATTATACAAGAAGCTGGGAAAGTAAAATTTACTTGGATTTGAGTTATTTTTTAAAGTGAAGTTTTAAATCCATTTAAGCTAAATATACCAAGAAAGGGACATCTTTACAAGGATGTTTGATGTTGCTATTAATCTTTTTAAATGCTTAAATAGAACCCATAAAACTTCAAAAAATGGAACTTTCAGAGTGGCTATTAATTCAATTTGAATAGACCCTGGAACTTGCATTGTAGAAGGAGCAGCCTTTTGAAATGAATATTGGTATCTTTTCCAAGTGATTAGAAGAAAGCTTATCATTTATGCAGTCCTGGTCCCTAATCATATCTTTAAGGGTCATGAAAGCTGTTGTTACAAATTATCTGAATATTATTTTCCAGATTATTTTTCCTTTGGACTTCATTTTATAGAATTGGATTGCATAGTCCTTCATTAATTACATAATTTCATTCAGAATCCATGTGCTATAATCACTGTGGACACCCCACCCATATCCCCTCAACACCTACCATTCCAGTTCTTGTTAATGACTTCTCTATACGTCAGTCTACTCTGCATGATGGCTTTCCCTAGCCCAGGAAGGGCATACAACCAAGACAGTTGGTACTGGAAATAAGGTTCCAGGAAGTAAATACCTAGGTTAAAATTCTAGAATTGTATCAATTATCAGCCATATTCAACAAGGAAACCTTTACTGAGGATGACTGGAGTAATAATAACCTCTAATATGCTATAGCTTTACCATTATTAAGACTTTCAAGTGTTTTGGACTAAGATAGGATAGTGGTGGAAGGGAATTTATTAGATTATGCAAATAGCTGTAGCACTTGAGAAAATATGGGGGCAATAGTATTTAAAAGGATCGAGTATGGGTTGACTATTGTTCCTCTATAGGAAGAAAATAATAGGTTTGGGTACTCAGACCATAGTGTTAAAGCCAAAAGGCTTCCGTTACAACATTTTAAAATTATCTTTTTTTCCTGAAGTACAAGGGCAGACTGTGCTGAAAATCAGACCCAAGATTTTACTGTAATCAAGTGGTAGAGTTAAAAAGAAAATTCACAGTCCCAGAAACCTACTATGCTAAAATCCAGGCCCTAGTAGGAAAGGAAGAGTATTCCTGAGACCAGGAATGGAACAATAGGGCACAAACAAATGAAATATTGAACATCAAGATTCTTTTATAGGGAATTTGGGCCAGAAAAAGAGGTCCCCTCACCCATGCAATTGAACATCTCATTCTCATTGCCTGAAAACTGAAATAGTTTTATCAGACATGATTTCTTCATATAATGATGCTTGTTGTTCCTAAGATCTGCTACCTCCTCCACTCATTGCTTCTTGACCAAGAGTTAGGGTCAATTATCAACATAATCTTGTTAAGGGAAGAAATATGTTATCCCCCAGGAAGATCCGGAACCTGACTGATATGTACCCACAGGAGAACGTATGTGACATTAGATATTGAAGGGACTAGAATGCAGTGGCAGAATATATGGCTAGATATGCAGAAGTTTAATGATGTGGAGTTACTCTTGTGACTTAGTGTATAATGTTCTGGCCAAGGTTCCTGGAGCTGTCCTAATACACTGGAAGAATGATCTGTGAAAATTGGGAACACTGATTTATATTAAATTAAGTGGAGACATTGTAACTAGGCAGCATATTGAGGAAGAGGTCAAATAGTTCTGAAGGTAGGTCATGCTAAAATGGATCTCTTATGTAAGACCAAAGAATTTACCAGCTGATAATGATCTCTGGGAGGATCAAAAAAATATTCCCTTCACTAAAGTGATAAGAAATGTTGTGGTGTGGGGTTCTAGCATCTTTGATATATTCAGTGGTGATTGTCCTTTCAAATGCAAGGTTGATATTAAGAATTGCTGCTATCATTTTGGGCTCTCCAGTGATAATTCTGAATGATGGGATTCCGAAATAGCAGAGGACAGGTGGCAATATTTAAACATCATATGTGAGGCCTAGGCAATGACTGCATGGCACCAATGATAGAGCAGCAAGCAGCTGACCTTCGTTCCCAGGGATTTGAGGTAGGTGGCTAGTACACAATGATATTCCTAAGGACAAAATATGCAGGCAGTCATTGAGGACACTGCTTCATTTATATAACTAAAATTAATCAAAAGCAGGTGAGCAGAAAGCTGATGGCAGTCACCACTAAAGGTAAATCACTGTCCCTAAGAGAGTTTTTAGACCTAAGCATGGTATGAGACCCAGAACTCAGCAATAGAAGAGGAGATAAAAATCTATGGCAAGTATATTCAGCAGCTATTCCCTAAATGTCAGATTAGGGAAGAGAGAATACCGCAGATCGTTCAAAAGCCGTCAGATATGGGTTGTGTGCTGACACTGAAACTAGGAGCATACAACACCATCATGGCCTCGTATAAGAGTGGGGGCATATATAAGTGAGATGTAAAATTAATTTCTGACACAAAGCCATCTCATATTGGGCCTAATGGGTCATGGAAACACTCTGCAGTCATTCCCCAGTTTGTTGAATACATAATTGTGATGGACATACTTAACAGCTGGCACAACTATTGCATCATTTCTGACATGTGCATTAACAATATGATAGGAAAAACCAAGTAGAGGCTCATGAAAATGTTCACCCCTGCAAACCTGAACCCAGACTGTAAATAACAAGCAATAAAGCATCCTGGGTAGAACGGCAGAGATTAATACATCTCTTAAAGACTCAAATAATATAAAGCTAGTTGTCTCATCATATTCTCATTTAACTAACTAGCTTAATCAAAAATCAGATGTATCATGCAAATTTACAGTATATTTCTATAAACTTAACCCCATGATAACCCCAAATGCAGCTGTTATGCTGGATGTGTTTTCTTTATTAGAATCAAAAATCTAGCCCTTGTTCTTGGTATGAATTTATTTAGTGAATGCTTTTCAATCTGTTATCAAGAAAAGAATCAAAAGCTATTTCAATCTTCCTGAGAAGAACAACAGCATGCATTCATTGTCTTACCCCAGGGCTATGATGAACTTTTGGTTTCTGTCTCAGTGTAGCCCAGAGATCTTGATTGCTTTAACATTCTTCAGAAAAAAAATATGTTGGCAATTATATTGATAACACTTTATTAACTGAATCTGGTAAACAAATGGTAGCAAGTACTCTAGATATATTGGCTCCACCATAGCTTGTATTACCAGAAACTCTGGCCTGGTTGGAAGTCGTAATGACCCTTAAAAGGCACAGTAAATGTGTCAGCTTAGGAATGACAACCTGCAATTTAGACATTGAATCATCGACCATTATATGATGCTATGTTTGTGAATACATGGATCTGTGGAAGTAGAAGTGGTCCCTCTTATCATTACCAGTGAAACATTTGGGAAATTTATATTTTCAATCTTTATAATTGTAAGCATTTAAGGATTGGAAGTCCTGTTTTCAGTAATGGGGGTAATACTTCTACCAGAGTACATAATAAGAGCTCCAATAAGCATAAATCTATGGCTCATGCCTAGTCAACTTGAGCTCTTCATGATTGTAGATTGACAAGCAAAGAAAGGATTTACAATGCTGGTATGATTAATTGACCCTGATCATCATAAAAAGATAGGGTTGTTGCTACATAAGGAAACAGGAAAGAGTATGATGCAAGTTAAAGAAATTCATGTGGGGCTCTTTATATGTCTAGCACAAATGGACAACTGTAGCAATCACAGCCAGAGATGAGTACAGTATTAAAGGGGCTTAGACACTTCAACCATAGGTTATTTCATTGGGTAATCAACCTAAATTAGCACAAATGCTGACCAAAGATGAGTGAGGCCCAGAATGCATAATAATGGACAGAGAGTATGCATAGCAATTATAGCCTCTTCTTCATAAGGGTCTTAGCTATTTTTGGCTATGCTCTTTTATATAAGATTTAGAATTAGCTTGCCAATATTCAAAAAAAAATTTGGGATATTTATTGAAATTTAAATGTACATCTAAATAAATCAAGAATAAGAGAAGAAAATATAATGGGATTTAAAATACCTAGAACTAAAAGATTATAAAAACTTAACACATCAAACCTGTGGGATGCAAGACAAGAGTACAGTAATACTTATATTAGAAAAGAAAAGAAGCGAAAATGCAAAAAAAAAAAAAAAAAGCCAGTGTAATATTGAAGGAGAACAAATTTAGAGGACTGATATTATCTGATTTCAAGACTTACTATAAAACTACAGTAATCAAGACAGTATAGTATTGGTGAAAGAACGAACAAATAGATCAATGAAACAGGGAGCTCAGAAACAAAATCACATAAAAATAGTCAAGTGATCTTTAACAAAGGAGCAAAGACAATCCAATGGAGCAAAGACACTCATTTCAACTAATGGTGTTGGAACAATGGGACATCCATTGTAAAAAAAAAAAAAAAGGAATCTAGAAACAGACCTCATACCCTCCATGAAAATTGACTCAATGGTTCACAGACTTAACTGTACATAAACTCCCTAGAAGATAACATAGGAGAAAACCTAGATGACCTGAGGTATGGTGATGCCTGTTTAGATAAAACCACCAAAGACCTGGTCCATGAAATAAATCATTGATAACCTGACTTCATTAAAATTAAAAACTTTTCTGTGAAAGACAGTGTCAAGAGAATTAAAAGACAATCCACAGATTGGAAGAAAATATTGCAAAAGACACATTTGATAAAGCTCTGTTATCCAAAATATACAAGGAACTCTTACAACTCCAAAATAAAAAAAAATAACCAAATTAAAATATGAGCCAAAGAATTTATATAGATAGAAAATATGTATATAAAAAGATGCTCCACACCACATGTTGTCAGGAAATGTAAATTAGAACAACAATGAGATACCACTACACAGCTATCAGAATGGCCAAAATCTGAAACATTGGCATTACCAAATGCTGGTGGGGATATGGAAAAACAGGAATTCTCGTACATTGCTGCTGAGAATGGAAAAATGGTACAGCCATTTTGGAAGACAGTCTAGCAGTTTCTTATAAAACTAAACGTATTCTCACCATATGATCTAGTAACCATGCTCCTTGGTATTTACCTAAAGGAATAGAAAACTTATATCCACACAAAACCTGAACACAGACATGTACAGCATCTTTATTCATGGTGACCAAAACTTCAAAACAACCAAAATGTCCTTGAGTAGGTGAATGGATAAATAAACTGGTACATCCAGACAAGAGAATATTATTCAATACTAAAAAGAAATAACCTTTCAAGCCAGGAAATATAGAACGTTAAATGCATATTTCTAAGAGAAAGAAGCAATCTGAAAAGGCTACTCTATGATTCCAACTATTTGACATTATGTAAAAGGCAAAACTATGGAGACAATAAAAAGATCAGTGGTTGCTAGGGATGGAGGGGGATAGAGGATTTCTAGGGCAGGGAAAATAGTAGGTACTATAATGATGGATATACATCAGTATACAACTGTCTAAAGCCATACAGAATATACAATGCTAAGATTAAGCCCGAAACTATAGATTTTAGGTAATTATGATCTATTAATGTAGGTTCCCATTTGATTTTTTAAAAAATGTGCCATTCTCATGAGTGATTTTGAAATTAAGGGAGACTATGCATTTGTGGGGACAGGGAATATATGGGAAATCTCTATACTTTTCCCTCAAATAGTTGTAAGCCTAAAACTGCTCTAAAAGCAAAGTGTTTACAGATGGCAAGATTGTATTCTTTTTAATGGCTGAGAAATATTTCACTATATATATATATATATATATATATATATATATACACACCACATTTTCTTTATACTTCATCTATGGATGAGCACTTTGGTTGATTCTATATGTTTGCTATTGTAAATAATGCTGCAATAAGCATGAATGTGTATATCTTTTCAAATTAGTGTTTTGTTTTCTTTGGGTAAATACCCAGTAGTGAATTACTGGATGGATGGACCTAGCGGGCATAATGCTAAGTGAAATAAGTCAGACGGAGGAAGATAAAGAATTGCACTCATTTGTGAAATTTAAGAAACAAGCAAAGAAAGAAAAAATAGGCAAACAAAAAAGACTCTTAAATACAGAGAACAAACTGGTGGTTGCCAGAAGTTGTGTGTGTTTGGGGGATGAAATAGATAAAGGGGATTAAGAGTACACTTATTGTGATGAGCACTGATTAATGTATAGAATTCTTGAATCATTATATTGTGCACCTGAAATTAATATAACAGTGTATATTAATTATATTTTAATAAAAATGAAGTCTTAAAAATATTAAAACACTGGTATAAACCAAAAGAGTGAGAGTGAGATAAGCTAAAATATTAATGAAATCAGTGGCCAATATAAGAAGTCAGTTGATATGTACAGACATTTCTGCAAAGAAGACATCCAAATGGCCAACAGACACATGAAAACGTGCTCCACATCACTCAGCATCAGGGAAATACATAAGCCACAAGGATAATCTAGTCTGAAAACCCGGTTAGGGAGAAATAAAAAGACTAACTGGTAGAATATAATATGCACTACAAGAGAGCTGCATCATTAGCAAAGGTTGTTAGTGAGGCAGGTATAAAAAGTGTGATGAAAATAGAAAGTAGAGAGAAAAGAAGAAATCAAGATAGAAGACACATAGATGATGACAGAGCCTGTGCACAAATTTGGAAGGCACACTTTTTAAGTAGGAGTAAAATGTTTGTCTTATGGTTTCTTTTTCAAGAGCTAGGACCAGAAGATGATATTACAGATCTACTATCCCTTATCAGAAACTGATGGGGCCAGATGTACTATAAATTTCAAAATTTTTCAGGCTTTTAAAAATATACATCTTGGGGCACCTGGGGGGCTCAGTCGTTAAGCGTCTGCCTTCGACTCAGGTCATGATCCCAGGGTCCTGGGATCGAGCCCCGCATCGGGCTCCCTGCTCCGCGGGAGGCCTGCTTCTCCCTCTCCCACTCCCCCTGCTTGTGTTCCCTCTCTCGCTATGTCTCTGTCTGTCAAATAAATAAATAAAATCTTAAAAAAATAAATAAAAATATACATCTTATATAGATTAACACTTCCAGCTGAGTTCAGCAGCATCTCTCAGTGCAACACACTCATAATACTCCAGCAAAATATAAGCATATCCACATTGTTCAGCTATATAAAGACTATAAATGGATTTCTCCAGTTCTGGTTTGGTTTTACCATCACCTGAGTTCAAGTCAGCTCAGCACAGGTTGAAATACCAAAATAGTTAAGGAAAAAAATCAATTTTTAGAACATTTGGATTTTGGCATAATGAATACAGTGATAATGAAAATTCCTTCAGTAGAAAAAAAAAAAAAAAAGAAAATTCCTTCAGTAGAGAAAAAATTAAGTGGATCACTTTTTAAACTTTCTTTTATTGAAATGTAATAACAATAAAATTCTAATATTCGAACTATATAAAAATTTGAGGTTCAGTTAATTTATGCTCGGAAATAAACAAGGAGTGTGACAGGCAACATTTCTGCCTTTTATTCTCCATCAAGTGGATGAAGAACATAAAGGAGCCCTACCTTGTCTTTAGAAGACATCACTTAAAAATAGAAGGGCTTGCCTAGAAATGAGTAAATTGTTTCATGAAATCTAAGATCCAATATCTTGTTAATCTTGTCTAATTTAAGTGTTATATGGACCATAAACAGATAATTAAATACAATTATTTTGAATGAATTACAAATGTATATATCTTTAGTCCTTTGAAAGTCTCACACAGCTTAGACAATGAGACATATTTGTTCAGGGAGTTTACACTGTCAGCATTCATTTCATCACTATAAACTTGCTTTGGAGTTTTTCAGTACAATTAATAAATATTAGATATTTAAAAAGTGATTTTTAAAAGACCAACTCTGATAACCAATTTATAGCTATGGAACCTGAACTTGATTTTCTTGTGCAAATTTAAGCTATACCAAGTTGGAAAATGGAACACAATAAATTGCCCAGTCCAGACTTGCTGAGAGTTGTAATTTCTTCAAATTATCCTAATTGTCCCAAACTTAAAAGAATTTATACAGTACATATTTATTATAGAACATACAGAAAAGAGTAAGTGGAAAACAATAAAATGGAAATATATATTTTAATTTCATCACTTAAATAAAAATCTGAAGTGAAGTTATAGATATTAACTTAATAATTCATTCCTCTGCAAGGGCTAGCATGTTTTTCTTAAGTTTAATACCACTGCCTCCAAAAAGCTTTTTCTTGGAGTCAAATAGTGTATTAATTTTTGTGAATAGATATAGATAGATAGATGATAGATAGGTGATAGATAGATAGATAGATAGATAGATAGATAGATAGATAGGAAGTGAGAGAGGATTACCACAGCTGCATGCTAAGCATTAGGTGATCTATATATGATTAGTTCTACAAATTAATATGTATTTATATATTTATATAGGTGCAAGGATGTAATTGTATTAATGCTGTAACTCACCATTAAAGTCATTCTTAAAACCTGGCACATTTATTCTTTTAATCCTTCTTGATTATCCAATACATGCATAATTCTAACAAACAAAAAAATAATAAAAAATGGGTGAAATAACTGAATGGTTCATGTTATGATGTGATAATTATAAATAAGTGATTAGTTATCGAATTCAACTGGTAAAATAGTATTTGAAACACAGCTTAGGATGTACACAGAAATTGGAATTTCTACTTCTGCCTGCATTGAATTTATGCACCCAGTTGCAGGCAGAGAGGTATATGCCTGTGCCACACAGAGTAGCTACTGCTACAGTTCTATCTTAATCTAGAACGGGAGAAACAAATAAGATGTGGAAGGAATAAAGTACTTCTTAAATCTTCATGGAGAGGTTGGAATTTCCTATTTGGGGACTAAGACAGGAAACTGGAAATCCTTCAGTGCACCAATGTTGATTCAAAACCTTGGGAGACTCTTGAGTGAAATCTGAAACTGGCCTCCATACATGGAGGGCAAGAAGAGACTGAAGAATGAGGCAAGCCACTCCAGATTGCTAAATGGCAGGTTTAGCAAGTAAGGGAACTTGCATATGAAGTTTGTCTTGGGCAGGCACAAGATAAGGAGATCTCCTCACCTGCCCAGCAGAAACTTAAAAAGTTTATACAGAAGCCTTAAATGTGTTCAGTACCAGTATACCATCCAGATGGTCTTAGCAACATATTGCTTTCTCCAGGTTGTGTCCTTGAAAATGGCTCCCGCTGTGGGAATGGTGGGTGGAGAGTGCATTCCAAGGACAGAGGAAGAGGTGAGGAGCCTCATATTGCCAGGCTCCAGACTGGAGGCCACATCTTCTCAATGACCTCCTTCAACAACTAAAGTCACCATACTGAGATTATAGTCACAGGTTTAGAATGTTTATATTATCCCAAAGGTCTGTGTCTAATTTTAACAGGAAACCACCAATATGATTTTAAGAAGTTCTGAGCTGGACTAAAGCCTTGTTCCCTAGAGGAATGGCCTCTGTCAATGACCACTCTGAAACTAGTGACTGTAGGCAAGGGAGAGGCAACACAAGAGAATAGGTAGGTCCAGGGTCTAGAGTAAGAATGACTTGTTTTATAACTAAGTTCTTTATTTACTAGTTATATGGTCATGCGGGTCTAGGCCTCAATAGTATCATCCTTGTAACAGGGATATTAATAGTATAAAGTTCTCTTTAGGATTAAATAAATTAATCAATATAAAAGCACTTAGATGAATCCCTGATAACTAGAAATGCCAGCAGTTGGAGGTTCTGTTAGTGTTACTATTTTCTCATAAATTCAATGTATATTTGTTAATTTATACTTACCGCCAGCATGGAAATGTATACGCATGTAAATATGTTATTTATCCAGGTATGCATATGGACAGATCTAGAGATAGTATGAAATCTATAAAATACATATATAGTATTATATATACTGAGATATAACAGTATCTTCTAAGCATCTGCTGTTACCTTTTCTTCTGGAACAGGGAAAGAAGCAATGTTGTAAAATAAGAATATTGGTAGTGATGGCAAAGAAATTTGGGACCACATAATGTTACTTATCTGTCATCTTATACATCATACTCACATTATTTTTCTCTAAAATACAATCTAGTGGCAAACTCATCACCTAATTATGAAGTTTATGTGAGACTACAAATCTCAAATGATTATCTGAAGACATGAAATAAAGTATGTCCTCAATATGGTTTCTCTTCCTTCTGTTAACTCTAATCTTATGTTGTTTACATTTAACATTGTTTTATTTATAGAGGATTTCATGTATCTCAACACTATTTATATCTTTAAGCATTCATAACCTACACTAATGTGTGTGTGTGTTTCAATAATTAACTACAGAAGTCAGTGGAGGATTTCTCCAACCTCAACATTTCTGAAAAATACAGATAAGTAGGTAGGTATATAAGTAGGTAGGTAGATAAATAGATTAGATAGATCAACAGATACAGAAATAATATTTCCTATCATTTTAAAATTTTGGTAAGATTATATTTTACTCCAGAATCCTATTGAAAGCTTTACTATCTCTATTTAATATAACCAAACATAATATTTTCCAATAACTAAAAGTTATTGTAGTGGTGTTTACTTTTTCATAAACAGTATCTTCTGAGAAAGAAATTCCTCAAGCGCAGATGTTGCTTTTTTTTTTTTAAAGATTTTATTTATTTTCTTGACAGAGAGAGACATAGCGAGAGCGGGAACACAAGCAGGGGGAGTGGGAGAGGGAGAAGCAGGCTTCCCGCAGAGCAGGGAGCCCGATGTGGGACTCGATCCCAGGACGCTGGGACCATGACCTGAGCCGAAGGCAGACGCTTAACGACTGAGCCACCCAGGCGCCCGATATTGCTTTTTGTATAAAATACTTTATATTATGTATGAGCATACAGGATTCACAAAGAGATTGTTCTACAAATATTATATTAATTTTTTGCATCTTGACCATTATTTCCAATACTAGTGTAGTTGCTGCATTACAAATAATTACATCTGGACTAATATAAAAGACCATAACACTTATTGTGGAAAATGGAACTTCATGAAGAAATGGTTGACGTCAATAACAATTTAGTTGAAGATTATGGTTACTAAATCATTTCATTTAATGTGTGTTTAATTATGTTTAAAATCTTGTGTGATCTTTGAATACTTTGAGACCCAAAAAGACTAAGGAAATAAGCTGAGAGAAATTTCTGAAAACGAAAAAAAAAAAAACTTGAAGAAAAATTAAAATGTAAGGGAAGCTTTAGTGAGTTTAATTTGACTTTGAACATATTTTCCCACAAACTTTAAAACTCTTAAATTAATATTTTATGCACTACAGAGTAATTTTATACTGAAATTTATACAAACACATGCAATTAAAGTTCATTAAATTGCATTTAATGGGAGAGTACAATTATATGGCTTAAAAAAGAAAATCCCTAATGATTTTTGGTGTTTATACTTTCTGAAGATTTAGCTCTTTTAAATTTCACCAGTAAGTATATGGATTTTTTGATAATTGTTCCATTTTTGAGAATTTGTAGGAGTCCTTGTTATCAGATCTCTACTACTTTCTATAGCTCACATATGTATTCTTATTAATATGGAAAGTAACATATCTTCATATTTTACACCTCTACTACCTTATGTCCTGGACACTTTGTTTCTTCTTGGTTTTGGCTGAATACATTTTTACCACATTCCAAAGAAAATGGAAATTTAACTGAGAGATTGTTTAAAAAAGGAGGAAAAAAAGCAGTGGGCTAGGATAGTTTGTATTATTTATCTTTGTAGCAGTATTTTTAGTCATTTTCAGTTCACTTGAAATGATGCAAACTATGACATGACAGCAAAGGATAAGCACTCCCTCTAAAACTTTAATCACCAAATCAAGTTTGTCCTGGAGTAAATTTGGGGAAACTCCTGTTTGTGGTTATTAAGGGAAATTTTTTTTTGTGATTATTTTGTTTGTGTGCTGAATACTATAATGAAAATATTGTAACTGTTACTGTGGTTTTTGCTGCTATTTCCTGTACATTGTTAACAACAGCTTTATGATATCATTAATTATTATAGAACTTTTAACACCACAAGTGTTTCCTTCCCAAGAAAACATATTTTTGATGTTGTCGCTATATAGATATACAACTGCTTCTAAATTTGATTGTATAGAAGAAATCTTAACTCTGCCATTTTATGTAACCTTGGCTAAATTATTTAATGTCTCTAAGTTTTATCATCTCTATTTATAAAATGAGATATCATCAACAAAACTCATAAAAAGTTTTTGAGATTATTAAATAAAAATGCTTGTTAATTTCTTAGTAGAGTTCCTGCCACATAGGATGTACTCAAAAATGTTAATTGTATAATATGTTTTATAAAACATCATATATGAGTTATATATATATATATAAAATATCTAATATAAAATGTTTATTTTTTACTTTCATCATCATTATTTTAGTAGTCCTTTTAAATGTAGAAATCATATACTTGGATCTTTGACTTTGACTAATCCCTTGTGAGCTAGCTTG
This sequence comes from Halichoerus grypus, assembly GCF_964656455.1. Taxonomy (NCBI): domain Eukaryota; kingdom Metazoa; phylum Chordata; class Mammalia; order Carnivora; family Phocidae; genus Halichoerus; species Halichoerus grypus. The sequence goes on from NC_135714.1 coordinate 74,597,053, forward strand.
GTCATTCCCAGTAACATGAGTTACATGACAAAGTTACAGAGTGTTTCTCCTATTCAGCAGTACTCTACAAGAAGAAATTCTTTCTAACAGAAATTGCTTATAACTAACAAAAGGAGACAAGTCCTTTCTGAAATTTGTACTTCTGCCCCTGCTAGTAAGGGATCCTTATAGTAAATAAAAACCTCCTAGGTGTTTATACAGTAAAAGCAATCTAAGGAAAGTGAATCTCCCATTCCTTATAATTGCTCTTTTTATTTTCATGTCAGGCCAGTGGAAATCAGATTGAAAGAAGGTATCTGAGGAAAATGAGGGATGATTTGGATTATTTGTGTTGTGTGCTTTACTACCAGATTGTAATTTTGTGGTTAATATCATAGAAACAAAATCTAGAGAAGAACAAAAACTTGATTTGAAATACCTTAGCATCATTATATTATATTTTATATACCATCTATATACCATTTTGTAACCTCTGTATTGTTATATTTTTTCTATGACTACCACACATACTAGGTAATGTGTTCTGAGAAAATAATGGTTGTAAAAATATAGATATACTACACTTTATTCTACCTGAAATATACTATTGATTAAATTCTAGTCCACAATATTTTAGCTCCCCAGAAGTATGACAGCCACAATCATGAATTTTAGTATGGGTTATAAAGGGATACTATATAAACTTCTCACTCAAAAATTGTTCCTCAGCAATATATATCTTTGGTGTAAGCACCTAAACAACACTTTCCCATGTCAGTTGTAACATTCTCTTCAAGGTTCTGGGTCAAGTACTAAAAGCTGTAGTGATAAAAGCTTAATTTCTATTACTCTGAAAGGCTACTGTCATCACTTATATTTTTAACCATGAATAAACTGAGTTGTACAGCAAAAAAATATGGAGTTCAATGTCAATTTTTTGTTTGTTTGTTTAACCTACTCAAATTCACAAGAACATTTTTAGCTTTGGCTTTATAAAATCTGGATAAAGGAAAGCGCTGTCAATAGTAGGTTATGAAATTATTTTACTTAGATCAAACAGGACTGTAAAGCTTCAGACAAATTATATTTGTGAATAAAGCAATTCAGACTGACTATACTTTCGTGCTCTGAAATTTTAATACATGTTCTTTGAACTAATGGTAGGATTTCTTTTTTACTATTAGTTTTGTTTTGATTTGGTTTGGTGTTATGTATGTTCCTAGTTCTTTTAGGTGCCAGTCTTAAAAGTTGGATGCTTACTCTGTTGGTGGGAATGCAAACTTGTACAGCCACTCTGGAAAACAGTATGGAGTTTCCTCAAAAATTAAAAATAGAACTACCCTATGATCCAGCCCAATAGGAGAAAACCTTTTTGCAGATTTGGAGCTGATTATAAGCAAGTTATTTGAGAATTTTAAATAGATTTTATGCTACTAATTAGGGCCAGGTTGAAAAGACAGTTACCAGATTACATATGGCAAATTCAATTTCTTCCTCTCCGGTAATTTTAATTTACCCTTGTTCTAATATCATTGTCACGCAAAAGCCTCTGTTTCTTAACACTGGACATGACCACTCCTTAGCATGTGTCCATTTTATGTCATCCTTGCATCTTTTCTCTTTCATCACTATTAGTAATAGTTCTTACAAAATGGGGGGAAAAAGCCCATCATTTTTATATATATACTTAAAATACATTTATTTCATTAATGTAGATTTATATTTTAATTCATAAATTACTAATGGGTAAAATTTTTCATTTAACATAAATTTTATACCACCCCACATCTTGCTAAACTTGTAGAAACAGGGTATTCAATAGATATCTGTATTCTAGCTTCCTTAGAAAATATGTCATCCTGTAGAAAACTTTCAAAAGAAGTGCATATTTCTTGCTAATCAATTTGTTAGTACGGCTACCTGGATTTTTGGTGGTTAACCAGTTTGGTTTTTTGAAAGATTGATTGATTGATTGATTGATTTGAGAGAGAGAAAATGAGTGGGGGGGAGAGGCAGAGTTAGAGGGAGAAGCAGACTCCCCGCTGAGCAGGGAGCCCAGTGTAGGGCTCAATCCCAGAACCCTGGGATCACGACCTTTGTTGAAGGCAGACGCTTAACCAACTGAGCCACCCAGGCACCCCTAGACCAGTTTTTTTTAAATAAACTATCAAGACTACAGTAGTACCTAAAATTCTAAATTTATTATTCATTTCTTGAAAGCTTTCATCTATTTGGAATGAACCCATAGGACCACTCTTTAAAAGAAGGATAATGAACAAGTGGAGATTTTTTTATTGTGTAATTCTGGACATATTACTCGTAAGACTGTTTCTATAAAGATTTCATGATGCTAGAATACAATGTTCAAAGTGAGTGAAGTACAGCTGAGTATCCATAATCTAGGCATTAGTTCTCAATCAGTATGTCATCAAGTTAAATTTTTAAAAATTTTGCTACAATGAATATGTATACTGTTACACTGTCCACCATCTGTCCACTAGAACATAAGGTAAATGGTATACTACTTGTGGCTCTCCATGGGAAATTTGGTTCTGTATCAAGTTGGCACTCAAAAAAAGATCTTGTGGCTACAGGTACACATAACCATCCAGGGCAAGAGTTCTATTCAAATGGTAAGAGAATGCTTAGGGTAGACAAAAAGAAGGTGGCAATTAATATGGATGCTTTTATAAGTAATGCACAGGATTAAATCATTGTATTACTGATATATTTTCATTATTCTTCCTCTATTTAGTGCTAAGATATTTAACTTTGTCAAGTGTATTATCAAAATTTTGGTAATCAGAAGTATAACAGAAACACACAAAAACTTGAAAACTATTATCCTAAAGCTACAAGTGAGAAGAATATCTCACATATGTTTATTGACTTCTCTAAAACCTTAGAAATAATAATAAATGTATATCCCTAAGTATAATTTGAAGGTTGTGCAGTAGTAATAACTTAGTATAAGAACGTTATAAAGTGGTTTTGGATTGTTTATTTTTACTTCCTTATTCCTATACTATGAAATAAGACAAAAATATTTCAAATACATGTACCAAGTTTGTTCTTGTTATTTGTATTTTTAATAACAATCAATAGTTTAAAACAATTTATCTTTTAATTAAGTTTACATATTCATCATAATTTTGTCATCTCACTCTTCTACCCTACTCCCAAATTCACCTTATGTCAATGACAACCAAACTGATTGTAATAAAGAAATAATATTCTCCAACTGCATATCTTTCTTGGCACCTCAGATATCTATACACATGTATTAATAAATAAAGAATATGGTGTCACAAACTAGTTAAGTAGGGAGAAATTAATTGTGATATTAGTTTTTTACTGGGATATAAATTTATAATAATGGAAAAAACTGCAGATCATGTCTACCATTTGTCAATATTAGAGATCATGTCTTAAGTTTCTTAAAATGTAAATGACTTCAAAATTAAACAGTTTTACTCAGCCAGAAAAATTACATATGACTTTGAAAAGAAGAGCCTTTGCCTACATATTTTGTCTATTTTTTTATTGTAAATAATTTAGTACATGTCCACATGAAATTTGGTATTCTATAAGTTCTCTTGATGATGACATTTACTTTCATAGGAATTATTACTGGTATTGGTACCTTTATATATGAATTTCTTCTTGAAAATTTAAAGCTGATTACTATTTTGAAATCCCTTAAAATTACTTAAGTGCTAGACATTGAAAATCACATGCTATTTAGAACTGAGCATACAGAAAGCAATGCCAAATTCTAATCATGGACTCGGGTACAATATGCCTTTTAATACTTTACTTGTTAGAAATGTCTTAAATAAAAAGAAAATAAATATAAATAAATAAATAATAAATAAATAAATAGAAATGTCTTAAGGTATATGTCATTAATGCATTAAGATGATTAGTAGATTTCTAAAACTCAAGTTTATTTTCTACTTTGTGAAACTTGTTAAGTTTATGAAAGAATTTTTTGTTGTAAGGAACTATCTCTAAGGAGTGACATAATAATTAAAATTTGTTTAGCTTCTCTGTTTCAGAACAATTACATTTATATTTTCTCATTTGATATTTTCATTAACCTTAAAAATCTGGACTTAATTTTATGTCATTATTTAGAGGAGAAAACTGAAATAATAGAAGGGCAAAGTAAAACAGAAGAACATTGGTAAAATTGCAATTGTGGCAGCCACAGAAGTGCACTACTCAGAACTCGCTTCAGGAGAGACCTGCTGCAAGGAGCATAAAGTGAGCTGACAGCCTCCACCTGCTTTACCTTCTGGATTCACTCTACCTTCTTGGCTGAGGCCAAGGCCATTCTCTTTTCTGAGTGTTCCCAGCCAGTGACTGAGCTCAGTGGGATTCCTAGAGTTAAGTGATCCCTGCTCAATAGTGGACTATTCTAAGGTAGTATTTGTCCTAGGACTCCCAGTTGGCCTGGCTGAGACTTTCTCAGAGCTGCACTGTGGTCTGAGGCTCTCTCTACTCAACGTTCCTTTATTTTCTTCTTTAACAAGTGTCAAATCAGCATTGCAGTCTTCCAGCTCTCCCTGCCTACTCCCTGCTCCCTGTTCTTCCTCTAGTCTATCCTATACAGGAATTGCCCCAAGTAATTCCTTTGTAAGTCCAATCCTGTGCTGATGTCTGCTACATGAAGGATCTCAGATGATACAGTGGCTAAAACTTCATGGATAGTAGAGATAAGCTCACACTGGTAGGAACTAGTGATAATTGAGAAATTTGGCTAAAATATTAAATGCCTTTCCTATTCTGTGATTGAAGTATAAGGATTTCTGCTTCTAAGAATGGTAAAGAAACATTTTGCAGACTAGCCTAAGTACAGGGAACATCTAGAAAAATTAGACAAAATTTGAAGAAAGAAATTGTTTGAAGAAATCAGAAAACTAGCAAAATATCAAGGATTTTAAGACCAGATCTAGAGAGAAACAAAAAATGAGATAAGCTCAAAATTCTGAGTATTTCTACAGTAGAAGCATTTCAGAAAGGAAAAATGGAAAAAGGTGGGGACATAATCCCACAAATAAACTATTCAATTTCAGGATAAATACTGCTTAATATGAAAAACTCAAAGATCAGATTTTGTACTTCAAAGTGTAATAATTGTGTGTGAATTTGGGCAAGCTACTTAACCTGTCACATTTTTCTCACTTTAAAATGGTTGCAATACTAATATACTACCTCAGTGTATCATGAGGCTATATTAAGTTAACATTTACTGTGCTCTGAGAATATTGTCCAATACATATTGAACACTAAGATTTTGTTAAAGATCTAAAATAAGAAGTGAAATTCACACACACACACATATTTTCTGAAAAACAATAGTTCATTTAAAATTATTATTTTCAAAAAATGTTTCTCTCAAATGACTTTTGAGGTTAACCCACAAAACTTCATCAGTATCTATTCTTGGGTGAGAGTACAAGGTGTAGATACTCTCATAATATTCTATGCTCTATATTTGGAAACAGTTTATTCTCCGAAGTAGTATATCAGAAATATTTCCAAGTGGTTGCTGGTTAATTTGTATATTTAAATATACAGGTTTTTGTAAAGCAAATTTAACTATAAAGTGATCAATTAATTATGGGATATGACTTGATTATACTAAACACTTATTACTCAATTTGAGATTAGAATCTTCTGGATATCTTGCTCTATTTTGGAAAAAACACTGTGCTTTGCCACATAAACATATTATGTTAGAGTGGCTTTCCATATTCTTTACCAAAGCAATGGGTTAAAAACTGTATAATGCTGGGGCCCTGGGAGGCTCAGTTGGTTAAGCGACTCCCTTCGGCTCAGGTCATGATCCTGGAGTCACTGGATCGAGTCCCACAGCAGGCTCCCTGCTCGGCAGGGAGTCTGCTTCTCCCTCTGGCCCTCCCCCCTCTCATGTGCTCTCTCTCATTCTCTCTCTCTCAAATAAATAAATAAAATCTTTAAAAAAAAAAAAAACTGTATAATGCTTAAATGGCTTTTTTCTACTCAAGCAATTTATATTATAATATTGATTTGATAATGGATGGTTTCTTAAGAATGCACCTACCTAACTGCAGTGGAACAGAAGGTATATAGCATTTTTCAGTTTTAAAATGTCAAAAATATTAAGTATTTCCTGCAATTATCCTATTAAGTCAGCATTAATATTTCCATTTCCATTATGACATTGAGTCATAGAAATTGAATCATATAAATAAATTTTTAAAATTATGAACAATAAAAACAAATGATTGTAGAGTTTGGTGAGTGGTTTACCATTCTAAAGTCTCACTGTCTACTGGGTAATGATGGTGGAGTGGAGTAAATCTTTTCTCATCTAAAAAAAAAAAGTAATGATTTATGACATTATTGTCTAAATGCCATCTGGACAGATGCCACATTTCATTCTGAAATTAATTTTCAGAAAGTTTCCAGGAGTTTCAGAAGTCATAACTTATTTCTACCTGCCTACCATATTTGGTCAGCTGGCTATTATTTCCTAGCCTGTTGGCACTGATGATTTGGATCAGTTTGTATTTCAAACCACTCAGGCACTTAATAGCTTATAAATGTTTACACTGGGACCAAAATAGAGAAGAAAACAATTTTTGAAGGAAAACATCAGTTTGTATACCAGCCATGGACAATACCCAGTAATGTTGGCTTCATTTTTTATTATTAGTTTCACTCTGTTGTTGAAGCCAAGTCCTCATACAGACTCCCTTTCCATACCAGTCTAGCCTTTTGCAAAATAAACTTTCATATAATGTATCTTTGTGGGAAAAATCAAAACTATCTAAAGGTATAAAAGTGCTCATAGATTGTTACATTTATTCACTTGTCCCAGTATCTATGCCCTCAGTTGCCTCCCATAATGATTCTGAGTATTGTCATGCAAATTGCTTTGGCTAATAGAAAAGTAGGAAATAGGACACAAACAGAAACTTGAAAAATGTTTCAGCGTTGGAATTTGCCCCTTCTTGGTGCTATTGAAATAGTGCTCCCCCTCCCATTTGTGAAAAAGCCTGGGGTAGCCTGTTGCATGAGGAGAAAAAATAATCGTATAATTGCCCTACCCCCCAATAATATGTGGCTTCCATTGTCCAGCGTAAGTATGAGGCTATCCTAGATCAACCAGCCCTAGATGACCTGCCAGCTGACCACAGATGTCAAGGCAAGCCCAGTTGAGATGGCCTACATGAGCAGAACTGTCCAATCAACACACAGATTGATAAGAAATAATAAATTAATGTTGTTTAAGAAACTGGATTTTGGAGTGATTTGTTATGCAGCTAAAGCTAATTGATAGAACATAGTTTGTATGGTAAGTCATGAAAAAATTTCACTCATTGGGCCTTTTTCCAATGTTCCAAAGCAAATATTCATTAATAAATGTTTTAAATAGTGACATTCAGGCTTTGTTTTGTTTTGTTTTGCTTTGCTTTGTTTTGTTTTTGTAAGGAAATACACTGGAACTCCATGTAGTCTTTGCTCAGAATTACAGAAGCCAGGAGGCCATTCTGAAATCTCACTTTTAAATGAATATCATTAGCCAGTATAATTAAATACTTGCAATACACTAATGATGCTTATATTCACATCAAATGTGTTTGTATAGATGCATTTTTGTATTCCTTTAGATATTAAGTGAATTTAATTTTTGTTGAAATTTTTAAGTAATTTAAAATCTTTTTTCCACTTCTACATCTGACCATTTCATTTCATATTCAATGCTACCAAAAAATAGTATTAGGTAGAAAAAGAAACAGCAGATTTTCCTTTATTCGGTAGATCATAGGTAGCTATTAGTAAATTTTCCATTAGAGTTTTCCTTAATTTCTCCTGGGTCTGAGGGGAGAAGGGAAGCTTATTAACAGAAAAAGTGCGATGTGGTTTATTGGTGGGAATTTACTTTACTTTTTTATTTGCTTTATGTAATGTCTATCTGTTTATTTTGTAATAGCAAGGAAAGGACCAAAGCTATACTTAATGATGAGCACACAACTGCATTTGAAGATTTTACTGAACATTTGTAGGTTTCAATTCATATTTTATGAGAAGTATAGGTATAATGTTAAGATATCAGATAGTTTATAGATATAAAACTCTACCAGCAAACACAAACAATGTTATTATATATTAATAGCAAATTTCCCAAATGTAAAAAATAAAAGAGTCCTGGTAGAATTAAGAAGTCAAATATGTTAAGGGAAGGAATGAAAGCTCTAATGTAAACAAGTTTCTGAGCCAAGTATACATCCTGAGAACAATGTATCAAATATAAGCACAGAATTATTAAGTCATCTTTCTAACGGCTCAAAAGGGTAAAGTTTTAATATAATTATTATAATGTTTTCATTTGCAAATTTTTACTTGTCTTACACTTTGTAGCCAAGTAGGCAATAAATCTAGGAACTTACGCCAGAAGACCAAAAAAGCAACAAACTGATTTAGCTAAAACAATTTTAATCTGAATTATTTTAAAAGTGAAACTATAATCATAGACTATTTTGACCATCAAGTTACCATTTCCATTTTTCTCTACTTTCCAAATATTTTAAAAAGACAACCCTCAGAATGAAAGTATTTGCAAATCATATATTTGATAAGGGGATAAGGGGTTAATATCCAAAATGTATATGGAACTCCTACAGCTCAATAGCAAAAACAAAACAAAGTAAAACAAAATGTTTCTAAGGATGTGGAGAAATAGGAACCCATCTATACTATTGGTGGGAATGTAAAATGGTGCAGTATGAAAACATACTGAAAACAGTATGGAGTTTCTTCAAAAACTTAAAAAATAGAGCTACCATATGATCCACCAATGAATAACACTTCTGGGTAAATACCCAAAAGAATTGAAATCAGGATCTCAAGGACATATCTGTACTCCCATGTTCATTGGGGGCACTATTCACAACAGCCAAGTTATAAAAACAACCCAACTGTTAATCAACATAAGAATGGATAAAGAAAATGTAGTAAATAAATACATACAAGGGAATATTATCCAGACTCTAAAATAAAGAAAATCCTGCCATTTGTGACATGAATGAAACTTGAGGACATTATGCTCAGTGAAATAAGGCAGTCAAGGAAAGACAAGTATTTCATGATTCCACTTATATGAGATACCTAAAATAATCAAACTCATAGAATAGAATGCTGGTTACCAAGGGTTGGGGTTACAGGGAAACGTGAGGTTGTTCACTTGGTATGTTTTCAGTTATGCAAGATCATTAGTTCTAGAGATCTGCTGTAGCATAGAACATACAGTTAACAGTACTCTAGTATACACTTAAACATTTGATAAGAGACTAGATCTTATGTTAGGTAAACATACATAAAATAACAACAACAACAAAAAAATTGGACACAAGGAAATTTTTGGTTGCAATGCCTATGTCCAATACCCTGGTTTTGGTGATGGTTCCATGGGCATATATATATGCCCAAACTCATCAAATTATATATATTAAATATGTGGTTTTGTGTATCAAGTATAGCTCAACAAAGCTGGGTTTTTTTTAAGAAAAAACTCTATAGACAAACTTTTACATTTTCCCAACTCCTCTTTCATAAATCCTTGAGATTCTGTTCTGAAAACACAATCACTCTCCGTCATCTGAAAAGTGGCTCTAGGGGAAAAATAGTGAATTTAGAAACCAAAACTCTTTCTAAATCAAGTATATATACCTACAAAACAATTATGTTGGCCTTTGGAAGATAAATAATTTATTTTTCAACAGATTCATCTAATAATCATTCATCCAATAATTCATAATAAAATTAAGATTAGTTTTAAGTTGTTAGGATACTTAAAGTCAGAAATATTATCATTTACAAAAGTGTTGGGATAAAAAATAAAATAAGTTAACATTTAATTTGTCACTGATCATACAGATACAAATATATATGAGTGAAGTATATAGTGTATATGGAAAATTAATATTTAGAAATGTTTATAATCCATGTAATCAAATAGTTTATTACTTGTCTTAAAATTTCTTATGGTTCATTCCTGCTTTTATCCTCTCACAGTGCCTGGTAACCACATCTATTATAGACTTTGGCATTATAATCCAATAATTTAGTTAATGTTTTCCTTTTCTCTGACTGTGACTTCTTTGAGGATCATACTTGTTTCTGGTTTATCTTCTTATCTCTAATATCTGACCCAGGAACTCATAATCAGTTGATGCTTTAAAAACAATTGCTCAATGAACTAACATTCCCCTGTCAATTTTCTCACATTTTTAATAAATATTCCAGTATATTTGCATCTTAGTACCATAATACATTTCCCATCTCCATCTGAGAAGATTCCATTTAGTCTAAATGACTCTGTTTAAGGCAGAAGGTAGGGAATCCAATCAGAGGGACCAGATACAGATTCAAAAAATAAGGAAGTAGATGAAAATAAAAGAAAGTCAGTCCAAAGACAGAATTAAATCATAGCACCAGGATATCAACATATAAATATGTATGAGGAGAAAATCTAAGTTTTAGATTTTATGAATCTATTGATTGCATGATGTATACAGTAAGATAAGCAAGCTTTCATAGAGTCTGACTCTGTTAACTAAAATTATAAAATAGTTGATTAAAGAAAGTAATATTTTTAGATAGGCTAATAATATACAATTAGAATGGAGACTTCACCTAAATAACTGTGATATTACTACACTGATTCTAAAATATTTCCAATACAAATTTCTTAAAAGTTGATACTTACCCATCGTGAAATTCTCATAAATCATTAGTGAATTTTCATGAAATATTCATTGAGCTGAGTTTATAAGCATTCATTAAAATTCACAAATGTGTGCTTATGGACAATCTATTAAATCTGGAAACATAAAAGGCCACATTTTATGTACATGTAGGTTCATGTACCCTATTTGAAAAGTGAATTTTTATTAACTTTAATGCCTTAGCCATCCCAAATAAACACATTCTTACTATGTTAAGTTGCTGAATCTTTGCAAATAATTTAAATGACACTTATTTGTACCAAATAATATGCAATTTAATGAAAAAAAATGACACTTAAGTCAATGGCATTCTATAGAATTACTCAGGTTACATGCATTAAGCCAATATATTTAAAGAGGGCTTAATGGAAGGGACATCTTTTATAGTAAAAAATAAAAAAAGAAATGAGACCTATTTGGGCCACGAAAAATTTTGTCCCAGGTTTTTTTCTTGTTTAATATTTGTTTTTGTTTATGTAGTCAGTGATGACTCTTAATTGGTAATTACTTCCCCAATTCTATACATTAGTGCTTCCCTTCACTTTGTGCTTCTTTTCCTGAACTAAGAAAAGCATTTAGAACTTTTTTACATTTCCTTCCCAGTTTCAAATACTAGCAGGAATAAAGATCATACAAAATATCACATCTTTAATCTTTGTTCCTAGTTTAAATTTGATCACATAAATTTAATGTCTTTTTTTTTGAAATTTACAAGCAGGATAATCTAATTTACTGTTAAATAAAACAGGTAAATTCAGTTCAATTCAACAAGCATTTATAGAGGAACTACCCTGGGTAAAGCATTATATCAGGTTCTGATTACACAAATATTCTCTGATGTTTTGGGATGTCAATTTCTTAGTGGAAAAATAATTTGCATTTAGTGGGAAATATGAAATTGAAAACCTAAATTTTACATAATGAGTTGTGTCTCATTAAATCTTCTGCAGAGTGCTTCTTCTTTCAGAAGAGATTGAATCTATTGATTGCATGATGTATATAGAAAAAATACTTCAAAGGCCACAAGTCTTTCCTCAAGAGTAAAGGACAGCATACTCTGATATTAACTTCAGTTAAAAAGCCCTCAACTATCAGTGCAGGACCACCAAGTTAGAGGTAAAAGCCACTATAGTTTCTGAGTTTTGACATGTACACTATAATGTACACATCCTACACTTATGTCCTTTCAGCTGGAAACAATTATTTTCTTGTCAAAATGCTTCAAAAAGATTCATTGTTTACTTTCCAGAAAAGACTGAAGCTTGACTTTGGGCTATCAGTTCCTAGACAGTTCTGCCTATAAGGATCACAAAATAAATGCTCTGACATATCCAAGGTGCAATGTCTAACAGACACCACCTGCTTTTCAGGCTCTATTTGGGAAAAAAAAAACACTTTAATTCAAAAACTTCATTGAAAGCATAATCATTTCTTATTTTGTAAAGTATGTTTGCTCATTGCAAAACCCCAAACAAAACTCATATTTCATTAAAAGGGACAAGTGGAAGTGTGGAAAAGAAACCAGTAGCATTAATGGGATTACATGTCAGGGTCATATTTTTCCTTCCACTCAAAGAAGATACAGTTGGGAATTAATTGATTAATTAATTGATTAATCCTGGGATCACATTAAGAAGTTCAGAGGTCCGATGTGTATGCAACTTCATATATATAATATATAAGCATCCTGTTATATGAGCATCCTGTTATATAAGCATCCCGTTAGTTATTTCTCTTGAGAACCCTGCCTAATACAAAGAGTAAGGGATGTTCCCAGCCTGTAAGAAAGAAACCCTTCCAAGACCTGTGTACTTCATACCAGGAAGATATCTATCACAGGAAGAGAGAGAAAAGAAGATATGAGATTCAGATAGCATAGATTCCCCCACAGTTGGTGTCAAACTCCAGGAAATAAGAGATATAGAGTTATCCTGTTGTATTAGGGGAAACCTGCTTCCTAGGGCATAGAAGAAACTATACACAGAGGCCTGTCGAACATGGTGTTGGGAAATATATTAGCAATATCTGGTGGGGAGGTGAACATGCTTGCCCAAGAGGAAGGATAGGTCTGGAAGAGGCCTGGGTAAATGAAAAGAGAGGCTAAAGATGCTAGAGACTAAGTAGGGCCCATGAATATCAGTAACAGATGCAACTATTATCCTAAAATAACATGTAGATCCGTGGACACCAGTACAAAATAATCAGGTCAATGGCCCATAATAGTCATATTCCAACAATGAGTTGCAGGAACTTCTGGAGAGGCTATGGATCTATAAATATCCCCTGTGCCTTGCCCACACCTCAACCCTTTGCCCTCCTACAGTCACCTTTACCAGTTTCTTATACATCTTTCTAGAAATACTGTAAGTTTGAATAGGTATTTGTGTGTACAGGTATTTTTAAAAATAATTACCTCTATTTTACTTTTTTCAAGTTTTTTACTTAAATTCCAGTTAGTTAACATATAGTGTAATATTAGTATTAGGAGAATTTAGTGATTCATCATTTACATAAAACACTCAGTGCTCATCAAACAAGTGCACTCCTTGGGGCGCCTGGGTGGCTCAGATGGTTAAGCGTCTGCCTTTGGCTCAGGTCATGATCCCAGGGTCCTGGGATCGAGCCCCACGAGGGGCTCCCTACTCAGCAGGGAGTCTGCTTCTCCCTCTCCCTCTGCTTCTCCACCTGCTTGTGCTCTCTCTGTCTCTCTCTCTCTCTCTATGTGTCTCTCTTAAATGAATAAATAAAATCTTAAAAAAAAAAGTGCACTCCTTAATACCCACCACTCATTTAACCTGCCCCTCTCCCCACTCACCACTCCTCCAGCAACCCTCAGTTTGTTCCCTACAATCGAGAGTCTGTTTTATGGTTTGCCTCTCTCTTTTTTTCCCCATATGTTCATCTGTTTCATTTCTTAAATTCCACATACCAGTGAAATCATATGGTATTGTCTTTCTCTGATTGAGTTATTTTACTTAGCATAATACACTCTAGCTCCATCCACATCATTGCAAATGGCAAGGTTTCATTCTCTTTGATGGCTAAGAATATTCCAATGTGTATATATACTACTTTTTCTTTATGCATTCATCAGTTGATGGACATCTGGCCTCTTTCCATAATTTGGCTATTGTTAATAATGCTGCTATAAACATTGGGGTGCATGTATCCCTTCAAATCAGTATTTTTGTTTCCTTTGGGTAAATACCTAGTAGTGCAATTGCTGGATCATAGGGTAATTCTATTTTTTAACTTTTGAGGAACCTCCATACTGTTTTCCAGAGCGGCTGCACCAGTTTGCCTTCCCACCAACAGTGTAAGAAGGTTCCCCTTTCTCCGCATCCTCACCATCTGTTGTTTCCTGTGTTGTTAACTTTAGCCATTCTCACAGGTGTGAGGTGGTAGCTCACTGTAGCTTTGATTTGCATTTCCCTGATGATGAGGGATATTGATCATCTTTTCATGTGTCTGTTAGCCATCTGTATATCTTCTTTGGGAAAAAAATGTCTATTCATATCTTCTGCCCATTTCTTAACTTGATTGTTTTTGGGGTGTTGAGTTTGATAAGTTCTTTATAGATTTTGGATACTAACCCTTTATCAGATATGTCATTTGCAAATATCTTTTCCCATTCCAAAGGTTGCCTTTTAGTTTTGTGGATTGTCTTCTTTACTGTGTAGAAGCTTTTTATCTTGATGAAGTCCCAATAGTTTAGTTTTGCTTTTGTTTCCCTTGCCTCTGGAGACATATCTAGTAAGAGTTGCGGTGGCCAATGTCAAAGAGGTTGATGCCTGTGTTCTCCTCTAAGATTTTGATGGTTTCCTGGTCTTTCATCCATTTTGAACTTATTTTTGTGTATGGTGTAAGAAAGTGGTCCAGTTTCATTCTTTTGCATGTTGCTCTCCAGTTTTCCCAACACCATTTGTTGACATTTTTACCTGTATATTCTTTCCTGCTTTGTCAAAGATTAATTGACCATATTGTTGTGGGTTTATTTCTGGGTTTTCTATTCAGTTCCATTGATCTATGTGTCTATTTTTGTGCCAGCACTATCCTGATACTACAGTTTTGTAATACAGCTTGATGTCCAGAATTGTGATGTCTCTAGCATTTCTTTTCTTTTTCAAGATTGCTTTGGCTATTCAGGGTTTTCTTGTGGTTCCATACAAATTTTAGGATTGTTGTTCTAGCTCTGTGAAAAATGCTAGTGGTATTTTAATAGGGATTGCACTGACATTTTAACATAGAACAGTATTTGCTTTTCCAATCCATGAGCATTGAATGTTTTCCCATTTCTTTGTGTGTTCTTCCATTTCTTTCATAAGTTTCTGTAGTTTTCAGAATATAGATCTTTTACCTCTTTGACTAGGCTTATTCCTAGATATCTTATTGTTTTTGGTGCAATTGTAAATGGATCGATTCCTTGATTTCTTTTTCTGCTGCTTCATTATTGGTGTATAGAAATGCAACAGATTTCTGTATGTTGATTTTGTATCCATTGACTTTACTGAATTTGTGTATCAGTTCTAGCAATTCTTTGATGGAGTCTTTGAGGTTTTCTACATAGAGTATCATGTCATCTGCAAACACTGAAAGTTTTACTTTTTCCTTGCCAATTTAGATGCCTTTTATTTCTTTTTGTTGCCCAATTGTTGAGGAAAGGACTTCCAATACTATGTTAAACAACAATCTTGAGAGTGGACATCCCTGTCTTGTTCCTGACCATAGAGGAAAAGCTCTCAGTTTTTCCTCATTGAAGATATTAACTGTGGTTCTTTCGTATATGTCCTTTAAGATGTTGAGGTATGTTCCCTCTATCCCTACTTTGTTGAGAGTTTTTATCAAGAATGGATGCTGTGTTTTGTCAAATGCTTTCTGTGCATCTATTGAGAGGATCATATGGTTCTTTTTTTTAAGACTTAATTATTTATTTGAAAGAGAGCAAGAGAGAGCATGAGCGGGGTGAGGGACAGAGGTAGAAGCAGACTCCCTGCTGAGCAGGGAGCCCGATGTGGGGCTCGATCCCAGGACTCCAGGATCATGACCTGAGCTGAAGGCAGATGCTTAACTGACTGAGCCACCTAGATGCCAGAGGATCTTATCCTTTCTTTTATTAATGGGGTGTATCACGTTGCTCGATTTGTGAATATTGAACCACTCTTGTAGCTCAGGAATAACCCCCACTTGATTGTGGTGAATGATTCTTTCAGTGTACCATTGGATTGGATTTGCTAGTATCTTGTTGAGAATTTTTGTGTCTATGTTCATCAGGGATATTGGCCTGTAATTCTCTTAGTGGGGTCTTTGTCTGGTTTTGGAATCAAGGTAATGATGGTCTTGTAGAATGACTTGGAAATTTTCTTTCCATTTCTATTTTTTGGAACCATTTGAGACTGACAGGTATTAGCTCTTCTTTAAATGTTTGGTAGAATTTCCCTGGGAAGCCACTGGCCCTGGACTTTTGTTTGTTGGGACATTTTTGATTAAATTTCTTGGCTGGTTATCTGTTCAAATTTTCTAATTCTTCCTGTTTCAGTTTTGGTAGTTTATATGTTTCTAGGAATTTATCCACTTCTTCTGATTTCCCAATTTGTTGGCATATGATTTCCCATAATATTTTTCATAATATTTCATAATATTCTCTTAAAATTGTTTGTATTTCTGTAGTATTGGTTGTAATTGCTCCTCCCTCATTCATGATTTTATTTATTTGAGTCCTTTCTCTTTTATTTTTGGTAAGTCTGGCTAGGGGGTTATTAATTTTATTAATTCTTTTAGAGAACCAGCTCCTGGTTTCATTGATATGTTCTATTGTTTCTTTTTATTTCTATATCATTTATTTCTGCTCTAATCTTTATTATTTCCCTTTTTCTGAAGGCCTTAGGCTTAATTTGCTGTTCCTTTTTCTAGCTCCCTTAGGTGTAAGGCTAGGTTGTTTGCTTGAGATTTTTCTTGCTATGTGAGGTAGGCCTGTATTACTATATATTTCCCTCTTAGGACCTCCTTTGCTGCATCCTAAAGGTTTTGTACCATTGTGTTTTCATAATCATTTGTTTCCATGTATTTTTAAATATTTTCTTTAATTTCCTAGTTGACCCAATCATTCTTTAGTAGGATGTACTTTAACCTGCATGTATTTGTAGTCTTTCCAATATTTTCTTGTGGTTGACTTCAAGTTTCATAGCATTGTGGTCAGAAAATATGCATGGTATGATATCAGTCTTTTTGTACTTGTTGAGGCCTGATTTGTGACCAGTATGTAATCTATTCTGGGGAATGTCTCATGTGCCCCCCAAAAGAGTGTGTATTCTGTTGCTTTAGGATGAAACGTTCTGAATGTATCTGTTAAGTCCATCTGGTCCAATGTGTCATTCAAAGCCATTGTTTCCTTGTTGATTTTCTGCTTAGATGATCTGTCCACTGATATAAGTGGGGTGTTAAATTTCCCTATTATTGTATTATTATCAATGAGTTCCTTTATGTTTGTTATTAATTGTTTTATATAATTGGGTGCCTCTAAGTTGGGGGCATAAATATTTACAATTGTTTTATCTTCTTGTTGGGTAGACCTCTTTATTATGATATAGTGCCCTTCTTCAATTCTTGTTACAGTCTTTGTTTCAAAATCTAGTTTGTCATATAAGTATGGCTACTCTGGCTTTCTTTTGACATCCATTTGCATGATAAGTTGTTCTCTATCCCCTCACTTTCAATCTCGGGTAACTTTAGGTCTAAAATGAGTCTCTTATAGGTAGCATATAGATGGGTATTGTTTTTTAATCCATTCTGACACCTTATGTCTTTTGACTGGAGCATTTAGTCTATTTACGTTCAGAGTGATTATTGATAGATATGAATTCAGTATCATTTTATTACTTGTTTTGTCATTGTTTCTGGAGATTTTCTCTGTTTCATTCAAGTCTTTGTTGCTTTTGGTCTTTCTTTCCCCCTCAAGCAGTCCCCTTTAATATTTTTTGCAGGTTGTTTTAGTGGTCACAAACTCCTTTAGTTTTTGTTTGTCTGGGAAACTCTTTATCTTTCTGTCTATTCTGAGTGACAGCCTTGCTGGATAGAGTATTCTTGGCTGCATATTTTTGCCATTCAACACATTGAATATGTCATACCACTCTCTTCTTGCCTGTCAGGTTTTTGTGGAGAGATCTGTTGCTAACATTATTTGTCTTCCCTTGTAAGTTAGGAACTTCTTTTTTCTTGCTGCTTTTAAGATTTTTTCTTTATCTCTGTATTTTGCAAATTGAACTATGATATGTCTTGGTGTTGGCCTAATTTTGTTGATTTTGATGGGAGTTCTCTGTGCCTTCTGGATTTGGATGTTTCCTTCCCCAGATTAGGCATTTTTCAACTATAATTTCCTCAAATAAAACTTCTGCCCCCTTTCCCTCTCTTCTTCTTCTGGGACTTCTATGATATGAATGTTATTACACTTTATGAAGTCGCCGAGTTCCTTAAATCTACATTTGTGATATAATATTTTTCTTTCCCTCTTCTTTTCAGTTTCATTATTTTCCATAATTTTATCCTCTATATCATTTATTCATTCCTCTTCTTCTTCCATCCTTCTTGTTATTACATCTAGTTTGTTTTGAATCTCAGTTATTGCATTTTCATTTTGGCCTGACTAGTTTTAAGGTCTTTAATCTCTGCAGTAAGAAACTCCCTGGTGTCTTCTATGCTTTTCTCAAGCCCAGCTAATATCTTTATGATTGTTGTCTTAAATTCTGGGTTAGGCATATTATTTATATCTGTTTTGATAAGATCCCTGACTGTGACCTTTTCTTGTTCTTTGTTTTGGGATGAATTCCTCCCTTTGGCATTTGTCTGTGTCTCTGTCTTCTTCTGTATGTTAGGAAAGTGGTTATGTTTCCTGCTCCTCAGAGTGATGGCTTTATAAAGAAGAGGTCATATGCTTTCCAGGGCCTGGTGCTTCAGGAAACGTTCCTGGTATATGTTGGGTATGCTCTGCTGCTGTTTTGGCTGCTCCTCAAGTCACTCCTCTACAGAGTTTCCCCTTGACTGTAGTGGGGAGTGTTTAAACCTTGGCCAGAGTGTGGTGAGTTTTAACTAGGTGTTTTCTGGTCTGCTTGTTAAAAGAGATCTGATGCTATTTGCACTAGAGCTGAAGCTTTTCAGAACTCTACAGCCAGTAGATGTGGTGTGTGCTGGGTGTTTGTGCTGGTTTTCTGGGGAACAGGCCCACTGCCCTGGTTCTCAGGCACACTTGCCTAAGAAAAGCAACATCTGCAGAGCGCAGGGGAGCAGGGCTTGTGTAAGTGGTTTAGGCCACCACTGTTAGTGCTGTGCTGCTAAATGCTAAATGAAGTTAGTTTATGCTGAGAGGTGGGGGAGAGAAATGGCACCAGCTCCTGCCCTCTTTCCTGGGGAGGGTAGTTTGGGCCCACTGCTATCAAGGAAGCTCTCCCAGAAGAGTGAACAATCTCCCCTCATGTATCCCAGTTGTCCTGTTGGATATTCCTTCCTGCTTTGTCAAAGACTAATTGACCCCATATAGTTGTGGGTTCATTTTTGGGTTTTCTATTTTGTTCCATTGATCTATGTATCTATTTTTGTGGCAGTACCATACTGTCTTGGTCACTACAGCTTTGTAATATGTCTTGAAGTCTGGAATTGTGATGCCTCCAGCTTTACTTTTCTTTTTCAAAGTTGCTTTGGCTATTTTGGGTCTTTTGTGGTTCCATACAAATTTTAGGATTTTTTCTAGCTCTGTGAAAAATGCTGGTGGTATTTTGATAGGGATTGAATTATATGTGTAGATTTCTTTGGGAAGTATAGACATCTTAACAATATTTGTAATCCATGAGTATGAAATATCTTTCCATTTCTTTGTGCCATCTTCAATTTCTTTCATAAGTGTTCTATAGTTTTCAGAGTACATGTCTTTCACCTCTTTGGTTAGGTTTATTCCCAGGTATCTTATTGGTTTTGGTGCAATTGTAAGTGGAATTGATTCCTCACTTGTTCTTTCTGCTGCTTCATAAAAATAAATTCAAAATGGATTAAAGACCTACACATGAGACCTGAAACCATAAAAATTCCAGAGAAAACAGGCAGTGACCTCTTTGACAGTGGCTGTAGCAACTTCTTTCTAGATATGTCTTCTGAGGCAAGGGAAACAAAAGCAGAAATAAACTACTGGGAATTTATCAAAATAAAAAGCTTCTGCACAGCCAAGGAAACAATCAATAATACTAAAAGGCAATGGGAGAAGATATTTGCAATTGACACATCCAGTAAAGGTTTAGTATGTAAAATATACAAAAAACTTATAAAACTCAACAGCCAAAAAATGAATAATCCAATTAAAATATGGGAAGAAGACATGAACAGACATTTTTCCAAATAAGACAGGGTGCCTGGGTGGCTCAGTTGGTTAAGCGTCTGCCTTCTGCTCAGGTCATGATCTCTGGGTCCTGGGATCAAGTCCCATGTCTGGCTCCCTGCTTGGCAGGGAGTATGCTTCTCCCTTTGCCCCTCCCCCACTCATGTGAGCACTCGCTCTCCCTCTCTCTCTCTCTTTCGAAAATAATGAATAAAATCTTAAAAAAAAAAAAAAAGACATACAGATAGCCAACACATGAAAAGATGCTCAACATCACTCATTATCAGGGACATGAAAATCAAAACCACAATGAGATATTGACTCACACCTGTCAGAATGACTAAAATCAAAATGCAAGAAACAAGTGTTGGCAAGGATGTGGAGAAAAAGGAACCCTCTTGGACTGCTGGTGGGAATGTAAACTGGTGCAGCTGCTCTGTATGGAAGTTCTTCAAAAGGTTAAAAATAGAACTACTCTATGACCCAGCAAATGCACTACTATGTATTTACCCAAAGAATACAAAAATACTAATTCAAAGGGATACATGCTCTCTGATGTTTATTTACAGCAGCTTTATTTACAATAGCCAAATTATGGAAACAGCCCAAGTATGTCCATTGACTGATGAATAGATAAGGAAGATGTGATACACACACACACACACACACACACACACACACATACATATACATAGAATATTACTCAGCCATAGAAAAGAATGAAATCTTGCCATTTGCAATGACATGAATGGAACTAGAGTGTATTATGCTAAGTGAAATAAGTCAGTTAGAGAAAGACAAATACCATATGATATCATTCATATGTGGAATTTAAGAAACAAAACAAACAAGCAAAGGGGTGAAAAAAAGAGAGAGAGAGAAAGAAGCAAACCATGAAATAAACTCTTAACTACAGAGAACAAACTGATGGTTACCAAAGGGGCAGGGGGATGGGTTAAACAGGTGATGGGGTTTAAGGAGTGATGAGCACTGGGTGTTGTATGGAAGTGTTGAATCACTATATTATTGTACACCTGAAACTAATATTACACTCTATGTTAACTAAATGGAATTTAAGTAAAAACTTTTTAAAAACTTTAAAAACCTTTCAAATTATACTGAAAACATAAGTGGAATGAATAAGAAAATCTCTATACTAGTTAGTTATGTCTATAAACTCATTTTTTTTTCTTTTACCTTGGACTAACAAAAAAAAAAAAAAAGCTTTGAGGTAAATTGGTATACAAAAAAATCATACAAAACAGAAAAACGTCCACTCCATAAAATGAATGCCTTTTTGCTCACATAATAAATATTTATGAGTACAAATTTTCAAGATGTTTTCTAACTCTAAATTATAACTTTCTATGAAGAACCAAATCACACTCTCTGATATTAGCCATAATAAATATGCTCAAAATCAACCTAAACAATATAAATTTCTGTAAGCATTTATTTATGGCAATTTTTCTCTTCAGAACATATTCCCAGCTTTCAAAGATATTAATGACATGGGCCCCCAGAAGACAGAAAAATTACAAATATGTTGTTCCAAGAAAGAAATTAATGTGATATTGAGACTGATATTTGAAAATTATGATTAAACATATTGAGAAAGTGTAAATAGAGGTTCAAAGCAATTAAGTCATATCTCTAACACATTCTGTTCATGGGGAAACATTAGTTACTGAGTGTATTATCAGAACATAACACATTTACAGCAATACCAGTACACCGTTTATGATGAAATCCACACTGTGACTGATAGTGTCCAACAATATTAGAAACCGAAAGATTTTTTAATGCACATTTATTTGGTGTAACAAAGATACTTGTTTTGTTGCTATGATCAAGATATATTTTCTTTTTTCTTTTGTGCTTTTTGCTAATGTGTCTTATTTTAGTGATTACCTTAAGTGCTTTGCAATGTGCTGCCTTGTTAAGCATTTTTAATTAACTGGCTAAAAACCTTGCTAGAATAATATATTAACAGCTCAAGTCATAAGAAATTAATATATTCAGTGCCTCTGTAATACCCATAATAACTTAACAAGTGCTTCTGGGCAGTTCATTGAAAATTAATTAAGTCTTGCCAAAGAAATGCAAAAAAAGTCAACTAGAAGACTAATTGAAATCACTGTAACTTCTTTATGTAAATATACTTTAAGAAGACCATCTTGTAAATTTGATTAATTACCAGATCAATTATTCTTAACATTCATATTTGAAATATCAAATAAGACATCACCGCTAGTTATTATACCTTAAATCTAGTTTTCTGAGTACTTAAAATCATATTTCTTGATACATTTCTCAGTTAACTTGTTTAGACATTCAAATATTCTATTAATATCATTGCCATTGTTAAAAAGTTTGAATTAAGTGGAATTCTTTACAATGACCTAACATTTCTCCTTTTTCTGTAATCCTCCCTCTCATACCCCCATAGTTATCATAATATGTTCTCACCCTCCTTTGTTCCATTCAAAATATATGCCTGCATCATATGGTCACAGTTTTCTGTAAGGTGGATATTATATCCTCTGACACAAGCACTTAAACAAGTACAGTGAATGTATTTGTTATAACTTAATGCCTAAATGAAATTTAAATGCGTATCTTCTTCAAATAATATTTATAGATTAATGCTAAAATTGTTGATTGGAACAACTAACAGGACTGTGAGAGAGCTGTTTCAAATAAGGGAGCTCCTCAATAATTTAAAAAAAACTAGACTTTATTAAATCTATCCCTATGTGACAAACACTAGGCCAAGTGCTTTAGGAGAAAAGAAAATTATTTAAACTTTATGTAACACCTATGGGGCTTATCCTCCTATAACTATTTAAAAACATGAATAGATGCAGAATAATTGATAGATAATTAATAGGTACAGAAATTTGGCCTCCAAGAAGTTAATTAAGTTACTCAGGGTCACTTGGCTAGGAAGTGATAGATTTGGGATTTGAACCAATATAGTCAGAGCACAAAGATAAAGGGCTTAAACACTGCATAATTCCTCAAAACTAGACTGAATGCCACTTCCTCTGCTTAAGTATAAGAGGACAGCCCTGCTTCTGGATGGCTAATAAACTGATAGATGTGAAGCAGAAGTTTAATAATGGTAAAGATATGACTATCTGTGGATAACATTTCAAATTTTGTCTTTATGGGTTCTTCTTCCCAATGATTGTCCACATTAAGTTAAAGAATATCTTTCAAACTAAATGAGATATGGCCAATAAAAAAACCTTGGGACTAGAAACTCTTTGCAAGTTGATAGGAAATTTTATTTAGAAACAATAGATAAACAAAGAGTGATATCAGCTAGGGCACTTGTACCTGTATTCACCAATTTATTCATTGCCAGAAGGTTATTTTGACATCATGTAAACCTGTCGTTAAACAACACATATACTGTGTAGGGTTTACCTTCTTCAAAGGAATGTCTGAATACATTCAGCACTTTAAATGCCAGGAGTTCACCTTTCATATTTCCCCATAAAACTTTAACAATGAATGTTTAACATATTTTTGTTGCTATTTTTATATTCTAGAAGGCAATATTTTGAAATAAAACTACTGACATGAATATGACACTAGATTTATAGAAATTTATCTTTATTTATATATCTATATAAAATTATGAATTGCCATATGCCTAGAACTTTGTTAAATACCAGAAGAAAAAAAAGACTGTCAAAAAATATACAATTAATGCGTAAATGTGTGTGATAATGATAAATTAATTATGGTTTTGATATTTGTCAGTGTTAAGTAGAACAAAATTCTACTCTAGGTAATTTAAGAAAGAGGGAATTTGTTTAAGGATATTAAAAGATATTATTTAGATATTATTGTAGGATATTAAAAGGCTTAAGAAATCAGTGGGAGGGCTGAAGAAGGAAATGCTAGGTTGATTTTCAAGAATAACAATTCAAATCACTCCAGGGAACCTGTACATCAAGGAAGTTTCTTTTAAGATCATAAACTTACAAACCCTACAACACTTACATTGTCACAACCAGGAACTACCAAAATTAAAGTCCACCATGATTAGGAAATCATACTCTCACATACCTATAGACATTCAGGACAGCACCATGATGAAAAAAAATTATAGTTTTTTCTCTTGTCTCCAGAACCACATTGTATCTACTATAACCTGCACGAGCAAAACTGGTGTTTGTACCCTGTCTTTCTGCTTTCATGGTGCCAGTTACTGAACTATGGCACAACTGTTGATGTATTGCATAAAACAGCAAATGCCTTAATATCCATGTCTGCCAGGTGAAACAGCAGAAGAAGCTGCCATATGGCCTCCATCTCACTTCTGTCTTCCAACATCTTATGTATGCACGTGATGGGCCAAATCTAAATCACATCTAGAAACCAAATAAGTGTGGAAAATGGAGTTTTTATTTTTCCAGCCTCTGTATTTCAGGGAGGCAAACTAGAGAAGGGTGGAATGGTTGTTGAATGGATAACATAGAACATACAATCTGTGTTACTAAAAATGATTTATATGTAATAATGACTTTATCACTTAGGCGCTGATATATCTCAAAATTGTATTTCTCATCTACTTTGTTTTCCAAAGCTCCTTGCCTTTGCCTCTGCATTCAGAGTGTTTCTCTGTATTTGAGCATACTAGAATATTGCAAAGAAACAAAATATCATACTAAAAGTGACTTAAATAAATGTAGGTAAGTGTTACCTCACAGATAAAGAAGCTCAGAGCCAGAGCAATTTCAATGTTGATGAAATAGTTTAAACATGTTATCGAAACCTGAGCTCTTCCTTCTTTATATTCTGCCATCTCAAAGTGTTCAGTTTGAGTTTCAGACTTGCCTCTCATAACCTGAAGATCTAAGATGCATGTTGATAGAGCTTGTTGCAAAGGCAGAAGTTGGAATCAGATTCTTCTCATATGATTCTTTATACAGGGGGAAAAGGTCTTCCTGGGAAACCCAGCAACTCCCATTTGCCAGAGCTGAGTGAAATGGCAGGGCACTCAGGGAAACACTTGGAAAGCTATTGCATTTTTGCAGGAAAGAAAGTGAGAAGGGCTTAGGAGTTCTATGCAAGTATCTCCAAATCCACCAGACAGGTCAGAATTAATTACCTTTCTTCCACACCACACCTACTCCTTTCCTTTAGAAACTGTTTCCTTAAAGGATATGCTCCTCTATTCAGTCTCCTAAGTTATTTCCTCCTCCGCTATACTACCCAAATTCAGTTGGTCACCAAGTTCTATCAATTTCAATTCTTAGTACATCTGAAATCCATTCCTTTCTTTTTATTTTCAATGCTTCAGCTATAGGTTCTAACTTCATTACTACATTATTACAAAAGTCTGTTTAGTCCCCATATTGGGGTTTTAATTCTCTTCAATGCCAGAATGACTTTATGGAATACAAATTTCATTATATAATTCCCCTACTTTAAGTTGTTACTGTTTCCCAATAGCTTTTAGCATGAAGTATAGACAAATAAGTTAGCACACAGTCCTTTATCTTGCTTTTGCTACCTCTAGGCCTTCTTAACTTGCCGTTTCACCAAATGCAATTCAAACTCCAACCATCTAAGATTTTATAATGTCACCTATGTTTTTTACCTTATGATTCTGAACATATTAATCACTCTTTATAAAACCTCTCCTTCCCACTATTTTTCTTCCTTAATGGTACTTGTCTTTTAAGGCTCAGCTCAGTGCTCCTTCAAGAATTATTTCCTGACCTACAAATATAAATTAGGCATCATGTTTTCCCACTTTATCTTAGGTACATATAAGTCATAATTTATCCTATTCCTTTGTAATTCTTATCTATATATATATTCAATATCATTGAGTAACCTTTTTGGGAACTAGAACAGTACATTTTCTCAGTCATGAAATACTAATGAATTAAATTAAAAAGTATTTATTGAGCGGCTACTGTAGAACATATAATGTATGAGATGTGAAGATGTAAAAGGTAAGCTGTGGCTCCCGTTGTCAATAACTTAAACATTACATTATGGAATTGAATACAGGCACTTTCTTCTGGTCATAGCACTAATCAAAACTTGTAATTATATATGTATTTCCTCCAACAGACTGAAAATTACTATTCACAAAGAATATGTCTCCTTTGCTCACCATTGTATACCCATTGTCCACATAATGCCTAGTCCATAGTAAACTCTAATTTTTGAAAAAATTTAAAACAGCTTTATTGAGATATAATTGGCATAAAATAAGCTGTGTATATTTAAAATGTACCATTTGATAAGTTTTGGTATGTGTATAAATCTGTGAAATTATCATTGCAATTAAGATAATGAACATATCTATCACTCAAAAAGTTTTCTTCTACTATTTTGTAATCCTTTCTTCCCAGCCCCACCAGACCATCTCAATTCCTAGCAACCACAGATCTGTGTTCTTCCAGTGTAAATTAACTTGCATTGTCTAGAATTTTAATAAATACAATCATATATCATGGGGTCTTTATGTCTACTTTATTACCCTCAGCATAACTATTTTGAGACAGCTCACTCCTTTTTATAATAGAATACGATTCTATTTCTAAATTTACCACAATTGTTTATCCATTCTCCCATTGATGGACTTAGGCTATTTCCTGCTTTATTTATTACAAATACAGCTTCTATGAACATTTATATACTAGTATAGGCACATGCTTTCTTTCTCTTGGATAACTAACGAGGGAAATGTCAGTTATTTGTAGGCATATGTTTAACTTTTTAAGAAACTGTCAAACTCTTTCCAAAGCAGCTGTACCACTTTGTATTTCCACCAACAATGTATGAGAATTTCAGTCCTTCCATATTCTTTCCAACATTTAACATGTTCAAACTTTTAATTTTAGATATTCTCCTAGGTGGGTAGTGGGATCTCATGGAATTACTTTGCATTTTCCTAATTGTTAATGATGTTGAGTGTCTTTTCATGTGCTTAGTCACCATTAGCATATCCTCTCTAAAGAATTACCTATTTAAGCCTTTTGTCCACTTTTTTATTGGATGATTATTTTCTTACTGTTGCATGTAGAAGGTTTTTAAAAATACGTTTTGGATATAAGTCCTTTGTTGGATATGTGATTTGTAAATGTTTTCATTCTAAGCTCTGAATTTTTAAATAAGACCAAAATGTATGAGAACATTAAAAAAAAATTTTATTTTTCCCAAGTGGATACCCACTTGTCATACTGAAGTAATAGAAACCAGATTGATCTCCCTACATGAAATAGTAATTTTAAAAAGAGAAAGAAAATAGAAAAGAAAAAGGAAAAGAAATAATGGGGCAATAATTTCGGCAAGGCCCTAGGAAGTGTCTTGAATGGCATTCCAGTTTATAAAATAAATGATGTAAACCCTATCATTACCCCAGATTATTGCTATGAGAGAGTTTCTAGGTCACAGTTCAGAAAAGGAGAAGCAGGTGGAGACCAACAGACTCCATGAGTTCTGGAGGCAGAAATGATGGTCCAGAGTGAACAAAGCAACTAGAGTTCAGAAGACAGAACTGGAGAGGAGAGAACTACAAACTTTGGATATTTGCAGAGGCTCCCCATTACATATTTTGCTGAATGGTGATCAGCATGTACGTTTGAGGAAAATAATCAAAATCAGGAATAAAAACAAATAAGCAAAATGAGCAGTGTCTGGTGCTCACACAGGGCTGAAGAGCTTCATAATTGGGTGGAGGATACAGAAGTTTCCTATCTCTATAATGGGGACAATTAGTCCTAGATTGAACACTTCTTCTGTCCACTTAAAATATCTTGGAAACAAAACCAGAAATGATCAAATTGTTTCTAACTTAACTGCATTTCAAAACAAAACTCAAGAGTATTTATAGGAATACAAATATGCCCAACACTAAACAAGGTAAAATACAGAATATCTGACATCTAATAATAAATACCAGCCATGTAAAAATGCAAGAAATATGATATATAATTAGCAGAAAAGTCAATCAATTGAAACCAATCCAGAAGTCATGCAAGTGTTAAAAACAACAACAACAACAACAAAAACTAGGACCACCTGGCTGGCTCAGTTGGTAGAGCATGCAAGTCTTAATCTCAGGGTTGTAAATTTGAGCACCACGTAGGCTGTAGAGATTCCTTAAAAATAAAATTTAAAAAAAGGAAAAGGAAAAGTGATACTTTAAAATAGTAATTATAACCATATACCTTGAAAAAGTTAGCAATGAGGTATATGTGGATAGGGAAAAGATGGCAGAGGAGTAGGGGGTCCTATTCCAACCAGTCTCTGGAATTGAGCTGGATATATACCAGACCACTCTGAACACCCACGAAATCAGCCTGAGATGTAAGAATATAGATCTGGATCTCTACAAACAGAATATTGCCTGCGGTTGGTTTCAAGGTATGAAGTGGGGAGCCGTGATTCTGCCAGCAGATATCGGAGGATAAATGGAAGGGGGAGGGAGCCCAGCCCCCGGTATCCTACAGCACTGGTGAGTGATAGCCTCCTGCACTGGGGACAGGGCACAGACTCACAGACTGGTAGCGGAGGGGAAAGGACTTTAGGGAAGCCCCCAGGATGGAAATCCAGAGCAGGGTTGCACGTGTGAACTGGGGGCAGCTGGCGGTTTTAGAAGCACAAAGGGCAAACACATGCCTGGACCTGGAAGCGAGGGCTCAGAGTGCTGCTGAGGGGCGCACAACCCAGGACACTGCAGTTTATAGCAACACAGACAGAAATGGAGATAGTGTGGCCTGGAGAGCTCACTGAAGAACACACTGGCATCTCTCTGTTATGAGGCAGAGGGTTGGAAATGGTCTCTTCTGCTGTGACTCTCAGAAGAGATGTGGAAAGCTGCCAGGGAAAGCCACCAGAGAACAAAAGCCCCCAAAAAACAGTTTTCACTGAGCAGGGCAACTCTGCTCAAACAGGATTGCCTGAATAACAGTGCAGCAGGCCCCTCCCCCAGAAGACAGGCTGGGAGAACAAGAGGATGACAACACTAAGGTCCCTAAAAAACAGGTGCATCTTGCTTGGGTTGTGGTCAATAATTTGAACTCTGTACATTCCCTCAACCACCCCTCAAGAGAATGACTAGGAGGAGGAACCCCCAAAATAGGAAAGACTCAAGACTATGACTTCTGCCACAGATTTACAAATGGATTCAGATATAATCAAGATGTAGGAGATGAAATTCAGGGTAGCAATTGTGAAGACAATAGATAGAATGGAGAAATCGATTAATGGCAACATAAAGTCTCTAAGGACAGAAATAAAAGCTGAATTGGCAGAACTCAAAATCCATGGAAAGAGAATCAGAGAAATAAGTGACACCATGAAATGTTCCATTGTCAGAATTATTGGGATCCCTGAGGGGGTGGAGAGAGAGAGAGGACTAGAAGATATAGTTGAGCAAATCGTAGCTGAGAACTTCCCTAATCTGGGGAATGAAACAAACATTCTTGTCCTAGAGGCAGAGAGGACCCCTCCCAATATCAAGGAAAACACCCCGGCATGTAATAGTAAACCTCGCAAATCTTAGAACCAAGGAAAACATGTTAAGGGCAGTTAGGGGGAAAAGATTCCTTATGTACAGAGGGAGGAACATCAGAATAATGTCAGACCTATCCACAGAGACCTGGCAAGCCAGAAAGGGCTGGCAAGACATATTCAGGGTACTAAACGAGAAGAACATGCAGCCAAGAATACTTTATCCAGCAAGGCTGTCATTTAGAATGGATGGAGAGATGCAGAGCTTCCAAGACCAGCAGAAACTGAAAGAATATGTGACCATTAAGCTGGTCCTGCAAGAAATATTAAGGGGGAGTTCTATAAAAGGAGAAAGACCCCAAAAGTGATATACAACAGAAATTTACAGGGACAATCATTAGAGACAAGGACTTCACAGGCAACATGATGACAATAAATTCATATCTTTCAATAACCACTCTCAATGTGAATGACCTAAATGCTCCCATAAAATGGCACAGGGTTGTAGATTGGATAAAAAGACAGGACCCATCCATATGCTGTCTACAAGAGACTCATTTTGAACCTAAAGATACATCCAGACTGAAAGTGAAGGGATGGGGATCCATCTTCCATGCCAACGGACCTCAAAAGAAAGCTGGGGTAGCAATTCTTATATCAGACAAATTTGATTTTAAACTAAAGACTGTAGTTAGAGACACAGAAGGACACTATATCATTCTTAAAGGGTCTATCCAACAAGAAGATCTAACAATTGTTAATATCTGTGCCCCCAACATGGGAGCAGCCATCTACATAAGCCAACTGTTAACCAAAATAGTCATATTGATAACAATACATTAATTGTAGGAGACCTCAATACTCCACTCTCAGCAACAGACAGATCATCTAAGCAGAAAATCAACAAAAAACAAGAGCTTTGAATGACACACTGGACCAGATGGACCTCAGAGATATATACAGAACATTCCACACTAAAACAACAGAATACTCATTCTTCTCAAGCGCACATGGAACTTTCTCCAGAATAGACCACATACTGGGTCACAAATCAGGTCTCAACCGATACCAAAAGACTGAGATTATTCCCTGCATTTTCTCAGACCACAATGCTTTAAAACTGGAACTCAATCACAAGAAAAATTTGAAAGAAATTCAAACACTTGGAAGCTAAAGACCACTCTACTCAAGAATGGGTCAACCAGGAAATCAAAAAAGAACTTAAACAATTCATGGAAACCAATGAGAACAAAAACACATCGGTCCAAAACCTATGGGATACTGCAATGGCTGTCCTAAAGGGGAAATACATAGCCATCCAAGCCTCACTCAAAAAAGTAAAAATATCCCGAATTCACCAACTAACTTTACACCTTAAAGAACTAGAGAGAAAGCAACAAATGATGCCTAAGCCACGCATTAGAAGAGAAATAATTAAGATTAGAGCAGAGATCGATGAATTAGAAACCAGAAACACAGTAGATCAGATCAATGAAACTAGAAGCTGGTTCTTTGAAAGAATTAATAAGATCGATAAACCACTGGCCAGACTTATCCAAAAGAAAAAAGAAAGGACCCAAATTAATAAAATTATGAATGAAAGGGGAGAGATCACGACTAACACTAAGGAAATAGAAACAATTATTAGAAATTATTATCAACAACTATATGCCAATAAATTGAGCAACATGGAAGAAATGGATGCCTTCCTGGAAACCTATAAACTCCCAAGACTGAAGCAGGAAGAAATTGACAACCTGAATAGGCCAATAACCAGTAAGGAGATTGAAGCAGGGATCAAAAATCTCCCAAAAAACAAGAGTCCAGGGCCTGATGGATTCCCTAGGGAATTCTACCAAACATTCAAAGAAGAAATAATACCTATTCTCCTGAAGCTGTTTCAAAAATAGAAACAGAAGGAAAGCTTCCAGACTCATTCTATGAGGCCAGCATTACCTTAATCCCCAAACCAGGCAAAGACCCCTTCAAAAAGGAGAATTTCAGACTGATATTCTTGATGAATACAGATTCCAAAATTCTCAACAAAATCCTAGCTAATAGGATTCAACAATACGTTAAAAGGATCATCCACCACGACGAAGTGGGATTTATCCCCAGGATGCAAGGGTGGTTCAACATTCACAAATCAATCAATGTGATAGACCACATTAATAAGAGAAGAGAGAAGAACCATATGGTCCTCTCAACTGATACAGAAAAAGCATTTGGCAAAATACAGCATCCTTTCCTGATTAAAACTCTTCAGAGTATAGGGATAGAGGGTACATACCTCAATATCATAAAAGACATCTATGAAAAACCCACAGCAAATATCATCCTAATGGGGAAAAGCTGAGAGCCTTTCCCTTAAGATCAGGAACATGACAGGGATGCCCACTTTCGCCACTATTGTTCAACACAGTACTAGAAGTCCTAGCAACAGCAATCAGACAGCAAAAAGAAATAAAATATATTGAAATTGGCAAAGAAGAAGTCAAACTCTCTCTCTGCAGATGACATGATACTGTATGTGGAAAACCCAAAAGACCCCACCCCCAAATTACTAGAACTCATACAGCAATTCAGTAATGTGGCAGGATACAAAATCAATGCACAGAAATCAGTTGCTTTCTTATACACTAACAATGCAACTGTAGAAAGAGAAATTAGAGAAACGATTCCATTTACAATAGCACCAAAAACCATAAGATACCTTGGAATAAACCAAACCAAAGAGGTAAAGGATCTATACTCTAGGAACTACAGAACACTCATGAAAGAAATGGAAGAAGACGCAAAAAGATGGAAAAACATTCCATGCTCATGCATCAGAAGAATAAACATTGTTAAA
Source organism: Halichoerus grypus (assembly GCF_964656455.1). Classification (NCBI taxonomy): domain Eukaryota; kingdom Metazoa; phylum Chordata; class Mammalia; order Carnivora; family Phocidae; genus Halichoerus; species Halichoerus grypus. The sequence continues at coordinate 74,629,508 of NC_135714.1, forward strand.
ATGTCTATACTACCCAGAGCAATCTATACCTTCAATGCCATCCTCATCAAAATTCCAATGACATTTTTCAAAGTGCTGGAACAAACAATCCTAAAATTTGTATGAAATCAGAAAAGACCCCGAATTGCCAAGAAAATGTTGAAAAAGAAAAACAAAGCTGGGGGCATCACGTTGCCTGATTTCAAGCTATATTACAAAGCCGTGATCACCAAGACAGCATGGTACTGGCACAAAAACAGACATATAGACCAATGGAACAAAATAGAGAGCCCAGATAGGGACCCTCAACTCTATGGTCAAATAATCTCTGACAAAGCAGGAAAAAATATGCAATGGAAAAAAGACAGTCTCTTCAATAAATGGTGCTGGGAAAATAGGACAGCTATATACAGAAGAATGAAACTCGACCATTCTCTAATAACATACAAAAGATAAACTCAAAATGGATGAAAGACCTCAATATGAGACAGGAATCCATCAAAATCCTAGAGGACAACATAGGCAGTAACCTCTTTGACATTGGCCACAGCAGCTTCTTTCAAGATACATCTCCAAAGGCTAGTGAAACAAAAGCAAAAACGAACTTTTGGGACTTCATCAAGATAAAAAGCTTCCACACAGCAAAGGAAACAGTCAAAAAAACAAAGAGGCAACCCACAGAATGGGAGAAGATATTTGCAAATGACACTACAGATAAAAGGCTGGTATCCAAGATCTATAAAGAACTTCTCAAACTCAACACCCAAAGACAAATAATCAAGTCAAAAAATGGGCAGAAGACATGAACAAACACTTCTCTGAAGAAGACATACAAATGGCTAACAGACACATGAAGAAATGTTCATTATCATTAGCCATCAAGGAAATTCAAATCAAAACCACATTGAGATACCACCTTACACCAGTTAGAATGGCAAAACTTGACAAGGCAAGAAACAACAAATGTTGGAGAGGTTGTGGAGAAAGGGGAACCCTCTTACACTGTTGGTGGGAATGCAAGTTGGTACAGCCACTTTGGAAAACAGTGTGGAAGTTCCTCAAAAAGTTAAAAATAGCTACCCTATGACCCAGCAATTGCATTACTGGGTATTTACCCCAGAGACACAGATGTAGTGAAAGAAGGGCCATATGCACCCCAATGTTCATAGCAGCAATGTCCACAATAGCCAAACTGTGGAAAGAGCCAAGATGCCCTTCAATAGATGAATGGATAAAGGAGATGTGGTCCATATATACAATGGCATATTACTCAGCCATCAGAAAGGATGAATACCCAACTTTTACATCAACATGGATGGGACTGGACGAGATTATGCTAAGTGAAATAAGCAGACAAAGCCAATTGTCATATGGTTTCACTTATTTGTGGAACATAAGGAATAGCATGGGGGACATTAGGAGAAGGAAAGGAAATTTGAGGGGGGGGAATCAGAGGGAGAGATGAACCATGAGAGATTATGGACTCTGAGAAACAAACTGAGGGTTTTGGAGGGGAGGGGAGGTGGGGGTTTGGGTTAGCCCAGTGATGGGTATTAAGGAGGGCACATACTGCATGGAGCACTGGGTGTCATATGAAAACAATGAATCGTGGATCCCTACATCAAAAACTAATGAGTATTGTATGGTGACTAACATAACATAATAAAATAAAATTTTAAAAAATAGCAATGAAACTATATTGTTTGAGATACTAGATGGGATTAACAGTAGATTAGATATTGAAAAAAATTAGTTGACTTGAACGTAGTAATAGTAACTATCTGAAAATGAGGGGGGAAAATAAAAATAAAAAATAATGAACAGACCATAGCAGCAATGTCCGCAATAGCCAAACTGTGGAAAGAGCCAAGATGCCCTTCAACAGATGAATGGATAAAGAAGATATGGTCCATATATACAATGGAATATTACTCAGCCATCAGAAAGGATGAATACCCAACTTTTACATCAACATGAATGGGACTGGACGAGATTATGCTAAGTGAAATAAGTCAAGCAGAGAAAGTCAATTATCATATGGCTTCACTTATTTGTGGAACATAAGGAATAGCATGGAGGACACTAGGAGAAGGAAGGGAAAAATGGGAGGGGGATTGGAGGGAGAGATGAACCATGAGAGACTATGGACTCTGAGAAACAAACAGGGTTTTAGAGGGGAGGGGGGGAGGGGGAATTGGTTAGCCCGGTGATGGGTATTAAGGAGGGCACGTACTGCATGGAACACTGGTTGTTATACGAAAACAATGGATCGTGGATCACCACATCAAAAACTAATGATGTATTGTATGGTGACATAACATAATAAAATTTTAAAAAATTTAAAAAATTAAAAAATTAAAAAAATAATGAACAGAGAATCATTCAGTTGGAATTAGTGGGAAAACTTCAAGCATTGCAATATTATTTGAATTTGGAATTCCCAAAGGAGAGACAAAGGAATCAGAAAAAATATTTGAAGCAATATGATCAAGCACGTTATATATGTTTGATCTATATGTGGTCCAATAAATCTACAGATGCAAGAAGCTCAACATACTCCAAACACTAAAATACAAGGAAAACTATGATAAGGCACATTGTATTCAAATTCCTCAAAACCAATTCTAAAGAAAAATTTTAAGTATTATGTAGAACAAAAAACGCATTATGAACAAAAGGATAAAGTTAAGGATGGCTGGACATTTATCATTGGAAATATTACAAATGCAAAGAGAGTAATGCAACATCTTTAAAGTATTAATAGAAGCTATCACCCTAGAATTCTATGCCCAGCAATAGTCTTTCAAAATAATGTCAAAATAGAGATTTTTCAAAGACATACAAAAGCTGAAAAAATCATCTCCAAACACACAGTACAAGAAGTTCTTTGGGCAAAAGGAAAATGATCCATACAAAAAATGTATCTACAAAAACAAAATGAATCATTGAATAATTGCCTAAATTCAAAAGCCATGGTTGTTGTTTTGGTTACTCTCATACCATATATCCTCATTCAGTAACTAAATGTAAAAATAAAGCATCTGTGATGGCTTGTCTCGTTCCTCCTGTGTCCCTCTCCAAGATTTACATTATTGGGGAATAAGAAGTCAGTATTTCTTATAAGAAGCAGTTCTATGATAAATGTTAACAAAAATGTATTCACACCGTGTAGACAACAGGACTTTACAGTTTCTTTTGTGTTTTCGTGGCTCCCCCTTTTTGAATTTGCAACGATGGCAATTTCTCAGATATAGGCTCTATTCTACACTCTTTAAACTTCATTCTTGTTGCTTTGAAAAATATATCTTCTAATATCACTTCAGCTGTCACTTCTTTGTCATTAGCCAGCAAGTGTGGAATCCTAAATACTTGGCTAATGATGACGCACCCAGGACTCATCTCCACTTCACTGGCTCATTCTAGGCTCCTTCATTAAAGGGTTGCCCCCACTTTGGTATTTCTATTTAAAATTAATTTCCTGAATCACCATACATTTTATATCTCATATCTTGCACCACCCTTTCAGGTGTTTTTTGTTTACTGAACAAAAAATGTTAAATGTTAGTAAAGTTAGACGTTGAGTAAAATGTGTAAGTTGCATAAATCAGCTTGACAACTCAACCCTTTGTATTACTACAACTTCACTGTGCCTAACATAGTTTTGATGAATAGAATATATTCAGAAATGTTCCAATATTGATTGCTTATAGCCTGAGAAAAAAGAAGAGCATCCACTTTTTAATAATTTCATACATAATAGACAGCCATATATATACAGATATGACACAATTTAACCTATAATATAAAAGTATATAATAAAACATTTTTTTATATATTTGGCATGTAATTTACAGCACTATCTTCAAACTGAGTGATGTTTTGTACCCTGATATAACATTTATGACACTAACATATTTACTGTGATTAAAATTTTATAAATATAGAAATTTCTAACCTTGAAATTATTTCTAAAATATGTAATTTTTATTTAGAACATCAGTAGTCTAACCTATTTTTCTGTGGTACTTGGTTTAGTGTGCAAGGAATTATAGGCTCTTTTTTTTTTATTCCCATGCCCTTTTAATAGAATGTCCCAATACCTGGCATTCTAGGAATTTTGTGTCATTTTGGTTCAGTGCTATTCTGGATTCAGATAGAATGGTGTGAAGTTTGATGTTGTTTGAAGAAGCTGGGGTTCATCTTGTGTGATGCTTTGAAAATGAGAAGAAAAGGCTTTCTTATATTTGGAAGTGTCCTGGCAATGAGCAAAGGCAAAAGAAAATCACTGCAGAATGCTGTTTGTTCAATTCAAAAAGCAGTCTGCTACTTTATGGGCCATTTTTATTCTTTGACTGGCTTCCCTGGAGAGATTCAAATAAAGAGGTTTGAAATATACCAGGTTGAAAGGCTGAATATGTCAAGAGTATGGATCACTGAAGCAAGATCTTCATCTTGCAGCTTAATTTTCTGGCTAGAGCAGTTTACAAATGAACAGAGACATTCATGGTTACTGCTGATGCCTCAGACTCCAGAAACATCAATGAGTCTCCAAGGGGTTCAAAATATTTCACCACGTTGAACATCAATGGGGAAACCTCTTTTTAGCAGAACAGATGCTACAGACCTTACCAAATTTCCAAATTCCTCCTTTCAATAATATATACTTTTTTACACTCTACAGCATGAGTCAAGGCAAGCAAATTGTAAACAGATTTTGTTTATCATTTCATGCAATAGGGAAACCAGCAGTTTTGTTGCACAATATGTACATTAAAAATAGACAGTATTGGGCGCCGGAGTGGCTCAATTGGTTAAGCGTCTGCCTTCAGCTCAGGTCAGGATCCCAGGGTCCCAGGATCAAGTCTCACATTGGGCTCCTGGCTCAGTAGGGAGCCTGCTTCTCCCTCTCCCTCTGCCCCTCAGCCCTGCTTGTGTTCTCTCTCTCTCGCTCTATTTCAAATAAATAAGTAAAACCTTAAAAAATAGGCAATATTGAGCTGTGTATCATTTTGAATAATTCTACTTTATTCTTTTTATGTCATTAATCTCTTGTGGTCTCTTGAGCAGAAAATACAAGTGCTAAACTCCTTGGTACTTCACATTTGAGGTGATTCAATATGTGCTATAGTTACGTAAAGATCTGAAATACTTTTTATACAAAATTTATTGATTGACAATAAATGTACTTTCCAACTCTACCAGAAAGAACCTGGAATGAAATAGTGAATTTGAAATTCAGTGGAGGATATCAAAACTTTGGATTCATGGGAGTGTTTTCATCGCTCCTCCCACTAAAAATTAATTACTCTGAAAAAGATGTGTGACCTGGGTAGTTTGTTACAATGGTGAAATGGAAGAATACTTCCCCCAAAGCAGAATGATGTCCTTCTTGCAAAGAAAGGAATTACCAAGCTTTGTCAGGCAAATCCCCTTTGAATTTTAGAAATTAAGTTTAATTAAATCCATAGAAAAATAAATATAACCCCATGGGCAGAAACATGAGAAAAGAAGTTAACCCAGGGGAAATGTCACACAAAATTTTGATAGTATTGTCACAAAATATCATGATAGAGCCAAAAGAGTAAGTCAGTCATCTAAAGAAATGAATGTGATGACACAAAGAGCTCTTTGGAGAGCTCAGATATGAAAATGACTTGGACAAAATGTAGGAAGAATGAAGCAAAATAAAAGGTAAATTTTAAAATATTAAACAATGTCTAATAACGATGTCAGAAGACTAAAGGTAAAATGAAATATGAATACAGAAAGATAAGGAAATGTTTAAAAGGCAAAGCATAAAGAACTGGTTCGTCTCCTTATTTGGGGTTAATGGTAAAGTGTTTATGAAGACCCAGGGAGAATGAGGCCACTCATATTTTTCTGCTATTTTATGAATTATCATTTGTTCTATTCATTTATATATCCTATTTTTTATTGTGCACAAACTATATGCTAGAGAAAATATAGGGTTCCATCTGAGTAGGATAATATTCAACCAAAATAAAAATAAACATGAATAAAACAATAGAAATTTATCTGCAATGACTAGTAATAGAGCATTTAACTTCTCAAGATAATCATCCATTATTCTTATATTATTGACAGCCAACATTTAATGTTACCATTTGCCTTGAACTGTGCCAAATTAAGCCATAAATTATGTGTTAAATGTGTCACCTCACTTAGCCTTCATTTCAGATTGTTATCCAAAATTTACAAATGAGGTAAATTAAATTCCTTACATTGCTATTTTCTTCAAAGCAAGTCTACACACTTTTCATTTTCTGGAACTCCTCCAATCTGCTGACCTCAGTTGAGGCCTACCTGCCACTATGGAAACTACAGGGCCCTATTGGTAACTAGAATGCAAACAGACCCAGCACAATTGGTTAATTTTCCCACATGGAGACTCTGCCAAGACTACAGCAAAAATGCAAAGTTGTAGGTTTGAGAAATAAAAGCCAAACCATCAAAGAGGTCTTTCCTGATGCCTACTTTTCACTCCTTACCCTGCCTATTTTATCAAGCCATAGTTATCTTTAGTCAGTTTACTGAAAGTTATTTGAAAATTTTCTTTGTGTGTGTGTGTGTGTGTGTGTGTGTGTGTGTGAGTTTATTACATGATACCCTCCCCTAGAAGGAAGATCTATGAGAAGAGGGGCTTTTTTTTTTTTTTTGTCTTTTTCTATGCTACTTACCCAATATCAAATTAATACCTGTCATCTAGTGGGCACTCAATATATATTTAGTTAATTAATTCATGAATTATGAGAGAAAAAGGCACATAAGGCACTTAGAGCTCCCTATTTGTACAAAAAGAGTGAGCTAAAAGCAATACCACAATCATAGGAAAATTTAAGATTACTATCACCATAAAAGTATTGAAAGATGCAGAAATGGTCATTCTTACAGCAAAATAATTGTTTTTCACTAGATTGACTGATGAGAATGAAAAGGATAGTTCTAGGAGCCTGATGTTTGAGAAATAATTTTTTACTGACTACAGGGTCCCAGTAGAGAATGGCACGCCAGATGACCATGTGACCTAAGCTGTCTCCCTTGAATAAGATGTATATAATACATCTTGCCTGCCATAATGTTAGGCTTGCCCAACAGGCCTCCATCATCATGTAGGGAGCATGCCTTTCCCATTTAGGAATGTCTCTTAAGAACAGTGGAAAGAGTCAATCTTCCACCAGGTCAACTTGTTCCCTTAGCCCAGAAGGATAGATGGATTAACATAAGGATACATTCTGGTTTATGCTTGGTGTCTAAGGTTTTGACAAGATGACCCAAATGATGAGGGATGTGGAAGGAATAAGATTGGACATTTAGTGACAAGGAGGTGTGTTAACAGCACCATCCTTGGGCATATTGAATGCCTGATAACACATATTCTCTGACAAAACATTTCTCATTTTCTAGAAACAGTAGATCAGTGGCCTGATGCCTTAGGAGTTTCATGTCTTCTAATATACTGTATATTATACAGATAGTATAAAATAGTGGAATGACATTTATTGGATAAAAAATGCATTCTAGAATTGCTCCGGATAATCTCTGTACACAGTTGTTTGAGTATAACCATCAACAGTGTCTTCTGACTCATAAAAACAGTGGTTTGGATAGCAAATTATTGATATCTTATCTAGTGAATACATATTTAGATGCACCTAGGAGACAATGCTATATTATTTTATAGAGTGGTAAGTTTTACTGGAAGTGTACTGTAAATTTACATAATTTACTATAAACTTATATTGTTCTCATCCCTCAAAATTAAGGCTTGGCTTGTGTTACCAAAAAAAAGAATGCTGACCAGCAAGATACTACTAATCAGTAAAGAGCAAATACAATGGGCAACGTAGAAGGGAATTATACATCAGGGCTATTGCCTTGTGACTAGTAGAAAAAAACAAGAAAAATCTTTCGTCAATCTTCCATCTTGCTGTGTCATAAATATGTCTATGTTTTAAATAATTTTTCTGTCAATACTGTACAAAAACAATATTTAATGGTCCATAAATTATAAAATATATAGAAGTAATTTTAACTTTAACTAGAGATGTCCAACTATACCTAGACTTGTAGTTAGACATAGAAATTCATTTTTTTCATTCTCTTTGGAAGGGATGTTTGCATTATGTTTTGCAGGAACTTTGTGTTTTGTTGTAGTTTTGTTGTCATTTTAAGATATAATTGTGAGGGGCGCCTGGGTGGCTCAGTCGGTTAAGCGTCTGCCTTAGGCTCAGCTCATGATCCTGGCGTCCTGGGATCGAGCCCCGCATCGGGCTCCCTGCTCGGTGGGGAGCCTGCTTCTCCCTCTGCTTGCCACTCTGCCTACTTGTGCTCTCTCTCTCTGTCAAATAAATTAAAAAAAAAAAAAAATCTTAAAAAAAATTTAAAAAATTAAAAAAAAGATATAATTGTGAAAGAAAATATAATGAATAAATGTTAGGCCCCCAGAAAGGTGAACTTTTTTTTTTTGTCTAAAATTCATTTACCCTCACTTTCTATACAGGGGAAGAATCCTACTGAGACTTCTGCCTCCCAGTGTGAAAGTTGAAATGGGTTATATATCTCCCAGCACTTATGGAGTAGACATCTGATCCAGCTTGACAATAGCTGCTTCAACTCAATATTGTGAATCTTGAACAAGTTATGTAATTACATAAGAACAAATGACTATTCATTTAAAATTTTAATATATTCCTTAGCAGTAGTGTATATAGCACCAGAGTATTCACTGCTAACAACAACAGCAAATTCCTATTCTAACCAAGGTATTCCTGTGGCCTGATCCTGGGTGCTGCTTCTGCTCACATCCAGCTTCCCATGAGTTCTTTGAACTATCAGACAATCTTTCAATAATTACTCTTCTTGAATTATCCAGAGCCAATATTTGTTTGCAACCAAAAAATTCTGATACACACTATTTGAAAAATAATAAAAGTATTTTCATATATAAACTTTACTACTATAAAAAAGTCCATAAAACTGTAATATAGTAGCTTACATACAATCAGATCTAATGATTTTAGCTGATACAAGAATTAGTGCAAATAAAAAGTATGATGTATCTTACAGAAAGTCTAGCAAACATATAAGGTATGTTAATAAAACATGATACAAAAGAAAGATGTAATAATATCACCAAGCTATTCAGGATCAGAAATTAGAAGTTATAGGCCTGATGATCTCAGTTAAATACCATGAAGACTATTTAATAAGTTTTTAAAGAATGGAATTATCTCACTTGGGAGAATGTGTAGTAAAATGAGACTTTGTCCTAGATCTTATTCCCACATCTAACACTTATTGCCCATGTGATTTTCAGCAAATAACTTCCCTAAGATACAGTGTCTTCATTTCTATAATGAACAAAACCAGTCTTGCCATTTTATTGTTTTCCTCATTTATGAATTAAATAAATCTCTGACACACGCTCACTCTGTGTAAGAGCTTTTAACTTTAAAAATTTGTGCTTTGGCAGTAAGATGTCCAAGTAGACTCATCTTGTAGAGCCAATTAAGCTGTGTAGCCCAAAAACTGTATACCTCATGGACTGTTTAAGTCCAGGCATGTATTTTCTTGGTTCCCAGAGTAAATCACAAATAGTAAAAATAATTTTACTTCTGCTTCCTCTCTGATTCTGTTTTTTGCTTCTGATTTTCTGTTTTTATTTTTTTTTTTTGGCCAAGTGTAGTTTTGATTCTAGTTTAAACATGGCTTCCCCACTGGTGGCAGTAGTTTTGGGAATTGGATTTTATTTTCTGTACATTTAGTCATTTCTGTGGAGTAAAAGCAGGGACCTATTCATTGTCATGAGAGATGTTACTGAATGTCTGTTTGTTAAATAATTAAATAAAATTATAATTGTATATTTGGGTTATGTTAAAAATATTTAGTAATATTATCATTATTCATTTTTACTATTTAAGAAAATAAAAGGAAGTGTGTGGCTGTGTGGGGCTTTATTTTATGGGCTTATGATCTTTGCAAGTCTGCTAAAATGTTTATGTATGACAGCTGTTCTCAAATAACTAGCTTATGGGGCTTTTTTGAAAGATAAGTTAGTTACTTTGGTTAAAAGTTATATGGTGTTGAGACTATGATATGAAGGAGAATAGTAAAGAGTGAATATAAAAAGAATAATGAAAGCAATCACTACTGACATTAACAACATAATGTGAATATGGAAATTTTTTCATTATTAACACATTATTTCCTTTCATTTTTCTTATAATTCATTTTTTATTTAATATTCTTAATGATTTTTATTAAATCATTCCATTTATATTTGAATAGCTGAATTAAATTCAACACAAGTACACAGTATTAAGGTAGATGAAATGCCTCTCTTGGATTTTTATAAAAACTCTCTTTCACTTCTAATAAGGATTTGAGTTTTGTTCCTTAAAAAAAGATAAAAATTATGTTTCTATATCTTTGTTTTGGGACATTAAAACTGTTGTTTTTTGGGGCGCCTGGGTGGCTCAGATGGTTAAGCGTCTGCCTTCGGCTCAGGTCATGATCCCAGGGTCCTGGGATTGAGCCCCACTTCGGGCTCCCTGCTCCTTGGGAGCCTGCTTCTCCCTCTGCTTCTCTCTCTCTCTCTGTCTCTCATGAATAAAAAAAAAAAAAAAAAAAAAAAAAAAAAACAACCTGTTGTTTTTTTATGAATTCACATGTGGAAAAATTAGGCCTAAAATAATTTTTTCAATTTACAGATTTTCCGTTTCAAATTTTAAGTAACACTAATTTTGAAAAATTAAATTTATCCTTAATTCACTGAAAATATTAGAGATATCAAATGTCTGATGGACACAATTGCTCCATAATAAGGTCATCAACTCTGCATGACTCTGGTGTACTAACAGACATGCTTTTAGGTCTGTCCATTTCTAATAAAATCTGCCTTTTCCCCTGAGCTCTAATAAACATATGTAGTATTACAGTTGAAAAAGTACTGATTTCACATTCATCGTGGATTACTTTCCTTTATAAATAATATGTCAATTTCTTCACAATACTTAATTTTCATTATAGTTTATGTGATACATATCTCTCTCTTTAATCAGATATCAGTCATGAATACTAGCTTTGATCATAGAAACAGACAAGACATTTTTCTATGTGAAATACAATGGCATTTCCACAGGGAGGCATTAGTCTTCTGAACTGCTTATTTGATTGCTTTAACCCTTAACCAGAAAACATCTGGCAAAGTAAGCCATTGTTGCAGTACTAAATCTGAAAGTTTTTGTTTTTTAAGTTTCCTTCCATTCTAATTTTGAAAAATCATTACTTTCTCCGAAGAGGAAAGAAAAAGCTATTACTATTAGAAAAGCATGATTAGGGGCGCCTGGGTGGCTCAGTCGTTAAGCGTCTGCCTTCGGCTCAGGTCATGATCCCAGGGTCCTGGGATCGAGCCCCGCATCGGGCTCCCTGCTCAGCGGGAAGCCTGCTTCTCCCTCTCCCACTCCCCCTGCTTGTGTTCCTGCTCTCGCTGTGTCTCTTTCTGTCAAATAAATAAATAAAATCTTTAAAAAAAAAAAAAAGCATGATTACACATTGTGAATTTTTAAAGTATTGACCACAAATCTCAACATGAATGTAGATGCCTATATTATTAGAATAGTTATATTTGGTTTTGCTTCCCCAGCTTTTGCTAAAAGATCTTCACACTTACCACTTTATTTGTAGGTTATACCACCCAGAGAACCATTCTACAAGGCTAAATTCTCATGTTTTACCCACACTGAAAACTAATAGATTATTGACTAATGTTCTACCAAAAGAGCAAATGCATATTCATACATCTAAATTAGTAGTGTTGGTATGTTTATGTTACATTTGTGTGCAAATGTATGGTCTTCCATATATTTATCTTTACCCTACATTTATCTATCTATATCCATATTTTTTATGTATACACATACACTTCTAGTATTCCTTTCTATGTATCTAATGAAATTACTAAATATAAGCAAGAAGACATTCAATTATACTGTAAAGCTATCCATATATATTATTAATCATTATTTAACAACCATTATTTTATATATGTAAATATGCATATATATTTATATTAAATATATATCTATATATGTTTAATATTCTTATTAAGCATGCTAGACATAAACAAGTTGCTTAGAATCATAGCTATGACCAAAGAATAACTTTTCTTGTTTTTGGCTGCACATTCCCCAATGACTGTATTATTAGTTCCATTGGGACCAATTTAAAACTATACAGCCCTGTTCTCATGGATCGAATAAGGCAATGTATCATTGTTTAAGTGTGCTACTCAAAAATTTGGAACCCAGAGGGAAAACATAGGAAGATTGAGTAAACAGAAAACAAGCACCTCTCCCTCCAATCAATAATCTTTTTACAAAGTTTTAGAAACAATTTCTTACTTCTAATTTATTTATAATGTTTAAGGTATTAAAAAGCAGGAGTCAGAAATTTAATTTATATTCATCATATTTTTCCCTCGGGAAAATACTCAGTATTTGTATCATGTGAGATATTCTACTACAGCAAACCCAAAGAAAAGGAAAGAGAGATTATATTCAAAAGCAGTTCCTAGCATATGTAAGTTATTCTGTTATATACATAAAACCCTTAAAGACTCACGATAATAGTATGAATGTATCTATTATTCTTATTTTGCAGAAGAAGCTGAGATTACAATGTTATTTGAATCACTTTCTATTGGACTCCAAAAAAATCACAATATCCTAATGAACATAACTTGCTCATTCCTACCTATCCATACCTTTGCACAATCATTGTTTTATGCAGTTTATATGCATACACCACTTTAGCAATTATTTAGTGACTATTTCATATATGCTAAAATGCATTTTACCTAAAACTTCATGCAGCTGCCTCATTTGCATAGTATTTGTAGAAATATTACTCCAGTATTTCTTTCTCCAATACTCCAATATTACTCCAATACTCTCTTTCCCACTTAATTTTGTTCATAGAACTAACTACTTCTGGAGTTACTATATTTATGTTATGCATTTGTTTCATTTTATGTGTTTATTGGGTGTCTTCCACACTAGATTTTAAGTAACCTGACAACACAGAGACTGTGTATAATTCACTGTTGTATACTTAGTGTTTAGAACAAAGTAAGCATTAATGAAATACTTGGTGACTGGCAAGATAATAAAAGTGTGTGTAAATGAGTCCTAGGAACTGTGATAAATGAAGTTAGATTGCCTTTAACTCTGTAATGGTGCCTTGCTACCAGCTGGTAGACAGCAATTCTCAGGAGCTCAAATTGCATAAACCCAGAAAGTTTTAAATTAAAGGTCACCATCTGGAATGATATCCACACATACTTAATTCCAAAATGCTAGTTTAGGAGGAATTATTACATTCCAAAGCTTTTCACTAATTCTCAAAATTGTTTATCTTGTTTACCAAAAATTAAAAATTGTCATTGGAGACTTATAAAAGGTCAATAGCTTAATCTTATCTTAATTTAAGATTGTGTCAAACCCAAAGGTCTACTTTGACTATAAATAACAAAATTATGTATAAACGAAAAATATAACCACATAATTTTTTTAAAATTAGAATGAAATAAAGGAAAGCAAACTCATCTAGATTATTGTTAAACACTTCTAATGATCACACAAGCAAGCAAAATTAAATCATTTAATGAAATTAAAACATATAAGGCCTATGTTACCTAGTAATGATCATATGAAACAAGATTCATATTTAATTTAATTACATATCTTTATATTATATTTATATAGTACTATGTTATTATTAAAGTGCCATAACATCTATTGACTCAGTTCATGCTCACATGAACACTTCAAACTTAACATGGCAGATATTAACCTCCTGTCTCATTTTGTTGTAATAAAAAAAATCAGTTGCAGACATACTATTTTGCTAATTCATTTTCTGACAAATGTTAATTGAATGCTTATCAAGCGCCAGGCTATTAGAAAAACAAACATTTTTTTTTTACCCATTATGATAGAAAACAATCAATGACACAAAGTTGTTTTAAATAATATAACAAAAAATAACACTGAAGTATATATAGAGAGAGAGAGAGAAAATTGGGAGAAACTGATCTCGCCTGAGAGTTTGGAGTAGGCTTTCTTAAGGAAATGATATCTCAACATAAACCTGAAGAAATTCACCGGGAAAGAGAGTGCAATGATTATGTGTTACAGAAAGAAGAATCAGGAAGTACAAATAGCCTAACATAGAAGAAAGCTAGTACTAGAATCTAAATCTCATTTATAATCCAATAGTATTGCAAAATAACAAAGGGAGTAGTTGCAATTCATTTATTCTGAGCAAATAAATAATAAACAATGTAGATGATTTTTTATATTAATTAAAATATGTGTTCTGGCTACTGTAACGAAGACCAAATAACACTGGCAGAAAGCAGAGCGTTGTAATAGTTGTGCTATGGGGCACTTGCGTGCCTACTGGGAGTAGGAACCAATGGGACTCTTACTTCATCTATATACCCAGCATGTTATACAGATAGGATTTGCTAACTCTGCCATAATTTGGAAAATAGTGTGAAGCACTGGCTTAAAGATAGAGTTTTATTTACCTCTTAAATAACAATCTACTCATGATCAGTCCAGGACTATTATTGAAGTGTCTCTGTATCAGGGATCCAGGACCCATTATATGGTTTTATACTGACATCTGTACAATGCTGCCTCAAACAAATGGTCTAAGATGGCACATGACCATAGCTGTATTCTAAATTGTTCAAAGGTTGATCCCTTCCCCATTAAGGTCGCAGTGCAAGGGTTGAACACATTACTTCCGGTCACCTCCTGTTAGCCAGAAGATGGTCAGATGGTGAGAACGTGCACTCTGATTAACTTCAAAGGAATCTGGGAAATATAGTCTTTCCCTTGGGGGTACTTGTTTGTCACTGCATTAATAGGGTTCATATTGTTAAAGACTCATTTATTCCACCTGTATTATTGAGTGCCTTCTAGGAATCCAGACTTTTCTAAGTATAGATACATCAGAGAGCTAACATTAGTGAACAAAATAAAAAAGTCTACCCTTGTGTTTAGATTATAATAGGGAAGACAGACAATATATAATAAACACACAAATAAGTATATTAAGATGTATTTTAGAAGCTCATAAATACTATGGAAAAATAGAGAAATAAAAGGAATTGGTAGTAGTGTGCTGGCAAATGTTTAAAAAACCAGCTCTGAAAAAAAATCCTACTTTGTAGTGTGTTCCAATTTCCGTAAATATTTCCACCAACTTTAAGCTACTAATGTGATATCAATATACTTAGGAAATTTCTAAAATATTAATGATCAACTATCATAAACTGTGTAAGTTGCCTCCAGCATAATACCATAATACTGGAATGTTGGGAAGATGGAATTTGGAATTTTAATATGGTGATCAGGAAAAGATACATAACTTAATGACATGTGAGGTATCTGGATATCTGTGAAGGAGACAGCATTGATAAAAATTAAGGATCTCAAATTTATGAGGAATACTTTAGGAGTACAATTTAAAAGTTGCATTTCACTTCACATTCCACTGGCCTGAAGTCAATCATATGACTTCAGGGCAATCAAATGTGTCTGGAAAGTGTGTCTTTATTTTTCACAGATTATTTCAGCTAAAATTCTAAAGTTATATTATTTTTAAAACACAATAGATATTGAATCATATCTGAGCATCAATGATCAGTTTTAATATATTTTTTTCTAAATTCTAAGTAAGTGGATACACATTTTAATATAGTGTTTGCAAAAACTGATACACTTAAAGCAATGTTGTAATTTCCAGTGTAAGAGCCTAGGCCAAAGCATCAAATTGCTTAGGCTCTAACATGCGCATATTTCCATACTGACATGACTATGCAACATTTATGAAATTTTGTAATTATTTTTTAAGCCTCATTTTCTTTACCTGGAAAATGAACATAATATTTTTTCTCCATTAGTTTGTGAGAAACTAAATAGGAAGAAAATATACATTGAGTATGAGCATTTATTATGTGACAGGCTTTAATTTATTTCTATGCATTAGTCATTTAATCTCCTCAACATCTGTATGCATTAGACACTCTTGTTATTCTTGTTTTACAAACAATTCGAGTCACAAATTCCAGCTTCACCTGAAGTTTCAGAGCTAATGGCTAGAATAAGTGGCTGGACTTCCATATACTCTGGCTTCAGAATTCCACTCTTATCCAATGCACTGTGTAAAGGATTTAGAGCAGTCTCTAAATATAATATGAAATCCATTGTTATAGCTATATGTAGTAGACAGAATAATCCCCCCTCCCCATCAAAATGTCCACATTCTATTCCCAGACCCTGTGACTATGTTAGGTTACACAGCAAGAGGGAATGAAGGTTGCAGATGAAGTTAAGGTTGCTTATCAGCGGACGTTAATATAAAAGGGGTTATCTTTGATGGTGGATGGGGCAATGTAATCCTTTAAATGTGCAAGAGGAAGACAGAAAAGTCAGAGTCAGAGTGATGCAATGTGAGACATGACTGTCATTGTTGGCTTTGAAGATGAAAGGGGGACATGCACCAAGGAATGCCTGTAGCCTCCAGGAGTTGAAAAGGCCAAGAAAAGAGATTCTCTTCCACAAAGGAAGATGGCCCCACTGACAAATTTGTTTAATTGGTTATAGTACCCACAGGGAACTAAAGAATATTGACACTCATGTATAAAGTTAGCTTATATAGTTTATGATGCTGTTTTGTCATTTTATTAATTGATCGATCATATTTTAAATAGAATATGTTGAGTAATTAAATACTGTGTGAAATTAATATAGGAAAAATTATAGTTGGTATTTTTGGGGAGGATAATCTTGCCCATCTTTATGTTTTTATGATTTTGTTATAGGTTGATACAAATTTTCTATGTAATCTCAAGCTTTCTTAAAACTTGTAGAATTTTTTCCATATATTGTTGCATTCTTCTCATATATACTTTTAATTATGTTCATTTTTCC
Source organism: Halichoerus grypus (assembly GCF_964656455.1). Classification (NCBI taxonomy): domain Eukaryota; kingdom Metazoa; phylum Chordata; class Mammalia; order Carnivora; family Phocidae; genus Halichoerus; species Halichoerus grypus. The sequence goes on from NC_135714.1 coordinate 74,646,511, forward strand.
TCTACGAAGAATTGCCATTTTTTCCTTCCTATTTCACTACTCATTTCAAAAACACAACTTCTAGGCTTACTGATCAAATTTATTTTTCTTAGTTTCATTGTAAATTAATTTAAATTTACCTCTTTATTAATTCCCTCTTTCTACTGTCCTAGTTTACTTTGCTGTCACACTAGTTTCTCCAATTAAATATTTCAATTATATATATCCAATAGTTTCATTTTCACATAATCTTATTTAAGGCTATATATTTTCTTCTATATAATGATTATTTTAATGATTGTCCCCATAGGTATATTGAAAGTGGTGATTTTATTTTTTAAAATAAAATTTTTATTATAGAACAGTTTTAGATTTATAGAAAAATTCTGAAGATAGCACAGTGTTCCATATATAACACACCCAACTTTCCCCATTATTAACATCAATGGTATTTTTGTTACAATTAATAAATATTGATATATTATTATTAAAGTCCAAACTTTACTCAGATGTCCTTAGTTTATCTAATCTATTTTTGTTTGTTCGTTTCAGGATTCCCTCTAGGATATCACTTGACGTTTAGTAGTTATGTTTTCTTAAGCTCCTTTTAACTGTGCCAGTTTTTTTAGACTTCCTTTGGTTTTAATGACTTGGACAATTTTGAGGAATATTGATCAGATATTTTGTAGAAGATCCCTGAATTGGGATTTTTTTCTGATGTTTTTTTCATGATTAAAATGAGGCTATATGTTATTAAGTGGATGACCCCAGAGATAAAGTACTATTTCCATCATTACATATTAGGTGTGTCAAAGTGACTTATTGTTCATGTTAATTCTCATCACCATACTGACGTAGTATTTAAATTTCTCCAATATAAAAGTACCGATTTTCCACTTTCCTTTGGAGGAAGGCAGTACGTACAGTCCAGACTTAAGGAGTGGGTAATTACCTACCATCAACTTGAGGACAGAATTATCAATATAAGTTACTTGGAAATCTGCATGGAAGATTTGTCTCTTCTTCTCCATTTATCTATTTTTATTAGTATGAACTGATGGATATTTATTTTACACTTTGTGTTAAAATGCAATATTATTTTATTGACATTGTTACTCAAATATTCCAGATTTGATAACTGGGGGCTCTTTGAATTGGCTCATGTATATCTTCATCATACCACCATCACTGTGGTTTCCTTGGGATGAGGGAGGGAGAATTTCCTTAATTTATGGTACTATAAATTACTCCAGGCATATCTTTATAAGTCTTTTCTTAGTACTAGAATCATCCCTTTTCCCCAGGAGCCTTCCCTCTTTTTATTGGAGAAGGGTTTTAGAAACCAAGTTCTGAGTGCTAGGAGTGCTTGTAGCTACTGGGATTTCATTGTTTCTACACCTTCTCGGTGGACAGAGGAAAGAAATATATGTATGTATACTAATCCATGCATATATACCCATCTAAAAATATTTGTATATATAACCATCTGTGGCTCTAGTAAGCTAATGTAGAATTCATATGATATCTGTAACTCCTATACATTATTACCACATGAACTATTCTATCCTCTTCTGCTTGTTTATCTGTTATCCTCTACTTCAACAGTGAGAAATCTGGCTTCCACCATCTATCATTCCATTTCCTGAATTGTTAGAGTCCAATATATAAAAATAGTAGTATCAGAATAGTTAAATCACTCCCCGTGGGAACTGTCGACAAGATTACAGTTCCTATGTACAGTTACATTTGCCTTTTCTCTCTACAAATTCCATTCATCTCTAAAATTACTTAGGTCAGCACCATTTCTCCCCATTCTCCTTTGAGTGAGGTTTTTTCATACATTTATAGTACAGTTAAGTCATTTTTTAATATATTGCACTCTATTTTGGAATCCTTCACTCTCCTAAACATAAACATTTTCTTTCAATTTACATACATTTAGATTCATTTTTATGCTCTCAATCTCTGTGGGTTTTGACAAATACATAATGTCATGTATTCACCATTACAATATCATACCCATTAGTTTTCCTACCATACAATTTTCCTTGTGCTTTCACCATTCTCTGTAAACACTGATATTTATATAACTTTTAAAATTTTATCTTTACCAGATTGTCATATAATCGAAATTATAATGTGTGGACCTATTAGACTGCCTTCTTTAACAATGTGCATTTGTAATTCACCCACACATTTGTGTGGCTAAATAGCTCATTTCTTTTTATTATTGAATAAAATATTCTATTGTATGAATGTACTGACAATTATTTATCCATTCACCTGTTAAAGGATAATCTGGTTACACACAGTTTATGGCAATGATGAACAAAGTTTCTAAAAAATTTGTGTGCAGTTTATTTTTAAATGTATATACATAAATTCTCAGATTGGTGGCAATAAATACTTAGGAGTGTTGTTGCTTGTTTGTATGTTCAGATTATGTTAGCTTTGTAAGAAATTTCCAGATTGTCTTCAAAAGTGGCTACACCTTTTTGAAACACTACCAGCAGGATGTGATGGCAATCTAGCTGGAACATCTGTCACCCCATTGATCACCAGGGTTGATTTAGCTGATCTGGCTGGCTAGGCAGGTGTCTCCTTCTACTCTCACTGCTCCATGTGCATCCTTCCCAAGGCTGCATGTTCAGTCAAAGAGGACAACCTCCACCATTAGAAGAGGACCATTCTTCAGTCAAGGGGTATATGAGTAGCTGTGCTCCCCTGCTAGAACCTCCAAACAAGCTCTCAAGGTCCATTTGAAATACGACCAGCAACGATGAGAGTTCCTATTACTCCACATCCCCTTCAGAATTTGGGATTATCAGTTGTCTAGCAGTATTTTATTCTTGCTTTCCCTGATAGGGTATGATGTTAAGCATCTTTTCATATACTTATTTGTCATTTGTATATTTTCTTTGGTGAGCTGTGCATTCAGATTTTTTGCCATCTTAAAATTTGATTCCTATTGTTGTTTTGAGGGTTATTTGTATTTTCTGGATAAATGTCTTTTATAAGATATCTGTTTTATAAATATTTTCTTCCAGTCTGTGGCTTTTAATTTTTTTTTAACAGTGTCTTTAGCACAGTGGAAATTTTTAATTTTAATGAAGTCACCTTATCAAATTTTTTCTTTCATAAATTGTGCTTTCAGGGTTGTGTCTGAAAACTCATCAAACCCAAAGTTACATAGATTTTCTCCTATATTTTTTTCTAGAAGTTGTATAGTTTTTCATTTTTCATTTAGGTCTATGGTCCAATTTAAATTTATTATTGTGAGGTATGTATAATATTGTGTAAGCTTAAGGTACAACATATTGATTTGATAAACATATATTGCAAAATATTTACCATAATAAGGTTATTGAACATACCCATCACCTCACATAACTACTACTTTTTTAGAGTGAGAATATTTAAGATCTACTCTCCTAGCAACTTTCAACATATAATACAGTATTGTTACTTATATTCTACTATTCCATTCTACTCTCTGTTTTTATAAGTTTGGCTTCTTTTAGATTCCACATATAAGTGAAATTATACAGTATTTGTATTACCCTCAGTTATTTCACACAGCATAATACTCTCAAGGTCTATCCTTGTTGTTGCCAACGAAGGGATTTTCTTCTTCTTTGTGGCTTAATTATATTCCACTGTACATATGTACCACATTGTCTTTATTCACGTATACTTAGATTGTTTCCATGTCTTGACTATTGTGAAAAATTCTGCAATGGACATGGGAATGCACACACCTCTTTGAGAAAGTGATTTTATTTCCTTTGGATATCTACCCAGAAGTGGAATTGCTGGATCACATGGTATTGTGATTTTTAATTTTTTTGAGGAACTTCCATACTGCTTTCCATAGTAGCTGCCTCAATTTTCATTCCTTCTCACAATACCTTCCAACAGGAAAGTTCCCTTTCATCCACATGCTCACCAGCACTTGTTATCTCTTGTCTTTTTTAGAATAATTCTCTAACAGATAGAAGGTAATATCTAATTGTACTTTTGAATTGCCTTTCCCTGGTGATTAGTGATGTTGAACATCTTTTCGTGTACCTACTGGCTATCTGTATGTCTTCCTTGGAAAAAATGTCTATTCGACTTCTCTGTCTCTTTAAAAATCACATTATTAGTCTTCTTGCAATTGAGTTGTATAAGTTCCTTATATATTTTGAATATTAACTAATTATCTGATATATGGATTACAAATATTTTCTCTCATTCCATAAGTTGCCTTTTCATTTTGTTCTTTGTTTATTTTGCTGTGCAGTTGTTGTTTTTTTTTAATTTGATGTAGTCCCATTTGTTTATGCTTACTTTTGGTGTCATGTGCAAAAAAATGCTGCCATAACTAATGACAAGGAACTTTTCTCCATTTTATTTTAAGAATTTTATAGTTTTACAGTCTTACATTTAAGTATTTCATCCATTTTGAGTTGATTTTTGTATATGGTGTAAGATATGGTCCAGTTTCATGCTTTTGCATGTGATTGTCCAGTTTTCCCAATACCATTTAGTGAAGAAACTGTCCTTCCCTCATTGTACATTCTTTAATCCTTTATTGTAAATTAACTGATATATGTGTGGGCTTAGTTTAGGACTCTATTTTTCTATTGATCTATGTGTTGGTTTTTATGCAAATACCACACTATTTTGATTACTATAGCTTTGCAATATAGTTTAAAATTAGGAAGAGTAATGCCTCCAGTTTGTTCTTTCTCAAGATTACTTTGGCTATTAGAGGTATGTTGTGATTCCATACAAATTTTAGGGTTATTCTTTTTCTGTGAAAAATGAAATTGGAATTTTAAAAGCAATTGCATTGGTTCTATAGATTGCTTTGGATAGTTGGACATTTCAACAATATTAATTCTTCCGATCATGAGCATGGAAGATCTTTCCATTTATTTGTGTTATCTTCAATTTCTTTCAACAGTGTCCCCTAGTTTTCAGTGAAGAGGCTTTTACTTCCTTAGTTGAATTTATTCCTAGATATTTTAGTTTTTGATGTAATTGTAAATGGGATTGTTTTCTTAATTTCTTTTTCTGGGATTTTTATTAGTGTTTAGACAAACAACAGATGTTTGAGAACTGATTTTGTATCCTGAACTTTACTAAAGTCATGTGTTAGTTCAGATGGTTTTTGTTGGAGTCTTTAGGATTTCTATATATAAGATCATGTCATCAGCAAACAGAAACAATTTTACTTCTTCCTTCCCTACCAGAATGCTTTTCATTTCTTTTTCTAGCCTAATTGCTCTTTCTAGTACTGTGTTGAATATGAGTGGTAGAGTGGGCATCCTTGACTTGTTCCTGATTTTAGAGGGCAAGAGTTGAGCTTTTTGAGTATGATGAGTATGATGTTAACTGTGGGTTTTTATTATGTTGAGGTATATGTCCTCCTCTATACATATTTTGTTGAGAGTTTTTGTCATGAATGGATATTGAATTTTGTCACATGCTTTTTCTGCATCTATTGAGATGATCATATGATTTTTATCCTTCATTTTGTTAGTGTGGTATATCATACTGAAAATGTTGAACCATCCTTGCATCCCTGAAGTAAATCCCACTTGATTATGGTGTATGATTCTTTCATTGTATTGTTCTATTTAGTTTTCTAGTATTTTGTTGAGGGTTTTTGGTGCATTTTCATCAGGGATATTGGCCTGTAATTTTCTTATTTTATAGTCTCCTTTCCTGGTTTTGGTGTCAGGGTAATGTTGGCCTCATGAAAGGAGTTTGGAAGTATTCTCTCCTCTTTAATTTTATAGCAAAGTTCGAGAAGAATTGGTATTAATTCTTCTTTAACTATTTGATAGAATTCACTAGTGAAACCATTTATGCTGATTCCATACTATTTTTGATTACTGCTTCAATGTCCTTACTTATTACTGGTCTGTTGAAATTTTTTAACTTGTCATGATTCAATCTTGTATGTTTCTAGGAATCTATCCATTTCTTCTAGGTTCTCCAATTTGTTGGTGTATAATTGGTGTATAATTGTTCAGTGTAGCCTCCTAGGATCCTTTGTTTCCCGTGTTGTCAGTTATAATGTCTCCCCTTTCTTTTGTAATGTTGATTGTGTGTCTCTCTTTCTTAGGTTAATCCAGCTAAAATTTGTCAATTTTGTTTATCTTTTCAAAAAACCAACTCTTTTTCATTTATTTTTTCTATTGTCTTTCTAGTCTCTATTTCATTTATTTCCCTTATACATTTTATTATCACTTTCCTTCTGCTAACTTTGGTTTTTAATTGTTCTTTTCTAATTCCTTGAGTTGTAAAGTTAGTTATTTGAGATCTTTTCTCTCAATGTAGGCATTTAATTCTATAAATTTCCCTCTTAGAATTATGTTTACTGCATCTCATAGGTTTTAGTATATTGTGTTTTTGTTCTCATTTGTCTCAAGATTGTTGCTGATTTCTCTTTAAATTTCTTTAATTTATGTTAAAGAAATTAAACTTATGTTCATGAAAGTATGGTATTTGTCTTTCTCTGACTGACTTATATTGCTTAGCATAATACTCTCCAGCTCCATCCATGTCATTGCAAATGGCAATATTTCTTTCTTTTTTAATGCCTGAGTAATATTCCATTGTACATATATACCACATCTTCCTTATCAATTCATTAAAGCTTTTACTGGGTCTGCAGTGGAGTTCACACTTGGCATGCTTGTTAACCATGAGCACTGGTAGACATGGATCCTGTCTAGTCCCTGGATGGATAGGACTACCTCCAGTACCTTGTTCAATAGGGAAGCACTGGGATAAAGGTCCACTTCAAAGTCCATAGTTGGGTTGTTGGTACGCCTGCCTAGTACCACATGCATGGACAGGTTTAGCTCCCACCAGGTCCCTGAGTGTTCTCCTGTCTGGTCACTGGGTCCCTGGGTGGGCAAGACTGATCCTGGATTGTGGCTGGGAGGGGTAGAACTGAATACCAGGGCTGTTTCAGGATCCACAGCCAAGAATGAGTTCTGCAGACCTGGCTCTGGAAACATAAATGGGTGTGTCTCCCACCAGGTCTCTGGGTGGGCTGGACTGCTCCCTAACCATGGCTGGAGGAGCTGCAGCCAAATATAGAGCCCTTTCAGGATCTCTGGGGGGAAAAGACAGAATTGTCTCCTGCCGAGTACCTGTTCCAGTAGGACTCTTCACTGACTGTGGGTAGCATGGCCTGGAGCCCAGTTATAGAGCCCTTTCAGAATCCATAGTCTAACCATGTTTGGGAGGCTTATCTCCAGGGGCTCCTTAGCAAAGTGGGCTGGAGCCAGTTCACAGGCCACTTCAGGATCCACAGCCAGGACCAAGTTGTATATGCCCATTACCCATTGACTTCTCCCAAGTTCCTTGGTGTATGGTGCTGATGAAGGACCCAAAGCCAAACAGGGCTGTAGCCAAGTTCTTAGGATATGGAGCTGTTTTTAGGTATGTAGCTAGGACCAGGGTAGGTTAGTCAGCTGCCAGGGTGTGAAACTACCTTCTCAAAATGACTCTCCTTGGTCTTGGACTGCACTGGACTTTTACAAGCTCTTACTTAAATTCCAAAGCTCCCACAAAGCCACTTTGTCCATGAATTGCACAATTATATAATTAATAATTATTGTTGAGCAGGAGATACATGAGAGAGATATCTTATCTGGCCATCTTGTTGACATCACTCCCCATTTGGTATATTTTACATTTTACTTTGTTTACCCAAAATAACCACTTTGTATTGGAAATTTATCCCACTTCAATTTAGTAAATACTATTTTTTTAATAACACTATCATGTTGGGGTTTTTTTGTTGTTGTTGTTTCCTCTTTATTATCTTTTCTTGTATCTTTCTTCTCTCATCTTTACTGGTTTATTTCTTGTTTTTTTTTTTTAATTTTAGCATTTTGGAAACTATTCAATTTCTTTTATTTAGTAGAGAACTGTAAATGTGCAGTAGCTACATTAAAACTGCTTTTTTATTACAATAAAAATGCAGTACCAACAGCGTCTTCATCCTAAATGAGACAGGACTTATAGCAGGTCAGAATATTTTGTTCCTTTTATTTAAAATTTAAATTCCTAGTTTTCATTCATTTTATTTGCTATTATACCTTCATCCTAGAAATAAGTCCCTAACTATATTAAGCTTCACAGCCACCTCTTCAATATTTCAGGACTGATTATATGCTTTACTGATCTCTCTTCTAATATTGGTTGTGTGTGATTATATCTACAAATGATTCTTTTAAAATACAGAATACATTCTTGAGTGCTAAACATTCTCAGCTCTTGAATGTCTCAAATAGTCTTTATTTTGCCTTTACACTTTGATGATCATTTTGTTAGACATAGAATTACAGCAAAAGTAACATTTTTCAGAACTTTTAGGGCATTCCTGACCCAATATTTGAAGAAAAACTAATACTTTTTTCTTTGTTGGTAGTCTTTCTGTTTTCCTCTGAAACTTTCTTTTTTTCATTTGCTCAAAGAGTTCTAACATTTTAACAGATTTTCTAGATATAGTTTTTATACATATATATCACTTGGACAATGCTTGCAATCTAAAAACTTGACTAGAATTTTTTTTCTCTTATTGCTTTTATTATTTCCTCCCTTCTGTTTTCTGTTATTGGTTTTTAGAAATTCTATAACAGGAATGTTGTCACCACATTCTATCCTCAATGCACCCAACTTTTTACTCATTAACTTTTAGCTTTTTGTTTCTTTCACACAGCATTATGGAGAAGATCTTTGATCTTCCAGCTAAGTAATTTATTATTTAATAATACTAAAATTTTATTTAGTGTATTATTATAGCCCCTTTATTTACAATTGTAGAGAACTCTAAGTATTCCTTTTTCATAGCTAAATTGCAATCTGTTCTTTCTTTATGAATCTAATATATTCATAAATGGTTCCTGTAATAACTCTATTCTAATTCCTGAATTCCTTGGACCTTAATAGTGCCCTGTTTTATGATCTTGGTGATTCTTTTTTGTTTGTTTTTTTTTCTTAAATGTTTCATCATTTTTGGTTTTGTCTCCACATTTTCAGATGAGGGAATAAAGTGCTCAATATCAGATATAAACTCCCATCCACATTAATATTTTTTCTTAATATTTTGTAAGTTGATGTTATAAGTTTATTTGGATTTTGTGTATGTGTGTATGAGACAGAGCTAATAGTAGCTAATAATGATTCCTTTGTCTATGTAATTATTTGACATAAAGGACCATATGAAACTCTTCCAATAATTTCCTCATTAAATTGAAAGTTATTAGATTACTTGTGGTCTCAAAAGGTAGAGAATTTTTCCTCAACATCAATGATAATGTTCATGGTGCTGAATTATCTTTCCCTTCTGCTTAATTTCACAGCAATTACATTCAAAATGTTCGACCCAGTCTGTGATTTTTTTTCAGTGTTCAGTATCTCTATTATTGAAAAAGTCATGAAGGTAGTTTATTACAGTGCCATATTTAATTTGATAAAACCTAATCCTGCGGAAGCAGTGTAGCATGGCATTTAAGAGACCAGACTTGTTATCAGGTTGCTTATATTGAATCTTAGCTCTGCTATTTATCTTTTAGTCATATCTTTGTGCCTCAGTTACCTAACCTGTAAATGATAAGATAAAATTATAATATTCTTATTATTTAATGTTGATATATAACAGTGTCCTGCATAGAGTAAATGCTCTGGAAAAATTAGTTATTCCTTTGTTGGTAAAATTAAAATTTGGTAATGTCCATTAAGGATAGGAATTGTGATGGTTTTGCCAAATACATTGAACAGGGACAAAATTCTATGGGATAATAATGAAAAGGAGAAACCATAATCTGAGACTCCTCTGAACCCCAGATGCACACGTGAGAACAGTCCTTTCTTCTGCAACAGAGGTGCCACTCTGCTGGTAGATCCATAGAAGACCAGTGCCTGCAGTGGCCTTGGTACTGCCTTTTCACCTCTTTTCCCTACCTCTGCTAGGATTTCTCCATTTCTTCAAGGAGTTATGTGGGATTCGTTATCAGCTGCAGTCATACTACTACCCTTAATCTGTTCCTACTAGGCTCCAGCAGTGGCTTCTGCCCCAGTGAGCTGTGATTCTGTCTGTCTTTCTCTTCAATATTCAGGGTTGTGGTCTGCCCTGTGTCTTCAATTTTCTGATGGGTCTAGGAAGAATTGTTGACTTTCAGTTTGTTCAGTTTTTTCTTGTTGTAAGAATAGGAGAGATGACTTCTAAGTTCTTTACATGTTGAACCAGAAACTGGAGGTGTCCTATATTTTATAAAGTGGAAAAGCGTGTTCGATTCCTATTAGCCTCATTTTCCCACACAGAAATTTAACAGAACCTTGGAAATCAAAATTGGAGAAACTATAGTAACATGGCTTTTTGAGGAATGGATTTTGTCATAGGAAATCCTTTCTTTTTATTAGACAAGGATAATTTTTGAGATTCATAGATACATATACCTGCCTTTAATAAGATTTTAAGCTCTTGTTATATATATGTACAAATTCATAAAGAAACAGTATGGATTTATCTTGATAGATAATCATCTAATAAGACTACCTGAACATGTTCCAAAAATAGATGTTATTTAGTTCAAGTACAGTAAATATCATAGGGTAAAGTTCTTTAGAGACAATTTTTTTTTCTATTTAAGATTTTCAGTACATGATGCAATATATGGAATATAGAACACATTCATCTAAAATTATCAAGATGAGGGGAATATTTTCAATAGTTTATAGATATGAATTAAAAATAAAAATACATGTTTCATATAATTAGAGAGAGCAGAGTTGAATCTTTTAATTTCGAAGTATCACTTGTGGAGTGGCTCACTTATGAGTAAATGGAAAGAGTCATACATTGACACTCTCAAGATAGTACTCACAGTCAGGAAAGCCTAGCCCAAAGTCTCAGGTATGACTAAAATGTCATGCTAAATCTCTGATATGGACACATAGCCATATCGTACATCAACTAGATAGCATAATGATATAGGGAACACTTCGCCTAACTAGTGATAAAGGTAGAAGTTTCACAAGAAGATGAAAGGCCTTTTTAATTAATACATTAGTATTATAGATTTGCATATAGATAGTTTTTGATCAGATGTATTTTTCAAGTTCTGCTTACTATTTATAACACTCTCTTGTAAACTCAAATATATATTAATATAGTAAGAGCTTTGAGAAGTCATATTGCAAAACCAACTGTTAAATTTTATTTAACCCAGCATTGTCCAAATTTATTTGACCATATACTGTTTTTACAATATGCTTATTAACTCTGTGGAATATACATTGGGAGATATTGTTCACTAACTATTTTTTATTATTTATTTGAGTGCATGAAATAGTATACTTTCATCATATTATAACATTGTTTTGTATCCTCCACTTGGAGAAATGAACCAGTACAATTAAATTATATATTTTTACTGTGATAACTATTCTGAATTTAGAATCTTAATTTGTCTTTTGAGTATTCTGTTATATTGAGAAGTTCCTATATGAAATTGATCAAAATTCTCCAGACAGCTATTGTAAAAATTTTGCATTGCACAGTTGTTGAAGAAATTGAATCCTCTATAAGAACAAGATGAGATAAGCTTTTTTCTTCTTAACACATGCTAGATAAAGACCCAGATTCATCAATAGATTTAACAAGTAATTTGGGTACACAAATAACATGTCAAACATGATATTAGCAGGTTCTTCCACACCTCCAATTATCAGAAATTATTATAACACAAAAATAGCAGGCAACATTGTTTCAAGACGCAAGTCACACCACAAAATTGAATCTAATTTCCCAATTTACTGGTCTGTTCCAGAAAGAAAAGTGTGTTCTGCTTTCATTCCATTTTAAATTGTCTTTTCAAATGCCACAAATATCTGTAAGTTTTTTCCGTCTCTCCAGAAAAATCCAACCCTCTAAATTATGTACCCTTTCCTAACTTATCTAGGCCATTATTGGGAAGACCTCAGAAGGTATAAATGACCACACTGAGAGATTTCTGTAACAGCCTCCATAATCTATGACCTAGTTTTTAAAACAAACATATAGAGTGCATTTAAATGTTCTTGGTGAGTATCTCCTCAGAACTGAACCCCAGAGTAGAACAAAGAGCACACATACACATTATGAACATTCTTTTATTGCCTCAAGAGGAGAGAAAAAATCCCATTCTCCATACCTTTCACTCAGATATATTTCACCATTATTTGACAAATCAATCAATCTGGTTTCATCAACTTTTTCAAGTTGTTTCCTATCAACATCAGACTTAGAGTATGTCTAATGTTTCTAATATGGCATAACTTACTGTAATTTTTTGCTTATATAATTGTATAAAACGATCAAGCAATTTTCTATAAGAAATTTGTAGTAATCATTTTAAATTTAAAAAAGGAAATAAAACAAAAACTGCTGTTGCAATAGCCAAAATGGGGGGGGGGGGGACTATTTACTTTTGTTTCTCTAACAATGCAATAGAAATTGAGTTTCTTTAGAGTTTTAACATTTGCAAAAGTGTAGGAATTTCACCAAGACAAGACACAACTGTTCCTGCTTCAGGAGAAAACTATTTGCATGTTAACATTTTAAAAATGTTTGAAGGCTCTTACTATGCATTTGTAAACACGGTAACAAGAATATTAGATCAAGAAACAGTTTTAGCACTAGGGAGCAATAAAACATATGGCATAATTTACTTTGCCTATTGTGACATATACATCAAAGGGAGGGGGAAAATCAAACCAAATGATAATGGTCCATTTATGTAACTGAATTTATTCTTACTATTACTAAATAACAATAAGGTATATCTATTTCTCTTCACCCCTTGTTTTAATTTGCAACAGAGAAAAATCACCAGCAATGTTTTTAGTATAATTATATGAAAAAAATTTCTAATATCTTGGATACTAGGTTTAAAGCATTTCTAAGTTGTTTTAATATTGCAATATTTCCAAATGATGACTTATTCTTCATACATTAAAAAATTAGGTTGAGAATATGTGAGAATAAGTGACTTATTCTTCATACATTAAAAAATTAGGTTGAGAATAAGTGAGATCTATGTGAAACTCATCTAAGAATTTGTTGTATGTCATTAAACAGAAATCAGTTGTTGCTTATTGTTTGTATCTTTAATACCTACCTAAAGGCTTGAGTGGTGATACAGATACCTGAATAATTTAGAAATCAAATTATTTATTGGAAAGGCTCTGTTCTTATCTTACGTATGTGCTCTCACTGATTCTCCCTAATACTTAGGCCCTTTTGTACTCAGTTTGAGTTATGGAGTATAAGGAGAAAATCCATAGGGCCTATGTATTCTCCAAAGCAAGAACAAAAACTATTTTAGTTGAGTGTGTTAGTAGGTTAGATGAATATTGGTTTGCCTATGTGACTTCCTACATAATCTCCCTCTGTAAGTGACTGATAAAATTTTCCCCTCTTGTTATATGGAACCATGAAAGATTCTTACCAAACATAATAGACAGCATGGAGATTTTGAAACAACTCTACAGATACTATATTTTAATTTCATAGAGCAAAACTTAGAGACTATTTGCTTCTAACTAGCTCCTAACCACAAATAGCAAAGGAGTAAGTCATATTTACATTACATCAACATGAAAGATAATAAGATGATTTCTTCGGCAAATATTTACTGAAAGTCTACACTATGTTGTTAACACTAGGGACACAATGGAAAGCTAAAGCCTCTACCCCTAATGATCTTACATTTTGAACTGAGAGTAGAGGGGCAGTGATAAACAAAATACAAACCCCAAAATGTAACCTAATGTGAAGAAGTGATAAATATCATGAGGAAAAACAAAGCTAAGTAGGAAGGTGCTGGAGGGAATTGATATTTAAATGGGATAGTAAGGATAACCAGCACAGAACTCAGAGGATGTTTTTATATATTCTAGAAACATCATGGACAGTGGAGTTGAAGCTCAGTAAGCAAACAGAAGGGAGTAAGGCAATAAAAAATGAGTACAGAAAGTAGTATAGAACATATATACATATAAAAACATTTTAACATTGGATTTGGAAGGCTCTGTGCTATTTTCTATATTACAATATTGCTGCTAACAATGCCATTCTAAATCTTGATACTTTGAATATGACTTTTATTCTTCTTATATTTTGATGTCCTGAAATTTTTTAATATTGTGACTTGCTAGTAGTCTCCATTTCTCCTTGCTAGAGAATCAAATCTAGAGACACATGTTTCTAAATTCTGATTTTTTCTAGCATTTATTTGATATTTTCCCTCTCGATTTGTTCTTAATTTTTCATACCCTTAGCATTAGATACTGGTTCCTGCACTAATACTGTGATTTTCTTAACATTTATCTTCTATTTTCCATAACATTTAATTTTGTTATACTTCAGTGAAATTTTCCTGAAGTTTATCATTAAAATGTTCAATTGATTTTCTTGATGTTATATGTTCATTTCCCAAAAACTTTTTTAGTATTTGATTGATCTTATCTCAAACTAGGTTGTCATTTTCAAGAAGAAACTTCTAAAATTAAAGTATAACATAAAGAAAAGTACAAAAGAGTATATGGTTCAATAAATATTCACAATTTGAACACATCTGTGTAACCACCACAAAATTGAAAAAACAGGATCTCTAGCACTGCAGAAGACCCTCTCTCCTCTATCACACAAAGCAATCAGTCACTAACCATCCCATCCTCCTGACCCAATGGAAACCACCATCCTGATTCCTAAGAAATAAGAACACCTTTAGACACTTTTAAACTTTACATAAGTAGATGATAGATAGCTGAACAAAAATAATAGAGAAACCATCAGTAGAATGTTTGCAATGCTGAAAGAAAAAAAGAAAACTGTCATCCTAGATTTCTACAACCACCAAATTGTCCTTCAAAAAAATGATTTCCACATTGAAGATAAAAATAGGATTCATCAGCACACCCTCAATAAATTTCCTCATGATCATTTATATCTCTCCCTCTCACTTATCCCCAGGAAACCACAGATCTGCTTTCTGTTACTAAAAATTAGTTTGCATTTTATGAAATTTTATAAATTAGAATCATAGAGTATGCATTCTTTTCTTAATCTGAATTTTTCTGCTCAGCATACTTATTTTGAGATTTTTATTGATATGTGCATTAACTGCTTTTTCTTTTTTATTCCTAGGAAGTATTCACTACATGAATATATCACAATTTCTGAATCTATTTAGTTATTAATCATGATTATGGCTGATTTCAGATTTATCTATTGCAAAAAAAGGTCCTATGAATACGTGTGTACAGGTTTGTATGGACATATGACTTTATTTCTCTTGGATAAATCATGGAGTATAATAGCTGGGTCATCAAGTAGGTATTTGGTAAACTTTTTAAGAAGCTCAACATTTTGCAAATTGATTGTACCATTAAACATTCTCACTAGCAGTGCATAAGGGTTCAATTCATATTCTTGCCCATACTTGCTGTGGCCAGTCTTCTAATTTTATTTACCTAATATATTTTATTTACCTAATACAGTTGTATCAAATTGTGTTTTTAATTTGCATTTCCCCAATAACTAATAATGTTAAATATCTTTTCATATGCTGTATGCTATTCATATATCTTCTTTTGTGAAATTTCTGTTAAAATATATTCCCAGAATTAAGTTATTTTCTTATTGAGCCCTGAGAGCTCTTTATATATTCTAGATAAAGTTTCTATCAGGAAAAAAAGTTTTTATCAGGTATAAAATTTGAAAAAAAAAATATTATCTCTATGTGACTTGTCTTTTATTCTCCTAAAAATATCTTTAAATGCAGGCATTGTTACTTCTAAATGAAATCCAACATACCTTTTTTTTCCCCCTTTATGGATTGTGCTTTAAGTGTCATAAAAAAAAAGATTTCAAAAGGGGCACCTTGGTGGCTCAATTGGTTAAGGATCTAACTCTTGATTTCTGCTCAGGTCATGATCTCAGAGTCATGAGATTGAGCCCTGTATTGGGCTCCGTGTTGAACATGGAGCCTACTTATGATTCTTTCTCTCCCTTTCCCTCTACAGCCCCTTTCACCCCCAGCTCATGCTCTCTCTCAAAAAAAAAAAAAAAAATTAAATGAACTCAATACCACAAAGATATCTTTTTCTCAGATATGTAATGGTTTCTACTTCTAAAATTTCGTTCTAAATACCACTTTATCAGGATTTTACAAATATTGATATATTTTATTTTCATTTGATTCAAAACACTTTCTAATTTCCATTTTGATTTATTTTTTAAAACATGATTTATACAGAGAAATTTATTTAGGGAATTTTATAGCTATATTGGAGGGGGTCTAGATTTTTTTGGTGTTATTCTCAGTGTATTTCACTTACTGGGAATGTAATAATTATGACCTGAATTCCTGTTTTTGGTTTCACATTCTGTACATACCCAAATGGTAGTTTCCTTGCCTTTGTTATTTCAGTAATAGCACTTCCAATAATTTGATATCCTTTTAAACTGTACTGAAATCCCTTACCAGTTGTTCATTGTTCTCTCTTTGGTCCACGTGTATGTATGCATGTGTGTATACACAAAGACACACACACATAATTATATATTGCCATTTTATTGTAGGTTTATCAGTAAGAGTAAACAAACATGTTTACTTAAACTTCTATTTGTGACCAGAAATTCTTTGTCTAATATTAATTTAAGGCCATAGATAATCAGCTCCTCACCTTTCTTAAACCCTATTTTTACTTAATATTTTTAGGATTTACTTTGTTTTTGATCACATCATATTCATATTTGTTTGTGCCTTTTCTCATATTTTTGCCATATCTACAATTACTTTTCTTGACTAATCCCATGAAGAATTTTTAATCTATACAACTTCTTAATATTCTTCTCTTATAATCTTTGTGAATTTTAAAGTCACCAGGAGGGCCTAAGGAGGGTTAGGCAGGGATGGTGAATGTTGCCCAAGAATTGTGGTTCTCTTTGGGCACTACATTCACAAGGGACATTTCATAAATTTCCAGAGAATTGTGTGCTGGCCTGAATAACAACTTAACATCCTAGAAGATATTCATCTAGTTGAAAATTAGTTTATAATTACCTGAGCCTAATGCTAACTCTGACACATTTGTGATGGATTTAAAACTGTAATTTTCAGGATTGTAAATATCAAGTAAATCAAACGAAGATTGAATTTTGCTTAGAATTTGTTTTTTAGAAATTTGCATCATCAAAGGCAACACAGTTCATGGAATTCATGTGGCCAATACAACACAAGTATACCAGTCTTCATTTATAGTTGTTACATATAAATATATAATGAAGATTTGAAAATTCTTTTAATTTTTTAGAAGCAAATATTAAAGTGGACAAACTTCTAAAAGGCAGAGACCTCAAAAAAATAAAAATAAAAGGCAGAGACCTCATTATGTTTTATTTGCAAAAGGTGTTTTACGATATTTCATATTACCAACATCTTAAATATATTTGTGTATCTTAGTGTACCGTTAAGAAATTTCTGCTGTGAAATATTTTTATTTTCACTATTTTCCATAAACATTTCTAAATCATAGGAACATATTTTTTGTCATATCTCAAGATTGAGATGCCAGTTTTTGCCCTCCTCCAGAAGAGGATTATATTTCCAAGGACATGTTCTAGAAATAGGTATTAAGATTTTTGTTTTTCTAAATAGGTTCCACTCCCAGCACAGAGCCCAATGCAGGGCTTAAACTCACAACCTTGAGATCAAGACCTGAGCTGAGATCAAGAGTTGGATGTTTAACTGACTGTGCCACCCAGGTGTCCCCCAAGTTATTTTTTAAAAGATGAATTTGGAAGCTGGGTGTCTCTTCCACCTTATTGTCCAAGAATATACATCTTTTCTCTATATATTCTCTTGTATCCACACCAAAAGTCTGTTAGATTCAGTTGTTAAACAAGTTACTACTGGGAAAAACAAAAATTACTATGTCCATAGCCTGTGTTCTCATAATTTCAGGGTTTAGAGCAGTCAAGACTAGTATGTAAAGTTGGTGGAGGGGGGGAATCAAATGATAAAATATATTTTAAAATGTTTTATAAAGGTAAATGAAATAGAAATTCAGAGCAAAGCAGGAAAAGACAGAGACTCTGGGGAGAAAACAAAGAGCAATGCAACCAGTCTGATTATGAAAGAAATGTCCTATTGTTAAATCATGGAGGGAAAGGGTTAGAGGAATGGAGAAAGGAGCAGACACAATAGAGAGTGCCTAGTACCTAATCGTCTTCATGAAAAGCACAATGTGAATCTGTGGCGAGAACAGATAATGCTTAAATGGCTAGGTGAAAATAGTTTTCTGGTCCTAAAAATTGCTTACATAATTTCCCGATAACCCTTTTAACGCAGTAAAGATATTTTTTTTTATTTCCTTTGCATAAAATTCTCAGCTAGAAGAATCATTGAACTTTAATGTCTGAAAGAATCAACGCAAACTCTAAAAATTCTTTGGTGTTTATTGTTTATGACTTAATTATTGGTATGTTTTGCTTTTGTATGTGGTTTTTTTTCCTATTGTAGGAACCTTTTAACGTTCATGTTCTCTTTGTGAGTTATTCAATTTCTGTTCTTTCTATTTTCCTGTTTCTCTCAAGAATCAATACTGAGATGTGCTTCTAACATTCATGGCACAAGATACAAAAAGACTAAGGTCTAAATAGGACAGCATTAAGTTCGGTGAAAAAATATGATAAATATATAAGTGTTAATATGTTCATGAAAAGCTAATACATCTCTCACTCATTCACTCTCTGTTACTTTAAATGGCTGCTTTTGACAACCATATGTGGTTTTTGATGTTTTATGTGCTTAGTACTACTGGACGCTGAACAAGTCCTTTGCAGTTTAAAGCCTATTAAATTGGTTGTATGTTACAGAGAAGTAATCTTTAAAATGTATCTCCTGTCTGTATCTGTTCATTGATCCAATACCTTGCCTTATGGTCATGCCCACATTCAATAATCATCATTATGGAAATAACAATGCTTGTCTGTTTCAACCAGCAGTATCAGCAGATGTTGAGAGTACTAGAAATCACACAGGCTTTCATGCGTATTTTTCAGACTGCTTTTGACTGGGGAATATATTTATGAGAGTATTTTCATTCTTTTCCCCACCTGTTTTAAATCTTCAAAGAGCTCAAACTCTTGTTCCATAATTTTAGTGCTTCAATATGGTCTCCTTTATTGTCCTTTCATTTATCTATTGCTCAGAAGAATTTGCCAAAAACTTTATGAGAGATGTCAAAGAGTTGTAAAAGCTGAAATACTCTTGGATAACATCATCCAAGAAGTATTGAGTTGAAAAAAGTTATTAAAAGAAGAAACATTTCACCAGATGACTTAGACTTCTGGAGTTTGATGGTATTGGCTAAATAAATTCATAAGTCTTAATTGTATCCACAGTTATTCAGATGCATGTGGTTATAGATTTAAAATTTTGGAGGGGAGGGAAGCACTAAATAGCTACCCACTTTTGAGCAAATATTATATGTCTGTCTTCTCTAAATATTAGTTTGCATTTAATAGAATTTATATAAATGGAATTATACAGATACATGATTTTCTCACCTACCTTCTGTCACTAAACATAATTATTTTGAGATTATGCATCCATTTTGTGTATGAATAGTTTGTCTGTATTGATGAATAGAAATCAATTGCATGAATATATCACAATTTGTGTATACATTCATTTATTGATGGACATGTGGGCTTTTTCCAGTTTTGAGCCATTACAAGTAAAGTTGTAGTGAACATGCATATACATATCTTTGTATGAACATATGCTTTCTTGTCTCTTAAGTAAATACTTAAAGTGGAATGGCTGATTAATGTGGTAGGAATAAGTTTAACTTTAGAAAAAGTTAACTGCTTTTTAACTTTTTAAGTTACCTGTCATCTGTCTTCTAAAGTGGTTACATCATTTTACATTTCCATAAGCAGTTTATGAAATTTCTAAATGTTCTATGTTCTCACCAATATTTGGCATAATCAGTCTTTTAAACTTTAGCCATTCTAATAGGTTTATAGTGGTATATCAGTGAGATTTGAATTTGCATTTCCCTAATGACTAATGATGTAGATAGAGTACCTATATGCATTTCTAGGATAGTCTATTCAAATTATTTCACCATTTTAAGAATTTAGATTCCTTGTTTTTTTGTTTTGAAAGTTCCTTAAATATTCATAAAGCATAAAATATTTTCTGTATTATATGACTTGTAAGTATTTTGTCCCCATTTATAGCTTGTCTTCTCATTATTTAATAGGGACTTTCAGAGAGCAAAACTTTTTATAATTTTGAATAAGTCAAATTTAACATTTTTCTTTTTATCAAGTTTTTGGTATCATGTCTAAGAAAATTTTTCCTAACCCAAAATCACAAATATTTTCTCCTATGTTTCCTTCTAGATGTTTTATAGTTTTAAATTTTATATTTAAATGAATGATACATTTTGAGAAAATGTTTGTATTTGTTGCAAAGTATAAAGATTTGGGGGAGGAGTGGATACCCAACTGCTCTCACACTATTTGTTGAAAAATCTACCCTTTCCTCACTAAATAATATTTGCACTTCTGTTAAAAATCAGTTGTACATATGTGTAGGTCTATTTCTACACACTCTATTCTATTCCATTGATATATTTGTATAATATTTTTATATATTTTGGTCAATACCACAGTTTCTTAATAACTGTGGCATTATGATGTATCGAAATCAGGTAATTTTAGTCCACCAAATTTATTGTTCTCTTTCAAAATTGGTTTGGCTATTTTGGGCCCTTTATATGTCCACATGAATTTTAGAATTACCAATTTCTGTGACAAAAGCTTAAAGTAATTTGATTACAATTTTGTTGAGTTTATGAATCAATATTGAGTGCCCACTTGTGGTCTGAGATGGTAAGTCTAAAATGAAACCAATAAGGAGGGGTTTCATTTGTTTGGGGTAGGAAGACTATTACAAAAATGAATGCTATTTGAATAGATATTTCTCTAAAGAAGATATACATAATAATACATGAAAAGATTTTCAACATCATTTGCCATCAGAGAAATGCTAATCAAAACCACAATAAGATACCACTTCACACTCAAAAGCATAGCTATAGGGGTGCCTGGGTGGCACAGTCTATTAAGTGGCCAACGCTTGGTTTTGGCTCAGGTCATGATCTCAGCGTCTTGAGATCAAGCCCTGGGCTGGGCTTCATGCTCAGCACAGAGTCTGCTTGGGATTATTTCTCCCTCTGCCCTTCCCACCCATCCTCTCTTGGAAAACAAACAAACAAACAAACAAACAAATA
The DNA here is from genome assembly GCF_964656455.1 of Halichoerus grypus. Taxonomy (NCBI): domain Eukaryota; kingdom Metazoa; phylum Chordata; class Mammalia; order Carnivora; family Phocidae; genus Halichoerus; species Halichoerus grypus. The sequence goes on from NC_135714.1 coordinate 74,667,853, forward strand.
AATAAACATTTTTTTTAAATGGATAGCTATAATCAAAAAACAATAGCAAGTATTTGCAAGGATACGGAAAAATGAGAACCATCATTCACTGCTGGTGAGAATGTAAAATGCCACAGCCAGGAAAATAGCCAGGAAGTTCCTCAAATTGTGAAACAGTTACCATTTGACCCAGTAATTCTACTCTCGGGTACCCAAAATAAATTTAAAAACATTCTACACAAAAACTTGTATGTGAATGTTCATAACAGCATTATTCATAATGGCCAAATGATCTAAATAACCCAAATGTCTATCATTTGATGAATGGATGAACATAATAAAGTCCATACAAATCACACATTTGATAAGAGTTGAATATACAGAATATATAAAGAACACTTACAACTCAAAAATTAAAAGACCGATAATCTAATTAAAATGTGGGCAAATGATTAGAATATATACATCTCCAAAGAAAAGTGTACCAATAGCCAATAATCACATGAAAATATGCTCAGCATCATTAACTATCAGGGCAAAGAAAGTCAAGGCTACAATGAGATATCTCTCCATATCCACTTGGATGCCTAAACTAAAAAGATAATAACAAGTGTTAATGAGAATATGGAATAATTGGAACCCTCACACACTGCTAGTGGGACTGTAAAATGATGCAGCCAGTTTGAAAAACAGTTTGGCAATTCCTCAAAGTGTTAAATATTAAGTTACTACAGAATTTAACAACTCCACTTCTAGGTTTATGTCCAAGAGAAAGAAATGAAAATATATGTTCAAAAAGACCCTCTTATATATGAATGTTCAAAACAGCATTATTCATTATAGACAAAAATAGGAAACAACCTAAACGTTTATCAACTGATGAATAGATACATGAAATGTAGTACATCAATATAATAGAATATTATTCAGCCATAAAAAAGAATGGAGCACTGTAACATGCTATAATGTGACTGAACTTTGAAAGCGTACATTATTATAGAAGAAGCCAGTCGCAGAAGACTACATTTTATGTAATTGAAAATATATGAAATTTCCAAAAGAGGCAAATCACAGAAAGTGAATTAGTGGTTGGCTAGAGCCAGCAGGAATTAGAAGGTGATAACCAAAGTGTAGGAGGTTTCTTTTTATAGTGATTTATGGTAAATTGATTATGGTGATGGTTGCACAACTGTGAATAGACTAAAAACCGATGAATTCTATAATTTAAATGGAAGAATGGAAATTATATCTCAATAAAGTTTTTATAAAAATTACTTTTTAAGTGGGTGCTTTAGAATGAAATGAATTCTAAAACATGGGAAATAAGTAATATTACATAGGCATTTGAAAATTAAAAGACTCCCTAGAGGAAAGGATAACTAAGTGGAAACATGAATATTAGGTTGGAATAGAAAGGTGAAAATAGGACATGGGAATTTTTTTGTAAGGCAGGCAAGATAAAGGAGAAAAAATATTCTGGGTAGAGAAAACAGCCAGTTCTCAGACTCAGGAGTAATAAGTTTGTAAGATGAGGGAAATTGATGAAACCCAGTATCTGGATGTTAGGGACTGATGGGTAGAAGTAAGAGAAGTGACAAATGAAGCTGGAGAAGATCATGGGGAGCTTTATAATTTTAATTAAGATATTTGAATTTTTTCTCAGACTTATTGAGATATAATTAAAAATTCTATTAAGGGTTGAATTTATCAAATACACCTAATCAAACACTGGCTACTTATCTTTTTCCATTGAGGAATAACTGACATACAATATTATACAAGTTTCAGGTGTACAACACAGTGATTAGACATTTGTGTACACTGCAAAGTGATCACCGCAATAAATCTAGTTACCACCTGTTACTATAAAAAATTAATATCATATTGACTATATTCCCAATGATGTATATAACATCCTCATGACTCATTTTATAACTGGAAGTTTGTACTTCTTGATCATCTTCACCCATTTTGCCCCTATCCCCAACCCTCGTTTTGGGCAACTACCAATCTGTTCTTTGTATCTATGAGTCTAGATTTTTTGTTTGTTTGTTTGGTTTGTTTTTTAGATTCTACATTTAAGTGAAACCAGGTAGGATTTGTCTTTCTATGTCTGATTTCTCTTAGCATAATACCCTCAACTTTCATCCATTATGTCACAAATACCAAATTTCATTCTTTTTCATGTCTGAGTAGTATTCTATTGTGTGTCTATGCACATGCACATACAGACACACACATATCCCACACCTCCATCCATTCATCCATCAATGGACATTGAAGTTATTTCCTTATCTTGACTATTGTAAAAAATGCTGCAATAAGCATAGCAATGTACATATCTTTTTGAATTAGTATTCTCATTTCCACTGGATAGATACCCAGTAGTGAAATTGCTAGATCATATGGTAGTTCTATTTTAAATTATTTGAGGAACCTCCAAACTGTTTTCCATAGTGATTAAACCAACTCATTGTTCCGCCACAGTGCACAAGTGTTCCTTTCTCCACATCCTTGCCAGCACTTATTTTTGTTTTTATGAAAACAGCCATTCTGACAGATGTAAGCTGATATCTCTTGGTTTTGATTTGCATTTCCCTGAAGATTAGTGATGTTGAACATCTTTTCATGTGCCTGTTGGCCATCCGTATGTCTTCTTTTGAAAAATGTCTCTTCAGATCCTCTGCCCATTTTTTAACTGGGTTGTTTGGGCTTTTTGTTATTGACTTGTATGAGTTCTTTATATATTTTGGATATTAGTACCTTATTAGATATATGATTTATTGACTTTTATGAGTTCTTTATATATTTTGGAGATTAGCACCTTATCAGTATATGATTTGAAAATATCTTTTCTCATTCCATAGGTTACCTTTTCATTTTCTTGATATTTTTTTCACTTTTCAGTAACTTTTTAGTTTGATGTAGTCTCATTTGCTTATTTTTGCTTTTGTTTTCTTTGCCTTTGGTGTCAGATAAAAAAAAAAAAAAAACATTGTTAAGACCAATAACAAGGAGCTTATAGTCTATGTTTATGGCTTCAGGTCTTATTTTCAAATCTTATTCCATTTGGGTAAATTTTTGTAAAAGGTAAAAGAAGTGATATGGTTTCATTCTTTTACATGTAGCTGTCCAGTTTTCCCAACATTTATTGAACAGATTTTTCTTTCCTCATAGCATATTTTTGCCTCTTTTGTTTTAAATTAATTCACCATACATGCATGGATTTATTTCTGGGCTCTCTGTTCTGTGCCATTGATCTATATGTCTGTTTTTCTGCCAATAACACACTGGTTTGATGATTACATCTTTGTTGTATATTTGAAATTAGGTCATGTAATACCTCTACTTTGTTCCTTCTCATAACTGTTTTGACTATTCTGGGTCTTCTCCGGTTCTATATAAATTTCAGAATAAATTGTTCTAGTTCTTTTAAAATCACCACTGGAATTTTTATAGCGATTGCATTGAATCTTTACATTGCTTTGGGTAGTATGGGCATTTTTTTAAAGTTGAACATTTCATTCAATAATATAATTTCTAAGTAAATTATCATCACTTACTAAAGATGGCAACTTTTTTAAGTTTTCATTTAAATTCCAGTTAGTTAACGAGTGTAATATTAGTTTCACGTGTACAATATATGATCCACACTTCCATACATCACCTGGTGCTCATCACATCAAGCACACTCCTTAATCCTCATCACCTATTTGACCCATCCTCCCACCCGCCTCCCCTGGTAATCAACAGTTTGTCCTCTACAATTAAGAGTCTCTTTCTTGGTTTGCCTCTCTCTCTCTTTTTCCCCCCTTTGCTGTTTTGCTTCTTAAATTCCACATATGAGTGAAATCATATGGTATTTGTCTTTCCCTGACTTACTTTGCTTAGCATAATACTCTCTAGCTCCATCCATGTCATTGCAAATGGCAAGATTTCATTCTTTTTTATGGCTGAGTAATATTTCACTATATATACCACATTTTCTTTATCCATTCATCAGTCAATAGATACTTGGGCTATTTCTATAATTTGGCTACTGTAGATATGCTGTTATAAACATCGGGGTGCATGTATCCCTTTAAATTAGTATTTTTATATTCTTTGGTTAAATACCTAGTAGTGCAATTACTGGATCATAGAGTAGTTCTATTTTTAACTTTTTGAGGAACCCCATACTGTTTTCCACAATGGCTGCACCAGTTTGCATTCCCACCAAGTGTAAGAGGGTTCCCCTTTCTTCACATCCTTGCCAACACCTGTTGTTTATGTTGTTGACTTTAGCCATTCTAACAGGTATGAAATGATATCTCACTGTAGTTTTGATTTGTATTTCCCTGATGGTTGAGCATTTTTTTCATGTGTCTGTTGGCCATCTGTCGGTCTTCTTTGAAAAAATGTCATTTCATGTCTTCTGCCTATTTTTTTACCTGGATTATTCATTTTATGGGTAGCATGGACATTTTAACAATATTAATTCTTCCAATCCATGAGCACAGAATATCTTTTTATTTACTTCTATCTTCTTCAGTTACTTTTTTGTTTTGTACTTTCATATTTTTAGTGTATTATATATATGAATGTGTATTATATATGAATATATATATATGAAAAATTTCATAATTTTCAGTGTACAGGTCTTTTACCTCCTGGGTTAAATTCACTCCTAGATATTTTTTTTTTTGATGAGATTGTAAATGAATTTTTTTTCTTGATTTCTCTTTGTAATAGTTCATTATTAGTATATAGAAATACATCAGATTTCTGTATGTTAAGTTTGTATCCAGAAACTTTACTGAATTCATTAGTTCTAACAAATTTTTGGGAGACTTTTGAGGCTTTTCTATATACAGTATGATGTCATTTGCCAATAGTGACAGTATTACTCCTTCCTTTCCAATTTGTATGCTTTTTATTTATTTTTATTCCCTAATGGCTCTGGCTAGGACTTTTAGTACTATGTTGAATAAAGTAGGGAGAGTGGGCATCCTTATCTTGTTCCTGATCTTAGAAGAAAAGCTTTTACTTTTTACCATTAAGTTGGATGTTAGCTGTGGGTTGGTCATGTATGACCTTTATTATGTTGAGGTACATTCCCTAAACACATAGTTTGCTGAAAGTTTTTATCATAAATGGATGTTAATCTTTGTCAAATGCTTTTTCTGCATTTAGTGAGATGATCATATGATTTTTACCTTTCATTTTGTTAATATGGTGTATTACATCTATTGACTTGCAGATTTTGAGCCATCCTTGCATCCCTGGAATAAATACCACTTGATTATAGTGTATGATCCTTTTAATGTATTGTTCAATTTAGTTTGATAATATTTTGTTGAGGATTTTTGTATTTATGTTCATCGAGGATACTGGCCTATAATTTTTTTTTATTATGTCATGTTAATTGCTGTTGTGTTTGTCTGATCTGGGTATCAAGGTATTGCTGGCCTCTTGAAATGAGTTTTTAAGTGTTCCTTTCTTTTCGGTGTTTTGGAAGAGTGTGAGAAGGATGGGCCCTAAATCTTCTTTGAGTTTTAGGAGAATTCACCAGTGAAGCTGTCTGGTCCTGGACTTTTGTTTTTAAGGAAGTTTTTAATTACTGATCAATCTTTTAACTAGCAATTGGTCTATTAAAATTTTCTGTTTCTTCATGATTCAGTCTTGGGAGATTGTATATTTCTAGGAATATATCCATTTGTTCTAGGTTGTCCAATTTTTTGGCATACAATTGTTCATAAAATTCTCTTATGATTCTTTGTATCAGTTGTAACTTCTCCTGTTGCATTTCTGATTTTACGTACTTGAGACCTCTCTTGGTGACATTAGCCAAAGGTTTCTCAGGTTCAATTATCTTTTCAAAAAATTAGTTCTTAGTTTTATTGATATTTTCTATTATCTTTTTTAGTCTTTATTTCAGGCCTAGCATATGATCTATCCTGGGGAATATTCCATGTGTATTTGAGAAGAATGTGTATTCTGCTGCTTTTGGATAGAATGTCCTGTATATACTTGTGAAGTCCATCCGGTCTAATATGTTGGTTAAGGCCAATGGTTCCTTATTGATTTTCTGTCTGGATGATCTATCCATTGATGTAAGTGGGGTGTTAAAGTCCTCTACTATTATTGTATTGCTGTCAATTTCTCCCTTAATGTCTGTTAATATTTGCTTCACATATTTTAGTGTTCCTATGTTGGGTGCATATATAGTTGTAAATGTTATATCTTCTTGCTGGATTGACTCCTTTAACATTATGTAGTACTTTGTCTTTCATTACAGTTTTTGTTTCAAAGTCTATTTTGTCTGATACAAGTATAGCTATACCAGCTTTCTTTTTGTTTCCATTTGCATGGAATATCTTTTTCCATCTCTTCACTTTCAGTCTGTTTGCATCCTTACTTCTGAAGTAAGTCTCTCATATGCAGTTATTAATATGTGTCTTGTTTTTTTATCCATTCAGCCATTCTATGTCTGGGGAATTTAGTCCATTTACATTTAAATTAATTATTGATATATCTATTTTTATTGCCATTCTGTTGATTATTCTCTAGCAGTTTTTGTATTCCTGTCTGTTTTTTTCTTCTCTTTCTCTCTATTGTTGTGGTTTGATGACTTTCTTTATTAATATTACATTTCGATTCCTTTCTCATTTTCTTTCACATATTCAGTGTAATTTTCTGCTTTGTGGTTTTTATGAGGTTCACATATACCATCCTGAGTACATAACAGTCTATTTTATATAGGTAAGTTTGTATACTTAAATTTGAACACATACCAAACTCTACATTTTTGCTCCCCCATCATGTTTTATGTTTTTGATGTTACATTTTACATACTTTTATGTTATGTATCCTTTAGTTAACTATTGTAGTTTTTTGTTAATTTTACTGCTTTTGCTTTTTTTTACTGCTTTTGTCTTTTAAGCTTCATAGAAGATTTGTAAGTGATTAATCCAATACCTTTACTATATATTTACCTTTCCCAGTAAGATGTTTACTTTCATATGTTTTCTTATAATTAATAAGTGCCATTTTTTTTCAGTTTAAAGAAGTTTTAACATTTCTTTTATGGCCAGTTTAATAGAGGTGAATTCCTTTAACTTTTGCTTATATGGAAAACTCTTTCTCTTTCAGTTCTAAATAACAGCTGGGTATTCTTGGTTGGAAGATTTTTTTTTTTTTCCTTTCAGCAGTTTGAATATGTCATGCCTTTTTCTTCAGGCTTGCAAAGTTTCTGCTGAAAAATCTGCTAATAGCCTTACAGGGTTTCTTCCCTTGCACATAACAAATTTTTGTCTTGTTGCTTTTAAGATTCTCTCTTATCTTTTTAACTTTGACTTTTAACTTTTAATTACAACGTGTCTTTATGTGGCTCTCTTGGGTTCATCTTATTTGGACTTTCTGGGCTTCCTGGATCTGGATGTCTGTTTCTTTCCCTTGGTTAGGAAAAAAATTCAGCCATTATTTCTTCAAATAATTTTTCTTCTTTCTCTCTCAGTTCTCTTTCTGGGACCCCTATAATGTGAATGTTATTCTGCTTAATGTTGCCCCATAGGTCCCTTAAGTTATTCTCACTTCTTATAATTCTTTTCTTCTTTTTGCTGCTCTGAATGAGTTCCTTTGCTTTGTCTTCCAACTCACTGAACCATTCTTCTACTTCACCCAGTCTGCTGTGGAAACCCTCTCATGTATTTTTCAGTTCAGTTATTGTACTCTTCAGCTCTCAGACTTTTGTTTGGTAGTTTATTTTTTCTAGCTCTTTGTTGAAGTTCTCACTGTGTTCATCCATCTTCTCCTGAGTTCACTGGCTATCTTTACAGCTATTACCTTGAATACTTTATCAGCTAGATTACTTATCTCTGTACATTATGATCTTTTTCTGAGGTTTTTGTCTTATTCTTTCATTTGGAATATATTTCTCTGTTTTTTTCATTGTTTCTTTTTTCTTTCTTTTGACTCCCTGTGTCTTTTTTTTTTTTTTTAAGATTTTATTTGTTTGAGAGAGAGAGCACAAGTAGGGAGAGTAGCAGGCAGAGGAAGAAGCAGGCTCCCCACTAAGCAGGGAGCCTGACATGGGACTTGATCCCAGGGTCCTGGGATCATGACCTGAGGTGAAGGCAGATGCTTAACTGACTGAGCCACCCAGGCGCCCTCCATGTGTGTGTTTCTATGTATTAGGTGAAATGGCTACTTCTCTGTGTTGAAGGAGTGGACTTGCATTGGTGATGAAACTTCTTGTTCAGACTTGCACTAGATCTTGTCCCTTGATCCTTTGTGATTGTTTAAACCACCTGAAATATTCTTGATATGTCTCTGTTGTTGAGGGTGTGCCAAGACCTGTCTGTGTTCCAAGAGATGGGATCTCATTTGGTACCTAATTTCAGGGTGATTAGAAGCTAGACCTAAAGGAAGCATCTTTTAAAGTACACAGATACATACTGTCCTATTGCACCACAATTGTAAACCCTGCTGGCCTCCAGTCCAAGAGATCTGGAGGTTTCCCTGGGTAATAGTTGCAAAATACAGACAAGAATATAAGTTTATTTCTAGGAGTCTCATTAAGCATTAGCAAAGCCAAGGAGGTATGCAAGAATGATGTCTTCATGCTTATATTCTCCAGGAGCACCTCCCTAGCCTGTATATGTGTGGGAAACCTAAAGTCTACTCCTCAGGCTAAAGCTCCTTGCTAAGAAAATAGGCCTTTTTCATAGGAACACTAGGGTTATGTTTCAATCTGCTCTCTGTGCAGTGCCCTGAAGGTGGTGGCTTTCCAAGAATCCCTTCCAATTGCTACATTACCATGTAACTCAGGTAGCCAGCCCCCATGGCCCCCAGATCCAGGAGATTAAAGGGCAACCATGTGTGGACTTCATGTGCCCACTGACTTTGGCTAGGTTAGCTGGAGAATGCAGGGGGCAAGGGATGCTTTCTGGCTTCAAAAAGACAGCAGGAAAATGTCTTGACTGCTCACTCCCACAGGATCAGAAATGCAGTAGGAGTGTTTTATCTGTCCACATGTTCCAGGCTTAGGCTGGGAGCATGAGAGTGCCATGACCACTCATGCTTGCCAGCACCAGCCAAGGAGCACAGGAGTTTCTCAAACACCTACAGTCACTGACGTTAGCAAGGGAGCAAGAGAATGTCACAATGGTTCATGCTCACCTTCCCCAGCCAGGGAGTGGGGGAGTGCTGCAATCACTTGTGCTCTTCAGCTTTAGTAAGGCAGAGGATTAGGGCCACTACTGCTTGCCCCTTACTGCTTTAGCAAGATGACAGGAGGGTGACATATAGGAGCTCACATACCTGTCTAGCAGGGTGCAGTGGGGATGCAAAAATGGCATCTGCCAGCACCTCCAATTCCAGGGAGTTCTAACTGTCCCCTGCCCCTCCAGAAGATTAATAAATGAATCTTTTAGATTAGTAAATGAATCACCTTAACATATAGTCTGGGCACTTTTCAAATTGCTGTTTTTATGCTGGGTCTTGGGGTGAGTGAGACTGCATGGGAGCTCTTTAAAGGGGAATTGCAGTTTCTTATAGAACTTTGGGTCCCTTGGACATCAGCCCCATTGATTTTTCTAAGCTGGGCATTTTGGGGACTTATCTCTCTGGCATAGGTCTTAGGGTTTGAGATACCTGATATAGGGCAAGACTGTCTTAGTCCTCCAGGAGAAGTGCCAGAGTAGTAAACTCCCTCCTTATTTTGTGTTCACGTGGAGAATGTTGTTTATTGGTTTTTTGGTTTTTTGTTTTATTTTTTTATGAGACTGTATCTCCACCTCTCCTACCTATCTCAATACGGTCTTTTTATCCTTTGTTGTGGAGAAATAGTTCATCTAGTTTTCAGGTATTTTTTAGAAGAAAACAATCCATTTGTAACTGTAAATGATGTGTCGGTGGGAGGAGATGAGTTCAGAATCTTCCTACATCGCCATTTTGCAGAAGTCTCTCACACTGAGTAGTTTTAAAATAGAAGTTATATATAGCCCTCAGGAAGAAAACTATAAGAAAATTTCCATTTTTTTACTATCTATAACTGACTTTGGTCTTGATGTATTAAAATGAGAACAAAGTATTTTCTTATATACCTATTATTTAAAACTTTTAGCATTTCTGTAATACATACCTTCCTAGTTCTCAGGAAGACATCTAACCTACTCAAAACCGCATTTGGTTTTTTCAATAAATTTGAGCATCAAAAACATAAGGGTAAAGGTAGCATTGGAACTTGGGAAGTTATTGATTAGATTTTTATGTTTTTTCTTTAACTTCTTTGACATTTATTTATCAGCAAAATTAGAGATAAAAAGGTCTACCTTTAAATTTTTTAAATTTGAGGATATTTTTTAAAATACTGGTTCATTGGCTATTAAATGATAAGCAACTGATAAAAAGAAGTCATCATTAAGTATGATACAAATGTAGCAGTGTAATATTTTGAGGTGTTGATCTGGCTTTTACCTTTCCCATTCACCTGGAAGCTTTATTTATTTATTTGTTCAAAGCAAAAAGACAAGAAACATCCTCTAAAGCTTTTAATTTCAAAATCCTAAACTTTAAATTATTTAGAAATTAAAATTTATGTTATAAGTAATTTAGGAAACTAAACAGTCAGAATTAATTTTGGGCAGTACCTTCTGCTACCTTACTTCTACCACCACCCCTGAGACTGGATAAAGTTGGTCCAGAAAAGTTAAAGAGTAAGAAATGAAACAAAAGTTTAAATGCTGATGATTCCCTAGAATGAACCTTGTCACCCATGTATAAATCCTGTGGTGAGGATGGAAACTAATGATAGGTTTTAGTTTGGGGAACTTAAGAGCAGATGAGAGCCTGAACCACCTTTGCAGTTAGGGATCAGAAAGAATCAAGAATCAAACTCTTCCCCTTTCTAGCTTGATGTGAGAGAATAAGAAATATCTGCATGGGCTCTTTATGCAGCCAGTTCTGAGATAACTTGATAAAATCCCTGTGTGTACCTATCATGGATCAGGCAGCCACAAAATGTTTGCTTCTACAGCTAGGAACAGACAAAATGGCACCTCAATCTAATAAACCTGGAAGACTACTGAGTCAAGATGAAGCAATGTGTCAAAATTAACCAAAAGTATTTGTGGACCCACTATCAATAAGCAGAAGTGAATGAGGACTTCAAAGTACAAACCATCATAAATACATGACCATGACCTTTTTAGGTATATCTTGCCTCCCAAGCCTAGGCGTTGATCTTAATTAAGTCCATAAGAGAAACAACCCTATGAATTGAAGACCAATTTGCTAAGTTTAATACTTGGTGCCTGGTAGAATGGAGGCTCAAAATTAAAATGAACTTTAATCATAGAAAAAAATCACAATCCTCATACAAAAGTTATAGGCTAAGAATTGTAGCCATTAAGCCAACAAAGATCACTACTATTTACTGAATGCTTACAAGGCGGCAAGTATTACATTAGATGCTTTACATAGGTTATCTCAATTTTACTAACAGTAAAGCATACTCTACAAATATTCCTTCTTTTTTTTCTTAAACATTTTACTTATTTATTTGACAGAGAGAGAGAGAGAGAGAGAGAGAGAGAGCATACAAGCAGGGGGAGTGGCAGGCAGGGAGAGAAGCAGGCTCCCCCCCTGAGCAGGGAGCCCGATGCAGACCCTATCCCAGGACCCTGGGATCATGACCTGAGCAGAAGGCAGACACTTAACTGACTGAGCCACCCAGGCACCCCAAATGTTCCTTCTTGGACAAATTATTAATGACAGACTTATTTCACTCTGATGATAGAAGTTGGTATTGGTATACCCTCTTATAGTTGCTTAACACTATACACCTTAGATAAATATTGAATTGTTCTTATACTTGGTAGTTTTATATCTAGTAATTTGAAGTACCTATTCAAACGATAATTAGCTTAATAGTAATGTCCCCTGTCTTTTAAAGCCACTTCCCATTAGTAAGACCTTTATGATTTCCCAACACAGTTGGCAACAATTTTATTTCTATCAAGCAAAAGACAATTAGAGGTATTCACTATAAAATAAGTACTGATGTGAAAGGCTTTATCTTGTCTTGGGGCTATCTTTAGCCTTCAAAAAAAATTAATTGGCCCCAGAGGCTTAGGTGAATTTTAAATTTTTGAAGAGGGAATTAGACAAGGGAGGACGGGTGTTAAAATTATCATTCCTTCCTTTCCTAAGGCACCCCCTCAAAAGCTACTCGGAATGGGAAATGTGTGCTTGAGGCCTTGCCCAGGAAGAACTAACAGGAACCAGATCACATTTAGCTGTGACCTTTACAGTATATTTCTAAAAAGTGAATTCAGCCTCCAGACTTGCCAAAAGGTATAAATAAGCTTTACAGTTTTGACCTTAGCTAACTGAGGAGCAACCAGATAAGCTGACATCCAAAAAAAAATTTGCTTTTATTTTTAAAACATTTCTTTCATGCTTATAAATTCTAATGGTAGAATGAATGAGAGTAGGGATGGGGCAGCAGAACAGCTGGCTGGGTAGGTGAAGGGTGGTTTATTTTCTCTCAATAAGCTGATAAAACTATGATGGAAAACTCATATAGAGAAAAGGAGATAAATTGTTTCTACCAATCTGGTTAGATTGTGTACATTTTTTTGTCTCTGCATGTGTGTGTGTGTGTGTGTGTGTGTGTGTGTGTTTGTGTGTGTGTTTAAATCATTGCATTAAAGCTAAGATTACCAAAAAAATGTTAAACCCCTCCAATATGAAAACAATCCCTGGGTATTTTTCTTGACCCTGCAAAAGTAAAAAAGCATGAAATAGTTTGCCAAGAGGAACAGATGTTTCTGTTGTATATTTCTTACTCCCTGGGCATGTTTGAGAATTCTAAATATAAACGTTCAAACAGACAGGGTGCAAACACACAGGAAGTTTGGGGGAGTGTGAGAATTCGTTTAGGCGATTCAATCTGATTCACAACTTTGCACATGAATCAAAAATCAGGAAAATTGGGGAAAAGATCATTTAGACATATTAACATGTGTATAGCATAGATCTTAAAATGAAAGCAAATGTAGAAAGGTAACCAATCTCATGATTAACTTACACTACATAAAGAATAAATAGAAACAAGTTTTGAAGACATATACATATTAATTTTGCATGATCTTCTCAATGCTCTTAAATGACAGATTGAATGGGGTCACGTAGGTAAATTCTCAAATTTTACTCACTTTTAGTACATTTTTATATATTTATTTAAACAATGAAAATCTCTCAGCAGAAATGTCAGTAGGGTCAGAATGAATATTCTAACTAACCAACACATTACTTGGTCCATAGTCATCTAATATAGGATAATAATCTAAGCTTGCTGATCCAGATGCTATAGCCAAATTAAGCTCTGAGCCACTAATGGATAGTAACCATAGTTTTCATTTCCATTTTTAGGAGTCCATTCAGTCCAAAGTCCATTCTGACATATAGCATGAATAATAAACAGTCTCCTTCACAATGGTAATATAGTTTATTATCATGAAATAATATGCTTCCTGGTGATGTCATCAGGATAATGACATGGGTTGTTCCTGACTTAAATCTCCCTCATAAGAAGACCAACTAGCAACTATCCATAAACAAGATACCACTGGAAAAATCCCAAAACCCAGGCATGAGGCTGAAGCACCTCCCTGGACCACAGAGATCAAGAAGGACCACATTAGAAGGGTAAGAGGAGTGGCTAGACTCTGAGAACTTTGCCCTAGCCCAGACAGGCACAATACCACAACAAGAGGGCCTCCCTGAGCCTACGGTTTCTCCAGTGAAAAATAGAAAGCTTAAGGTTGACATCTAGTTTCCCCCAGCACTGCAGAATGCTTCCCTGGAGGCAAATTGAGGTCTCACCCCATAGAGATGACTCTGCAGGGCTTGACCACTGGGAATCAGAAAGAGAAGAGAGGGGGGATGGGGCTTACAGCAACCAGTGCTCAGATCTAAGACTGCATTCCTCCCTGGAATGATCCTTGAGCAGAGATCCCAGCTAGCAAGCATCTCTGCTCATCTACAAAGCAGAGTTGGTGCCCAAGTTAAGCCAGGGAGTTTAGCTGGCAGTTCTACTTGATTCCAGGTACCATTCAACAAGCCTTACTGGATCTGGAGACTGTTTTACCTCTCATTCAGGCATAGAAACAAATTTGAAGCCCTGCCCAACTGCTGAGTATCACCTCCAGTCCCACATACCCAGGAAGTTTGACCAGAGAGCCTGGGCAGCTACATTGTCCCTCCTACAACAGCACTTACAGTGACACCTATACAGAGATCCCAGCTAGCAATTCTGCCCATTGAGGAGCCAAGCCAGTAATGTTGTCTAGTCGGGGAGTTCCACTGGTAGTTCTGCCTGATTTAGGTTCCCACCCAATGACTCATACTGGCAGTGAAACCGATTCTAAGGCCCCACCCAGGCAGGGAAGCAAATATGAAGCTCTGCCCAACTAGAAAGAAGCCTGACCAGAGAATCCAGGCAACTGCAAAGTCCATTCTGCAGCTGCAAAGTCCATTCTACAGCTGCCTTTGGGCAGGAGCCCAAAGTACTACCCAACTGTTAAGTAGCCTCTGGCCCCCAAATAATGAGGGAACCTGAACAATGGCCTTGAATAACCTCAGTAACCAGACTTTAATATTGCCCAGCTGTGAAGTCCAGCCTGTAGCTTTGCCTGATTGCTGAATCCAGCCTATGGCAGGGAACCCAGACAGTGACTCCACTTAATCATGGAGCATAGCTTGCAGTCCCACATGAAAAGGAAGCCCAGCTGATACCACCTGACCTCAGAGCACAGTCTCTAGCACCACCCAACTGCTGAATACAGCAGGAGGTTCCTCCCAAACAAAATGCCCAGCCAGCAACCTTACCAAAGGTAGAACAAAACCAGAGGCCTACTTGATCATGAAGCCCATCCTGCAGGCCTGCCCAACATTGGGGCACAGTCTGAATCTCCACCTGATCACAGAGCACAGCCTGAGGCCTTGTCCAACCATGAAGCTGGGCCTGTTACCTCACCTGAACACACAGTACATCTGGTTAGACAGAATACCCTGAGACCCTACCTAACCAGGAGCAGTCTTAGAGCCCAACTCATAGCTCTGCCTAATAGTGAAATCGTAAGTGGCACCACCCTGCAAGGGAACACACACAGCCTGAGACCTCACCTGACCAGAGGTCATTACAGAGCCTAGCCAGTGGTCCCACCTGACCGAAAAGGACAGCCAGTGGCCTAGCCTGATCAGGGAGACCACAAAATAGCCCCGCTTAAATGCACAGCCTAGCCAACAGGTCCAACCAAATGTAGCACCCAGCCAATAGCAGCCCCTCCTCCTAACCTCAGAGCACAGGCAACATCCAATTTGCCAAATACTTCCCCTGCACACATAACTGGCTTAAGGAAGGAACAGAAATAGGTCATCTTCACAAGACAGGCAAGATTATATCTATTGTTATGAACTGGAAGTGTGCTCATTCTCCTGCTCTTTTTCTTTCTGAACATTCTACAGAATATCACATTAGTCCACAATGTTGATGATGTCATTTTAATTGGACCCAAATGGCAAAAATTAGCAAATGTTCTAGATTACTTGTTAAGCCCATATGGGCATTAAAGAATAGGAAATCAACCCTAAAAAGAGAAGCCTGTCAAATAAGGGGAAATTCTAGGGGATCTAGTATTCTGGCACTTACTAGGACATGCCATCCAATGAAAAAACAAGATCTTGCACCTTGCACCACTTACGGGAAGCATAACCTCTGATAGTTACCTTCAGATTTTGGAGTTAGCACATTCCATTCTTTGGACTACTGTTCCAAACCATTTATCAGATGATTCTAATATATTAGTTTCAACTGGGTCCCAAAGGGGGGGGGAGAGGAAAGGCATTCTATAGCAAGTCCAGGCTGTGAATATATAGCATCGACACCAGGACAACAGGACATGGAAGATCATATGATACTAGGGTGTGGTGTGTTCCCTTGAGAAAAACACATCACAATTCAGGTAGAACATCTGGAAAGATTTAATGTGAATGTTGCAAGTCAGAGCACAGACCCCTGTGGCTCTGGAGAAAGGATTTGTGCTGTCTGTCAGAAAGGACTATACACGTTTCAAAAAGCTACTCCTGAGGGGAAAAAGCTGGAATGATTTATATTGTAATCCATTAGAATCAGAGACATCAGAAGAAACTCAAGTTTAGCTTAATATGGACAGATATACATATATAAATACCTACAGACGTGTTTATACTCTGTTCGGGATACACACATATATGTACTTGTTCTGTCAGCCAACAGGATATAGAAACAACACATTAGTAGCAATTGGCATACCTAGTTTACAGATCTTGTTTTTTAACACAATTTTCCAATAAAAGAACCTAGGGCTCCTTGGAGAAATGGTTGATCCTTGGGCTGGTACAAGAATTAAATACACAATATATTGGAGTATCTTACTGTGCCTGAATAAAGTAAATCCTGGATGGGGGGAAGGAATGGTGATGATGGGAGTATGTAAAGGGACACAGGAGCAATGAAAAGACCTACTAAAGGCCAAATCTGTCATGATGAATTTGCAATAAAATAATTACAACCCAAAGTATAAAATACACATACATGAGTCCATACTTACATAAATACATGATGGAATAAATAAATGAGGGAGAAGAGGCAAATCTCCCATACAAAAGAATTCAAATAATTTATGTAGATATTCCACCTTCTAGGAGATGAAGTACTTCTCTCTACTCTTTACATAAGAAATGTGCATAGTATTTTCCTCCCAGAGGATAAAATATGAAGGAGGGATAAAGAGTGTGTTTATAGTAGAGAAACCCGATGAATACTACCTTAGCCAAGTTATCAAGGTTAACATCAACAACAGTAAGTCATATTAATAACATATTTCTTTGATGCGATATAATGAAAAGAGCACTTTCTCTCTGTGGTGTTCCTTCCTAAAATATAAGTTCTATCTAGTCATGAGAAAAATATCAGAAAAATCCCTATTGAGAGACATTTTATAAAATATCTGACCAGCAATCCTCAAAACTGTCAAGACCATCAAAAACAAGGAAAATCTGGGGCGCCTGGGTGGCTCAGTCATTAAGCGTCTGCCTTCGGCTCAGGTCATGATCCCAGGGTCCTGGGATCGAGCCCCGCATCGGGCTCCCTGCTCCGCGGGAAGCCTGCTTCTCCCTCTCCCACTCCTCCTGCTTGTGTTCCCTCTCTCGCTGTGTCTCTCTCTGACAAATAAATAAATAAAATCTTTAAAAAAAAAAAACAAGGAAAATCTGAGAAATCACCATGGCCAATACAAGTTTTAGGAAACTTGACAATTAAATGTAATATTGTATCCTGGAACAGAAAAAAGATATTAGGTAAAAAATGAGGGAAATCTGAATAAATTATGTACTTTAGTTAATAACAATATACCAATACTGTTTCATTAATTATAACAAATCTATGGGAGCATATGTTTGTTTGGAGCTCCATAAACAAACATATTAATATAAGATTTTAATAATAAGGAAAACTGGATAAAGGGAATATGAGAACTTCCTGAGTTATCTTCTCAATTTTTCTGTAAATGTAAAACTTTTCTAAAGTTTATTTTTTAAAGTAAACTTTCTTGAATGCTACTTGAATGCTACTGAGCCCAAGTTGAGATTGAGCATCTGACTATGGCACACTAAACAGGTATATAAACAAAATTATCCATCAAGATCCATGTGCTATTGGACCCAACAAGGCATAAGATCAGGTGATCCCTTCATCTGTTGAAGGGCATCTTGGCTTTTTCCACTGCTTGGCTATTATGGACATTGTTGCTATGAACATTGGGGTGCCTGTGGCCCTTCTTTTCACTACATCTGTATCTTTGGGGTAAATACCCAGCAGTGTAATTGCTGGGTCATAGGGTAGCTCTATTTTTAATTTTTTGAGGAATCTCCACACTGTTCTCCAAAGTAGCCGTACCACCTTGCATTCCCGCCAACAGTGTAAGAGGGTTCCCCTTTCTCCACAACCTCTCCAACATTTGTTGTTTCTTGCCTTGTCAAGTTTTGCCATTCTAACTGGTGTAAGGTGGTATCTCAATGTGGTTTTGATTTGAATTTCCCTGATGGCTAATGATGATGAACATTTTTCATGTGTCTGTTAGCCATTTGTATGTCTTCCTTGGAGAAGTGTTTGTTCATGTCTTCTGCCCATTTTTTGATTTGATTATTTGTTTTTTGGGTGTTGAGTTTGAGAAATTCTTTGTCGATCTTGAATATCAGCCCTTTATCTGTAGTGTCATTTGCAAATATTTTCTCCCATTCCGTGCATCGCCTCTTTGTTTTGTTGACTGTTTCCTTTGTGGTGCAGAAGCTTTTTATCTTGATGAAGTATGAACAGTTCATTTTCGCTTTTGCTTCCCTTGCCTTTGGAGACGTGTCTTGAAAGAAGTTGCTGTGGCCAATGTCAAAGAGGTTACTGCCTATGTTCTTCTCTAGGACTCTGATGGATTCTTGTCTCACACTGAGGTCTTTCATCCATTTAGAATTTATCTTTGTGTATGGTGGAAGCGAATGATTGAGTTTCATTCTTCTCTATATAGCTGTCCATATATACAATGGAATATTACTCAGCCATCAGAAAGGATGAATACCCGACTTTTGCATCAACATGGATGAAACTGGAAGAGATTATGCTAAGTGAAAAAAGTCAAGCAGAGAAAGTTGATTATCATATGGTTTCACTTATTTGTGGAACATAGGGAATAGCATGGAGGACATTAGGAAAAGGAAGGGAAAAATGAAGGAGAGGAAATCAGATGGGGAGACGAACCATGAGAGACTATGGACTCCAAGAAACAAAATGAGGGTTTTAAAGGAGAGGGGGGTGGGAGGATGGGTTAGCCCAGTGATGGGTATTAAGGAGGGCACATATTGCATGGAGCATTGAGTGTTATAACCAAACAATGAATCATGGAACACTACATCAAAAACTAATGATGTACTGAATGGTGACTAACATAACATAAAAAAAAAAAAAGATTAGGTGGTCTCAGCAGCAAACCACCCTAAAATAGAAGTAGAACATTTGCAATGCATGCATACAACTACAGAGGGCATGTGTAAGCTGCCCAAACAAGTGGCTAAGACCTGTCTCAATCTTGCACCAACACCTCTCCCTCAATTCACATGTATAAACATGTATGTGTTTCCTATGACCTGCTTATAGAGGAAGTGCTGATTGGGTTTGGCAGGCATAAAAATGAACTGTGGCTTTTCTACAGCTTAACTAAGTAGTGGCTCTAAAAGACAATAGTGAGAAGAAATTCACCCAATGGGCAGAGTTTAGGGCAGTGCATCCTATGATACACCTAGTCTGAGAAGAGATGTGGCTTTATGTAAAGATATACACAGACACAGACAGAACAAAATGGCTTAGCTGACTGATCAGTTGGCACAATGTAAGAGGAAATTTGTAATGCATGTTAATGCCCATCAAAGAGCATTCACTGCAGGGCGCCTGGGTGGCTCAGTTGGTTAAGCGACTGCCTTCGGCTCAGGTCATGATCCTGGAGTCCCTGGATCGAGTCCCGCATCGGGCTCCCTGCTCAGCAGGGAGTCTGCTTCTCCCTCTGACCCTCCCCCCTCTCATGTACTCGCTCTCTCTCATTCTCTCTCTCTCTCAAATAAATAAATAAAATCTTTAAAAAAAAAAAAAAAAAGAGCATTCACTGCAAAAGAGATACTAAAACAAAACAAAACAAAAATAAAAAAACCCACAGTGGACAGAATTACTTTGGTTAGTAACTGTAATCCATCCTCTACCTCATCTACTAGGACTGACATCTATTTCAGGTATGGATTTTCCTTTCTTGTTTACAGTGCCTCATCCGACTGTACTATCAGAGGTCTCAAAAGATGTCTGATCTACTGCCATGAGATTATGTGTACCATTGCCTCAGACCAACGGACTCACCTATTGCACAGAGGATTCAGCATATGACCATGAAATCCACTGGTCCTACCTCATACTACTGGACAACATCCCTAAGCTGCCAGCCTGATACAGCAGAGGAAGTGTTTCAGAAGTATTGCATATGCACTGGTTTGGAGGTAACAGCCAGGAAGCACGAGGCACTACACTTCAGAACAATATACAGTTTAAGTCAATGGCTATTGTATGACACTCTGTCATTAATAAGTGAACCTACATGGGATAAAGAACGTAGAGATAAAAGTAGGAATGGTCCTCCTCACCATCATTCCTACTGACCCATTTAGGAAATTTGTGCATCTTATCCCCACAACTTTAGATTCTAAGCATTTAGAAGTCCTTGTTCCCAGAGAGAGGAATGCTTCCACCAGAGGACACAATTAGTGTTTCAGTAAACTTAAAGCTATAGCTACTGACTAGACAATTTGGATTCCATGTGCCAGTTGACTAGCAGGCAAAGGAAAGGTGACTTTTTTTGGCAGGTTATAATTGATTTTGATCATTATGAAGAAATAGAACTATTCTGCTACATAACAGGGACATAACAGATGATACGTTTGGCACTTATATTATATGCCATGTTATTTTGTGGGGTTTTTTTTCCATCCCCAGTTTTAAATTAAAATGGGCAAGTACTGACAACACAGTGTCATAAGGAGATGGTAATAGGGCTTCAGAGAAGAGGGTCTGAATTACACACTGGGAAAGTCATTTAGACAAGCAAACTGCTAGCCAAGTGGGGGCAAAATTTAAAAGAGCAAGTAAAAAAGGGAGATAATGAGGGTCAGTTAATAGCATGGGACCAACTATGGTAGCAAGAACTATAATTCACACTACTAACTTCCTCTTATAATTTTTTTTTTTCAAAAATTGTGACCAACCCAAATCCTAGGGAAGTATACCTGAATGGAGTGAATCTAATTTGACAAGCAGAGCTCATGGATGCAAGCAGATGACTGTAGTGGACATTGCTGATACTGCATGAAGATCTCCTTTACTAATCTGTGTACACATAAGCTGGCTACAATGAATATTGGATGCTAAAACTTGTAGCTGCCCCTTTTCCTGAATAATCGCCACTGGCCAAATGGGAGTTCTTTCATATAAAATATTATCCCCACATACCTGGGGCAACCCGCAGTAATTGAATGATAAGGCAGTACAAAAAGCTGTCTTTGTTGCTTCAGATGAACCAATTCTATGGCACAATTTTTGCTCCAGTTTCCCATAAGATCCAGCTGAAACAAAAACCCATCCGAGACCACTTCCTTCCTGGCCATGTTCTCTGTACTATTCCCTTTCCCTCACGACTTTCTCATGAGACTACTCTTTCAATAAATTGTGAACATTGAAACAGGTCTCAGGTCTGCTTCTAGCTAACTCAGTCAAAATCAAGTTATTCATGAATAAACAGTAAATAGAAATTTTTTCAGGTAAGAGTTTGGATCATTTCTTACACAGAAACTCTATTGTCAGTTTATTTGTTTTTCTTTTTCAGTTGCTTTCTAAAGTATTAGACATTGACCAACAACTTAAAATACCCATTCAACAGGACTTTGTCATATTGCTGTACATATACTATTTCATTTAATACTCAAATAACCCTATTAAATAAAAGCACTGTTATGATGTTCCTTTTCGAGGTGAAGGAACTGAAGGTTATAAAAGTTTTAAAAATCTCCCTTCAGGGCGCCTGGGTGGTTCAGTTCGTTAAGCGACTGCCTTCAGCTCAGGTCATGATCCTGGAGTCCCTGGATCGAGTCCTACATCGGGCTCCCTGCTCGGCAGGGAGTCTGCTTCTCCCTCTGACCCTCCCCCCTCTCATGTGCTTGCTCTCTCTCATTCTCTCTCTCTCAAATAAATAAATAAAATCTTTAAAAAAAAAAAAATCTCCCTTCAGGTTCTAACATAACAAGAGAAGGAAGCAGTATCTAAGCCCAAATTTTAGCTCCAACTGCAAGCTACACATAAAGTCTAGTCTGAAAAACAATAAATCCATTTATTTCTATAGATGAATGGTTTTCTTTTTCTTAGCTTATTTTCAAATAAAATGTGCAGAAACACAATACATGATGTAGACAAAAGAGTTTGAGGTCCTATAGTTGAAACAGGGTTGTAGAACATGAACCTGTACATGCTCAGCCCCTCCGGACACTAAAATTGCTTAATAAGATCTCTGAATTTCTGCAGAGAACAATTTGAAAATGATTATTTTGTACTATATCTATTCAACAGAAATGGCCCATTGTTTACCCAAAACTTGTTCACTCTTACCCTTTTTTCCCTGATAACAGAATATACTTGTGAGAAATTAGTCATGACCGGCCTTAACTAGAAATGTAATCTCATTCCCATTTACCTGTGATTTTTCAAAGGTGGGCTTATAAACAAATTTTGATTACTGAGACCTTTGGGAAAGTTTTCTAGAGATGACTGTGTATGCCAAATAAAAACACAAAGTATTATAAAGAGCCCTTTTGTCCTCTTCTCCCAATTCTCCTGCCTGAAACATAGATACAATGCCAGAAAGTACAGCAGGCATCCTACAGCTCTGAGGCAGCAAAGGCAAAATGCTAAACATGTGTGGAGCAGAAATTTAGAAAGAATCTGAGGTCCTGATGATGTATTTAAATCAGCTTAAAAGCAATGAATGCCTCCTTCTAGACTTCTTGCTATTTGAGTAATACAAGGCGCTATTTCTTTAAACCACTATTATTTGGTTCAGTGTACTATTATTTGGATGCATCCATTCCTACTTGATAAAGCATGTATACAAACTTAGTCAATCAAATAGATTACATTTTTTTATTCTGTGTTTTACACTGTAATACCTGAGCTCCTCCTGATCCAAATAATAAAAATCCAATCTTTCTATCATGTTACTGTCTTTAGGTTTTCCCAGGGATTCCCAGGGTCGCTTAATTTGTCTCACTGCAACTGTTCTCTTTGTGCTCACCTGCTGCAGCACACCAAAGGCTCTTAGAAAATTGTGCAAATTAATAACCAAGAGACAAGTAGATGGAAACATCGAATAGGCATTAAACAAAATGATAACCCAAACTGCCAAAAATATAAGAAATGGTGCTCAACCTCTTCTTCCTTCCTGAATTTTTAATTTTGATTTCTCTACTATGTAATCAATCTTCCTAAGTGTTTAGCAATTTTATTAATCAATTTAAAGAATTAACTATTAGGTTTACTTATCTTCACTATTTTGGTTTTTCCAAATTATCACTTTCTTCTATTATTTTTTATTTTTATTTTTTTTAAGTTTGTGTTTTTTACTAACCTCTCCATATTTCCCTACCCCCAGCAACCAATTTTCTATTCTGTTTCTGTGAGTTTGATGTATTTTGGGGCAGGAGAGGGATTCCACATATAAGTGATATCATGCAGCATTTGTATATTTCTCTGACTTATTTCACTTTTTATTTAGCATAATGCCCTCCAGGTCCATCCATTTGTTGCAAATGGTAGGATTTCCTTTCTCTTGGCAGAATAATATTCCATTGTGTATACATATCTTTTTTTTTTTCCCCCATTTATCCATTAATCAACACTTAGCTTGTTTCCATATCTTGACTATTGTGAACTAATACTGCACTAAACATGGAAAGGCAGGTATCTCTTTGATATACTGTTTTCATTTCCTCTGGATATATACTCAGAAGTGGGATTGCTGGATTGTATAGTAGTTCTAGTTTTAAGTTTTTAAGGAACCTCTATATTGTTTTCCATAGCAACTGCACCAGTTTACAACAGTGTACAAGTGTCCCCTTTTCTCCACATCCCTACAACACTTACAATCCCTTGTCTTTTTGATGATAGCCACTCTGACAGCTGTGAGATCATATCTCATTGTGGTTTTGATTTGCATTTTCTTGATGATTAGCAATATTCACCTCTTCATGTACCACTTGGCCATGTGGATGACTACCTTGGAAAAATGTCCATTCAGATCTTCTACCCATTTTTTATTATTTGTTGTTTTGCTATTGAGTTGTATGAGTTCCTTGTATATTTTGGATGGTAACCCTTTACCAGATATATGGTTTGCAAATGTTTTCTCCCATTATGTAGATTGCTTTTTCATTTTGTTCATGATTTCCTTTGCTGTGTAGAACTTTTTAGTTTGATGTAGTCCCATTTATTTATTTTTGCTTTTGTTGCTTGTGCTTTTGGTGTCAAATCCAAAAAACCATTGCCATGACCAATGTCAAGCTTATGCCTTATGTTTTCTTCTAGGATTTTTATAGTTTCAGGTCTTACATTTAAGTCTTAGAATGCATTTTGAGTTGATTTCTGTATATGGTAAAAAATAGTGGTCCAATTTTGCCAAAACAATTTACTGAAGATGTTGTCCTTTCCCCATTATACATCTCAGTTCCTTTGTCATAAATTAATTGACCATATATATGTGGATTTTTCTGGGATCTTTATTCTGTTCCATTGATCTGTCTTCTGTTAAAGACTGCACTGGAATTTTAAAAGGAACTACAATAAGTTTGTAGATCGCTTAGAATAATATGAACATTTTACTAATAGTAATTCTTCCAATCTATGAGCACAGAATATCCTTTCATTTATTTGTTTCTTCTTCAAGTTCTTCCATCAATCTCTTATTATTCTGCCTATTTCTTTCCTACCACTAATTTTCACTTAAGTTTGCTTATCTTTTTATAGCTTCTGAAGCTAGAAATTTAGATTATTCACTTTAAGCACTTATTCTCTATTATAACCATTAAAACTAAAAATCTTTAATGAAACGCTAATTTATTTGCATCCCATAATTTTTTATATGTTGTATTTTCATTATCATTCCAAAGTCCTAAACCTGCATAATTGGGGTTGAGGTTATTTTGTAACAAAAGAGGCTTTCTTTGCTGCTAACGCCTGAGAAACTTATAAAACATAGGTAAAAAGTGTGTGTTTTAAATACAGAAGTCCAGAATATTTATAAAACAGCTCTTAATAACCATTTGTTAAGGGATGCTCTTGGTGCCCTAACTACACTCTGCCTTTGGAGTGTACTTATGTGGAGATGGAGTTCCCAGAGCATTAGGTTAGGCTCTGGGGCAAAATATGGAAAGATTCCCAGTGTGTGCTCAAGATGAGATGCCGGCAGCACATTTGACCCCAGTAGCAGGACAATGTGGACTGGATCTATACTTATTGCAAAGTATTCTCTTGCTCTAGGCCCCACTCAAAACAAGGTATTCTGACTCTCCCAACTAATGAGTAGTAGCATATTTCAGGTATGTTCTATGCTGCCTCACAAATGAGAAGAAGCATCCATGGCTCAGTTCATCTTTCTAAGTGGTATAAAATAAAGGTCCTTCACCAAAGGCATCTAACCTCCAATTCCAACCATATGCTCAGGGTTTGAGAAGTAGCTCAGATATTAAAATTGGGTGAGTAGTAATAATTTTCCTTTTGGGGAGCTAACATCAGTCTTTGGCTCACCAGCTATCAATTTTTTTAGGTTGCATATGTCAACACCTTATTCAGCAGCCCTACTCTCAAAGAAGAGTGATCTATTGATTAATTTGATCTATTTGATCACTATTAATCATCAACACAGATCCTTGTGGGATAGAGTACCTAGAGGTCACTTTGGCAATGCTGTCAGTTAGGATAATTATATTTTTAAAAAATGTAATTCCATAGAAAAACTTTGAGAAATGAGTAAGAACATGCCTCTCAGCAAGAGCAGAAGAACTGGGTTTTTTTAGTCAGAGTCCTTTAATCATGTCACAGGTATACTCTCAAGGAGTATTAATTATCCTGATATTTCAAACTGTTATCTGTGCAAAGTAACTTCCAAGTCTTCAGTAAAAACAAACAAAAACTTTTACACAAAGAAATGCAAGTACTATCAGTTAGAAATGGTCTGGAGCTCACTGACACGATATACATGTGGCACCAGTATTTGCTATACTGTACCCCCTAAATTACCTTCCTAAAGTATGGAGATATCTCTTTAGTTACAAAGCTGTAGACATGAGTCTCATCTTCCCCTGGAAACATTTAATTCCAAAGTGTAAAGACCCCAGAATCCTTCTCATTTTATTTCCAAAGAGACACTTAGAAGAAGAGGAGGGACAGCTGCCTCTTCCGTCTCTATAAATGCCAAATTTATTTTTTGTGATCCTCACCTACAGTAGAACCTGTTACATACAAGATGATTTATGCTTCTTCTCACATCAGCCCAAAGATAAGAACTTGGGCAAAGAAAAGTCTCAGCAGTTATTACTATATATAAGTAATAATAATCTACCCTGTTCTAGAATCTTCATGTTGGCATTCAAGATAGTTTTAGTGATATAGACATTAAAGACTTAAACTCCTTTTCCTGCCTGTTTGTCTACTGTCAAAAGAAGTCCAAAATGACAAAGCAGCAGCCATAATCCTAAAGGATTAATGGACCTTTACTGTGTTCCCTAATAGAAGCATACTTCCCCTTGCCTCAAAGCCACCACTCCCCACACGTTAGGAATCAGTTTCTTTATTCCAGCAGTGCCTAAAGTTGTGCACATAAAAATAAATTCCCAAGTGGGTCATGGGAAGTTGTGATTAGAGGAGCAAATCTTATTTCTATGCAATAGCTCCCAGACCAGTGCATTTATGTTATCAGCAATATAGTGCCACAAAATGGCCATTGGTTCAAATTATATTTTTTATCTTGAAATATAGCAGCCCGAATTCACAAAATGTCATATTCAATTTTGTGCATTAGGTAAGCATTAACTAGTCATTACAATGTTTTCCCATTCAGATCTTAGGCATGAATTTTAGCACTTTTCCCTCTAGCCATAGGAGATGAGAGTCTCTGTTATTCTCCCACGGAATCCTTCTACATTTCACAATTTACTGTGAGTAGGTAGTTAGCTAAAATATGCCTATCATTTTCTTCTTTCATTACACTTCATTGCATTTCATCTTTTACTGTACTGAACAGAAAATATCCAAATCCACATTCATTTTAATTGCCAGTGGCTTCATATCTCTCATACAATGGCATAAACCAGTGTTTCCTGGAGTCGTCTGAAAAGTCTAAGGGTAATCTCAACCCCTTAGTATAGACTGGTTCAGAAATGAGGCCTAAGCCAATTAGAAGATAGCCTAACCATGGAAATAGATATATGAATAGTCCAAGATTTCTGGAAAGGGCTCACACTTAGGAGAAAGCAAGTACAAAAGATGGCCTCCACTATTCCTTGAATATCATGGTAAACAAATAAACAAACAAAAAACTTATATGAGGGAATCACAGGAAAATGAAGCCACCTAACTATACCTAATCCTGACACATATATTGCTCTAGATGCCTAGTTGTAACCTAAAAACATCCTCATTCATTAGACCAATTTAAGTCAGGTTTTTAATTTCTTCCAGCAAAAGTCATCTTAACTGATGTATGTGGTATAACTGAATGCTATCTGTCCAAATACAAACAAATTGTATCTATTATAAGTAAATTTAAGGGGAAAAATAGAATTTCATTTAAGATTAGACAGTAATTATTACTTTTTACGTATTTTTTCAGCTTAACTTAGATAAGATTTATAATGTCCTATAAGGCATACAACATGGTGATTTGGTACATGTACATATTGTAAAAGGATTATTAAATAAGGTTAGTTAACACTTCCACCACTTCATATAACCACCATATTTTTGGCATGTAATGAGATCATTTAAAATTTACTCTCTCAGCAACTTTCAAGTATACAGTATTATTAACTACACATAGCATGCTTTATATTAGATTGATAGAAGTTAATCAATTTTTAACTGGAAGTTTATACTCTTTGACCAACACCTCCCCATTTCTTCCACTGCCTGCCCCCAACAACCACCATTCTACTCTGTTTCTATGAGTTTGGCTTCCTTAGATTCCACATATAATTGAGATCATGCAGTATTTGCTTTTCTCTGACTTATTTCACTTAGTATAATGTCCTCAAGGTCCATCCCTGTTATCACAAAAGGCATGATTTCCTTCTTTCTTATGGCTGAATAATATTCCTGTGTGTGTGTGTGTGACATTGTCTTTAACCACTCATCCACTGATGGACACCCCTAGGTTATTCCCATGTCTTGACTATTGTGAATAATGGTGCAGTGGACATGGGGGTGCAGATGCTTTGAAGTGATGATTATAAAATTCACTGTTTCCAAATTATACCCTGAAGTGGGATCAAGTCCCATCTGTTCAATAAATTGATGTCTAATCTTTTACTCATGTCAGACACAATTATATTAGATTGGATCCCATGAAACTCTGTTTTTGAAAGTAAAAAATGATCAAATATTAAGTTTTATATGGAACTTTATAATCTCAAAGATATGTATATTATACTATAATACTGTATTGTATTACTGTAAATTTTTCTATTTTTCTATCTGTTCCCCTATATAGACAATGTGATAGAAATTAAGCAGATAAAAATGAGCAAGATCTAGTTCCTTCATTTAAAGAGCTTACAGCTGATACCAAGTAGGTATGAAATAAATAAATGAAGTTATGGATCAGTGAATATATACAGAATGCAAATGGCTGATACTGTGCAGATCAAGAGGTAAATAAAACACCAAAAATGAATATGAGAATCATAGGAAGTGGGTAAAGAAGCCATTTATTACCTGGAAATCACTAAGTAAATACTTTGTGTGTAACAATAATGATATTCACACCTTCAGTATATTATTTCCCATCTTATAATTAGAATCACCTAAATTCAGAAACTAAGTTTTGTATCTTTCTTGGCAAACCATGTGGGTCTTTTTTTCCCCTTAATTTTGTACAAGAAAAAGATTTATTAAAAGATGGCATAGAGATATATAGCAGTACATCTTGGTTATGAGGCACTGTAACAGTCTTCTTTTATTGGGGAACACATAGATGCTTTTTTTCCAGATGTAAGTTAAGCAGATAATGTTTAGATGCAGACTTGTTTATAAGAAGGAGCATCTGGTGGATCAGTTGGTTAAGTGTCTGCCTTAGGCTCAAGTCATGATTCCAGGGTCCTGGGATCGCCAGCATATCAAGTTCCCTACTCAGCAGGGAGTCTGCTTCTCCCCCCCTTCCCAACCTCTGCCCCTCCTCCCACTTGTGCACTCTCTCTCTCTCTCTAATAAATAAGTCTTAAAAAAAAAAAAAGAGCATCTGAAAGTTCTGTAATTGGTAGTAATACAAAGGAAATATATAATCCACAATGTTGAGCATCAGTTTACATATAGAATTGAGCTACAACACTTGTTCACCATGCAGAACACATTATTCTTTTATTAAAGAAAGTGGAAATTAATCTGTAAGAAATATTCTCAGCAAGTTCCAGACCTAGAAAGCAATTTAAAGTAAAATTCAAACTAGAAAACATGCTGCCCATTTTGTTTTCACATTATGAGATATATTTTTTTCCAGAATGGAGAAAAAAAAAAAAATAGGGGCTCCTGGTAGATTCATAGCCACAGTAAATTTACTCTTGAATTTAGTAAGCCAGGATGGAAGAATATATTTGCTTTGGATTTCTCCCTTTTTAGATATTTCTTTACTTAAGAATATGAATACTAAGAATATTTAGGTTAACAGTAGACATGTAGACTGAAAATATATTTAAAGAAGAAGTACTTCAGGAATGGCAAAGCAAGACCTCTGAAAAGCTGCACCTCCATAAAAGCAAAGAGAACGCTGGTAAAGATTGGCCAAATCAATTTTTTCAGAACTCTAGAAGTTAAACAAAGTCTTGAAACAACCTGCGATATTATTTAAAAAAAAAAAAAAAAAAAGGTGGCTATCAATAAGAAAGTGCTAAAACAGGCCTTATGCCCATTACTTTGTCCCCACTGCATGGTAGTTTTGAAAACCAATAGCTTGCCTAGAAACACCTCTGAAAATCAGCAACCTAGCAGTCATTGGAGAAAGCAGAATAGATTAAGAACTCCTCATAGGGTTCCATCCCGGAGAAATGTCACTATTTACTTGTCTGCATGTTCCCAAAAAGCTTATTGATGGCAAACAACCCTTACCATGGGTTTTTAATCTACAATAATTATTGGCAATTGTTTAAAATCTCACCTTCCTGAGGTGACAATAACAACTGGGACTAAAGAAGAGGGTAACCAAAAATTTAAAAATGACAGATGGAGAATGAGATTAACACAAGACTTTGAAAGCTCTAACCTATTTCTGGAAATCAAAAAAGAGAACACCCATATAGAAGGGTTATGTCCTTGCCAAAGAGAGACAAAAGAAGACCTTGTCTCTCAGCTCTCTCTGACCTTGAAGCTCTGACAAAGAGGAATTGGAAAGTTAAGGCAGAGTTGTAAACTGCTTTCCAGAGCATTGAAAGCAAACACCAATACAAACACAGAGCTCTTCTGTTAAGCCTGGGAGATTTATTGGTTAATGCATTTCAGGAGATAATCTTTTCAACCATTAGCTGACAATGAAGC
Source organism: Halichoerus grypus (assembly GCF_964656455.1). Lineage (NCBI taxonomy): Eukaryota > Metazoa > Chordata > Mammalia > Carnivora > Phocidae > Halichoerus > Halichoerus grypus. The sequence continues at coordinate 74,698,286 of NC_135714.1, forward strand.
TAACCAAGCAGAGACTTAGTGGCCACATAAGATAAAGAATATAGACCTTCTAGAATTAACCAAGGAAAGAGGCAAAACAAACAGCAACAAGGACAACAAAAGTAAAACAGTCAGCAATAACAACAAACCCTGGAGGAGGAAGGAATCTGAGTTGCCAGACCCCACATTATGCCATTTTAAATGTGTAAGTTTCAATAAAATATTATGAGACCACACAGGGGGAATAAAAGGCAGTCAGTAGAAGCTGTCCCTCAGAAAGTCCAGACATAGGACTTAATATTCAGCTTTAGGCTAGGTGATATATTATGTTCAAAGTGTTAAAGGAAATCATGCCTGAAGAATTAAAGAGACTGTGGGAACAGCATCTCACCAAACAAATATTAATCAAGAGAAAATTCTATCTATTAAATTCTATCTATTAAAAAAATTCTGTAGTTGAAAAGTATAGTAACCGAAATGAAAAAATCACTAGAGGGTATACACAGCGGATTAGAATAAATAAAAAAAATAATGAACTTGGAGATAGGTCAATTATGATTATCCAATTCAAGCAACAGAAAGAGAAAAAATAAAGAAAAATGAATAGAGCCTGAGAATTCTGTAACTTAGCACCAAGCATACTAACATATTCATAATTGGAGTCTCAAGACAGAAGTGAAAAAGAATCAGAAATAATATTTGAATAAATAATAGTAAAAAAAATAAACCTTTCCAAATTTGATAAAAAATATCTATCTGCCCATCTAAGAATAACTGCAAGAAGGATAAACTAGAGAGATCCACATATAGACACATCATAGTGTTACTGACAAAAGCCAAAAACAAAAAGGATGCTGTAAGCAGCAAGAGAAAAGCAATTCATCACATGAGAAAATCTCAATAAAATTAGCAGCTGACACTTCATCAGATAATAGATGCCAGATGGCAGTGGCATGACATATTCAAATGCTGAAAGAAAATGAATGTCAACCAAGAATTCTGTATTCAGCAAAACTATCTTTTAAAATTGAAGGAAAAATTAAGACACACCCTAATAAACAAAAATAGGAAATTTCATCACTAGCAGACATATCCTATAAGAAATATTAAAATGAGTCCTTCAGGAACAGAGACTAGACACTAATTCAAATCCATGGGAAGAAATAAAGAGCATTAGTAATTGCATATGTAAATATAAAAGACATTACAAATGTATTTTTCTCTGTAATGCTTCACTTCTGTACAAATGTAAATCTGTGTTGATGAACTTATATAAAAGTGCATATTTATATGAAAATATGACAAAGAAGGGGAGTTTAGATATATATTGGGACAAAGTTTTTGTGTATTATGTAAATTAAGTTTGCCATAATATAAACTAGATTATTTTAGTTAGGATATTAATTGTAATCTTTAGGGTATCCATCAAGAAAATAATTTTAAAATATGACATAAGAATTAAAAGTAATATACTTGAAAATATCTATTTAGCAAAAAAGAGTAAAAAAATTTAAAAAGGTAATGCCCATATAAGAAAGACTTAACATATAGAGAAAACAAATAGCAAAAGTGTCAGACTTAAATTTCTTCTTATCAGTATTTATATTAAACCTAAGTGCATTTAACACTCAAAAAAAAAGGCCAATGGGCAGAAGGGATTTAAAATACATGAACAAACAATTATCTTCGAGTGATACAGCTTATTCAAAGACATAAACCGGTTGAAAGTGAAAGGAAGTAAATAGATATACCATATATCATAAAAGAACTGCAGCTGATATATTATCAGACAAACTTAAGACAAAAATTATAAGGATAAAAGGCTCAATTTCTCATGTAGATATAATAATTAGAAACAAAAATGTGCTTAAAACAATGCCTAAAAATACATGAAGCAAAAACTGACAGAATTGAAGGGGAAAATAACAATTCAATAATCACCTAAGACTTCAATATCCCACTTTATATAATGGATAGAAAACCTAGGCTGAAGATGAGTATAGAAATAGAAGGCATCAACAACACCAAAAAATCAAGTAGATCTAGGCATCTAGCCATAATCACATGTATTAAAAATGGGCACCTTAACTTTCCACCTGAAGAAACTAAATAGAGAAGAGCAATCAAAACCCAAAGCACATAGGAGATAAAGAATAGAACAGAAATAAATGATATAGAAAAAAACCACAAAGAGAAAACCAACAAAATCAAAAGATGCTTCTTTGAGAATATTTAAGCAAAACTGATAAAACTTTAGCAAGAATAACCAAGAAGATACAAGATTTGAATTACTAAAATTAAGAAGAAAAGAGGGACATCACCATCTTCTTTACAGAAAAAAAAAAAATTGTAAGATAATACTATTAGGTAATATAAAGTACTGCAATTGTATGACCAAAAAATGTGATAATTTAGATGAAATGGACAAGTTCTCAGGGAGATACAAACTATTGAAACTAACTCAAAAAGAAATAATCTGATTAGGCTTATAAAAATAGAGATATTCAATTAGTAATCAAAAAAACAAAGAAAGCCCATGTCCAGACCACTTTGGTGGTGCATTCTAACAAATGTTTAAAGAATTAACATCAAATCTTCAGAAATTCTTCTAAAAATAGAGGAATAAAGATTTCCCAAATCATTCAATGAGACCAACACCACCTTATTATCAAAACCAGACAAAGATATCACAAGGAAAAAACCATCATATTAATATTCCTGATGATGCCAAACTACTCAAATACTAACAAATTAAATCTAACAAGTAGAATATTATATACCACATTCATGTTGGCTTTATCTCAGTAAGGCAAGGGTGGTTCAAAAAACAAAAACAACCTATGCATACATAATATTATTTAGAAGACCAAAAACCACATGATCATCTTAGTAGATGTAGAAAAAGCATTTGACAAAATCCAATACATTTTCATTATAAAAACACACAACAAACTCATAACCAAAAGGAACTTCTTCAAATGATAAAGCGTATTTATGAAAAATATCCAGTTAATGTCATACTTAATGGTGAAAGCTTTTCATCTAAGATCAGGAACAAGACAAAACAAAAAATATGAATGCTCTCTACTTCTATACAACTTCAGAATGGGATTCCTAACCTGGGCATTTTGACAAGAGAAAAAATAGAAAGCACCAAAATTAGAAAAGAAGGAAAACTATCTCTCTCTCTCTCTCTCTATATATATATATATATATACACATACATATATATAAACTATCACTAGAGCTAATAAATGAGTTCAGCAAAATTGCTGGATACAAAATCAATAAATAAAATCAACTCTATTTTTATACACTTACAATAAATCAGAAATGAAATTAAGGAAACAACTCCATTTATAATAGCACCAGCAAGAAAAAAATTGGAATAAATTTAACAAAAGTACACACTTAAAACTATAAAAAACAGCCAAAAGAAATTAAAGAGGTCCCAAATAAATGGAAAAACATCCTGTATTCATTGATCAAAGATTAGTATAGCAAGGTAATACTCCCTAAAATGGTCTACAGATTCAATGCAGTCCCTATCAAAATCTCAGCTACCTTTCTACTAGAAACAGAGAAACTGTTCTTAAAAAATTTACATGTAAATACAAGTGACAGAACAGCCAAAACAATTTTGGAGAAAAAAGAATAAAATTGTAGGATTCATACTTCCTTTTTGTTTTATTTTTTAATTTTTTTTTTTACTATTATGTTCAATTAGCCAGCATATAGTACATCATTAGTTTTTGATGTAGTGTTCAATGATTCATTAGTTGTGTATAACACCCAGCGCTCATCACCATATGTGCCCTCCTTAATACCCATCACCCGGTTATCCTAGCCCCCACCTCCTTCCCTTATGTAACCCTGCCTGGTTCCTGGAGTCCAGAGTCTCTCATGGTTTGTATCCCTCTATGATTTCTTCCCGTTCAGTTTTCCCTCCCTTCCCCTGTGGTCCTCCACACTATTCCTTATGTTCCACATATGAGTCAACATCACGAGCCATCAGGGAAATACAAACCAAAACCACAATGAGATACCACTTTACACCAGTTAGAGTGGCAAAAATTAACAAGACAGGAAACAACAAATGTTGGCAAGGGTGTGGAGAAAGGGGAACCCTCTTACACTGTTGGTGGGAATGCAAACTGGCACAGCCACTCTGGAAAACAGTATGGAGGTTCCTCAAGACATTAAAAATAGAGTTAATCCAGGACCCAGCAATTGCACTACTAGGTATTTACCCCAAAGATACAGACATAGTGAAAAGAAGGGGCACATGCACCCCAATGTTCATAGCAACAATATCTACAATAGCCAAACTGTGGAAGGAGCTGGGATGTCCTTCAACAGACGAATGGATAAAAAAGATGTGGTTCATATATACAATGGAATATTACTCAGCCATCAGAAAGGATAATTACCCATTATTTGCATCCACATGGATGGAACTGGAGGTGATTATGCTAAGTGAAATAAGTCAAGCAGAGGATTCATACTTCCTGATTTCAAAACTTACTAGAAATCTACATTAATTAAGACATGTGGTACTGGCACATATACTGACCTATAGATCAATGAAATAGAACCAAGAATACAGAAATAAGCTCTTACATTATGGTCAATTAATTTTTGACAGTGTTACCAAGATAATGCAATGGGGAACAAATAGCTGTTTCAATAAATGGTGCTGGGTCAACTGTATATCCACATGCAAAAGAATGAATTTGTTCCCATACTTCATACCATGTAGAAAAATTAGCTCAAAATAGATCATAGGCCTAAATATAAGAAATGAAAAGATAAAGCTCAGGAGAAAATATAGGAGGACATCTTTGTGACTTTAGGTTATGCGATAATTTCTTAGATATTACACCAAAAGCATAAGCAATAAAAGAAAAAAATAGAAAATAGTTAAAATATACTTCATTAAAATGAAAAACATGTGTGATTCAAAGAACACTATCAAGAATATTAAAAGATAACTCAGAATGGTTGAAAATATTTGCAATCATTTACTGACAGTAGTATTGTATGCACAGTAAAAAGAACTCTAAGCACTCAAAAAAAAAGGCAAGTAACACAATTAAAAATGGGAAAAACATTTGAATAGACATTTCTCAAAAAAATATGCAAATGGCCAGTAAGCAGATGAAAAGATGCTCAACATAAGTAGTCATTAGGGAAATGCTAAACAAAACCACAATGTGATACCACTTCACATCTACAAGAATGGCTAAAATAAAAGACAGGCAATAACAGGTGTTGGTGAGAATGTGGAGAATTAGAACACTCAAAATTGCTAGTGGGAATGTGAAAACGTGAAGTACAGCTGACCCTTGAACAATGCAGAGATTAGGGACACTGACCTCCTACACAGATTCCTGCATAATTGAAAATCTGTGCAAAAATTATGAGTCTCCCAAAACTTAACTACTAATAGCCTACTGTTGTTTGGAAACCCTACTATTAACATAAATAGTCAATTAACACATATTTTCATGTATATGTATTGTATACTACATTCTTAAGATCGAGTAAGCTAGAGAAAAGCAAATGTTAAGAAAATCATAAGGAAGAGCCAATATATTTATAGTACTGTATTTATAAAAAAAATGTGCATAAATGGACTCATACAGGTCAAGTCTGTGATATTTGAGAGTTGACTACATTTGAAAACAATTTGTAGGTAGCTATAAAAGTTAAACAGAGATACCATATAACCAATTCTAATCTTAGGTAAAAATCCAAGAGACTTAAAAATATATGTCCACACAAAAACTTGTACCAAATGTCCAAAGAAACATTATTCCTAAGAGCCAAAAAGCAGAAACTATACACATGTCTATCAACTTAGGAATAAAGTGGAATATTACTTGGCCATAAAAAGGAACAAAGTGCTAACACATGTTCCAACTAAATGAACTTTGAAAATGTTTAGTGAAAAAAATCACAAAAGACTGCATATTATATGATCCCATTTATATGAAGTGTCCAGAACTGGCAAATGCATGTTGATACGAAGTAAATTAGTGGTTTCCAGGATCTGGGGGAGAGAAGAAAGAGAGACTACTAATGGGTACGCAGTTTCTTTTGGGGTGATAAAAATGTTCTAGGGTTAGGTAACGATGAAGGTTATATAACTCTGTGAACATACTAAAGACCACTAAATTGTACTCTTTTAAATGGTGATTTTTATGCTATGTGAATTATATCTTAATAAATCTGTTATTATAAAAGAAAATATAACTAGGAAGAAGAAACCTATAAGAACATCTTTGTCCTCTGAAAGATTGAAATTGGTGGTGAAGTGCAGAGTCAGTCTTAGTTCGGGCCCTCTGGAAAGCAAGAATTGAATCTATACTTCAGGAAGGGATGCAGAAAAATGTGTATAAATGTACCTTATAGAATATGTGAAGATATCATACAGGGGCAACAAGGATTTGATTCTTCCAGGAAAAATCACAAAAATGTCTCTCAAAGTTGTTCACCTGGCTCATACTCTTACCTATTGCCCCTGGGGAGGTTATATTTCCTGGCTACATGGGGCCAAGCAGGCAACAATGGAGAAAGTAGAGACATGTGTGATCATATTATAACCATGGTGGGCCCCTTCCACCATAGAAAGAATTAAAATTTTCATTTTATGACTGCATTTGTATGAAGATAAATATATTACTATTATACATTAAAACATTTAAAACACTTCTATGGACTCCTAAAAGCAGCATGGGCCTCAGCACTACATCTAATGGATAAGTCAGTCCTGAAGATGTGAAACCAGTGCCTGGAGTGGTAGTTAGCACAGGGTGCATCTGAGTGCACAGAACTATGGGATGAAGGTATGTGACTTCCAGGCATTAGAACCATCTGCTATCATCAGTCATATGAATAGATATTTTTATTTAAGGCAAATATCATGTCTTCTTATAACATCTTTCATAGAAAATCATTTCTAAAATATTTGCCTTACTACTCTAAATCACCAACTATATTTCATAACTGGGACAATATATAATAGGATAAGGTTATATTACAAGACAAAGTGATGCCTGATATTATTTTGTGACATTATCTACTAGTCCTTGAAAATTGCATAGAAAGTAGTTTTTTTTCTATCTAGCAACATGAATCAATGCAATAAAAGAGACCACTGTAATAAGACTGATGTCAGGAGTAAGATAACACCTACCTTGTAGGCTCCTTCCATGTTACATTAAGAAAAATGCACAATGTACACAGTGGTCGTTGTTTGACCCAAGGTGTAATCGAATCTGTGAAATAGTGAAGTGCTTTGTAATAGAGTTTTACTGTAATTGCTTTGTCAGGTTATCAATCTTATAGCTCTCTCCAAAAGAGAGAAAGTTTGTCCTGCTGCTTTAAGGTATAGAGAATGGTGGAAGGCCAAGTTTATGTCAGCTAAGGTGGCACTGACCCTTGAGAGGCTGGAACACTGAACAAAGAAAGAATCCTTCTCATTACAGGCTAGTGCAAGCAGAATAAGAAATAATCAGGTAAATGATGTTGATGGAGTAGGGAACGGGGTTAAAAGGAGAAAAGTAACTTCATAAAAAGTTCATCTCGTACTGGAAGTTCTGAAGAGAATTGAACTTAAGATGCTTTTGTTAAATTTTCCACCAGTTGCTATAAAGTTATGAGAAGCCTCTGAGACTAAGAGAGGCAGCCTCCAGAAAGTATTTATAGATTTATAAAGGGAATAAGGTTAAGTTTCCTTGGAGACATAGTTCTTTCAGGCCAGATCTAACTTGGTCTGAAGTAACTTGAATAGTAGGAAAATTTAACTGAATATTGTCGGCTTCTTTTTCCTAAATCAACCAAAACATTGGAGATTTACAAATTTTAGATGAGAAAGGGACTTTTGAGAATAAGCCCTGCATCCGTACTCTAGACATTATTTCCACTGAGATATAGTTTATGAAAATATTAAAAATTGTTAAAATTTTGTAGTCATTCATATTTAGAATCATTAAAACTGCTGTAGGGGAGATCCTTACTTGTTCCCTTATCATAGAAACATGAAGAGAGTCACAACTTCTTAAGACTAATCTAGAAAACCATTGCTATAAAATTAACATTTTGTATTTTATGTCAAAACCTTTTATTGTCTTTCATCTTTTGAAATGTATTTTTAAGTTCTATACCACTGTGTAAAGCAATTGTAGTTTTGTTAAATTTGATTAAAAAATTAAATATTCAAGTATGTATACTAGGAACCTGCATTCTAAAAAGTCTCCCAGTCTTTTTAATCAAAGAAAAGGGAATATATATATATATATATATATATATATATATATATATATATATGATTATGGTTTATGTCTACTTGTGTCTAGCAATATATTAAACTCTCTAAGCTGCCTCGTGTATCTCTCAGGCAAGAAGCATAGAAAACTACATTTTCCAGACCAACTTCCTAGTTGAGTTCTAGTTTAGATTCTGCCAAAGAAAGGCACTTTCACAAGATTTTAGAGATAGATAAGAACAGAAATTTATTTTTGTCCCACTAACAACAGTGGACAGGCACATTGACTTGGGCTGAGAGCAAGGTTATGCTATGTCTTCTAGATATTCTCCTATGAATCGATTAATTAGGTACTGCAGGTAGCTGAATTTAGCAGTACTGGTTTCCTATAATTTCTGCAACCTAAAAATTTCCTGAGATCATCACGCACTTTCTCTGACATTTGTTCCCCCACTCTTCCAAAGGTATTGAAAGCACCTAATTAAAGTTCTTGTCTGAAATATTTTCCTGGCAAGACCTTGACACCTATAGCTTGTGAGTAAAATGAAGGTTAACTACATGTCTAAATCCTGGTGACTTTTAACTTATACCTACATGTATGTAAGACTACATCTCCACTTCAAGTCCCTGCCTTTATTTATGGGCCTTCCTCTAGAACTCAATATACTGAATATCCAAGAGTATCTTCCCAGTCCCTGCTGATTACAAACTTCATTTTCAGGCACAGAGGCTATTCTTTTCATGGTATCAGAGAATTTTCTCTAAATCCAGGGCCAGGGTGTGAGAGTCTGTATACCTGGCCTTCTGAGTTAGAATACAGAAGACATATTACCTTGGTCACAATGTTATAAGTGATAAGGGAAAAAAATTTAACCAGGACTCTTACAACTTCTGTCATACTAAGGCTTCTGAGTGTTATAGGAGCACATACACATTTTTTTCACTCAGTCAACATGGGAGCCCAATATCTAATAAACCAATCGTTCTCTAATATTATTACTATGCATAAGATTTACTCAAAATATGTACTAAAATAAAGATGGGGTGACATCAGCAAAATGACAAATAGACTGTTCTGATTTCAGATCCCCTCACAGAAAAAGCAACTATCCATAGACAAGACACCTGTGTAAGGATCCCAGAACCTGGAGGTAAGGCTAAAGCACCCTGTTGAACCCCGGAAGTTGGGGGGGAAATACATAAGAAGAGCAAAAGGGGCAAATTTACTTAGACTGCATCACCCCTCCCCCAGGCAGGGACCATGCTGAACTGAGGATCTATAGTTTTTCCAGTGGGAAAGGAGAGCCCAAGGTGGATATCCAGCTTCCTCAGCATTATGGGATGTTTTCAGGAAGCCTACTTAGGTATTTCTTCATGGGAATCACTGGAGGAATCAGCTAGAGACAGAGAAGGGGGTCAGGGCTCATAACAAAGAGTGTGCAAATCTTGGCAGACTGAATTGCAGCTGGTAATAACATCCAAGCAGAGATTCCCAACTTGTGGCTCTCTTCATCTGCAGAGTGAAGCTGGTGGCCCCATCTGGCCAATAAGCTTGATCAGCAGTTCTTAGTTCTGCTCAGTTTTGGCAGGCCATCCCAGCCATGGAGCTCATCCTAGAGCCTTCCTGGGCAGAGAAGTAAGTTACTAGTTCACTCAACCAGGAAGTATGGCCAGAGATGCTAGGCAGCTTTGGAGCATATCCTACAGCCCAGCAGGGCAGAGAAGAAAGTCAGTAGTCCCTCCGGACTGCTTAGAAAGACTAGAAGATGAGACTGCCTTCTCAAAGCACAGATACCAATGCAAAGAAAGGAAATACCATCTTGAACAGAAATCTGCACCCCCCCCATGTTCACTGCAGCAGTATCCGTAATAACTAAGATGTGGAAATAACGTAGGTGCCCATCCATGAATGAATAGATAAAGAAAATGTGTGTGTATATACATACAATGAAATATTCCTCATCCACATAAAAAGAGGAATCCTGCCATTTGCGAAAACATGATGGACCTCGAGGCCATCAAGCTAAGTGAAATAAATCAAAGAGAGAAAGACAAATACTTTATATCATCTATATAGGGAACCTAAAAAGCTGAATTCATAGAAAGAAGACAGTTAATCTGTGGTTGCCAGGAGCTGGGGGATGGGGAAAATACTGAGATGATGGTCAAAAAGTATATACTTCCAGATATAAGATGAATAAGTTCTGGGAATATAATGTACAAATAGTGACTACATATAACAATACTATATTATATACTTGAAAGTTGCTAAGAGTGTAGGGGCCAAGGGCAGGCCATCCCAAAATGTGCCACTTTGGCATACTGATTATTTTAAATGAAAGTTTCTTAATAAACAGCCAGTGCAAAGAAAATTAGACCCTTACCTGTCCTCTGAAAGCAGGAAACAAATCTCCCATATAAAAAATATCCTCCCAGGGTACCTGGGGTGCTAAGTTGATTAAGTGGCCAACTCTAGATTTCGGGTCAGATCAAAATCCCAGGGTCCTGGGATCTACCCCGTGTTGGGCTCCATGCTCAGTGAGGAGTCAGCTTGAGGATTCATTCTTTCTCTTTCTCTGCCTTGGTCATTTCTTTTGGTCTCAATATCATTATTGAGCCTCCATGTGCATGTAATAAAACTTTGGGTTTTTTTCTCCTGCTAATCTGTCTCATGTAAATTTAATTCTTAATCCAACTGGAAGACCTTGAAGGATAGAGGAAGAATTTTTCCTTCCCTGCAAGAGTAAATCTTAAATATTCTCACCACAATAACAAAAATGAAAGGATAATCATGTAAGGTGAAGGTATAACTAACCTTATTGTGCTAATCATTTTACAATATGTATGCCATCATGTTATACTCCTTAAACTTACACAATGTTACATGTCAATGATATCTCAATAAAGCTAGAAAAAAAAAAACACAGAAGGAAAATGTCTTGTTCTTACCTACCAAAGACTGTCAGGTTGGCCTCAGGAATATGTATTTTTTTTTAAGATAAATTTGGTAGATAATTATGGTGAATATATTTCAACAAAGATATTTAGAAAAATTGTCTTAAATCATTGATGGAAGAACATAATTTTTCTTTAAAAAGTCTAAGGTTTTATCTTACACTAAAAGAGCTTTGTTAAGAACATGTCAATAGGAAACATTCATTCTGCCTTTCAGAGAGTCCAAATTTAACCTGGTGAGCCATAGGCCAAGGATATTCCCACCTTTAAAGCATATTAGTTATCCTATAAAAAGATCTATTTTGTGTTTAATCAACAAGTGGTATATCTTGATGGGAATAGCCTTCAATAAATTATAGTCCCTATATCAAGAATCCTTTGCAATATGATATCACTACTCTTTCCGTCAAGATGTGCAGTTTATTTCTCCAACACTTCAATATGGGCTGCCTTCATTACTTCTTTGTCCAATAAAATGTGCCCATTTTAGAGATGAGAAAGCAAAAGAAGTAACTTGCCCAAGGTTACATGGCCAGGAAGTAGCAGAGCCAGCATTTAATCAGTCTGGCAGTCTAGGTCAAAAGTTCATGCTCTAATATACTATTTTGACATGAATGAATTGAATCATCACACAAAGCACCCAAACTAGATGATAAAAATTTCCAATAAGAAAAAAAACCTGAACTCCAGAAAACAAACTGAGGGTTGCTGGGGGGCGGGGAGGGGTAATTGAGTGATGAGCATTAAGGACAGCACTTGATATAATGAGCACTGGGTGTTATATGCAACTGATGAATCACTAAATTCTACCCCTGAAACTAATACAGTATATGTTAACTAAATTGAATTTAAATAAAGAATTTAAAAAAGAAAGAAAAAGACAAATACCATATGATTTCACTTATATGTGGAATCTAAAAAACAAAATCAAATAAAACAGAAACAGACTCACAGATACAAAAAACCAACTGGTGGTTGCCAGAGGAGAGGTTGAGGAAATGAGCAAGATAGGTAAAGGGGATTAAGAGGTACAAACTTCCAGTTATAAAATAAGTAAGTCATGGGATATAATGTACAGCATAGAGAAAATATTCAAAAATATTGTAATAACTTTGTGTAATGACAGATAATAGATTAAGGTCATCATTTCATAATGTACAAAAAGATCAAATTTCTATGTTGTACACCTAGAACTAATATTACATATCATTTGTAAATCAATTTTTAAAAAGAAGAAAGAATACAGAAACAAAAAAGAAGTTGTACATAAGGTAGCAAGAATAATCTGGGTTTACTTCTTACTTTAAAAAACTTTGTTTTCCTTTTTGAATACTAAATGTTATTTGTAAAGGCTTGTTTTCTTTGCTGCAGTAGAGATAAAGTATTTTTGGACATTAAAAAAAAGAAAAATAAGTTTTAATGAAGGAAAAACAATGTGCCATTTTTAACTCTAATTCAAATTTGTTAAAATATTATCCACCATCAGGTGAGGATGAAATTTTCAAAGACTTTTATTATCCATTTGCTATTATTCTCTATGGTAAGAAATTGTGGATTGTATAAATGGATTCTAATACTAGTAATCAAATTGCCAAAAATGACTACATATAGTCTATGCTAGGGTTTACATAAAATACATGATAGCTGGTTCCCATTTGTTTTGGTTTACAATTTACAATGTGAAGAAAGATCAAACTGATGTCACAAATGTTTCAAGTGAGTCACAGTACCAATGAGATGCACTCATAAAGGATTTCTGAAGAATGGTTACAACTGATAGGGCTAATACCTTATAAATTGCTTTTTCTCTGCAATAACATATGGTTTGAAAACTCAGCAAGCATCTTTGAGTATGTTTGACTGGATGCCAAATTAAGAATGGCGAGAATACTCTCCAACCTATATCTTGTATTTTTAATTTCCAATTCTTGCATTGTTAAAAATAAAACTTTTAATAAAAACTAAATTAACTTAAAAATTAGGAAGCATTGAGCTCTTATTGACTGTCAATAGCCTGAGCACCCATAACAGAAGACCGTAAGTCCCCATGTTCTTTCTCAGGAGTGTCACATTCTGTTGCTAGATGGCAATGATGATTAATATGACATGATTTAGATGAAAAAAGAGAAACAAAAAGAAAATGGAGCAAAAATCAGATGCCAGAGGCAATTTCTGATGAATAAAGAAGTTCAATTCAATCACCAGTGAAAAATCAATGAAGTGAAAATGGACTGCTAAAATCATGCTCTGGCCATTTTAAAATGTCCCCAGCAACACTTGGAATCCCTATCCATTATCTCCATCTGTCCAGGGAATTTCTCTCTTCCTCCCCCACCGACTTGGTGCTATAATACAGTATTTTAAACTGTCTAAAGGCCTACAAAAATTTTACGGTTCATGTTCCTATATTAGACCCGTGCATGCTCTACAACACTTCTAAAATGTCCAGCACTCCTCCCTTATATCTAAAAGAAAAAGAAAAAAATCCTCAAAGCCGTTCCTAAATAACATCTGACTTCCTGGCATTTACCTGAGTAGTCAATCCTGAAACATTCTCAAATTCATAAGAAGAACATTTTTACCTTGGAATTTAACCAGAGAACCATAATCATTTTTTGATCTATGGATCACTCCAGGGATCTTGTAAAGTCTGAACTCCTTTCAGAACAATGCTTTTAAATGAATAAACTACATAGAATTAAATATAAACCAAATTATATTGAAATATAGTTTTAAAAATATTAAAGACAAGTTATATTGTTTCTTTATTAATATCTAAAATAAGTTCCACTAGTATGCCTAATAACTACAATAATTTTGAAATATAAATGAACATAAGCTGTATTTCGAACTTTCTTCAGTAAGTGCTTTATGATATATAAAATCTGACTTCTATTAATGACAATGTCACATGCACTGCTGATACTATAGTGATATATATTAATTTTTCCATCTCATAATTCATAATTCTCATATTTCTGTGTATGGACCCCTGAATCCTATCCACAGACCCTTGGGAGTCCATGGACCTCAGATTAAGAATTGCTCTTCTTATAAGAGAGGCATAAACTATCACCTTAAAGAGCTCCTTTGCACATTCTTTCCTCACAATGATTTGAGCATTATCTGATATCACTCTGCAAATTAATATCCAAATACTCCCACAAGCTATCTCTTCTCTGTAAACATTAGTGTCACACTCTATTTATAGTATCTTTGAAAAAGTCGAGGAAGAAAGACTATCATTGTTGGGCTCCTGTTCTCACTTTATTTGGAAAATGACCTAATACACATTGTTTCATGTGCTTGAGGTGTTAATAGGCATTATGTGTTTGTTCATTTTTATTACCTACCTCACGAGCCACTACCCATATGTATGGAGATTGATTGGCATCATATTATTAATAACAAGAAGGAGACTAGTGTTCTGATGTCACACTGTTTATACCTATTACGTAAATGCATTACTATAATTGACACTCTAGTAATTTGTGTCTCTCTGTGAATCCTAAAAGTGTCTTTTTGGAAAAATTGTCACCTAAAACATTTAAATCTGTGGACTAAAGACGCTATAAAATGCTATTCCTTTCACTGCAAGCAGACAACTGCCAAAGTATAATGATGATAGAAATAGCTACAAATGTGGCAAATTCATTCCTATGTATACCCCTACTATTCGTGTAGCAATTAATTTTTGCAAAGCACTAAATAGAAACATATTAATGGAAACTATCTATATGAAGCAGCTTGAAAGGCTATATTAGAAGATGCTGGCTGCATTGGAAACAGAATGTGTAGAGTCAAGAAAGGCATCCTTGCTCACCCTTTAAAGGAGTTCTTCAGTCATTCACCAGATAACCAGTGAATGATCATTTGATTATGGAGAATAAAATGGAAGAATGCCTTTATTAAATTGCAACCATGAGATTCCCATAAGCAAATTGTCCTTAGTTTTGGTCTTTATTTACTTCAGGATTCCTCACTGAGGAATAAAAGTTGTGATTAGAAGAAGTACTGGCCATTCATTCCTTCTCAGTCCTGTCACCACTTTCTTTTAGGTGATAGAAGTAAATAAACTATATATTTTGCGATAGTTATTTTTAAATTACTCCACTTTAAATTAAATAAATACATGTCTTGAAATTCAAGTAGTTTTATCATCTTTAAAAAAACACAGAAGTTATATGCCCCACTTCTGATTCACTTTACTATTATTAATCTTAGGAGACAATAATTTGTAATGTTTCAAACTGATTCTTCTTCTGATGCCTCTGCATTTGTAACTAATATACATTTGTTGCCACTTCCTGATGTTTGAGTTTTGAATATAACATTTCCACAATTGGAACATGAGAATTTAGATCTCTCCTATACCGTATTCTCCACTCATACTCACACCTCCCTTCTTCATTCCCTTCTAATATAGAAGCATCCAAATTTCAAGGATTAGTATTTAGGGCACACAATATTGTAACTTGCTGCCACTAAGGATTTAAGAGTCAAAAAATAAATACCAGTGGCTATACAATTTTTAGTTTTGCTGGAACAATTAAATATTTTTTGGTTTATTTTCCACTTTTTCATTCATCACCAACAGAAACATAAACCTCCTCTCCATGTTTTTATATATAATGTATATTTATATGTAATAAACATTTACATATGAATATACATAATTCATAAATATATAACTATGTTTATAAATATGTGATTTATTTATTTATTTATTTTTTTGCCTCCTGAAAAAAATTCCCTCTCCAGACTAACTTTCCTCCTATTTCAGTGTTCCAATGTGGCTGGTTGCTTTCTAGGTGTGCTGCTTAGCTGTCATCCTGGGATTTCTCTTCATGTTTATCCAGGGCATCACCTTTACCTATAAGGTGTTTTTAGTTTCTGTTTTATGAATTCTATATGATCGTATTTCTTGGTTTAGTCATCATTTTGTGGAGCTTATCCTCTAGTAGCTAGTGAATTGAGTGAGTTATAAAGATATCTCATGCCTGAAAATATCATTATTCTCTCCCTCATACTCATATTTTGATTGAGTATAGAATTCTAGTTTAGAAATCTGGAGCAAGAAATTTTAAAGACTAAACACTAGTGTGTAGATTTACTGTAGGGAATTCCAGTCCTTTTTGTGATATGTTTTTATTTTTCAGTAATTTTAAGAATCTCTATTTCCCCACCCCTCTGAAATTCCATGATGAATTATAATATCATATGGGACTTTTTTCATTTAATTGATTGTTTTGTGAGACCTCTAATTCCGGAAGCTTATTTTCTTATTTATTTGATAAGTTTTTTACCCATTCTTTTATGTTATTTTTTCCTTTGTACAATTACTTTTATAGGATTTCCCAGACAGACCCTCCAATTCTGTATCTTCTTGTCTTTTGTTGTAATTTGAGATATTTCCTTAAATATTCCCTCTAAACTTCCTGAATATTTCAGTCAATTTTCATATATTTGAATTTTAAAAATATTTTTTATTTAATATATTACCTGAGAATTTCAATTTTGCTGATTTTTAAATACATTATCTGAATATTTCAATTTTGCTCATATTAAGGTAACTATGAATTCATGCCCTTGTCTTAATGTTTACCAATTTAATTAGAGTCTAGGTAATTTTTTTATATAGCCTTACCATAAAATACACTCATATGTAATACTTGGCCATGTATATTTTGCACCTAACACCAAAATTATTGATTTTTCATTAATTTCATTAATAAATTTTAAAACTTTATATAGGGTAAGTTATTTTTATTGAAAGGAGCAATTTATCACTTAAGTACATGGTCATCATTTTGTCAGAAATGATGAGTCTACAGATAGGTTGTGGAGACCCTGGAAAAACTATAAGCCATATAATCACTGTTCTACATACTGCTTTTCTTCTCTCTTAACCCTAACATCTAACCCAGGGAACCCTTTCACCATTGCCATCACAATACACATATGCACATGTGAAAACGTCCATGTAGCATTTCTTTCAGGCAAAATACAAATAAAAATAATTTTCTTTTTGTTTTTAAAAGTAAATATGAGGGAGCAGTGTTTCTGAAATGGCAGAATCAATGTCTACCAACAGATGAGTGCATAAGTTAAATGTCTAATATTATTTGATCATAAAAAAATAAAGTGCTGATATACAAATGACCTTTGAGCACATTATTCTAAATGAAGGAAAGCTGTCATGAAAATACCACATACTGTGTGATTTCATTCATACGAAAGGTGTAGAAAAGGCAAACGTAGAGACAGAGAGTCAATTAGTGGTTGAGAGGGCTGCAGGACAGAGAGGAAACTGTGGCTGACTGCTAATGGGTGCAGGGTCTGTTTGGGGTGTGATGAAAGTATTCTAAAATTAGACTGTAACAATGGTTACACAACTTTGTGAATATACTAAAAATCACTGAAGTGTAGACTTTAGGTGAATTTTATGGTACATGAATTATTTCTCAATAAAGCTTTATTTAAAATATTTATTTATTTATTTATTTATTTATTTATTTATTTATTTATTTTGTGGAGGAGGGACAGATGAGAGGGGAGAGAGAATCCCAAGTGGACTCCATGCTGAGCTCCGAGCTGAGGTGGGGCTTGATTCCTGAGATTATGACTTGAGCAGAAACTAGGAATCGGGAGGTTGAACCAACTGCGCCACCCAGGCATACCACTCAAAAAAGCTTCTTACAAAGTAAATGTGTTTATTACAGAAAATAAAAAAGTTACACAGTTTGAAAAAAAAAAAAGGAGTCCCTTACATAGGTCCTTATGCAATATAGCACTGTTAACATGTTCAAGTATTTATATCTTTCTTTTTGTTCATTTTACTCATGCTCACATTGTGTTAATTTTGTATTCTAATTTTACAGATTAAATACTAAATTTTTTCCAACTGAGGAATGTTGGTTAATATAATACATTGGCTTACTACTCCATGAATTAAACATTTTGTCATTTGACCAACCAATTCAATAGAGTTGGGCATCTGGTACTTGACTTTCTGTACTAATTATAGAAGATACCCTAGAACTCCAGGGTGTCTAAGAAATTCATATGATAGTGTTCTTTGGAAATTCATTATGCAAATTCAAGAGTTATTTGACATTGAAATTAATTAAATAGATTTGGCTGACCCTTTCTATGGTAAATTTCTGCATTTTTTTAGACTCCATCTTTTTAGAGTTATTTCTAGACAACAGTTTCTTCTCATTCCACACTTTATAAGTACTTATCAAGTTTATACAAAACTATTCTGTCACATAGATGTTATTCTTAGTTCTCTCAGCAATCTTTCTTTTTTAGTTATCAAAAAGACATTTTAGTATAATGAAGACTAATCATACATATGGACACACACAAAAAAGCTACAGTAATCAGGACAGAGTGATATTAGCAAAATAAAAGAAAAATAGATCAATGAAACAGAATAGAGAACTAGAAATAGACCCAAACAAATATATTTAGCTGATCTTTGACAAAGGAAGAAAGACAATCAAATGAAGAAATGAAGTATTTTTTTTAATAAATGGAACAACTGGCATGTAGTTAAAACAACTACACATCTAGTTGCAAAAACATGAACCTAAACACCGACCTTACACTTCCACAAAAATTAACTCAAAATGGGTTATAGATACAAATATAAAATGTAAAATTATAAAACATCTAGATGATAACATAGGAGAAAATCTAGATGACCTTGGGTTTCATGATGAATTTTTTTAGATACAACACAAAGAGCATGGTCCATGAAAGAAGAAATTAATAAGTTGGACATCATTGAAACTAAAACTCCTGCACTATGAAAGATATTATTAAGAGAATGAAAAGACAAACCACAGACTTGGAGAAAATATTTATAAAACATATCTGATTAAAAAAAAAAACAATTTGTATCCTAAATATAGAGAACTTAAAACTCAACATTAAAAAAACAACCCAATGAAATTGTAGGCAGAAGATCTAAATGGGCAGCTCAACAAAGAAGATACACAGATAGCAAATAAACACATTAAAAGATGTTCAACATTATATGTCATTAGGGAATAATTAAAATTAAAATTAAATATCACCACGCACCTCTCAGAATGACTAAAATCTAAAACATGAACAAAACCAAATACTGGTAAGAATATGGAGCAACAGGACATCTCATTGTTGCTGGTGGGAATGTAAAATAGTACATCCACTTTGTTTTGAATTCTATAGAAACAACGACATTTCTTTTCATTTTATTTCTCTTATGATGAATTTTCAACCAGTCTTTCCATTTTGAAAATCATTAATATTAAGTTAACCACAGCCTTTTTAAATCTTTTGTTTCCTGCAGACAGTTTTTGTTTTGTTCTGCTGCTGCCCTGAAAGCACCTGCAATTAGCTACAAGCCAAAATTCTTCACCTTTAACAAAGAACTGTGTCAGAAATCCATGGAAAAGGACCATGCAAGCTAATTTTTCATGCAAAGAATTTACTCAGCATCTCTGGTTCTCAGTTTCTTCATCTATAAAGTGGGAACAGTAAAGACACCTACCTCATAGGGCTAGACTTCTGATAGCAGTGTTTAAAAAGCTCTAGACCCATTTCAAAAAACTAAGTCAGAATTTCTAGAACTCCAAGTAAGAAACAGATAAGTTCATGAGATGCTAACCCAAGCTCATGGCTTGTGGGAGTTGTTTTAGTTTTTCATTTTTCCAGCTTTACTGAGATATAATTGACAAAATGGCATATATTTAAAGTATACATTGTGATGTGATATGCATATACATTGTGAAATGATTACCACAATGAAGTTAATTAACATACCCATCACCTCATAAAGTCACATTTTTTGTGTGTATATAGTGAGAATGCTTAAGATCTACATACACTCTTAGCAAATTTAAAGTATACAATACAGAATTTTGAAAAGATGACGGAGGAGTAGGGGACCCTATTCCAACTGGTCCCCAGAATTGAGCTGGATATCTAGCAGACCACTCTGAGCACCCACAAAATCAGCCTGAGATGTAAGAAGATCTGGATCTCTACAAACAGAATATCGCAGGCGGTTGGTTTTGAGGTACAAAGCGGGGAGCCATGATTCCGCAGGCAGATATCAGAGGATAAACGGCAGCAGGAGGGAGCCTGGCCATGGGCATCCTACACTGCTGGTGAGCGACAGCCTCCCGCGCTGGGGACCAGGCACACACTTGCAGACTGGTAGCGGCTGGGAAAGGACTTTAGGGCAGCCGTCAAGATAGAAACCCAGAGCGGTGGGGTTGCACGTGCAAACTGGGGGCAGCTGGTGGTTTTAGAAGCACAAAGGGCTGAGACATGCCCCAACCTGGAGGTGAGGACTGGGAACCCTGCTGAGGGGCGCACAACCCAGGATGCTATAGCAACATGGACAGAAACGGAGATATTGTGGCCTGGAGAGCTCACTGAAGCACAGACTGTGATCTCTCTGCTCTGAGGCAGAGGGTTGGAAACTGTCTCTTCTGCTCTGACTCTCCAAAGAGATGCGAAAAGCCACCACAGAACAAAAGCCCCCCAAAACCGGTTTTCACTGAGCCAATCCAATGCCACAGGGGGCAGGGCAACTCTGCCCAAACAGGGCTGCCTGAGTTACAGTGCGGCAGGCCCCTCCCCCAGAAGACAGCATGGGAAAACAAGAGGCCAGCAACCCTAAAGTCCCTAGAAAACAGGTGCATCTTGCTTGGGTTGTGGTCAATAATTCAGACTCTATACATTCCCTCAACCACGCATCAACAGAATGACTAGGAGGAGGAACCCCCAAAATAGGGAAGACTCAGAGATTATGACTTATGAAGCAGATTTACAAATGGATGCAGATATAACCAAGATGTTGGAGATGGAATTCAGGATAGCAGTTGTGAAGACAATCAATTAATGGCAACATAGATTCTCTAAGGGCAGAATTGAAAGCTGAATTGGCGGAAATTAAAAATGCTATCAATGAGATCCAATCCAATCTAGATAACCTAACAGCTAGGGTAAGTGAGGCAGAAAAACGAATTAGTGACCTGGAAGACAATTTAATAGATAAAAAGGGAAAAGAGGAGGCCAGGGAAAAACAACTCAGAATCCATGAAAATAGAATCAGAGAAATAAGTGACACCATGAAGCATTCCAATGTCAGAATTATTGGAATCCTGGAGGGGCTGGAGAGAGAGAGAGGACTAGAAGATATATTTGAGCAAAGAGTAGCTGAGAACTTCCCCAATCTGGGGAATGAAACAAACATTCGTGTCCTAGAGGCAGAGAGGACCCTTCCCAAGATCAAGGAAAACAGGCCAACACCCCGGCATGTAATAGTAAAACTCACAAATCTTAGAACCAAGGAAACCATCTTAAGGGCAGTTAGGAGGAAGAGATTCCTTACATACAGAGTGAGGAACATCAGAATAACGTCAGACCTATCCACAGAGACCTGGCAAGCCAGAAAGGGCTGGCAAGACATATTCAGGGTACTAAATGAGAAGAACATGCAGCCAAGAATACTTTATCCGGCAAGGCTGTCATTCAGAATGGATGGAGAGATGCAGAGCTTCCAAGACCAGCAGAAACTGAAAGAATATGTGACCACTAAGCCGGCCGTGCAAGATATATTAGGGGGGGTTCTATAAAAGGAGAAAGACCCTAAGAGAGATATACAACAGAAATTTACAGGGACAATCTATAAAAACAAGGACTTCACAGGCAACATAATGACAATAAATTCATATCTTTCAATAATCACTCTCAATGTGAATGGCCTAAATGCTCCCATAAAACAGCACAGGGTTGCAGATTGGATAAAAAGACAGGACCCATCCATATGCTGTCTACAAGAGACTCATTTTGAACCTAAAGATACATCCAGACTGAAAGTGAAGGGATGGGGATCCATCTTCCATGCCAACGGACCTCAAAAGAAAGCTGGGGTAGCAATTCTTGTATCAGACAAATTTGATTTTAAACTAAAGACTATAGTTAGAGACACAGAAGGACTCTATATCATTCTTAAAGGGTCTATCCAACAAGAAGATCTAACAATTCTAAATAGCTATGCCCCCAACATGGGAGCAGTCAACTACATAAGCCAACTGTTAACCAAAATAAACAGTCATATTGATAACAATAGATTAATTGTAGGAGACCTCAATACTCCACTCTCAGCAATAGACAGATCATCTAAGCAGAAAATCAACAAAGAAACAAGAGCTTTGAATGACACACTGGACCAGATGGACCTCAGAGATATATACAGAACATTCCACACTAAAACAACAGAATACTCATTCTTCTCAAGTGCACATGGAACTTTCTCCAGAATAGACCACATACTGGGTCACAAATCAGGTCTCAACCGATACCAAAAGATTAAGATTATTCCCTGCATATTCTCAGACCACAATGCTTTAAAACTGGAACTCAATCACAAGAAAAAAATTGGCAGAAATTCAAACACTTGGAAGCTAAAGACCACTCTGCTCAAGAACGTTTGGGTCAACCAGGAAATCAAAGAAGAACTTAAACAATTCATGGAAACCAATGAGAACAAAAACACATGTGTCCAAAATCTATGGGATACTGCAAAGGCAGTCCTAAGGGGGAAATACATAGCCATCCAAGCTTCACTCAAAAAAATAGAAAAATCCCGAATTCACCAACTAACTCTACACCTTAAAGAACTAGAGAAAAAGCAACAAACGACACCTAAGCCACGCATTAGAAGAGAAATAATTAAAATTAGAGCAGAAATCAATGAATTAGAAACCAGGAACACAGTAGATCAGATCAACAAAACTAGAAGTTGGTTCTTTGAAAGAATTAATAAGATCAATAAACCACTGGCCAGACTTATCCAAAGGAAAAGAGAAAGGACCCAAATTAATAAAATTATGAATGAAAGGGGAGAGATCACAACTAACACTAAGGAAATAGAAACAATTATTAGATATTATTATCAACAACCATATGCCAATAAACTGAGCAACCTGGATTAAATGGATACCTTCCTGGAAACCTATAAGCTGCCAAGACTGACAGGAAGAAATTGACAACCTGAAGAGGCCAATAACCAGTAATGAGATTGAAGCAGTGATTAAAAACCTCCCAAAAAACAAGAGTCTAGGGCCTGATGGATTTCCTGGAGAATTCTACCAAACCTTCAAAGAAGAAATAATACCTATTCTCCTGAAGCTGTTTCAAAAAACAGAAACCAGAAGGAAAACTTCCAGACTCATTCTATGAGGCCAGCATTACCTTAATCCCCAAACCAGGCAAAGACTCCATCAAAAAGGAGAATTTCAGACTGATATCCCTGATGAATATGGATTCCAAAATCCTCAACAAAAGCCTAGCTAATAGGATCCAACAATACGTTAAAAGGATCATCCACCACGACGAAGTGGGATTTATCCCCAGGATGCAAGGGTGGTTCAACATTCACAAATCAATCAATGTGATAGAACACATTAATAAGAGGAGAGAGAAGAACCATATGGTCCTCTCAATTGATGCAGAAAAAGCATTTGACAAAATACAGCATCCTTTCCTGATTAAAACTCTCCAGAGTATAGGGATAGAGGGAACATTCCTCAATTTCATAAAATCCATCTATGAAAAACCCACAGCAAATATCATCCTCAATGGGGAAAACCTGAGAGCCTTTCCCTTAAGATCAGGAACATGTCACGGATGCCCACTCTCGCCACTATTGTTCAACATAGTACTAGAAGTCCTAGCAACAGCAATCAGACAACAAAAAGAAATAAAAGGTATTCAAATTGGCAAAGAAGTCAAACTCTCTTTCTGCAGATGACATGATACTTTATGTGGAAAACCCAAAAGACTCCACCCCCAAATTACTAGAACTCATACAGCAATTCAGTAATGTGGCAGGATACAAAATCAATGCACAGAAATCAGTTGCTTTCTTATACACTAACAATGCAACCATAGAAAGAGAAATTAGAGAAACGATTCCATTTACAATAGCACCAAAAACCATAAGAAACCTCGGAATAAACCTAACAAAAGAGGTAAAGGATCTATACTCTAAGAACTACAGAACACTCATGAAAGAAATGGAAGAAGACACAAAAAGATGGAAAAACATTCCATGCTCATGGATCGGAAGAATAAACATTGTTAAAATGTCTATGCTACCCAGAGCAATCTATACCTTCAATGCCATCCCGATCAAAATTCCAATGACATTTTTCAAAAGTGCTGGAGCAAACAATCCTAAAATTTGTATGGAATCAGAAAAGACCCCGAATTGCCAAGGAAATGTTGAAAAAGAAAAACAAAGTGGGGGGGTGTCACGTTGCCTGATTTCAAGCTCTATTACAAAGCCGTGATCACCAAGACAGCATGGTACTGGCACAAAAACAGACATACAGACCAATGGAACAGAAGAGAGAACCCAGATATGGACCCTCAACTCTATGGTCAAATAATCTTTGACAAAGCAGGAAAAAACATGCAATGGAAAAAAGACAGTCTCTTCAATAAATGGTGCTGGGAAAATTGGACAGCCACATGCAGAAGAATGAAACTCGGCCATTCTCTAACACCATTCACAAAGATAAACTCAAAGTGGATGAAAGACCTCAATGTGAGACAGGAATCCATCAAAATCCTAGAGGAGAACATGGGCAGTAACCTCTTTGACATCGCCCACAGCAACTTCTTTTAAGATACATCTCCAAAAGCTAGTGAAACAAAAGCAAAAATGAACTTTTGGGACTTCATCAAGATAAAAAGCTTCTGCACAGCAAAGGAAACAGTCAACAAAACAAAGAGGCAACCCACAGAATGGGAGAAGATATTTGCAAATGACACTACAGATAAAGGGCTGGTATCCAAGATCTATAAAGAACTTCTCAAACTCAACACCCAAAAAACAAATAAGTCAAAAAGTGGGCAGAGAATATGAAAAGACACTTCTCTGAAGAAGACATACAAATGGCTAACAGACACATGAAAAAATGTTCATCATCATTAGCCATCAGGGAAATCCAAATCAAAACCACACTGAGATACCACCTTACACCAGTTAGAATGGCAAAAATGGACAGGGAAAGAAACAAATGTTGGAGAGGTTGTGGAGAAATGGGAACCCTCTTACACTGTTGGTGGGAATGCAAGTTGGTACAGCCACTTTGGAAAACCATGTGAAGGTTCCTCAAAAAATTAAAAATAGAGCTACCCTATGACCCAGCAATTGCACTACTGGGTATTTACCCCAAAGACACAGATGTAGTGAAAAGAAGGGCCAAACGCACCCCAATGTTCATAGCAGCAATGTCCACAATAGCCAAACTGTGGAAAGAGCCGAGATGCCCTTCAACAGATGAATGGATAAAGAATATGTGGTCCACATATACAATGGAATATTACTCAGCCATCAGAAAGGATGAATACCCAACTTTTACATCAACATGGATGGGACTGGGGGAGATTATGCTAAGTGAAATAAGTCAAGCAGAGACAGTCAATTATCATATGGTTTCACTTATTTATGGAACATAAGGAATAGCATGGAGGACATTGGGAGAAGGAAGGGAAAAATGAAGGGGGGGAAATCCGAGGGAGAGATGAACCATGAGAGACTATGGACTCTGAGAAACAAACAGGGTTTTAGAGGGGAGGGGCGTGGAGGAATGGGTTAGCCCGGTGATGGGTATTAAGGAGGGCATGTACTGCATGGAACACTGGGTGTTATACGAAAACAGTGGATCGTGGATCACCACATCAAAAACTAATGATGTATTGTATGGTGACTAACATAACAATAAAATAAAATAATAAAGTAAAATAAAATAAAATTAAAAATTAAAAAATTAAGTATACAATACAGTATTATCTATGGTCACCATGCTCTACATTACATTCTCAGAACTTATTCTTATGACTGAAAGTTGTATTGTGTTTACCACCATAAAGTTAGTTAACACAGCCTTCATCTCACATAATTATCATTTTGTTGTTGTTGTTATGGTGAGATATTAGAGCTCTACTCTTACTTTTAAGCATATAATACAGTATTGTTAACCATAGTTACCATGCTGTACCTTAGATGCCCAGTATTTATAACTGGAAGTTTGTACCCTTTAACTAATATCTATCCATTTCCCCCACCTCCAGTTCCTGGCAACCACCATTCTACTCTTTCTATAAGTTTAGGTTTTTTTTTAGATTCCACATATAAGTGATATCATACAGTATTTGTCATTCTCTGTCTTATTTTACTTAGCATAATGCCCTCAACATTCATCTGTGTTTTGAAAATGGCAGGAGATCCTACTTTCTTATGACTAAATGATATTCTATTCCAAATCTATATCTATAGATATATATGACATTTTCCTTATCCATTTATGCACAAATGGATACTTAGGTATAAAGTTTAGGCTGTTTGGGTTCTTTCTTTTTTTTAAATATCTTACAATTTTATTTGTCAATTATACCTCAGTAAAGTTAGAAAAAAAACATTATTTGGTGAATTCTTAGGAGAATTAATTAAGGATAAATTGTCACGATGCCTGCTACTTACTCTCAAATGATTCAGAAAAAAAAAATGGAAATTACGGAGACAGAGAAAGAAAAAGGGAAGGGGAGAGGAGAAGGAATAAAAACAATGCAACCACCGAATATTTACATTAGCTCTAGCTCAAAAATACACAGGTATTCATTGTACAATGGTTTCAACTTTTCTATAAAGATGATTCCAGATGACCACATTGAAATTGAGTGCTCTATAATATTATCCAAAGTTACTAAATTTTATGTTATTTTGGACCAACAATTTTAATACATTAGCTTTAGTTTATACCAGCCTGCTTTAAAATTTCAAACTTCGAAACACTGGTTTACTATAGGTAAACACACTTAGAAACATTTGCAGTTGTGAACATGATTGAAAAGAAAAAGATTGTCAACAAAGGAAATAAATATTCTGCATGATAAAGTTTAAAAAAACCAAATCTGCCATTAGTCAGCTATGAACTTTTAGACAATTTACTCAGCATCTCTGGTTCTCAGTTTCTTCATCTATAAAGTGGGAACAGTAAAGACACCTACCTCATAGGGTTATGATTAAATTAGATAATCCATGAAGATTAAATTAGATAATCCATGTTAAGTGCATAGCAATATCTGACACATAGTAAACACTTAAATAATGATAGCCTATGGCAGAAAAAAAAATCTCTGGACAAAAGTCATCCTTCTGCATTCTGCACTTTTTAGAATAATCTGTAATAACATCCGCCCCACCCCCAGTTCTTTTTCTTAATGTAGGCATTTATTGCAATAAACTTCCTTCTTGGAACTGCTTTGCTTCATCCCGTAAGTTTTGGGTGTTGTGCTTCCATGGCAATGGCTGTTGGTTACCTTAGTGCCAAAATCTGCCCTTGCCCTCTGCTGCTGCTGAGGTCCATGCCAACAAACACTAGGAAGCCCTCTGCTCTGAAAGCTTCAGGGAATCTGTGACTTCCATGGGGCCTGTTGAGGCCCTTAGTGGCAAAGGTTGCAGGGATCCTATGCAGAGTAGGCCACTGGCAACTGCGGTGACACCTGCTACATGGCTGATCCTGATAGTTCCTGCCCTTCTTCGTTGTTCCTCACTGTCTGCAGTCATCTCAGCCAAGCCAATCTCCCCAGCAATCCTTTCTGTGCAGTTACTCTGGTTTTTGCTCCACTATATTGCTGTAGATTCTTAATTGTTCTTGTATTGTTTTCCTGATTTCATAAAATTGTTTATCTGTTTTCTTGTAGCTCTCTGAGCACTTTTAGGAAACTGTTTTGATTTTTTTGTCACATAATTCATGGATCTAAATTTCTATAGAGTCACTTAAAGTTTACTGCTTTCCTTTAGTAACATCATGTTTCCCTGTTTCTTCCTGATCCCTGTAGCCTTGCATATGTGTCTGTTAGGTAGAAGCTAGACATGAGCAGTGGAAGGAACTCCCTGAGGAAGAGTCCCAAGTCCTTGAGGGAGGAATGATAGAGACATGAGCTGAAGGCAAGGACGGTCATAAATAAACTACACATTCAAAGCCTGGGGGCACAACATCCTGACCTTATGGCTTCCAAGACCACAGATCTT
The DNA here is from genome assembly GCF_964656455.1 of Halichoerus grypus. Taxonomy (NCBI): domain Eukaryota; kingdom Metazoa; phylum Chordata; class Mammalia; order Carnivora; family Phocidae; genus Halichoerus; species Halichoerus grypus. The sequence goes on from NC_135714.1 coordinate 74,726,599, forward strand.
GGAAGGGTCTGATAGATCAAGAGCCACAGGTGCAGAGCATGCCCTCTCCTCTTCCACCTCTGCCCCAGGGTAACCCCTAGATGCCTTATAATGCATTTACGTTGTTGGTACTTTGCCCCCCCCCCCCAACGGTGGAGAAAGGCTGCCATAACAGTTTGGGTACAAACCTTATAGGGTCAAAAACTCCCCTCCCAACCTGTGGGAGGAGTTTCCCAAATTATTGGAGGCTGCCCCCATTAGAGACCACCCTACTGTACTTTACAGCTCCTCCCAGCCAAGAGACACCCAATAATATCCAATCCCAAAACAATCTAGGGGCTAGTTCCACCTTGCAGAACCTGCCTGCTATCCCACGTTGAGAATGTACTTTTGCTCTAATAAAGTCTAATCTAGTGATGCAGGACACCAAGTGCAGAAGCATGTAGTGGCTCTGGGCTGAAGGGTGTGTGGTATCTTGCTGGGTCAGGCATCTGGAGTCCACAACATGGACAGCTGAATGATCCTTGGTGAGAGCTGTAGGGGACTTACATTAGATGCACAGGCTGTTGGCATCTTCAGCAATGCCTTCAGGTCCAGCAGCTAGAGATCAGAGCAGGCTGCAATGGTGGCCAGAACTGGTTCTAGGCACACTCTTGGCTATTGGGGCTGGCTGCTGATACCTGCATGGTGGCAGGGGCCAGCGTCAACAGTGAGGGCTGGGGCCAACTGCAAGTGCACAAGCAGCTGCTGGGACACAGGCTGTCCATGTGTACTTGAGTTAGAGCCAGCAGTGTGCAGGCCTGGGTACAGGGGCTAGCGGCAGGCCTATGCAGCAGTGAAGGCCAGTGACAGGAGTAAGGGATCTAAGCCCACAAGCAGCTGTGGGCTGCTTGGCTCTCCACTCATAACTGGGTGACTATAGAGGCTAACTTCCAGCCTGTGCACAGTGGTGGGGGCCAGCTGTTGGAGCCTAGCAAGCATATTGCAAATGCACAGCTGCCGAGGCTGAGACTTGTCTTTAGGTATGGATCCTGGGCTCCAGAAGAAGGTGGGAGGGGGGGAAGTAGAAAGGCACTCAGGCAGTTAGCTTCTGCTAATGCAAAAACCTATGACCTGAAAATGTTAGCAGTGAAATCTACAGAGGGTCCCCAGCACTGTACTGGCTTTTGGTTTCCTCAGTGGCAAAAGCTTCCAGGGCCCTCCGCAGAGCAGATTATTGGGGTCCATGAGGAAGTCGTCAGTGATGAAAACTGAGGGATCTGTAGCATCCACAAGGGCTGTTGCAGTCCTCAGCAATGAGCTGTTGTGATTCCCTGCAGAGCAGACCACTGGGACCATTGGGAACCATGGTCATTCCCACCACCTGGCTGATTTTGGTAGTGTAAAAGAAGATTCCAAAGTGAAGTAATCATCACAAAGACAGTCATGTAAAATAGGGGAGAAGGAAATAAAGAAAGCAAGGCCTCTACATGTTTCATGGTTCAATTTTTGGAATACCATGGACTTTAAAATTTGTCAATTGCAATTTCTCAATTGCATCTGGACCACTTTCTGGAACACATCCTTCTACTTTGGATTGAAATGAAGACAACATAACATCTAACTAACTAAATAGCTAATCTTATATTAGGTAGCCAGTTTAACTGGGTCAGTATCCATCATAATTCCTTCAAAACAAGTTATGCAAACTTATGTTTTTTTGCTTTTATAAATCTACACTCCGCTTGCAATTTGGGTCATACCTTCAATTTCAGTCCACTGAAAATGTAATCTCTAAGACCCCAAATAAATGCTTTTGGTGACTTTACAGCCTCTTCTTGGTAGACAATAGCCTCTACCTGACTTACTCCTAGCCATTTCTAGACATCTCAGCTTTGCTAATCTCTGGGTGGGGGAAAAAAGAAGCAGATCCTTCATGTAGTACCCCCAAATGCTGGGGAAGCCAGTTGCTCACTTCACTCTTCTCTTCCCTTGGGGAGAACTCTTGGCTCTAAGTAGACCTATCTGGAGGCTGGAATGATGCAGGCAAAATAAAACTGTTCTTCCTACCCTTTTGTGTGGTTATTTAGGATTTTTGCTCCACTGTGTTGCTGAACGTTGTTTAGTGGATATTTGAGCTCCCCCAGAGCTATTTTTGTTGCACAGAGCTGTCTAGTTGTTCTTTGTTGGGAGATGGAGGCTGGGTTCTTCTATTCCACCATCTTAGTGACATTCTGTAAGTTCCTAATTGGACTCTTGAGCCCCTCCAGGTCTATTTTCATTTATGAAGAGCTGTCTAATTCTTGGGGGTTTTTGGGGGGGAGAGGCACAAAGGTTAGTATCTTCTACTCCATCATCTTACTGATGTCACCCTGAAGTTTGACTTCTCATCACAGGACTTGGACAATTTTTTTATTCCTCCTTCTACAACATGAAAGGAACTTTTGATTATATCGGACCTATATAGATAATCCAAGATAAGCTCACTATTTTATAGTCAGTTGATTAGTAACTTTAATTCCATCTGAAATCGTAATTGCCCTTTCTCATGTAAGGCAACAGATTCACAGATTTCAAAGATTAGGATATAAGTATCTTTTGGGGAGAGTGAGGCATTATTCTTACTACCATAACAGTTCTTGGCTTCACTTTTAGCTTGTGAGGCTTTTAAATGTCCAAACTGAGATTTTTTTTTCAAATGAAAACATCCAGCAAAGCAAATTTGTGAAGGTCAATATGGTAAATTACTTTTCCTTTTATAAATAATTAAGCCCAATCTAATGAGGCCACTCTTATTTTGTGATCAAGAATAATCTTTCTTTGGGGCACCTCGGTGGCTAGTCAGTTGAACTTCTGACTCTTGGTTTCAACCTAGGTAATGATCTCATGGGTCATGAGATCAAGCCCCACATCAGGCTCTGTGCTCACAGGGAGTCTGCTTGAAGATTCTCTCCCTCAGCCCCTCCCCGCAATTGCCCTCTCTCTCAAATAAATAAATAAATCTTTAGAAGAAGAAGAAGAAGAAGAAGAATCTTTTTTTGAGATTCCTTTTGACCAAAACAGAGGTTACTCTCCAGAAAAATTTTGTGTTTATCAGTAAACTACACACCATCTATAGCACACCCTTCTGGGTTATCAGATTCTAGCCCTGTTTGTTGTCTTTTGAGATATTTCGCACTTCCTTCTAAATTGCAGGTAATTGATGGATATGTTAATTGTCTTACCTGATGGAGATTCAGTTGACTTCCATCAGTTTTGGTACCTACTGGTAAACTGAACTCAATCTAATTACTTTGTCCAAATTGTCAATCCCTGACAAAGTTACAATTTTATCAAATTTCTCTAATACTGCCTACAATTCCCCAAACTTACTTTTCCAATATTTCTCTCTCCTGTCTGACTTGGTATAAGAGAGAAGTAAAACATGACTGCCCAGATCACTATCATGACGCTGGGTTGCCTTGGGGCTGGCCCTTTTCCTCAGGATCTGAAGAAATTCTCCAAGCTGAAGTGCAGCTACTTGATATAAATCTTGAAGGATTCACCACTGCAACAGACCATGTATGGGCCAGAATTCTTCTTGGACAAGCTGTTGTCTAGACCATAAAGAAGTCTGGCAAAATACTAGGGTCATTCAAGCAAGAAGTAACCAAGACTGTGGTCAACATCACCAAGAACACAATTTCCTAACTAAAAAGCTTCAAGAACTCAACTAGTAGTGCTGAATAACTTCTAACAACCTCTTAGAGTCTGCTAGACTGGTTAATCTTAAGGTTTAATACCAGACCCTTTATTCTAAAATAGTCTTATATTAAATTTTTCTATTTAATTTTAGGCCTCTCTCTTATAAGATGCCTGATTTCTAGGACAAAGGTTCTCAACTTTGAACCACCCATCAGATACTAGAACTAGTTTTACAGAAAAAACACCAATAAGAATCCTCCAGAGACTATTTCTTACATGCTGCTTCACCTCATTCAGGAAGTTTATGATCAATTCAGCATTGTTCATAATATTTGTTCAATTAATATTTGTCTTAAACAAAAGAAAGGGCTGAAATGTTAAACTCTATCATGAACTCAATAGAACTCCCAGATGACTTGCTTGTTTACATGCCTCTATAAAACTCCAGATCCCTTCCTTTTATTTGAGACATTCTTCATTAATAATTGTTTCCTTAATACTGTAGCCTAAATAAAATTATCTTCTTAACTGTTTGCTACACTTTGACTCTTACAGTGTAAACTCTTTATACTTTTTCACCAATGGATTATTATATAATAATATAAATATGATATTGATGATGATGGAAATAATGATAATGAGATGATGATGATGACAATGATGACAATGGTATCTAACACCTATAATTATGCTTATTCTGTTCCAAACCCTATTTTCAGCATGTTATATGTAGCAATGATGTAACCTTCATTAGATGTCCATGAAATAGATATTATTAATATCTCCATATAACCAATAAGAAAACCCAAGAACAAAGATGTTGGGGAACTAGCTCAAAGTCACAGAGCTAGTAAATCATAGAGCAAGGTTTCAAACACAGACTGACTTGTTCCAAGGTCTGTGTCCTTAATACTTACATCAACCACCTTACTATTAAGATAAAGATAACCTTTCTTCATCTAGAAGTCTCCTCCCATGTGATTCTGCTTCTTTGGATCCCTGTTATGATTATCTTTACCTTTCTTAAGGTGTTGTTATACAATTGCCTAAATACTCTATTCACTGTGATTGTTTATAAGGGCACAATGATATGTATTTTATCCTCCAAACAAGATCCTTCATGATGTTATCTATTTTTTCTTAACATCCACTTTCATGATGTATTTTTATTTCTGTTACATTTAATTTGAAAAGGAAAGTATGGGGTACTTCGGTGGAACAGTTAAGCATCTGACTCTCAATCTCAGCTCAGGTGTTGATCTCAGGGTCATGAGTTTAAGCCCTACATTGGGCTCCATGCTAGGCATGGAGCCTACTTTTAAAATAATGAATTTTAATTAATTTTTTAAAAAATGAAAAAAAGAGCATAATTATTATGAATTGTCTCTAGAGCCTCGTGCCTTGGTTTGAATACTTGTTCCAATACTTACCAGCTTTGTGCCACCTTGGGCATATTACTTAATAGGCCCTGGCTCCATCCTCTGTAAATAGGCAAGATAATGGGGCCCAGTTCCTAGAGTAGATGCTATACTGAGGGAGGCAATGAATATAAATCACTTAGTGCAGTATTTGGAACATAAAAAGTGCTTGATCACTATAATTACTTTTTTAAACTCTACATTTCATTATAAACTCTTCAAGGTTAGTGATCAGTTTATATTCCTCTCTACATTCCATTTTTAAGACATGAATTTAAACTTACTTTATGGTCAATATTTTTTATAAAAAATAAATAATTTAGGTCCATTTGACTGACAGTATGAGCCAATTTTTTATAATTCTTACTTAAATATTATATTGTTTCTACTATTTTCCATATGTTCACATTACCTCATGCAACAGCCTGATGTTTATTACTCATCTAATTACTTGGAAAAACCTCAGGTTTTCCTGAAAACTTGATGATTTCAATGCACAACCTTTTTTAGATTTTAGATAGAGATATACTGTTTATATATGTATAAATATATATAATCCTGGTCCAAGCATAGTGATTCCTGCTCTCTGTACTTCATAGGTTTGTTATCATAATGGAATTTGATAATGCATATGAAAATATAAAGTACTATATGTAAAATTTAATGTATTACTGATATTTAAATCATTAACATGTAAGGATGAGGATGAGAATGAGGTAAAATGGAATTGATTTATATCTGGATATCTTCTTCACATGGATGCTTAATATCCCAAAGATTTCACAAAATTGGAATACTCTTCACAACTAAGCAACTTCACAACTAAGCAATTCATGTACCTAGTTTAAACTACAAAATGTGCAGCAAAAAATAGCTCTTCTCAATCTGCCCTTACCTAACTCCAAGTTCTATAAATGTCTTTCAAATTTATTAGCTCTTTTTACTTCTTTCTTTTTTTTTAAGATTTTATTTATTTATTCATCAGAGAGAGAGAGCACACAATCTGGGAGAGAGGCAGGCAGAGGAAGAAGTAGGCTCCTGGCTGAGCAAGGAGCCTCATGTGGGACTCAACTGACTGAGCCACCCAGGTATCCCTTTACTTCCTTATTTCTAAAAATCATGTTTTTCCTTCTACTTTGATTTTTACCTTTGAGTCAATATCTTCTGTGGAAGAGAATTTAGCTCTCTCCTTTGACTTCCCCCCAGCTCTGACATAGTCACACATCCCCATCTCCCAGTGAATCTATAGGATTTTGATTGAATCAATATTTGGCATTTTCATTATAAATGGTACATATATATTGTTTACAGCTCAGCCACAGAGTGATATTATTATATTTCTTTACTTTTATCTGGAGTTAATAATTACCTTTTCCTTTAATATTCTATGTGCCTGTCATTGACTTACTCCAGCCATGGAACTGAACTCTAAATCTTAATAAAGTTAAACACCAGGGGCCCCTGGGTGGCTCAGTCGTTAAGTGTCTGCCTTCGGCTCAGGTCATGATCCCAGGGTCCTGGGATCGAGCCCCGCATCGGGTTTCCTGCGCCGCGGGAAGCCTGCTTCTCCCTCTCTCACTCCACCTGCTTGTGTTCCCTCTCTCGCTGTGTCTCTCTCTCTCCAATTTTATTCTTTATAGTTAAACACAATAGTCAGTATAACAGGTTTTGTTTCTGTTGTTCAAATATCCATCCTGGAACCAGTGGTCCTGCTATTCCATTCTAGATTGTTGTTCTCCAGGCATGCTATAATAGATGTGTTTTAGGCCTTTGCTTCACTTTTTTCCTAGAAATTCTTTTCATCTTGCCCCTGATTGGATCCATATTTTTCCCCTTTTCCTTCAACTTTTTTTATTATGTTATGATCCATATTTTCTGAAGCTCAAGTTTTCCTTCCTCTTGGTTTATTCCCTCATTCACATATTGTAGAAGCTCCTAGAATAGAGGCTTACACTTGAGGGATCTGGAGATTTTATATGGATGAATATGCCTTTAAACTGGTATATAGCAGTCTGTGTACACATAAATTAAACAGGAGAAGTTAAATATATAAAATTCAGGGGCACCTGCATGGCTCAGGTGGTTAAGCATCTGCCTTCAGATCAGGTCACGATCCCAGGGTCCTGGGATCAAGCCCGGCATTGGGCTCCCTACACAGTGGGGAGTCTGCTTCTCTCTGCCCCTCTGCCCTTCAGCCCCTCTCCCTGCTCGTGCTCTCTCTCTCAAATAAATAAAATCTTTATATATATTTCATATATATATATTTCTTAGAAAAGAAAATATAAGAAAACTCTATGTGATAGCATGTGAATGAAGGAGAATGCCTAAGAAGGACAAACTTAAAAGGGTTTGGAACTTCTTAGAGAATATGCAGTTCAACACAGCAGATAGCTGTTTGTAGATTTGGCCAGGCTGGTCTTGGTCTGTAGTCATGAGGCAAGCAACAGGTAACCTGTCAGCATGAGATAGGGAACAGGTGATCAGCAACTGGTAGTATAGCAATGCAATGAAGGGTGATATTTTTTTTCAATAGCCCTATATTGTCTGTTTGCTTTTTACTGGAACTGCTGCTGTAGAAGAAGAAAGAGAATATGCTGAGGTCTGCTGTGTCACATTTCCTAATACAGCTTTATAACACATTACTGATCTTGGCTTTATAAATAATGTCCTTTAACTTGAATTCTACTTACATTCTTTACATATAACTTTCTCAGTAGTGGAAACTGATAGGACAAATTTCTAGAACATTCTCAGCTCCTGACTTTATTATCCTAAAATCATTACACCATTTCTGAATAACACCTAATAAAACTCAATAAAATGAGAAGAAAGAAATTTTGCAGATTTATAACTACATTACTGAAGGTGAGTGGTTGGGGTCTGGCAATCTAAGGGAACAGAAGATATATATATATATATATATATATATATATATATATATATATATATATATATATATCTGACTCTCAGATAAAAATTCTGGATTGGGATAGATTTTAGAGCCATAAACATGGATGTATATTATTATAGGCTGAATGTTTATGTCCCCCCCAAAATTCATATGTTAAATCCTAATGTCCAATGTGATTGTATACGGAGGTATGGCTTTGGGAGATGATTAGGGTCATGAAGGCAGAGCCCTTATGAATGGGATTACTGGGGTCCTTTAAAAGAGACCCCAGAGAGCTTCCTTGCCCTTTTCACCATGTGAGGACAGTCAGAAGACTATGACAGGGGCGCCTGGGTGGCTCAGTCGTTAAGCATCTGCCTTCAGCTCAAGTCATGATCCCAGGGTCTGGGATCAAGTCCCTCATCAGGCTCCCTGCTCGGTGGGAAGCCTGCTTCTCCCTCTCCCACTCCCCCTGCTTGTGTTCCTGCTCTCGCTGTCTCTGTCTCTGTCAAATAAATAAATAAAATATTTTTTTAAAAAATGACTATGACAAATAAGACTAAGCTCTCTGTGAACTAGAAAGTGGGGCCTCTAAATATGTCAGTGCCTTGATCTTAGACTTCCCAACTTCCAGAACTGTAAGAAATAAATTTCTGTTGTTTACAAACCACCCAGTCTATGGTATTTTTGGTATAGCAGCCAAATAGACTAAGACATATATTATGCCTTGGAAATCAAGTGTGATTCCCAGAGTGTCTGGAAGAATGGGTAAATATAGGTGTCCTTCAAAAAGAAAGGGCGTACAGTTGGGGAAGCAGGTTTCTTTCAACAGAGGATGAGTTAAGTTTTGGGCCAGGTGAATTTGAGGCCCTTTGGAACATCCAAGTGCATATGTCTAAAAGTTGGATAAAAATAGGGAGAAAAACTATGAACTAGAGACACCCAGTGAAGCCTCATTAGCATAGAGACAAGAACATCACCTCCTTTGGGAAATTATTTTGGGCCTCTTTAAGTAGATATAAATATTTTCTTTTCTACTCTCCTATTTAACTTATTTACATGTCTGTCAGTAAAGACATCACATGATGTAATTATTTGTTTATAGATCATTGAATTTAGAATTTCTCATGCGAATAGAATATTTTTTTCTGTAGTTTCTGTTACTTTTGTATGTGTGTTTAAGTTATCTCATGTAATAGTAAATTGAGTGAAAGACTATAATTGCAAAGAATCTAATTTTCCAGAGGTTGCTTAATATGCAACTTATTTGAATAGCATGAGTAATATTCCCTTGAGAAACCTGTAGGATCTATCCTTATTCCAGTGATCAAAACTGTTATTTAGCATAATTTTACCTTCAAGCTTAAGTTTACTATTAGAAAAAGATAATCATTATAAATTTACAATTAAATACTGGTATCATTTCAATATTTTAAGTTAATAATAGTATCATTTTTTGCAGTTCAGGATAGTAAATAGAAACCATAAAAACACTTAGTATTGATATCATAGATTATTTCTGTATTAGTTTCCTATTGTTGCTATAAGAAATTACCATAGCTTAGTGGCTCAAAACAACTTATATATGTTATCATACAATTCTAGAGCTCAGATATCCCAAACTATGCTCACGGAGCAGAAATGAAAGGTAGGAAAAGCTACATTCCTATTCAGGCACTAAGTGAGAATTCATTTCCTTGCCTTTTCTGGATGGTACAATTCCCTGGCTCTTGGTCCCTTCCTCCATCTGCAAAGTACATCACTCCTTCCTGCTTCCTTCATCACTCTTTTATTTTTTCCTTCTCCAACCTTCCTGCCTCTCTCTTACAATGACACTTGAGATTCCACTGGGCCCAACTGGATAATCCAGGATAATCCCGATTTAAAGATCTTTAATTTAATCACATAATGCAAAGTCCCTTTTGTCATATAAGGCAACATATTCTGACCTGGGATTACTATATGGACAACTTGGAAGGGGAGCATTATTAAGTCTACATAATATCTTTTTAAACTACATTTAAGTCAGTTAATTTAGGCAAAATTAAATTTTAGCTAAATTGTCTAGATATTCTTTTACCTTCCTAATTATTAGAGGTGGACACCTAGAGACACAGACCAGATACGAAGGGAAGGCCCAATGATGCGATTTTAATTGTTCCTCATTCTTAACACTTTGTACCAACAACCTTATTCATAACAAATTAAGTTCATAGGGAATAGTGGATTGAGCGCTTTCTCTTTCGTTTTTAGCCTTATTCAAGAATCTATTCCTTAAAACTATACTACGAAGTTAGTATATATCAGACTCAGTGCTGGGGCTGAGAAGGCAAATATAAAAGATATAGTACTGCATTCAAGACATACATGACCAAATGAAAAATGAAGAATTTCGATCAAAGTTATGCTGCAATGTAATGAATACTGTAAGTATGAACTTATTTATTTGTTAGCCTATTAATCATGTTTTTGCTTCTTCCTTGTCATTTTGAATCTTTGTTTTCAGTAAGCTTAATATTTTCTTTTTTTTTTTAAAGATTTTATTCATTTGACAGAGAGAGAGTACAAGCAGGGAGAGTAGCAGAGGGAGAGGGAGAAGCAGGCTCCTCACTGAGCAGAGAGTCCAATGTGGGGCTCGATCCCAGGACCCTGAGATCATGACCTGAGCTGAAGGCAGATGCCTAATGACTGAGCCACTCAGGCGCCCCTGAATATTTTCTTTTGATACTAACATTTGCTTAAATGTTTCCTATAGAAAATGTATCTTCTTTATATAAAAATAATATGTATAAATAATAAAAACCATTTATTTATCTTAGCATAAACCTTATATCTGCCTCTTGTTCACTAGCTGCATGTGTAAGTTATTATAACCATCTTCTATTGTGCATTATCGGTGCTACCCTTGAGAGAACAGTAGCTCATAGAGTCAAATATCTAGGACATATTAAGAAAGTAGGAGAACTCCTACAGGGAAAGTTAACAGCTTATGTGTACCTAACTCTCAAAATCAACTCAGATGACTGTTGTGTTCCAACCAACTGTACATTTGGCTGAACTGTGCAACACCTGTCCCAGTTTCAGTCACCCCTGCTGAGTGTGCCCATGCTTGAACCACTTCACAGATTAATTACTGCAATTCCTTAATGTTTTGTCTCCAAAAACAAGCTTTAAGGATAATGCAAACTTTACAAATCCAAACATTATAGTGAGGTAACTAAAATATTTAAAGAAATGCACTGAAAATCTAAACCTTCATTTATAATTAAATAAGCCAGAAAGCAGCATCTTCTATTATGATTATCAGTTGGGATTATTTGACTGCAAGAAGCAGAAACTCATTCTACCCAAATCAAGCAAAATGGATTCTATTGGAAAGATATTTGAAACATGGAATCAAAGAGATGCTAAAAAAACAGATTTAAAATTAGAGACACTAAAGTATCTCTAGAGTCCAGAAAATAGAAACAAATTAACATTCCCATAGCAAGATGATTATGGTCAATTTTATCCCCTTGGCACGACTAGAAATCTATCCATTTTAATTCCCATTTTCCTTCTGCTCATGATCCAATTTTCAGCAAGTAACAATATATTAGTCTAGCCTAGGAAACTTGCCATTGGTTAGTGGACATGGGGGAAAAAGAAAATTTCTCTAAATGAAATTGGGCATGATAAAAAGTGGAATATAGGCATTGAAAAAAAGTTACATGTTCACCACCTACAATGCATATTTATATTTTCAGTATTACATAAAGATATTAGATAAAGAAGGATTCTATTGGTCTGTGACAGTAAGTGATGCTTAATTATTTATGTAATATTTATAAGTTTTAAGATATCCTAACATAACTTTCAGTTTAAACTTAGAGATGCAATGAACTGAAAAAGAAAAATTTCCACCCTTATAAGAAAAACACTGGACATGCAGAAAATGATTTGTGTGTGGAGGGATGAAACTATCAAATAATAGGTGTCACAAGACAAATGGTCATCCGAAAGGGATACACTTGCAGGGAGAGATAGGAACCAAGCATTTGCTTACCTGTGAAAGAAACCACTGGACACTATATAATCTTATAGGAACAGTAAACTAGAAATTTTCAGAGTATGAGTTAGTAATAGAGTGAAAATCTCCTGGGGGATGGAATAATAGGGGAATTCTCATTCTTTTACAGGTTTTTTGTTCAGGAACTCTAACAAAGAATCCTGAGAAAGTTCACCTAGTGAGAATGGAGACCAAGAACCTTCTGGGGCGCCTGGACAGCTCAGTAGGTTAAGCATCTGCCTTCAGCTCAGGTCATGATCCCAGGGTTCCAGGATCAAGTCCCACATCAGGCTCCCTGCTCAGCGGGCAGTCTGCTTCTCTCTCTGCCTGCCACTCCCCCTGCTTGTGCTCTCTCTCTCTGACAAATAAAAAATCTTAAAAAAAAAATCTGCAGGGGGAAGAATAGAACCTGAGAACAAATAAAAAATCCATCTCAGTTGGAGAATGGGAACTCCACCCAATTATAGTTTCCTTGTCCATTTGGTTTGTTAAGGCTACCGTAACAAAGTACCATAGACTGCATGGCATAAGCAAAATAAAATAAGTTTACTGTCTCACACTTTTGGAGACTAAAATTCCAAGACCAAAATGTCAGAAAAATGGTTTCTTCTGAGGTCTGTCTCCTTGGCTTGTAGATGGCTACCTTTGTTGCTGTGTCCTCGCATGGGTCTTTTCTCTGTCTGCACATATCCCTGCTGTCTCTTTGTGTGTTCAAATTTCCATTTCATAAAGAGGCACTAGTCAGATTGGATAAAGGCCCACCTGAACAACCTGATTTTTAACTTGACCACTTTTTTAAAGGTCTAATGTCCAAATACAGTCACATTCTGAGATACCGGAGTTCAGGGATTCAACATATGAATTTGGGGTTGGGGGGGTAAGGAGACACGATTCGGCCCATAATGCTGTGTCATCTAAGAGAAAAAATTAAAGTCTTAATCTGCAAAGAAGAGCACCCAAGCACCAAGACTGAAAACTGGAGGACACTCACTGCAGCTGAAAGAGAAATGGGGAGGGAAAAAAAAATACTTTATCTATGGAGGAAGGACAGATACATCTGTGAAGGTCATACTCCCAAGACATGGGCCTACTGTATACTCCAAAGACTAAGACTTACTCAGCACATTAGCATATGCTTCCTGTCCTACACTCTACCACTATACTAACACGCCTGTAGTAATAATACCAGTGGATTACTGTCAGGAAATCTGTAGGAGACAGATTCTCTCTGAGGAGCATCTCAGACAGGGGAGAGTTGAAGCCAAAAGCAAAGAAAAAACAAGGTCACTAAGGGAATCTGAGCCTTCTACTGCTCCCCAGCAACAACACACTTCAAACAGCACGACTTCTGGCTAGATTAACATACATGCTCGCTTTACAGGCCTATTACCTCAGGATCTATGGCCCTATATATCATGCCCAACTTTAAACAAAATATTGCAAAGGATTACAAAAAGCAAGGGGAAAAAAAAGTCTGGAAATACAAGGCAATTATCAGAACCAGTCTCAGATATAACAGGATACTGATATTATCAGACAGATTTTAAGATAACTATAATTAACATGTTGAAGGCTCTAATGGAAAAGATACTCAAATGTGCTAGACCAGGTAGGTTATTTCAATAAAAATATGGAATCTATTAGAAGTAATCAAATAGAAATACTAGAAATTAAAGACACAGTAATGGAGAAAGACCAATACCATATGATTTCACTTATGTGGAATCTAAAAAATAAAACAAATGAACCAATAAAAAGCAGAAACAGACCCACAAATACAGAAAACAAACATTATTCCTAAAGGGAAAAGGGGTGTGTGAAGGGGCAAAATACATGAAGGGGAATAGGAAATAGTCTTCCAGTTATAGAATTAGTATGTCATGACATTAAAAGGTACAGCACAGGGAATATAGTCAATGGTATTGTAATAGTGTTGTATTGTGACAGATGGTAGCTACACTTACAGTGAGCATTGCATAAATATAAACTTGTTGAATCATTATGTTGTACACCTGAAATTAATGTAACATTGTGTGTCAACTATAGGTCAGTAAAAAACAATATATATATATATATATATATATATATAAAATATACATACATATATAAACAATAACAGAAATGAAAAATACCTTTGATACACTCATTAGACTCAAACAGCCAAAGAAAGTACAAGTGAATTTGAAAATAGGGCAATAGAAATTATACAAATTGAGATGCAAAGAGGAAAAAAAAGAGTAAAAAAATGAAAATAAAAACAGAAACAAAGCATACTTGTCCTGTGATATATCAAATGGGGTAGCACATGTGTAATTGGAATATGAGAAGGAAAAGAGAGAACAAGGCAAAATAAATACTTGAAAGAATAATGGCTTTAAAATTTCCAAAACTAGTGACAGAAACCAAACGACACATCCGAGTCCCTCACAGACACCAAACCACAGAGAACATCAGGGAAAACAAGTAGTAACACAACAAACAAAGAAAGAAACTATGCATATCATACTCAAACTGAAAAAGAAAAAAATTCAGAAAATTTTGAAGGCAACCTGGGTGGGCTAGGATTAGGGAGGACGCCTTACATACAAAAGAAAAAAGATAAGAATTACAGCAGACTTCTCATTAGAAACCATGCAAAAAAAGTGAAAGACGGAGTGAGATCTTTAAAGTTTTTAAAGTCAAAAATGAACTACTGGGACTTCATTAAGATAAAATCTTCTGCACAGCAAAGGAAACAATCAACAAAACTAAAAGGTGACCAATTGAATGGGAGAAGATAATTGCAAATGACATGTCAGAAAAAGGGCTAGTATCCAAAATCTATAAAAAACTTATCAAACTCAACAACCAAAAAATAAAAAAAATCCAGTTAAGAAATGGGCAGAAGACATAAACAGGCATTTCTCCAAAGAAGACATACAGGTGGTTAACAGACACATGAAAAGATGCTCAACATCACTCATCATCAGGGAAATACAAATCACAACCACAATGAGATACCACCTCACACCAGTCAGAATGGCTAAAATTAACAACTCAGGAAACAAAAGATGTTGACAAGGATACAGAGAAAGGGGAATCCTCTTACACTGTTAGTGGGAATGCAAATTGGTGCAGCCACTCTGGAAAACAGTAGGGAGGTTCCTCAAAAAAGTTAAAAAAAAAAAAAAAGAGCTACCCTATGACCCAGCAATTGCCCTACTAGGTAGTTACCCAAAGGATATAAAAATTGTGATTCGAAGGGGCATAAGCACCCCAATGTTTATAGCAGCACTATCAACTATAGCCAAAACATGGAAAGAGTCCAAATGTCTATTGACTGATGAATGCATAAAGATGTGGCATGCATGAAATATTAGCCATCAAGAAGAATGAAATCTTGCCATTTGCAATGACATGGAAGTAGAAGATATTATTCTAAGCAAAACAAGTCAGACAGAGAAAGACAATTACCATATGATTTCACTCATATGTGGAATTTAAGAAACAAAACAGATGAACATAGGGGAAGGGAAGTGAAAATAAAATAGATAAAAACAGAGAGGGAGCAAACCATAAGATACTCTTAACTATAAGGAACAAACTGAGTGTTGCAGGAGGGAAGGTTGGGGGAGTGGGCTAAATGGGTGCTGGGCATTAAGGAGGGCACTTGATGTAATGAGCACTGGGTGTTATATGCAAGTGATGAATCACTAACTTCTACCCCTGAAACTAATACTACATAATATGTGAACTAACTTAAATTTAAAATAATCTTGAAAGAAAAAAAAAGTTTTTAGAAAACAAAACCCTGCCAACCCAGAATTCTATATCCAGGAAAATTGTCCTTAAAAATGAAGAAGAAACAAAGACTTTCTCAGAAAAACAAAACAGAAACTGGTAAGAGTTTATAACCAGCAGAACTATAAGATAGTTGTTGAGAAGTTCTTCAGTCCGAAATGATAAAATAAGGTCAGAAACTTACATTATACACAAAAAGTAAACAGCATCAAAATTCAATAAAAGAATATGAAACAAAATTTTTTATCTTATTGTAATTGCTCTAAAAGGTAGCTGACTACTGAGGACAATTACAGCACAATATGTGTTTCTTTTTTTATAGCATATGTTAAAACTTTATTAACAGAGAATTTTTAAGTATGACCAAAATTTGGATGCTGTGACTACCTACCAGTATCCCTAAAATGCCAACAATGGAACATATTTCCTTGATTAGTTAATATAAATTTATAATCTGCTTTGGATTGATTTTAAAGCTTTATCCCATTAATTCATTCCCATAGCATGTTCTCATTCTAATTAGATCTTTCACAATGTGCTTTTGCAAGTGTGACACTCTCAAAAACAACAAATTCCCAATTGGACACAGTGAACATTCTTTGACATGCCATAATTAACAGAGGGTTTCTTAAGAAGCAACTCCTTGAATCTCTAGATAATGCTTAGTAAGAGCAGTTTAGCCATCTCTATCAAACAAATGAATAGAACACATTTATAATATGTAAAAAAAAAAAAAAGCCTTGTGAAATAAAATTATAAAAGGGGGCATCATGGGGCGCCTGGGTGGCTCAGTCGGTTAAGCGGCTGCCTTCGGCTCAGGTCATGATCCCAGGGTCCTGGGATCGAGCCCCGCATCGGGCTCCCCGCTCGGCAGGGAGCCTGCTTCTCCCTCTCCCTCTGCCTGCCTCTCTGCCTACTTGTTCTCTCTATCTCTCTGTCAAATAAATAAATGAAATCTTAAAAAAAAAGGGGGGGCATCATACAATAGAAGTTTTAAACAAAGTTTGATTATTACATTGATCATTTGGAAATGGTTGAAGTCCTTCTCTATCTAATTAGCATACATCTTGATTAACTTGCACTTTATTGAAAACATAATTATAATGTAATTAGGAAATCCTAAAATGTCATTAACTTTGTTCTCCATGAATCTTACTGGGCTGCTAAATCCATCTGAAATTTTGGAATTTCCCTTTAAAATCAGCCAACATATAAAAGAAAATAAAACTTATACACATAATCAGTGGCATTTGTTCTCTTAAAAATCATTTCCCCAAAAGTGTCTTGTTTTTTTATTGGTTTTTCACTTTTTCATGTTTTTCCCATTGCCAGTTTTCTTTAAAATTTTATTAGGGTTCCATTAGACATCTGACCTGAATTTTTTCTTTACATCACTATAAGTTTGCTATGTATAAGAATAAATATATAGTATATATAATAGTATATATAAATATTATCATTTTATATAACCTAAACTATTAATAAAAACTAGCATCATAATAGTACATATAAATATATGGTATATATAAATATGTGGTATAATACATATTATTTAGCATATATATTATATACACCATATATATGGCATATGTATGGTATCTATACACACACCATATACACACCATAATTTGCTGTGGAATTACTGTACTGAAAGGAATATATTTGTGAACATTGATAGAAAAATTAAACCACTGATAAAAAAACTTGTAGAATATGCTTATTCCTCATAGATAATACTATTGGATCTGATTTCAAGTTTGGGGCTCTCTTCCTTTTTTCTCCTCAATTTTAACTTATTCAGCCTTTATTTTTTTTAAGATTTTATTTATTTGTCAGAGAGAGAGAAAGAGAGCGAGACAGAGAGAGAGAGAGAGCACAAGCAGGTGGAGCCGCAAGCAGAGGGAGAAGCAGGCTCCCGGCTGAGCAAGGAGTCTGATGTGGGACTCGATCCCAGGACCCTATGATCATGACCTGAGCTGAAGGCAGATGCTTAACCGACTGAGCCACCCAGGCACCCCTACATTTCTTTTTTAAAGATCTTATTTATTTGACAGAGAGAGACAGTGAGAGAGGGAACACAAGCAGGGGGAGTGGGAGAGGGAGAAGCAGGCTTCCCACTGAGCAGGGAGCCCGATGCGGGACTCGATCCCAGGACCCTGGGATCATGACCTGAGCTGAAGGCAGATGCTTAACTGACTGAGCCACCCAGGTGTCCCCTTATTCACCCTTTATAGAAAGGAAAGAGAATCAATGCAACTCTAAGGAAAAAAACAAGACAGTTTTTCTTTTATTACTATTTTAATTTGTGGGAAATTAATGATGTCAGACTTCAATTTAATGATAGGTATTAAAGGTCTTTGCTTTGCTTCTATTCTCCAAAAATCACCCAAACTAGGCAAAAATATGAAAAATAGGAGAAAAATTATCTTCATTGAAATAAGTAAATCGTCATAACACACAAACCAGAATGTGCAATATTGCCTACCAAATAATTTAAATATGGACAAAAGCAAGGGACCTGCTGAGAAAAGGCAAAATCTTGTGCAACTGTAGAACATGGATGTATTTTTTTCACAGGTATTGCAGTTTTAAAGAGCCTAGAGTGTCAAGATCAACATCTGGGAACATGTTAGATACACTAGGTGCTTGCGTACACTTACTACACAAAACAAAACATAACTATCAACAACATTCATGCATGGTATTTGTATGTTTGTGGCAAATTTTACTGAGGTATGGAAAGAGAAGATTGCTCAAATGCAAACATCTTTATAATTTTTTAAATATATTCCAAAATGGAATATATAAACATCCTTTATTTAACTTTTTAGTTTTATACCCCTTCTGTGGTTTTCCCCAATTTCACTAATTCTGTTTCCTTGAGTTTTGCACTATTCTTTGCCCCAGATTCCCCTTGTAATATGCAAATAATGCATTGCTTCAAACATGGGACATTTACTTCAGATCATTTTCTATTCACACTCTTGTGATGGTCTCTGTAATAATTGCAATAACTAGTAAGGGAATCAACTGTATATCGTCGTGGTGAAATGATCACCAACATTTTTTTAGTGCCTACTAGATGCCAATAATCTATAAATATCTTAATATTTTAATCCTCACAATAGTCTTACAGAGTATATATTTTTATTTCCAATTACAGAAATAAGTGAGAGATCAGAGAGTAACTTATCCAAGGTCACAAAGTCAGTATTTGGAGGAGCCTGATATTAAATCTGTCTAAACATCATGCCTGCATTTTTTTTAAAAGATTTTATTTATTTACCTGAGAGAGAGAGCACAAGCAGGGGGAGGGGCAGAGGAAGAAGCAGACTCCCCAACCGACCAGGGAGCCCGATGCGGGGCCCCAACCAAGGACCCTGGGATCAGGACCCAAGCCAGAAGGCAGACGCCCAACCGACTGAGCCACCCAGGCACCCCTGCATTTTTTTCTATTACTTTTATGTGCCTGACTCCAGGTCATCAAAGAACAGTTAGACTATACTTAATTCCTTTTGTT
Source organism: Halichoerus grypus (assembly GCF_964656455.1). Taxonomy (NCBI): domain Eukaryota; kingdom Metazoa; phylum Chordata; class Mammalia; order Carnivora; family Phocidae; genus Halichoerus; species Halichoerus grypus. The sequence goes on from NC_135714.1 coordinate 74,745,897, forward strand.
TAATAAGGCATAGAAGTATGTAACTCATTTTAAAGTGATATACACCAAAAATAGTTAAAATAATCGCTGCATTCAACAGGGTAACTGTCAATTATCTATATATTTCACTTAGGTGGAAGAGCTCTTCTCTAACAATGGCAGATGAAAGAAGAGTCTCTACATTTTATTGTTTGTTTGCTTCTGCTTTTGTGTATGTCTTTGATCTTCGACCAGCATTCTATTATTTGTTTCATTTTCAATTACTAATGAAGCTTTTAGTCTATGTCAGAACTTCAAGCATTTGAAAACTCATGGTAATTTGCTTCACACCGAAATACCTTCAAGGTTTCATCTTAAAGTGGCATCATTAAAATTGCTACACATAGTATGTGCTCAGACGGGCATGAATTTTGGCACAGGCTCGGAAACACTTTCCTTTCAGATTATCTTGAAAGGTATTTTGGTTTTGGCTTTACAAAGTCCTTTCTGGCCTATCTTTTGTCTTCCTATTAACATTCATCTCAGCCAGCCTTTCAAGCTACTAAAACCCTTCGCTAGGCAGTTTTTGTTTAAATAAGCCCACATTTTAAATTACATCTCTTCTCTTAAACCTAAGATTCAAGATTCTTCACAATATTAGATAAAAGGTGTTTTTCCTCATAAGCCTTTCTTTCTGTCAAGATTTGAAATGGTTAATTTTTATCACAGGAGTTAAATAGTAGTGACTTTGCTCTGCAATTCTATTTTTTTTTCTTTATCTTAATTTTCCTTTCTCCATCATCTTTATACTTTAGCATTAGAACCAATATACGCTGATTTAATCAACCATCCCAAAAATGATGATAATTGAAAAAGTAACTGCTGAAATTAAGGAAAAGATTAGAAAGTCCTAGATATTTGGAAAACAGGCTTTTAATCTAAATAAATAGGTATATATAGTTTCATTTCTAGCACTTTTCTTCAACATTTTCCTGAATGCATTTCATTATTACTTGATATTAGCATTAAAAATATTCTCAGTGAAAACAATTACAATTGTACAGAAGACATCAAAAACAAATTTTATCTACTTAAGACATAACCAAGATGTTAATTGGCAGTGTTTGAGGGATATATTGATTTACAGCCTTATGAGCTGATATTATTAATTTCCTGGAGGTTTGCCCACAGTTTATAGTTATATCTGAATCTAAATAGTAAGTTCTGTCTATAATTGGGGCTATGTGAGGTATTAGGAAATAGTAATATGTTCATGAGTTTTGAAGTCATATATATCCGCTTTCAAATCATGACTAGCCATCCATTTGACCTTGACCTCGTTATATAAACTCTAAGATCCTCAGTTTCTTCACCTGTAAAATAAAATGCTAATATCTATTTTGAAAAATCTTTTAAAAATTCAGTGAGGTTTTTTCGGGATGCCTCGGTGGCTCAGTCAGTTAAGCATCTGCCTTCAGCTCAGGTCATGATCCCAGGACCCTGGGATCAAGTCCCCCAAGGCTCCTTGCTCAGTGGGGAGCCTGCTTCTCCCTCTGCCTGCCGCTCCACCCCCTGCTTGTGCGCTCTCACGCTCTCAATCTCTCCCTCTCTGACAAATAAATAAAATCTTAAAAAAAATAAAAATTCAATGAGGTTTTTAAAAAGCACTTAGCAAAGTAACAAGTCAAATTAAGTGGATGACACATGGAAGCTACCATTCCTATAATTTGCTTAGCTAACAATATTTGCATCTCTATTAAAGGAAATGAAAGGAAACAAAAGAAAGAGCAAGGAAAGAGAAGGGAAAGTTTTTCCAAAATGCTGGAATCTTCAAATAAATTTTAAGATCATTCAAGTTTTCTAACAATTATTTTATGACATTACTTCCAACACAGCAGATACCTCATTTTTTCTTGAAAAATAAGTTTAAAAAAATGTTTGCAGTCAAATATATGCCTACATTCAGCAGTATTTCTTGAGGACTAACTGCTTGGGCACTCTGTTATTTGGGGTGATATGACAGCGCATGAGGCACCCCTGCTCACTCCTTGTGGTTAAGCAGGAGCAAGTCATACCGCATTAAGTTGGGGACATCTGCTTCGACAAGTCAGAATCCTAGCATAACATCAAGCCAGCGCCAAACAAATTTCTTACTGGACACCATTGCTCAGAGTATATAGAAGTACATGGTCAAGGCAAAATAGTGCTGACAATGACCTACTAAATCATGAAAAACTGAATAGATATTGCTAGAGAATCTGTGAGTTAAGGCTGATTTGGGGTTTTGCTTTGCATTTTGAATCCCTTCAAGTGGTCATGCCAGAAAAAGAGCACAGAAACTTACCATCTCACAAACTTAAAGTTAGGAACTTTCATAAACATAAATAGTACTCCAGAGCAAAACCTTTTGACATTTTGCCAACAGGTAAAGGAAGTTCTAACAGAAAAACTTAGCCATGTTCATTTTATTATGTTTGTTCTTTTTTGTACTTTGTGCTAATTGTTGATATGAAGCATATCATACTTACGTTAAGTACTAAATAATGAAAATATTGAAAGTGCCTAGTAAAATGATGCATAGATTATAATGGGAAATGGAGATTCATATGAGTGTTATGTTTATCACTGAGTTTTTGAGCAATTTTCAACTGGTTCTGTCTGTCCAACTTGGATCTAGAGGCAAACCTTTTATGCCACCACCCAAGATGTACACGTTCCTTCTCTTCTGTTAGATGGCTTACGCATGTCTAATTACTGTTATATAGTAGGTTATCTACAGGGGATGGGCTTTGAAGGGAAGGTTTGAGCAAGATGGCTTTAACCTTCACCATTCCTAAGATGGCCTAAGCTTTAAACTGTTTCTTCCTAACTATAGACTCCTGACCTTCCTTTTCTTAAAAAAATTGAAACTGTAAATTCTTCCCCTGCTCCTTTGAGAGGTCAATCTTCTTCCAGCCTCTTGCTAATTTTATAATCCAGGAAAGTCGTTCTCAAGGACCTGGAAGCCACCTCCTTTAAATGTAACCATCAATGGGGTGCCTGGGTGGCTCAGTCAGTTGAGTGTCTGACACTTGATTTCCGCTTCAGTCATGATCTTGGGGTTGTGCTAATTGTTAATATGAAACATATCATACTTATGTTAAGTACTAAATAATGAAAATATTGAAAGTGCCTAGTAAAATGATGCATAGATTATAATGGGAAATGGAGATTAATATGAGTGTTATGTTTATCACTGCATCTGGCTCCATGCAGGGTATGGGGCCTGCTTGAGATTCTCTCTCTCTCTTTCTGCCCCTCCCTTCCCCCTCCACTCTCTCTCACTCAAAAGAGAGAAAGAGAGAGAGAGACAGAGACAGAGAGAGGAAGGGAGGAAGGAAGGAAGGAAGGAAGGAAAGAAGGAAGGAAGGAAGGAAGGAAGGAAGGAAGGAAGGAAGGAAGAAAAGATAGTAGTACCCCTAACTTCCAGTCTTTGCAAGAGGGTAGGATACTAATTTCAATAGTGCCAATTAACAAACATGGATGGCCTAATCACATTGACCAAACTGCCCCATAATGTCCTTCAGTACCTTTCTACCGGCTCACTTAAGTGTTTAAAACTCTCTTGCCTTTTATTTCAGCAGAGTTGAGTTCAATCTCTCTCCCTTGTTGCAACAGTCTTTACCCCTATTTCAATAGTTTTGAATAAAATCTCTCTTACCTGTTTAACTGGTCTGGTGCAACTGGACAGGTTATCCAGCCTCTAAGGCACTAATGGTCCATATTAAAAACTCCATGTTTTATAAATGTAATAGTTGGTAGTTGATGGTGTTTTCTGAAATGTAATCGGAGGCAGAGCTTAAAGCTGAGACATTCTCCTCACAGCTACCCCTTATTTTTAAAGGTCCTTTCAGAATTTCTCCATTTCACTCAGCCTTTTCTTCTTTTGTTTCAAACCAAAATCTGTTCTGGCTTCAGGAAATTGACCATAATCTTTGCAGGTATGAGTCCCAATCTTCTCTCTGACCCTCAGTAAATAACTCCCCCTGCCCCCGCTACCGTTTTCCAAGAGTTTGAATCATGCCTATCAGAGCCAAATTGGAGATAGGACAGTGCTGTGAGAGTACAAGAGAAAAAGCCATGGGAGCTGCAAATGGAGATAATACTTTGAGATATAGAGTCCCCTCAAAGGAGGGGGGAACCTCAATGTAATAAGAAAATGAGTAATGTCTAGTACAGTAGGAATGATTTTAAAAGACAAAGGAAAAGTAAGCAATTGTGTAAAGTGTAATCCGTAGCATTCAGTGATAATTATCAAGAGATGAGAAAAAAATTCTAGTTTACCCCACTAAGTACTCCAACTCCAACAGTCCTTTAACCCCCAGGGCTGGGAACAGCAACATTTTGACCTTCTCATTTCACTGGTCCTCACAGGCTTCTTGTCTTCATTTCCTACATTGCCAAGCCTGAAGTCTCTGATTATAATAATCATCACTCTCTTGAAATTACCATAAACTCTCCTGCTTATTTATCACTCTGTCCTCTTCTGACAAAAATCAACTCTGGGTAAAGCAACTCTCTGCTACTCTTTTACCTGCACCCACATAGGTGAACTGTTTGGATGAAAACTCATAACCATTCTAATTGGTTGTACTTCAAATTCATGATCATTAACCTCAGGTGAACCCTGACCGCTCCACAGCTGTCTTACCATATTTTCCTAGTCCTTTAACTCTCCCACTCTTTTTTTCTAGGTTGGTGCCTCTTGAACTTGAATCTTCTTAAAAATCACCTGAGGATCTTGTTAAAAACATATTCTGATTCAGTAGGTCTAGGGTGGAATCTGAAAATCTGCATTTTAGGTGATGAATGTGCTGCTGATCTGGGGCTCCCATGCCAAGAAGCCTTTCAGGTCAACTTCTCTCTTTCAAACCATTAACACCTCTTCCTTTTTGTCACCTTAACTTGAAAATCTCCTTCATATTTCACTAAGAATCAGACAGAACTTATTTCTGTAGAACTATCAACCTCGCTGCAACATATTCACATATTCTATTTTCCTCCTCTAGGAATTAACCTTTATGGTACTATTTTTGAGGCCAAACCACCATTCATTCACTGGATCCAACTCCTTTTCATGGACTCAGGGCCACTGTTTCAGTAATTCACCTCTTTTATCCCTGTATCACCAATTTTTTCACTATATGTACAGAATCATTCTGAAAATACAGAGTAAACATGGGGTATCCCACTTGAAAAAAGTCTTTCTTAATCCCACAATCTCACCAGTGCTTACCCATTCCTCTACTCTCCCCTTCAGAGAAAAACTCCTTGAAAAGGTTGTCTGTATACTCTTTTTCTATTTCTCCTGCTTCCCTTTACTCTTTTTTTATTGAAGTATAATTGACATACAATATCCTATTGGTTTCAGTTGTGCATCATAGTGATTTGATATTTTTATACATTATGAAATAATTCCCATGATAAGTCTAGTTACCATCTGTCACTATACAAAGTTATTACAGTATTATTGACTATATTCCCTGAGCTGTACATTACATCCCCATGACTTATTTATTTTGCAGCAGGAAGTTTGTACCTCTTAATCCCCTTCACCTATTTCACCTGCCCCCTCCACCCCTTCCCTCTCTGGTAACCAAGGGCAACACAGCTGAAACAAATGGGATTACATCAAACTAAAAAGCTGTTGAATAGCGAAGGAAACCTCCGTTTTCTCTTGAACCACTGAAGCATCTTTATACATTTGCAAATGACAGCCACATTGCTAAATCGAATGACCAAGTTTTAGTACTTATTTTACTTGGTCTATCGGTCCACTTGATATAATTGATAACTCCCTCCTTCTTCAATTTCTTCAGTTAGCTTCTGGGAACACTCCTGTTCTCCTGTCCCTCTTTTTCTCTCTCATTCTCATTCCTTCTCATCTCTGCAAACTTAAATACTTCTCAACATTAGCTACACACTAAAGTTACCTATGGATTATTTTAAACAGATAATGAGCCTAATCTCCAATAATCTGGTATAATTGGATTGGCATAGTACCTGCATGGTACCCGCGTGATGGCAGTTGTTTAATCTTTCCAGGTGTTTCTGTCATGTAGCCAGGATGGAGAACCAGTGCACAGTCTCAGGTTGGACTTCTTTTTCATCTATATTGACTCCTAGGGGATGCCATTTTGAAAAAAAAAAAGAGAATGTGCAGGGGAGTCAGACATCAGGAGAACTGATTCATCAAATAAAAAACAGAAATTTGAAACGGAAAAAAAAAAAACCCACAAAATTATCCTGGGTCTAAGTATACATTAGTCTGCTCTTGACAGGAAGATAACGACTTTCTCCAATTGTTATATTCACAAAAAATCATGTATATCTTCAGATATCAGTATATCATAATTCAGGGATGATTACTTTTTGTTATGAATTCCAGGTTTATGAGCAATATTCAAGATTATATTATTTTCAGGACTGGAAACAATTAAAGAAACCTTAGTTTGCTTTAATCTCAGAATTTAAAGTGTTTGTTTATTTTCAACATGAAGTGCTTAATTAGAATGGAAGCAGGGGAAAGTGTTACATGAAGTGCTTAATTAGAATGGAAGCAGGAGAAAGTCTCATAACTTTACACATCATCTATAGATGAGATGCCCAATCTATACCTCCAATATAGACAACTCTTAACTACTGACTTGCGTGTTCTATTGCCTATTCACCAGCTACTACTGAATGTCTAGTTGTCATTCCAAATTTCACATGTCCAACACTAATATCTGCCCCCAACCTATTTTTCTGTGGTTGTCCTAAGTTAATAAATGCAACTCCATCTTTCCAAGGGATAGGCTAAAAATGTTGGGGTGGTCTTTAACATCTCTCTTTCTCTTATATCCCACATCTAATCTATCAGAAAAATCTTACGGTTTTAATATTTCAAATATGAGCAAATCCCTTTACTTCTCACCACCTTTACTGCCACCACCTTGTTTAACACTACATCATCTCTCACCTAAATTAAGACTTTACGTGCCTCCTATGTTTCTACCTACTTCTGTCCCTGCTCCCTCAGACTATTTTCAAAGAATCATAGAGCAATAGTTTAAAAATAAAAATGTAAATCAGATTGTATCTTTCTTCTGCTTATATAACTTTCTGTTTAAATAACTTCTTATCTCAAAGCAATCATGGTGTTTATTTCTGACCCATCTATTCCACTCTTACCATTGCTCACTGCAGTGATATTTCTCTTTCATCCCCTTAATCACCATGAGCACACTCCTATTGTATTTTTATACTCAATGTTCTCTCCAGCTAAATACTCAAGATATACTCATGGTTTGCCCTCTCAACTCCTTCAAATCTTTGTTCCAATGACCTCTTGTGTTCTGAAGAAAAGATTCACAGCAGCTGTATTCTTGGTTTCAAAGGGGAAAAAAAACTTTATTGATATTATAAAAATCTCATAGAAACAGAAAGAAGAAAAGGGAAATCTGCACATAGATGAGGGCAATAGTAAGCAGTAAAGAAGAATAAGACAGTTATATCAAATCAGTACTGACAACAACCAACCTCATTAGCTGGGGAAGCCCCGTGGAGACAGCCAGGCTGGAGTCCTAATCGAGAGACCTGGGTGGATCATCCTCCCCTCAGGTGAGACTTCCAACTGACCATCTTTGTAAGGGCCGTATTTATAGGGCAAATGACAGGGTTTGAGGTTAAACATTTGTTTGCCTACGTGCAGTTTGGAGCAAGCTGCTTTCCTATGTTATCATGTCTTTACATATTCAAGGAGCCTGGGCTAGGTGTGCTTGCCTCCCCTCCAAGATTCCATTCTGGGGGGCCAGCCCAGCCCGGAGCCAAAGGGGATGCAAGGCAAAATTTATAGCTTTCAGCGTCCAGACCAGAAGGGCCAATTCTGACCTGGAGGCCAGCTAATGTCAGCTAATCAGGCTCCCAAGGACACTTAAGCAGCACAAACAACATTCTTTAGCCTGCCTGGTATGAGCAGGTCGGGGTGGTTGGTTATGCAGGACAAATCACAGAAACCTTCATCCATACAATACACCTTCTCAGCAAGGCCCTTCTTGAGCAACATATTTAAAAATCACAAGCCATTTCCCCCACCCCATAACAGGCATTACCATTTGATGTATCATTTTTAAATTTGTTTATTTTATATCTCCTCTTTCCGTTGCCCACACTGGAATGGAAGCGCCATTGAGGGCAGGGGCTTTGATTTGTTCATGGCAGAATAGTACCTAGATTAGTACCTGGCACACTCTAGAGTCTCAATAAATATTTATTAAATAAGTGAATACAATGAGGGGAGATTAGTCCTAACCTCAAATACTGTGAGCCCGTATTAATTCATAGGAAGGAGATTTTCTATTTGATTTATTTTGTCTTGCTTTATTGAATTGAACTGCCATATGCAAGGAAATATGAAGAATACTTACAACAGTGATCTTCTCCCCCCAAATATCAATCTTAGCTTTTTTACCACAGGCAAATTATTTATCTTTTACAAATCACAAAAACACTCAACCACCTTCCTCCTGCCCTTTCTCCACAAAACTTACAGAAACACAGAGGCCTCAATATTTTTGGCAGAGACCTAAAATGAATAATCAGATACAGAAGCGTATACTGCAGAGAAGAGCAAAAACCAATGTCTGGGGGTTTCTTCCCTTTTAGTGTTCTTTCATTCACTAACCCCCAACACACTGATTCTGAAGGGCATTGTATTCCAACCCATTTAACATTGTGCTAAAAACTCTTTCTTTAGTTATGCACTGGGAACGTTCCTTAAGCACAGAAGGGTTGGAAATCCTGTGGTCCACCCTATCTGGTTCCTCTTAGCGTTTGGGGGACTCCTGTATTACAGGTGTGTGCTGCTCTGTGCTGTGCTGGAATCAGCAAAACTTGTCTATTTAATGGAGCACTTGCCAGGCCATCTACCTAAATGAGACATAGTTCTGCTGTTGAAGGAATAAAGGAAATACCATGGAAAAATATCAGGGTTTATGTTGAGGCCTGGAATCCCTATGGTCTTGCCTGCCTGATTTAAACTTGTCTCAACAGAACTGCAGCAGCACTGATGCCATCATTCATGCTAAGGGTATATGGTGATTCAAAGGAAAATTTGGTCTGCTTGACCAAAAATTTTTTCCTAGGCTTTGTGGCAGCAGTTGGCTCCATTGGTGGTAGAGTTTCCAACTGTGAAGTCAAGGATCTGCCCAGGCAGTGAGTCAACTCTTGCTTATCTGGTGCTCTGGGGCAAAAGAAAGGGAGCAAAGTGTGCCACTGTCTTCCCCAGAAGGTAATTTCTTTCGTTGCATTAGAGTCTGCTCCACTTCCCAAAGGTGAGGAAAATCAAGCTCATTGGTATTCCTGCCCACAGGACCTTCTGTTATGCCCATGTGGTTAGCTGGCATCAGACTGCCTCCTAGAGAAAACAAAAGACTAAAGTGGTTGTTCTGTTAAAACTACCTCTCTTGTCTGTTTTATTTAGCTTGTCAGGCTCTTTATTTTATCCTTGTTTCTCATGCATGTGGATATATTTCCATTTATCTAAGAGAGATTTCAGGGTCATTAAAATTCATCTTTTGAAGGTCACAAACCTGCACTGTCAAATTTGAAGTTATGGAGGAGTCAGCCTTTAACCTTTCTAATAGATATTCCATAAAATCTATAATGGCACATAGTAGAGAGGAAAGGCTTTATTCAGCGGTATCTTTGAAAAGCAATAATCACTGCTAGTACTGTTGCTATTCCATCGTGAGAGATATTTTCCTATGAGTGACTAATTCTATCTAGTAATTTAAATATGGCTCATATTCAGAATAACTGATAAAGTTTAAGTAAACGCTATGTAACATTTTGTAAAATATTTTGGTTCTAATCATATAATCTGAGTGTATGTTCATCAAAAATTAAAACAAGAGATATCACCATTCCCAGATGTGGATCCATCTATATTTCTACAAGCAATTAATCCAGAAATTTAAAAAAAAAAATTTTATATATGAAAAGCAAATGCAACTGAACACCTAGCATCATTTTGGAAGCCAAAAAAGCCATATGTATGTGCTATTGAAATTAGAAAATTATATTTTAACCTCTAATGTATTTTTAAACATAGCTAACACATAAGAAACCAGATGGGTTTATTGTAGGTCCAGAACCTTTGGAATTAAACAGTGTGTGCTAAAAAAGGAATGTAATCATGCAGAGACAGGTTTTTTTTTTTTCTTTAACCTTATTTAGTAATATTTAATTTCCAACAAATACAGATTGCCAGATGTTAACATCCTCTTACTGCAAAATGAGGATAAGAAATTTAATGCCGATAGTTTTGTGTTTATGACTGTTGCCCATAAATTACACACTGGTTGTGGTTGAGTATTTGTTTGCATTTTTCTTCCACTTGAAATTTATTTCAAATATGACAAACTGTCTAATTCCCTGTGAAATGGCATTAGTTGTTAACTTGAGAAACTACTTAGCTTCTTCAAATACCCTCTGGAATCTCTATAACTAAGTAAAGCTAGACTTTGGACATTAGGATAGGAAAGAATCTGTAACTCTTCAAACATGCTGTCTTATTCCATTCTGGTCAAATCTAAACTAGGGAATTTTGAGACAGGGAGAGGGAGATATTTTTTAAGTTAATTATCAGAGTAACACTGTGTTTTATATAATTTAGATAAATAAAAAAAAGAATGTTATCATTAATTTGAGACAACAGTTTAAAACAAGAACTGACTTGGGGAGAAAAAAACGAATATTCATCTTAGACAAAATCAAAACGTAGTAAGTTATTAGCCTGTAAATTTCTTAAATTGCAAAAATTTGTTATATTTTGTGTGGAATTTCCTAATGAATAATATTAATTATAATCTCACATATTATAAGACTTACCACCTTAATTAAACAACTGAACCAATAGCAACAAGTGCCCGCCCTCTGAGTAGACCTTAGGAAAAGGAAAACTGGATATGAGATACTTCTGATGTCTCTTTTAGTCGTGGGAAAGATGGAACAATGGAGAACTGAGTTTTGTCTGAAAAGGGGACTAGAGGGTTATTAGGTAGTGAAGACACTACTGAATTATCAATTATATAAATCATTTTTATTCTTTTTGATGAAGGATCTAAAAATCTTAAGTGATATTTATCTTTTTTTTTTAAAGATTTTATTTATTTGTCAGAGAGAGAGAGCACAAGTAGGCAGAGAGGCAGATGGAGAGGGAGAAGCAGGCTCCCTGCTGAGCAAAGAGCTGGCTGTGGAGCTCTACCCCAGGACCCCGGATCATGACCTGAGCTGAAGGCAGACACTTAAGCAACTGAGCCACCCAGGTACCCCTTAAGTGATATTTATCTTAATAAGGAAAGTTCAGCAATATAATTGTAAAATACAGCATGACAGCTTAAGAGAATGGATCTTAATATATATCAGAATCAGACATATATGAAAGCATTTAGGAACAGTCCATATCACCCAGTATTCATTCAGAACCACTAGGAATAATGTAGAATAAGAGATGCATAGAATGATGCAATCTTACAGGATTGTAGGAGCTGGTAAAACAATCTCGGTTCAGCTGTTTCTTCTTAACCTGGTGTCAATGGTAAAGTCACTGGACAGGTAACTGGAAGGGAATGTGTGGGAGAGCAGTGACACCTGGAGACCCAAGGAACAAGCTGGAACTGTATACATCTCATTAGAATCCATGACGGCCTCTAGTGGTGCTCTTGCCTCACTCACACCAGGATTTGGAGAAGCTCAAGGAAAAAATCCCATGGGACCTCTGTTGTTGCCCATATCAACAGGGCGAGTCAGCAGATCCACATAAACATGCATGATCAACTTTTAATTTTCCAAGAATACACTTGGCCACTGCTTCACTTCTGCCTTTCAAATCTTGCACACTTTTGCCTTGTGGCAATCTTAACCAGAAACACTCAAGGAAGGGAATTATGAGAAACATAGTTCAGCTTAGTCAAATTGATGCAATAGAAAGATACAATAGAAAGACAAATAGAAATCTCAACAAGAATTGCAACTCTCTAAATAAACTCTCACCTTAAAAGTCTCTCAGCTTCATCTTGCCCAATTCCTTTATTACAGACTTGGAATTTATTGTGAGGTTCATTTCAGATCATGATTCTGGATTCAAATTGTTTTTAGGGTCACTAGTACCTTTCATTATAATGAGTTCAAAGGTCTTTACTGGCCCTTAGGGGTTCAGAACTACCAGGAAAGAAGGCTCAATACTTGTGTATTTTTTGAGTACAGTCTCAACTGAAAAGTCTCTTGCTTCTTATCTCTTTTTCCAGAGAATCAAAATTCAAATGTATGATTTTGCTCACGTTTTTATAAGAAAAAGAATCAGGGAAGCCTATTTTTTAGATAGCACATATATTACCCTTAGCCTTTTGATTTTCCTTTGGATATTTTCTTTTTTGTTGTTGTTTCCCTGTTGGTGCCTAATTTTTTATTTCCTTTCACAAAGAAAAGAAAAAATAAGAAAAGCTAAAAACTACAGGAACTTTCTACAATGTAGCCATCATTAATCAGATCTAACTATATCATACTTTTCTCTCATAAGGACCCAAATTTTTCTCCATTCCCAAGGAGACCAACAACCTTTAGCTTGGTGCAATCCTTTCTCAGTTTCCAATAAGGACTCCACGGCAGGTCTACTATTTAAGCAAAACTCAAGTTTAGGTTGATTCACTGATTGAACTTGCATCTTTAACCTGTTATAGACTTCTAAAGAAATGAAACAAAGACAGATTTGCCTCAGAAAGAATCAGTATAGGCAGAGAGAATGATACCTTCTTTCCTTCTCACTTTGTAGCAGCCGACACTCAGGGCTATAAATGAGGATGGTTCCACTGAGCAGCATGTGCCCAAGACAGCAGGTCTGTACCAAATGGTAAAGATGAGCTGACCCACTGCTCCCATTAGGGCCAAATGGCTTTCTACCAAGACACCATTATGGGTAAGCCAAGATTCTTTCCAAGGTCACTTCGTGCTATTGACACACTTGGAAAAGTGACTTGGAATACTTAAATTTGCTCAGTCTACTCTCTCATTAAAAAGACAAGGTGGCGAAGGTGAATTTACATCAAGGTTATCAACGAAACTCATAATGAGACATGAAAATCCCACTTCCTTTCTCTAATAAGCAATTTGATCTGAAAGAACTCTGCAGTTAATATGAACTGAAAAATTATAGATCCTGGGAAACTTTTCCAAGGGAGCTAACCTGTATAACCTTCTGCCTCAAGAAATGCCTGCCGATGTTGTACCAGATACCCACAAATGCACAGCCAGACTATAGAGGCTGAATCAGGTTCAAATGACAAGGAAAGTTTCACAGACTTTTTGTTTTAAAAGAATAGAAAAACCTGTACTAGTGGACAATTCAGAAATTAATTTCCTTCCTGTACTAATAATTGATTCAAATATAATAGAAAAGTTTTATAGTAACTTTTGAAAATTAGAATTATATAGTAACTTTATAAAATACATTGTGGAAATAATTGATTTTTATGTCATTATTTTATGTGCATTACAAGGGAAGCCATTTTTCTACAATCTTAATCTATTTTTCTTGAACCTTTAATCGAACATGTTTTTATTCTCAATATTTTTTTCTTTTATACATCTTTTTCTTCTCTTTTATGTGTCAGTATTTCTTCATTCTATTTTGATAGCACTGTGGATGAATTTTACCTCTTAGAATGTATTTTTTCTTTTTTTGCCAATACAGAAGGCATTCCCTATTTTAGTACACTTCAAGGTCTGCTATTATATGGCAATTTCCTTTCCCTCCTGTTCCCTATTTCCAACATATAAGACAGCCATTCTGGCACAGATATAAAATTAGTTTTGCTCAATGGATTTCTTGTCATGAATGTGCACAAAGCTTCATTTACCTTCAAATTAGATTTTTGTTTTCCTCTGGTGACTCATTTTGCTGCATCTGTGTTTATTCTATAACCTGTGGATAAAGCATGTTTCTCTGGCTGAGAGCTGGCTGAGCATTTGCTGTTGGCTGCCATGTGTTAGCAATTCCTAAATGCAGTGCAGGGATACTCTATCTACTGCATCAGATACTGCTGCTCTTTATCCATTTCCTATGTGGTAATCAGCTTAGATCCTGTTTGTTTATGTCAGGATTTGTTGTTGTTGCTGTTGATTTACTTAGTATCTCACAGATGCTTTTGTTGTATTTCCAGGTAGTAAATAAATACAAGTCTTACTGATTCTGGTGATCTATGTCTGATATTTAGCTTTGGATGATGCTTTGCTCCTGTTTGAATGTTAAATGTAATCACAATGCTTTGTTTTCTGTTCTTTCTAAAATTTACTCTATACATTTGGGTCTTTCTCACATAACAATGCAAACCCATTCCAGCCACAGGCACTTTCAGAAAGAGCTCACAGGCTATTGTTTACAAACATGTTTGTCATTCGTGGATTTGTACTCAAATGTATTTGAGCTTTTGTTTCCTTCTAAATTACTGGATTATTTATTTTTATTATTTTTTTAAAGATTTATTTATTTGAGAGAGAGAAAGAGAGAGAGAGGTACGCGCAAGCCAGGGAAGGGGCTGAGGGAGAGAAACTCAAGCAAATTTCTTGCTGAGTGCAGAGCCCCACTAGAGGCTGGATCCCATGACCTGGAAATCACAACCTGAGCTGAAATCAAGATTCAGATGCCAAATTACTGTATTATTTAACCTATTTTATAAATTAGTAGAGTCTTTTTTTTTATGCTTCTTAAGAAATGGATCTTGCTTTTGAGTTTATTTGGTTAAGATGTGGGCTAAGTGGGAAGAAGGGAAATAAAAGTCTGCACAGGGAAAAGTTACTGAATAATTTTGGGATTTGCTTAAATCTTACGTTCCTTGCATTTGGGAGAGGAAAGAGATTTCAAAGTAATTGGATTTAATTTTTGTATTGAGGCATAGAGAGTTCCTAAACAAGACCTTTCACATACGTAGAGGGAGACTTACTATCAATTCATGCAGACTGTTTAACCAATAACTCTCTTTCTTGGCAAAGCTATTTGCTTCTGAAATGAAACAGCTGATCACAAATTTTCCATTCCTTGGAAATACCTAAAAACAACTGTAGGGGAGGAAAATTGCTTCAACTGCGAAACTGGGGGAATTGGTCCAGCCCCACTGTGACCCCTGTTCCAATTTCAAGGCCTATACATCCTAGCATACGAATAATAATAATTTTTGAAATTCTACTATGTCAGAATCATGGTCCTTCCTTCTGTATCAGGTGATGCTAACCACTATCCTTAAAAGACTGAAAAAGGTCCATAGGGTCTTAAATATTTACATCAGTGTCCCAGGGCTGCGAGAGCAAAGTGTAACAAACGGAGTTGTTTAAAACATCAGAAATGTATTTTCTCACAGTTCTAGAAGCCGGAATTTCAGAATCGAGGTATTGGCAGGACAATACTACTTCCAAAGTTTCTAGGAGAGGATCCTTCCTTGCCTCTTCCAGCTTCTGGTAGTGCCAGGTATTCCTTAGTTTGTGGCAGCATAACTCTTGTCCCTGCCTCCATACTCACATGACCATCTTCCCTCTGGGTTTGTCTGTCTCTGTTTTCACATGATGTCCTTTTTTGCGTGCCTGTGTCTGTGTCCAAATTCTCCACTTCTTGTAAGGATACCAGTCATAGTGGATCAAGGGCCCACCATATGCAAGTATAACCTCATCTTAACTAGTGGGACACCTGTAACAACTCTATTCCCAAACAGGTCACCCTCTGAGCTACCGAGGGTTAGAATTTCAACATATTTTGGGGGCTAAAATTGAAATCATAGCAAATCGTAAGAAGTTGATTTCTTGCTAAGTTAACATGCTGGATAGGTAAACAGTTTGTATGCAGTCATTCAAGATCCAGATTTATAAAAGCTCTATCATCTTCAAAATATGGTTTCTAGTGTCATCCTAGAAGTTATGGCCATGTCAGATATCAGAAGTGATAAAGGACATAGAGGACAAGAGTGAAAGGATTTTATAAGCCAGATGTGGAAATGGCACCTTTAACTCCTGCTCATATTCCACTGACTAGAATGATGAAGAAGCCTGGCAAATGTGGTCTAGTTGTATGTACAGGAGGAAAAAAACAATATGGATTTTTCTGAGCAAAAAGGAATTTCTGCCACTCCTCTATGCAAGGGCACTCTAGGGCATTTTATGAGAGAATGTGGATGTTTTCCTATATGATTGGGGTTACCATGCTTTCTGGTTTCTATAGGACTACCTCAGTTTATGCCTGTTGTCTCAGAAAAAAATATTAATTGCATTTCCTCTCCCTCTCAAAAGTGAACTGATTTGGATAATAATTTATATGGTCATCCTACCAATGAGAATAATGTCCCAAGGGTAAGGGAAGGCAAAGGGGAGAATCCCCAATACACACCTTTTATGTAAAAGAATATATCAATTTGCTGAGCTCCTTGAGGAAAAACATTTCATTTAATATGTTTCCAATTCTACCAAAATGATTCTTGACAAGAATCTGGATCATATGTCTTTAGGCTCCCCATAAACTAGAAGGATTGAAACGGTGTTTAAGATATTTTAATAAAGTTTAAGTGTATACCTGTCTAGAAAATGCACCCTTTAAAAATGTAATTTCTAACTGATTTGAGAAAAATAGATTTGGAGGCATCTATATGATAGTCTTATCTGCACTCAAAATAAATATACCTTGGGCACATTCCAAATGAAAGTTTTTGCTGAGTGATCATTGTAATGAATATATAATCCAGGGAAGGGTTGCCTAACAGAGATCTGGTGCCAGGTCTCTAAACTATGATAATTCTACTTATCTGAGTTGAACGTAGCTTTACTTTGCTTGTAAAAGCACATGTTAAAATATTCTTAAGATTGTCCTTGAGATTTCTTCACTCTTCTTGGAATTCCTCATCATAACGAAATGTTCCATTCACTGTATGTACTAGATTTAAGAAACAAAGTACCCTCTCATTTTTTAAATTAGTCAAAATATAAAGAGAACCCGAACTCAAAAGAACTCATTTATCTTTTGCTACTCTATGGAGTGCTTCCACAGCTCCGTTGCCAATCCCTTGGTATAAAAGAACTCACAAATCCTCAAATTTGAACTTTAATTCTCTTGTAGATAATTCAGGGAAGCCTGCTAAAATCCTTATAATGGGTAATAAGATTTAACTTAGCTTTTATAGAAGAGTCGGTTAAAGTAATCAAGTCTATATATACATTCGTGCCTTTTATAAGTAGCAATTCACAAAAGAATTCAAGTCTATATGTGAAAGGCATGATTGAGAATATGTTTCCCATTAAACATTTTACCGAGGTCAATGTATTTTTTTTTTTTTTTAATCACAATCTTCTTTCTCAGGGGTTACTTGCAAAGGCTTATAGTCATCACACATTCTTGCCAGTATCTGTCAACCCACAATGAAATACAGCTGAAAAGCTTTTGGACTATTCACTGGCCACAAACAGAAATGTTTTGAATGTCCTTCTGAGTCCTATACAAGTCTCCTGTGGTATTATGCTGGAAGAAAAATCTTACTCCAATCTTATTATTGCCTGAAAATTCAAAATAGTTTGACTATTCTTGATAGTTAGCTATGAAAATGGAGACAGTATTCTGTACACTAATAACAATGCTGTCAGTGGTTTCAAATGTAACACACTCAAAAATAACTCTTCAATTACAATCATAAATGTATTATCCACTTAATATCCTATAAATTTGGATCATAAAAATATGCTCAATACACATGTCACAGTTTTTCCTTTAGAAAGCACTTAGACAAATTCTTGATTACAAAATGAGGAAAGGAAGGAAGAAAAAGGAGAGAGAAAACATGGTTAATTGATGGTAACACTAGGTTTTATACTTCTGCTTTTAGCACTGTGAAGCTAGAATATTATACCAGAAAAAATGAATTTATATCAATAATTTGGCTGACATGTGCTTTATATCTACTGTAACAGCAATTAACATTTCTTCCAGTGGCATAATTTTCAAGAGTTTTTGAGTCATTGAGATGGATAATTAGTACTTGATATTAATAGAGACATTTATAATCCAGATATTAATAATTACGACAGTCACTTATTTAATAATCACTTCATTCTGCACAAGTCTCCAGATTTTCTGAGCACATACTTTGGAAGACTACTTTAGAAAATAAATTTCTCATTTTTAGTAGCTTAACTCTCACTGAGGTGCAATTTTTTTTTCCTAAGGATGTAAATAAAATCAATTAAGATGTGCAGAATGAGTAATGTGTATGATTTGAATTCCAATGAAGCATAAAAATAAAGCAATATTGGACATTTGGTTGATAAATGTCTCACAAGCAGATTTTAGATGTCTTATATTTTATAAAAGAAAACACATTGTTAAGTGAGGAGTTAAAAAAAGTAAAAAAAAAAAAAAAAAAGTCCGTTTACAAGACTTTAAGGAAGAAAAAGTATCACCTTCTAAACCTTCTTTTCAAATTCTCTGAGTATGAATCGCTGTTGGATTTTGGACACCAAGATCTCATGAGCAAAACTGGTTATAAATTTCAACTTGTTTTTGTAGTCTTCAATTGTGCTCCAGAAAATATTTTCAATCTCCTCTCCAGTTATTCCTGCCTAAATCTACCATTCCTTTATATATTCTGCTTAATAAAAACAAAATCATTAATATAGATGCCAAATAATGGCATTCATATTTTTTTAATTTAATTTAATTTATCTTTTGATCCCCTTCATTTTTAACTACTCAGCCTTAGTACTAAAATTGTGTTACCTTCCTTGATTGGGAAGCTGTTTGTTATTATAGTATTATTGGTGTTGTGATGACAGCAATACAGCTAATATTTGTTAAGCATCATTATTGTCCAGGCACTGTGCTGGGTGCAGAGATGTGTGGAGAAAAAATTCTGGGCTTTCTTAGTCAGATAGACTTGGATTCCTCAGTCAGCTCCTTCATTTACTTCATTTGCGTGTGCTCTGAATGAGTCCCTAAGGTTTTCTGAGACTGTTTTCTCGGAACCTCAGTTTCCTTATCTTTATCATCTTTAAAATTTCATATAGATTTGAACGTCTGAAGAATAAACGAAATATCATACTGAAGTGTTGTGCAGAAAGGAAACACTCACAAGTATTCATTCCAGTCCATTCTTGCTTTCTGCTCTTTTGCATTTCACTTCTTTTCATGATTACATTGCAGAGGTTTATAGATTTTCTCGCTATCTACTCATTATATTTTTATAAGAACTCATGAAGAACCAGAGGATGTTCATTCAATTTCAAGGACTTTACTATCAAAGAAATGTCTACATTTTCTTCTGAATCGCTGCTACTGTGCTTCTGTGGTTTACATTCAATGTATTTTGTTTTTGTTTTTAATTTTGTGCTTCCCAGATTCCATTTGCTGCTTTGTAGTGCTTTTTGTCTGTATTCTGGATTACTCTGAATAGGGCATTTTTTTTCAGTGCTCATTCTCTACTTATTCATGTTTCAGGTCATCTGAAGTTTTAGAGGAAACTCCTGTGGCTTCCTAGTCCCTCTCTCCTATAAATGCTCTTGTGTTCTACTGATTTCCCTGACCACACAGGAAATATATTTTGACCTTTTCCTAGTTCTTTCTGTGGCATTCAAGTTGTAGTTATTTTTTTAGAACATTTTTTTCATGGAACAATATGGTAAACATTTGGAAGCACTGTACAGTGTTCTTAAGGACTACATAAGTATGAAGTGTTATACAACTAAGACCATCTTGGTATATATTTTCGCTGTCACAAACATCTGATGTAAACATCTCTGAAGCTAAACTTTTGTACATATTTAAGAATGCTGCTTATCAGTTGAAAAAGGATGCCTAATTTTTATGTTTTTCAAATATAATTTTTCTAGTTTGTTCTTTTTATCCTTGGTTATTTTGCTTTTGGTGTTTCTGTAACTCGTTTTAATTAATGTACCAAAGTTGGAAATGTTTTTTGTCCAAGCTTATCAACTGTTTTGTTATTTTATAACCTTAGAATATTGGAACTATTTTCCTCACTTATGATTATGTAAGTATTCATCAAGAATATAATTTTTTAGTAATATCATGGTTCCATTTTTTTAATTATTTAAATGTTTAATCTACCCAGGATTTATTTTGCTGTATAGAATTAAGTGGAGTCCTGGCTTTCTATGTATCAATAAAAGCACTTACTATCTTTAATTTTCACACTGATTTCAAATGCAGCTTTTAACAAGTGGTGTGTGTTTGTACATGCACATACACATTTGTATTCGTATAAATATATATCTGCTTTTAGAATTTCTATGTTCTGTTTCTCCATTTCTTCTTGTGCCAACTTTATATCATTTAATTGTCATAGTTTTATCATTGTGTGTGTGTGTGTATATATGGCACATGTCTCACCTCATTACTATTCATTCTCAAATTTGTCTTCATTATTTTCTTCTTGTTTTTCATCTTGGAGATGAACAGTTAAATGAAAAAATTGAAAAGGTTTTCATTTAGCTATTATATTTGAGAAAATTGATATTTTTACAACATAAGATTATACCATATCTTTTGATTTCTTCCAGTTCTCAGATTAAGTTTTTCTTCATATAGTGTTTTTATAAGTTAATTTTATTTCTTTTTTGGTATGATGTCTTTTAAAATTTTTTTCTTAATATTTAATTGTTATTATATACTATCCACAGACCTGTGAATATATGCAAGTGTTTTACAGGTATCAGGAGTCTGAATCCAGAGTCAAACTCTTACCAGCTATAATAAAATTTATGTTGCCTTTCTTCACTCTTGTATAGCTCTACAGCACTGTAGACCAGCTTTCTCTAAATAGCAAAAATTTAACCAGCAACAGTTTTCACTACTATTTCAACTCAAAAACACAAAAGCAGGAACAAAAAACAAACAAAAAGCCTAAGCATAGTTTCTAGATGTATGAACAAGTTACTGCCTCAGATTTTTCATCTAGAAAGGGGCTTTTAAAAAGTACATAACTCTCAGCATTTTGTTGTGAAGATTAAAAAGATCATCAAGCAAAGCATATACAGTGGCATGGCAATAATTGTTAATTTTGTCACTGATATCTTCATTAATATTTTTAGGAAAGCCATAGACCATTTACATTGTCTATTGAATTGTCCATTTGAATTAATTAAATGTTTTATTTCAAAAGGTAGAAATCCAACTCTCATGATCTTCAATCCAAAATTCCTGGAGAACGGGATCAATAGCAGCTTTAGTAAGATATTAATGTATTATGTCCAGATGAGAAAGATCATAAATCAACCTAGTAGCTGTTATCATAACCATATTCTATAGGCTTTTAAAATTTATATATGTAATTTATACACATAATGTATGAACAATATATTTATTATTTTCAGATGTTTTTACACATTTTTACTTGCAGCTGTTTGGGCAACTCATACATGTAGATATGGAGAGTTCTCAATAGCATTATCAGATAAAATGAAATTGTAAATTCAATTTTCTTTTTGAAGGGAAAGATATTTAGAAGCATAGCTTTCTAAAACTTTTAAGTCATTTAAAAATAATTACTTGTGGGCACCTGGGTGGCTCAGTTGGTTAAGCAACTGCCTTCGGCTCAGGTCATGATCCTGGAGTCCCGGGATCGAGTCCCACATCCGGCTCCCTGCTCAGCAGGGAGTCTGCTTCTCCCTCTGACCCTACCCCCTCTTGTGTTCTCTCTCTCATTCTCTCTCTCTCTCTCAAATAAATAAATAAAATCTTTAAAAAAAATAAAATAAAATAATTACTTGTAATTTCAAATTTTATTGGATTTCTGTCAGAGATTTTGTCTACAGTTTCAATTTCTGAAAATGTACTGAGATATTGTGGCATGATTAATTAGTTTCCAGTGTTCCATCTACAAATATATATATTTTTAAAAATTGTTAATTTACATTTTTAATGTAAATTATCCTTCTATCTTCTCCCTTTGAAGGAAGTGTCACCATTTTTAACCTGATAACATCTGCTTTAAATGGCCATTCACTAACTTACACAGAAAATGGCCATTATAAGCTGTATTACTTGCACTTCATGACAACTAAACCTATAAGCTTTTTGTGCTTGTATAAAAGGTAATAATAAATGGCTATAAGTTTTGAGTCCTCAAAATTTGTCAGACATTTTGTTAATCCCCACACATATTTCTTCTAACAACAGTTTGAAGTCCATATATATAATCACCATTTCACAAGTGGGGTAACCACAATTTATAGAAATTAAGTAACTAAGTACCAGATCGTTTATTGGAAATTAGTCTGACAATAAATTCCATAATCCTATCCATAATAAAAATACAATTTAATGTCAACAAGTCAAATATAACCATAATAAAGTAGTAAAACTCAGTATTATGAGTAATAATGTACACTAGTTCCATAATTTTAACCAGGATGTTTATATTCATCCCCCGTCTAGAAATACAGCTTGCGGCTCAGAAAACAAAAAAGAAAACCATATAGTAGCTAATTCTATATTCTGTCTTTTCCAAAAATGAAACTAGAAAATTGAAAATAGATGAATTTGCCCAGGGAAAAATACTATTGATATCCTGGTCTAATTTTAGTATTTTTTTTCACCATAAGTTTTTTGTCACTATGAGGTCTAAAATTACAAATCCTGGGGTGAAGAATTCCAGTTCCTCAAGAATATGCCTGTTTTCCTCAAATAGTTTTCCAGTTGGTGGTCTTTAAAAAATCACTGTAAATTATTCAATATTATATGATTTAATATTTCAGTGATTTTATGATTTAATATTTTGAGCAGTTAAAAGTTATGGATAGTAGTTAATCAATTAATAAACTGTCGAAGTGCTTTTAGACAGATACTGACATTCTAAAGTTGGCTGTCCAGTCATAAATAATGCTTGTCTAGTTCACTCTTCTATGCTACCCTGCATTTTTTGTTTCTGTCTCTACTTTTTCTCTCTTGCTCTCATTCTTCCTTTTACCTCTTCTCCTTCTATTCTTCCTTAATTGGAATTCTAAGGAAATGAAGTATATAGTTATAGTTTGATGTCATCACTGAGTAAAGTGTTATGTCTTCTATTACTTATTTAAAAAAAATTAAGTGGATGTTGGTACTTCCCTTTACAAAAGGAATTCAAAAAAAGGAGGTATCAATAGATGGCATTTTCTGAAAAACACTGGTTTTCTGCAACTCTAAATCTAGCCCTCATCTACATCAATGAATAACTCATTAATACTCATTTTCTTATACCCTCCCTTTTTGTATTTTAAGTCTATTTTGATGCAAATTCATTCTATCTTGACTAAATTTTAGCAAAGAATTTTTGTGCTCTTCAGAATTCTTCCAACTGTTTCTCCTGCGCTGTAGATGAAAATCATGTATTTTCACCATTATAGTCATCAAATTCTTTTCCTTTATGTATAGATCACTTCCAGCTTGACATAGGTAACTGCTGAAAAGGAGTACAGCATACAAAATTTCTTTTTATAAGGCTCCAATTGGTGATACAATTGCTTCCCTGTTTCAAGACCTTTATGATTCCAGGTTTGCTCCTCTTCTTTTCCTGTATCATTGAAAGGTATCTTTCCTTGTAAAAATTGTTTACAGTCAGCCTCAGGAGATGCTCTAATAATTTTTAATACTAAAGGTACTGCCTGTAGACACTGTTCCACGGGTAACAAAGTACAAGGTAAGCTTCCATTGTTATGTGAAAAAATATTTTTTTACTCTCCTTTATTTTTTTTCCCTCAAATGCACTACAAATTTCCTTTATATCACATCATGATAGAGCAGCTTCTTTAATGCAGTTGACGGAATGAAAATGCAAATCTTTTATGTCTAAAGATAGCTTTTGCCTAAATTCAGCTAAGGTAGTAATTATTAAATAATACTTTAGAGATTTTAAATTAAAATATTTTAATACATATACTTCTATTTTATTTTGTCATTGTAACTGCATTGGTCATTTCAGACATCATAGTAAAACATTAAAATTACAGAACTTTTGAAACATTTTCTTATATACTTTTAATAGTAGGTCTTTATTGTAATGCTATTTCCACACCCAGAAATTCTGCCTATATATTTTTTAAGATTTTATTTATTTGAGAGAGAGAGAGAGAGAGAGAGCGTGCACGTGAGCATAAGCTGGGGGAGGGGCAGAGGGACAGGGAGAAACAGACTCCCCGCTGAGTGGGAGCTGAACACAGAGCTAGATCCTAGGACCCTGGGATCATGACCTAAGCCAAATTCAGATGCTTAACTGACTGATCCACCCAGGTACCCCAGAAATTCTGCCTTTTAGAAATGATTTTATATTTTTAACCAAAGCTTAATCCAGGCATAATATGGAAACCTGTATGAATGCTGTTTAAGTTTAAAAATTAATTGAATAACTTTATTAGGTATATCACTAAAATTCCAAGATAAAGATATATAAGGTGATTTTTTTTAACTTACTTATTTCTACTTTTTTCTGGTGGAATTGTTTTTATTGGCGAATACGTCAAATTATTCAGTAGAGTAAAATAGATATATATATTTATATAACATATATATTACATAAAGCTGTGAACCTCATTTTTCTTTCTACAATACATATTTTTATTTTTGTGCTACTACATAGGTAACATAAACTTCAGATTAAGCATAATTCCTTGCTCACTACTTGTAACTTTATCCTTTTCTGCTAACTGAATTGTAACATACCAGAGTGTATGATTATGCATACCCATTTGAGTTGTTCTAGGATATCATATAAATATTTGGGGGACATTAAAGTCACTCAATTACTTATTCTAAAGCTCTTTCAGAACTAAATCACTTCCCCACAATCAACTGAACAGGTTATTGGACACCAGTTGAAAATCCCCTACGAAATTGAACAAATTGGAGCTATTTGTAGTTTTGTTTGCTGATATTCAGATTGGTAGTGGTAGATGTCTTTCAGGAATTCTTTGAAGTGGCAGTGTACCATGGCAGAAATAGATTGCTCATTTGCTTGATGGATGGGCATAGAAAAGCAAGCAGTGTATGGAAGATTTCCCCAAAGGTGGCTGCTTCTTATGGCCATGGAGTGTGAATGGTGGAATCACTTTGTCTGACTGTTAAGTGACTTGGCTGCTAAATTGGAAGCAATAATAACTAATGCTGGGCAAGAGATTCAGAGATGCCATGCACTGTCTGCTTTTGCTCTCTTAACCAAGAAAGAACCCACTGCACCAAACTTACATTTCTGTGATTTAAATCTACATTTCTATAATGACAATATGGCATATATTAAGTCTCCTCAAAAGTGCAAAGTTTTCTATTAAATGTCTAATAATGAACATCTCCATACCATAATGATAGTTTGATGTTCTCCTATTTAGTTTGGCTTCATGCTAAAAGCTTTCAAGTCATTTTTTTTATGAAAGTTCTGGCACAAATCTATAATGATTCTGAGTTACTGACCTTAAGCAAGCAATGTTCTTCATGAGAGCAATTTAATGTACTAGTCATAGTAGTGATATCACTTGGCTCAGGTGTGTTTGCTTGGAATATGCAGACTCCACTTTGGATTCAAACAAACTGATTATAATATAGATCTGCACCATCAGATCATAGTTTCTCAGGAACTATGGCAATGTGTGCTTTATACTGCACAAATGGAATTATCAGGTTATCATTATGTCTGTCTCTTTTAAATTTGAAACATTAGAAAGAAAAACTCTGTCTTCTCACCCAATTCTAGCCAACATTTGATTTAGCAGTCTTAGATCTCTTGGGATGAAAAGATTTTAAAACTTTATTAATTATACAAAATAATTTATAATATTTTCTATTTCAATTAGTTAATTTCCCCAAAAGCATCTAAAATTCTACCCTATTACACAACCTTCCCTTTTTCTGCTGATGAGTTATTTAGTCAATACATTTCTATCACCACCCTCTAAAAATGAATCATTGCTTAGTATTTGCCCTGAAGCAATTTGTGCACACCTCATAATACCATATATTTTATTGAATAGATGGTCGTTGGATTTCCTAGTACTCAAATTATGCATATGCCTACATTTTAGGCACTAAAGTACTGGTAATTTATTGGTATAATTTTAGTTAGTTAGATCTTATACATGACAGCTCTGTGTATTTGAGAGTAGGAAACACACTGATAGTTAACTTTATTTACAGTTAATGTATTCCAATCAGTCTAGTAATGGAAGTCTGTAATACCTCACCTATATGTATCAACAAGAGATGATGATACTAGATTTTATACTTTATTAAATAATAGACTATTTAAGCAAATAGTGTCCTATAAAGAGAGAAAAAACACGGTTCTTTAAAAATGTACTTTGTGAGGAAATGGAACAAAGATCTCTTTTGAATACCTATAAATTTTAAGAGAAAGCGTACTGGGCATAAGAAAATTAATGCTGTTTACTTTAGGGTAGTGTGTGTGTGTGTGTGTGTGTGTGTGTGTGCACGTGCGCACGCGCGCATGCACGCCTGTGCCTGACTCTCTGAAAAATTAACCAGGTTCATACCCATTATTATGTAGATAGTTTACTGTTGAATTTAAAATCCACTTGTTGAAATACAAAGAGACATATTTTTATTTTGTGTTTTATTGCAAACTATCCTGTGGAACTTCAACTTACAAAACTCTTAAGTCTAATGTGTGAAATCAATGAAGTCTAAATTGTCAGATAAAATTATATACAGGCTGGAGAATTCAAATTAAATTAAGGTAAATGTAAACTCTTGAATGGAGAGGAAAATGCCTTCAATATCTTTGTAGTCTTCTGTTCCTGAAATATTTACTACTATATTATTACTATTATGTGTTATACATAATAAGCATTAATAAATATTTCAGGAACAGATTTCATTTAGGATAAAATTATGTGTTTTTTTCTTCATAATAGACCATGAAATAATAAAGCTACATGGAAAGTTTAGAACAATTAGCTGAATATGCCATAAAAACAAACTATTTGAAGAAGTTTTGAGTAACATATATACCCTTGGTATACATATTTCATACAGGAAATGGGATCACAGATCTCTGCTCCAATTCATTTTCTCAAAACAGGAAATAAGTCCATATCCTCTTGACCTGAGAAGCCAGATCCATTATCTACCAGTTATTGTCCCAAATATATATTCTCTACTTCTTTTTGGTCTTGGTGAATTATTGTATAGCATGAAGACAAACACTGATTAATTCTTTTAAGAAGACTTTCTCAAAAATCTTCCCAATTCCACCTCTATAACATTTCTGTTACATAACTGTAAAATGAACAATGTCCACCTGTGCTATTTTTTAAAGACATGCAGAATGACAGGGGATGAATTAGACGAAATGCTTTTGAATCATTTAACTACTTCAGAACTCAGGTCTATGAGTGATAGAAGGCCAATTCCAATTAGTACCTAACGCAGACTTCTCCTGAATCTTTTCAGCTGACTTACTCATAAAGGAGAGTAGTTAAAGGGAAATAATGGGCCAGATTTTCACCATTGAAAAAGAGAGTGCCTTGTATCTGGGCCAAGCATTTGCTTTGAGACTGTTGGTAACTTGCCACTCCATAAGGTGGGAAAGGTAATCCCTGCCAAGAAATGGTCAAAGCATTATGTTACAAACCTCCCACTGGAAAGAGTTAGAATCAATGAGAGATTGGCCTTAGGGCTAAGGATTACTCTCATCCTTCATATTCATACAACTCAATTATACAGAACCCTTCTTTATTTAGCTCTGTCTGACATTAAACATAGATCTTGAAAACTTTAATCTTTAGGCATGATAGGAAGGGGCAGTCAAATAAACATTCAGCCCAACTAAAGTATTTGACAGAGTCAGAGACTTCATAGTCAGCAGGCAAGTTGCTCTGCCAAAAATCAAATGAATCAAAGAACTTGCCAAGGAGCCAGCTAGTGGGAAGGGAGTGTGCAGGCAGCCATCACAGAG
The DNA here is from genome assembly GCF_964656455.1 of Halichoerus grypus. Lineage (NCBI taxonomy): Eukaryota > Metazoa > Chordata > Mammalia > Carnivora > Phocidae > Halichoerus > Halichoerus grypus. The sequence continues at coordinate 74,773,853 of NC_135714.1, forward strand.
CCCAAGTCTGCTCCTAGAAAATCTGTTCAAGAGCTTGGCATCTGAGGATTAGCCTGGCAGCTGCCAAGTGTTTGGCCACAGCTGTTCGTTTGGGGGGATAAGCTGAAGTACACAAGAGTGAAAGGGAAAAGTGGTCAAAAACGCAGCAATGCCAAATAGATCTGAATGCAAAGTGATTTGTTTTCTTGCTGTTGTAATATTCAACCACTTTTGATGGAGGAGGTTAGGCTTTTCTGAGTTGTTATGATGCACCATTGGAAAATGATAAGCCAATGCATATAACTGAAGTGAATTCTGCAATGCTGTTTGAAAATATAATTGTTGATGTTTTGGCAAATCCAAAAATGTGTACCAGGCAAAGATAGTTTGAGTATCGTCTTTCTAGTCTTCCCGCCACAAAGGCACCAGCTGACTTAATGCCAACCTATAGCAATCCAAGGACCCCCTCACATGTGTTGCTTGCATTTTGCCTCCTAGATTAAGCTCCAAAAGATAAACCTTTTATGTCATCCATTTCCTCAACTCTAATCTTTCATAAACTTCATTGTCACACATCTATTTCCTGCTCCAAAATTGTTACAAAAGTAAAGTATGATATCATTATTGTTAAGGGGCTTATATTAGCAAAGGCATATGCTATTTCTAGGTCAAAGTAACACCCTTGAGTTTTGGGGGTAAATATAATAAAGTATGGAATTATTAAAAGTAGAAGAGTCACCTCTCCAATGTCTAAAACAATGAAGACCAAAATCAAGCTTCTTTTGAAAACCCTTAACAATATGTGGGAGCTTAAAATGTGTAGCAGCTTTTATCAGATTCTTACTGCCAGACATTCCTTCATTAGATACCATGTAGTCTGTTAATAATCTGACTACCTTGGAGACTTTAACGCTTGGGATTCTTCTCTTAAAATGTGGTGAAGGTAACTACTTAACTAAGGAGTTCAGGAAAATCTGAGTTAACAATAGGAAGATGAGATCCAAAGGCAGATATTATATATCAAGGACTGCCCACATGGACCATTCACAAGTAGCATAATCAGAAACCTTCCCATGATGTCTTGGGAAGAGAGTTACTCTTTTTGTTATAATGTTATTTGTGAGTATTTGAGTTAATACTTAAGGTCAGTGTTTATTTTTAATAGAAGTACATTTAATCAATGCCTGTTAGTTTGTGTCCATAATTTTTTAAACTATCCAAAAATCATCCAGTTAGATGCTTGCTCTTTTGGCTATTGTCAAAGGCAAGCTTACTTCTGAAGAACTGAAAATTTAAGTGGATGCAGTATTTGGGGAAGTTTAGATAGTCTAGAATGAGGAAGGGAGACCAAGCCCATGGGAAGCTTAAAATAATTGCAGTCTTCATCTCTTCAGTTCAAAAAACTGATAAAAAAAACTATGTACCCAGAATGCATCAAGCACTAGGAATACCAAGACAGATAAGGAACTTCCCTTCCATGGTATAATAAGTACCATTTTTGTTATAATTACAGTAAGAAGAAGAACCCTGCACAGATGAAAAGAAAGAAGAAAATTAAAAAGGAACAAAATTTTCTCCTTGTAAATAAAACTCTTAGGATTTGCCCTCAACAACTTTCCTGGATATCATAGAGCAGTGTTAGCTATAGTCATCATGTTGTACATTACATCTCTAATACTTATTTTTCTTATAACAGGAAGTTTGAACCTTTTGACCAGTTTCCTCCAATTTCCCCTCTTCCCCAATTTCTCCTTCTGGTAAACACAAGCTTGATCTATTTTTCTATGAGTTTGGATGGGTATCTTTGTTTTTTGTTTGTTTGTTTTGTTTTTAAGATTTCACATATAAGTGAAATCACACAGTATTCATCTTCTGATGTCTGACTTATTTCGCTTAGCATAATGTCTTCAAGATCCTTCCTTCCATGTCATTATAAATGGTAGAATTTACTTGTTTCTTATGGCTGATTATATGCCACAACTTCTTTATCTATTCATCCACTGATGAAAATTAGGTTGTTTCCATGTCTTTGCTATTGTAAATAATGCTGCTATAAACATGGGGGTGTAGATACCTTTTTGAGTTAGTGTTTACATTTCTTTTGGATATAGTCCCAGAAGTAGAATTGCTGAATCATGTGGTAGTTCTATTTTTAATATTTTGATGATCCTCCATACTGTTTTCCATAGTGGCTATACCAATTTGCAATTGCACCAACATTGCACAAGAGTTTCATTTTTCCACCTCCACACCAGAATTTGTTCTCTTTGTCTTTTGGATGATGGCCATTCTAACATGTCAGTTTGATATCTCATTGTCAGTTTGATTTGCATTTCCCTAATAACTAATGACGTTGATCATCTTTTCCTGTACCTATTAGTTTTTCATGTATCTTCTTTGGAGAAACTTTTATTCAGGTCCTTTGTTCATTTTTTAGTGTGGTTTTTTTTGTTTGTTTGTTTTGGCTTGGCATTTTGTGCTCTCGACTTGTATGAGATCTTTATATATTTTGAATATTAACCCCTTATCAGCTACATCATTTGCAAATATTTTTTCTCAGGTTGTCTTTTCACTTTGTTGATGGTTTCTGTTGCTGTGCAAACCTTTTTTTTAGTTTGATGTAGTCCCACTTGTTTATTTTGGTTTTCTTGCTTGTGCTTTAGATGTCATATCTAAAAATGCATTACCAAATCCATGTCAGGGAGCTTTACTCCTACTTTATTCTATGGCTTTCATGTTTTCAGGTCTTACATATTTAAGTCTTTAATCTGTTTCAAGTTAATTTTTGTGAGTGTTATAAGATATGGGTCCAGTTTTATTCTTTTACATATAAATATCCAATTATCCTAGCACCATTATTGAAGGGATTATCTTTTCTCCATCCTATGTCACCATCTTGGTGATGTCATTCTTGCAAAGCATTTTTAAGTGTAGTATCCCATTTGATGCTTATAGATATCCAGCAATGTGGATATTATTTCCATTTATTCTGACACCAAATTCTATAGATCTATTTTATTGATGAACATGCATTATAAATTTTATTCGGCCTTAATACAATAGTGGCATACAAAAAGGGTTTTTATGGTAGTAATTTAGATGTCTTGTTCTCAATTTGGTTGTAATTCTGCATCTAAAAGTATTTCTTTTGATGTCACATTAATGTTCAGCTCTCAATTTATTCAACATTTTAAAAGCAGCAATATTTGGGAAAAAAATTTTCTATGATATTCTTTTTTTCTCTTTCTTTGTCTCTCTCTCTTCTTCTTCTCCTCTCACTTTCTCTATCACTCTCTCTTCCCCCTCCCTCACCCCTTCCCTTTTTCTCCCTATCATATTTTTTTTTAATCAAGCATTTGACATTTACTTAAGTACTCTGAAATATTCATCTGTTGGGGGGAGATTAGAAGTAGTTACAGAACTGGGGCACCTGGGTGCCTCAGTCATTTAAACATATGACTCTTGATTTCAGCTCAGGTCATGATCTCAGGGTCATGAGATCGAGCTCCATGTGGGGCTCCCTCCTCAGTGGGGAGTCTTCTTGAATTCTCTCCTCTTTTTCTGCCCCTCATTTTGCAAGCATGTTCCCTCTCTCTCTCAAATAAATAAATCTTTTTTAAAAAAAGTTGTTACATATCTAAAACACAGTAAAAGTTGGGGTAATATTCCACTTCTGGCATACAAAGTAGGACTTCAAAGTAGGAAAATGGAATATTATCTTGAGAAAGGAATGCCAAACCACTCTCTATTTTTTTTTCAATTTATCAAAGTTCAAGCCTCGAGAATCTGGTTCATAGAGTTCTTCCAGAAAAATAACTTGTTTGCCTCTAATAACAAATCAAGGAAACCTACTGCTCAATGGTAGAGGCAGGTAAAGAAATATGATATAAGCTGTGATCATTACAAATATCAACGACTGTTATAGCACACACTCTAGTTATTTAGAATAGACATTGGCCATACAACAGTAGCAGTTTTACTATCTCCTAATAAGTCAAAATTAACCTTTTGTTTCTGGGTAATGGAGATGTCTAGTGAGAGTCCACAGAGAGGACTGGTTGATTGGGTGCTTGGCAATATTGGGGATTTCAGAGCAACGGACTTACCAAACTGCATGACATTATTTCAATATTTTACCAACTGGTTTGATCTTAATGTTGTGTACTATTTGAAGTAAGAAAATAAATAATACATAATAAATGAATCAGATAACTCACTGTTTGGGCAAAAATAAAAACAAAATATAGAAACACATAAGAGAGACTAATCAAGAGTTATTTTAGATTTGAGACTCTCTGAGTTGGTAACATTTGAATTGAAATCTTGATGATATGGAAAGAGCACTGGGAAAGTATGAGGAAGAATATTCTAGGTGATATAACCAGCAAACACACTATGTGATTTTAAAATAAAATCAGCAAATATATTCATATGCCTATAAACACTTAGCAACTAATATGAAAATATTATATAATTAAGATGATGGAGTGAAAGAAATGGGTAACAGCTAGGAGAATAAGGAGTGCTATCAACAACAGAAAGCTTAGGGAATTACAGTTAAAAGTATAAAACACTATGGAATTTGAAGGCAAGCTCTTAATTTCTCAATGAGGTGTCATTAATTATAATAAAAAATAGGATTAGGATTCCAGTATTGTGGGTGAATCAGATGCCCAGTTTCCGAGGTGCCAAGTATGAGCCTTTTAAAATACAAGTATGTTCAACTATGAGATTAAGTATTTGCAACCATTTGGTTCATAACCTCTTGTATCTATGCTCTTGAGTATTTTTCTATGACAATGGATCTGAGTTTGGCCATGCAGTTCGCTTTGGCCAAGCCAATGTGATGCAAGCATAGACTTTTAAAATTTCTTGCATATTGGGGCTTACTTCTCTTGATGCTTTGGAAACCTGAGATCAGTATATGGAGAAGTTCAGGTAGGCTACCTTCACTGAAAGTGAAGAAACCACTTAGAGCAAAGAGGCCCAACAAAGACCCCCAAGGGCCTACCCACCACAGGCTCTACTTGAGCAAGTCCAGCCAAGAAGAACCGCTCAGTCAGTGTACTGAATCATGAGAAATATAATGTTTGCTATCATAAATTACTAGGTTTTGTGGCAGTTTTAATACAGCAAAAATTCACTAATACTGGGCCAAAAGAGGGGGGAAATGTGTGAGTAGCAAGCATCTGACATAAAAGTGAAGTATATTGTGAAAAAAATAAAAATAGTCAGAAGCCTGGATCCTTAGATAGTAACTATAACAAGAAAAACTGCCAAGAAATTTAATTCACCTCAATTCCAATTTAAGAAAAATAAAATAAGGAGTATGAGTTCTGTGCCAGATATGGTGTTAAGTGCTAGAGTATAAAAACAAATGTCCCTCCCCTGAAACAGTTCAGAGATTCAAGATGTAGCAGGTGGGATGGGGTGGGGTGGTAAGTCCTGTGTTGTTAATGAATCATTTTAGCCTCATGTCAGTTTGCAGGGACCAGGAGTCCCCAACTCTAAGTTTTGAAAAACTATGAAGAAAACCACATTTTTCTTTTCTCCTCTAAAAATAACTTTTTGTCTCATAAATTAGTTATACTTTATTAGTATATATACAAATATTTTAAAATATTAAAAATATATTCCTCTTCACAGATTTTAGGAAAAGACAATTTTTAGGAGTGATTATGAGTGATTTTAGAGTGTAATGACTGAAGGTATTATACCTATGACTTACAGGTGTACTAACCCTCCTTCCACTGTTCTGTCTCCTGCCCACACATTTGCCCTGTACAGTACAAGACTGACCCAGAGAATGAGTACATCTTCCTCATTTACTCAGTCTTATAAAGTAGACAGTAGAACCAAATAAAAAGACTATAAAAGGAAATATACTTTATAAAGAATATAAACTGGCAATATTTTTACCTTTTTTTTTAAACAATTTTTTACCATTCTCTTCCACACAAAAAATAAACTCATACTTCTTGGACATGTTCTTCTCTACACAAAAATCCAAACAGATCCCTCTTTGAAGTCCTACAAAGGCATGTCAGGATCTGGGATCACTTAAAATCAGAAGAAGGGAAACAAGGAACCCCTCTTTCCCACAGATTTTTACTTTCCTCCTCTGTGGTTGCAGCTACTCAAATGGAGGCACCACTATGAGTACTTAATACTATTCCCTTTCCATATCTTACATTCCCTTCTTATACTCTCCATCTCTTCCCAAGTTATCATTTGCAGATAGTTTCTCTTATTTAGGAGTTTTTCTTTAAACAAAGGTCTTGTTTATGTCATAGCAGTAGGTTTTTATTTTGATGGATTAAATACACTGTAGGAATTTGAGTTTCTCATATAATTCAATAAGAAGAGATTAGGCTTGTACACATGTATTCCTATTTCCCTAGCCACATTTCTCTGTGGAATGCAACTGTTTGTGTATTCTTGTTATATTTTCAGGCTCATGAGAATTCATGATCTCTCCTGAAGATTGGGCTAAAAAGCAAAGATTAACTCAAATGTTTTGGCATAGAATATTTTGAAATGAACAATCCTATAGGATGGAGAAGAAAGATATTGCTAATAAAGATGATCTGCAGGCATTTTTATAAATAAATGAATTCTAAATGTGCTGCCTCTCTGTCTTTTCTCCCTGTCTCATTGCGTATTCCTATCAAGTTCACAGAATCAGAATATCACCAAGATGCTCTAAGCTCTTCAGTGTGATGAGTCATTAAATCCTATATTTCTTCAATTTCATTATAAATATTAAAAGTCATTTCCATATCACTCTTCCCACCCATTCCCTTTTTTTTCAAGGATCATTGTTTTTTTAAAAATGTGCACAAAAAATTTGACGTAAAACACTCTTATTAATATCTATGCTATTCACAACTTTTTACCCAGGGCCTACCATCATGCCCAGCATATAACAGACCATTAATAAATCCTTGTTAATGATGATATCATCCTGGGTAGCCTGGGAGGATGGTAGAGTAGGAGGATCCTAGGCTCACTTCATCCCACATATACACCTAGATAACACACACATCAGTGTAACTAGCCCAGAAAATAAACCAAAGACTGGCAGAGCATACTCTACAGTTAATCATAGAGAGGATGCCACATCAAAAAGAATAGTAGGGGCAGAGTCCTGTTTGGGAACCAAACTAACTTTCAAGACTAACCACGTGCAGAAGGGACACTATAGACATAAAGGAGGGAGAGGAACAGACCCCACACCAAACACCCCAAACACAGGGGACCTACCTAGGAAGATGAGTTCCCACAACGTTTGGGTTTGAAAACCAGAGGGGCTTAAACTACATGAGTTTTACAATCAGCAGGGCTTACCACTAGGAACTTTAAAACTCAGTGGGCTTGGGGTACCTGGGTAGCTAGCTCAGTCAGTTAAGCATCTGATTCTTGATTTTGGCTCAGATCATGATCTCAGGATCAATCTAGCCCCATGCTGGGCTCCATGCTGAACGTGGAGCTGCCTGAGGGTTCTAGAGGGGAGGGGGGTGGGAGGATGGGTTAGCCTGGTGATGGGTATTAAAGAGGGCACGTTCTGCATGGAGCACTGGGTGTTACATGCAAACAATGAATCATGGAACACTACATAAAAAACTAATGATGTAATGTATGGTGATTAACAGAACAATAAAAAAATTCAAAAAACAATCTCTCTCTTCCTCTCCCTCTGACCCTCCCCACCACTTGCGCGCACACACACACACACAGACACACACATGCACGCTCTCTCTCTCTCTAAAAAAAAAAAAAAGGGGGGGCGGAGCAAGATGGCAGAGGAGTAGGAGACCTGGACTTCGTCTCCTCTCAGGAATTCAGCTGGATAGGGATCAAACCAATCTGAACACCTACGAACTCAACAGGAGATCGAAGAAAAGAATGGCAGCAACTCTCTGAACAGAAAAGCGACCACTTTCTGGAAGGTAGGACGTGCGGAGAAGTGAATCCGAGGCGATATTCGGGAGGATAGACGGCGGGGGAGGGGGCCTCCGTCTGCCGCTTCTGGCAAGTGATAGAGCCGCGGAGCACAAAATCGGAACTTTTAGAAGTCGGATCCGCTGAGGGACGTCACTCTGGTGGCGAAGTGGGGGGTGAAATGCTCGTGGGACAGTGTGGTCTCAGGACCCTCAGGGTCACAGAAAGACCGGGGGTGCCTGAGTGCGGCAGAGCTCCCAGGTATCGGAGCAGGGAAGCTGGCTGCAGAGACGGAGCCCAGGCGCGGGCTCTCAGCTCGGGGTTGCCATAAACCGTGATCCGCGGCACAGTCGGGCCACTGCTCCTCCAGCAGGGATCCAACAAGCGGCAGATCCAGGGAGACTCACCTTCTTCCCCCGGGAGGAGTGGCGCGGGAGCGCACTGCGGGGATCTGCTGGGTTTGGAGACTCCACACGGGGTTGGGTGCCAGAGATAGAAACGCGCGGTCACAGGCCGGGTGAACACGGAGTGTGGCCGGAGACCAGGGAGACGGGAGTGACTGGTGGCTTTTCTCTGGGGGCGCACTGAGGAGCGGGGCCTGAGTTCTCGGCTCCTCCGGGGCGGAGATTGGGAGGCCGCCATTTTCACTCTCGGCCTCCAAAGCTGTAGGGAAAGCTTGAAGGGAACAAAAGCTCCGGAGAGCAAACCCAAGCAGATTACTTAGCCGGGACAGGGCAAGGGCGGGGCAATTCCGCCTCCCGCAAAGACTTTTGGAAACCACAGCAACAGGCCCCTCCCCCAGAAGATCAGCGAGAACAGCCAGCCAAGACCAAATCTACCGATCAATGAGAACGGCAGAACTCCAGCGCTAGGGGAATAATGCACATAGAATTCATGGCTTTTTTACCATGATTCTTTAGTCTTTCAAAGTTAATTTTTTTTTTTTAAACGGTCTTTTTTTTTTTTAATTTTTCTTTTTCCCTTTTTCAACCAACATCTTATCAATCCCTTTTTTAAAAAAAACATTTTTAATTTTCATTTTTATTTTTCATTTTTAGAGTCATATTCTATCCCTTCATAGTAGTTACCCGTATTGTTGGCATATATATATAAGTTCTCTCCTTAAAATTTTGAGATAGTTTCTTCTAACAGATCAAAATATACCCTAAATCTCTATTGTATGGTTTTTTCTACTCCCCTGCCTGATCACATTCTCTCCCTTTTTTTTTCTTTTTTTTTAAATCCTCTTCTTTCTTTTTTCAAACAACTTCTTATCAATTCCTTTTATAAAATTTTTTATAATTTTCATCTTTACAGTCATATTCCATCCCTTCATCATATCAACCCTTATTTTTGTACATATATAAGTTTTTCTTTCTTTAAAATTTTGGGAGGCACTTTCATCTAACAGACCAAATACACCCAAAATCTAGTGTGTGGCACTGATCTATAATCCAGCCTGATCATATTTGATCACATTCTGGTTTTTTTTGTGGTTTTTTTTGGGTTTTGTTTGTTTTTATCTTTATCTTTTTCTTTTCCTTTTTTTTTTCTTTTTCTTTTTTCTCTCTTTCCCTTTCTTTTCCCACTGCTTCAGGTCTTTTCTGATTTGTTTAGAGTATATTTTCTGGGAACGTTGTCACCCTGTTAGCATTTTGTTCTCTCATTAATCTATTCTCCTCTGGACAAAATGACAAGACGGAAAAAATCACCTCAACCAAAAGAACAAGAGGTAGTACCGACTGCCAGGGACCTACTCAATATGGACATTAGTACGATGTCAGATCTAGAGTTCGGAATCATCACTTTAAAGATACTAGCTGGGCTTGAAAAAAGCATGGAAGTTATTAGAGAAACTCTTTCTGGAGAAGTAAAAGAACTAAAATCTAACCAAGTAGAAATCAAAAAGGCTATTAATGAGGTGCAATCAAATATGGGGGTGTTAACTGCTAGGATAAATGAGGCAGAAGAAAGAATCAGTGAGATAGAAGACCAAATGATGGAAAATAAAGAAGCTGAGAAAAAGAGAGATAAACAACTACTGGATCACGAGGGCAGAATTCAAGAGATAAGCGATACCATAAGATGAAACAACATTAGAATAATTGGGATCCCAGAAGAAGAAGAAAGAGAGAGCAGGGCAGAAGGTATAATGGAGCAAATTATAGCAGAGAACTTCCCTAATTTGGGGAAGGAAACAGGCATCAAAATCCAGGAAGCACAGAGAACCCCTCTCAAAATCAATAAAAATAGGTCAACACCCCAACATCTAATAGTAAAACTTACGAGTCTCAGAGACAAAGAGAAAATCCTGAAAGCAGCTCAGGAGAAGAGATATGTAACCTACAATGGTAGAAACATTAGATTGGCAACAGACCTATCCACAGAGACCTGGCAGGCCAGAAAGGACTGGCAGGATATATTCAGAGCACTAAATGAGAAAAATATGCAGCCAAGAATACTATATCCAGCTAGGCTGTCATTGAAAATAGAAGGAGAGATAAAAAGCTTTCAGGACAAACAAAAACTAAAGGAATTTGCAAACATGAAACCAGCCCTACAAGAAATCTTGAAAGGGGTCCTCTAAGCAAAGAGAGAGCCTGAAAGCAACATAGACCAAAAAGGAACACAGACAAGATACAGTAACAGTCACCTTACCAGGCAATACAATGGCACTAAATTCCTATCTTTCAATAGTTACCCTGAATGTAAATGGGCTAAATGCCCCAATAAAAAGACACAGGCTATCAGGTTGGATTAAAAAACAAGACCCATCAATATGCTGTCTGCAAGAGACTCATTTTAGACCCAAAGACACCCCCAGATTTAAAGTGAGGGGGTGGAAAACCATTTACCATGCTAATGGACACCAAAAGAAAGCTGGGGTGGCAATCCTTATATCAGACAAATTAGATTTTAAACCAAAGACTGTAATAAGAGATGAGGAAGGACACTATATCCTACTTAAATGGTCCATCTAACAAGAAGATCTAACAATTGTAAATATCTATGCCCCTAACATGGAGCAGCCAATTATATAAGGCAATCAATAACAAAAGCAAAGAAACACATTGACAACAATACAATAATAGTGGGGGACTTTAACACCCCCCTCACTGAAATGGACAGATCATCTAAGCAAAAGATCAACAAGGAAATAAAGACTTTAAATGACACACTGGACCAAATGGACTTCACAGACATATTCAGAACATTGCATCCCAAAGCAACAGAATACACATTCTTCTCTAGTGCCCATGGAACATTCTCCAGAATCGATCACATCCTAGGTCATAAATCAGGTCTCAACCGGTACCAAAAGATTGGGATCATTCCCTGCCTATTTTCAGACCACAATGCTTTGAAACTAGAACTCAATCACAAGAGGAAAGTCAGAAAGAACTCAAATACATGGAGGCTAAAGAGCATCCTACTAAAGAATGAATGGGTCAACCAGGAAATTAAAGAAGAATTAAAAAAACTCATGGAAACCAATGAAAATGAAAACACAACTATTCAAAATCTTTGGGATGAAGCAAAGGCAGTCCTAAGAGGAAAGTATATAGCAATACAAGCCTTTCTCAAGAAACAAGAAAGGTCTCAAGTACACAACCTAACCCTACACCTAAAGGAGCTGGAGAAAGAACAGCAAATAAAGCCTAAACCCAGCAGGAGAAGAGAAATAATAAAGATCAGAGCAGAAATCAATGAAATAGAAACCAAAAGAATAGTAGAACAGATCAACGAAACTAGGAGCTGGGTCTTTGAAAGAATTAACAAGATTGATAAACCCCTGGCCAGACTTATCAAAAAGAGAAGAGAAATGACCCAAATCAACAAAATCATGAGTGAAAGGGAGAGATCACAACCAACATCAAAGAAATACAAACAATTATAAGAACATATTATGAGCAACTTTATGCCAGCAAATTAGATAACCTGGAAGAAATGGATGCATTCCTAGAGATGTATCAACTACCAAAACTGAACCAGGAAGAAATAGAAAACCTGAACAGACCTATAACCACTAAGGAAATTGAAGCAGTCATCAAAAATCTCCCAAAAAACAAAAGCCCAGGGCCAGATGGCTTCCCAGGGGAATTCTACCAATCATTTCAAGAAGAATTAATACCTATTCTTCTGAAACTGTTCCAAAAAATAGAAATGGAAGGAAAACTTCCAAACTCATTTTATGAGGCCAGCATTACCTTGATCCCAAAACCAGACAAAGACCCCATCAAAAAGGAGAACTACAGACCAATATCCCTGATGAACATGGATGCAAAAATTCTCACCAAAATACTAGCCAATAGGATCCAATAGTACATTAAAAGGATTATTCACCACGACCAAGTCGGATTTATCCCTGGGCTGCAAGGTTGGTTCAACATCCGCAAATCAATCAACGTGATACAATACATTAACAAAAGAAAGAACAAGAATCATATGATCCTCTCAATAGATGCAGAAAAAGGATTTGACAAAGTACAGCCTCCTTTCTTGATCAAAACTCTTCAGAGTATAGGCATAGAGGGTACATACCTCAATATCATAAAAGCCATCTATGAAAAACCTACAGCAAATATCATTCTAAATGGGGAAAAAACTGAGAGATTTCCCCCTAAGGTCAGGAATGCGGCAGGGATGTCCACTATCACCACTGCTATTCAACATAGTATTAGAAGTCCTAGCCACAGCAATCAGACAACAAAAAGAAATAAAAGGCATCCAAATTGGCAAAGAAGAAGTCAAACTCTCACTCTTTGTAGATGATATGATACTTTATGTGGAAAACCCTAAAGACTCCACCCCAAAACTGCTAGAACTCATACAGGAATTCAGTAAAGTGGCAGGATATAAAATCAATGCACAGAAGTCAGTGGCATTCCTATACACCAACAACAAGACAGAAGAAAGAGAAATTAAGGAGTCGATCCCATTTACAATTGCACCCAAAACCATAAGATACCTAGGCATAAATCTAACCAAAGAGGCAAAGGATCTGTACTCAGAAAACTATAAAATACTCATGAAAGAAATTGAGGAAGACACAAAGAAATGGAAAAACGTTCCATGCTCATGGATTGGAAGAACAAATATTGTGAAGATGTCAATGCTACCTAGAGCAATCTACACATTCAATGCAAACCCCATCAAAATACCATCCACTTTTTTCAAAGAAATGGAACAAATAATCCTAAAATTTGTATGGAACCAGAAAAGACCCCGAATAGCCAGAGGAATGTTGAAAAAGAGAAGCAAAGCTGGCAGCATCACAATTCCGGACTTCCAGCTCTATTACAAAGCTGTCATCATCAAAACAGTATGGTACTGGCACAAAAACAGACACATAGATCAATGGAACAGAATAGAGAGCCCAGAAATGGACCCTCAACTCTATGGTCAACTAATCTTTGACAAAGCAGGAATGAATGTCCAATGGAAAAAAGACAGTCTCTTCAACAAATGGTGTTGGGAAAATTGGACAGCCACATGCAGAAGAATGAAACTGGACCATTTCCTTACACCACACAAAAATAGACTCCAAATGGTTGAAAGACCTCAATGTGAGACAGGAGTCCATCAAAATCCTAAAGGAGAACACAGGCAGCAACCTCTTCGACCTCAGCCACAGCAACTTCTTCCTAGAAACATCGCCAAAGGCAAGGGAAGCAAGGGCAAAAATGAACTACTGGGACTTCATCAAGATAAAATGCTTTTGCAAAGCAAAGGAAACAGTCAACAAAACCAAAAGACAACCGACAGAATGGGAGAAGATATTTGCAAATGACATATCAGATAAAGGGCTAGTATCCAAAATCTATAAAGAACTTATCAAACTCAACACCCAAAGAACAAAGAATCCAATCAAGAAATGTGCAGAAGACATGAACAGACATTTTTCCAAAGAAGACATCCAAATGGCCAACAGACACATGAAAAAGTGCTCAATATTGCTCGGCATCAGGGAAATCCAAATCAAAACCTCAATGAGATACCACCTCACACCAGTCAGAATGGCTAAAATTAACAAGTCAGGAAATGACAGATGTTGGCGGGGATGCGGAGAAAGGGGAACCCTCCTACACTGTTGGTGGGAATGTAAGCTGGTGCAGCCACTCTGGAAAACAGTATGGAGGTTCCTCAAAAAGTTGAAAATAGAGCTACCATATGATCCAGCAATTGCACTACTGGGTATTTACCCCTAAGATACAAAAGTAGGGATCCGAAAGGGTACGTGCACCCCGATGTTTATAGCAGCAATGTCCACAATAGCCAAACTGTGGAAAGAGCCAAGATGTCCATCGACAGATGAATGGATAAAGAAGATGTGGTGTATATATACAATGGAATATTACGCAGCCATCAAAAGGAATGAGATCTTGCCATTTGCAGTGACGTGGATGGAACTGGAGGGTATTATGCTGAGCGAAATAAGTCAAACAGAGAAAGACATGTATCATATGACCTCACTGATATGAGGAATTCTTAATCTCAGGAAACAAACTGAGGGTTGCTGGAGTGGGGGGTGGGGTGGGAGGGATGGGGTGACTGGGTGATAGACACTGGGGAGGGTATGTGCTCTGGTAAGCGCTGTGAATTGTGCAAGACTGTTGAATCTCAGATCTGTACCTCTGAAACAAATAATGCAATATATGTTAAGAAAAAAAAAAAGAAGAAGAAGATAGCAGGAGGGGAAGAATGAAGGGGGGGAAATCGGAGGGGTAGACGAACTATGAGAGATGATGGACTCTGAAAAACAAACTGAGGGTTCTAGAGGGGACGGGGGTGGGAGGATGGGTTAGCCTGGTGATGGGTATTGAGGAGGGCATGTTCTGCATGGAGCACTGGGTGTTATGCACAAACAATGAATCACGGAACACTACATCTAAAACTAATGATGTAATGTATGGGGATTAACATAACAATAAAAAAATCTTAAAAAAAAAATAAAAAATAAAAAAAATAAATTTAGTCATAGAAGAAGAAAGAAATTATCAGTGAAGTGTGGAACCAGACACTCAAATTAGCAGGGCTCAGGTTCCTATGTGAGTCTTATGGAGCAAAGAGAGAGTTGTAAATGAACTTTTAAGTAAAACTGAAGGAACTGTTCCAATAAGGTGACTAAGGCATTAGAGCATAAGCAACAACCCTATAGTAAAATGTAACAGAAAAATTAAGAGGGGAATGGCAAAAAGACATTCTTGTCTACCTCGGCAACAAATTACCGTGTTAACAGCTAAAGGGTCTAGTGTTTCATCTAGAAGACAAGATGGACACCTGGGTCCCAGCAAACTCCTGACGGGATAAGAGAACCTGATGAGTCCAGTGGTAGACACGAAACATCAGGTGGGCATAGTTCTATACAGAAAGAGACTTAGAATCAGGAAAAGAAGAAAGCATTACCAGAGGCCAAGTGATAGCTGATTAGCCACCTGAATTTGAATTTGAACATATGTGAAATACCTGCCTGGGACTCCTCAGAATACTTGGGAAGCATTTTTCCCAAGGGCCAAGAACATGTATAAATTATAAAATTTCAATAAAAATTAAATTTATGTTATTACTGTTAAAAAAAAAAAAAAAAAGAATCAGTGGGCTTAACTCGAGGAGAGCCAGACAGCTATAGAAAACAGTTCCTGTCCTTAAAGAGATAGCATTAAAAACAGCCCCTCCAAAAAACAGCATAGTAACAGCAGTTTGAAAAGGACCTGTGGTATACAGGAAGATTTATTTGCTTCATTTGCCAATCACAGTGACTGCACTGGAGGGGCAGGGATCTTTAGGGGACTTCTCCAAGGACAAAAGAGCTGGTAAGTGCCATTTCTCTCCCCCACTCCCCAGCATAGATACTGAGACATCCGTAGAACCAGTGTGAACGCTTGCCACCTAACTTGCTAACACTGTGTGCTTCCCACCATGATATCCTTGGGACTTACCCACTCAACCCAAAACACTCAGCAGGAGTCCATCCAAAATTGCACCTGAGGCCTCTGATTCTGCAAGAAGACAGTGGCCAGTACCACTCCAAAGTGATTCTTGCCATGGAGAGAGGGAAAGATAACCACACACAATGGTCTGGGGGCAGATATCTAATCTGGCTCTTGTCCCCGCTCACCAACAAAAACTTCACAGGGGGCTACACAAGGAAAGAGCACCATAGTTGGAAGTCACTGCAAATGCAACAGACAGATTGGGGGCAAACACTTGGTCTGATTGCAGAACCGCCCACCAATGACTCTCAGGGGACAACGCAAAAAAAGTGCCCTGCAGGTCAATGTGGCAGCAATTTCAGTAAATGAGCTGAGGGAAGATATCCGGTCTGATCCAACTGTAACCCCTTAATGGCACAGAGACTTTGCCCACAACAGGCAAAAAAGGCCACAACAACTGACTAGACTAAAGGCAAACAGGGTTTAACCACAACAGTAAGACAAATACAACACACATAAGAGATACCCCTGAAGTATCAGTTTTTGGTGAACAGGAAAAATTGCATTACAGAGCACAATAGGACCTCTTCTTCATAAGGCAATACTTTCAAAATCGGGACATGTACCTGACTTTCTTCTTTTTTTTAATTTTATTTTATTATGTTATGTTAATCACCATACATGACATCATTAGTTTTTGATGTAGTGTTCCACGATTCATTGTTTGCATATAACACCCAGTGCTCCATGCAGAATGTGCCCTCTTTAATACCCATCACCAAGCTAACCCATATGCCCACCCCCTCCCCTCTAGAACCCTCAGTTTGTTTCTCAGAGTCCATAGTCTCTCATGGTTCATCTCCCCCTCCGATTTCCCCCCTTTATTTTTCCCTTCCTACGATCTTCTTCTTTTTTTTTTAAACATATAATGTATTATTTGTTTCAGAGATACAGGTCTGTGATTCATCAGTCTTATACAATTCACAGCACTCACCATAGCACATACCCTCCCCAATGTCTATCACCCAGCCACCCCATCCCTCCCACACCCCACCACTCCAACAACCCTCAGTTTGTTTCCTGAGATTAAGAATTCCTCATATCAGTGAGATCATATGATACATGTCTTTCTCTGATTGACTAGAGGGTATTATGCTAAGTGTACCTGACTTTCTTAATAAACAGAAACACACAGAAAGTTAGACAAAATGAGGAGACAGAGAAATATGTCCCAAATGAAAGAACAGAACAAAATCACAGCAAAAGAGTTAAATGAAACAGAGATAAGCAATATGCCTGATAGAGAATTCAAGTAATGGTCATAAAGACACTTACTGGACTTGAGAAAACAGTGGAGGATCTCAGTGTAGCTTCAACAAAGAGATAGAAAATATAAAAAAGAATCAATCAGAAACTAAGAACTCAATAACTGAAATTAAAAATATACTAGATGCTAGATGGGGTATCTGGGTCACTCAGTTGGTTTAGTGGCTGATCTTGATTTTGGCTCAGGTTATGATCTTGGGGTCCTGGAATGGAGCCCCACATTGGGCTCCATGTTCAATGGGGAGTCTGCATCCAGATTCTCTCTCTCCCTCTGCCTCTCCCCCTGCTCACTCTCTCTCTCAAATAAATAAATGTTTTTTAAAAAATACACTAGATGGAAAAAAACAGCAGACTAGAGGAAGCAAAGATGGGTCAGTAAGTTGGAAGACAGAGTAATGAAAAGCAACCAAGATAAACAACAAAAAGACAAAAGAATAATAAAAATGAAAAGAGATTAAGGGAACTCAGTGACATCATCAAGTGTAAAAATATTTGCATTATAGGGATCCCAGAAGAAGAAAAGAAAGAAAAGGAAGCAGAACATTTATTTGAAGAAATAATAACTGAAAACTTCTTGAATCTGGGAAAAGAAACAGAAATCCAGATCCTGGAGGCACAGAGAGCCTCCCAAAAAATCAAACCAAAGAGGTCCACACCAAGACACATCACTCAGAATAGAAGGAGAGATAAAGAGTTTCCTCAACAAACAAAAGTTTAAGAAATTCAACACCACTAAACTTACAAGAAGGCAATTCTTTGAGTGGAACGGAAAGACCATAAGCAAGTAAGAAAAGTAGAAAAGGAAAAAAAAAATCACAGGTCCATATAAACATAATAAAAGTAGTAGATTGATCACTTATAAAATCAGTACAGAGGTTAAAGCACAAAAGTAATAAAATCAATTATATCTATATATAATGGTATAATACCATTTACATAAAATGTAGGGGGAGAGGAGTAAAAATTTAGTGTTTTTAGAATGGGTTCAAACTTAAGTAATTACCAACTTAACATAACCTGCTATATGCAGAAGATATTATATATAAACCTAATGGTAACCACAAATCAAAAACTGGTAATAGAAATGCAAAAAAATAAAAGGAAAGGAACCCAAGCATATCACTAAAGAAAAGCCATCAAACCACAAGAGAAGAAAGCGAGAAGAATAGAGAAGAACTATGAAAACTATAAAAAACATAAAACACTTAACAAAATAGCACTAAGTACACACCTATCAATAATTCCTTTGAATGTAAATGAACTAAACACTCCAATCAGAGGACACAGGGTGAATGAATGGATGAAATAACAAGACCCATATACATGCTGCCTACAAGAGATGCATTTCAGACCTAAAAACATGCAGATTGAAAGTGAAGGGATGGAAAAATATTTATCATGCAAATAGAAGTGAAAATAGGGGTGCCTGGGTAGCTCAGTTGGTTAAGCGACTGCCTTCTGCTCAGGTCATGATCCTGGAGTCCCAGGATCGAGTCCCACATTGGGCTCCCTGCTCAGCAGGGAGTCTGCTTCTCCCTCTGACACTCCCCCGTCTCATGCATGCTCTCTCTCTCTCTCTCATTCTCTCTCTCTCAAATAAATAAAATCTTTAAAAAAATAGAAGTGAAAATAAAGTTGGGATAATAATACTTAAGTTGGACAAAATAGACTTTAAAATGAAGACTGTAACAAGAGACAAAGAAGGACACTACATGATCATAGATGGAACAATCCAACAAGAAAATATAACAATTATAAATATTTATGCACCAAGGGAACTAATATATAAAGCAACTATTCACAAACATAAAAGGAGTCACTAGTAATACAATACAATACACCTCACTTAAGTCAATGGATAGATCATCCAGACAGAAAATCAACAAGGGAACGTCAACAATGACACATTGGACCAGATGGATCTAACAGATATATTAGAACATTCCATCCAAAAACAGTGGAATACACATTCTTTTCAAGAGTACATGGAACATTTTCCAGAATAGATCACTTGTTAGGCCACAAAACAATCTCAACAAATTCAAAAAGATTAAAATCCTATGATGCATCTTTTCTATCCACAAGAATATGAAACTAGAAATCAACCACAGGAAGAACCTGGAAAGAACACAAATACATGGAGATTAAATAAATGCTACTTAACAATGACTGGGTCAACCAAGAAATCAAAGAGGCAATAAAATTATACACAGAGACAAATGAAAATGAAAACGTAATGGCTCAAAATCTTTGGGATACAGCAAAACCTGTCCTAAGAAAAAAGATTATAGCAATACAGGCCTAAATCAAGAAGCAAGAAAAATCTCAAATAAACAACCTAACTTACATTTAACAAAGCTAGAAAGAGAAGAGCAATCAAAGCCCAATGCCAGTAGAAGGAAGGAAATGATAAAGATTAAAGCAGAAATAAATGGAAAAGACAGAAAACAATAGAACAGATCAATGAAACCAGAAACTGGTTCCTTGAAAAATATCAATAAAAATGATAAACCTATGTCAGACTTATCAAAGAGAGAGGACTCATAAATAAAATCAAAAATGAAAGATCAAAATAAAACTAGCACCACAGAAATACAAAGGATTATAAGAGAGTATAATGAAAATTTTTATGCCAACAAATTGGATAACTTGGAAGATATGGATAAATTCCTAGAAACCTATAACCTACCAAAACTTAAGCAGGAATGACTAGAAATTTGAACAAACCAAACCAATTAGTAGCAATGAAATGGAATCATTAATCAAAAAACTCCCAACAAACAGAAGTCCAGGACAAGACAGCTTCACAGGTGAACTCTACCAACTGTTTAAAGAAGAGTTAATACCTATTCTTTTCAAATTATTCCCAAAAATAGCAGAGGAAGGAAAGCTTCCAAATTCATTATATGAGGCCAGCATTACCTTAATACTAAAACCAGATAAAGACAGTACAAAAAAAAAAAAAAAAAAAGAAAGAAAGCTCAGGCCAATATCTCCGATGAATGTAAATGCAAAATCCTCGACAAAATATTAGCAAACCAAATCCAATAATATATTAAAAAAGTCATTCACCAATATCAAGTGGGATTTTTTCCAGGATGCAAGGATGACCCAATATTCACAAATCAATCAACGTGATACATCACATCAATAAGAGAAAGGATAAAAACCATATGACCATTTCAACAGATGCAGAAAAAGCATCTGAGGAAATACAACATCCGTTCATGATAAAAATCTTCAACAAAATGGGTTTGGAGGGAACATATCTCACCATAATAAAGGCATGTATGAAAAACCTACAGCTAACATAATACCCAATGGCAAAAAACTGAGAGCTTTTCCCCTAAGATCATGAACAAGACAAGGATGTCCACTCTCACCACTTTTATTCAACATAGCACTGGAAGTCCTAGCCAGAGCAATCAGACAAGCAAAACAAATAAAAAGGCATCAAATTGGTAAGGAAGAAGTAAAACTGTCACTATTTGTAGATGATACGATACTATATAGAGAAAACCCTAAAGACTCCACCAAAACTGCTAGAACTGATAATTAATTCAGTAAAATCACAGGATAAAAAATCAATATACACAGAAATCAGTTGCATTTCCATACACTAATAATGAAGTAGCAGAGAGAAATTAAGAAAAAAATCCCATTTATAATTGCACCAAAAAAAGAATAAAATACCTAGGAATAAATTTAACCAAGAAGGTGAAAGACCTGTACTCTCAAAACTATAAAATGTTGATGAGAGAAACTGAAGATGACACAAACAAATGGAAAGATATTCCATGCCCATTGATTGGGAGAAAATTGTTAAAATGTCCATATGACCCAATGCAATCTACAAATTTAAAGCAATTCCCATCAAAATAGCAACACCTTTTTTCACAGAACTGGAACAAACAATCCTAAAATTTGTATAGAACCACACAAGACCTCAAATAGCCAAAGAAATCTTGAAAAAAAGAAAAAAGCTGGGGATATCACAATCCCAGGTTTCAAGGTATACTACAAAGGTATAGAACCAAAACAGTATGGTACTAGACAGAAATAGACACATAGATCAATAGAACAGAATAGAGAGCCTAGAAATAAACCCATGCTTTTTTTTTAATTCTTTACTTAAATTCAGTGTAGTTAACATATACTGTATTATTAGTTTCAGGGGTAGAATTAATGACTCATCAGTTACATATAATACCCAGTGTTCATTACATCAAGTACCCTCCTTAATGCCCATCACCCAATTACCCCTTCCTCCCACCCACCTCCATTCCAGCAACCCTCAGTTTGTTTTCTAGAGTTCAGCATCTCTTATAGTTTGCCTCCCTCTCTATTTTCACACTTTTATGGTCAACTAATCTTTGACAAAGGAGGCAAGAATATACAGTGGGAAAAAGACAGTCTCTTCAACAAATGGTGCTGAGAAAACTGGACAACTACATGCAAAAGAATGAAACTGTATCACTTTCTAACACCATACACAAAAAAAACTCAAAATAGATTAAAGACCTAAATGTGCAACCTAAACCTATAAAAATCCTAGAAGAAAGCACAGGTGGTAATTTCTCTCACATTGGCCATAGCAACATTTTTCTAGACATGTCTCCATTGGCAAGGGAAACAAAAACAAAACTAGACTATTGAAAGTACACCAAAATAAAAAGCTTTTGTGCAACAAAGGAAACCATTATCAAAACAAAAAACAACCTGCTGAATGGGAGATGATATTTATAAAGGATATATCTGATAAGGGGTTACTATCTAAAATATGTAAAGAACTTACACAACTGAACACCAAAAAACAAATCATCCAATTTAAAAATCGGCAAAGGGCATGAATAGACATTTTTCCAAAAAAGACAGCCAAAAGATACATGAAAAGATGTTCAACATCACTAATTATCAAGGAAATGCAAATCAAAACCACAATGAGATGTCATCACGCACCTATCAGAATGGCTAAAATCAGAAAGACAAGAAATAAGAAATGTTGGTGAGGATGTAAACAAAAAGGAACACTCATGCACTCTTGGTAGGAATGCAAGCTAGTGCAGCCACTGTGGAAAACAGTATGGAGGTTCCTAAAAAAAATAAAAATAGAATTACCATATGATCTAGTAATTCTGCTACTGGGTATTTACCCAAAGATAATGAAAACTCTAATTTAAAAAGACATATGGACCCCTATGTTTATTACAGCATTATTTGTAATAGCCAAGATACTGAAGCAACTCAAGTTTCCATCCATAGATGAGTGGATAAAGAAGATGTGGTATATATAATATGTGGTATATATACATATGTATATATGTATTTATGTGTATGTACACACACACACACACACACACACACAGAGTTACTACTCAGCCATAAAAAAGAATAAAATCTTGTCATTTGCAATAACATAGATGGATCTAGAAGATATAATGCTAAGTGAAATAACTCAGTCAGAGGAAGACAAAAACCATGATTTTATTCATATGTGGAATTTAAGAAACAAAAAATGAACAAAGAAAAAAAGAGAAAATACAGAAATTATTAAATATAAAGAAGAGGGTTACCGGAGGTGGGTGGGAAGATGGGTGAAATGGATGAAGGGGATTAAGAGTATACTTATCTTGATGAGAACTGAGTAATGTATAGAATTGTTGAATCACTATATTGTACACCTGAAACTAATAAAACACTGTTAATTATACTTGAATAAAAAAATATAAGATCCTTTTTACAGTTTGAATCACCTATTTCTAGAAACAAACAAAAAGTCATATAAGTTCCAGTGGGACAAAGATTTTCAGTTGTAAGGAGCAAGGTCATTTACAATGGCTGCTTCTGTGCACATCTCAAGAGGTTTTCACACTGTGATCTTAGGAATACATCTCCTGTAATTGTGCATTGTACCATCTGCAGAGCTGCTCTGGCCACTCTGAAATTATTGTACCATAATTTAAAGTCTTTTAAAATCCAAAGCATGGTACTATTGTTTATTGTAGAGATTGTAGGGAATTGGGTTTTTTTTGTAAATATGCAAAATTATCTTCACAAATCTAAAGAAAAGATAAAATTTATGGAAGAACACAGACAGCAGGAAGAAAAGTAGGCCCTCGCTAAGGTCTGGGATTAAGAACTGTACGTTCTGAAACTAAGATTACTCTCCCTGTTTCTGTAATACTCTGGTTTCCCATTTTTCTTCCTTTCCACATATTAGTTTTATTAATTCTCTCTGCAGATTGCTTTTTTTTTTTTTTTTTTTTGGTTCTTTCTAGATCCAGTCCTCTATGCATTCCAGATAGTGCCAACATTCACTGGGAATTCTTTAATATAATTTCAAATTTCTGAAAGAAGGAACTGACTTAAGCTTGGATCAGGTGTCTACTTCAAATGTGGCCCAAAAGCAGGATCAAATAAGTCCATGGAATTCTAGTAGATAAAACAGAAAACTCAGTAAGAGAGATCCATGATGGGGCGCCTGGGTGGCTCAGTTGTTAAGCGTCTGCCTTCGGCTCAGGTCATGATCCCGGGGTCCTGGGATCGAGCCCTGCATCGGGCTCCCTGCTCTGCGGGAGGCCTGCTTCTCCCTCTCCCACTCCCCCTGCTTGTAGTCCCTCTCTCGCTGTGTCTCTCTCTGTCAAATAAATGAATAAAATCTTTAAAAAAAAAAAAAGAAAAGAAAGATCCATGATGGTGGAAAGAAAATTCTGGATAATGCCAAGAAACTAGAGATGGATAGATAGATGATAGGTAGGTAGGTAGGTAGGTAGATAGGTAGGTAGATAGACAGATGTATATCTAATTATATATAAATTTAAACTCATTTTTCCCCAAATATAAACCAACAACTTCTTATAACATGTGTATCATAAGATTTTTCTAAGCACAGTTCAAATATATTTTTATGTATTTATCATATAACCTTCATATCAAATATATAAGTACAATTATCCTCATCTTATGGATAGTTAGTCAAGGTTTAGAATGTTTAATTAATTTTCCTGGAGTCACATAGCTAACAAGTAGCTACTTTTCCTGCTACTCTGATTTGCCTTGTCACCATTTCTCTCAGAGTTTTATTTTTTTAATCTCTTGAAACACCTAGTCCAGTGTTGCAGATAAAGCAAGTAAGCAAATAGATTAGGTTAACTGAATTGAATGAAATCATAAAGAAAATGAAAAATAAGGTAATTTCAACCTTTGTAAATACAGTATAGTATACAGTTTACAGGGAGGTATTAGAATTGGTTTTATGTTTAGGGTGGCCTTTTGTGATAATGTTAAAACAGCTAGCCTAGAGTTTAAAAAGATTATCTTGCTGTACAAATGAGCAACTCTACCAAGTGAGCTGCCCTAGATAGCCAATTCATTTTCTTTCCAAAGCATTTTAAATAAATAACAGCAAAACGATAGCACATTCCTGTAAAAGAGGACATTTTTAGGGGCACCTGGGTGGCTCAGCCGTTAAGCGTCTGCCTTCGGCTCAGGTCGTGATTCCAGTGTCCTGGGATCGAGCCCCGCATCGGGCTCCCTGCTCCACGGGAAGCCTGCCTCTCCCCCTCCCACTCCCCCTGCCTGTGTTCCCTCTCTCGCTGTGTCTGTCAAATAAATAAAATCTTTAAAAAAAAAAAGAGGACATTTTTGTTTTGCCCTAGCATGTGTTGTTTGACCAGTAATTTTATATTAATTTATTAGGAATAGCTTCATTTCATTGTTGAAAAGGTAATTTGTATTAGTTGATTAATCAAATCATAGAAACTAAGGAATTAAATATTTTGAAAGAATATTTTCAAAACTAATGAGATATTTCAAGGCAATATTCAATCGCATGATTTAAGGAACAAATTTTCTCTTTGTTTGCTTAAACGCTGGTAGAATTTACTAAGGATTTACTATAATATTTGCTAAGATTAGATGAGCAGGTGTGGCATGTTATATTTCATTAATGTTAGTGACCACCTGCAGCTTTTAACTTGAATGTCATTCAGATATATTTTTCCAACCTTTATTTCATCCAGATTCTCCAGAGACCATCAGAGAAATGTTCTTATCATTAACCAGAAAGGGAGTTATTGCCAACAGTATGTATAGAAACTGACTAGGTAGTGTCATGATGTCCAATTTGCCTGACTGTATTCAGGGCAGTACAAATCAAATTGGATTCCTAAATGTTTGATCTGATCTACATGTGAAGACAACAACAGTGGGGGTGGGAAGCAGACTGTGAGTGGTTCATCTGATTGATGGCCTGTTTTCAACTTCTATGATGGTGAGCAAAAGTCAATCTGACCAGCCAAATAAATATCTTGGGAGATATTAATCACATAATGTTAGGGCTGGAAGGGACCTGAGGGATCACCTGGTAAATGCCCTCACTTAATAATTTAGTAAACCCAGTCTCAGAGAGATTGCATTTTACTCAAATTTCACTTTGAGTTATTGGAAAAGCCAAGCTGAAATTTCATATTTCCTGCCTCTAAACCAGTTAGCAATTTTTGATTCCAGGTGTTAGTACATGGGAGGATGAGCTGAGGAAGGGATGGAGCAGTGGGAAAAAAGAAGAAATGCTATTTTAAGGATGTTGATGTCCTGTGATGTTTTAATGAGAGCTTAATTTTTTACTTGGTGTTCTACCTATGATAAGCCTACCTAAATATTTACATATAAGAGCCTAAGAAATAATCACAAATGATTAATCCCCTCATTATGATATGTTTATACCTTTTGCTGAGGATATGCCTATATTACCTTTTTTGCATTAATATAAAACCTTTATTTATTCAGTGATATGCTTGAACTGGCTTATATCTGGCAGAGTCAGTTAAATTATCAGGAATTTCATGAGCTAGTTATTAAATCATTATTAAAAATTAAATTATATAAACTTAACAATGAAATAAATTATGTTAAAATCATAGAGAATAAATTCTCAAAACTCATAATTTCCTGTTTATTTTACTGTATTTTACTGGTATCTATTATTCATTATTTACTATTATCTATTCTACTATTATTTTGAGGTTAATTATGTCAATTGCACCTGTATGATAGAAATACTATATAATATAGCTTGCTACATAAATCTCATCCCAACTTTTTATTCAGTCATGTATGCTTGGTAGCTTAAATCAGCCACAGTAAAAGTATTTATGCCATGGAAATCGGCAAACACTAAAAAGCAGGGCTTGGTATGTTGGTTACATACACCAGCACACAACTGTTTAATCCACCTACACTGCACCTTGCATCTTGAAGAGTTGAGACCTCAAGTCTGCTACCGCTTCCAAACAAAAGTCTTAACTTACCCAACACACTTCGATTTTCTAGCTGGCTGGGACATGCTTGTGTATTTATTCATAGGATAGCTTGATACAGTGGCAAGAAACTGGACTATGGAAGCAGAGAGATAAAAGTCCCAATCCTATTCCTGCTAACTTGTGACTTTAGTGGGCAGTCCTATGGGAAAAGTGTCTTGTCTCCATTTGGATAAAAGAAACCAACAACAAATAGTGTCCTCATTGGAATTTCCCATTGCTTTTGTTACCTATGTTGTATGACCTAGTAAACTTTGATTCAATTAAAAATAAATAACTAACTAAAAAGACCTTCGGTCCAGCCCAGCTGCCAAGTGACCTTTTCCCAGCTCCCTTTCCCCAGGCCTGCATGCGTTCATGTGGAGTTTCTATTTCATATTGCAAATGTAAATAAATAAAGGAAGACCCCCCAAAAAAATGTTTTTCTTAACTTTCCAAAATTTAGTTTCCTTATACATAATATAGGGGTATAATAATACCTGTATCATAGTGTTGTTTTAAAGGTTAAATAAGACAAATAACATAAAATGCTTGAAACATTGGTTTCATCAGTACACAAATAATAAACACTAGTACATCCTTTTTTTACTCCATAGCAACCAGGAAACTTTCTATATATCTACAAACAATGGAAACAACAACATAAAATCCATTCTAAACTAGACCCATGTTTGTGAATTTGGATTTGAAGCCAGGCTGGTGTGAGCACGGTAGGATTGAATTTGACCAAAAGTTTACCACAGATATCACAGCCAGGTGAGGAGCAATGATCTATATACTAACACTACAATTTGGAGCCCTGTGTGGATCAGACCCACCAAATCAATAATCCATGATGCACATAGAAACATAGCCTTACTGGGGCACCCGGGTAGCATAATCGGTTAAGCATCTGACTCTTGGTTTCAGCTTAGGTGGTGATCTCAGGGTCATGAGATCAAGTCCTGCGTTGGGCCCTGAGCTGAGCACAAAGTCTGCTTGAGATTCTCACTCCCTTTCCCTCTGCCCCTCCCACTTGTGCTGTCTCTCTCAAATAAGTTAATTAAATTAAAAAAAAAAAAACATAGCCGTACAGTAGCTCCATCAAAGCATGAACACCCTGCCAGCCTACTTCCCAAACAACACTCCTCCCACAAGTATACTAAAGTGTTTGTCCTGTCAATCCTCATAATGTTTTATCCCCACAGAGTCACTCTCTTTACAGAAGTATGCATAGTGAAACAATAGATTTATGAAAATGTCATTGAAGTTTCTTTCCCCAAAATAAGTACCCTGGAGGTGTTTGAAATTGCTCTTAAACCAGCCATTATTCTAGAACAATACTATATGTGTTACAGAGAAGAAAAGAAAAAAAAAGGCCAGTTGATAAGGATTCAGACATTGAGTTTTTCTTCAGAAAGAGTAAATTGCCACGGAAACACCCTATAGAGAATGCTATATTTGAAGGGATTTCTATACTTCCAGTCAGAGAGGATCTGACTTCACTAACTGATGTGGTCATAGGCATTACACTGACAATGAAAACACTATCTACACTCGTGGGTATACCTAGCTCTAGCAGTGAGACTCATGTGAATGCTGTCAGGGCCTTTAAGGAAAACAGGCAGAGGTCCTTTAGAATTCAGCCTGGCCCTGAAAAAGATAAAAAGAGGATTTGGAGGGAGAGTTGAGAGAGGGAAAAGGGGAGGGCAGGGTAGAGAGGAAAGGAGAAGGAAAGGGCTACAAAATGGTTAAGGGAATAGCTTTTGTTATGGGTCCAATATATCTTAAATTGCTGCTCATTTTCAAGCCTCCAATCCCTATATAAAAACTAATGATTGGAAGTTTCTCTGAAAATTTGTATCCCTTCCCTTTTCTCCTTGAGGCCCCTCCAACTCAGAGAAAGTTTGTGTGTTTGAATTTAAGGCTATTGACCTAGAGCTCACACCTGCCAGAGCATTCCTGCCGAAGAACCTAATCTGAATCATTCAAGCAGCCAGGCAAATATGCCCATGTTTGTTCTCCCACTCCATTTCAATTCAGGCCATGTAGGCAATCAATACAGAGTGTAAAATAACAATAGCACGCTTGGATACACTTGTCTCCATAGGCCTGTGTTACCACCTCCTGAACAGCCTCATATGGGGGTGATGCTTCCACAATGACAAATCCACCACCACTTACTATGCCCAATGGAAAGTCATGGTTAGCTGTCATGTGTGGTCCATTGTTCTGTAGAGACCTGCTAATCCCTCCTCGTAGAATATTGATGCCTGATGTGTGGGAATGGTGAGATTTTTATTATTTCTTTTCTTATCAATAATTTATAAAAGGAAAATATACGGATTCAGTAATTCTTCCAAGTTTATGTGAATATATTTATAAAATAGGCATTCATTCATTTTCATTAAAACAAAGAATTTTAACTCAAGCCTTAGATAATTTCCTCTTCAGAGACAGACTTAGTATAGTGGTTTTTGAGACATTTGACAGTGTTGTGGCAGAGAGCCCGGCAAATTCTAGTATCTGTTTAAACTGCAGTGTGGGCAATCATCTTTTAATCCTTTGTTTTTATCTAAGATATGAGCTGTTTGAATTGTAGTGTAAACTTGAAATGATAAGTCTTCGATAAAACCACTTGAAATACTTTATAGAATGAAAGGATCCTATAAACACCCATAAACTCCAAAAGTACTGATTGGATTTTACTTTGTAAACAAAAACTGGAGTTTGAGAATAGAGAATAAGATAAAGCGCTCCTTTCGGTCAGTATAAAGCTTTTAGGGGATCTGTGTGTGCAATATTCTATATACTGTTAAAATTGTGTATGGGGGGGTGCACAATATGCAGTGTATGATTGTAGGAAAAGATAAGATCATGTCAGTTGTGTTCAGTTCTAATCTTTATTCTGTATTTATCAGTTTTAATATATTGGACTAAACACTGATTACCCCTTAGATTCTTCTGTCAGTAAAATGACAATAAATTATATTTCCCCTTAGTGAACAAAGTTATAGATGCAACAGTCACAGAAATTTAAATTACTATGCAAATGGAAACTCTCAGTATTTATATGGATTGAGATCCAGACCAGGTACTTAACTTTGATAAAAGACTATGTAAAGCCACATGGATTTGCCCTCTGAGGTTCTCCTTCAGTCCCACTGTGTCAGGCTCAAAAGGGAAAGGTCACTCCTTAAAATTCTTATTCTAGTTAGAAATGGTTAAGAACTTCACATGTATCATATTTTTCCAGTCAGCTTAGAACTTGATGATACTCATCAAGCAGAAGCTCATGTAGGAGTAATGTTTAACTCTATTCCACTGATCATCTTTTAATGGATTTTTTTCTAAGAAAGTTTATGAAGGAGAGAGAAAAAAAAGTTAACATATCAACCTTCTGAACACCTATACTTTCTAAAAGAAATAGGAATCATAACAAGCGGTAAATCCAGTTTTCTTAACTAGTGGGTATGCACAAGTTAAGACTATTTATAAAAAAATATAGAAACACATTAAAGGCTTATCCAAACTATTCTCTTATTCTAAACTCCTAGAGTTGCTACATTCTAAAGTTGGTAAATTAAGGCATCTTAAAATGACTCTCATTTATTAAGATTGCTAAAAATGTATTGAGCATTTCAGTTTCTGCATATGGTGGACTAATATGTTGCAAACTATTATGCTAGGAGATATATCTTTTTTTGAAAGATTTTTTTTAGATCGGTTGTAAGTTCACAGCAAAATTGAAAGAAATGTAAGAGATTTCCCATACACCCCTGCCCCCACACATATATAGTCTCCCCATTGTCAACATCTCCCACCAGACCGGTACATTTTTTACCAGTGATGAACCTACATTGACACATCATAACCACCCAAGGTCCATAATTTACATAAGGTTCACTCTTGATGCTGTACATTCTATAAATTCAGACAATTGTGAAATGACATGTATCCATCGTTATAGTATCACATAGAGTATATTCACTGCCCTAAAAATCCTGTGTTCTGCCTATTCATCCCTCCTTTGTCCCTAACTCCTAGCAGCCACTGATTTTTTACCACCTCCATAGTTTTGCCTTTTCCAGAATGCCATACAGTGGGAATCATACGGTATTTAGCCTTTTCAGATTGACTTCTTTCACTTAATAATGTGCGTTTAAGACCCCTCCCTATCTCTATCTCTTCATGGCTTGATAGCTCATTTATTTTTAGGACTTTAATAATACTCCATTCTCTGGATGTATCATACTTTGTTTAGCAATTCATCTACTGAAGGACACCTGGGTTGCTTCTGAGTGTTAGCAATTATGAACAAAGCTGCTATAAACATCCATGTATAAGTCTTTATAAGTTTTCAACTCCTTTGAGTAAACACCAAGGAGTATAATTTCTGTATCATACGGTTAGAGTATGTGTAGTCTTGTAAGAAATTGCAAAACTGTCTTCCAAAGTGGATAGATCATTGTGCATTCTCACCAGCAGTGTATGAGAGTTCCTGTTGCTCCACATCTTTGCCAGCATTTGGTATTATCAGTGTTCCAGAATTTGGCCAACATTCAAATAAGTATGTACTGGTGTCTCATTGTTGTTTTATTTTTTTTATTTTTTTATTAACATATAATGTATTATTTGTTTCAGAGGTACAGGTCTGTGATTCATCAGTCTTACACAATTCATAGCGCTCACCATAGCACATACCTTCCCCAATGTCCATCACCCAGCCACCCCATCCCTCCCACCCCCCTCCACTCCAGCAACCCTCAGTTTGTTTCCTGAGATTAAGAGTCTCTTACAGTTTGTCTCCCTCTCTGGTTTCGTCTTGTTTCATTTTTCCCTCCCTTACCCTATGATCCTCTGTCTTGTCATTGTTGTTTTAATATGCATTTCCCTAATGACATGTAATGAGGAACATCTTTTCATATGCTTATTTGCCATCTGTACATCATTTTGGTGAGGTATCTGTTAAGATCTTTGGCCCATTTTATAATCAGGTTATTTGTGTTCCTATTGTTGAGTTTAGAAGTTCTTTATATACTTTGGATAGCAGTTCTTCATTGAAGTATGTCTTTTGCAAATATTTTATCCCTGTCTGTGGGATTCTCTTGATACTGTCTTTCACAGAGCAGAAGTTTTCAATTTTAATCAAGTCCAGCTAATCAAATATATATTTTGTGGATTGTGCCTTTGGTGTTGTATCTAACAAGTCATCATCAAATTCAAGGTCATCTAGGTTTTCTAATATTATATCTTCTAGGCATATTACGGTTTTGCATTTTACAATTAGATCTGCAACCTATTTTGAGCTAATTTTTATGAAGGATGTAAAGTCTGCACCTACATTCATTTTTTGCATATGGATATCCTATTCTGGCACTATTTGTGGAAAAGAGTATCTTTTCTTCATTGCATTGACTTTGCAGCTTTGTCAAAAATCATGAGACTTTATTTATGGCAGTCTATTTCTGGGCACTCTATTCTATTCCACTGATCTATTTGTCTGTTCTTTCACCAATACCACACTGTCCTGTTTACTGCTGCTTTAGAGTAAGTCTTGAAGTCAGGTAGTGTCAGTCTTCCAACTTTATTCTTCTCTTTCAATATAGTTAGGTATCCTCTGTTAGATCAATCAATAATAAGAAATTTTTTAAAGAACTATAAATAAAATAGTTTTTATTTTGCCTTCACTTAGTCCTTCTCTGATGCTTTCCCTTCTTTAAGTATAGCCAAGTTGGTGTCCTATTTTATTTCCCTTCTCTCTAAAGAACTTCTAACATTTCTTGCAAGTCACAACTACCGGCACCAAATTCCCTCAATTTTTGTTTGCCTG
Organism: Halichoerus grypus; assembly: GCF_964656455.1. Lineage (NCBI taxonomy): Eukaryota > Metazoa > Chordata > Mammalia > Carnivora > Phocidae > Halichoerus > Halichoerus grypus. The sequence goes on from NC_135714.1 coordinate 74,806,162, forward strand.
AGAACATATTTCTCCTTCACTTTTGAAAGATAATTTCACAGAGTACAGAATTCTAGGTTGGTGGGTTTTTTTCTCTAAACACTTTAATATTTCACTCTACCTCCTTCTTGTTCAGATGGTTTCTTAGGAGAAGTCATATGTAATTCTTATTTTTCTCTCTATATAAGGTGTTTTTAGTCTCTAGCTTCCTTTAGAATTTTTTCTTTATCTTTGATTTTTTTATAGTTTAAAAATAATATGCCTAGGTTTTGGCATTTATCCTGCTTGGTGTTCTCTGAGCTCCCTACATCTGTGGTTTGGTATCAGTATTAATTTGCAAAAATTCTCAGTCATTATTGTTTTAACAGTTAGTCTCTTCCTTTTTCTCTTTCTTTTTAGTATTCCCATTATGTATGTTATTCCTTTGTAGTTGTCTTGTGGTCCTTGTATATTCTGTTGGTTGTGGATTGTTGTGGGGTTGTGTGTGTGTGTGTGTGTGTGTGTGTTTCAGTCTTTCTTTGCTTTTCAGTTTTGGAGGTTTCTGTTGATTTATCCTAAAGCTCAGAGAATCATGCCTCAGCTGTGCCCTATCAACCAGTCAGACCATCAAAAGTGTTCTTTATTTCTGTTTTGTTTTTTTTTTTTGACATTTCCTTTTGTATTTTTCCTTAGGATTCCCACCTTTCTACTTACAACACCCATCTGTTCTCACATGCTGTCTACTTTAAACATTAAAGTTCTTAGAATATTTATTGTAGTTATTTTAAATCTTAACCTCATCCCTGCTATGTCTGGTTCTGATGCTTGCGCGATCTCTTCAAATTGTGGGTGAAGCCTTTTGGTATACCTTGTAACTTTCTGATAGCCAGGCATGATGTACTGGGTAAAAGAAACTTCCATAGACAAGTCTTTAGCACTGTGGTGATGAGGTGTGGGGGTAGGCTAAGCGCTCTATAGTGTTATGATTAGGATTCAGTCTTTTAATGAGCCTTTGCCTCACAAGTAGTTCTCAGGATTTTCCCCCTCACCTGAGGTGAAACAAATGGTTGGAATAGGCTGTTGCTTTGTATTTCTCATCTCTCACTTGGAAGGCTAGAGCTGACTGCTGTTGGCTATTTTCCTTCCCCCAAGTTAGGCTCTGATAAACTCCTACAAGTTAGGCTCTGATTAACTGGTTTCCCCTGGGGATAAACCTTGTTAAGAAGAACAGGATATCTGCGTATTTCAAATGGTTGCTTTTTCCTTCCCCCTGAAAGAGAATGAAGGATTTTTGTCTGGTATTTACTGTGAGAACCTGCTCTACCTCCTGGAGGTAAAACTGAAAATGTATGACTGGTTTCTTTTGGAGTTTTTAATTCTCAGACTTTTCTACTGTGAGCCTCTAGCGCTTTGTCAATTTCAGATCTGGTTTTCCTACCCTGACTCTGGTTCCTATGGAGGTTTCAGCTCACGAGTTTCTGCTCTGGTAAATTGTAGTTTTCTGTATTTGCCTGTCAGTCTCTCTAATTTTAGATCCGGGGGTTTACACTGTGACCTCACTTTTCTTATGAACCTAAGAATAATTGTTGATTTTTGAATTTGTTTGGCTTTTTACATGTTTTCAGGACAGAGTGACAACTCTAACCTCCTTACATGCAGAACCAGAAACCAGAAGTTCCAGTATCTATTTTTTAAATCAATTCAAAGACCTAGAGATCCATGAAGGCAACTAAGAGGAAATAAGAAATTTGAGAGAAGGTAAATGGACAGATTTAAGCCCAAGAATTAGAATTGTTTTTCTCCCTGAAACATTTGCCAATTTGCAAAAAGCAGCCTACAAGTTGAGAAGCATAGCAGTTTCCCTCAGTCTAAAAGAGCCAAAGACACAAAAATTGGAGTTTAAGTCCCACCACGATAAAGGTCCCATGGTAATTACCTTAGATTTTCAGTTGGTACTCTTGACTAATAATATAGTATTAAGGGAAAATAAGAAATAGGCAAAATTAGCCGGAAACCCTGTATCTGATCAATTCATCCTTAGCTTGTACTGAAATTCTTTCCCTAGCCTAAAGTAAATCCTCATTAGAAAGATAACATCATCAGAGTCTCAAATTATCTCAAGAAGTTTTTTTTAAAATATGCAATAGTTGGCATTCAATCAAAATGTATCAAAAGTAAGAGATGAATTAAATTTAGGAATAATCAATGAAATATAAAATAAGTGTACAATATGGAAAAACAATGACAAAATTGATTCTTTGAAAAATTAACAAAAAACTCATAGCAAGGAAGAGGAAAAGCAGGAGAGGTGGAGGGAGGGAAGAAGGAAGAAGTGGAGGAGGAGGAATGATTGAAGGTAGTGAAGGAGAAGACAGAAACAAAGTGGAGGAGGGAGGAAGAAAAACAAAGAGAGAGGAAAAAAAAACAAAAATTAACCAGTAACAAGAATGAAAGGTGGTCAGCACTGCAAGTCCCTCAGATATTAAATATACATTATATAATTTAAATAACTTTATATCAAAAATTTGAAAATTAGAAAAATAGAAAAATTTTGGAAAAATCACTAATTTTGAATACTGTTACATTTATTAAGGAAATTGAATCCTTGTTTTTCAAAAGAGAGGAAAAGATCTTCCCAGAAATCTTCCAGGTCTGAATGGCTTCTCTGAGAAACCCTTGTAAATAGTTAAGAGAGTAATAATACCAGGGGCACCTGGGTGGCTCAGATGGTTAAGCATCTGCCTTCGGCTCAGGTCATGATCCCAGGGTCCTGGGATCAAGTCCCACATCGGGCTCCCTGCTAGGCAGGGAGCCTGCTTCTCCCTCTGCCTCTGCCTCTGCCTCTCTCTCTCTCTCTTTCATGAATAAATAAATAAAACACTTAAAAAAAAAGAAAGTAATACCACCAATCATGCACCAATTGTTTCTAGAAAAAATATTAACACTTTCTGATTCTTTTTATGAGATCAGATGAGCTTTACAATAAAATTCTTAAAAGTTGGCATCTAAAAGAATAACTATAAATACTAAAAATAAATTTAACAAAATACATGTAAGATTTTAAATACTGAGATTAAATATACATGTGTTGTGGGGTAAAACTAAATATTGGAAATAATTTGTCTTTCCCACATTACCTATAATTCAATGTAACAACAATAAAAAGCCAAACAAGATTTTGTAATTGACAAAATTATTATAAAATTTATATTAGAATTCCAAAAGGCCAAGAACTATCAAGACAATCTTTAAGAAAATAAAGTCAGAGATCTTTTACTATCAGAAATTATGCTTTATTACAATATTCTAATATGTAAAACAGTGTGGTTTTTGGCACAAAGAAAATCAAATAAATTAATGGGTCAGAATAAAGTATCCAGAACATGTATATGGGCACTCGATTTATGATGAAGGATGCATGACAGAGCCATGCGAAAAGAATGTTCTTTGATCTAACAATGGTGCTGGGTAAATGGGATAGCCATACGTGAAACATAATATATCAGCCCCTAACTACACCATATATAAATGTCAATGCCAACTTGATTAACTCCATTGTAGATTTAAAACTGAAAAATAAAACCAGAAGCTTTTTGGTAGGTAACATAGAAAGATACCTTCTTTTTCTTAATAGTGTAAGCAAATATTTCCTAAATAGGACAGAAAATATATAAACTATAAAGAAAATATTGATACATTAAACTACAATGTATTGATATACAATGTATTTAATGTATAGAATAAAATTACAAGCCACAAACCAGAAGATATTTGCAGTACATATATCTGACAAAGGATTTTATTCAAAATAAAGATCTCTGAGAGAGAGAGAGAACCTAATTTTAAAAAGCACAGAAAACAGAAACAGGCACAACGAGGGAATAAAAAGGTTAAAAAAAAAAAAACCTTAAAGAAAAAAAGTGCTCCAGGGGCGCCTGGGTGGCTCAGTTGGTTAAGCGACTGCCTTCGGCTCAGGTCATGATCCTGGAGTCCCGGGATCGAGTCCCACATCGGGCTCCCTGCTCGGCAGGGAGTCTCCTTCTCCCTCTGACCCTCCTCCCTCTCATGCTCTCTGTCTCTCATTCTCTCTCTCGCAAATAAATAAAATCTTAAAAAAAAAAAAAAAAAAGAAAAAAAGTGCTCCAAATTCAGGTCTCAGGGAAATGCAAATTAAAATATCAATATGATACAATCACAAAACCACCATAACAGCTAAACGTAAAATGAAATGTAATAGCAAGTATTGTACCATTTACTTTCTACCAAAAATGTATGCCAGTTTCTCCACATTCTTACCAACATTTTTAAATTTTAGCTGTTCATATGAGTGGGTAATAACATTATAGTTGTTTTTTTTTTTTTTTAAGATTTTATTTATTTATTTGACAGAGACACAGTGAGAGAGGGAATACAAGCAGGGGGAGTGGGAGAGGGAGAAGCAGGCTTCCCCCAAACATGGAGCCTGATGCAGGGCTCAATCCAAGGACCCTGGGATCATGACCTGAGCCAAAGGCAGACGCTTAACGACTGAGCCATCCAGGCACCTCCATTATAGTTTAATTTGTATCTCCTTGATGACTAATAAACTGAACACTTTTCATGTGAAATAATCACCTATTTTTCCAGACATACTTGTTTATACTATATTTTATAAATAATACACAAGGACCTTTCTGCCAGTGAGAACAAATCACTATAATGAAAAATAACAAGGAAAAAAATTCAGTATTTGTTTTCCTTTTACCTCATGTATACACAAAAGTAAATATATGGTGAATTAATCATTTTATGTGCTGGAAAATAAAGTGACAGGAAATTAAAAATTATAATTCTGTTTTTATTTAAGTAATGGATTAAGTGTCCATCAAAAGAGAAATGGATAAAGGTAAGGTGATACACACACACACACACACACACAGGACTATTACTCAGCCATAAAAAAAGATGAGATCTTGACATTTGTGACAACATGGATGGACCTAGAGGGTTTTATGCTAAGTAAAATAATTCAGACAGAAAAAGACAAATACCACATGATTTCACCTATATATAGAATCTAAAAAAACAAATGAATAAGCAAACAAAAAACAGAATCAGACCTATAAATAGAGATAAGAAACTGATGGTTGCCAGAAGGGAGGGGAGTAGAGGGATGGCAAACTGGGTGAAAAGAAGTGAGAAATTCATGCTTCCAGTTATAGAATAAGTCATGGGGATAAATGGTACAGTATAGGGAATATGGTCAATGCTATTGTAATAGAGTTTTATGGTGACAGATGGTACCTACATTTGTGGTAACCACGGCATAACTTATGGAGTTGTTGAATCCCTATATTGTATACCTAAAACTAATGTAGCATTGTGTGACAACTATATTCTAAAAAAAAAAAAAAGTCTTTTTGTGATGGAGTTGGAGAAGTAAAATGTTATAACTTCCCTTTCTTTTTATTCTTTTTTTTTAGATTTTATTTATGTATTTGTCAGAGAGAGAGCACAAGCAGGAGAGTGGCAGGCAGAGGGAGAAGCATGCTCCTCACTGAGCAAGGAGCCTGATGCGGGACTCAATCCCAGGGCCCCGGGATGGTGACCTGAGCTGAAGGCAGACTCTTAACCGACTGAGCCACCCACCCCCCTTTCTTTTTATTCTTAAACTTTATTTTTAAAGTTTATTGTTGTGTAAACTGCATGTCAACTTTATTTTTGAGAGTCTAAATTTAGTTCTTTATAGCTTCCTGAGAAGTCTATGAGATACTACAGTATATTAACTATTAAATCACCCAGTAGTGTTAATAAACCCACTACTGATCTCTTCTTACTAGCTCACTCAGAAAATATTATTTACACTATTTGAAAGCTGCTAATTTACACATATAGAGGAGAAAAAATATAAGACTCAGTAGAAAATAAAACAGAACAAACATGTCATTTGCAGGCTATAACTTAAATAAACAACCTAAAATAATGCAAACATCCCCCAAAGACAAAATATTTTCTTCTTTCTTTTTGATTATTGTTATTTATGAATGATTTTAGAACAGGTGTCTACCTGGAAATATCTTTTAATGCCAAATATTATGTTAATACAATAGAATACAATAAAAATAGGACATCATTTTTACTTCTTGGGTTTCAAAGAGTTTTATAGAGTCTACCTTCAATTTTCATTAGTAAACTATAGAAAATATGTGTGTAAATATAGCAGCTGGGTAACTAAACAAACCTCCCTCTAATCTCATTTACTATTAATTAAGATATTCCCTGGAATAAAATGAGTGTTTTTATATTAACTAATCAAATCATAACGAAGAAATACTGTTAATCATAACTTTGATTCAGACACTATCCCAAATAACAGATTATGTGTATATGTATATACGTGTATAACATGTATATAATTGTTCATTCATCTGATCATCAAATATGTATTTAACAACAGCTGTAATAAATGCTGAAAACTATACATACAAATCTTCATGGACCCTATGATTTAGGTAATCATAAAATCCAAAATGAATATGCCGAATTGGTATCTCTGTCCATACCAACGTACTCAGCATCTACACTTAATAGACAGGTTGACTTGTGTACTTTTGACCTCTTTTATTTCTGAACTAAATCTAAGAGCTATCTAGATTTTGTTACAGATATCCAGTTCAAGACCAGTGAAGAGCATGACAATCTACTCTTTACATACAACTATAGAGGAGACACACAGAAAATTTTATTCAATTTCTTAAATTTCAGATTATTTTCTCACCACCTGCCTTAAATCGTCTAATATAGCCTGTGGGATTAATTCTCAACTGTTAGCTTCTTAAAGGAAAAGCTTGTTTTCGTGCACTTTATTGATTCATCAAAATGCAAGTAAATTGAGATGTTTACTAAATGTATTGTTGAGTTAAAAAAAAGATTTCTAAGTTCCTCTCTAACTGAAATTTTGACACAGAAAATTTTAACCAGAAATATTCCTACCTACTTATAGTAATGAGTACAAATATTTAAAACATTTTTTATTTGTTTGACTTTTGTTCTTTTGTAAAAAGTAAAGAATTTTTTTCAAGTGTAACAATTAATTTCACCTCATATATGTTAATAATTTTTTTTTCATTACTTGACTCACCCATTTTTCATCCAGTAAGTATGATTCTGCTAAAAGTCTGATGGAAGTTAGGATTACTAAAATATTGAAGATTCACCTCTCTTCTTTGAGGATTGTATTTCAGGGCATTTTTTGATTGAATTACGCATATGACTCAATTCTCCTTTTCCTAATTTATATGTCAAAAATTAAAAAGAATTAACCAGCAGGGTGCCTGGCTGGTTCAGTCACAAGAGTGTGTGTGACTCTTGATCTTGGAGCCATGAGTTTGAGTCCCATGTTGGGTGTAGAGATTACTTAAAAATGAAGAAAAGGAAAGAAGAGAAGAGAAGAGAAGAGAAGGGAAGGGAAGGGAAGGGATGGGAAGGGAAGGGAAGGGAAGGGAAGAAGAAAAGAGAAGAGAAGAGAATTAATCGTCAAGACAACAAAGGCAAATTTCCTCCAGCAAATGAGAAGTAAATATAAATTTGTGGTTTTCTTGTGATGCTATAAATATCATTTTGTATACTAATCACAGAAAATGGTTAATTCACTGAACCTGGGACTTGGAAATAGTCTCAGGTTTCACCTAATTCAATATTACTCAAAATGTGGTCCACAGAACATCTCTTTCATTATCACCCAGGTGTTTGTTAAAAATGAAGATTCCCAGGCCTCAGGCCTGATAAATTAGAATCCTATAAAATGTATTAGCAGCAAAGCTAGGAATAAAATGTATGTGTCCTAGCTTCTGGTACTATGTTTTATCCTTTCATTCTTCTTTCATTCCAAATAAAGTATCCATATTTTATGGTGCAAATTTTTTTAAATGTGTCAATTTATTGTTGTTTATTAATACAAAGGCACTGTAAAGTGCAGATAGGATCAGAATATTTCTGAATCTACATATGTTGATTGAAACTTTTCATTCTCTTGAATTTAACATAATTCCTTCATGTAGCAGGATTTGAGTCCAAGGGTATTAGAATTACCCAAATCCAGGTCTTCTACAGTTTCTCTGCAATTTAACTTGATGAGATACTTTTTAAATGTCTAATTTCTTGTGATTTCTTACTAATCTACCCTTTTCCAGTTCATATGCAGGTCAAAATGAAAGCATTTAGTTAAAAAAATGAAACAAGATGAAACCAGAGAGGGAGACAAACCATAAGAGACTCTTAATCTTAGGAAACAAACTGAGGGTTGCTGGAGGGGACAGGGCTGGGAGGGATGGAGTGGCTAGGTGATGGACATTGGGGAGGGTATGTGTGTGGTGAGTGCTGGGTGTTGTGTAAGACTGATGAATCACAGACCTGTACCCCTGAAACAAATAATACATTATATGTTAAAGAAATTTTAAAAAATTAATATAAAAAGGAAAGCATTTAGTTACTTGTATTATAGTACATTTAAGATATCAAAATTTTCTAATGAAATATTTCAATATCACTGGGATCAAATTAGTGTCCAAACACAAAGCAACAAAGTATCTAGAAGAAAAGAAAAAATATTTCTGACAAAAAGACCTCAATTAACATCAGTGTTAATGATTTTATTTTAAAAATATGGACGGATGGTCATTGACAGTATAATTAAAGGTCAGATGAGGTCTTTAAGGAGCAAAAATCAAGTGTTTGAGAGATAAAGCCTTCACAGAGAATCACTGAGAACCTTGTCCTTAACAACTAAATCAATCAAAAATCCATACTACACACTAATCTTTGTAATGGTATACAAAAAAATAGAAAAAACTGAAATGCATATTTAAATGATTAATACAGCACACATGGGGGCGCCTGGGTGGCTCAGTCGTTAAGCATCTGCCTTCGACTCAGGTCATGATCCCAGGGTCCTGGGATCCAGCCCCGCATCCGGCTCCCTGCTCGGCGGGAAACCTGCTTCTCCCTCTCCCACTCCCCCTGCTTGCATTCCCTCTCTCACTGTGTCTCTCTCTGTCAAATATATAAATAAAATCTTTAAAAAAAAAAAAAAAACAGCACACATGTTTTTTCCTTACTTGGAAATTTATTTAATGAACAATTAAAATACTGTTTCCTGCTCTGATTAGGTAATCTTCTTAATATACTAAATTATTTTGCTTCCCATCATTTGTTCATGTTCTTTCCTATGTGTTTTATCTTGATGTACAAATGTTTAGAAGAAATGGAGTCCTGAACTCCTACATATCTTTTTGAAATATACCCCCAGTGAATATTTAAAATTCTTTTATAAATTCCTGTGTCCTAAGAGGATGGAGAATATGGATGGTAAACTAGATGTATTGTGAATACTTCAAGGTTAAAACTGTATGGAATATTACACAGACATAAAAAAGGATGAGATTGTGCCATTTGAGACAACACGGATGGGCCTAGAGGGTATCATGCTAAGTGAAATAAGTCAGATTGAGAAAGACAAATACCATATGATTCCACTCATAAATGGAATCTAAAAAATAAATAAAAAACAAAAAGCAAAATCAGAAGTATAAATACAGAGAACAAACTGATGGCTGCCAGAGGGGAGGGGGTGGGGATTCAGCAAAATGGGTGAAGGGGGAATAGCAGATACAGGCTTCTAATCATGGGAATAAAAAGCAGAGCATAAAGAACATAGTCAATGATATAATGGGACAGATGGTGGCTATACTTGTGGTGAGCATAGCATAATGTATAAACTTGTCAAATCACTAGGTTGTACACATGAAACTAATGTAACATTATGTCAACTATACTCAAATTTAAAAAAATAAAAATTAAAAACAAAGTCAAAGAAGTAAACAAAACAAAATGTATGGTAAACTCATAATATTATTCAGGAGGGCTATACCTAAAATTAATACAAAAAATAAAGTAGCTCAATAAGTACTTATTGAGCAGCTTCCAATATCTAAAATAAGTCCTGCAATATAGAAAGAGTTTCACAAATGTTTCATTAACTGATTTAAACAAAGAACTTCACATAGCAGCTTTATGCAAGGTACTATGGGAACACTTAAATCCAATAACATTCCAAAAATATAATTTTAGACATAATACTGTAAATGAGTAAGGAAACTGAAGTTAGAGTTGCCAAAGATCCCTAGAGCTAAACAAGGACTCAAACCCAAGTCTAGAGACTCCAAAGACCACGCAGGATCCACTACTCCACACTTCCTCTCTTTAAGGGCAGGATAAGGCATGAGGTAGTTTAAAAGAAAATATTTAGAACTCCATCACAGAAAAGTTCAAGCCCTAAATATCAAGAAAAAGAGCACCCAGAATAACTAGATGTTTCTGAAATCACCATTCTAAATATTGTAAAACCATGAACATTACACAAGGGTTAATTTTAGTATGCCCATATATCTAGCACTGCCCTCCCTCTAACTGACTGTTTAACTTAGCTTCACTATTGACTCATAAAAGTACATTTTGAAGCTAGCTAATATCCAAAACTTAGAACCATTGGACTTCTAATGTTGACCCTGATATCTTTTTTAATATATCTTTTTGGCTGGTTTTGAAACCTAGCTTTAACACCTCCTCAGGCCCCTGCTAGATACCACACTGTTTTCTGTTCTAGCTTCCTCATTATCATTTCTTGATCAGCTCTATTGTCTAAGCCCAGTATCTCCTCTTGTCTTGGGTGGGTCTTTCATACTCCAAATCTCCAAAACCTAACTCCAGCCAAATTTTGTCTTTTAACCACTCTATACCTGCTCTTTACCCTCCTTAAAAGAAAAGGAAAATACTGATAACACATCATCAATCTATAGCTGTAGGTACATATAATGATGTACTAATGTAGTACTTAGCTACATAAGTAATTTTGCAAGCATATTTCTGGTTTTCACACATTTTCCCAAGGACGATCAGCATTTAAATTCAAATTAAATTTTTATTAATTACTTCCTGCTTTCAAGAGAGTGTCGGGGATAGACAATGTATATGATATGATCCATCTGAGATTGTATTTCAATATACATGGGAAGATACAAATATATATACAGCTGATCCTTGAATAACACTGGGGTTAAAGATTGCATATAACTTTGGACTCCCCAACAACATAACTACTAATGGTCTACTGTTGACCTGATGCCTCACCAGTAACATAAAAAGTTGATTAACACATATTTTGTATGTTCTATATATTACTTTATATTACTTACTGTATTCCTACCATAAAGTAACATAGAGGGGTGCCTGGGTGGCTCAGTCAGTTAAGCATCTGCCTTCAGTTCAGGTCATGATCCCGGGGTCCTGGGATCGAGCCCCATATTGGGCTCCCTGCTCAGCGGAGAGCCTGCTTCTCCCTGCCCCTCTGCCTGCCACTCTGCCTACATGTGTTCTCTATCTCTGTTAAATAAATAAATAAAATCTTTTTTTAAAAAAGTAACATAGAGAAAAGAAAATGTTATTAAAAAGTCATAAGGAAGAGAAAATACATTTATAGTACTGAACAGTATAAAAAAACATAAGTGAACCCACATATTTCAAACTCATGCTGTTCAAGGATCAACTGTATATACAAAATGTGAGCATAATGAAATCTCATTTAAAATTATACAATGTGTCAGAAAGAAGGAAGATGGTAGAAGAGTAGGGGAACCCATGTTTCATCTGGTCCCTTGAATTCAGCTAGTTATCAAATCATTCTGAACACCTGTGAATTCAACCTGAGATCTAAGAAAAGAATTGCTGCAATTCCACAATTAGAAAAAAAAACACTCTCTGCAGGGTAGGAGGTGCAGAGAAGTGAATCAATCTGAGGGGATATATCAGATATATAGCAGGGGAAGGGAGATTCCATAAGCCAGCTGCCAGAAAGTGATGTAACAGTGGAGTGCAAAATCAGAACTTTTAGAAGGCTGCTCCCATGAAGGACCTCCCTGCCTGAAAGGTGCTCAGGTGACAAAGCAGGGCAGAGTCCTAATTGGGACGGTGTGGTCTCAGGATCCCCAGGGTCATAGAAAGAATGGGGATACCTGAGTGCAGCAGAGTTCCCAAGCATTGGAGTGGGGAAGCAGGCTACAATTAGTGAGCCCTGGAGTGGTCTCTCAGCTAGGTGTTGCCATAAATCACAAACCTCAGCATGGTCTGGTGACCACTCTCCAAGCAGGGGCCCAGAAAGCAACAACCTCTGGGAGACCCTGCTCCTTCCCCTGGGAGGAGCAGTGCAGGTGCAGGAAGGATCGGGCAACTGCTCCCTGAGTAGGGGCCCATCAAGCCCCAGGCCACAGTGACACCACCTCCCTCCCCTGGAAGGATTAGCACAGGTGTGCACCAAAGGAATCTGCAGAGTTTGGCACACACAAAGGTGCAGGAGTGCTTTTCTCTGAGGGTGCACTGAAGAGTGGGAGCCACCATCGTTGGGCTCCAGGGTTGGAGATCAGGACGCCACCATTTTCACTTTTTTTTTTTTTCCATCCTCTTTAGAGTCCAAAAAGCCTTCAGGGAACAAAAGCCACATAGAGGAACCCAAAGCAACTTACACTGAGCGTGGTACCCTGGCACGAGTGGTGAAACTCTGCCCAGGCAAAGACCCCTGAGAATCAGTGCAACAGGCCCCTCCCCCAGAAGAGCAGCAGGAACATCAGTTGAATACCAAGTTTTTGGATCACACAGAACTGAAAAACTCCTGTGCTACAGGAAAACAGTATATAGAATTTGAGGTTTTTTTCTCATGAGTCTTTAGTTTTCAGTTTAAAATTTTCTTTTTCTTTTGTCTTTTTTTTCCTTTTCAACTAGTTTCTTATTTTATCAACTCTTAAACTCTTAAGTCCTTTTCTAATTATCATTTTTACATTGACATTTTATAGATATATTCTTCATTTTTTGCTTCCTTTCACAGTACTCAATTTTATTTTTGTATATATATAAGTTTTTCTTTCTTTAGAATTTTGGGATTTAGTGTCTTCTAACAAACGGAACAAAATACACACAGGACCAAGCGGATCACCCTGTTTTATCCACCTGTGAGATTATATCCTCTCCTTTTTCCCTTTTTTTTTTCTTTTCTTTTTTGGCATCTGACTTCATCAGATTTGTCTAATGTGTATTTCGCTGGGGTCATGGTTGATATTTTTTATTTTGTTCTCTCATTTATCTATTCTTCTCTGGACAAAATGACTAGAAGGAGAAAGTCACAGCAAAAGAAAGAACCAGAGGTAATACTCTCTGCCATAGATCTAATCAATATGGATATAAGTAAAATGTCAGAACTAGAACTCAGAATAACGTTTAAATAACGTTTAAAAAGATGGGCTTGAAAAATGCATAAAAGACACTAGAGAATCTCTTAGCGCAGAAATAAATTCTAATCAAGCAGAAACTGAAAAGCTTTAACTGAGATGCAGTCTAAAATGGATGCTCTAACAGTTAGGGTAAATGAGGCAGAAGATAGAGTCAGTGACATAGAAGACAAATGATGGAAAGAAAGGAGCTGAGGAAAAGAGAGAAAAACAACTAATGGACCATGAGGTGAGGCTTCGAAGAATCAGCTCAGTGATACCATAAAGCGAAACAATATTAGAATTATTGGGTTCCCAGAGGAAGAAGAAGGGGGGGCAGAACATATATTTGAGCAAATCATAGCTGAAAACTTCCCTAATCTGGGGGAGGAAACAGGCATTCAAGTCCAGGAGGTACGGAGAACCCCCCCTCAAAATCAATAAAATTTGATCAACACCCCAATATTAATAGTGAAGCTTGCAAATTTCAGAGATAAAGAGAAAATCCTGAAAACAGTTCGAGACAAGAGGTGCTCATACAGGGTAGGAATATTAGACTGGCAGCAGACCTATCCACACCGACCTGGCAGGCCAGAAAGGGCTGGCATGATATATTCAGGGTATTAATGAGAAAAACATGCAGCCAAGAATACTTTATCTAGCAAGGCTGTCATGCAGAATGGAAGGAGAAATAAAGAGCTTCCAGCACAAACCAAAACTAAAAGAATTTGTGATCACTAAACCAGCCCTACAAGAAATATTAAAGGGGATCCTGTAAGTGAAGAGAGAGCCCCAAAGTAAAATAGACCAGAAAGAAAGAGACAATATACAGAAACAGGGACTTTACAGGTAATACAAAAGCACTAAATTCATATCTTCCAAAAGTTACTCTGAATGTAAATGGGCTAAATGCTCCAATCAAAAGACACAGGGTATCAGATTGGATAAAAAAGCAAGACCCATTAGCTTTGCACAGTGGCAGTATCGTAGCCAATGAGGTTTATCCGAGGCACGATTATTACTAATTGAAAAAGCAAGACCCATCGACATGCCTACAAGAAAGTCATTTTAGACCCAAAGGCACCTCCAGATTGAAAATGAGGGGGTGGTGAACCATTTATCATGCTAATGGATATCAAAAGAAAGGTGGGGTAGCAATCCTTAAATCAGACAAATTAGATTTTAAACCAAAGACTGTAGTAAGGGATAAGAGGGACACTATATCATACTTAAAGTGTCTATCCAACAAGAAGATCTAACAGTTCATTATATTCATGCTCCTAACTTGGGAGCAGCCAATTATATAAACCAATTAATAACAAAAATCAAAGAAACACATTGATAATAATACAATAGTAAGGGATTTTAACACCCCACTCAGTGCAATGGAAAGATCATCTAAGCAGGAGATCAACAAAGAAACAAGGGCTTTGAATGACACACTGGACCAGATGGACTTCACAGATGTATACAGAGCATTCCATCCTAAAGTAACAGAATACACAGTCTTCTCTAGTGAACATGGAACATTCTCCAGAATAGATCACATACTGGGTCACAAATCACGTTTCAACTGATACCAAAACATTGGGATTATTCCTTGCATATATTCAGATCACAATGCTTTGAAACTGGAACTCAATCACAAGAAGAAATTTGGAAGGAACTCAAATATTTGGAGGTTAAAGAGCTTCCTGCTCAAGAATGAATGGATCAACCAGGAAATTAAAGAAGAATTTAAAAAATCATGAAAACAAAAGAAAATGAAAACACAACTATTCAAGACCTTTGGGTTGCAGCATAGGCGTTCCTAGGAGGGAAGTACATAGCAATATAAGCCTTTCTCGAGAAATTAGAAAAGTCTCAAATACACAAGCTAACCTCCCACCTAAGGGAGCTGGAGAAAGAACAGCAAATAATGCCAAAATGAAACAGGAGAAAGAAATAATGAAGACTAGAGCAAAAAACAATGAAATAGAAACCAAAAGAACAGTAGAACAGATCAATGAAACTAGAAGTTGGTTCTTTGAAAGAATTAATAAGATCAATAAACCCCTAGCCAGACTTATCAAAAAAGAAAAGAGAAAGGATCAAAATTAATAAAATCATGAATGAAAGAGGAGAGATCACAACCAACACCAAGGGAATACAAACAATTTTAAGAACATATCACAAGCAACTATATGCGAACAGATTAAGAAATCTGGAAGAAACTGATGCATTCCTAGAAACTTCTAAACTACCAAAACTGAAACAGGAAGAAATAGAAAACCTGAAAAGACCCATAACCAGCAAGGAAATTGAAGCAGTAACCCAAATCTCCCAACAAACAAGAGTCCAGGGCCAGATGGCTTCCCAGGGGAATCCTACCAAACATTTAAAGAACTAATACTTATTCTTCTGAAGCTGTTTCAAAAATAGAAATGGAAGGAAAACTTCCAAACTCGTTCTATGAGTCCAGGATTACCTTGATATCAAAACCAGACAAACACCCCACCAAAAAGGAGAATTATAGACCAATATCCCTGATGAACAAGGATACAAAATTTCTCACCAAAATACTAGTCAATAGGATCCAACAGTAAAAAGAATTATCCATCACGACCAAGTGGGGTTTATTCCTGGGCTACAAGGGTGGTTCAACATTCACAAATCAATCAACATGATACATCAAATTAAAAAAAGAAAGGACGAGAACATATGATCCTTTCAATTGATGCAGAAAAGGCATTTGATAATATATAGCATCTTTTCTTAATTAAAACTCTCCACAATGTAGGGATAGAGGGAACACACCTCAATATCATAAAAGCCATCTACAAAAAGCCCACAGCAAATACCATTCTTAGTGGGGAAAAACTCAGAGCTTTTCCCCTAAGGTTAAGAACATGACAGGGATACCCACTCTCACTACCATTGTTCAACATAGTACTAGAAGTCCTAGCCTCAGCAATTAGACAACAATAAGAAATAAAAGGCATTCAAATTGGCAAAAAATAATTCAAACTCTCACTCTTTGCAGATGACATGATATTTTATGTGGAAGCCCCAAAAGACTCCACCCCAAAATTGCTAGAACTCATACAGGAATTCAATAATGCAGGATATAAAATCAATGCACTGAAATTAGTTGCATTTCTGTATGCTAACAATGAGACAGAAGAAAGAGAAATTAAGGAACCAATCCCATTTACAAATGCACCAAAAAGCTTAAGATACCTAGGAATAAACCTAACCAAAGAGGCAAAGGATCTGTACTTCCTGTACTTGAGGAAGACACAAAGAAATGGAAAAACATCCCATGCTCATGGATTGAAAAATAAATATTGTTAAAATGTCTATGCTACCCAAAGCAATCTACACATTCGATGTAATCCCTGCCAAAATACCTTCGACATTTTTCATAGAGCAGGAACAAATAATCTTAAAATTCTTATGGAACCAGAAAAGTCCCAGAATAGCCAAAGGAATGTTGAAAAAGAAAACCAAAGCTGGTGGCATCACAATGCCAGACCTCAAGCTCTATTACAAAGCTGTAATCATCAAGTTGGTATGGTACTGGCACAAAAATGACACATGGATCAATGTAACAGAATAGAGAACCCAGATATGGATGTTCAACTCTATGGTCAAGTAATCTTTGACAAACCAGGAAAGAATATCCAATGGAGAAAAGACAGTCTCTTCAACAAATGGTGTTGGGAAAACTGGACAGCCACATGCAGAAGAATGAAAATGGACCATTTCCTTACACCACACACACAAATAGAATCAAAATGGATGAAAGACCTAAATGTGAGACAGGAATCCATCAAAATCCTAGAGGAGAACACAGGCAACAACCTCTTTGACCTAGGCACAGCAACTTCTTGCTAGACACATCTCTGGAGGCAAGGGAAACAAAAGCACAAATGAACTATTGGACTTCATCAAGATAAAAAGCTTCTGCTGCAAAGAAAACAGTCAACAAAGCTAAAAGGCAGCTACTAATGGGAGAAGATATTTGCAAATGACATATCAGATAAAGGGCTAATATCCAAGATCTATAAAGAACTTATGAAACTCAACACCCCCCCAAAAAAATAAATAAATAATCCAGTCATGGAATGGTCAGAAGACATGAGCAGACATTTCTCCAAAGAAGACATACAAATGGCCAACAGACACATGAAAAGATGCTCCACATCACTTGGCATCAAGGAAATACAAATCACAGCCACAATGAGATACCACCTCACACCAGTCAGAATGTCTAAAATTAACAAGACAGGAAACGACAGATGTTGGCAAGGATGCGGAGAAAGGGGAACCCTCTTACACTATTGGTGGGAATGCAAGCTGGTACAGCCACTCTGGAAAAAGGTATGGAGGTTCCTCAAGAAGTTAAAAATAGAGCTACCCTATGACCCAGCAATTGCACTACTAGGCATTTACCCCAAAGATACAAATGTAGTGATCCGAAGGGGTACCTGCACCCCAATGTTTATATCAGCAATGTCCAAAATAGCCAAACTGTAGAAAGAGCCAAGATGTCCATCAACAGATGAATGGATAAAGAAGATAAGGCTCCTATATACAATGGAACATTACTCAGCCATTAGAAAGGATGAATATTTACTTTTACATAGATGTGGATGGAACTGGAGGCTATTATGCTGAGTGAAATAAGTCAATCAGAGGACAATTATCATATGGTTTCACTCATATGTGGACTATGAGAAGCAATACAGAGGATCATAGGGGAAGGGAGGAAAAACTGAATGGGAAGTCATCAGAGAGGGAGAAAAACCATGAGAGACTCTTAACTATAGGAAACAAACTGAGGGTTGCTAGAGGGGAGGTGGTTGGGGGATTGGGATAATTAGTTATGGGCATTAAGGAGGGAATGTGATATGATAAGCACTGGGTGTTATATGCAACTGAGGAATTACTGAACTCTACATCTGAAAGTAATGATGTACTATATGTTGGCTAATTGAATTTAAATTAAAAATACTATATAACGTATCAAAATTAAAGAAAAAATGAGGTTTTGTGGCAAATTTTAGAACCATCTCCTGATTGTATTTCCTTTTATGTATATTTATTTATTTCGCTTTTCTTATATTGTTCTTTAACCTTTCTGTCCATATGGTATTAGACTGGAAGCATTTTGTGAAAGAGAACTTATTAGTTTTATTCAACATTATGTTTCCAGGACTTAAAACAGTATCTAATAAATGGTAATAAATAAAAGGGGCTCGATTTATTCATTGAATGAGTGGCTGAATTACAGGTGTATATATGGTGCCAAAACTTACTAATGGCATTTCTAGAATAACAATAGTTATTAATAAATTATACTGGAATCACTGTTGTCAAGCCAGTTACTAAATTCCAACATTCTTGATCAATGAAAATGCTAATCAAACTCATCCAATGCATATACATTACCATCCATTAGACCATCTCAAACTCTCTTCATTGTCAGACAAATAATTACCTTCATGCAATATTTCCTACAAGTGGGTCATAATTAAAGACACACTCTATCATTCAGTCACTGAAATTCACTGTGCTGAATCAATGCCATAACAACATCCTAATTAATAAAGAGGGGGTATTATACAAAGAATAATCAAGTAGATTGTACTATAAAAATATTTTAGAGACTCTAAACTGTTTATGTAAACAATACAAAGATAGTCTTTATAAGAATTTCTCTCATTTGATTTTGAGGGGTTTTGGTACATTTTCACTGAGAAAGACAATTTTGTCACTATTGTAAAGCAGTGCATTTGAAAATAGTCCATTTTTCTTAGCTCATGAAATGTTAGCCTATCAACAGGAAATTATAAATTATTCCATTGCCAATGACAATATATTAGTTTCTCCAATATGGTAGTCATAGCATTTTTAATTTTAATTAAAGTATTGGACACCAGAAAATATATTATCATCCTTCTGTACATTCACATCTTCTATGAAGTTTGAGTCATGCAGTAGAAACTAATTATAATGGAAATACAATGTGTTTTTGTAAGACATTGATTGAGATCCACCAACACAGATTACTTAAGAATATTGGATTATTAAACTTGAGAAATTGAAATAAATATTCAAAGATAAAGACAAAGATAAAGACAGTTCTTGAAAACAAAGTTTGTATGTTCAATAGGTATTTTTCATATTTTTTTCATAATTGATACTTGGTAACAGGCTATATTCATTTAATTTTAGTTAACAAGCTATCCCTACCTAAATGATAATAATACAATGGATATATATTCTGAAGTTAATTAATATGTCAGTGCTATGGAATTTATGCAAGCTACTATAAAATTGAACAAAATATGAACTAAAAAATTCATTATGGCATGATCTTTTGCTATTGTTTTATTTATTTTCCTTTGGAAATGTTAGCATATTTGTTTTTAAAACTTTTCCTTCCTCATTATGACTTTTGTGTATTTTAAGTCTGTGTTACAGAAATGCACATTATTTCTTATATTTTAATTGTATCAGAGCTTTAGGGTGTGATGTGTGTGCTTGTGTGTGTGTGTGTGTGTGTGTGTGTGTGTGTGTGTGTGTGTACAGAAAGACCCATTTTCCCAATGTTTTCATATGATGTAACACTATGGGAAATACTATGTATCTTTCTACTTTTAACAATTATGACTATCCTGAGTAGACTTGAAACTCTTCATTTATTTGCCTATATAACAAATCTTATGAAGATGTTGCTATGGAACACAGTTCCAGTTCAATTTGAGCTTCTAAGGAGGAAGAAGATATAAAACAAAATATTACACAATTTTTTCTCATTACAATTGTGTTATGTGCCCTGAATGAAAACTATACATTGTATAACAAGGGAATAGAAACTGGCTTAGAGTAGGGGGCCAGAGCTGAGTCCTGAAGAATTTACAGGAGTAAGACTGACAAAAACAGGATAAAAGCTTTCCAGGCAGAAGGACCATGAGATATGTGACTGTGGAACATGAGTTGACAAAATGCTTGGCTTGCACAAGGAACTAAATTAAGTACAGGTTGTTTAGAGTATAATGATTGATTGGAAGAGAAATTCAAAACAAGATTTTAGATGTAGATAGTAGAATCCATTTTTCCATCCTAATAATCTTTATAAAAGATTTTGTACAATATTTAAAAAGCATAGGAAGGCACTAAGTGTTTTAAGCAAAGGAGTGACGACTCAAGTTTGCAGTGCCTAATCCAACACTAACCTGCCAAGCCTGCACATGGCTGCCGTTTCCCTTCTGCCTTGCAAACTTTACAGATATTTCTCCTGTGGGCAATAATAATCTAGAATTACACAGGGAACAGAATTCTTGGAAACATAGTCCCATTTTAGCTAAGTTAACATAGTACAAATGCCCCACATTATTCATGTATTAAATGTGTGCATATTTTTGGTTCTCATACTGATGATCTTCTGAGTTAAAAAAAATAATGCACTAATTTTAATCTTAAGAGCTATGCGGTATATAAAGATATTTGAATACGATGAACAGAAATAGGGAGACTATAATTTATTATGTTTTCTTAATTGCTTTAGGAAAATATTATGGCACAGATAGAATAATTTCATTATTATAATTAGTATTAGCAAGAATAAATCTGCATGACTCATCAATTACTACTGCATTGAATGTGAACCAACATTTTTTTAATTATACAATATAATGCTTTTTATATTTTTGCTTAATAAGGTGATATTATTTTCAATAAATACAAAATAATAAGCCATTTACAACCATACAGCATTTCAAAGTTTATACATTATGTTTCATGTGTTAGATTAACATGTTTTAGATCTTCATATTTTATTTATTTATTTATTTATTTATTTTTAAATTTTATTTTATTATGTTATGTTAGTCACCATACATTACATCATTAGTTTTTGATGTAGCGTTCCATGATTCATTGTTTGCGTATACATGCCCTCCTTAATACCCATCACCGTGCTAACCCATCCCCCCACCCCCCTCCCCTCTAGAACCCTCAGTTTGTTTCTCAGAGTCCATAGTCTCTCATAGTTCGTCTCCCCCTCTGATTCCCCCCTTCATTTTTCCCTTCCTACAATCTTCTTCTTCTTTTTTTTTTTTTTTAACATATAATGTATTATTTGTTTCAGAGGTACAGGTCTGTGATTCATAGATCTCCATATTTTAGATTAACAAATTAAGCTCCAAACTGTTAGGTACTTGGTCAAGACCAACTACTTGATATATGGCTATAGTGAAATTTAAATCCAGGTTTATCTTTTGACTAATTACAACACTCCTTTAATTATAACATATACACACATATACACACGTGTGTGTTTTTAAACATGTATTTATCTGCTTTGTGATTCAAGGTTATAAATTAAGTCCATACATTTATACTCTTCTTCCAACAACACTATAAAGATGATAGTGAGATGATATTAGAAGTATAAACCCAAAACAATGAAAGATCACCAAAAGATGAAGAATTTCAAGTATTTTCTGGAAAGGGCATACGAATGGAATTGCAGTGACTAAGAAGCAAAGTGAAGGTTTTGTAAATTAGAATGAGTACAGGGAGGTTATAACAAAGGTGAGAACCACTCTTCTAATAAAGATTCTGGAAAGATCCTAGGACAGGCTGGGATGCAAACATAAGATGTAGGACTACAATTGTGGAATTAATTAGAACAATATTCAAGAGTCTCTTGCCTACAGGCCCTATACCTAGATACATAACCAGCACTCACTATCAGCAGTGGAAGGAAACAGCTAGTGTCTAAGCATTAGTCTCAGACAAATGCAAAAACATAGTTATTTTCAAAATAAATTTCCTTTTTTAGGAAGGAGAAACAGAGGAGTCCATGTGAATGTATTTCAAAGGAAAGCTTTCCTAATTGTCTTCTTAGGGAAATACCAACATAATAGTATATTAACTATTCACTTGCCCTAATCCAGTATTTGCAGGTAAATAAGCCTTCCTATGTACACTAAGTGCATTATAATGCTTCCCACTAATTCATTTTAAACAGGAATAGAAACCATGAATCAACACATATCTGATGGAGACTGTAGGAAAAAAAAAATGATGAAAGTAAACAAATAGAAAAAAGCTAAATGAAACAAAATGCTAGGAACATATGAGAGCTTAAATATCTTAAAATTTTACTCTGCACAAGGGATCAAGAAGATAGTATATCTATAAAACAAGAACAGGCTCATAAGAAAAATAAAAAGGAATAATTATAAAGGTGTCTTAGAAATTCATGTAATATTTTAAAGAAATATAATATACATGCAAAATAGTGCTGTAATCAAAAATGATACAGCTCAATGATTTTAACAAAGTGAATACATCCTTGTAATGATACAAACATCAAGAGATAGGATATTATCAACACCACAGAAGCTCCTGTCATCCTCCCTTCCAGTATCTCTCTCTTCCCAGCAAATATTGCTATGCTAATTAGTTCTGCCTTTTTATTTTACATGTATTTATACAATATAAACTCTTGTGATTGGCTTCTTTTGCTCAATCCTTTTTGTGATTATTTCATATAATATTGCTCAGTTATCATTTTGTTCACTTTCATTGCTGAATAGTAATCGCTTGTAGGAATATACCACAATTTATTAATTCTACTCCTTTGACTTGTTCTCAGTTTGGGGCCTTTATAAACAGTGCTGCTATGGACATCATTAAGCTTGTCTTTGATTGTACATACACACACATTTCTGTTGCATTTACACGTGGGAGATTTGCTGCTTCAAAGCATGTGCAAATGTTCAACTTAAGAGATACTGCAAGGTTGCTTCCCAAAATGATTCTAATAACAATCTCACCAACAGTTTGCTCCACCAACAGTTTGCACCACAAAAAAACTTGGTTCAGTTTTTTTTTTATTTTTGCAATTCTAATAGGTATATGGTAGTATTAAACTGTGACCTTAATTTATATTTCCTTAATGACTAATGAATTTAGCATTAGTCGATATGTTTATTGGTAATTTTGATGGCTGCTTTAAAGTGTCCAGTCAAGCTATTTGCTATTTTTCTTCTGAATTTTCTTTTTCTTAGTGATTTGTAGGAGTTTTATCTCTAAATATACAGGATATGCATTCTGCATCAGATAATAAGATGGCAAATATCTTCTCCCAATGGGTGGCTTGAATTTTCACTCTTTGAATGATGTCTTTGGAAGAACAAAAATTATTGATGTTTAATGTTGATCAATTTACTAATTTTCTCCTGTATTTTTTGTGTTACTTTTTTTAAGATTTTATTAATTTTTTTTTGAGAGAGAGAGCATGACTGGGGGGGAAGGGCAGAGGGAGAAGCAGACTCCCCGCTGACAGGGAGCCAGACATGGGGTTCGATCCCAGGACCCCCGGATCATGACCTGAGCCCAAGGCAGATGCTTAACCAAATGAGCCACCCAGGTGCCACTTTTTTGAGTGTTCTTAAAAAATCTTTACATATCCTAATGTCATTAAGATATTTTTCATTGTTTTCTTGTAGAAACGTTATAATTTTATTTATCACATTTTTATCTGCAATACAGTATCAAGTGGGATCAGGATTTTTTTTCACATGAATATTCAATATTTTCAGCAATAGTTACTGGTAAATAAAAATATATCCTTTTGCCATCACACTCCAGTACTACCTTGTCATAAATCAATGACCATGTATGTATGTGTGGGTCTCTTTGTGGACCCTCAGTCCTGATTTTATTGGTTTACTCTTATATTGGTATCACACTATATTCATTACTGTAGCTTATTGCTAGGTATTAATATCTGATACTATCAATATAGCAAGTTTGTTCTTCAAAATTAACTTGGCTATTCTGATCTTACATTTTTATTTTCTTTAAAGATTTTATTTGAGAGAGAGAGCATGAACAGAGGGGAAGGGCAGAGGGAGAGGGACAAACAGACTGCCCACTAAGCAGGGAGCCCGATGTGGGGCTTGATCCCAGAACCCAAAGATCACAACCTGAGCTGAAGGCAGATGCTTAGCTAACTGAACCACCCAGGCGTCCCCTGATCTTACATTTTTAAAACAAAATTTCCAGAATAGTTTTTTTTTTTAATCAGTAGAAGGCTTGGAAGACAAAAGTAAGGAAATATGCTAGAATATAGAATTTAAAAATGAAGACCAAAAAAAAGTGAGAAAAAGAAGAGATAGAGGATATCAAATTAGGTGGTATAAATTCCCCAAAATAGAAGTTCCTTGAAAAATAATAGAAGACAGAGATGGAAACAGACTTGCCAATCACAGACAAATTTTAAGGAGGTCCTAAAGAGCCCCACCTACACCTCAAAACACACTCCCACCTTTAATGCTATCAATAAATACCAACACAACCATCATGGGATTGCTGTTCTAAATACCTGAGATTGCAAACCTTTCTAAAAGTAAGAGTGATAGCTAATTTTCCTACAGATTAAGGCAGAAGGGGTATAACAAAATGGTATTTGATTTGGAATTAAGATATATTTTTATTTAAAAACAAGCATTTCTACACTTTATAAAGTCAGGGTTTTCAAGTTTTATAATATTTTAGCAAATGAATTTCACTTCATTTAAAAACTGTGTTTTTGTAACATATTAAAGCATTCCCTTAAAATATATGCATAATATGAAGAAACAAGTTGCTAAAGTAAACATTCAAAATATCCAGGAAAAAATTAAACTCAATAGGTAGATATTTTGCTCAAATTCAAGTTACATTATTTTATGCAATTAAAACTAAATGAGCTTAATTGTAGTAAGTAAAGATTATCTTTTTAAAATCTTTTTTTTTTTTTATGGTTTGTGTCTATCTTTCCCTTCATAGTAAATCTCATATAGCATGGACGATATTTTGTTAAAATCTGTTTGAAGTTCAAACTAATTTCCACATATTGTGTTAAAGAATTAATGAATCTGTGAAAACTTTCAAAGTTCATCTGCAGTGTTCTCAGTTGATGCCATGAGGCTTCACTTTTGAATTATGCCCTTGTCAAGGAGTCTGGACTATTTGATTTGAGGTGTGATTATAACATAGTTTTTCAATTAATGTGTACTAGTTTCATGGCATAACTCTGGCCAATGTTAACACTTCAACCTCATTAAGATGTAATGTTATATAAGTAACTATTGTTAGCCCTAATATTAATTCTCTGTCCTCAAGTAATTGAACCTAATAGCAGTGGCACAGAAAGAATTACTGATTTAATTTAGGTCATTTCTCAGTGAACATTTTAAGCTAAGTATAATGTAAACTACCAGAAATTGACCTAGGATAAGTACAAATAATATTATATTAAAATAAGAAATTATTCATTTAGAAAACATTGGTATTATTCAAATTATGGAGATCATTCTAAATGTGCTTGCTCACAATTACCAACACTAAACTCTATATTCAGACTGCTTTAGGTATGCAGTCTTTGCAATAAGCACTTGTAATTTATCCTGTTTGCTCTCAACAATTAATGTAATAATTGCAGATATTACAGAGATAGTATGGACAGGAAAGGGAAAGAAGGAAAAAAGTGAATGAAAAAAGGAAGGAAAATGAAGGAAGGAAGAGGAGAGACAGGGTTATTGTAACAGGCTTAATCCAGATTCTAAGAGATTTTTATGTTTTGGATAAATATAACTGGACAATACATTTGACATTGGGGTAGGAGAGCAGGCATTTTGGGAAAGTACACATAAAAAGAGAAAGCTAATATTAATTGGGAATTTATTATATGTTAATCATTATGCCATATATATATATAAAAGCTATCTCATTTAATAGTCATAAAAATTCTAGAAGATATATATTGTTATTTCTATTTTATAGTTAGAAAGATTTAATGTCAAAAAATTAAATTAACTTGCCCAAAGTCACACACAGTAAATGGTTGGTAGTGTGTTGGCAAAAAGCCAGACCTACATCATTCTTACTCTATTTTTTGAGAACTATAAAGCAATGTTTCTCTAGAGACTATGGCTTCCCAGGTTCAATTCATCAATTCCATGGGCTTTAAATAGAGCTGACTCCCACCTCTCTTAGTTTTGGGGGTTAAATTGGGCATGTCCAATCAGAGCATTTCATTTTTTTTCTTACAAGTTTTTATTTAAATTCTAGTTAGTTAACATATAGTGTAATGTTGGCATCAGGAGTAGAATTTAGTGATTCATCATTTATGTATAATACCCAGTGCGCATCATAACAAGTGCCCTCCTTAATACCCATCACCCATTTAGCCCATCCGCCACCCACCTTCCTCCATCAACCCTGAGTTTGTTCTCTATCATTAAGAGTCTCTTATGGCTTCCTTCACTCTCTTTTTTTTCTCCTTCCCCTATGTTCATATGTTTTGTTTCCTAAATTCCACAGTATGAGTGAAATCATATGGTATTTGCTTCTCTGACTGACTTAGTTCACTTAGTATAATATGCTCAAGTTCCAACCTTGTCATTGCAAATGGCAAGATTTCATTCTTTTTGATGGCTAACTAATATTGAATTGTATATATATATATACTACTTCTTCTTTATCCATTCATCTGTCCATGGACACTTGGGCTCTTTTCATAGTTTGGCTATTGTTGATAATGCTGCTATAAACATCGAGCGAGGTACATGTACTCCTTTGAATCAGTATTTTTGTATGCTTTGGGCAATACCTAGTAGTGCAACTGCTGGATCATAGGGTGGTTTTATTTTTAACTTTTTGAGGAACCTAAATACTGTTTTCCAGAGTGGCTGCACCAGTTTGCTTTCCCACCAACAGTGTGAGAGGGTTCCCCTTTCTCTGCACCCTCACCAATATCTGCTGTTTCCTGAGTTGTTAATTTTAACCATTCTGACAGGTGTGAGGTGATATCTCATCATGGTTTTGATTTGCATTTCCCTGATGAGGAGTCATGTTGAGCATCTTTTCATGTGTCCATTAGCCATCTGGATGTCTTCTTTGGAAAAAATGTCTGTTCATGTCTTCTGCCCATTTCTTAACTGGATTATTTGTTTTCTGGGTGTTGAGTTTGATAAGTTCTTTATAGATCTTGGATGCTAAACCTTTATCAGATATGTCATTTGAAAATGTCTTCTCCCATTCCAAAGTCTGCCTTTTAGTTTGTTGATTGTTTCCTTTGCTGTGCAGAAGTTTTTATCTTGATGAGGTCCCAATAGTTCATTTGTGCTTTTGTTTCCCTTGCCTCCAGAGACGTGTCTAGTAAAAAGTTGCTGTGGCCGAGATCAAAGTGGTTGCTGCCTGTGTTTTTGTCCAGGATTTTGATGGCTTCTTGTCTCACATTTAGGTCTTTCATCCATTTTGAATTTACTTTTGTGTATGGTGTAAGTAAGTGGTCCAGTTTCAATCTTCATGTTGCTTTCCAGTTTTCCCAGCACCATTTGTCAAAGAGCCTGTCTTTTTTCCTTTGGGTATTCTTTCCTGCTTCATCAAAGATTAGTTGACCATATAGTGGTAGGTCCACTTCTGAATTTTCTATTGTTCCATTGATTTATGTGTCTGTTTTTGTGCCAGTACCATACTGTCTTGATGATTACAGCTTTGTAATATAGCTTGAAGTCTGGAATCATGATGCCTCCGGCTTTGCCTTTCTTTTTCAAGAATGTTTTAGCTATCTGGGGTCTTTTGTCATTCCATACAAATTTTAGAATTGTTCTAGCTCTGTGAAAAATGCTGGTGGTATTTTGATAGGGATTGGATTAAATGTATAGATTGCTTTGGGTAGTATAGACATTTTAACAATGTTCTTCCAATCCATGAGCCTGGAATGTTTTCCTAATTCTTTCCATCCTTTTTGATATCTTTCACAGGTGTTTTATAGTTTTCAGAGTACATATCTTTTACCTCTTAGGTTAGGTTTATTCCTAGATATCTTATTGTTTTGGGCACAATTGTAAATGGGATCAATTCCTTGATCTCTTTTTCTGCTACTTCATTATTCGTGTATAGAAATGCAACAGATTTCTGTACTTTGATTTCATATCCTGTTACTTTGCTGAATTCGTGTATTTGTTCTAACAATCTATTGGTGGAGATTTTTGGGTTTTCTAGGTGGAGTATCATATCATCTACAAACACTGAAAGTTTGACTTCTTCCTTGCCTATCTGAATGCCCTTTATTTTCTTTTTGTTGTTTGTTGAGGGTAAGACTTCCAGTACTATGTTAAATAGTAATGGTGAAAGTGTATATCCTTGTCTTGTTCCTGACCATAGAGGAAAAGCTCTCAGTTCTTCCCCATTGAGGATAATATTAGCTGTGGTTCTTTCGCATATGACTTTTATGGTGTTGAGGTATGTTCCATCTCCATCTACTTTGTTGAGGATTTTTAACAAGAGTGGATGCTGTAGGGGTGCCTGGGTGGCTCAGTCAGTTAAATGTCCAGCTCTTGCTTTTGGCTCAGGTCATGATCTCAGAGTCTTGATATTGAACCCTGCATCAGGCTCTGCACTCAGCATGGAGTCTCTTTGAGATTCTTTCCCTTCTCTCTCCCCTCTTTCCCCCCTGCCCTCCCCCCCACTTTCTCATAAATAAATAAATAAATAATCTTAAAAAAAAAAGAGGGGAACCTGGGTGACTCAGTCAGTTGAGCATCTGCCTTCAGCTCAGGTTGTGACCCCAGGGTCCTGGGATTGACCCCTGCATCAGGGTTCCTGCTCAGTGGGGAGTCTGCTTCACCCTCTCCCTCTGCCCCTCCCTCCCATTTATGTGCTCTCTCTTGCTCACACTCTAGCTCTCTCTCTCTCAAATGAATAAATAAAATAAAAAGAATGGATTCTGTATTTTATCAAATTCTTTTTCTGCATCTATCGACAGGATCATACGGTTCTTACCCTTTTTTTTATTAATGTGGTATATCATGTTGATGATTTGCAAATATTGAACCATCCCTACAGCTCGGAAATAAATCCCACTTGACCATGGTGAATAATTCTTTCAATGTACTGTTGGATTTGATTCGCTAGTACCTTGTTGAGAATTTTTGCATCCATGTTCATCATGGATGTTGCCCTGTAATTCTCCTTTTAGTGTGTGTGTGTGTGGGGGGGGTCTTTGATTTTGAATCAAGATATGTATTATATGGATGGAGTTTTCTGTAATTTGTCCTTCATAGCCAACCACCTCAGCCTGCATGTACCAAGCAGGTTAAAGAATGTTGTTTGTGAGACTTGTGCTGCATAAGTGGCCTTGGTAGACTGACTAGTTGACATTAGCTGGCCTCCGGGTCAGAATTGGCCCTTCTGGTCTGGACACCAAGAGCAATAAATTTTGCCTTACATGCCCTCTGGGAGAGGAAGCAAGCACAGCTAGCCCAGGCTCCTTAAATATGTAAAGACATGATAACATAGAAATGTAGTGCACTCCAATCTGCATGTAAGCAAACAAATGTTTAATTTCAGACCCTGTCATTTACCCTATAAATGCAGCCCATATAGGGATGGTCAGTTGGAAGTCTCACCTGAGGGGAGGATGCTTGGCCAGGCCTCTCAATCAGGACTCTAGCCTGGATGTCTCCATGGGGCTTCCCCAGGTAATGAGATTGGATGTTGTAAGTACCCAATTTAATGTAACTCTGTCTTATTCTCCTTTACTGCTTACTATTATCCTCATCCATGTGCAGATTTCCCTCTTCTTCTTTCTGTAGTCCTATTAGAATTTTATAGTATCATGAAGGTGTTTTTTTCCCCTTCAAAACAGAGAGTACAGCTGCCATAAATCTTTTCTTCAGAACAAGGTAATGCTGGCTTCATAGAATGAGTTGAGAAATTTTCCTTCCATTTCTATTTTTTGGAACAGTTTGAGAATAGGTATTAACTCTTCCTTAAATGTCTGGTAGAATTTCCCTGGGAAGCCATCTGGGCCTGGACTTTTGTTTGTTGGGAGATTTTTGATTACTGATTCAATTTCTTTGCTGGTTATGGGTCTGTTCAAATTTTCTATTTCTTTCTATTTCAGTTTGGCAGTTTGTAGTTTCTAGGAATTTGTCCATTTCTTCCAGATTGCCTAGTTTATTGGCATATAATTTTTCATAATATTCTCTTATAATTGTTTGTATTTCTGTGGTGTTGGTTATGATCTCTCCTCTCTCATTCATGATTTTATTTATTTGGGTCCTTTCTCTTTTCTTTTTGATAAGTCTGTTTAGGGGTTTATCACTTTCATTAATTCTTTCAGGGAACCAGGGAGGGGCAAAGGGAGAGGGAGAGAGAGAAACTCAAGCAGACTCCCGGCTGAGTGCAGAGCCCGACACAGGGATCATTCTCACGACCCTGAGAGCTTTACCTGAGCTGAAATCAAGAGTCAGATGCTCAACCAACTGAGCCAACCAGGTGCCCCTCATGGTTCATGTTTTATGCCACTTAAAAGGACATAAAAATCAAAAGGAATAAATTAATAATATGAACAGATCCAAGATAATATGAAATATATGATATGCTAAAGATTAACCCTAGTTGCTAAGGGAAAAATAAAAACCAAATATAATAATCAGGAGTTTGCTAATTGTTTTTGTTTTTTGTTTTTTTAACCACCTGAAACTATCTGTTGGAATTTAGTGAAGTGTCCTTGGTTTATTGCAGTTATTACTGACTATGAGGAAAAGTTAATGAGACTAAATATTATGTTAAATGTACAGTATTGCATTTTAGTCAATGAGAAAGCATTTATTAAATGTTCATTCTCTCATTGTTATGTGTATGGTTTAAAATATTGGCTATAAAATGTATATATGTTTAAAATCTGGCTGAACAGACAAAATAAATTTGCATGACTTAGCAGAAAACACTTCAGGGTAATCTATACTACATAGTCATAAATGTGGATTTACCCTATGCATTAAAAATCCTGCACAACCATATTAGACAGCTTATTAAAATATCCATATACAATTGCTAGATTTCATAATAATCTACTAAAGCCTAAAATATTTTGGGGTGTCCTGCTTCCCCTCATATGAGGCTCCATCCAGATTTCAAAACAAAATTAGTAAATACTTCCTAGCATCAATATGAATTCTTAAAAGGGGTCTAGACCATCTTGCCAGAGGAACAGAAATTACAACCCAGGGATAGAGCAAACAACTGATCATCAAAACAAAAAGTGATGTAACCAGGTTTTTTCTGTCCCAGGCATGGTAAATCAAAAGTAAATGAGCAAAGAGGAACCACTGAGGTATAGACCACAGATGTTTGGGTAAGGAATGTGTTATGTCTGAGATATTTAGAACTCAGGGTTGACAGATGAAGAAAGAGAAGCAATCCAAATCAAGTCACTGATGAGTTAAGTTCCAGTGTCCTGGGAAACTCAGTAGACCTACGGAGTGATACCAAAGGGGAGAAATCACCTCTTGACAAAGATATATAGGGGTGCCCCTGCCCAATCACAACTAAAGCATCGTGGACTTCAGCTTTCCTATAGAAGAAACCAAAATTTTAAAGTCTTCCTTAGGTTCATGGATAGGTGTTAAATGGTCTCTAGTCCTTCTGAAATTATATGCCAAGAATTATGCATATGTGTGTGTGTGTGTGTGTGTGTGCGCGCGCGTGCATTTTCCCGGGCCAAAATCAGTAGATATTGCTTAAGCAACTCTTTAAAGGATTCAGGACCACCAACAAATTTAACGACCACTACATCAAAGCCTAGTTTCAAACTTAAATTTGTAATGAAGGAGGGCTATTGATTACTTGAATAGCTAACATTTGCTTAGTTCGAGAAAGAATGGAATAGACTTTATACCTATGGCTGTTTACTGAGATTTTAATAACATATGCCCTAGCAAGAATTCCAAACAAAACAAAACAAAAATTATAGAAATATTTTAACAGATAGCAATAATTTAAGATATATGAGCTATTACACACAGAAGATGAATATTTTTAAAAAATATTACATGTTTACCTGTGTTACTCATGGTGTTGAGGGTACAGACACCTTACTTTCTCAAACTGCCAAAGCCTTGGCTATATGTAGTTCCATAAAACTATTTATACTGAGTCTTACTATGTGTCAAACACTGCTCTGTGCATGAGAAATAAAACAGTAGAGTTAGACAAAGTTCTATCCCTCATGCTGCTTAGGTTCTAGAAAACACAGAGAAAATGGACATGTAAAATATTTACGATGCAGTTTCTGATAATAAACTGGAAAATGGCCTCTAAAATGAAAAGGTGTATAAGGAGGTGATATTTTTTTCAAGTTTCTATTTAAATTCCAGTTAGTTAACATACAGTGTAGTATTAGTTTCAGGTGTACAATGTAGGGATTCAACACTGTCATACAATACCCAGTGCTCATCACAAGTGCACTCCTTAATCCCCATCTCCTGTTTAACCCATCCCTCCACCCACCTCCCCTCCAATAACCCTCAGTTTGTTCTCTGTAGTTAAGAGCCTGTTTTCTGGTTTCCCTCTCTCTCTCTTTTTTCACCCTATGTTCATCAGTTTTGTTTCTTAAATTCCACATACTAGTGAATTCTTATGGTATTTGTCTTTTTCTGACTGACTCATTTTGCCTCTTTAGCTCCATATACATCATTGCAAGTGGCAAGATTTCATTCCTTTTTATGGTTGAGTAATATTGCATTGTATATATATACACCACCTCCTCTTTATCCATTCATCAGTTGATGGACATTTGGGGTCCTTCCCTATCGTGGCTATTGTAGATAATGCTGTTATAAAATGAGAAGCATGTATCCCTTTGAGCCTGGGTGGCTCAGTCGTTAAGCGTCTGCCTTCGGCTCAGGTCATGGTCCCAGGGTCCTGGGATCGAGCCCCGCATCAGGCTCCCTGCTCGGCCCAAGTCTGCTTCTCCCTCTCCCACTCCCCCTGCTTGTGTTCCCTCTCTCGCTGTGTCTCTCTCTGTCAGATGAATAAATAAAATCTTAAAAAAAGACTATATCATTTAATAACTATATACCTTTGACAAGCCACATAATTAAGCTTTATTTCCTTCCTTTTTATAAAAGGGAGTTTAAAACCTTATACTGGTGGTATATTCATTAAATGACAAAGTACATGTGAAAAGTCTTCATTAATTATATTAAGGATTTTATATAACTATAACCATATATATATATCTGTATATATAACTATACCTGGTTTATATATATACATACATATATACATACATACCTATATATACATATATTTATACATATATATATAAATATACACACACTATTTTCACAGATGGCGATACCCAAGAACGTAGAGCACACCACACCACACGTGGTCAATGCTAAAGTGTAGTCTCAGGACCTGAGCAAGGTGAATGTATGCCCTCAATATCCAAGATTTTAAAGCACTTGAGGGTAAATTCAGGCTATGCCTTTGAGAATATTAAGAAATTATCCTATCAAATGTATGAGGTAACATCAGGCTAAAGAGTAACAGAGAAGAAAATAAAAAAACAAAAGGATCAGAAGATTGGTAATGCTGAAACAAGCAGTGAATGTAAGATCTAAGGCCAGAGGGATCCATAACACTTATCTTAATAATGGGTCATTTCATAGACCACCTGTTGCATGTTTGAGTTCTCCCGGTTTGAAATACCAAACTGTGCTTGGGAACTTAAAGAAGGTGGTATAAGCCTATTTGTCTCTGTTTATACACTTCAAAGTTGCTAAAAGGGACAAGATCTTAAATGTTGTCACCACAAAAAATAATTGACATAATAGAGAGGTTAACTAACTCTACACTGGTAAACATACTGCAATATCTAAATGTATCAAATCAACATGTGCACCTTAAATTTGCACAAAGTTATATGTCATTTATACCTCAATAAAAAAGAAATGGTAAAAGAAAATGTTTGCAGTGTCATTTAACCATGGAACCTGATGATTTTGAACATATTATTGTAGAAGTGCAATAGACTATGAAACCAATTCTACAGATAAGAGTATTATTACTTGGGTGGAGTAGCCTGGGATTATACCCCATTTGCAAGCTACCAAGTTAGCCAACAACAGTTTTATGGCTACTGGCAAGACACAAGATTCCTGAGTCAGAGAAAAAAAGCCTTTTTACTCATGATATGGTAGGCATTCTGAACTTCATGTTTGCTTTGGTTCTGCTTGTCCCTAGTCCCGTGGATAGAACACGAAACAGCCCAGGTGGATGCAGTAAGTTTATGTTACGGCTGAGAAACCCTGAGCCTAGGAAACTCCAATCTTTTAAAGGGGCCAACTGGAATACCTGCCCAAACTTCATCCCAGAGGGAGATGTTATCCTTTTTATCCCAAACAACAAACAAGTCTTCCTCTGCCCCAAGGAAATACCATCTCTATCTTTCAAGTCTGTTTGCTCTTCAAATACCCTTGAAAAGACAGTCTGGAACAAAAGCTGCCGATGCCTGTGTTCAGAAGGCAGACGGAAACGTGAGAGATCCGGGAGAAACTGCTTCCAAGAAGTAAGCAAAGCAAAATTTATGCAAGCACTTCAAGGATTTTGAAGGGTAGGCCTAATTAATGATCTAGAATGAGTAAAGTTTTTAAGTTGAGAGTTGGCATATAAAGGGGAAGAATATTTTATTTTAGCCTTATGCTAATAGGAAGATCAGTTAGAAAATATAAAATGTGAAATGATGAGGATCGTTCCTAAGTGATGTCAGTGAGAATTAAACTTCATTAGAAAATTCAATGGAAAATTGTGCAGTACTACTAGTAGGACAAATGACATTGTGGGGAATAAAAGAAAAGGAATATTTTTAAATGATATCATCCTTACAAATAAAATTTAATATATGAAAAATGGGCATCTTAAAAAGAATGATATTTAAAAAGTATTAGGGCAATTAGTTAACTATTTGAAAAATCTGTATTCTATATCACTCCCCAAAATAAGTTGTAGCTAATTCAAAAAAATTATTGAATATTTAGATAAAAAAACAAATGCACAAAATAGATGTCTTAGAAGAAAATATATGAATATATACACTTTTCCATAATTAAATAACAAAACACAAATATTTGTCATTGCAGAGAAAATCTTCCTAAAAACACAAACAAATGCAGAATTCATAAAGGCAAGACCTTATAACACTTTACCATTTATTTACAATTCTGCCACTTTGAGGACATTTTTTGCATTGTACCCTATTTGATACATATTTTCAACCCCACAAGACATTATTAGTTGTGTTTTAGACAGTCACAAATAATTTTTACTTATTTATTTACCTTTTCCACGGATCTTCTTCCTTTCCTGAATTTTCTTACTTCTGTGTACCTCTTAGATTTTGGTATGAAACAGACAACCTCATATTCTAGTGGTTGACTTAAAACAACTGTTTTCTTAGGCTCAAGTTTCTGTGTATCCGCCTGTTTGTGACCTGGCTCGGCTGACAGCTAGGTTTTCTTATGCTTCTGTGGTCAGTTAGCAGGTCAGCTGATTGCAGAGTGATCTAGAATGGCCTGTTTCACATGAGGAAGTTGTTAGGCTCATTAGTCTAGGATATGTCGCAG
Source organism: Halichoerus grypus (assembly GCF_964656455.1). NCBI lineage: Eukaryota > Metazoa > Chordata > Mammalia > Carnivora > Phocidae > Halichoerus > Halichoerus grypus. The sequence goes on from NC_135714.1 coordinate 74,841,878, forward strand.
TTGGAAAGACACAGCTGAAACTTTTTTCCGTATAGTATCCCATCCTCCATTAGGCTGGCCCGTTTCAGAGTTCCAAAGATGGCAAGAGAGCAACTCATAGCCTTTTTCAAGCTTCTGTGTCTGTCAGTTTCCATTGACCAAAAGCAGTGCACCTGTATATTAGTTTGCTAGGGCTGCTATAACCGAGGACCACAGACCGGATGGCTTAAACAATTCACAGTTCTGGAGGCTAGAAGCCCCAAATCAGGGTGTTGGGAGGGTGGGCTCCTTCTGAGGGCTGTGAGGGAAGGCTATGTTCCAGGGCTATCTCTTTGGCTTGTAAATATCTTCTCCCTGTGTCTCTTCACATTGTCTTCCCTCTACCCATATCTCTGTGTCCAAATTTCCCTTTTATTCAAGGACATATTAGATTAAGGACCACACTAAAGACTTCACTTTAGCTTGACTACCTATAAAAGATTGGCTCCAAATGAGGTCACATTCTGAGGTACTGGTGGTTAGGACTTTAATATATAAATTTGGAAGGGTACATAATTCAATTCATAACAACCTGGCAAATAGATTCAATTTGGGGTAAAATTGACTCAAATCTTGAGGCGAGGATCTGCAAAAACAAATTGCAAGGAGGTGAAAGGAGGAAGAGGTACACATTTTGGCTACTTTTACAAATCTGCAATTCAAAATCATCTTATTTTTTCCTGAAACATTGTTTTAGTATTTCTTTTAGTAAGAGACTATTACTACAAATTCTTTTTTTTCTTTTTTGCTTGTTTTCTGAAAATGTCTTATTTCACTTTATCTTTGAAGTATATTTTCAGTGAGCATATAATTCTATTTTGCCAGTTCTTTTCTTTTAGCACTTTAAGATGTCATTGTGCTGTCTGGCTTCCATGGTTTCAGATGAAAAGTTGGCTTTCAATTTTATTATTGTTCCTTGAAGTTAATGTGTCTTTTATCTATGGATGATTTTGTAATTTGTGCTTTGGCTATGGTTTTTGATATATTTACTTCTGGAAAATGCATAGACCGTGGAAGATCACCATGACTTAGTTCTAGCTAGATATCTTGTTTTGTAGAAACTGACATATTTGGGGATTTCTCTTATTGTTAAGGCAATACCAAAGAAGGAAACTCCACTGAAAGTCTGGGTTGCTTACCAGGTCTTCTACAATTGGTTAGTCCTGAGATCTCAACTTTTGTCTCTCTAGCCAAATTAATCTCTTGCATTCTTTGCATAACTTTTTATCCTTTAACTATGCTCAATTTAGATTCCCAATAACTTGCCCTGGGCATATTCCTCAAAGGGAAATTGCAGGAAAAATATCAGGTTAACTTTTCAATACTTTTCTTTTACCCAACATTTTGACTTTTCATATCATGGTTGCTTTAGGAGGCTTGAGCACTAATTTTTATCTACATAGCCCTCAGAGACTGCCACAGGCTTTAGGATGCAGCTTTCCATTTGGCATTTATGTCCACTATTGAGAATAAGCAAAAGCTCCAAGAGGAAATATAGATCTCATCTCAATATGTTTCCTTCTCTGCAGAAATTGTGTCTATCAAGATCTGGCTATCTTTAGATTACTCTCTGATGTCTGCAAACAACTTTAAGTTTTTTTAAATCTGATTTTTACAGTCTGTCATTAAGACAGTCTGATATGTTCTATTTTGTCATAATCAGAAGCAGAAGTTTCCATAATAAAATTTAAAAAACCAACCAACATTTGGACATCCATGTGTATACACACACAGACGCACACACAAACACACCCCACATGACTTAGTTATGGACCATGTGATATCAAGAATAGACTTCTAGGCAAATTAGCTCAAGTTTAGTTGGATACATGGGACTCTTATGGAACGTAATTGCTAAATGTACAATGTAGAGCTGAGACTGTCATATCAAAGTCATCCATTTCTGGGTTTGAATAGTCAATTTTCAAAGGGTTTGGGGGTTTTTTGTTGTTTCTGTGAATTTGCTTCATTCTCCTATTTTTTAATGCAAGGAATCTAATTTCTAAGTACTTATTAATTTATTTGGCCAAATGCTAGAACAAATCCCAAGTTCATTGACTTTATAGCTTCAAGGCCTATCTCCAGCTGGGTGACTTGAGTTTCATTCCTATTTTTTTAAAAGAGATCATTCTCAATGTTGCCAAATATTGAAAAAAAGCATGCTCATTCACCTAATTTCATCATATCATATACTCTTTATTGTCTCCATGTTTTTATGGATGAATTGTCTATATTCTTGGCCAACGACTAGTACCTTCATCTCTCTGACTTATTTGAGGACAATACTTCTTTTTCTTCTATATCATCCATTTTCCCTCTCCATTTTATCACACTTATTGGGATATAAACCCTGATATATTTTTTCCCATCTCAAAGGATAAATTATGTGCAAACACATGGGAAAAAACTTTAAACACCTCTTTTTAAAGATATTTCTCTCTTTAGATACTGCCTCCACTTATCAAGTGCTCTTTACAGCAATACTTCCTGAAAGCATTGTCTATATGTGTGTTTTCTCATTTTCTCTAGAATCCACCTCATTTAGGATTTGCCATCTCTGATCCACTGAAACTGCTCTTGTAGGGGCCACCAGTGATGACCTCCAATGACTAATGAATGTAGGGGTCATTAAATGTGCCCTATCAGCAGTATTTGATCAATTCTCTTTGGAACACTTTATCACTTGCTTCCAGGATATTTCATTCACTGACTTCACTCCTCCCATCACTCTGGCCTTTCTTTCTTACTCTGTTTTGCCTGTTCTTCCTCAGCTCTCCATCCTAGAAATAACAGGGTGGACCAAGAGTTCAATCACTGGGATACTTTACCCTTTCTACCCTTATTCTCTCCATTAGTGATCACCCGGTGTCACAGCTTCCAATCTATATTCTGAAGACTTCCAGCTTCTACCTCTCCACTAATTCCCAAACTTATATATCTAATTGCCAACCCACATTTCTACTTAAATGTCAAATAAGAATCTCAAATATATCATGTCCAAAAGTCTGCTTTTTATTTCTCCCTCCAAAACCCCAGTGTGATGGTATTTGAGCCTTTGAGAGATAATTAGGTTTAGGTGACATGATGAGGATAAGGCCCCCATAATAGGATTAGTGCCCTATAAAAAGAGGAAGAGCTCACTCTCCTTATGTGCATGCATTAATGCATTAAAAGAAGGCCATGTAAACACAGAGGAAGGTGACCATCTACAAACCAATAAGAGGGCTCTCATAAGAACCTGACTCTGCTGACACCCTGATCTCAGACTTCCAGTCTCCAGAATTATGAGAAAATGTCAGCTGTTTAAGACACCCAGACTATGATACTTTGTTCTGGAGACTGAGAGTCTGAGATCAGGATGTCAACATGGTCAAGTTCCAGTGAGACCCTCTTGCAGGCTTGCCAACAGACAGCTGCCTCCTTCTCACTGTGCACTCACATAGCCTTTGCTCAGCGTGTACACACAGAGAAAGAGTGTAGAACAGACTGCCAACATTCTAGGTCATCCTGACACAAACTCTTCCTCTTCTTATCAGGCCACCAATTTAATCAGATGATGACCCCATCCTAATTATTTCACTTAAACTTAATTACTTCCAAAGAGCCCTTTCTGCAAATACAGCCACATTGAGAAATAGAGCTTTGAATTTGGGGGGAATACACAATTCAGTCTGTAGCAATCACACAATGTAGGTATACATAAATCTTATTTCTCTGTTATTTCCTTCTCCTTACTAGAATGTAAGCTCCCAGATGTCCTAGATGTGTGTCTGTTTCATTACCTGCTATATTCCTATTGCTAAAGAAGAGTCTGGGGCATAATGAGAGTTCAAAGAGATACATGCAACTCGAAACTGATACCAAATCCCCAGACAGTTTGGCAATATACATCCAAAACACAAAATGACCATATTCTCTTTTTGGTAATTTCAATGTTAGGAAGTGATACTAATGAAATAAACATCTGATTATATCCAGCATTGTTTATGAGAACCAAGATTAAAAATGACCTAATAGCCACATCTAGTGGACTAGCTCAATAAATTATGACAATATATGGTAGAATACTATGTATCAATTTAAAAGATCATGCCTAAGAACAGTGTCACAGAAAAAATGTTTGTAACATACTTTGGGGTGAAAAAAAAATTCTTAAAAGCACAAAAATAACTCCTTACTCATATGTATATAAAAATGATAGAGAAATACTCCAATCTGTAAAGAGTGGCTTCTCAAGTTTGCTATTATTAGCAAAATTTATTTTGAGGTAAGGGCTTTTTTATAGTCTCCAAAATTTTCATTAAAAAATATATTGATACATTGGTGTAATCATAAAATACATTAAATAATTTGAGAATCAAAATATAAATTATGAGAAGGAAACAGAAATCATCATTAAACTTAATTTTGGGAAGCACATCTACACTAAATTTGAAAGGCAAGAGATTTTGGGGGTAAAATTTTAAAAATTACCTTAGGAATAAGAAAACTCTAAGACCGTTGTTATAGAAAACAAATCTTGGATTCAAATAAGCTATTATGCTTTCTGAGTTTATCTAAAACAGTGAATGCTCTTGAGTTAAGAGAAGATTCAAAATACTGCTGCATACAAAAATTATTATACAAATTATAGGCAAGAACAAAAAAGCAAGCAAAGAAGGATTATACTTTGGGGATGACTGAAGTTTATACAAACATTCAAAGGTGTAGATGTTATAGTGTGGGCATTTAGACAGAAACAGACTGCCAACATCCTAGGTCATCCTGACACAAACTCTTCCTAGAATCAGTTTATACAGGTATTTCCTTCTACTCCTCATCTATGTGTGATCTGAATACCAAATCAGCTGAAAAATTCCATGACAAAATAAAAGACCTGAGTAAATGAAATGGATTTCACGTCCTTGGAGGAAAAGACTCAATACTGTAAAGATGCCAGTTCTTTCCCACTTAATACATAAGTTCAGTGAAAATCCATCCAAAATCTCTTTTTTGATTTGTTTGCTCTTTTGTGTTTGTGATTGTGTTATAACTTGACATACTGATTCTAAATTTCATCTCTAAGATTAAATGTGTGAAGTAGCCAAGAAAATAATGAGAAAAAAAGAATAATAATGGAGAGAGACTTGCATCATAAATCTTTATTAATGAAAAGTGTGGTACTGATGGAGGAATAAGCAAATAGATCAATGCAAAGATAGAGAATATGTGTACATGAGAATTTACTATGTAATAAAGGCGACATTTCAAATCAATACAGAAAGGTTTGATTATTCATGAAATGGCTACCTGTTTGGAAACAAAGTATGTTTCCTATATCACATACAAAAATAAATTTCAGTGAGATTATATATGGAAATAAATGATAAAGTACTAAAGATATAGTAGATATTTTTTCTAATTTTGAGATAAGAAAGCATATTTAAAATTTTCATAAAGTGCAGGGCACCTGGGTGGCTCAGTCGTTAAGAGTCTGCCTTCGGCTCAGGTCATGATCTCAGGGTCCTGGGATCAAGTCCCGCATTGGGCTCCCTGCTCTGCTGGGAGCCTGCTTCTCTCTCTTCCTCTGCCACTCCCCCTGCTTCTGTTCGCTCTCTCTCTCTCTGTCAAATAAAATCTTTTAAAAAATGTTTTAAAAAATTTCAACAATTGTAAATAAAAGTAAGTATATATTATTTGTTTCAGAGGTACATTATATGTTAAAAAAAGAAGAAGATAGTAGGAAGGGAAAAATGAAGGGGGGGAAATCAGAGGGGGAGATGAACCATGAGAGACTATGGACTCTGAGAAACAAACTGAGGGTTCTAGAGGGGAGGAGGTTCTAGAGGTAACCCTGATGGGTTAGCCTGGTGATGGGTATTAGAGAGGGCATGTATTGAATGGAGCACTGGGTGTTACACACAAATAATAAATCATGGAACACTACATCAAAAACTAATTATGTAATGTATGGTGATTAACATAACATAATAAAATTTTTAAAAAGTAAGTATATAAATAAGATGGGTAATATTTTAAAATATTTATGTTATATGAAATTCCATAAACAAACTAAACAGACTAAGAAATTTAAGGCAACTTATAACCGTTAATTAGTACAGCAGTATTAATTTCAATTGTACAATAGTTTTGGAGAGCTACTTACTGGAATGCATAAAGAACTTTGAAACTTGTGACAGCCTTTATAGTGAACACTGTGGTGTGGTATGTCCCTCAGGAAAAGCAGGGCTGCCAGGAGACAACCCTCTTTAGGACAAACTGTGCTGAAGAAAACTTCCTGCCTAGCCTCGTTCTCTTCCTTTGGGCACTTGCATCTATAACTAGTTAATTCTCTGATATAGAGGCCTGGCCCCTAACCCCAAAGGGCCATCTCAACTTCAGAGTTTGATATTAATTTGCCTGAGATCAAGTTAAGATTGTGTCACAACGCAGCTTCTCCCTTTACTTCATACCCGTCCCATCACTGCCCCAACAAGGGAATTTCCTGGACACCAGTCTGTCTCAAAGTCAACTTTCTGGAGAAACTGATCTGCAACACTCTATGATTCATTAATTCCAAATAGAAAATAATAATCCAGCTACAGAAAAATCTATGCAGGTTCACCAAGGGATTGCTTAGAATAAGAAAAAGCTTGAAAACACTTAAATATTCAGAGGTTATAGATATATGCAGTTGACCCTTGAACAACACAGGTTTGAACCTGTCGACTTATACACAAGGTTTTTTTTTTTATAAATAGAGTACAGTACTGTAATTGTATTTTCTCTTTCTTATAATTTCCTTAATAACATTTTCTTTTCTCTAACTTGCTTTATTGTAAGAAAACAGTATATAATGCATATTACACACAAAACTGTGTTAATTGACTGTTTACATTATCAATAGGGTTTCCAATCAACAGTAGGCTATTAGCAATTAAGGTTTTATGGAGTCAAAAGTTATACACGGATTTTTGACTGAGTGGGGAATCAGTACTCCCAACCCCCTTGTTATTCAAGGGTCAACTGCGCAAATGTATGCATTTGTCATTATACCAGTATCTATTATATAGCAATTAAAATTTGCTTGCAAAAAATTGTGGTAACACAGGAAATTTTTCTGTTGCAATGTTCATTGAAAAAAGTAAATAATAAAATCATTTATGTAGGGTGTTTCCTATTATGTAAACACAGGCATGAGAACAAAGATAAATACATGGTGATTTTTTTCTTTCTATATTTATGTTTTCCATATTTTCAGAAATCTTATATAATATTTGGGAAAATACTTTTTATGTTCTATAAATCTTTAAGTGGTGACCAAGAAAGATCATTGCAACCCCCTTCAATTAAAAAAGAAGTATTTAAAACTCAGTATTAATTTGAAACTCATTAAAGCAAAATCATGTAACAGTTCACATAACTAATATCAGCAGCAAAGTTAGGAATAAAACTTCAGTCATTGACTTCAAATCCAATATTCTTTTACTTCAACAAGGCTTGATGTTCAATGTGTATAGTAGTCATGATACATTCTTAGGAAGTTATAAGATATTCTGAAAACTATAGACCACTTATGACAGAAATTAAGGAAGACACAAAGAAATGGAAAAGCATTCCATGTTCATGGATTGGAAGAACAAACATTGTTAAAATGTCTATACTTCCCAAAGCAATCTACACACTCAATGCAATTCCTATCAAAATAACGCTAGCATTTTTCACAGAGCAAGAACAAACAATCCTAAAATTTTATGGAACCAGAAAATACCCCAAATAGCCAAAGAAATCCCAAAAACGAAAAGGAAACCTGGAGGCATCACGATTCCAGACTTCAAACTGTATTACAAAGCTGTAATCATCAAGATAGTATGGTACTGGCACAAAAACAGACACATAGATTAATGGAACAAAATAAAAAACTCATTAATGGACCCTCAACTATATGGTCAACTAATCTTCCACAAAGCAGGAAAGAATATCCAAAGGAAAAAAAAGTCTCTTCAACAAATGGTGTTGGAAAAATTGGGCAGCAACATACAGAAGATTGAAACTGGACCACTTCTTTACACCATACACAAAAGTAATTTCAAAATGGATGAAAGACCTAAATGTGAGACAAGAAACCATCAAAATTCTGGACGAGAACACAAGCAGCAACCTCTTTGATCTCAGCCATAGCAACTTCTTACTAGACACATCTCAGGAGGCAAGGGAAACAAAAGCACAAATGAACTATTGGGACTTCCTCAAGGTAAAAACTTCTGCACAGCAAAGGAAACCATCAACAAAACTAAAAGGCAACCTACAGAATGGGAGAAGATATTTACAAATGACATGTTAGAAAAAGAGCTAATACTCAAAATCTATAAAGAACTTACCAAACTCAACACTTAAAAAATAAAAAATCCAGTTAAGAAATGGGCAAAAGACATGAACAGACATTTTTTCAAAGAAGACATCCAGATGGCTAATAGACCCATGAAAAAATGCTCAACATCACTCATCATCAGGGAAATACAAATCAAAACCACAATGAGATACAACCTCACACCAGTCAGAACAGCTAAAATGAACAACTCAAGAAACAACAGATGTAGACAAGGATGGGGAGAAACGGGAACCCTCTTACACTGTTGATGGGAATGCAAACTGGTGAGTATGGAGGTTCCTCAAAAAGTTAAAGATAGAGCTACCTTATGATCCAGCAATTGTATTACTAGGTATTTAACCAAAGGATACAAAAATAGTGATTCGAAGGGGCACATGCACCCCAGTGTTTAGAGCAGCACTATCCACAATAGCCAAAACATGGAAAGAGCCCAAATGTCCATCGATTGATGAATGGATAAAGAAGAGGTGGTATATATTTCAATGAAATATTACTTGGCCATCAAGAAGAATGAAATTTTGCCATTTGCAGCAATGCGGATAGTATTAGAGTGTATTATGCTAAGTGAAATAAGTGAGTCAGAGAAAGACAAATACCATATGATTTCACTCATATGTGGAATTTAAGAAACAAAACAAATGAACATAGTAGGGAAAAAGAGAGGAAAATCAAGAAACAGACTCTTAACTATAGACAACAAACTGATGGTAACCAGAGGGGAGGTGGTTGGGGGAATGAGTTAAATAGGTGATAGGGATTAAGGAGGGCACTTATTGTGATGAGCACCAGGTATTTGTGTTGAATCACTATATTGTATATCTGAAGCTAATATAACACTGCATGTTAACTACCCAGAATTTAAATAAAAACTTGGGGAAAAAAAGAAGTTATATACGCAGATAAACTTGAAATGGTATAGTCAACATAGACATGACCTGAGTTGCATGAGTTATACTATTAAGATTCAAAATTTAACAAAAATATTACAGAGTTAAACATGTATATCTTCAATGTATGGTTCTTTAACTGCAGAACATTATGGTCTTATCATGTTTAATCCATAGTGCCTTGTGCAGAACAGCATACAGCAGATTCTGAAAGATTTTCATTTGAAAGTAAATTCTAGCATTGAGAAACTTAATATTTTGACTTTTTATCTTGAAATGATTTTAGACTTAAAAAAGTGTTGCAAAAATTGTAAGGAGATTTCCCATATTCCCTTCTGCCAGCTGACCCTAAATTAATTGGTTACATAACCATAATAAAGTTATCAAGAGTAGGAAATTAACATTGCAGCAATACTATTAACTAGACTATTGTCTTTATTCAGATTTCCACTAGTTTTTCACTGACATTTTTTCTGTTCACAAATCCAACCTAGGATCCTATGCTGCATTACCTTGTTTTGTCTTTTTACTCTCCTCTAATATGTGACTGTTCCTAAATCTTCCCTTGTTTTTTATGACCTTGGCACTTTTAAAGAGCTTTGGTCAGGTATTTTACAGAATGCTCCCTAATTTGGGTTTTTCTGATGTTTTATTGAGGTTATGGATTTGGAGAAAGAAAACCACATCAATGAGGTGCCCTCATGCTTTCATGCATATCAGGTACAAATGCAGATAATATGTCTTATACTTGGTGAAGGTGGGATCTGCCAGATGTCTCTCTAGTAAAGTTACAATTTTATTCTTTTTAAATAATATTTATTTGGGGAAATACTTTGAGACTATGCAAATATTTCTCCTTACACATATCCTGTTTCTCCTTAATTTTCACAATTATTGGTGTTTCATGTCTATCTATAGTGATTATCACTATGATATCCTTTTTTTAAAAAGATTTAATTTATTTATTTATTTGAGAGAGAGAGACAGAGATAGCAAGAGAGAACACGAGTGGGGAGGAAAGGGAGAAGCAGCAGGGAGCCCGATGCGGGATTCGATTCCAGGACCCTGGGATCATGACCTGAGCCAAAGGCAGATGCTTAATCAACTGAGCCACCCAGGTGCCCTATCATTATGATATTCTAATGATGTTCTCCTTCCCTTGTTCCTTCTAGATTCACTAATTGGAAATCTTCTGTAAGGAAGAGTTGTCCCTTCACCATTAAATCATTTGTTTTTGTCATTAGTTTAGATGTATAAATATTTATTTTATTCTCTGTATTACAATTTAATATTATCATTACATTTTTGCTGGTCAAATTGTTCCAGATTTAGACATTGGGAATCTTTCAGATCGGCTCCTGTGTCTTTTCAACAGACTCCACTCTTTCTTTCACTGAAACTTCCTTACTTTCTAGGAGTACAAAATGCTCCAGAAATCACATATTTTCCTTGTGTCATCCCTAGAATCCACCACTTTTCTAAGAGCCCTGGTTCCTTTTATTGGAGAATGTTATTTAGAAATCAACCTCTGGCACTATGTTCACTGATTGGGACTGGAATGTCACTGTGTGTAGGCTCACTCAGAAGACAGAGCTAGGAAATACATGTATGTATACTAACCCCTGTATACTCACATGTCTATTCTGTGTGTGTGTGTGTGTGTGTGTGTATTTTTTTTCCATACTGATATCTCTGATCCACTTCAGGACCACAGGTTTTTTGGTTTTTTTTTTCTATTCCCTTTGCTTATTTATGACTTCTATCTCTAGCAATGTTCCTTATCTATAATATATTTGTTTACTCATTCAAGTATAGATAAAAAGTAATTTCAAAATTTCTAACCCATACACTTGTGAGAAGTAGCTTTATAAATTAGAGTAGCATTTGTATACAGTTATTTTTGCTTCTAGCTTACAACATCCAATCAAAACACTATTTTCTAAAGTCACTTAGGCCAGATCCTTTCTTTCCTATCCCCATAATTGGTTATGTTCCTTATTTGAAATAAAGTTAGATTCATTTGTCACATTCATAGACACATTTGTCACATTCATTTGTCACTTTCTTTCCTTCATTTCCTCTATATTTTGGTAATTTTTTTTTCATACAGTAAAATTCACCCATTTTTTGTACGCTTCTATGGGCTTGACAAGCTCATAGAGTTCTGTATTTATCAACCCCAATACAAAACAGTTCCATCACCCCAAAAACTACCCTGTGCTCTTCCTACCCCAAATTCTGGAAATCAATAATACATCCCTTTAATTTAGCCTTTTCCACAGTGTCATACAAACGAAATCATCATAAAATATCAAGCCTTGAAGTCTTACTTCTTTCATTTATCAAAATGCATTTAAGATTCATTCATGTTGTATAAAACAACAGTTCATTCTTTTTTGTTGCTAAGTAGCATTCCACTGTATGTACCATTTGTCCGATTACTTATTTAAACACATCAAGGTTTTTATCAGGTTTTTTTTCCAGTTTTTAGTGAATATCCATAAAGCTACTACAAATATTTGTGTACAAGTTTTTGTATGGAGATAATTTTTATTTCACCTGGGCAAACAAGACGGGGTAAGATTGCTGCGTCATATGGTAATAAATAGCCACACTATTTTCTCATAGTGGCTGTACATTCCCACCATCAATGTATGAAAATTCCAGTTGCTCTACATATCAAGTGTCTTTCATAGTGTGGATGTTTTTAATCTGAATATAATACAATTTATCATTTTTTCTGTTATGAATTTTACTTTAGCTATCATATCTAAAAGCTATTTGCCAGACCCAAAGTCACACAGATATTCATTTGAAGTTAATATTTTGGAAAGTATAAAGCATGTTTAAAGGATGCTGTTTGTTTTGCGTATGGATGTCCAATTGTATCATTATGGGAATGACCATGTGTTGAAAAGATTATCCTTCCTCAGACCAGAAATCTTGTATCTTCTGCCAACATTCATGAACTTTGACAAGCTAACTTGTTAGCCTACAAGTAGGGTAGAACCTCAAACTCTTCATTATTTTGACCACAAGGAGTTTTTATGTCTTGTAATGATAATGCCTTTCCTTCTGCTTGGCCTTCGGTGGATGGGACTGAGTTAATCTAATTAGGAATTGAGGGTTTTAAATTTGTTGTTGCTATGGTTAGATTCAGTGTACCACAGGCTTCAAACTTCTTTAGGGATTATTTTGTTTAGTGTAGGAGTTGATGTGCCAGATTTTTCCCCCTAATATCTCTTCCACTCTGACCTTTAGGCCTTCTCTTTGTGCTACACCTCAAAAGTGGTCTGTTTCCTGCAAGTAACTCTTCATTGATTCAACACTTGTTAACCTGGTAGTGGAGGTGGGAACAGTCTATATTATTCTGATTAAGTTTAAATATTAAGAAGGCACTGTATCTCTGAGTCTCCAGGTTACAATTTCCTCAACATCCCTCCCCCTCCCACTGCAGTTTTGAGCCCAGCACTAACTTCCCATGTTAGAAGGTTCATTGCCTGTTCCTTTCCCTCAGCTGCAATTCGTTTGCACCAGTCTAGGGGTGACAACTTGTCCTTACCCAACAGATGAAAGTTCTTTTTCCTTAGGAAATAAGGGAGAACTCAGAGATCCTTCCTACTCCTATATTGGTTTCTGTTCTCTTCTGTGTTCTCTGCTTCTTTTCTCTTTTCCCATGTTGCAAGTTCTCTAGTCTCTCCTCATCTTTTTTGAGTATTAGGTGAACTTTGTGCATCCCTGGCATCCCTGGCATCCAACAATTTGCCAAGCATCCCGCCTTTTTTTTTTTTTTAACAGGGGTCCAGGAACAATTTGTCCAATTAAGCAAGTGGTTTGTTCTTGTCTCATACCTGCAAGTGACTGTCTCTCCTTAGAGTTTGTGCTCTGCAACCTCTACACTCTGACCGGTTCAAAAAAAGTTGAGAATTTCCTGTTCGTTTGGCTTTTTTGTTGTTGTAAAGCTTGAGAATGATAATCTTTCTAGCTCTCTGTACCTCTGAGCAGAAATTATCAGTTCCCTTTTAAAATTCAGTTTCAAAAAGCAACTATCTAGAAGTTTATAACCCTTTTTACTTTGAGAGACTCCCAATAATAATTTGGAATTATAATACTTTTCCTTAGTAATTCAATGATTAACTGGAGCTCTGTGGATTCATTGAAACACATAAAGACATGAGCCCTAAATACTACTTGGAACATTAAAGCCTTGAGCAACTTAGTGATTTTTTTCTGTGCCTCTGACTGAATTTGTAATGTAATAATAACAAATTTTCCATCTAGCTCCAGCAATATGGTAAGGATTTAAGAACCAAAAGTGTTTTGATATCTTCAAAAGATAATTAAAAAAAAGTTCAGGGCGCCTGGGTGGCTCAGTCATTAAGCGTCTGCCTTCAGCTCAGGTCATGATCCCAGGGTGCTGGGATCGAGTCCCATCGGGCTCCCTGCTCGGCGGGAGGCCTGCTTCTCCCTCTCCCACTCCCCCTGCTTGTGTTCCCTCTCTCGCTGTGTCTCTCTCTTCAAATAAATAAATAAAAATCTTTAAGGAAAAAAAAAAGTTCGTATGCAAAATAATTGTTTTTCTTTCTGATTACTAACTGAATTGTCCTGGCAGCTTGATCTAGTATAAATAATGTCATGACTATCTAAATTAGAACCACAAAATTGAGGACAAAGAAAAGAGTCTACCTAACAAACTACATTAAATAACAGCATTTTAAAAAATAAATCACTAAAATTATTTCTGACCCTTAAAGTACATTTACATTTGAAAAATAAGATAGTGATTCAAAAATTATGAGGGAGGGTTTCTGAATATGGAATATAAATTGTAAATAAAATTAAACAGCAGAAATGTTTGGGCCATTACCTATGCCTTCAAATTCTCTACGCGCATTGTCCATGAGAAACCACCAAAATTTCCTTTCCTTTAACACCTTGCATACTAACTTGACAGACCTCATTCCTAACAGGGCAGAAATCACACCTTAATGACAGAAGATGAAGTGGGACATTCAAAGTTATAAAGAAGCTGACTAAACAACAAATTGGAAAATTGTTTGGCAGCAAAGGATAAGAGGACTTAAGGAGTCATTAGAAGAGAGACTTAGGATAAGTAGGAGGATAACGATAATTACAATTTAATCCTGGATAATAATGCTAAGGTTAGAAGTCATATACAGTAACTTGCAGTATATTATTTTAATGTTTCATTACTCTGCTGGAGAGGATCCGACATACAGATTGATCTGATGCAGGTCCCCCATCAGCTCTTCTATCTAAGGGGATAAATCTCTCACTGGGCAGTTATGGCTGTAGATTGTCTGACTCTGAACTATTAGATCGAGAAAAACTGTCCTGTACCAGACGTGTTTCATTCTGCTTATTACTGTGACCTAGAAATACTTTCATCTTACAAAACTTTAACTTTGATGATGAAAAGTTATGTGAAACTAGGAACCATTTTATAGAATAAATTCCAAAGCTCTAGATACTTAAATCTGTAACATAGATTTAATAAAAAGTGTTATTTTTATAAGAAACATGAAAACTGATTTGTTCCCTACCACTAAAGTAGTGGAATATGTTATGAATTCAGACTAATGACCTTAAGTTATTTTGTGACTTTGAAGAATTTCTTTCTAAAAAGATATATTTAATATAACAAATATTTTTTTATCACTGTTTTTTACCTGTAAAATAAATTCTCTATCCTGATATTCAGGATGTGTGAAGAATCTGGGTCCAGTGTTTTTCCCAGGTTCAATTTCACTTGATTTTCTTAAGTAAAAGTCTACTGCAGAAAAATCTAAGTACTAACTATTTAGAATTCTACTTGGCTTTTCTTTTTATATTATACTTTACTTTTATAAAATAATATACAAATAAATTAATAATCAAGAACAATAATATGCTTAAAATGAAATACAGCAGTCCCTGCCTTATTTTCCTACCTTTCAAACTAACTACCTACATTCTGATGTTTACCAACATATTTTTTACTATTCTGTTTTGATTTCTTGATCTTAAATAGCATCCAATGAATTTGTGTTTTGACAGTTGAGAATTTAATTCCTTTATATCTCTACCTCATCCTTCTCCTATTCCTTACCTTCCCAATAGAGTTAAATCAGATTTTTTGGTTAAACTATTGGTTAATGTTTAAGTGTTTAGTTACCCTAAAATATTGCTTACTTCTATGCCAAATACAGCAAAATTATTACCTTTGCTTCTCTAATTTTTATGTGTTCAACCTACCAATCTAAATTGAATCACTTGTTGTCTTCATTTTTATTATTTTGCCTTTGCTCTTCTTGCTGCAATCCTTTTCCACTTTAATTGAATGTTATCAGTGAAAAAGCTCGGAATAATCTCTCCTTTCTCTGAAGGCTAAAAAGCATAACGTATTCTTTCAATACATCCCTCATTTGGTGCTTTTAAAAAAATATTATTAATTCATCGATATTTCTTGAACGTTTATTTTTATTAGACAAATTCAAAGCAAGTTTCATGCATTTGCTGTGACAATTTCCCTAGTCCTTTATATAGCTTATTAATGTACTAATTTAAAGTTTTACCTTTGAGTGTATCTCGTTTCTCATGATCAGCACTTCTAACGTTACAAGAAGTACCTCTGGATGCTTTTAAGATATTTACAATATAAGAAATCATTAACAAAATACAATAACCTACAAAAAGCTACAAATATATATAAATCATTCAAGATATTGTTAAGCCGTATAAACACAGATCATTGAAAAAAGGAACATTTAGATATGTTGAAAAAAGTAAACTAGTTTTTGAATGTTTAATAAACAACATATATAATTTAATTCAAGTTGCTTTAGTTTGAGCTGCTATAACAAAATATCATAGATTGGGTGGCTTATAAACAACAGAAATTTATTTCTCACAGTTGCCTCCCAAAGGTCCCGCCTCCTAATATTTTCACCCTGAGATAAGGTTTCAACATACGAATCCGGGGGATACAACTATTCACTTCACTTCCTAACACAGGATTTCCATTTAGAGTTGTTAGTAGAGGACTGAAATGGTGACGTCCTTTAAATCACACCCCTGGGGACGGCTGTGACAACGGGGGCTCACCAGAGCTGGACCAGCAGACGGGATTCTCCCAGGTCTCCTACTGCGCCGGCATCTGGAGCGAGCCGAACCGCACACCTGCCCGGCGCCACCACAGGACACACGCAGGGCTGCCATCACGGCCCACGGGCTTTTTCCTTTACTTAAAAAAAAGCAAAAAAACAAAAAACTATATTTTGCCCTTTTTTATTCGTGTCCCTATCCCTCACCTCCTCACCCCCATTTCCAGTTTTTTCTTCAGCCTCTGCCAAACTCACCACAGCCGTCCCAGCAGCCCTGACTCCAGGATCCTGTCCTGTCCTCACGGTTGTGCCCAGACCAGGATGTGAGAGACTCTCTCCACCCCTTGCCACAGGACCTTGCCTTTGAGCTGTAGGAGAGATTCCAGTTGTTAATCAACACAAGCCCCACTGAGGGGCAAAACCTGGAGCTGTGGGGCCTGCCTGAATTTCTGGCCGGGTCCAGCAGGCAGCCTAGCTCTGCGCTGCTGGCCCGGCGGAGGCTGCCTTCTCCAGGGACATGGCGCCCAGCCAACAGCGCCACGGCGCTGCCTTACAGGCTCTGTTGTTAGGCTCGGAGTGACCTGGCACGGGGGAGTCCAGTCCCCTTCAGGGGCAGAAAAGCAACAATGTCCAGGAACAGGCGAGAGTCTCTGGAAACTGTGCGGCCGGGTCATGTTGGGGGTTAGGGTTCATACTGGCTGACGGGAAACCAGGGCCCAGGGCATGGGCATTGCCTCTGAGCCCTGCCTTTCCCCTGTCCCCCAGACTGCTTTCCTGACTCTGTGGCTGAAGCGGGAGAAATTTGGGGGGCTAGCCTCCGCGTCCTCCAGCCCAGTACCTTACCAGAGCTTCCTTCCAGCCAGCCTTACGTCGTGCTGGCCTCGAAGACTGGCCTCAGCCCCTTCCACGGATGAGGGTTGGGGACGCCCCCCTCTCTGTGTGGAGCAGAAACGTGTCAACCTGAGCTGATACAGAGTTCACACCCAGACAGTATTGGGTCCTATGGACCTGAGTCGAGGAGGAGTTGGGAGTGGGTATCTCTGGTGGAGGGTGGAGGGTCCGAGGGTGGAGGGCCTCTAAGAAGTGAGACTCCAGGCCACCTCACCCTCACCCCTCTCTCCTCGCCCCGCGTTCTGCAGCCTTAAGGTGAACATGTGTCAGTGATGTGGGTACGTGTGTGCATACCTTGAACTTTGTGTGTTTCCTTGAAGGTTCCTGTGCATTATGGAGCATGTGCGTGCATGCATGTTGAGTATGCGTGTGCTAGGGCAAGCATGTTCCGCTCTCGAGTATGTGGTGGTCTTGGACCCCATCCCCGGCCAAAGCATTTCATCTTGTGGAGGAGAGGTGCTGGCCTAGTGGGGGAGCCACATCTGGGTTCTGCTTGCTGCCCTGTTCTTTTTCCCCTGCCATCTCCTTCCTCCCCCTCTCTCCCCAATATCTGGGAGTCTTTAGAATTCGTTTTTATAGTTTTGATCTCCCCACCTCATCTTCTATATTAGGTAGTTCACGGAAAGCCATCCTAAGGTGAGGTGAGGTGAGGTTTGGTTTGGGCAGGTATGGGGTCCTTTTGGGGGGAGGGGATGTATATGTCACTCATCTGAAGATTCTCCCTCCTCCCCACTGTCTTCTCTTCATTCCTCATACTTATAGGGTACAAGCAATAAAGACACTTCTTTCAGACCAAGAAAAATTTTAATTATTATGTTTTTCCCCCTTTGTGGCTTTCATTTTGTTTGTTTAATACCTTTCTCCCCCACAAAAAATGTGTACTTTAATTCCTGAATACTGGCTTTATCTGTCCATTGTGTTTTCTTTTAAATAAGTACACAGTAAGTTTGCAGGAGACCAAAATTATTTTTTAATGGAGAGACATAAACTAATAAAGATTCCCTCTCTTTTATATAAGACATATAGACAATATGAAAAGTGCAATCGTTGCATTTTAGTTCAATAGTGGCTTCTGTTCATATATTGCCATATTTTAATCAGATGATAAAATGTGTTCAATCAATGTTATGAAGTCTATTTTAATCATACCATAGAGTTGGTTTTGATCCTGAGGTATGTGTTCTAAAATCAAAATCTATTGGATCTGAAATAATTCTGACTTTGTGTATGTCTGTGTATATCTAATTTACATTGATTAATAGTAAAAAGATGTAAATGAGGGTAAAATATTAATTTATGTATATGTTGATTTAACCCTATATATATATATATACATTAAATACATAGAACTCTTACAATACACCAGACACTACCCCATTCAATCCTCTCAACAAGCCTGTAAGTATGGTTATATCATTTAACATTCAAACCAGAACACTTCTGAGAGTGAAAAGGGACACTGTTAATAATTTGGGATAATAGGAAAAACAAGGATGAATAGTCACCCTACTTACAGAGTGTAAGTTTTCCTGACTAACTCATCCCAGGTTGACTCTTCTCGGCAATTATCATCATCTACAAATGAGTATATCAAAGTTTAGAGAGACAAAGGAACTTACTTAAATTATACATCTATTAAGCACTTTAGTTGGAATTCAAACTTGGGGCATGTTATGAAGGAGACTGCTATCACAACAAATAAAGAAAATATTCCTGTCTCCGAGCAGAAATTACAGCATACTATCATTGGTTAAATGTACATGTTAATGTTTAATTTTGAAAGATATATGTCTAGAAAGATACATAAACAAACTGCTAACATTTACTTAAGGAGAATGAGTGGTTGGAAATGGACAGGCTTTCACTTTATTATGTATATATTTTTGTATTAAAAGTGACCACACAACCCATCCCCCCTATTGTTTCCCCAAGCAGCCAATGAGCATGCATTATTTTACTTAAAGAAAACATGTCATCAGTGTTTAAATTTTAACTTTTTTAATGAAACAGACAAAAGTTAACTTGCCTAAAAGTATTACAGATATAAAAATAAATTTGAACACATATGACATCCTGCCTTGAAAGTTTTGAAAAGGATTACACTGATTGCAGGTTTATCATAACTTGAGCCTCTATTTTCAATTTTAAATAAAAAGCTTTAAAAGGTTTTAATTGTATAATTAAATTATTAAAAGTATATTCATATATTGGTGAGAATAAAAAATAGGTTGCATTAAATACTTTAAAAATTCAATTAATTAAATAATAGACTTTGCTTTTCAAATCTAATTGAGATTTTATCCTTTTTTCTAGCTTTAGCAAGTTTTTGCTTTAGATAAATGAAATGATTAGCTTAATAAATTATTAAGCTTATATGTTTGTATAGAAACAAGGGAAGGTTCACAATGATAAGATGATCCATATTACTGTAAGGCTGAAATAAATTAAAGCCCTTTTTAAGTTTAGTTTGGTTTTTGTGAATTCAATACCTGAGAGAGAGACTCATCTAAATTATGACAGATTCCTTGCTGAAAGCATATTGAAAAGTTTAAACTATTGGAGAAGATTATGTGCTTCAAGAAAATCTACACAAAATTTTGTATCTCAAGTGTTGTCCTTGCCTTGAAATACAAATCCAAGATAACCAAATCAATTATATAATTGTAGCTTATTTTTCTACACAGGGATAAAAAAGAAACAATCCTGAAAGGAGAATCATTGTTAACTCAACTAGAGTTACAGCTATTTGTGGGCATTCTCTGTACAGAATTAAGATCGGTTAAGCTTTTCCTACCACCCAGGAGCTATGCAGCAAGTACTTCGGTAACTGGAAGCTCTCAAGTTGGAATTGAGGAATTGATAGAAACTGTGTATGTGTTTGCGCTTGAGGCATATGGGTAGAATATGAGAATTGGTTTTTGAAGATCTTTAGCCTCACACTGAACATTCTACTCCAATCAACATTGATGGAACCAGAGAAATTACTAGCCTCCAAGAGGGATTAATCAAGTTTTACAACTGAATTAAGCCAAGAAAAACTGTAATTTTAAAGGACTATTTTAAAAAGTTTTTTTTCTTAATGAATGAAAAGGCATAAACGTGTCAATCCAAGGTGAGCAAATAATCAGTTCTAATCCTGTTGTAATTTATTTACTATATCTTATTTTAGTTTTTTAAAAATAAAACTTTGGGGACACTGGGGTGGCTCAGTCAGTTAAGCAACCGACTCTTCATTTCGGCTCAGGTCATGATCTCAAGGTTGTGAGATGGAGCCTGGAGTTGGGCTCTGTGCTCAGCATGGAGTCTGTTTGAGAATCTCTCCCTCTGCGCCCCCCACCCCACTCGCTCTCTCTGGCTCTCAAATAAATAAAAAATAAAACTTTGTAGTATTTGGATGTAAATCACATCCTATTTTGATGGGGGGATTGGGCTGTTTATTTAGGGTCTCTGGATTTCTCTTCTCACTAACATTTCTCTATCCCACAAACTACATACAGGTTAGGAGGAAGAAGACTAAGATTAAAGTGAGAAAGAGAAGGAAGAAGAGAAGGAGGAAAAGGAGGAGTGAGAAAGGAAGAGGGAAGGACAAGGAATATGGAAAAGGAAGAGAAGAGAATAATGATATGAACTCTAATCATTGTAGCACTTCATTTGTAAAGCTTTCTTGTTCTTATTAATAGAAACTATTTACAATGTGGTCCAGGGTAGTACCAAAAGAAGTGAACTAGAAGATTCTGAGACCTCTTTTCCAGTCTTATTTCAGGTAATGGTAAATATTCTCATCTTGAAAAAATCAGTTAATAATTCTAGGTTTCAAAGCTAATGATATAATGTATGGTGATTAACATAACAATAAAAAATTAAAAAATAATTCTAGGTTTCAGTATGTAAGAAATATATATATAAATATATATAACATATACAACATGTATTTCTTTTTTTTTTTCTTTAAAGATTTTATTTATTTATTTGACAGAGAGAGACACAGCAAGAGAGGGAACACAAGCAGGGGGAGTGGGAGAGGGAGAAGCAGGCTTTCCGCTGAGCAGGGAGCCTGATGCGGGGCTCGATCTCAGGACCCTGGGATCATGACCTGAGCCGAAGGCAGACGCTTAACGACTGAGCCACCCAGGCGCCCCTACAACATGTATTTCTTTTTTTTTTTTTTTTTAAAGATTTTATTTATTTATTTGATAGAGAGAGACACAGCGAGAGAGGGAACACAAGCAGGGGGAGTGGGAGAGGGAGAAGTAGGCTTCCCACTGAGCAGGAAGCCCGATGTGGGGCTCGATCCCAGGACCCTGGGATCATGACCTGAGCCGAAGGCGGACGCTTAAAGACTGAGCCACCCAGGCGCCCCAACATGTATTTCTTATACAAAAATATATATTAAATATTTATTGAAGAAAGAACATTTTAAAAAGAATAGTCACAAATATCTGCCACATCTGCAGATTTTTAAAGAATGATTTACTCACAATTTCTTGAACGAAATAAAAAAGCTTCGCTTTCACCAAGGAAAGGTACAATTTTTTTTTAAAGATTTTATTTATTTATTTGAGAGAGAGAGAAAACACATGTGCACAAGTGGGGAGGAGGGGCAGAGGGAGAAGCAGACCCGCTGAGCAGGGAGCCCGATCTCTTGTCTGAGATCATGACCTGAGCCAAAGGCAGACACTTAACCAACTAAGTCACCCAGGTGCCTCAAGGAAAGGTACAATTTAATTAACAGGCTTTGAGTTGTCATGGTTAACACATACTAGTTGCTGTGGATTCTAGCTGCTGTGGTCGGGATCCTAGTTCTAACACTTACAAGCTTTGAGTCCTTGGGCAAGTTACCTTAAGATTTATGAACTTCAATTGTATCCATCTGTAAAACCATTAAAGGGTTTTTGTAAGCATGAAAGATCTAAAGCATGTAAATAACACATATATAAACAAACGGAGATAAATGATGCAATTAACAATCTGTACTAGTATTTATTATAAAATACATGAACAGAATAGTCTAAAGGAATGAATGCATGCTAATAGATTTTACTGATGATAAAAAAGTCTGAATTCCAATTATAATTAACCCTCGAACAACACAGGGATTGGGGCACTGATCCCCGTGCACACTCGAAAATCCACCTCTAACTTTCAACACCCCCAAAACTTAACAACTAAGTAGCCTACTGATGACTAGAAGCCTTACTGATAGCATAAATAGTCAATTAACACATATTTTGTATTTTATATGTGTTATATGCTGTATTCTTAAAGTAAGCTAGGGAAAACAAAAGGTTATTAAGAAAACTGTAAGGAAGAGGAAATACATTTATAGTACTGCACTGCATATATATATATATATATATATATATATATATATATATATATATAAATTCATGTATAAGTGGACCCCTGCAGTTCAAACCCATGTTCAAAGGTCAACTGTACTTTGAAAACTGATAGATAGCTGGGCCTCTGGGTGACTCAGTTGGTTAGGCGTCTGCCTTTGGCTCAGGTCATGACCCTGGGATGGAGCCCCACCTTGGGCATCTCAGAGCATCCAGAGGAGCTCCCTGCTCAACAGGGAGTCTGCTTCTCCCTCTCCTTCTGCCTCTCCCCCTGTTCATAGTCTGTCACCACTCTTTTGGAAAAAACATAGCAAATATAATAAAAAGAAATTATTTTCTAATTATTTGCCCTCGACTTTCTACTTTAAGCTTTAAAAGTCTGCTCTTTGAATCAGATGACTGTCTCTTGCCCCTTCACTATATAATCTACCACTCAGCACAATGTCAATTATATACTGAACTTTCATCATTATTGATCATGAATGATGGTGCTGACAAAAGAATGACTAAAACACAATGCTCAAGTGGTAAGATGTGACAGAAAAAAAAAAAAAACAGAAGGACTTTTGGTAAGAATGAAAAGAGAAAAGTAAGAGGGCTGTTTTGCGTGTGATTTACTGCACCTGATCACGTGGAAGGTGATAGTTGCTCTACTATCTGGCATTTAATCTTTCTTAAGAGCGACTACCCTGCCTTGGAAACGGCTGAACTGATACACAGGAAGCAGTGGGGAGGATGCTGGTGTCAGAGGACTCACTTTCCTTTATTCTGTAGCTGGAGTATTGTCAGCTGTGCTTCCAGAAATGAGAGCAGGGAAGAGAGAAGGGAAGATATATGACTCCTTGGTGTCTCCCTGCTGTGGCTAGATGATTGTACACTTCAGGGAAGAAAAGGAATGAATAATCTGATTTCAAAAAATTCCTCACCCAAACATGATCCTAAGCTAAATATTCTTTTAAATGACAGTTTTAGGTTGACTTTCATTTCTTTTGATTGTGCTACCCTCTGCTCCAGTTTCTAGTTGAAACGTTAAAGGTCATACTCCAAAAAAATCACATTATTGTGGTATTCTCAGTCAAAATTAAAGAGAAAATTGCCAATAGTCTCAAAAAATCCCAGAAAGGAGAAGGTTTTTCACTTATTTTAAGCACAACATGTCTGGGAAAGCTTCAAAAGTTTTAAAATGAAAATTAATTTAAAAATCACTTAACCATGAGAGACTATGGTCTCTGAGAAACAAACTGAGGGTTCTAGAGGGGAGGGGGGTGGGGGGATGGGTTAGCCCCGTGATGGGTATTAAGGAGGGCACATTCTGCATGGAGCACTGGGTGTTATGCACAAACAATGAATCATGGAACACTACATCAAAAACTAATGATGTAATGTACGGTGATTAACATAACATAATAATAAAACAAAACAAAACAAAAAAAACAAAAAAAATAAAAAGTTAAATAAAAAAATAAAAATAGAAATCACTTAAAATTCTTACCTGTATCTCAAATTATCTGAGGAGTCTTCTACCTCTACTCAAGGTCCTATAATTGTTAGCAAATCAAAGGTAGAATGCAATCTAAGATAGTTTAGAAAAAAAAGACATCTCATATAACTGGAACAACAAAACAAAACAATGATACTAAAGATGTTTTCATGTTTTGTCCATTTCCTGGGAGCTGTTACCTTTACAGGGGGTAGCACATTGAGATGGTGATTAGGAAAGCAGGTTAAGAAATGATGCCAGAAAAGTAATAACAAATTCTCCAGTTGTCATTCTTTTGCTGCCAATAATTGCATGATTTTTTTTTAATTTAATTATTTACTTGACAGAGAGAGGAGAGCATGAGCATGCACAAGTGGGGGGAGCGGCAGGCAGAGGGAGAGGGAGAAGCAGGCTCCCTGCCGAGCAAGGAGCCTGATGTGGGGCTCCATCCCAGGACCCTGGGATCCTGACCTGAGCCGAAGGCAGATGCTTAACTGACTGAGCCACCCAGGCACCCCAATAATTGCGTGATTTTTAAAAATAAGTCTATTTAAAGATCTGAGCTTGGGGACTGCAATCATCTACTTAAAGTAAAATTTATTTTATTCAAATAACTAGGAAGCATTGTGATTAAATTATACCTAACTCTGAATTTCGTAAGGTCATCAAACTTATCTTGTTCAATTTGACCTAAACTTTATATATATACTCATATTTTTACACATACATGGAATTATACACAGTTGTATTTTCTCCTAGGCCTATGAGACTATCTCATATTAAAATGGAAAACAAGTTGTTTATACCTACCAGCCCCATCCCTCACTGATTCATCCTTATTTTTCCTTTATTTTTAGCAAGCGTGGACTACTAAGATTTTCCTTACTGCTAGCATCATTCTATAGCTAGCTTCCACATCCTTCTTAGACCCTTAAACCTGTGCTAAGACCAGATGATCTCTCAGGGTCTCTCTGTTCTGTTTGTGCCACTCTGTGAAGACATAGCCTTGTCTATCTGTCCAGCTTACCTGACGGGGGCTGCCAGTCAACTGCTTGCCGCATGACTAGTGTCTGCTGACTTCCTGTAGCTGTTTGATGGGATTTACGTGATAGCCCAAATGAAATGACTCCCTATGCCTCTATGACTTGTTACCACACTTCTTGATCAATCCTTACCTCTGACTCATATTTTTAGCAGTAGCTAGGCTCTTGAAAAACAATAAATGAACTCTGTATAGTCCCTCAAATATTTATTCAAAAACATTCACTGTACATGATGTGACAAGCACTGGGGGTTATATGCAACTGATGAATTACTGAACTCTACATCTGAAAATAATGATGTACTATATGTTGGCTAATTGAATTTAAATTAAAAAAAAATTGGGGGGTGCCTGGGTGGCTCAGTTGTTAAGCATCTGCCTTCGGCTCAGGTCATCATCCCAGGGTCCTGGGATCGAGCCCCGCAATGGGCTCCCTGCTCGGCTGGAAGCCTGCTTCTCCCTCTCCCAAACCCCTGCTTGTGTTCCCTCTCTAGCTCTCTCTCTCGCTCTGTGAAATAAATAAATAAAATCTTTAAAAAAAATTCATTGAGCACCTGGTATTATTTTTTCAGTAGAAGGGAAAGGAAACAACATCAAGACTCCACAGAAATAATGCCTCTGAATGTAACTTAACCAGTCCAAGATTTTTACCTTTGATATCCTCTCCAGGCTATAGAAGGATAAAAAAAAAAAAAAATGCGGGTTCTTTGAAAAGACACACACAAATACACACACACACTCCAGAAAAACTATCATAAAATGGAAGTAGAAGTTCAAATAGAGGGGCACCTGGGTGGCTCAGTCAGTTAAGCGTCTGCCTTCGGCTCAGGTCATGATCCCGGGGTCCTGGAATCGGGCTCCTTGCTCACCAGGGAGTCTGCTTCTCCCTCTACTCATCCCCTGCTCATGCTCTCTCTCTCTCTCTCTAATAAATAAATAAAATCTTAAAAAAAAAAAGAAATGCAAATAGAGAGAGGGTGAACATAAAACATTAAGAGGAAACACAAAACGCAAGAGAATTATAATCCCCATGGGCCAAAATTTAGAGGCTATCATTCAGTTTCCTCACCAAAAGCAGTTTATTTTACTTTGCATAACTCTTGTCATTCCTGAAAATAAAGGTTATTCGAAGACTTCTGGTTCATAATACAAGCACTTTTTTGAATAAATATTCAGGTGCTTTGTTGAGCTGTGAGGTGCCACCTCCAGAGTTGGTGCAGGTAGACTTAGAAGGATGCACAGCTGCCTCTTTCTGCACTGTAAGCCCTGCTTCTGCAATCGTTTTGTACCACAGAGCCCTTGAGGAGGGCTTGCAACGTCCATTCAAACTCTCACCCCTAATGTGAGCAGTCATCCCTGCAGCGCTCTGTGAATGCTAATTCTTTCCTTCCCTGCAATAAGCCTCCAGGTGAGCTCACCAGCCAACCCTCTGTCATCCTCCACTACCTCCGGACCAACGGGCCCTTGAGACATCCTGTATGCCTGTATCCACTACTTGCCAAGTGCAGGCTGTGGAGAACCAGAGATCTATTCTCTAATTGTGCCATCCAATCTTTTCTACTCTAGTGGGCCAAAGCACAAGATTCCTCTGCCTTTTTCTGTTCTTTTCAAGCCATCCACTGCTTCTGGTATTACTGTCTTTTGGGGTTTGAAACTCAAAAGAAGTCCTTCTCAATGTAACATCCTTCTATCATGCCTTGACTCCTCTTTCCAGTGTCTGAAAGGCTTTCACTCCCTATGTGATAAGAACTCCTCCCGTCTTCTATAATTCTCTTTTTCTAATGGCATTTGCCCTTCCAATGTCTAATTCAATAATGCAAAAAAGGGCTAAATGAACTGGACACAAATTAGCAAGAAATAAAAACATGTGCATGAGGAACAAAGGTTTAGTAGTAGGGGATCAAATATATTATCTCATTTTTATTTTTTTTATTGCTCTTTATTTAAAAATATAACCAGATGGACCTTGGTGTTTATATTGTCTGGTTGTTATTCAGTCTGAAAATAAACATTGGAAGTATATAATTAGCAACACTGTAATGAAGCCATAGCATTTACGGGATTCTCAAATGGGTACAACATAAAACCTGTCATAAAAATTAGTAAAAGACATAAAGTAGAAAACATTTTAATACTGGTACAATGGCAATAGCAGCTTTATAAAGGTTTATATATAGGATTTCTATAGCATTTTTTTTAAAGATTTAATTTATTTATTTGACAAAGAGAGATACAGCGAGAGAGGGAACACAAGCAGGGGGAGTGAGGGAGGGAGAAGCAGGCTTCCTGCGGAGCAGGGAGCCCAATGTGGGGCTCGATCCCAGGACCCTGGGATCATGACCTGAGCCGAAGGCAGACGCTTAACGACTGAGCCACCCAGGTGCCCCTTCTGTAGCATTTTTTAATGAATCCTTATTCCACAAGAATGATCAAATCATCAAATCATTTAAATTAAATTGAGACAGTACACGGTGGTTTATTAATACAAGCATAAGTGCCCCATAAAACACTGTCACAAATACTCAAATGTTTTATTCTCAGTGATCATTTCTTTTATTCTTATATAATATAAATGTAGCTAGCAGGTTTTGTTTTTTGTTTTTTAACTAGAAGTAGGTATGTTTCTTAACTTTATTACCTGTTTAATTTTCATTCGTAAATGTGTTTGTAAACATAAATGTGGGTATATGGAAGACAAATCTTATATTACTTCCTAAAGAAAATAGAAAATTACAAAGACCACAATGACAAGACCCTTCCTCTCAAGCCCAGATAGTCTTCTTTTTATAGGAAGGCTTTACATCCCTGCCTGATAGAAACTCTCCCTATGTCATGTACTTTTCTTTCCTTACAAATATTTACCCCTAAATGCTTTTGTCACCCTGGGTGATAACAGCTGAAAGGCTGCTTGGAAACAAAGCATATTACAAAAATTGGGGGGGAGGTTATTGAAGTGGGATAGAAAAAAGTATTCTTATTCTCATCACATAATGGAGGCATATGAACGCTACTGAAGAATAGAAAAAAAAGAAAAAAAAATATTGATTACAGACAAATGTTTGGAGAAGTAGAGATGTAGATGAAGTATTACAGAGGTTTTGATAAAGAAGCTAGACCCTTAGAACAGAAGCAATGACAAGACAAAGACAAGATTAAGTAAACTTTCCTAAATTGAAAGCAACTCAAGCTTACTTCTAGGAAGGAAGTACAATAATATATAAAACATTAATAAAAAGAGAAATACATCTTGAGAATGGTGTTGAATGAAATGAAGTTTTAATAAGCAAACTAGCAGAAAAATGACAGGTTGCCTACCCAAAGACAAAGCTCAAAATAAGCTATTTTTTCTACAATACAATATGCTATCACTACTAATAAAAATAACTAACTTGGACTGACATTCTTACATGCGCCACACTCTGAAGAGAGAACCAATGTGGAGGATCTCACATGATCTTAATCAGAACCCTATGTAGTATTTACTATTGAAACCAGATTTCACACAGGAGGAAAAAAAGGCTCAGAAGACTCCATGCCTTGCCCTTGATCTCACAGCCTGTATATGGCAGAGCCAGGATCGAAGCCCAGATCAGGGTCATTTATTAAATGAAAACTACTATATGTATAAATAAAAGATAGATCAAACAAATAGACACTAAGCCTTGTATGCCAGAAAGAATACATTGCATTTTCCAGTGTAATGTTGAAGAAAACTGAAATCTATGTTTAAGCCACAGAAAATGTTTCCCCAAAGCATAAAGGGCAAAAATGTTTACAAATTTGGGGTTTTTTTCTACATTGCTAAAGACACAATATAAAAAGTAGTAGTAAAAACTTATTACCACCCATTTGGAAAATGTTCTTCAAAAACTCACTTAAATTGTGTCAAATGTTCCAATCAATATTGCCATGAGCTGGAGATAGAGTATGACTTCTTTTCTCATGAGGCTTCTCAGTCTTCAAAAGCAAATATGCCTTTGGAGACCTTGGAGCCACAGGCCACTACACAAATTGACTCCTATCTGGATTTCTCTTATACTCAAGCTGAGGCCCTTGCTATATTTTCTTCCCCCAAATTTCAAAAACTTCTTGCTAGGTTATCTCCTCATTCCTATAATGCCCTTCTTATGGAAAAATAGATGGTCAGCTAAGCTATTTGGGCACTCTGGTGAATTTCCTACATCTGCTTCCCAGGAATGATTCTCACACATTCAACAGTGCCACTCTGTTTGTGAGCCCTTTGCACCCATTCCCAAAGGGAGAGGAAGAAAAAAGGAAGTGATGCTACTCCTATGTATAATTGCTAGTATTTTATTTTTCCAAGGTCACTAAGAAATGAATATATGTACTATAATTTATATTTATCGTAAACATCTTTTTATTAAAGTACAAAAGCTGTAACTCCAAAAACAGATTAAATATATTTAGCCTTAGAAAAAAGCTTAATCTCTTTTTCTCATCTTGCTAAAAAATATTGAAATCTTTGTTAAAAACAAGTGTTCTTGGATCAGAGTTTAGAAAATACTAACTTCTTTTATGAGTTTAATGAGAAAAGAGATAGCTATAAATTCAAAACTGAGATGCACCACAAAATTCATGGGTAAGATTAGAAACTCTCACTGAATATAGATGGAAATTACAAAATAACAACACAGAAGAGATACGCGGAAAAAAATTTTCTAGTAAAAAATTTTCTGGTCCTAATTATACTTAGATATAGCTTATTACTGATAGGTAAATGCCTTACATGATGTAATAGAAAGTGGCCACCCTAAATTGTGTTCCATTTAAGATAAGATAGAATATTAGAAATTTAAACGTTATGAAGCTGGGGGGCGCCTGGGTGGCTCAGTCGATTAAGCTGAGCTGCCTTCGGCTCAGGTCATGATCTCAGGGTCCTAGGATGGAGTCCCATGTCTGGCTCTGCGTTCGGTGGGGAATCTGCCTTTCCCTCTCCTTCTGCCCCTCCCCTTGTTCACATGCTCTCTCTCTCAAATAAATAAAATCTTTTTTTAAAATTTAAAAAAAATAAACTCCATGAAGCTGGTATTACAAACAAAGGGGTGCTGAGTACATAGGTTGTGAATTAGAAAGATTATAGAAGAACAAAGGTGCTTGTCCAGCATTCTCCTAATCAGACTCAGTTGTGTTTTACACGGACACATGATGCAGCAGAAATGATTTCCCATTTCCGTTTAAAGATGAATAAAAATATTCATATCTTTTGCTCTGATTCTAAGCAAACTGATTCCCTTTTGAAGATACATTTAAAAAACAAAATATTATGTATAATAAGAAATTATGTATGTTTTTATGTATTATGTATAATAAGTGTTTTCCTGAATTAAGATTACCAAATTGTCCTGAGAAATTCGGTTAGCCTCATTCACTCACCCTGATAATCCCTGAGCAAACTGATAAAATTTCCAAATATGCAAGACCAGGATCTGAGTCAATCCTCCAGATACCAATACCTCAGGAGTCCAAATGAAAACATTTTAACACACTAAATCACATTCTATTTCAAGAGTGTTTTTACCCAATTTTACAAAAGATACCACCTTATTACTTTATATCATAAGTCATGTTATCCCACTTACAGAATGATTCAAAAACCTCTTGCTCTTAGTCTTGAAATAGGTATAACAGAATGAAAATATTAAAATTACTTTCAATCATTCATTTTCCTAAAATTTATATATTTTAACACTATAACTTTAATATTATAAAACTATTCTATCCAGGATACAGGAATTAATACATATGCATATATAAACAAATTCGTTTTTCCTATTAGACTCACAGACAGGTAAGGATATAAATGTTCTGCTGTTTATCATGAACCAATTCAAATGCAAAATGTAAAAGCCTTTCTTGTCTATGTGTCAAATAATAGGCAACCCCCCTGAAGTATCAACTAGAATATGATTCTAAGTACCAGTTGACAGTTAACTTGTGATATTTACTACCATCACTGTTAAATCATTCTGAAACATAAAAGTTAATTGCATTTAAGAAAAACTAGTCAAATTACATAAATGTAGAAATTGTACAAATCTCAATGAAGTGCTATTAACCACTCTCATTTCAATAAAAATAAGGAAAGATTAAGGCTTTCATGCCTTTTAAGAAGTGACATCTTATGAAGATAATATGCTAAGTATTTTTTTTCAAAATTCTTAAGTCTCCAAAGTGGTATAATTTTCCATAATCACTTTATTTTTACATAAAAAAGTAGACCTCTGTGTAACAAAGCTGACATAAATACTCAAACAGCTTTCTTTTAAATTGGAATTTCATTCATATGCAAAACTCAATTTTTGTATAAATGAGAACTGTTTCTTCCATGAAATTCATTTTTTAACTAAAGTTACACCTTTATTTGATTGGCACTAGATATGTTGACAAAGCTGAGCCAACATTTTTCCAATTGGGAAATGGAAAAGGTTAAATTTTCAGATAATCAGAAAAGCAGATTAGACCTTTCTCTAGACAATTTAGTCAATAGCCACAATTTATGATGCAAACCTAAGTGTCTTTAGTTTTGCCTTGTTAATTCCACATTTACAGATTACACTTTGATGACTTCCTCCCACGAGACTATTTAAGGACATGGAACAGCAAACAATGGAGTTTGTGTCCTTATCCCCAGATCGATTAAAATCCAAAGCTTGATTAAATGGGAACATTATCTATTCTTTGGGCTTTAAAAATCCTTAACTGAATTCCAATCCTCATTCCACCCCATTCTCATCACAGACCATGAAGCCCAATGTACTTTATTTAGTTTAGTAACTAGGAAAAGTCACAGCTCTTGCTGTGATGTTCAGAAATTATTCTGCATGAAAAGACAGAAGAAACAAAAATACAGTGTGTCTTACAAATTAGGTGGTATACTTTTATATTTGTTTCTAATCAGATGTCTTCTCTGACACCATAATGAACCTCAAATAACTGATCAATTTAAATCAATCATTAACTTACATGATCTAATTCTTAAGAAAGTTATAAAATTTACAGTATGTAATAAATAACATATAAAAAAGAAAGTATCACAATGATGGCTCTGATTTTGAATCCCATTCCCTTCTTGTTTTTGTATAAGATTATTTCTTACATACACTTTTAAAAAAAATCTATATGTAATATGTTTATATGTTTAATAGATTTATCTGAATTACAATTTTATTTTTTCCATTTTTCAAACAGAGGACTTACTTTTTAGCAATGTATCATGTTTCTGTTGGTAATCTTTATCTCCCTCTTCTTTAAAATTATCCTCAGAGAACTCATTTTCCTTTCTAGTTTTTCCTCATTGGTTTTATACCCTGTCCCCTTCTTATTTTTTATTTTTAAATGTTTTAAAGATTTTATTTTTAAGTAATCTCTACACCCAACATGGGGCTTGAACTCACAATCCCGAGATCAAGAGTCAAGTGCTCTACTGACTGAGCCAACCAGGTGCCCCTACCCTGCCCCGTTTTTAAATTATAATAAGCCATCTTTAAAATTATGAGTTCATCATTCTAAAAATGAAAAAGCTTTACCATAATTGAGTTGGGCCATGGTAAAAATATATTTAATAGTCTTACTATACCACAATTATAGAGATTTTTTAAATTATTTTTCTCTGTGAGGATTTTAAATTTTGAACAAATTATGTTTCATTTAAAGTCCATTTTAATGAAACAAAATATACACGATTCTTTTCTCTGGACATAAATAAATGGAAATTTGAGTAATCTTGCAACTTTTGATATTTTTAAAAAAACAGATACTTTCAGATCATCAGTTTTTCTTTTCACTTACTGGCCAGATGCAAATAATAATTTGGTTCTGAACTTTAATCAATTCCAACAAGGCTTCTTTACCTAAATATATAATTCTGTCTTTATTTCTTGTCATCTCAAATTCACTATTTTGACCCAAATAGTCAAAATGCTCAATTAAAAACAAAACAACAAAAAAAACAGGGAAAAACACCCTAGTTTTAGCTATTCTAATTGCTCATTTATCAGACTGAGTTTATTCATTTTGTTATGGATGGATATTTGTACATGTTGACTATGGATTTCTCTTTGCATTCAATGTTCAATCCCACCAGGGTCACACGGGGATTCAAGGAGGCTTCTCTGAGTGACAAAATCATTTAGCTAAGAGGTACAGATCTGAGATTCAACAGTCTTGCACAATTCACAGCGCTTACCAGAACACATACCCTCCCCAGTGTCCATCACCCAGTCACCCCATCCCTCCCACCCCACCCCCCACTCCAGCAACCCTCAGTTTGTTTCCTGAGATTAAGAATTCCTCATATCAGTGAGGTCATATGATACATGTCTTTCTCTGTTTGACTTATTTCGCTCAGCATAATACCCTCCAGTTCCATCCACGTCGTTGCAAATGGCAAGATCTTATTCCTTTTGATGGCTGCATAATATTCCATTGTATATATATACCACATCTTCTGTACCTCTGAAACAAATAATGCAATATATGTTAAGAAAGAAAAAAAGAAGAAGAAGAATATAGCAGGAGGGGATGAATGAAGGGGGGGAAATTGGAGG
Source organism: Halichoerus grypus (assembly GCF_964656455.1). NCBI lineage: Eukaryota > Metazoa > Chordata > Mammalia > Carnivora > Phocidae > Halichoerus > Halichoerus grypus. Next base: position 74,875,576 of record NC_135714.1, read on the forward strand.
GGGAGAAGAACCATGAGAGATGATGGACTCTGGAAAACAAACTGAGGGTTCTAGAGGGGAGGGGGTTGGGAGGATGGGTTAGCCTGGTGATGGGTATTGAGGAGGGCACGTTCTGCATGGAGCACTGGGTGTTATGCACAAACAATGAATCATGGAACACTATATCTAAAACTAATGATGTAATGTATGGGGATTAACATAACAATAAAAAAAATTTTTTTTTAAATAAATAAATAAATAAGATCACAAAAAAAAAAAAAATCATTTAGCTAAGAGAAGCTGTTCTTTTTTTTCCCCCATATTTATTATTTATTTTTTAAAAATTTTTTTTGTTTGTTTTTGTTTTTTGGGTTTTTTTTGCATTTTTTAATTTTATTATGTTATGTTAATCACCATACATTACATCATTAGTTTTTGATGTAGTGTTCCATGATTCATTGTTTGCGTATAACACCCAGTGCTCCATTCAGTACGTGCCCTCTTTAATACCCATCACCAGGCTAACCCATCCCCCCACCCCCCTCCCCTCTAGAACCCTCAGTTTGTTTCTCAGAGTCCATAGTCTCTCATGGTTCATCTCCCCTTCCGATTTCCCCCCCTTCATTTTTCCCTTCCTACTATCTTCTTCTTTTTTTTTAACATATAATGTATTATTTGTTTCAGAGGTATAGGTCTGTGATTCAACAGTCTTACATAATTCACAGTGCTCACCATAGCACATACCCTCCCCAATGTCTATCACCCAGCCACCCCATCCCTCCCACCCCCCACCACTCCAGCAACCCTCAGTTTGTTTCCTGAGATTAAGAATTCCTCATATCAGTGAGGACATATTATACATGTCTTTCTCTGATTGACTTATTTTGCTCAGCATAATACTCTCCAGTTCCATCCACGTCGTTGCAAATGGCAAGATTTCATTCCTTTTGATGGCTGCATAATATTCCATTGTATATATATATACCACATCTTCTTTATCCATTCATCTGTCGATGGACATCTTCGCTCTTTCCATAGTTTGGCTATTGTGGACATTGCTGCTATAAACATCGGGGTGCACATACCCCTTCAGATCACTACATTTGTATCGTTGGGGTAAATACCCAGTAGTGCAATTGCTGGGTCATGGGTTAGCTCTATTTTCAACTTTTTGAGGAACCTCCATACTGTTTTCCAGAGTGGCTGCACCAGCTTGCATTCCCACCAACAGTGTAAGAGGGTTCCCTTTTCTCCGCATCCTCACCAACATCTGTCGTTTCCTGACTTGTTAATTTTAGCCATTCTGACTGGTGTGAGGTGGTATCTCACTGAGGTTTTGATTTGGATTTCCCTGATGCCGAGCGATGTTGAGCACTTTTTCATGTGTCTGTTGGCCATTTGGATGTCTTCTTTGGAAAAATGTCTGTTCATGTCTTCTGCCCATTTCTTGATTGGATTATTTGTTCTTTGGGTGTTGAGTTTGATAAGTTCTTTATAGATTTTGGATACTAGAGAGGCTGTTCTAACCAAGATCCAACAGGCCTCCCACTATTACTCATTTGCTTTCTCACTTCTTCCATCCCTCTCTGAGTAACTGCATTCCTTTTGGCTTTGGATGCAGTCATTCCATGCCTTGTGGGTCAGCCTGTTTAGGCTGGCAAAGTAAAGTTGCCCATTTAATGAATTTTAGTCCCAAAATATCCAAGAAAATTCCATATGCCACTAGCTATATTGATACACCAGGAATTTCACTTGGATGAAATCCTAGATTATTGAGATGAAAGTTGAATTTACAGCAGAACTTTTACGTATTTATAAATCTTGATAAATGTAATACAAGCACTAAAATCCTTATCTTTAAAAAAATAAATAAAATAAAATCCTTATCTTTGTTCAATAGAATGAATGTATGTCACTTTTAAGAATGTGGGATGTTGGGCGCCTGGGTGGCTCAGTCAGTGAAGTGTCTGCCTTCAGCTCAGGTCATGATCTCAGGGTCGTGGGATAACTCAGTGGGGAGTCTGCCGGAGTCTCTCTCTCGCTCTGCCCCTTCCCCCTCCACCCCCTCTCTATCTCTCTCTCTCTCCCTCAAATAAGTAAATAAATCTATTAAAAAAAAAAAAAAGAATCACACGTCTTATACTAAAAATTGCCTGAAAGACTGAATCTATTCTCCTGATACCTAACATGTCTGGAACATCTGTCTCCTTCACAATGTTGAATTACAATATAAAGCATCTTCTATTTACTTAGATTTAGAGGCAATATGCTCATCAACTTCTTACTGATACCAGGGATTTGCTCATTATTTGCTGCAAAATGAGAAAAAGGAGGTCTCACCTCATTCTTCTAGCTCATCATGCTTCCCTAAGTGTGTGTACAAGCACACATGCACAAGTGCTCATCAGTCATCTGTTGCAATATTTTTCTAGTTTCCTAAGATGATATCTATTTTCTACCCAAGCAAACCAATCTTTCCTCTAGACTCAACTCAATTCCTTCCTCTATTACAAATCTTTAAGTAACACCTCCTAGACCAATATGAACTCTTATTGCTGAAGATCTGATTCTTTCTTTTGCTGATTAATCATCTACATCCACATTATATTTCACATTTCTTCCTATTCAATTTTCATGTATCAATCATATTGCTATTTAGCATTTTTTGTGTTTGTCTTGAATTCACACGTATCTTATGAGTTCCCTGAGAAAGCCTCATCTTTGAATCCCCAGGCAACAAGAGTTCAAAAGATAATTATCACCGGTTCATACAATTTGTTCCTCTATTCACTAATATATTTAATTTTTAATTTTTGTTACTACTATAGGTAGAAGTACTAATCCTGATGAAATTTCATGAGCAGTGTATGATATGTAAACAATCTACACTTTTATTAATACTGTTGAGTTTCAGAAGATTTTCTCCTATTCAATTGTTGAAAGGTATGAATTACATCAGTATGTCAGAGTATAGCTGGCTGTCTAAGAATATCAAGATAGAATTGTGATTCAAACTCTATAGGACAGTTATGTCAAAATGAAGTCCAAAAGTAAGAGTTTAAAAGAAGTATTTTAATGAACTCTTTCCTTGGGGAAAATCAGTGACCCATCTTTTCCAAGATGCTACTTTGGATGACAATCAATACTTCTGTTTGTGCGTATACAGGTGAAAAACTGAAATACAATCAGCAGTTTTTCTATATGATAAATGTGGGAAGCCAGCTGTCAAGTAACTGTTGCTTGTGGCCTTATGCCTCAATACATTACTTGCCAGAATGTGTTGTGTAGACACAGCATCATGTATTTAAAACCTGCACTCTATCTCCAGCCTAAATTTTTACATTTACATTTAGATCATTTAAAAATTGTCTTCTAACTCATATTTTATTAGTTTTTGTCAACTCAGCAATTGACACCAATGAGCAATTTGCATTCTCCTGGGTCAATTTCTTAAGTAATTACAAGTGATAAAATACACAGTGTTTTATTTTATGGCTTATTTGATCTTCTCTTAAAGTTCACATATAAATTGGCCATAAATCTAATGTTCAATGTCATATTATTTGACATTAAATCTACCTACAATAAATGTAGCCACCCAGCCTAATTAAGCAAAACACATGTTATAAAGCCACAAATAAGCTATAGACTTCAACTATGAATATGAGATTCTCTTTTTGTTCATATGTAGTTTCTTACATAAATAATATATGGTAAGAAGTGAACTTTGATTTGCAACTTAATACCTTCCAATATATACTTCATTATATATTATATAAATAACATAGAATTACATTTAACATATATAATACATGTATGTTCTATATACATACATACATATATACATATATGTGAAATTATTACTAAAATGATTTTTATATTTTGAAAACTGATGAAAGCTAAATATTATACAACTAATATTCTTTTTTGTTAGGCAGATGTGCACAAATAAATTTTATGCCTGCCTAAGGGTATGTCACAAAGGGGATTTAAAATAATAAAATAAATACAAAGTAAGACTGAGCTATGAAATTTTTAAAAAGGTTGATGATTTATAACATAAATCTGATACCAAATTATTCTCAGAAGTATAACTAAATATAAATTATAGAAACAAGACTCACATATACAAAGGACATTGCATTGAATCAATAGCACATATTAGATATGGATATCCAAAGCTTCAGAATATTGATTAAAAAAATAAAAAATTCTAGAAAACCGCATACCTCCCTGAATCTACAATATTATTCTTGTAGTGAATGAATCAGTTATGGCTGAAACCAATATGTGTACCTTAGCCAGCTATTTTGCAAATACCTGATATTTTTTGCAGTAGGGCCAGCTAAGTTTGGATGAAACCTGACATTACCGTTTTAAGATCTTTTAAACATATGCTAAAACCAAAAATTTTTAGTAGTAAGCATAGTTCATTTTGGACTTTCTGATAAATCTGTGGGAAAGATAAAAAAAAATACCTGTGCCTACTCAGTCTTGTAGCTCTTGCTTATTTATCTTGTACCAACATTTTCTTTTTACATATATTCAGAACCTGTATCTTGCAGATTTGTAAAATAAAACAAGTGTGTTTAGGATGGCTTTTTTTTTAGAGATGCCTTTTATCCTTCTAGATATGTTTATTTTCCAAAGCCCAGAGCATAGTTGTATTTATTGGACTAAAATGTGTTTATTCCCTTATTCATTGTTCATTTATTCAGTTATTTAAAAAGAAAACATTCATACACGTATCAAGGGCCTTTATGTGACAGGAAGTGTGTGCTAGGTGTTAGTAATCATTAGAACAGTATATGGACTGATGTGGTAGCTCCTGAAGCTTACCTTCTAGTATAACTATCATACAGAGAACTTGTAATTTGGAACTTTTGAAGATAATAAATGGCTTCTCAAATTAAAAAAATACAGTGAAAATTGTGGGATGAGAGATAATGAAATTGTTATTATAAGCAGAATCCAAATTTTACGATTTAGGTGACTGCCTAGTCCACATCTTAGTATCAGCTATACCAAATTCTGCTCAATAAAGTGTGCTTTTCAGTGTATTTGTGAAAGGAAATCTTTAGACTGAACTTGTTTTGAGTTATAGCATATCCAAGTGCTATTAAATTAGCAGCTGCATCTATCTCTGTAACCCAGTGATAATAAAGAATATGCTTTAATCTCTTTCTAGAGGTGATCTATACAATGCACTTTAGGTTAACCCATCCACATCTTATCAAGTGAGGCTGTTAAAAATCACCTTATAAAAAGAGAAAGGCAAGAAAGAACCTAATGCCCTATTCATGCATAATCTCAGTAATGAGTTAACATTTTTTAAATTTAAGAAATATTTTTAAATGTATAGTGACTATTCCCTCTTTTCACCTAAGTTTTATATTAAATGCTGAGCAGCATTAAGACAGTGTCCTTCCAAAGAATAAAATAAGAGATAGAGACTAGTAAAGAGAAGGTAAAAAAATGGAAAAAAATGAAATATGAAATAAAAGCCAGAATTCGGCTTATAAAGTTCATTTGTGAATCACATTTTGGTTCCAACACTTATTTAACAAAGAATAGCAAGCAATATCAATTGAATAAATTCTTTTAATTTATTAGAAACTAATTAAAATAAAGCAAGCCATAAAAAATTCCACGGTAGAAGCTTGAATGGTGCAAATTTAGTCCCTCTCTTTATATACTTACAAGGCTACCAAAAGAGTCAAGGAATTTTTTTTAAAAATCTGAATTATCTTTATCATATAATAGTTACAAATAAAAGAAAGCACAGTGATATACTCTCTGTGCATGCTAATTTGAAGGAATTGTACTTGAAAAAATATTTTCTTCTTAATACCATATTGTGTTTCTATTTGATTCAGCTCAACAAAGATGTTTTAAGCATCCTACAGAGAACTGAGCTTGATATAATAACCAAGATATTCAATTGCCAGCTGGCCTATTTCCTCAAAACTTTTATCTGAGATTTTTTACATTTATATAGAGAGTGGTTCAATTTCAACCTTCTATGATTCAGTTGTAACAATCACTGCCATGTGATACATGGTATATATATTACATATTGTCTATATTATTTTGTATAATTCTCCCAAAATATACTACATAATGCAAATAAAAAATCAAAAAATTCTTGTAAAGGCAATCTAATATGAAATAAAGGAATAGAGAGTAGGATAAAAAAGATATTGTAAGAATAAAAATTAAGTAGAGAGACAATTTTAAAAATAAAAACTTAAAAGGTGCCAATAAGTATTTTTGTGCAACCAGATTATTTGCCAGTGGATAGCAATATTAGGCTAAGGGAAACTGCTTGTGGGAAGGAAGGAATCCCTCAGGTGAGGCAAGTGGGTCATTAATATGATGTTTTAAGAAGATAGTAAATCATCTTCTCAAATATTGTGGCTTTGAAAGTCTAAAAATAACCTTTGTTTATACACACTCATATGTATTTCTTTATGAAATGAAAATTTCTCTTATCTAGAAGAGCAGGTGGCATATTATATTTGCTCTTCTATTCAGCTTTTTCATACACATGGAAGTCAACATATACACAAATGATATATAAATGTGTTAACATGACCTTCTGTATCGCCTTAAAATATTTCAGAGGAAATTCTGAATGTGTACTTTAATTGCTTTGTTATTGCAACAGCTTGAAGCCAACAAGATATTTCATTCTTATGTTTTCACTTGCAGGAGGAAGTTTTTTAAATGCCTGGCCCAAATGACCCAAGTTGAACCCAAAACATTGTTATACCTTTTAAAAGGGAAAAAAAGAAAACCATGTTGAAATATTATTTTCCTTTAGTTCTTAAAATTATGAAGTAAGAATACAGGTGCTCAGTTGATCAAAAATTAATTTGACAAACAAAAGCCTATTTGATAAATTTGTAAATTATCAGTGAAAACCTGTAAAATAAATAATAAGTAAATGACAGAGTAAACTAATTTAAACTATAATTTTCAAAAAGGTAAAGTCATCATGACCCTCATATAAATATAAAATGAGCATGTGTCAAAAGTTTTATTTAACCTACTAACTAACTAATGACAGAACCAGCAAGTGGTAAAAACCAAAAGCATTTGAAAGGCTGGGTATTTATAGGCAATGATAGGAAAACAAACATGGTTCAAATCAAATAGTGACATAAATCTTTGCAATCTTTGGAGCTTTCTTTTCTATAGGATAGAAATTATTTGCATTTCTATATTTTAAGAAAAAGGTTTACAAGTTAATTTCTGTCCCAACAAAATTATGAAAGAGATCAGACAATAGAAAGTCAGGATAAGCACTGAATTGAAAACATACCCAGTAATCTTGTTTGTTTGCTTTCAAATCTTGGGTAATTTTTTGACACTATTGAAGTAGAAATGTAATGGAAAACTCTTTGAGGTTGGTGGGGATGGAGCCCAAAGAGGAACATTTTATAAAAACTGGTCAATAGATTCTGAGACATATTTTGGGTTAAAAACTGCATTAGAGCTGGGGTACCAGGGTGGCCCAGTGGGTTAAATTCTGCCTTCAGTTCAGGTCATGATCTTAGGATCCTGGGATCAAGCTCCCACTCAGCAGGGAGCCTGCTTCTCCCTCTCCTCAGCCTGCTGCTCTGCCTACTTGTGCTCCCTCTGTCAAATAAATAAATAAATCTTTTTTAAAAACTGCATTAGAGCTAAGAAACATTGTTGTAGTCAACAACAAAAAAGTTAAGGTGTTAGTGTTTGGTTTTTTTTTTTTCTCCTACAGGAGTGTTTAAACGTTCAACATAAAAACAGTAGCAGTCGAGGAGACCAAAATAGGATTTTTTAGAAGGTTTTATGATTTTTTTCCCATAATTCTTTGAATTAGCAAGAGCAACTGCCACTATTACTCTTCATGATTCTTTTATTCTCCTTCCCTTGATAAGGTACACATTTGATGGGTCTTTGAGCATTTTGTGTGGTATATTTATATAATCCAATACAAATTTCAGGTTTGAATGGGGTTTTCTTTCTCTAGTAACTGAGGTTTTCTCAATGTGGAATTATAAAACTTCATTAGGTGAGAGATTAAAATGATCAATTTGGTTACTTTCGTTTTTGTCCAGCATCTTTGGCCCTTTTTCCTTTGGCATTACATTGAGGTTTTCCTTAGAGACCATGCCTCGACTCTTCTGAGTCAATGTGTTTTGCATGGAGCTATCCTCAACTACCCCCTGGATCCCAAGTGGCTTTGGGTGAAGACACATCAATCCAAGTCACTATAATTGGTTCAGGAACAGCCACTTGACAAGAATCAGGCCACTGGAAATCACTGGAACAATTATGAAGAGGCAATCACTTTTCACTAGTGTTTGCTCACTATCACAATATAATAACAGTTGTCCTGATTGTCTTTGCCATTGCAGTCTGCAAAGAGAAACCCATGCACAAGAAAGCAGACTTCACAGAAAAGAGTGTCGCCTTGCTGGTAAGAGCATTTCACCCTTGGATTTAGCTCTTCTTGAAACCAACTATTCTTAGACTTTCAGTCTTATGAGCCAGTAAGTTTTCTCTGCTCTTTATTTTTTCCTTGTGAAGAAGGCACATTTATTATTTTCTATCACTTAAATAAATGGTCATGTGCTCCAAAGCACTGCCATAGAAACAGATGAAAATATAAGACCGAGAACCTATGCAAGATTCCAGACCTAGACATGCTAGACTTGAGGGTGAGAGATGAGAAAGTTAAAGATATGAGAAAATAAGATAGGACGTGGGTGAGTACCGGAAGTCTACACCATAGTTACTCAAATCTCATTAGGCTGAGAATTTCAGAAGCCAACTCAAGCTAACTGAATAATTTTTTTAACGGGGAATTTATTGAAAGAAGGCTGGAATATTTGGGAGAAATTAGTTGCAGCACCACCTAGAATAAGGAACCAAACAGTACTCTTTTTCCTACTTTCCCTCTCTGCACTTCTGCACATCTTTCCATGCTGGGCAGAGGCTGGCTTTTTATTGCCTCTCTGTACACAAGCAGTCAGAATATAACCCTTGAAATGTTCCTCAGATCACATCTCCTCAGTTCCTGGATAAGTAGATACTGTCCTTGTCTCTGGGTCCTAATTCCCACTTCATGGGCGATAGATCCCTATTGACCCACCTGGGTATGGTTTGGCTGCCAGAATCTCACTCCAGTTAATGAGACAAATGGGGTAGTAGGGAGGGGCAGAGGGAAGTGGCAGTTGACAGAGAAACGGTGTCATTGAGAATTGGGCAGATTTCCAGAAGTGCCTAGTATACTTTTTAAAGTCTCGAATTAGCTTCAGCATTTTTCATTTTCTAAATTTCTGTTGTTTTATATGCTTGCCAAATTGGGCATTGTGTGCTATCTGAAGGCTATTACAATGAACCTCTACATAGAACAATTATCAAGTAGAAATACAAATTTTAATAAATATTACATACGATTTATCACACTTTTCTTGCTATTTTTTTAACCTCTGATACTGAAAGTTGAGTTAATAATTGTTAATAATTTCCTTCATTTCCTAAAATACAACTGTCATTTGGCAAATTTCTCTCATTTATCTATTCATTTCATTCCTCCTTTCTTTTTTCCCATCCTTCTCCTCCTCCCATTCCCCACAAAGATAACTAATGTCTTTATCATAAATCCTTTAAGTTGTCGGTGCTACCATACACATGTACAGAGGCAACACATCGTTTTATATGCATTTCAATTTGAATACATTTTATTGTGGGGTAAACTTTTGTCTATTTCTTTCTCTTTTTTTCTACTCATCACTATGTTTTTTTATAAAGATTTTATTCATTTATTTGAGAGAGAGTGTGAGCTGGGGGAGGAGCAGAGGGAAAAGGACAAACAGACTCCACCCTGAGTGGGGAACCCAGTATGGGGCTCAATCCCAAGACCCTCAGATCATGACCTGAGCCGAAATCAAGAGTCCCATGCTCAACCAACTGAGCCACTCCAGTGCACCTCATTACTATATTTTTATGATTTACTCATTTTGCTGTGTGTCTTACCAGTCATTTACTTCTCTTCCTTACGTAGTATTACTCCTGAAAGGAACAACTAGATTATATACAATTGCCTGCTACCACAAGCAAATCTGTGATGAAGTCCTCATGAGTGTCCCCTCATGATATTACCTAAGGAAATCTCTGGGATATTTTCTAAGAAGTAAAATTTTGTAGTCATAGGGACTTCATACCCTTAATATAACAGAGAGCTGCCAGATAACTCCCCAATACCTACATTAGTGTAAAGTCTCATCTACCAGAGTTTCCACATCTCTAACACTTGCTTTTACCCATTATTCAATTGTTAGCCAATAAGTGGTTTCTTTGTTGCCTTAATTTAAAACATCTCTAAGTATTTCTTAGCTATTTGAATTTCAGTTTGTGGTTAATCTGTGATTAAAAAATAAACTCATTTTGATGGTGAGTTTCTCATCTTATTTTATTGATTTTCAGGAGATCCCTGTACGTGGTAACTATCTATTGTCTCTTTTGTTAAATAGAACTTACTAGCTGTGTTGTAATCAAATTAACTTATTTTTATTCTTGTGATTTGTGATTCTTGCATCTTATTTAAGCAGATCTTTCCAATGACATGGTCATAGAGATACAATTATAGACTTTTTTTTATTACTTTCCTTATTTTACTCTTTTTTGGCTATTGTCAAATTTCTGACATATATTTTTAGAAATACTTTTTAGGATTAAACCCAAAGCAAAGCCAACATTTTAAATGAGTATTTAATAAAAGGATAAATTTAAACACATTCTTTGATGTCCGTTTGGTGTCAGTCTACTAAACAATTTTTTTAGACCTGAAATTCTACTTTTTTTTTTTTTTTGGTAGGAGTAATGCATTTTAAGAAAATATTGCGATTTGTTTCTTGTCCATGCAATTATGCGGCTTGTTTTGATAGTAAAAAGGATCATATATTGACTGTAGAAAGATAATTCAAGGAAAGGCCAAAGTAAGAGATCATTTTAAAAATCTTTTTCAAGATTTTATTTATTTATTTGAAAGAGAGAGAATGAGAGACAGAGAGCATGAGAGGGAGGAGTGTCAGAGGGAGAAGCAGATTCCCTGCTGAGCAGGGAGCCCGATGCGGGACTCGATCCCTGGACTCCAGGATCATGACCTGAGCCGAAGGCAGTTGTTTAACCAACTGAGCCACCTGGTGCCCCAAGAGATCATTTCAGATAAAGACAATGCTTACTCCTAGTCTTAGGCACCCATACCAACCAGAAGTTCCTTTTAGTGATGCTTGCTATAATATCTTCTTTTTTTTTTTTTTAAAGATTTCATTTATTTATTTGTCAGAGAGGGGGAGAAAGCACACGCAGGGGGAGCAGCAGAGGGAGAGGGAGAAGCAGGCTCCCTGCTAAGCAGGGAGCCTAATGCGGGACTCTATCCCAGGACCCTGGGATCATGACCCGAGCTGAAGGTAGACCCTTACCCGACTGAGTCACCCAGGCATCCCAATATCTTCTTATTTTTGTGGAAAAACAAGTCTGTAGTTACCTCTGCTTTATCTGAATAAAATATTCCATATATTCAAAGTTTCATTTACTTCCTAGCTGTAGCTAATTCCCTGATTAGTAACTTAGTATCAATCTTAATAGAGAATATCAAGCCATATATTACCAAAATTAAATGTGATTAAGAAGAGTACATTCTCCTGTGTGAAATCTTACTTTTTATTTTGCTTAACTTAGCAGAAAGATTTTCATAGGGATCATGATGGAATTTGGCATTGATAGAGATTTTCTGCAAAACAGATACTTCCCACTTAACAATTAGATTTGCCTACATAATGAAAACAAATGGTTAAGGGAAGCAGGGAAGGGGAAGAGGGAAGAGGGAATGGAAAGAGTTGAGGGGGAAAGGAGGGTTTGTTCTGCTAGTTGATCATATTATCATGTGTGCATATGACTGTTTGTCCCTCTATCCATTTTCCATCACATTCAATCCAAAGATGGACAATTCATTGAGCACTATCAGCTATCAGGTAGAACACTTTGCACACATTATCATATGGAATTTAATTGTCACAACAACCCTCTGGTTTACACGTCATCATTTTACAATAGAGGTATTGAGATAGAGGGAACTTAAGTCTAAGATCACACAGTAAGTGCTGAAATAGAGATTCAAGTCCAAATTTCTCTGATTCCAAATTTACTCCATTAACTTCAATGTTAATCCTCTCCATTTGCTAGACCTTCCCCAGACTTTTTTCCCAAAAAATATCCTTCTATTAAAGAAACTAATTTTTTTATACTTTAACCAGCTCATATGGCATTTGGCAGAGTTCAATGATTTTCTTTAAGTATCTTCTGAATGGTGTGCTTTTAGCTTTCACGTGGCAGTAAATCTGCAACATGGATGACATATTTTTGATCTGAGTTAAAAATTTGCATGTATCTCTCAAATTACTTTCGTATTTTTTCCATTTATTTGGATAATTGGTTTATTTTTTTCAGTTTCAAGTGGGAGTTGTTCTACTGGTTAATTTTCAGGTTAAAGTGGTTAATGAAGCTCTAACATCGAAGTGAAGAAATTTATCAATTAAAAAAAACAGGAAATTTTCTGGAAAACTGTTTAATCTCTCAGGTAATTATTATGTTGTAGGACAAAAAGTGTTGTATTCACATTAGCCTAACAGGAATAGGCCACCTTTCATATCGTGTTCTTAATATTTAACCTAAATTTTTCTTTCTTTAGCTTCCAGTCATTGCTCTTTGTCCTCATGTCTTCTGAGACTATGAATAATTCCCTTCTTTCATTATATTGTTACCCAGGAGGTATTATTTATAGATTGTGAACATGGCTCACTTCAGTTTTCTCTTTCCGAGATTACACAAGTTAAGTTTTTTCAGTTCTGTTTCATATATCTTTTCCTCCTTTTTTTGGATCCTTTCTGTTCCATTTGGGCTTTCTCAAATTATCCTAAATACCTCCTAACCTTTGCAGAGCAGAAATATACAGAAGATTAAAGAAGCAGTCTCAGATTGATTCAACTGGGCAGACAATTACCTTTCTTTTTCCAGTGTTATGTCTTTAACTGAGATATGTAGATTGAATTTAACTGTTACTGGCATTAGCCACCACTGGGTAAGTGAGTTTATTCAGCAAATGCTGTTGGTCTCTAAAGGTCCATCTCAGTACTTTGAGGTGCAAGTTTCTATAGAATCTGATTCTACCAAACTTTTACCCTTCTGGCAATAAGCTCCAAAGCTTTATGTTACAATTCATATTTTTATTACCCTAATTATTTTCCAAGCACAGCGCTACTTATTAGGACAAGTAACTCCAATTTCTGATTAATTTTTACTTAGTAGAATTTCCTAACAAACTATGTTTTTAACTTGTTCAACTATACCAGTTACTTTTAGATTTTAGAAATATGCTCCTTTACAGAAAGATACAATTTACTTGAGAACACTGAGTAAGATCTAACATATTTCAGACTATAGGATTAAGAAATCTACATTAGGAACTAAAATCAGCCCAAAAAAACCTATTTGTGAGTAGCTGAGAAAGGTTCGAGGGGCAGGAAATAGGTTATTGAATTGTTTTAGGAGGAAGAAAATCACCCTCTTTCTGGTAATACATGGACATTCTGTAGCATTCAAATGCATTATTAATTAGCAGGTCCAAAAAAACCTGGTATTTTAGAAGGGTGAAATTAGGACAAAAGAGGAAACTTTTGACAGTAGATGTACAAAGTTCTCAGCTTTTAATCACATAGATAAGGGAATTTGAAATTACTTTTCCACTAATTTTTAAACTTTATTCACAAAACTATTCCGCTTCCTATCCCAAATAATAGCCACTAATTCTATTTTCCTTCAAGAAGATGAGCAACAGGAATAGAATCTTTGACCTAGAAATGTGGGACTGTGTGCTTATTTCCCATTTAGTAAAGGTTTGTTTATAATGATGAATGCGACTCTTAGGAAATTGGAACACTGAAATTCTCCATCTGACCACAACCTCTGTCCCCCACCCCCTCAATTTCTTCCTCCCAATGAACCCAATGTTACACCTCACTGAAACCTCTGTCTGGTCACTCTTTTTTGTTCCATAACTATATCAGCCCCTCCTGGCAGCTCTTCCTTCCATAATCACCCTGGACCCCATGATCCATCATTTCAAATACACTCTTGGTAGCACCTTCTCATCCATCACCCTCTTGACCATCTGCCTCACCTGTCTCACCAGTCTCCAACCCTAACATCCATTTTCTCTGCTTTTGCTCCCAGGTTGCCAAATGCTGTTAGGGAAAATCACATAACAGAGCCGATTGTCTCCATTACAAATTTAATTTTCAACCTCAGTTGGCCCCTCAGTTCTGTTTGGCAATCCTTTTACTTAATACTCATCAACAACTTTTCTCATTTCCCTTAGTGACTATTCCAAATCTTGCCCATATTTCTCAAGCCCTATGCCCCCACCTTGTCCAGTTATTCTCGGCAGGCTGCCAGGTCCCCACTTTACCAGGAAATTAGAAGCCAATCTGTATGAGCTCTCCTAACTTCCACATTTTCACCTCTAGAATTATATCTACATCTCACCAGCTCATGCTTTAAAAGAAGAAATATCCTGACACATTTGTAAAACTAACTCTTCTACCTGCCTTTTGTTCTAGCTCCTTTTGTCTACACCAGTACTTTGGTTTGTTAATTAACTTTTGTTGTTTGTATCTATGATTTCTTCCTTTAAATGGGCTCTTTTCTGTCATGAATAAATGTGCCCTACTTTCAAATATTTCTAAAATTTTTAGAACTCACCATCTTCTCATTTCCATTTTTAATTCAGCAAAAGTATCAAGCATCTCATGTATATAGGTAATGTTATAATCTCTAAAGATTTACTAGTAAATAAGACCAGGTTCCAGCACTCATATAGCTTATAGATTCCTCAAGAGGAGCCTCTACTTACTTCCCTTTCACTTCTTAAACACAGTAATTGATGACCTACCCTACCATTCTACTGGAGGACACTACTTTTATTTATAGGTCTGAGACAAACGCTTTGCATTTTCATGCTTATAGGCTCTGTTGGTTCACTGGCCTTGAAACCTGAAGGAAGGATGCTGTATTAGTTTCCTAGGGCTACCATAACAAAGTATCAAAAATTGGGTGACTTAAAACAACAGAAATGTATTGTCTTACTGTTCTGGAAGCTGGAAATCTGAAATCAGGGTATAAGCAGGGCTATGCTTTATCTAACAGTTTAGACACGAGAATTCTTCCTTGCTTCTTAGTTTCTGGCGTTTGTCAACAATCTTTGACACTCCTTGGCTTGTCGATGCCCCTATAGTCTCATACCCATCTTCTCCATTTGTGTCCTCACATCATTTTCTGTGTATGCAAAATTGTCCAAATTTCCCCTTTTTATAAGGACACCAATCATATTGGATTAGGGTCGACCCCGATAATTTCATTCTTTTTCTTCTCTTTTCTTTTCTTTTCTTTTATTATGTTATGTTAATCACCATACATTACATCATTACTTTTTTTTTAATTTTTTTATTGTTATGTTAATCCCCATACATTACATCATTAGTTTTAGATGTAGTGTTCCATGATTCATTGTTTGTGCATAACACCCAGTGCTCCATGCAGAACGTGCCCTCCTCAATACCCATCACCAGGCTAACCCATCCTCCCACCCCCCTCCCCTCTAGAACCCTCAGTTTGTTTTTCAGAGTCCATCGTCTCTCATGGTTCTTCTCCCCCTCCGATTTCATTAGTTTTTGATGTAGTGTTCCATGATTCATTGTTTGCGTATAACACCCAGTGCTCCATTCAGTACGTGCCCTCTTTAATACCCATCACCAGACTAACCCACCCCCCCAACTTGATTACCTCTGTAAAGAGGCTATTCCAAGTAAGGTCACATTCTGAGGTACTGAGATTTAATACTCTACCATATCTTTCTTGAAGGACACAATTCAACCCATAGATGCTTTACTCAAAAATGAGCTCTTGCTGCCTCTGGATGAATGGGAAATTCAGATGTTTGGTCTGATGACTGAAATACTGGTTATTACTGGTTATTAAGGCAAAGGGGTGTGTTGTCTGAGGTATGTCCTAAAACTGCCTGATCTTATCATTAAAGTTAGTGGAAGAGTACAGGCAGTACCAGTAGGAGCTCATATGCCTAAAGATGGAAATTTTGAGTCACAACATAAGTTAAAGGATATTTAGGATACTAAATGAGCACTAAAGTAACTTGAGTTTGCTTCCTTCTCTAAGAGAGTAAATAGATTAGAGGTCAAGTGGATTAGCTTAAAATCTAATTTCCAAGATTCCCTTGTAGCTAGAGTTCTCATGTTACCTCTGCTCTGTTGATCTGATGCACCCACAAAAGGCCGGGAGAAAGAAATAAGCCTCTTTAAGTGGTGGTCATCTGAGAGAAGTCAGATCTGCCAAGCACACAGCAAAGGCAATCAGTTCACTGGAGATGTCTGCAGGGAAGTATCTGGATGTTGGTACCGGGTATCAAACACGCGAAGCAGCAGTTAGAAGTAGCAGCACTATGTGTTATTGGATTTGGGTTTGTTTGTTTGTTTGTTTGTTTGTTTTTCTGAGTGAATCATAACTTGCTGCTTTGTTCTTGGCTCTAAGGCAATCAAGCCCAGGTCTCTGACTCTCCTGGAAACTCTGCAAGCTTTCTACATTCTGATTTTCTAAAAAAATTCTGTGCTTCTAGCAAATTATTATGACTGATAGAATATTGGGAACTTTTCCATCTTTTTACCCCGTATCATATCTGGATCTAACAGTTCTGTGAATCAAGCTTTTATTTCCTAGCTGACTGACCAAAATTTCCCTGGAGTAACCCAGACAGAAAAATTAGCATTTTCTAGTGCAGGGTTTCTCAGTCTTGCCACTAATGATATTTTAAGACAAATAACTCTTTGTCATGGCTGGCTATCCTGTATATTGCGGGTTGTTCAAAAGCATCCTCTGGTCTCTGATGATAGTCATATACCCTCCCAGCTGTGACAACCTCAAATAAAATGTCTCCAGACATTTTTATGGGCCCCCTGGGAGGAAAAATCAACCCCCCAGTTGAAAACCACTGTGGAATAATTACAGCTGACATACTTCACATGCAATAATGCATTTAATCTCCAAAACAGCTAAATGGAGAAGATATTACCATTTTCCACATTTTACAGATAAGAATTCACGTATAGGGAGTTTTACCTCACTTGCACAAGTCACATGAATACAAAGAAGCTGATCTAGATATATATGTATCTAGAGCAAATGCTCTTACTCACCACACTCTGTTCCTCTTAGCTCTATCACATTGTGTCAGCACTCAGCACTCTCATTAAGCCTTATAGCCCTTGGTGATCTTAAGATGAATGGTCAACATTTTAATTCTGGTATGAAATTTTAAAAGCATTTAAGACATTGTAACTTCATATGATATAACTTGACATGCCTAACAGTACGATTCCATCTTACTTTGCAGTGCATCTTGCATTTTGCCTCTAGTTTTTTTTTTTCCTAAATCATAATTCCTATCTAGCAACTCTCCCCAAATCTAATGTTTTCCTTTACCTACAAAGTCTTCATTCTTTACCGTTACAAATAGGGATCTTTACAGCAACCTATATACCCCTGTTCATATTCTACTACTGTTATCTCCAGAGTGTAAGTTAAGCACCAGCACCAGCCATACACAATTTCCCACTCTTTCCAATAATACTCCAAGCTATACCAATATATAAGCAATTTTCCCTGTCCAGGACAGACTCTTTTGTCTCTATGCCTAGAGATATATTCATCCTACAGGCTTTGTTCTAATGCTGCCTACTTGTTAAGATTTGCACATCTCTACTTCTTAGCTGCAAATTTAATCCCCTGGGTTACCATGGCATTTTTATAAACCTCTATTAGAGCACTTGTTATATTGAACTGTAAATATTGGACTTTACATGTTTGTTTCCACCTGGAGATTATGAGCTAATTAAGGGCCGTACTATACTGTATCCCTTATGTCCCTAGCACTGAGAGCAGAGTGCCTAGCTCATAGCAAGTACTCAGAAAATTTAGGTCAATAAATGAAGTCCCTGTCAACTCAGGATAACCGTCAAGGAGGAGGCAGAAGTAGTCCTCATGACTCCTCATGACAAAGATGTGTTTAGAGGGATTCTTGACCCATCAAAATCTGTCCCTTTCCCATACCTGCCTATTTGCCCCTGACCACCGAAAGCAGTTCAGAATCCTCCATTTGTCACTAACCCACTGATAGAGTTTCACTCTAGATCTCAACAAGGTTGATTACTCAATGAATAAATATTAAGTTTTTATCAATTTAATAACTCTAAATAATTTAAAATTCTATAGATTTCAAAAGGTATTTGTCAGTGTTATCTACCCAAATCTACTAGATAATACTTCTAATACTCAGTTATTTGGATCATGTATATATATGATCATTCATTTGAAGTCCAGTGTGTTTATATAAACTGGTATTATTTTAAAATGATATATAAAAATATCAGGTTGCTACCATATCATTTAAGCAAACAGAAGTGATGATGCACTAGGGAAAAATAAAAGTCTTGGACTAGAAATGCAACACCAATTCCTAGTGCTGGTTCTCTGAGAAGCTATTTGTAAGAGACACCATGAGAATGTCACCAAGTTTATCTGACACTTCATATCCTTACCTAAAAACTAGAAATAATAATCCTGGTCACTAAACATAGATGTCACGAGAATAAAACAAACATAAAAGTGCTTAAAGTGCAAACAGCTACACCAATATGACATATTTTTAATAAAAACATTTCTTTCGAAAAACATATGCTCTTACATTCATGCCAATGTTTGTGGTTTGTTCTTTTGAGTGCCAATTGCTAAAACAAGGGCTGATATGTGATAAAGTGTTTGTGTATTATCTGTTATGTCACCTTAAAATGGTGACATTGAAGTTTAAAGAAACCACCAAATACATTACTCAAGGGAGGAGGTGCTAATTAGTTAAGCTAAAGAGGAATTTTCTTTCAACTTTGGTTTTAGAAGTGCATTTCAGTAATCATTTCCATTTCAAAGTTACCGGCTTTCCTTTGCAGGGGTATTCTGGTGATTACACAGTTGAAAACATAATCCAGTTGTGTTTAAATACTTACCTTAGCTTCCTTTTTCCATCTTAGTCTAACAAAGAGTTCATTATGCTTTGTTTTTGTTTTTGGTCAATTATCTAATAAACCAAAAATGAAAAGAAGTGATTGATATCATCTAAACATCTATAACCAGGAGAAGCTGCTTTTTAGAAAATTGGACTGCTTCCTGCAAGGATAATGAACTATTGCCCTGGAGCCTTCCCCTGGTCAGATTTAGATTTTGGTAGTCATGTATAATTTATTCATTCATTCAGCCATTCAACATATATTTATTGTGAATGTGCTAAGTATACTACTAGTCCTTCATATACATTAAAATAATAATCAACATTTTTATGTTATATTTCACATAATGTTTAATTTTCCAATTGAGCTTGCATTAAGCTTTTTTCCTATAAACTCTGGGTTTCTGAAAACAAAAGTAATCTTAAAAGATTAATCCATTTTCATAAAACATTTCCTATATTTGCCATTTATTAATAAAAATATGTTCGTTTCATGGAGATAACATTGCTCAAGTAATTCATATGAGTTTATCAAAGATACTGAGATTAATCACTGTTTTCTCCATTTTATTTTTAAAAGAAGATACTACCAATTTGTATGCTCATGCTTAGGAACACATTTCTCTTACACATGCCCCTTGGATACACAGAGATTTAAACCATATTCTGAGGGAAAAGGCCCCTGCAGCCCCATATAGAAGCAGGTCAGCAGATGGTGCGGCCTTGTGCCACACCCACTCAAAAGCTCCAAGAGTGGTAGGTATAAAAATGCCAAGCATACATTTGTCATTTCTGAAATATTATCTCTGCAGTATTCTTATAGGCTTCTGCCTATCTACTCATTAAAAAAAGGTATTTGTTTATTTTCTAACTATTTATCTATGCATCTTTTAAAAAATATTTTCATAAATATTTAGAGTGAGCAAGATGAGACAGACTAGTTTATAATTTATTAAAAAGTATTCCTTCTTACATGATGATATTTAAAAGGCTCAATTTAGGGGCACCTGGGGCTCAGTCAGTTAAGCCTCTGCCTTCTGCTCAGGTCATGATCTAGGGTCCTGGGATCAAGCCCCGCATCGGGCTCCCTGCTTGGCGGGAAGCCTGCTTCTCCTTCTCCCTCTGCCTGCCACTCCCCCTGCTTGTGCTCTCTCTCTCTCTGTGTCAAATAAATAAATAAAATCATCAAAAAAATAAATAAAAGGCTCAATTTAAACTTTTTGAACAAAAATAATGGGCAAATCATAAATTTTCACAAAGTGTAACCATCTCTGAGACAAGTTACCAAGCCCTGTTAATTGCCCCAAGTGTCCCATCCATCCCAGATACTATTTTCTCCCTCCTCCACAAGGAATTGTTTTTCTATCACCATAGATTGTATTTACCTGCATCTGAACTTTTATTAACAGAATTATACAGTTCATATTTTATAATGTCTGGTTTATTTGCTCAACATTATGATTGTGAAATTGATCCATATGATTGCAAATAGCCGTAGTTCATTTATTTCCATTGCTACATTCCATTCAACAATTATTTTTATACATTTGAATTGTTTTTAGGTGTAAGCTATTATTAATAATGCTATTATAAACATCTCTGTAGTCATGTTTTAATGCACATACAGACAATTATCTGTAGGTGAATGTACTTAAGTATAGAATTGTTGGGCGACAGAGTATGATATGCTCAGCTTTAGTAGATATTGCCAGTTTTCCAAAGTGATTGTACAAATACAAGCTCCCACCAGGGGTTTATAAGGCTCCCAGCTGTCCCACAGACTTCCATTTGCTCCACTTGTTACCATGTATAAGTTATTGTGTATAAATTAGCCATTTTGGCTACAGTATAGTCATATCACATTGTGGTTTTACTTTGCATTTCCTGAATGAATAATGAGGTTCAGAATGTTTTTATATTTTTTGTATCTTTTTGGATATTTGAAAATCTTTTAAGAAGTGCTTATTCAAGGGGCACCTGGGTGGCTCAGTCGGTTAAACATCTGACTCTTGATTTTGGCTGAGGTCATGATCTCAGGGTTGTGAGATAGGGCCCTGTCTCAGGCTCTGTGCTGAGCATGGAGCCTGCTTAAGATTCTCTCTCTCCCTCTCTCTAAAAAAAAAAAAAGGGCTTATTCAAATATTTTCCCTGTGTTTTCTATTGAATTGTATCCGTCATTTTTTTTATTGATTCGTATGCACTTTATGTATCAGTGGTTCTCAGTTGTGGGTTGTTTTATCCCCTGAGAAACACTTAGCCATGTCTAGAGACATTTTTGTTTGTCACAACTGGAGGGGTGCTAAAATCATCCAATGGGAAAAGTCCAGGGATACTACTAACCATCTTACAACAAAGAGGATAGCCCACCAACTACAAAGAATATGTGGTCCAAAATGTCAATAGTTCCAAGGCTGAGGAACCTGAAATGTGTGTGTATATAATTCAAATATAACATATGCTACATTATATTTAATATAATATATACCATCTTCCACTTTGAGGCTTGCTTTTTACCTTTAATGGTCTGTAATGAATAGAAGTTCTTAAATTTAAGGTACTATTTTTGTTTATAGTTAAGACTGTGATTATTGAAAAGATCTTTGCCTACCCAAAGATCATGAAGATATTATATCTATTATCTTCTAGGACAGCCCTGCCCAGTACAGAAGCTGCTAGCCATGTGTGGTTATTGAGCATTTGAAATATGGCTAGTCAAAATTAAGATGTGCTATAAATGTAAAACATATACCAGATTTTGAAGAATTTGCTTGAAAACGAGAATGTAATGTATTTCATTAATTTCTACATTGATTATATGTTGAAATGATAATATCATGGATAGATGGCATCAAATAAAATATATGATAAAATCAATTACATATGTGGCTCACATTTTATTTCTGTTAGACAGCACTTTCTAGAAGATACACTGTTTTACATTTCACATTTCAATCAACAATCCACTTATAACTGAATTTTGTGTATGATACGAAGCAAGAGCCAAAATACGTTTTATAATGCTTAGATATCCAATTGGCCCAGTACAATATATTAAAAGGAATATCCTTTCCTTACAGCACCTCTATGTCTCCTTTGTCATTATTTAAACTCTTTATTTTGTTCCAAGAACCTATTTGTTATTCTTATACCACTAGCACACCATCAGACTTACTCTCCCTCGATATGTGGTGGTAAAAAATCCCCTCAACTCAATTCTTTTGGGCCATTTGCATTTCCATGTACAATTTAAAATCAACTTTTCAAGTTTCAAAAAAAAAATACCTGCTAAGGTCCTCATTAGGGATAAATTTAATCTATAAATTATATGGAAAGAACTGAAACATTAACCATACTTAATCTCCTACAACAAGGATAGATACACCCCTCTCCCAATTTATTTGGTTAATTCATTATTCTCAGTAATGTGCTCTGCCTAAAAGACTTGAAAATCTATTGTTACACTTAATCCTGGGATATTAATAATTTATGATGCTAATGAAAATGACATATTTTTCAAAATTAATTTTCCAATTATTAGTGATATTCAATTAACCATTATATACATGTTGACCTGTTATCAGATAACCTTGCTAAGTTAACTTTTCCATTCTAAGTGTGTTCATCTGTAGATTCATTCTTGGGATTTTCCAAATACATAAATGTATTTTCTGTGAATAATGACAACTGCATTTCCTTAGTTTGTGAACATATATCTTCTATTGTAATTTCTTTTTTTTTTCAGTTTTACTGAGAAATAATTGACATACATCACTGTATAAGTTTAAGGCCTGTGGCATGATGGTTTGATTTACATATACTGTGAAATGATTACCACAATAGATTCAGCTAATATCCATTTTCTCATATAGACACAATAAAAAGAAAATAAAGAAGAAAAAAATTTTTCTCCTTGTGCTGAGAACTCTTAGAGTTAACTCTCTTAATAACTTCCCTTTACATCATAAAACAGCATTAGCTATAGGCATCATGACGTACATTACATCCCTGGTACTTATTTATCTTACAACTGGAAGTTTGTACGTTCTGACCACCTTCCTCCAATTTCCCTTCCCCTACACTGCACCTCTGGTAATCACATGTCTGATTTCTTTTTCTATGAGTTAGGTTGTTTGTTGATGCTATTGTTGTTTAGATTCCACATGTAAATGAAATCCTACAGTGTTGGGCTTTCTCTACCTGGCTTATTTTACTTAGCATAATGCCTTCCAGGTCCATCCATATTGTCACGAATGGTAGGCTTTCCTTATTTCTTATGGCTGCATAATATTCCATTGTATGTATATACCACAACTTATTTATCCATTTATGCATCAATGGACACAGGTTGTTTCTATATCTTGGCTATGGTAAATACTGCTACGTAAATGGGTGTGCAGATATCTTTTTTAGTTAGCATTTTCATTTCCTTTGGATATACTCCTGAAAATGGAATTGCTGGGTCGTATATTTCTATTTTTAATTTTTTGAGGATCCTCCAGATTGTTTTCCATGGTGGCTGCACCAATTTACATTCCCACCAACAGTGCACAAGTGTTCTCTTTTCTCCACATCCACATCAGTAGTTGTTATCTATTGTCTTTTTGATTATGGTCATTCTAACACGTGTGAGGTGATATCTCATTGTGGTTTTGATTTGGATTTCTCTAATGACTAGTGATGTAGAGCATCTTTTCCTGTACATGCTGGCCATTCATATATCTTCTTTGAAGAAATATCTTCTTGACATATTGCTCATAGTAGGAGACTCCATGCAATGTTGAAAAGGAGTGATAGCAGTTATCTTAGCCTCATTTTTAATGACATTGTATAGAATTTCAGTATTTCCAAAGTACCTATGAAGCTCTCGTCATTTCTCTTTTTGTGTTTTACATACCCTTTGTCAAATTAAAGAAGATTTCTACTATTCTTCGTTTAGTAAGAATTTTTATCAAGAAGAGACCTGAATTGATCAAAAGCTTTATCTGCATTTGTTGAAATGAAGATAATATTGTTCCCTTTATTCTTTTAATATAATAAAAAGAAATTGGTTATTGAATGTTTATATATCCTTGCTTTCCTTGTATAAACCCAAATCAGTGATGATGTATTCTCCTTTGTGTAGGTCTCTAGAATAAATTAGTTAATTTTTTTAAGGAATTCCTATACCTAATATTTATGAGGGTGATAATTGGCCTGTAGTTTCTCTTCTTTTAATATATTTAGTAGGTTTTGTTAGCAAAGTTATGCTGGCTTCATTTAACAATTTAGATTGTGATGGGTTTTTTTGTTTGTTTTTATTCTTTAGATGTTTGTTTAGAATTAGGATTATTTCTTAGAGATACAAAACAATTCTATGCTGAAGTCATTTGACCTAAAGTTTTCATTGTGGGAAGATTTTAATTCAAGATTCAATTTATTTAATAGATAAAGAATTGCATAAATTTTCTACTTGTCAGTCTTGGTATGTTGTGTTTTTCTATAAATTTGCCTATTTCACCTAATTTTTCAAATTTATTTTCATCAAGTTCTTCATAATTTATTGTAGAATCAGTAGAGATTTACTCTTTCTTATTCCTGATATTGGTAATATGTTCCCCTCTCTCTGTCTCTCTGTCTTTGTTTCACTCTCTCTGCCTCTTTCTCCTTCTGCCTCTGTCTCTTTGTCTCTCTGTCTCTCTCTCATACACACACACATACACACACACGCGCGCACACACATGCATCAGTCTTGGGTGGTTTGTTAATTTAATGCATTTTCTTAAAGAATCAGTTTATGGCTTTGTTGATTTTTCTCAATTCTAAGTTTGTTTTCTATTAATTGATTTCTGATTTTATCTTTATTGTTTTCTTCCTTCTACTTTCTTTAGGTTTATATTACTGTTAATTTTCTACTCAATCACTGATGTTTTAGTCTTTCTCCTTTTCAAACATAAAACAGTTTACATTGAGGGGCGCCTGGGTGGCTCAGCCATTAAACGTCTGCCTCTGGCTCAGGGCATGATCCCGGGGTCCTGGGATGGAGCTTCGCATTGGGCTCCCTGCTCAGCGGGAAGCCTGCTTCTCCCTCTCCCACTCCCCCTGTTTGTGTTCCCTCTCTCGCTGTCTCGCTCTCTCTGTCAAATAAATAAAATCTTAAAAAAAAAAAAAAACAGTTTACATTCATACATACATACATACCTGGACTTTTTATATTTCTCTTTCTGTTCCACATTAATACGTCTATATGGTTTCTACTGATTTACAATCCAGATCACATATCCTTTCTACAACTCTGTTTAATATACACTGAAAATGATTTATCACATTCTCATTTTTCAGTTGTAGAGTTAAAGTTGATTATTTTTATATATTTAAATTCTCTGGTGAAATATAAGTGTTTTCCATTGCTAGTGGTTATACTTCTATGGTTTTCTGTCTATCTTCAAATAATATTATTCTGCTTCACATATAATGTAAGGACGTTACAACATTTAATATGATTTCCCCTTTTTTGATCTTTATGCTTTATTGTTATACATTTTTCTTACATCAAAGTTATAAATCCCCTAAATTATTTTTACTTAAATATAGTTTAAAGATATTAAAAACTAAGATTTAAATGTATTTTATATTAATGTATATATTTACCATTCTAGGCATTCTCATTCCTTGTGCAAATTCAATGTTCTATCTGACCTCATTTTTCTTCATCCTGAGGAACTTCTAATATTTCCTGTAGTACAGGTCTTTTGGCAACAAATTCTATCAAATTTTGTTTGTCTGAAAAAGGTTTTAGTAAATCTAGATATAAAATTATAAAGGATACTTTTGTTTTGTTTCCTTGAACCCACTGCAAGTATCTTTCTCTGTGTCTTTCTTCAGTTTTTCTAATGAGAAATCTGTGATAATTCTCATTGCTCTTTTCTCTGTACACCTAAATTTGTTTCACTTCTTTGAGGGACTTAAATCCTGTGCTGCCTTTGCCCAATATCTAAATACAGCTTCCTACATACTTAACCCTGTTTTCTATTTGTTTAATAGTGGGAGGGTAAAACTGGTTCTGTTTATAGCATCATGGTGTAATATGGAAGGCTTGTCTGGTTGCTTTTAATTGAATGACAGAATTGTGTATGAAAAGATACAGAGTTTCTTGGTATGATCTTCAGAACAGTTTTGTGTGTGGTGGGAGGGGCATGGTTCTGGTAGACAGTTGGAGTAGGAATACAGAACCTTAATCCAATCAGAAACTGAACTGGTTTACAGATGAGTTTTAGTCTTTGTGAGGACCTCCAAATCTCCGATTATCCTTTACTTTCAAAATTGAAACTCTCAGAGCCCTGAATATATAATGGGCTATTTAGCTGGACCATCCTCTACCAGACTGTAAACACACAATTTCTCTCCCCAGTACCATAAGACCACCAATAACTGCTTAGCTATTCAGAATCTTATCAACAGCTTTCTATTTGCTTTCTCCATATCCCAGCTGCTCCACCTATAAAAGGGCAAATGTTTTAAAGGGAAACAAAGTCTGTTTGCTGGGCCTCGTTCGTGCTAATTGTCAGGATATTAGTCCTAAAATGCTTGCATTGGTAGATCTGGACTTTTCAATTTTTGTCTTTCTCAGTCCAGTGAGATTCCAGCTTATCTGCTTAATAGCTACTCTTTGCTTGGCTTCTTATATCTCTGCACATGTCACTTTTTAATTGAAAACTGCCTTCGGATATTAACCCCTTATTGGATATATGTGTTGCAAATATCTTCTTTCGTTCTGTAGGTTGCCTTTTCAATTTATTGATTGTTTCCTTTGCTGTGCAGAAGTTCTTTATTTTGATGTAGCCTCACTTGTTTATTCTAGCCTTTGTTGCCTATGTTTTTGGTATTTTATCCAAGAAATCATTGTCAAGACCAATGTCAAGGACATGTTTTTCTATATTTTCTCCTAAGAACTTAACAGTTTTAGGCCTTAAATTTAAGTCTTTGATCCACTTTGAATTAATTTTTGTGAGTTGTGTAAGATAGTAGTCCAGTACTTGTGGATATCCAGCTTTCCCAACACCACTTATTGAAGAGTCTTTCCTTTCCCCATTGTGTATTTTGGCATTCTTGCCAGAAATTAATTGATGACATATATGTGTGGGTATATGTCTGGACTCTCTTTTCTGATTCACTGTTCTATGTGCCTATTTTTATGTCATTACCATACTATTTTGATTACTATGGCTTTGTAATATAGCTTGAAATCAAAATATATAAAGAACTCATACAACTCAATAGCAAAAAGGCAAATAATCCAATTTAAAATGCACAAAGTACCAGAATAGGCATGTTTTCAAGAAGACATTCAGAGGGCCAATAGGTACACAAAAACAAAACCAATAATAGGATATCAATTTATACCTGTTAGGATGGCTATTATCAAAAAGACAAAAGTTAACAAATATTGGTGGGTATGTAAAGTTAGGGAACCCTTATACACTGTTAATGAGAATATAAACTGGTATACCCATAATGGAAAACAATATGGTAGATCTTCAAAAAATTAAAAATAGAATTACTACATGATTCATTAATCCCAATCTTGGATATATATCCAAAGAAATGCAATTAATATCTCAATGAAATATTTGCATACCCATTTTCACTGCACTGTTATTTTCAATAGCCAAGATATAGAAACAACTTAAAAGTTGTTCAGTGAATGAATTGATAAAGAAAATGTGATGTATATACACACATATATACATACACATACATATATACATACACACATTATATATATATATATATACACACAATGAAATATTATTCAGCCATAAAAAAGATAGAATTTCTACATTTGCAGCACCATGGATGAAACTGGAGGACATTATGCTAAGTAAAATAAGCCAAAAAGAGAAAGACAAATGCTGTATGGCATCACATATATGTGGAATCTGGTTTTTTTTTAAAAGCTGACTTCATAAAACAGAGAATAGAGTGATGGTTGGCAAGGGCTGGGGAGAGATTGAAATGGGCAGAGGTAGGTCAAAGCGTATACACTTTAAATTTGAAGAAGAATAAGTTCTGAGGATCTGATGTACAGCATGGTGACTGTAGTTAACGTGGTATTGTATATTTTAAAGTTGTTGGGAGTAGATCTTAAGCATTCTAACCGCACATACAAAAAAGGGTTAACTATGTAAAGTGATGGATGTGTTCATTATCTTGAACTTGGTAATTGTTCTATGTATATCCAGTCATTACATTGTACACTTTAAGAATATACAATTATATGGTGAGCGCTGTGAATTGTGTAAGACTGTTGAACCACAGACCTGTACCTCTGAAACGAATAATACATTATATGTTAAAAAAAAAAAGAAGAAGATAGCAGGAGGGGAAGAATGAAGGGGGGCAAATCGGATGGGGAGATGAACCATGAGAGACTATGGACTCTGAGAAACAAACTGAGGGTTCTAGAGGGGAGGGCGGTGGGGGGATGGGTTAGCCTGGTGATAGGTATAAAGGAGGGCACGTTCTGCATGGAGCACTGGGTGTTATACGCAAACAATGAATCATGGAACACTACATCAAAAACTAATTTTGTAATGTATGGTGATTAACATAATTTTTAAAAAGTCAAAAAAAGTTATTTTTAGAAATAATAAAATAAGCAAAATTTTGTACAGAAAAAAATAAGACTGGAAGCAAATGGGTGAGAAATCTTTAGATAATTTTTCCTTTTTTTTGAAATATATATACATTTTTTTAAAATATATATATATATACAATTATATTTGTCAATTTTTCCTCAATAAAGTTGAGGGAAGATTGCCCCTGGAAAAAAGGCAGTGTAAAGTGAAGAAATTACCTCAACCTTTCAAGGTTTTCAAATTTTTTTAATATATTTTACCCCTCTTTTATCCTCATTCTTAGCAGAAAACCCATAATTCCATTTTGAAATGTTCAAATTTAAAGGTAGAAGAGGACTATTTTGGCAAATTACCTTTGGACTAAATTGAAGGATGATACAGGATTTAGCCCAGTGAAATATGACACTATATTTATTAAAGGGATCTTATAAGAATAGGAGATTAATTAACTAATAACAAGTATTTGCTTCTCACTAGGAGATAGGATGGTACATGGCTGCACTGTTGAATTTAAGAATGACCATCCAATATATTAATGATTAAATTATCCTCATTCATTTAATTTAACTCTATAGAGACCTATACATTTGTGGAATTATGTCAAGTACTTTTGGAAATGAAGTAAGTAGTAAAAAATAGAGGAGGAAGGAAAGAAGGGAAGGCTAGTAAATGGGAAGACAAAGGAGGAAATTTAGGAAGCATAGGGCAGGAAAGGAAAGGAGAAAGAAGCTCCTATGTGTGCATTCTTTTTTTCTGTTTACATTTTTCTAAATTGCATTATTTATACATTTTCAGTTTTTATTTTATACATACATACACATTTCTTTAGGAAGATACATTCAGTTAAACTCTTTGTTTCTCTCGTTAACCAAAGGTCTGAAGTAAATTTCTTTTGCTTTAAATTATTTTTAAAATAATAACACTTTACTAGCTAAATTTGATTCTATTTAATATCTAATTTTATACTTTTGTTAACAGAATTCTTCCTTTATATCACCCTTTAGAATGTTAGCCCTATTGAGAGCAGAGACCCCCTTCTTTCTTTTCCCTCTGTGTTTCTAACAACTGGACAGTGTTTGGTACATAGCAGGAGCTCAAATCTGCTAATGCAAAAAATGGAATAACACTGAATTCCACAATGTTACAAAATGCCCCAATTGTAAGACAAAGAGACATATCTAATGTCAATAATACCAGAGTAAGCTAACACAGGAAAGGGAGAGAGGAGGAAACAAAATAAAATAAGACAGTACTCTCTCAAAATAAGACAAAAAGTCAGGAATATAGAGCTCTTCACCAAAGACTTTGTTGAGGCAGTTTTTTTTTTTTTTAAGTTTTAGTGTATCTTAAGTTAATGGAGAAATGAGTAAACATTGCATATTTTTAAAAAATTATTTGTTTCTAAAAATAGAATCTTAAAAAGAGCAACTCCATACACCATAGCTCTCGACACAAGTGCTGGCAATGGCCAGAGAAGCTACCATTCTTCCACTCAGGCACTTCTTTATATTTTCCTCTCTGAGCATAGGTAGAATATGTAACTATTCTGCCTTTTTAAAGATGAGTCTTCATCCTTCATTCCCTCAGGCATTATATACTTCCTTCATTCGGTATCTGAATTCTTTAGTCCAGAAAGGAAATTCTGTTTACTTGTGATCTGCTATTCCTTCATGGAAAATATTCTAGGTATAAGAAATGCTACACTTAAGTAAAGGGGTGTGCATTCTTCTTAGCTGAGTTTACATTTAAAGCTATTATACAGAAACATACAATCATCTTTAGGTTATGCAAATTTATAATAAGAAAATTCATTTAAAAAACTGTAGTAAGATTATGAATCATCCTTCCTTGAAGATAATATACTCTAACTTTTATAAACATTTCTTATGCTTTTCCTTTATAGCATTATTTTATATTGTTTGAAGTCCCCAGGGGTACCAGGTAAGGATGCAAGTCGTTGTTTTTTCACTCTTTTTTACTCTTTCATGAACTTCTGAAAAAAATCTCCTGTATTACTAGTTGCAGCCCAAAGGCAAACTTTCAGATTTTTTCAAAATTGGTTTTTAGTTCAGAACAAATGTTAGAGAAGAAATGTGAAATTTAAAAAAAAGAAGAAAAAGAAAAAAGAACAGCCGAAAATATCAGAAATATATTTAGTAATTGCAATAATTTACTAATTCTTTTCTTGTGAAATATCTTGTGAAATGACAAAAACATATTCAATAAGTAACTAAGTTCTGTATCTTTTGTTATGCTATGATTTTTGGCTATGGTTTGTTTGCTTGCTTGCTTGCTTTGTTTTTTGTTTTGTATTCTTATCTCCCATTGTCTTTGGATGGCCACTATTCAAATTTAAGTCCATATCTTATAGAAATCATATTCTCAGTGTTTTAGAAATCATAAGGAATGAGGATTCATCTAATCTAAAGGTCTGGCTTTATAGATAAAGAACCTGAGGTCTTGGGAGACTAATTTCTGTGCAAAATACATTAAGAGCTAACACTTACAGTCCAATACTATATGCACGGCTGCAACCAGCCTTGTATTTGCACCTGCACCTCCTTTAGAACTTTCTCCTCCTTTCTACCAGTCATATTACTTCCAGTTAAATCAGCCACTCCGTGTCTCAACAATTCTAAAAACCATTAGACTCCAGTAGAGAACCTAGTCTCTATGAAGCACTCCACAATCTGCCAAAGCTCATTTTTATACTTATGTTCCCTTCATAAGATCCATACTTCAATCAAACTGGTATTCTCTCTTTCTGTGACCTTGTATTAATCATTTTTCCATCTCAAATATCTTCCTCTGTTTGTCAAACACTACATATCAATCCAATTAGAGAATCCACCTTAACACTGCAAGGAATTATTTATATCTAAAAACTATCAAGAGCACTACATGGAAAGTAGTTTTACTCCCATATTATTTACTTAATTCCCATTAATTAATTATACAGGAATTATAAAGAGTTAAGTCAGCTGTCCACAGATAATAAGTTACCAAAAAATCGGTTCAAAATTAGATAAATTTGTTCTGACTGACCCAATATTATTTCTGAAGTAGTTTAAGCTACAGGAAAATATTGCTTAAGTTGACTTTATTCACTGGTGTCTGTGCCCACTGTCACCTGTGCCCAGTTCTAAAGTATGATTCTCCTAATTCCACCATTGTCTTAAGGAACCACACACACTTGCACACATACATGCACAGACACACAGTTGAGATGTTTGCAGATAAAATAACATTGCACAGTTTCTTAACTTTCAATTAGTGACTGGACATCTTCCTCCACGTCACCATTCCACTCCAAGTGTGTCTCTGTTATAGTGAATGGATTCCCATGAATTGTTCTGTGGCTGTTCTTCTGGACATTGACTGTATTATTGCTCCAGAGCAAACACAATTAAATGCCACTCTGGAGGAAGAAATAGAATAGGAATTTCTTATTAAAAAATGTTATATTTCCCTGGTGATGAGTGATGTTGAGCACCTTTTCATGTGTCTGCTGACCATCTGTACATCTTCTTTGGAAAAATGACTATTCACGTCTTCTCCCCATTTTTTAACTGGATTATTAGTTTTGGGGTGTTGACGTTGGTAAGTTCTTTATCGATTTTGGATACTAACCCTTTATCAGATATGACAAACATACCACCTCACACCTGTCAGAATGACTGAAATTAACAACACAGGAAACAACATATGTTGGCGAGGATGTGGAGAAAGGGGAACCCTCTTACACTATTGGTGGGAATGCAACCTGGTGCAGCCACTCTGGGAAACAGTATGGAGGTTCCTCCAAAAGTTAAAAATAAAACTACCCTACAACCTAGCAATTGCACTACTAGGTAGTTACCCAAAGGATACAAAAATACTGATTCAAAGGGGCATATACATCCTGATGTTTATAGCAGCATTATCAACAATAGCCAAATTATGGAACCAGCCCAATGTCGATTGACTGGATAAAGAAGAAGTGGTATATATATACACACAATTCAATATTACTCAGCCCTCAAAAAGGATGAAATCTTGCCACTTGAAATGACATAAATGGAGCTGGAGTGTATTATGCTAAGCAAAATAAGTCAGTCAGAGAAAGACAAATACCATATGATTTCACTCATATGTGGAATTTAAGAAACAAAACAGATGAACATAGGGGAAGGGAAAAAAAGAGGGAAGCAAACCATAAGAGACTCTAAACAGTAAGGAACAAACTGAGGTTTGAGGGAGAGAGGTGGGTGGGGATGGGCTAAATGGGTAATGGGTACTAAGGAGGACCCTTGTGATGAGCACTGGGTGTGATATGTAAGTGATTTATCACTAAATTCTACTCCTGAAACCAATATTACACTATATGGTAAGTAACTAGAATTTAAATAAAAATTTGAAAAAAAAAGAAAAGAAAAATACTATATACAAAGATTTTTAAAAATGATATATGAGGATCAAAAATATATTGTGTTACCGTGTGAAGGTAAGACCTTGGTTTCCTGGCCTCTCTTTTACTTGGTTTTATATTTGGTGATGATATTTTACAGATGTTTCTTGAACCCATCACTTTAAACAATATCATAAATGTTGTCATATATGTTATAAACTTTTGCATAGTTAAGTATCTTATACTATGATCAATTTTTAAAAATTCAAGTCATTGATTTTTCCAAATGTAAATCGCACTTAACAAGGAATTTTTGTGTGGGCTACCATTTTAGTAGCAATAGTACAAAGGCAATGGAGAATTCATTGATGTTTAAGGAAAAAGCCTTCTTTCTATGACTTGAC
The DNA here is from genome assembly GCF_964656455.1 of Halichoerus grypus. Classification (NCBI taxonomy): domain Eukaryota; kingdom Metazoa; phylum Chordata; class Mammalia; order Carnivora; family Phocidae; genus Halichoerus; species Halichoerus grypus. The sequence goes on from NC_135714.1 coordinate 74,909,134, forward strand.
CTTTCCCTGTGGAACTACATCATAAATCATCTGGTAGAACAGAAATTTTCAGAGTTGATAGTCCAATTTTACTATGTGACCTAAGACAGATTGTCAGTTTTTCCAAGCCTCAGACCTTTTATATGAAAAAATAACTTTTTACTTCATAGGTATAAATAGGTATAAATAATAGTGCTTACCCATATTTAGGAACTTTGCCTCCACTCATTCATTGACTTTGCTGCCTTCCTTTTGAATATTTTATTAACTTTCCACCACAATTAAAAGAAAAAATACTGCTCAACACTAAAAGTTTTGTGCCCATGAGCATTTCTCCTTAGAGATTTATTGAATGAAGGGTTACATATTATTTGTTAACTAAAATGTGATTTTTCTGGAATTTAGGTATTCATGCAAATTTTGTATCTTATTAACACAATTAACATTGTTAATTAAGAATAACTGTATGAGTTATCTTTTATTTTTAGGAGAAATCTTAAAAGGGCTAAAATGATTTAATTACTAAATATCAAATTAGCAAAAGAAATCTGGAGCCGTGAAACATATTTATATTGGTCCCGTGAAATTCTCATATTTAGGCCTGTATGTCTGCAGACTTCCTCCTGAGAGAATATTGGATCCTTCCATAGCTGAACAGGTGACCCTACTGTTCCCTGGAGTAGCTTCTAATTTACCTTCTTGTTAAAATGAATCACTCCAAATAAGAATAATTCCTCACTTGAAGCTTAGCCTGCTGGATGCTGCTCTATTTTGAATGATTTATGATCATACATTTAAATAATTACATTGGTCCTGTTGTTCTAATATTTCATCACAGCTAACAAGAAGATACATGCAGATAAATGTATTACAACCTCATGTCTCCTCAAGTCTTTTTCCACTATTAGAAAAAAATAACAAACCACCCAATTGCTACCCAGTGGAACTTAGTGAGTCTAAAATAATATAATATTAATTTACAATACACTACAATTAAAATAATGTTCTTGCAGCTACCTTCTACTAAATATAAATTGAAATATACTTTACATAATGAAAAAAATAAACTTAGCCTCTACAGAGGACAATGTAACTAAAATTTCAGAAGAAATTGCTTTGGTAATCAAAATAATGGATACTTGTGATTGTAAATGAATCACTTGGTACAAATTTCACTGAAGTTGGAGACATTTTAAATAGCATACCTGAGGATGATGAGGAGGAGGAGGGTAACCGATTCTGTGTAGAGAAGAGAAAGATTTCCCTTCCTTTAGAGCAAAACGCTGCGAACCTATCACATTTTAGAAACTAAGCATGAAGGAATTATTTCAATAAGAAAACACTGAATAAGCATTCAGAAATCACAGCAACCATATTTATTACAAACCTCCTAGTACTTAAATTCACTGCTCTAGAGCTTACTCAGTCTCATTTTGTCCCTCCCTTTTTTCCTAGGCTTGTATTTTCCACCAGTAAGTAAAATCATGCTCAGTAGCCATGGAAAGAAAAAAACAATGCTGTATTTAGAAACAGAGGTTAAGGTCAAGTCTCCACTTAACAAAGAGAAATAAAGAACTGGAACATAGGCCAAGGTCTGAAGTTTCCCAACTGCTTAGAAGGGAAAATGCAACAAAAATAAGTAAAACATTGAACAATTATCTGATTCATGCAAGAGGAATAATCCGCCAATTTTTAATTAAATAATGAATGAGATTTATTCACATGATTTATCTGGATTAATTGATGGTAATTCCAAATAATGACTCTTTGATCTGCATTTCTTTTACTTAGTACACCTGGCCAAATAACTGTTTTTCTTTTGGGAAAAAAAATCAAGTGGAGTCAAAATTCTTATGCCACATTTATTTTTCCTATGTTTATTATTTAATAAAATAATTATTGTAAAAAATAACAATCTCATATTTTATATATAAGTATACTTTCTATTATACTTGTATTTTTTTAAGTCATGGGACCAATTTAAGTATTTGTACTTACAAGTAACAGACACTGACTTGACACAGAATTATTGTTATTTGACAAAAATTATTATTTTCATAATACAAAGTCGGCAGGTTAGAACAATGACTTTATCAGGAACTTACATTTTTCTAATCTGCCAACCTGAGTAGCTGGGCATTTATCCTGAGGTTTTTCTGCCCATGACCAAAGGACAGCGATTCAAGGCATACAGGTATACAGTCATGTTGAAAGACAAAACCAGCATTTTCCTCTATAATTTCTTTTGTTGGAGAAGAACTTTACAAACTGTTCCCATTGCACATCTCATTGGCAAGAAGGAATGGAAAGGACGTGGGTTCCCAGATCTCATGTAAGGATCTTGGAAGTTGTCACTCTACCTTAATAAGCAAAAGCCTCAACAAACAAAAATTAAAAACTCTTTTTGGATCTATAAGAGAGGAGAGGACACAGAGTCAATCACTGCCCCCCAACAGTGGAGAGATCAGGTAATACAGGGAGTCTCCACTCAGGGGAGCAGAGACTGAGGAGTGGAAACTGATTCAGGAACCAGTGCATGGAGAAGAAAACCTTAAATGTAACTAAAGAATTGCTGGAATCTCAGTGTATACAACTGTGAGCATTAAACATGACAGAGGAACCCAGTCATTGGGAGCCCCCACAAAATTCTTCATTTACTTCCAAGAACTTGACCAGGTTCCCAAAGTAAATATCAAAGAAAAAGACTCTTTGGTTTCCAGAATGATGGGGAGGGGAAAAGCAACTATTTAAAGATAATTCAGAGCACACTGTTCTTCTTAACAAGGTCTGGCATGAGAGGAAACTAGTTATCCAAAGCCCAACATGTTGTGGTATTAGCAGAACTTACCTGATATGGGGGAAGGGAAATACCCAAATCTGGTCCACCCTAGCCATTCTGTCCCACCTAGGAAAAATAAACTAAGAAACATAAAGTTTATGTAAAAGGGCATTGGCTCACTAAAAGACTGAGACTTAATCACAGAACTGTAGAATGCCTACCTTCCCCCCATACCTCATCACCACATTACTAAGGCCTATTTGTAGCAGTTCCTCTTTACCAGTACAACATGTCCAGCTATCAAGAAAAACATTCAAGGAATACCAAATGGCAACACAATTTGAAGAGACAGTGCAAACATCAGGAACAGACATGATAGGGATGTTGGAATTATCAGACCTGATATTTCAAATAACCATGATTAAAAAATAATAACTCTGATTAATATATTAAGGATGCTAATGGATAAAGTAGACAATATGAAAGAACAGATGGGCAATAAATGAATCGTGTAGTGTCTTTCTGTCTGGTTTCACTTAGCATAATCACCCCCAGGTTCATGCAAGCTGTTACAAATGATGTGACTTCCTTCTTTTTTAAGGCTGAATAATGTTCCATTGTATATGTATATATTATATTTTCTTTACCCACTCATCTATCAGTGGATAGGTGGTTTCCATATCTTAGCTATTGTGAAAAATACTAAAATGAACATAGGAGTGCATATTCTGATTTCATTTCCTTTGGATATATAGCCAGAAGTGGGATTTCTAGATCATGTGGTATTTCTAATTTTAACCTTTTGGGGAACCTCCATACTGTCTTTCATAGTGGCTACATCACTGTAAATTCCCACCAACATTGTACAAGTGTTTCCTTTTCTCCAGATCCTTACCAACACTTCTTATCTTTTGTATTCTCGATAACAGAATAGAAAACAATAGGAAAAATTCAACAAAATTTAAAGTTGTTTTTTTGAAAAGATAAACAAACTTGACAAACTCATAACCAGACTCAGAAAAAGAGAGAAGACTCAAATAAAACCAGAAATAAAAGAGGAAACATTACAACAGATGCCTCAGAAATAAACAAAATACATAAAGAAGTATTATAAACAACTATACACCAACAAATCATAAAACCTAGAAGAAATAAGTCAATTCCTAGAAACACACAACCTACCAAAACTGAATAAAGAAGAAATAGAAAGTATGAACAGACCAATAATAAATTGAATCAGTAATCAAAAGCCTTCTAACAAGGAAAAGCCCAGGACCAGATGGCTTCACTGGTGAACACTACCAAATGTTCAAAGCAGAAGTGATAGAAATCCTTCTTAAACTCTTCAAAAACTTAGAAGAATTCTTAAGTAACTTTATGAGGCCAACATCACCCTGATAAAGCCAAAGACAACACAAGAAAAGAAAACCATAGGTGACTATCTCTGATGAGCAGAGATGCAAAAATCCTCAATAAAATACTTGCAAGCCAAATTCAACAGCACATTAAAAGGATTGTGTTATTTTTTAAGCAAGTCTTTACTTTTCTATGAATGAATTTACTGGAAATCACTGTTTCCCTCAAATTGAAATATTGAGAATTAAGTATTTTTTCTTTCTTATACTCTCACTTAAATATACACATACAAACCTATACATCAGAATTTATTGTTAATCACATTTTAAACTTTGGTTTAGGATTAGTGTCAAGAAAAATTATCTAAAACTTGGAAATTGGCAAAAGAGATCTCAGCATATCATTTCAATATCATACTGGTACATTGTTTAACAGGATTACCCCAAAAGTATTTAATTTCCAGAAGAATGTACTTTTGTTTGACCCTGCCATTTATTATGAAATTAAGATCTCAGACTCTTTGAAGTTACATGATAATTTTTGACCTTGTCTGGTAAAGATTGTTTTCCTGGTAAATACCACCCAAAAGGTGATGGTTTTATTGCCCTGGAGGATGTTAACTATCTCATTAAATTTATTTCAGTTCTGTACTATATAATCTTCATTTTTCTAATTCTAATTTAGACAGTCTTTTCATCTTTCTGGTTCCCTCGTTTCTATATTGAATAAAGCTTTGAAATGTGATCATTCTATATTTGTGTGTGAGAGTCATGTTTCAAATTTTTGACAATTATGCTTTGATATTAAAAAGTAAAATAAAGAAAATCACTGATAATGACATTCATCTTTGCCACATGCCTTAAATCTTTTAGAATCAATAAATTAAAGATGTATTTGAAGGGGTGCGTGGGTGGCTCAGTCAGTTGAGTGTATGACTCTTGATTTCAGCTCGGGTCATGATGTCAGCTCGGGTCATTATCTCAGGGCTGTGAGATTAAGCCCCATGTTGGGCTCTGTGCTCTGTGTGGAATCTGCTTGAGATTCTCTCTCACTCTCTCCCTCTATCCCTCCCCCCTCAAATAAATAAATAAATAAAATCTTTAAAATAAAAAAAAAGATGTATTGAAATATATAGTCAATGAGTTATGATCCAAGAAACTACTTAATTTAGTCAAGATGTGGTTACTTTGCCGAGGCATAAAGCAAATATTTATAATGTTTGTATGAGAGGAGTTGAATCCTATTTAGATTTTAGTTGATGTCAAGGGTTCAAATGATAATCTTAGAATTTTTTTTTTAATTCAGAAAACTAAGAAATAATATGAATAACCATATTTTAACTATAAATTAGTTTCTGAGATATTAACCTATTCCACTGAGACAGTAGTTAAAAGCAGAAAAATAAATAGAATTGCCAAAGAAAGAAAACTAAACTACTTGCCATTTCTTCCATGTCATGGAGTTTCTCTGGGTAAAATATTTTAAGGAGATTTTCTTATGATTATTTCATTGTATATTTCTGTTAAATTTCTCACATGAAGTTTTTCTCCTGATACAGTTAAGTGCACTAAAGAAATAATTTACCCCTCAATTTCTAAGCCTTTAATAATGCAAAAAAAAAAAAAAATGGCTTTAGTTTTACTTCTCTATCCCTTTAATTTCAAAACTTATTTGTGAGAAAATGAATTTAAAGCATATAAAAATGTTTCAATCATTTCATTAGATGTTCAATTTTCTACTTCCTATTATAGGCACTCAAACTATGAAACACACTTTTATTTTGCAAGATGTCAAATAGTCCTTGAAAAGCTATATGATTTTAAATACCAGAGTCTGCATTTTTCATATGTAACATTTCATGGTGTTTAAAATACAATTATTTTATAATGTTAGAAGAGAGAGAGTGAACAATATTTAACTTAATCTAAAAAAGAAAATCTCATAATCATGTTATTTGTATATGTTTGCCTGAGGACTTTGAAGGTTCAATTCTTATTTGACATTATCCTATTAAGTGCAATCAGTTTAAAAAGGAGAGAAAAATAATACAAAATCACCTTGGAATGTCTATTCTGGATTATGAAACCAAAAGAATGAGCTCAAATTTTGACAAGATCTCAAAATTCAGAAGCCATAGGGCAAAAGTAGTAAAGTATCTGCATAGTTACACTGAAAGTATGTCTATTTTGCTCCTTCACCAATTTGCATAATATAGCTAACAAGTTAAGAAAGAGTAATAATAAATAATTTGTAAATAACAAAATCATAATTAATAAATTAATTAAAATAATTTAGTCTTAAATCATATGTGTAAAATAACTGAAACAAGTCAGTTTCAACTAAAAAATAAAAGTGAAACACACTTTTTGATAAATTCTAACAAGTATTAAGAAGGAACCATGAAGAATATCTTGAAAAATAAGTAATTTGCATTTGTATTAAAATATGTCATTGAAATAGTTACCTGAGTAAATCGTTACCTGCAGCCTTTTGGTACACCAGAGGGAATGCCACAATAAACTTGTAATGGAATTCACAAGAGAAAATTCAGGCTTCTGGTCTTAAATCAATTATAGCCATATAATTTGATTAGAATTATAATAATTTTATTTTCAGAGATAGAGAAATTTTTCTAACTTAATGTTTTACATCCAGTTTATAGCCATGTCTTACCTAATTTTTCTCCTATTTACTGGCCCCACTGACAACCTGAAACCCAAGGTTATTAATCTCAACAGTGTCAAGGATTATAGTTTGTTATGCTTTATTTTTTCACAGTATAATCTAGTTTGTCTCCTTCTATCAGCACTAAATTCTTGACTTCAACTCTGCACCAGTGAATTAAATTTAGTGCTTCCTCTTTCAAATTACTCTGCATACTGTCCTTCTTTTCCATCTTGATTTCTTTAATTGTGCCCTTCTAATTCCTTTAGTGCGCCTCACCTGATTTCGTCCCCAACCCTATTAAATTTTTTAACTGGTTCAACCACAAAGTAACCTCAAAATCAGTTTCTAGCTATACACTTTTACACTATGCTGTAATCTTTTGACTTAATTTTTTAAATTTGGCATGTCAACCAGAATCTGAGAACACCGCTATCATTTTTGTCTCAGTCTGTGGCATACCATTGAATATGTTGCTGATTATATTCACCTGGGAAAATTGAAACCTATAATTTAAATTGAAGGAGTGATAAATAAATGAATACAATTTCATGCACTATAATCCACAAAATATTAAGCTAGTTAGTGTCTTCATTTGTTCACAAACCCAATATGCTGATTCAAAACCAAAATGTTTCTCAATAAGCACCACTATCTATCCACATATACCACATGTTGATTCCTCAGTACCTTGCAATTCTTAAGTGTGGTCTCTGCCCAGCAGCATCCTCATCATCTGTTCATTTTTTAGAATGCTGAATCTCAGGTCATACTCTAGAACAACCGAATCAGAAGTCTAATTTTAACAGGACTGCTAGTGATTTGTAAGTGAAGTTTGAAAAACATTATCAACATATTTCACATATAAGATAAAATAAAACTTAACCTTTCTTCAATTCCAGATCTAGTATACTATTCTTCTTTGGAGAGGCACATAAATTGCCTTCCACTTCAGTGAAAAAAAACAGCTTCTGTCATATAACTCCCTTATCCAAGCTCTTTTGAAATTCATTCACTTATTCTCTCATATTCATTTATGCTCAAATAATTACTAAGAATCTAGATGAGCCAGGCAATTTTGCAGTAATTATTCTTAGTTCTGGGGATTCCATTGTGATAAGAAGGAAAAAACTTGCCCTCATAGAAATTACCTTATAGATGAGGTAGGAAAACAATAAACAAGATTAATATCTAAAATATATAGTAGATTTAATATTTAAAAAATGTATGAAGAAGAGCAAAGCAGTAGATAAAATTAGGGAGTGTCAGAGTAATTTTATGGCCTCAAGTATTATCTTCAAGTGGAAAAACACTCAAGTCTAATCTTTAGCCTTATTTCTCACTGGTGTTCTGGTTCCAAATACATTACAGTCTTTGCAGAGATTATCTAACAATTTAATATCGTAGATTTATTATTATCAAGCTAGTCATCTGATTTCAATTGGAGGCTCCCTGGATATTCTTCTCTCAATCTCTCCCCAAGCTCATGCCTGGGGAACACTTCATCAACTTTTGTGCAAAATCACAAAATTTCTCCAGATATCTCTTTATCTTTAGGGCATCTCTGTGTCAGATAAAGCCAAATCTGGAGCTCAGTTTTTCCTCAAGTCTTACCAAAAAGAAGTCTTAAACAAAAGCATTAGTGAACAATGTAAACTTTATAGAAGATTCCATAGTAGAGACAGTGAAGGATGCTTGCATTACACAGCCATAGGGTGGGCTCCCCAAAATGGAGATTTCTATGCAAATGGTTTATTGGAGAGTGCTATCAAGAACCACACCAGAAAGGCAGTGACAAAGCAGGATTGGAAAGAGGAAGAAGTTGAACTGTGATGATTATATTGCAAAAAAGACCTCAAACAACTGGGGCAGTGGGAGTTCTGAGGCTAAGATAGCCCTCTGGAGATGTCCATAACTGAAGGGAAATATCTATACCCTTCCTTAAACAGTCATCCTTCCCTATCTCTGCTATGGAATCTTTATAATGTTCATTGTCCTGGTATCACTTGTGTGGTGACATCTCCCCAGGAGCAGATATTAAGATGGGATTAGCCATGAAAGAGATTTAATATGGCAATATCTGTGGGGAAAAAATGGGAAAAGTATAAAGAGGAGATAGGGAGAACTACCAGACTATGATGAAGATTTAATCCCAGGTAAAGGAGTGAGCAGACAAAGGAAGAAGCATCTCAGACACAGTGCAATTCTAATAGACTCTGGCAAAGCTGTCAGGGAGTCCTTCAGCCGAAGTTGCTTGTCAGAAGAGTCCCACACTTCTCAAGAATGGGTCTGCCTTAGCATTCATTACATGTTCAATCATTGGCTAAGGGATAGACCAAGGGAAGCATGGGTTTAATTTCAGAGCTCAAACAACTAAATCTCCCCACAGTCAGAAATCTGAGAGGCATATTCTCATAACTGGCATAAAGAGTACTAGGGGAGTACTAGTACAAAATGGGAACATGAAGGAACATGTCTGAAGTATAGAAGACTCACTAAGATATCTCTTAGTGCTTCTATACTTCTGATGAGAGTAAATGACCTCTTGCCACAATCGTGAACTGATAATGACAATGCAACTGGAGGCTCAGGAATAAATATCTGTGTCACCCTACTACGCCCTGGAATTAGAACAATAGAAATGCTCACCAAGATAAAGGGTTTCTAAAATGGAGGTAGAAAAGGGTGTTAAATATCAATTATGGCCTCTATTGTGGAAGCAAATAGATTTCACTAACCCTCTCATTTCATGCTTTTCTCTGACATTGGAGACAGCCAACATTTTGAAATGCCAGTGACACAGTAGAATCAATATTGGACACAGTATATCTGAACAATGCACGAGATAGATATTAGTGGATTCTATTTAATAAAGCACCCCACATTCCCTTGACTAACCTCTGAATTCACCTGAAACTGTGGAGACTAAATACTCTGTTTCCCTATCCCTCAGTGAGACAATCTTGAGGCACATGCAACATAGTTTTGCAGAGGATACCCAGCAGAACTGAATCCCAATAACTCATAAACACACTCTGTATTGGCTTTCTCTCTCCTCTAATATTAATTTCCCTATTCCCTCATTTTTATTTCTTTGAATCAGCCCTAAATACAGTAACTGAATCCAAGTTTTTATTTCATGATTGCTTTCAGGAGAACATGAAACTAAGAGAATAAGGAAACTAGGCATTTGTTCATAGATATCAGAAAATTCTTGGGGCGCCTGGGTGGCTCAGTCATTAAGCGTCTGCCTTCGGTTCAGGTCATGATCCCAGGGTCCTGGGATCGAGCTCTGCATCGGGTTCCCTGCTCAGCGGGGGGCCTGCTTCTCCCTCTCCCACTCCCCCTGCTTGTGTTCCCTCTCTCGCTGTGTCTCTCTCTGTCAAATAAATAAATAAAATCTTTTAAAAAAAAAAAGAAAAGTCTTTAAATAGCATTTGCTATTTTAGTCCTAGAAATTTTTTATAACGTTTCAGAAATATAGCTGGAAAACTATGATTGTTCAATATTCTGATGGTCTCAGAATATTAATAACAAAATTATATCCTATAGGGAAAATAACAATTTAGCCTCATGATTTTATATAGTTGGAAACAGAGAGTATGCTATTTTTCATTCTTAATTTAGTAATTATTTTGGTAGTTGTGAAAAGACTTGGCCGCAAAAAACCCAGATCATTTGAAACTATCCTCTTCTGGTCAGAACACGTTAAACAGATTCAAAAGAACATGTAGATTTGCTTCTTTAATTAAAAAAAAACTTCCTAAAAAAAAAAAACTACCTATAATAAACATGTTAAAGTATGTTTATGAAACTAGACAGACATATAAAAGGAATAATTTTGTAAAATAAATTATCTCAGTAGGTTGTTCAGTTGTTCATATGCTAACTAGAAGGAAGGTACCACAAAGTCTTAAGTGAAGGAGAAAAGAACAAAATATTTCTTCCTTTTTTCTGTTGTATTATAAAGTACAGAGACTGAGAAATAGGATATTGAAATATGGTTCATTACACAGAAAACATAAGTAGGAGTGTTGTAGCTAATAAGGAAAAGACCTTTTCTCCAAGGCCTCTTCATAAAGCCATTGATGATGTTTATACTGCTACTTATTCTTGATAAAGCAGACAAATTTTGCTTTGTTTTGTTTTGAAGGGAATGGAGAATTCAGGTCTGAATGACTCCCAAAGTTTCACAACCAACAAATGTCTACTGAGTTTAAAATTCTCTATTTAATTAAATACAATTAGTAATGGTTAAAGTTTGGAACATAATGAAACTTAAACAACTTTCTTTTTTCTGTATTATATTTCTGTGTCTCATTATCACTTGAAAAATATCATCGACTAAAGAGTCTCATCATTTTCATATTAAGTTAATTTTTACCGTAAAGTATTATGAAAATGCATGCTCTGAGACCCAACTGGCCAGACATGAAGGAAGAACCCATTTACAGTTTATTGTACCCAGAAGGACAATATTACTAGAAGACAAAGTATAAATATGATCCCCTGGAATAAATTAACTAAACTAAAGGCATGCCTTAAAATTCCAATTTTCTTTCAGAGAAAGCAAATATCAAAGTTTCCACAGTACAAAGTTTCAGAATTCAAATATTCTACTTCCTTCTTTAATGTAACAAGATCAGGAATTATATTTTATAATTTTAAATAAACGTATATGATAAGAAAATAATGTTTCTATTGTTTCTCATTAATTTAATTCATACAACTGTATGGTGGGACTAAACAAAATGTTAATTTACATATTTTATTTTCTCCTTAAGGAAAACATTGCCTTTACATTACTGTGGTAATAATGCAGTCCTGAAGTAGATTCTTTTGAAGACACAGTTTTCAAGAAATTCTATTCATGCCACATTCCTAAGAATCAGCAACTATGGGAAATAAATATTCAAAGAAGGTACAAATCTCTGAACACTACTTCTACAAGGATAGTTGAGTGCCCTGTTAAAGTAGACAGAGTTCCCAATGCTAGAATATAAATTCAAGTATCTAAGAAATCTTACACAGATGAGGCCCACTCACTTCAGGGAAATCTAGGCAAAATAAGATTCAAGGCAGTAAAACATTAAGATAGTTACATTTCAATACATCTTTCTGATGACTGAGTAGTTCTTTTAAACTGAAATATTCCAGACATTTTTGAGTTAGAGAAAATCATAGTTTAGACAATATTCCATTGAAGCTTAGGAAGATATTTTTGATTCCATATTATGTTATAAAGAAAAATGCTAGATAAAAAATGAAAGATTGGCCAGAATCTTGTAAATCTCATAAATCAGAAACTTGAGCCCTCTGTTTTAATATAGCACTTCAAGGCACAACACAACAATATTTTTCTTTGCCAAGCCTTTAAAAATAAGGAAAAGCTTAGGGAATTCATAACTAAGATTCTTTGATGGAAATACAAAAGTAACTTTAAAAACTCACTTACTATAGCTAAATAAAAATACTTCATAATATATTTTCATAGGTGGGCCTTCACTTCTGTAAAATGAACTGCCAAATGTATCTTGAGTTTAACAAAGCTATTTTTATATTTAAAAGCATTGTTGTCTTTTTTCACTTTTACCAGGAGGATATCTACCATTCTTATGATGGGAGATTGTAAGAAAAATGTACAGTCTGGGAATCAAGTCTCAGATTTATTTTCCCAAAATGCTTTTTTAAAATATTAAGCCAAATATAGACTTGGCCATATGTCTACCTTGCCAAAGAAAGGAACAATATAGGTCATAAAATAACAATATATATCTTGCATAATAGGGTTTTATTTCCTGATTAAAGAGTCAATTTGAGAGAGCCAAAAAGCTAAAAGAATCAATTTGAGAGAGTTTTCTTTTTTATCTGCCAGTCATATATTATCGTTATAGGGATTCTAGAACTTTCACGACAGCTTTTTGGAATTGACTTTACAAATCTAGAAAACACTTAATTGTTACTTTTGTAAGACCTATGCCTTCAATCCTGGTAATCTGTCACCAGATGTATCCCCTACCAAATATTATATAACATCATTTCAAATTCACCCTGTGGCTATCACATCAGAATTTAATGCTTTCTATTTCTGAAAGAAAGGCATATCAGAAAGTTATGTAAGGGTTCAAACTAAATTTTTTGTTTATGAATTTCAAGTTATTACAATCCTCTTAAAAAGTCTGGTATGCCTGGGTGGCACAGTTGGTTAAGCATCTGCCTTCAGCTCAGGTCATGATCCCAGGGTCCTGGGATCGAGTTCCACATTGGGCTTCTTGCTCAGCAGGGAGCATGCTTTTCCTTCTTCCTGCCACTCTCCCTGCTTGTGCTTTCTCTCTCTCTCTCTCTGATAAATAAATAAATGAAATCTTAAAAAAAAGTTTTTTTGTTTTTTTTTTCTGCAACAGAACCCTGATTAGGAAACATACACTAAAATGGAAGTTCCATAAGGGCAAGGAGCTTCTAATCTATATCTACGACGCCCAGCATAATACTTGGCATATCAGTAACATGTATAGTATGAAAAAAAGTACTTGGCATCTGGTTCTTTAAAAACTATGGTGTTGGGCGCCTGGGTGGCTCAGTCGGTTAAGCGACTGCCTTCGGCTCAGGTCATGATCCTGGAGTCCCTGGATCGAGTCCCGCATCGGGCTCCCTGCTCGGCAGGGAGTCTGCTTCTCCTTCTGACCCTCCCCCCTCTCATGTGCTTGCTCTCTCTCATTCTCTCTCTCTCAAATAAATAAATAAATAATCTTTAAAAAAAAAAAAAAAAACTATGGTGTTGAGGGTGGGGGGAAGCCTACTGAGATTATGCAATGATATATCCAAGAAAAAAATGTAAAGAACAATTCTTAACAAAAAGAAAAAAAGTAAATTTAAATTTCCTCATCGAAAGTATCATTCATATTTTGCAAAGAAATCTCTACTCTAGTTTGCTCATACTTTTTTCTAATTAAGGATTCCTTTCAGCTTTTGTAATCCCAAAGCACAGATTTAGTATCATATTGAATTCTGAATTTAAATGGGCATAATAAAACTGCCTTTAAATTATGACTTTGAACTAGGTATTTTATAGGTAGCATATACTTTCCTTTTGAGGTGTAGTTGGTCTCAGATCAGGAAAAATTATTTTATGTACCTTACAGACCAATTCTTTTTGTTTATGGATGGAAGCCATGATTTTATCTTTCTCTTAGAGGCACTAATACCAAATTTCATAGAACCATTTTTTTGGCTTATTGGGAGCCATTCTTTTATCTATAGATATTAGTAATCAGTATTTAATTTTCTAGAGGATCTTGTTTTGAAAGTGCATGTAAATAATCATTTTTTCTTAAATATTATCAAAGTTTAAATTTTACTCTAGCATATTTTCTATATGAGTTATTTTCACAAAGGAAAAATATTTTCTCATTTTTTCCTGAATGTCTTAATTATATAGTCATCAAATTCATCACATTGACTGAAAGACAGAGGATGATCATCAATTATTAATATGATCAATAGATGCAGTAAACATTTGACAACAGTCAATATTCATTCATTTAAAAAGTTTTTAGAAAGATAAGAATGCATGGAATTTTAATCTGATAAATATCAGTGAAATCCCCAAACAAGCATCATACTTATGGTGAATTGGTGAATAATGGAAAGATCAGATATGATACAAGCAGGCCAACTATTAGTATATCTAATGAACACTGTCTTATCAGTCTTTTCCAATGAAACAAGAATAATAAAAATAAATAAATTGATTGTAGTTTATTTACACAATTCGGCAATGGAGATGATGAGCTACTGCTACATACAACATTAATAAATCTTTCAAACCAAATGAAGCCAGTAACAAAAGAAAATTATTTCCATTTATATAAAGTTCAAAACCAAGTAAGACTAATATAAACTATTAGAAGTCAAAGAAGTAGTGCCATTGGAGGGTCCAATATTCCTTACAAGGAGGCACAAAGGAGCTTCTGGGGTTTGGATAATACTCTCTTTACACAATTAAGTTCACTTTATTAGAATGTAGCTGTCTTATTTATTTAGTTATCATTTGTGTATTGTTTTGTATGTATAATTCAATAAATGTATTTTTAAAAGGAATCTGCTGCTTTTAAAAGGAATTACTATATAAATAGTAATTCTGCATAATAAAATAGTAATACTATATAATATTTTATGAATATTTATACTTAATATAGCAATACAGTAATGGCATATATCAAAAAATACATTACATGGGGCACCTGGGTGGCTCAGTTGGTTAAGCGTCTGACTTCCACTTGGTCATGATCTCAGGGTCATGGGATTGTGCCCCGTGTTGGGCTTCTCGGGGAGTCTGCCTTATCCCTCTCCTTCTCCCTCTGCCTGTCCCCCTGCCCATGTTCTCTCTCTCTCTCTCTCTCTCTCTCTCAAATAAATAAAATCTTTTTTAAAAATACATTACATAATACAGTAAGGCTATATGGTAATGTGATAAATTATTTAATAATACATTAAAATATTATAGCTAATACACATCATGTTTAATTTATGCCCTATTCTAAGTGCTTAATATGTTTACATTTAAATCCTAAAAAAATCCTGGACTTCCAGCTTCTGGTTCCATATGTATGAAGTTTGGAGGTCACCACTCCATCTTAAAAATGTAAAATACTGAGCACACTGAAAAAAAACAAAAAACAACGCACAACTCTTCTTGGATCCATAAGAGAGGAAAGGACACAGACAGGCAAATACCTGATGGCACGGCTCACCAGAGGAGACCTGACAGAAACCATCATGAGAACCAGTGCCAGGTAGGAAAAACTAAACTATAATTAATGAATTATTGGAGGCTCAGTGTGGAAAATTCTGAGAATTAAAAACTCCAGGGAGATCTAGTCATAGTGGGTTCCCACAATATTGTGAGATTTACCTCTAAGAGCTTGACTGTGTTCCCATAGTAAATATCAGAGAAAAATCATCTGCATTTGGGGGTGTGGGGGAGTGAGGGTGGAAGAGGGAGGAATGATTTTGAAATATCCACAGCACTGTGTTCTTGTTAACAAATCCTGGAACCAGGGGAAAATAGTTATCCAAAGCATAACATGTTGTAGTGCTATCAGAGCCTAATGATATGGGGGAAGTGAAATATGCAGCTCAACATACTGTAGCCATTCTGTCCAACCTGAGAAAAAAAAAAATTCTGAAAAACTTTATGAAATTCACAGTACAGGGGCATAGCTCACTAAAAGACTGAGAACTAATCAAAGGACTATAGAATGCCTACCTTTCCCCCACACCTCACCACCACATTATTAAGGCCTATTTGTAGCAGTTCCTCTTACTCAGCAGAACATGTCCAGATATAAAGAAAAAATTACAAGGCATACCAAATGGTAACAAATACAACTGAAGAGACAGCATAAGCATCAGGAAGAGCATGACAGGAATGTTGGAATTATTAGACTGGGGATATAAAACAACCATGATTAATATACTAAGGGATCTAAGAGATAAAGGAGACAGCATG
Source organism: Halichoerus grypus (assembly GCF_964656455.1). NCBI lineage: Eukaryota > Metazoa > Chordata > Mammalia > Carnivora > Phocidae > Halichoerus > Halichoerus grypus. The sequence continues at coordinate 74,925,423 of NC_135714.1, forward strand.
CAAAAACAGATGGGCAATGTAAGAAGAGAGGTAGAAATCCTAAGAAAGACCCAGAAACAAAATGCTTGAGACAATAAGACAACAAAAAACAATTAAAAAAAAAAAGCCCCCACTGTAATAGAAATGAAGAATGCTTTTAATGGGCTTGTTAGTAGACTGGACATGGTTGAGGAAAGAATCTCAGAGCTAGGGGTTACAGCAATTGAATCCCCAAAAACAAAAATGCAAAGAGAACAAAGACTGAAATAAAAAGAATAAAATAACCAAGCACTGTGGAACAACTACAAAAAGTATAACATACCTGTAATGGGAATACCAGAAGAAGAAGAAAGAAAAAGGAGAACAGAAGAAATGCTTGAACAATAATGATTGAGATGACTGAGAAGGTCAGACACCAAACCACAGATCCAGGAAGCTCAGAAAATACCAAGCAGGATAAATGCAAAGACAAACAAACAAACAAGAAAAAACTACAATAATAAAAAATTACACCTATGAATATCATTGTCAAACTACACAATATCAAAGATGAAGAAAAATCCTGAAAGAAGCCAGAGGTAAAAAAAAACACTGTATAGAAGAACAAAGATAAGAATCATATCTGACTTCTCAAAAATCATGTATAGAGGAAGAGTGGAATGAAATATCAAAATGTTGAGAGAAAAACAACCAACAATTTAGAATTCTATACCTTGTTAAATTATTCTTCAAAAGTGAAGGAGAAATAAAGACTTTTTCAGACACATAAAAATTGAAAGACTTTAATGGTAGACCTACTTTGCAAAAAATGCCAAAATACTTACTCAGAGAGAAAGAAAATAATATAGGTCAGAAACTCAGATCTACGTAAGTAAATGGAAAGCATCAAAGAAGGATTAAGTGAAGGTAAAATTAAAACTTATATTTTTCTTATTTTAAATTGATCTAACACATAACAATATGTCCCAAATAATAACAACTCGTATTAGATTGTGTATGCTCATGCACATATATATGCTTCTGTATGCTTTCACTTAATTGAAATAATGATAATGATGATACAAAAAACAGGAGGGAAAAATTAAGATTGCTTTGTTATTATAATAAGGTACTCAAAATACCCAAGAAGCAAATTTGAAAGTGGACTTGGATTAGCTGTAAATATATATTACAAACTCTAGTATATATCTAATATATATTACAAACAATTAAAAATTGTTTTTGAAAAGTATATTCAATATGCTAAGAAAGTAGCATATAAAAGAAGCATATAAAATGTTCAATCGAAACCACATAAAAGACAGAACAAAGAGTGGAAGACAAAAACAGGAAGAAAGAAGAGGTGTAAAAAACAGAAAACAGTAACAAATGTGGTAGATATTAATGCAACTATATCAGTAATCACATTGCATGTCAATGATCTAAATGCACCAATTAAAAGACAGAAATTATCAGAATGTATCAAAAAGAAGACCCAATTATATGTTGTCTACAAGAAACCCACTTGAAATAGAAAGACACACATAAATGAAAAATAAATGGATGCAGGAAATATACCATGCTAACAGTAATCAAAAGAAAGCAGGACTAGCTATATTAATTTCAGACAGGACAACTTCAAAGCAAAGAAAGTTAACAGGGATAAAGAAGGACATTATGTAATGATAAAGGGATCAATTGTCCAAGAAGATATAACAATCGCTAAAGATTGTTAGTGATTGATGCACCTACCAACAGAGCATCAAACCATGTGAGGCAAAAACTAAGAACTGAAGAGAAATAGGTGAATCCCCCCTATCACAGGTGGAGACTTCAACACCCCCCTCTCAGAAATGGACAGATCAAGCAGGCAGAAATCAGTAAAAACTGATGGAACTCCACAATACTAATGAACTGGATGTAATTCACCTCCATTGACTATTTCATCCAACAACAGGATAAACGTTCTTCTCAAGCTCACAAGGAATATTTACCAAGATAGACCACATGTTGGGCCATAAGATACATTTTAACAAATTTAAAAGAATAAAAATCACACAATGCTGGCTTTCAGACCACAATGGAATTAAACTAGAAACCAATAATAGAAAACTGGAAAATCCAAAATACGTCGAGATTAAAAATACTTTTAGATAACAAGTGGATCAAAGAAAAAAATCTCAAGGGAAATTTTAAAGCATTTTGAACTAAATAAAAACTAAGGGGTGCCTGGGTGGCTCAGTCGTTAAGCGCCTGCCTTTGGCTCAGGTCATGATCCCAGGGTCCTGGGATCGAGCCCGGCATCGGGCTCCCTGCTCAGTGGGAAGCCTGCTTCTCCCTCTCCCACTCCCCCTGCTTGTGTTCCCTCTCTTGCTGTGTCTCTCTCTGTCAAGTAAATAAATAAAATCTTTAAAAAAAATTAAAACACAACTTATCAAAATCTGTGGGATGCAGCAAAAATAATATTTAGAAATTTACATTGCATTATATTAGCATTCAACACATATATTAGAAAAGAAGAAGGACCTAAAATCAATAATCTGAATTTCTACCTTAGGAAACCAGAAAAAGAGCAAATTAAGTCAAAAGAAAGTGGAAGAAAGGAAATAATAATAATTAAAACAGAAATCAATGAAAATGAAAACAAAAAATCAACAGAGAAAATCGATGAAATAAAAAGCTAGTTCTTTGAAAAGATCAATAAAATCAATAAGCCTCCAGCCAGGCTAAGAAAAAGAGAGGACACAATCTACCAATATCAAAAGTGAAAGAGGAGGTATCACTACAGATCTCATAGATATTCAAAGGATAATAAAGGAATCCTATGAATAATTATATGCCCACAAATTTAATAACCTAGATGAAATGGACCAATTTCTTGAAAGTCACAATATGGCAAAACCCACACTAGAAAGAGACCATTTGAATAGGCCTATATCTATTAAAGAAATTGAATCAATAATTAACAAACTTCCCAAACAGAAAGCTCCAGGGCCAGATGGGCTCAACGGCAAACTCTACAAAACATTTAACGAAAAAATTACAATTCCCTACATCTTTTTCAGAGGATAGGAGCAGAGGGAATACTTTTTAACTCATTATATGAGGCCAGCATTATCCTAATACTAACACTAGGTAAAGAGATTGCAGGAAAAGAAAACTATAGACCAATATCTCTCATGAACTTATATGTCAAAATCCTTAATAAAATATTAGCAAATCAAATCTAACAATATATACAAAGAATTATATACCATGACCAAGAGGAATTTATCTCAGATATAAGGAGGAAACTTAAATGCATATTACTAAATGAAAGAAGCCAATTTGAAAAAGCTACATGCTACGTGATTCCACCTATATGACATTCTGGAAAATGCAAAACTATGGAGACAGTAAAAAGATTAGTGATTGGCAAGGGTTTGGTGGGGAGGGAGAGATGAATAGGCAGAACACAGAGGAAATTAAGGCCATGAAAATATTCTGTGTGATACTATAATGGTAGATGTGTGTCATTATATATTTCCAAACCAAAAGAATGTAAAACGCCAAGAGTGAAATGTAAACTTTGAACATTGAGTGATTATAATTATGAACGTAGGTTTATCAGTTATAACAAATGTACCACTCTGGTGGGGAATGTGATAATGGGAGAAGCTATACATGTGTGAGGGAGGAGTATATGGGGGCATCTCTAAACCTTCTCCTCAGTCTTGCTGTGAACTTTAAATTGCTCTTTAAAAAAAAGCTCTTAAAAAATCCTATGATTCTTGGGGCGCCTGGGTGGCTCACTTGGTTAAGCATCTGCCTTCAGCTCAGGTCATGATCTCAGGGTTCTGGGATAGAGCCCCACATTGAGCCCCACACCAGGCTCTCTGCTCAGCAGGGAGTCTGCCTCTCCCTCTCACCCTCACTTTGTGCTCTCCCTCTCTCAAACAAATAAATAAATAAAATCTTTATTAAAAAAGTCCTATGACTCTATTAGACATCCTGAATGGTGATATAGTAAATTACATAAGAATACAGAGAAAAATAAGTGTAGTTAACATATATATCCTGCTTAATGTATGATGCATTGTTACAAGTTTTTATGTGTTTACATGTTTAATTTTTAAAAAATTATATAATCTTATTATCCTCAATTTACATATAACAGGGTATAGGAAAAACAGAAGCTCAGATATGTGACTTGTCCAACTTCACACAGCTAATCCATGGAAGAGCCTGATGTGAGACTAGCTGTACAAATGGAAGGAAGACAATGCATGACTCTCCTTCAGTATCAAGAGCACGTTTTAGATATGCATTTATGGTCTCATTGTACAGTCAGTGTCACTATTTTGTTTTTGTTTTTTTTTTAAAGATTTTATTTATTTTTCAACACAGAGAGAGAGAGACAGCAAGAGAGGGAACACAAGCAGGGGGAGTGGGAGAGGGAGAAGCAGGCTTCCCGCGGAGCAGGGAGCCCGATGTGGGGCTCGATCCCAGGACCCTGAGATCATGACCTGAGCCGACGGCAGACGCTTAATGACTGAGCCACCCAGGCGCCCAGTGTCACTATTTTGTTATAAAAAGATATCTTTGCACACAGTCACTACTGAGTTCTATTTGTGTGATTCTTTTCCCTCTTCCTCAAACTGTTCCTACAACTTTTCCTCATTGTCTTCAACAAAAGTGCTGTGATAAAATTACCATGAAACTAGTGATCTCTTGATGGGAAATCATCTACAAAGAGCACAGCAAACGTACAGGCACACTTTTAGCCCACATGCCTCTGCCAGCTGACCCCCACCCCTCCAGTGAAAATAGTGAAGCTCAATAAATGTATTATGAAAACATCTGGAATTGTAAATTCAATGATCCTCCAATTCAATTCTGTCACTGTGAGATTTGAAACATATTATAACCTAAAACTGCCTTATGTATTCACTTTGAGTCGATTTTTCAATAAGACAGAATTTAAATATATTACTTAAATATATTACTTGAGTTAAATACATTTTGCATCCCCAGTTAGTATGGAGGTTATGAAGTGAAAAAGAACAAAAGCAAGAGAGGGATTAATTTATGTAAATAGAGCTGATATGCTTCTTTGCTAGGCAGAATATTAACACCATAATTATCTGTACTCCTAGGTTAATATTTCAGTACCTGCCTCTGTAGCACAGAGCATTCAATTAGACCTTGGGCTACAGTTTCTCTTCTCAACATCACACATGTAAATAAGGGCCAGACTCATACTATGCTAACTCAATTTAATATGATTTTCTTTTTGTCTTAGGTTTACTTCCACTAAGAGTTATTCACATCTTAAAATTTAAGGGTGTCTGTGAGACATTGCACAACTGTGAAAGGTAGATGACTCTAACTTTAAAAAAAAACCTTTCATTTTTAAAAAATTCTTATTCGTTGGCTCTCCTAAACTTTTCAAATAGATATTAGGTTGGCTGTAATGAGTATGTATATTTGTTTTAAACTGTTTATTGAAATGGTATTTAATAATGATACAGCAAAAAAAACATTAAACGTTGATTATCACTCAACAATATTTTAACGTTAGTTATACTTAGTCTCTCTTAGTTTGTTATTCACTTAATTTGTGCAGTGATTCTCATTAGTTCTTCCATAGTAAGTTCAGAGGAGAAAACAGTAACCTTCAGTGATACGGTCTAAGCATGCAAGTTATTTATTTCCTTGCATATGCTTCAAATGTTGTTTTCCATAAATCATAAAATTCTAAAGTATAGTACCACACTAAAAGACAACTTGATTTTTCAGAGATTCTAAGAATGCAGTAGGAAAAGCCCTAGAGATCATCTGTTGGAAGGATGCTTTTTTAACTCAGAAATATTAAGTGATTTGCTGAAGGCTACAGTGTCTGTCACTGGTAGACCAAATTTAAATCCCCATGCTATCTGAAATTCCAAGATGCATTTTTTAATGTATCATATTTGTTTCTTATAAATGGATTAATTTCCCCATCATTGAAACAAGGAGTAGGGAATAGCAGATATAATTTCTGCTTAAGAGTCCAGAATTTAAATTTATTATATTGCCTTATTAAATGGTTAAATTTGAGCTGGGTAGATTTAAGGTGAAGGTGATGTCTGGGCTTTTTTACAGTCAATAATTTTATACTTTTGTTCAGAATGCTGATTGACATAAATAACTTCCAAATCTTTTGTAGTTCACTTGAATAACATTTTTGACTCAAATTTTCACGTGTGAAAATGTTCTGTTAATTTTTTTAAATAGAGCATGTGAATTCAAATCAATAGGATTATAAATAACCTTCACTATTCCAAAGCAGAACTGAGTATTAGTGATGCATTTAAAGGTAGCCATATGAAGGGGGCGGAGCAAGATGGTGGAGGAGTAGGAGACCTGGATTTCCTCTGATCTCAGGAATTCAGCTGAACACCATTCTGAACACCTACAAACTCAACAGGAGATGGAAGAAAAGAATAGCAACAACTCTCTGAACAGAAAAGCAACCACTTTCTGGAAGGTAGGACGTGCGGAGAAGTGAATCCGAGGTGATATTCGGGAGGATAGACGGCGGGGGAGGGGGCCTCCGGCCGCCACTTCTGGCAAGTGATAGAACCCTGGAGCACAAAATCGGAACTTTTAGAAGTCTGTTCTGCTGAGGGACGTCGCTCCAGTGGCTAAGCGGGGGGTGGAACCCTCGAAGGACAGTGTGGTCTCAGGACCCTCGGGGTCACAGAAAGACCGGGGGTGCCTGAGTGCGGCAGAACTCCCAGGTATCGGAGCGGGAAAGCCGGCTGCAGAGACGGAGCCGAGGCGCGGGCTCTCAGCTCGGGGTTGCCATAAACCGTGATCCGCAGCACAGTCGGGCCACTGCTCCTCCAGCAGGGACCCAACAAGCGGCAGTTCCGGGGAGACTCTCCTTCCTCCCCCGGGAGGAGCAGCGCGGGAGCGCACCTCAGGGATCTGCTGGGTTTGGAGACTCCACACCGAGTCGGGTGCCAGAGATAGAAATGCTCGGTCACAGGCTGGGTGAGCACAGAGTGCGGCCGGAGACCAGGGACACAGGAGTGACTGACTGCTTTTCTCTGGGGGCTCACTGAGGAGCGGGGCCCCGAGTTCTCAGCTCCTCCGGGGCAGAGATTGGGAGGCCAGCATTTTCACTCTCAGCCTCCAAAGCTGTACTGAAAGCTTGCAGGGAACAAAAGCTCCCGAGAGCAAACCCGAGCAGATTACTTAGCCCAGACCGGACAAGGGCGGGGCAATTCTGCCTCTGGCAAAGACATTTGAGAACCACGGCAACAGGCCCCTCCCCCAGAAGATCAGCAAGAACAGCCAGCCAAGACCAAGTTTACCAATCAATGAGAATGGCAGAACCTCAGCACTAGGGGAATACAGCACACAGAATTCATGGCTTTTTTACCATGATTCTTTAGTCTTTCAAAGTCAATATTTTTTAACTTTTTTTTTTTAATTTTTCTTCCCTTTTTCAACCAACATCTTATCAATCCTTTTTTTTTTTTTTAAGATTTTATTTATTTATTTGACAGAGAGAGCAAGAGAGAGCACAAGAAGGGGAAGTGGCAGGCAAAGGCAGAGGGAGAAGCAGGCTCCCCATCGAGCAGGGAGCCCGATGTGGGACTCGATCCCAGGATTCTGGGATCATGACCTGAGCCGAAGGCAGTCGCTTAACCAACTGAGCCACCCAGGTGCCTTTATCAATCCCTTTATTAAAAAACATTTTTATTTTTCATTTTTAGACTCATATTCTATCCCTTCATAGTAGTTCCCCTTACTTTTGGCATATATATATAAGTTGTTCTCTCTTTAAAATTTTGAGATAGTTTCTTCTAACAGATCAAAATATACCCTAAATCTCTAGTGTATGGTTTTGTTCTACTCTCCTGCCTGATCACATTCTCTCCCTTTTTTTTCTTTTTTTTTTTTAAATCTTCTTCTTTCTTTTTTCAAACAACTTCTTATCAATTCCTTTTATAAAATTTTTTATAATTTTCATCTTTACAGTCATATTCCATCCCTTCATCATATCAACCCTTATTTTTGTACATATATAAGTTTTTCTTTCTTTAAAACTTTGGGAGGCACTTTCTTCTAACAGACCAAAATACACCCAAAATCTAGTGTGTGGCACTGATCTATGCACCTGCCTGATCATATTTGATCATATTCTGTTTTTTTTTTTTGTTTTGTTCTGTTTTTCTTTGTTTTTATCTTTTTCTTTTTCTTTTTCTTTTTCTTTTTTTTTTTCTTTCCCTTTCTTTTCCCCCGGCTTCAGGTCTTTTCTGATTTGTTTAGAGTATATTTTCTGGGGACGTTGTTACCCTGTTAGCATTTTGTTCTCTCATTAATCTATTCTCCTCTGGCCAAAATGACAAGATGGAAAAAATCACCTCAACAAAAAGAACAAGAGGTAGTACGACTGCCAGGGACCTACTCAATACGGACATTAGTACGATGTCAGATCTAGAGTTCAGAATCATCACTTTAAAGATACTAGCTGGGCTTGAAAAAAGCATGGAAGTTATTAGAGAAACCCTCTCTGGAGAAATAAAAGAACTAAAATCTAACCAAGTCAAAATCAAAAAGGCTATTAATGAGATGCAATAAAAAATAGGGACACTAACTGCTAGGATAAATGAGGCAGAAGAGAGAATCAGTGATATAGATGACCAAATGATGGAAAATAAAGAAGCTGAGAAAAAGAGAGATAAACAACTACTGGATCACGAGGGCAGAATTTGAGAGATAAGCGATACCATAAGACGAAACAACATTAGAATTATTGGGATCCCAGAAGAAGAAGAAGAAAGAGAGAGAGGGGCAGAAGATATATTGGAGCAAATGATAGCAGAGAACTTCCCTAATTTGGGGAAGGAAACAGGCATCAAATCCAGGAAGCATAGAGAACCCCTCTCAAAATCAATAAAAATAGGTCAACACCCTGACATCTAATAGTAAAACTTACGAGTCTCAGAGACAAAGAGAAAATCCTGAAAGCAGCTCGGGAGAAGAGATATGTAACCTACAATGGTAGAAACATTAGATTGGCAACAGACCTATCCACAGAGATCTGGCAGGCCAGAAAGGACTGGCAGGATATATTCAGAGCACTAAATGAGAAAAATATGCAGCCAAGAATACTATATCCAGCTAGACTGTCATTGAAAATAGAAGGAGAGATAAAAAGCTTCCAGGACAAACAAAAACTAAAGGAATTTGCAAACACAAAACCAGCCCTACAAGAAATATTGAAAGGGGTCCTCTAAGCAAAGAGAGAGCCTAAAAGCAACAGAGACCAGAAAGGAACACAGACAAGATACAGTAACAGTCACCTTACAGGCAATACAATGGCACTAAATTCATATCTTTCAATAGTTACCCTGAATGTCAATGGGCTAAATGCCCCAATAAAAAGACACAGGCTATCAGATTGGATTAAAAAACAAGACCCATCAATATACTGTCTGCAAGAGACTCATTTTAGACCCAAAGACACCCCCAGATTGAAAGTGAGGGGGTTGAAAACAATTTACCATGCTAATGGACACCAAAAGAAAGCTGGGTGGCAATCCTTATATCAGACAAATTAGATTTTAAACCAAAGACTGTAATAAGAGATGAGGAAGGACACTATATCCTACTTAAAGGGTCTATCCAACAAGAAGATCTAACAATTGTAAATATCTATGCCCCTAACATGGGAGCAGCCAATTATATAAGGCAATTAATAACAAAAGCAAAGCAACACATTGACAACAATACAATAATAGTGGGGGACTTTAACACCCCACTCACTGAAATGGACAGATCATCTAAGCAAAAGATCAACAAGGAAATAAAGACTTTAAATGACACACTGGACCAAATGGACTTCACAGACATATTCAGAACATTCCATCCTAAGCAACGGAATACACATTCTTCTCTAGTGCCCATGGAACATTCTCCAGAATCGATCACATCCTAGGTCATAAATGTCTCAACTGGTACCAAAAGATTGGGATCATTCCTATTGCCTATTTTCAGACCACAATGCTTTGAAACTAGAACTCAATCACAAGAGGAAGTCAGAAAGAACTCAAATACATGGAGGCTAAAGAGCATCCTACTAAAGAATGAATGGGTCAACCAGGAAATTAAAGAAGAATTAAAAAAATTCATGAAAACAAATGAAAATGAAAACACAACTGTTCAAAATCTTTGGGACGCAGCAAAGGCAGTCCTAGGAGGAAAGTATATAACAATACAAGCCTTTCTCAAGAAACAAGAAAGGTCTCAAGTACACAACTTAACCCTACACCTAAAGGAGCTGGAGAAAGAACAGCAAATAAAGCCTAAACCCAGCAGGAGAAGAGAAATAATAAAGATCAGAGCAGAAATCAATGAAATAGAAACCGAAAGAACAGTAGAACAGATCCAAAACTAGGAGCTGATTCTTTGAATGAATTAACAAGATTGATAAACCCCTGGCCAGACCTATCAAAAAGAAAAGAGAAATGACCCAAATCAACAAAATCATGAACAAAAGAGGAGAAATCACAACCAACACCAAAGAAATACAAACAATTATAAGAACATATTATGAGCAACTATATGCCAGCAAATTAGATAACCTGGAAGAAACGGATGCATTCCTAGAGATGTATCAACTACCAAAACTGAACCAGGAAGAAATAGAAAACCTGAACAGATCTATAACCACTAAGGAAATTGAAGCAGTCATCAAAAATCTCCCAACAAACAAAAGCCCAGGGCCAGATGGCTTCCCAGGGGAATTCTACCAATCATTTAAAGAAGAATTAATACCTATTCTTCTGAAACTGTTCCAAAAAATAGAAATGGAAGGAAAATTTCCAAACTTATTTTAGGAGGCCACCATTACCTTGATCCCAAAACCAGACAAAGACCCCATCAAAAAGGAGAATTACAGACCAATATCCTTGATGAACATGGATGCAAAAATTCTCACCAAAATACTAGCCAATGGGATCCAACAGTACATTAAAAGGATTATTCACCACGACCAAGTGGGATTTATCCCTGGGCTGCAAGGTTGGTTCAACATCCACAAATCAATCAACGTGATACAATACATTAACAAAAGAAAGAACAAGAATCATATGATCCTCTCAATAGATGCAGAAAAAGCATTTGACAAAGTACAGCACCCTTTCTTGATCAAAACTCTTCAGAGTATAGGGATAGAGGGTACATACCTCAATATTATAAAAGCCATCTATGAAAAACCTACAGCGAATATCATTCTCAATGGGGAAAAACTGAGAGCTTTCCCCTAGGGTCAGGAACACGGCAGGGATGTCCACTATCACCACTGCTATTCAACATAGTATTAGAAGTCCTAGCCACAGCAATCAGACAACAAAAAGAACTAAAGGGCATCCAAATCGGCAAAGAAGAAGTCAAACTCTCACTCTTTGCAGATGATATGATATCAACTTTATGTGGAACACCCAAAAGACTCCACCCCAAAACTGCTAGAACTCATACAGGAATTCAGTAAAGTGGCAGGATATAAAATCAATGCACACAAATCAGTGGCATTCCTATACACCAACAAGACAGAAGAAAGAGAAATTAAGGAGTCGATCCTATTTACAATTGCACCCCAAACCATAAGATACCTAGGAATAAATCTAACCAAAGAGGCAAAGGATCTGTACTCAGAAAACTATAAAATACTCATGAAAGAAATTGAGGAAGACACAAAAAAATGGAAAAACGTTCCATGCTCATGGATTGGAAGAACAAATATTGTGAAGATGTCAATGCTACCTAGAGCAATCTACACATTCAATGCAAACCCCATCAAAATACCATCCACTTTTTTCAAAGAAATGGAACAAATAATCCTAAAATTTGTATGGAACCAGAAAAGACCCTGAATAGCCAGAGGAATGTTGAAAAAGAAAAGCAAAGCTGGCGACATCACAATTCTGGACTTCCAGCTCTATTAAAAAGCTGTCATCATCAAGACAGTATGGTATTAGCACAAAAACAGACACATAGATCAATGGAACAGAATACAGAGCCCAGAAATGGACCCTCAACTCTATGGTCAACTAATCTTTGACAAAGCAGGAAAGAATGTCCAATGGAAAAAAGGCAGTCTCTTCAACAAATGGTGTTGGAGAAACTGGACAGCCACCTGCAGAAGAATGAAACTGGACCATTTTCTTACACCACACACAAAAATAGACTCCAAATGGTTGAAAGACCTCAATGTGAGACAGGAGTCCATCAAAATCCTAAAGGAGAACACAGGCAGCAACCTCTTCAACCTCAGCCGCAGCAACTTCTTCCTAGAAACATTACCAAAGGCAAGGGAAGCAAGAGCAAAAATGAACTATTGGGACTTCATCAAGATAAAAAGCTTTTGCACAGGGCACGTTCTACATGGAGCACTGGATGTTATGCACAAGCAATGAATCATGGAACACTACATCTAAAACTAATTATGTAATGTATGGGGATTAACATAACAATAAAAAAATTAAAAAAAAAAAAAAAGCTTTTGCACAGCAAAAGAATCAGTCAACAAAACCAAAAGACAACTGACAGAATGGGAGAAGATATTTGCAAATGACATATCAGATAAAGGGCTAGTATACAAAATCTATAAAGAACTTATCAAACTCAACACCCAAAGAACAAAGAATCCAATCAAGACATGGGCAGAAGACATGAACAGACATTTTTCCAAAGAAGACATCTAAATGGCCAACAGACACATGCAAAAGTGCTCAACATCGCTCGGCATCAGGGAAATCCAAATCAAAACCTCAATGAGATATCACCTCACACCAGTCAGAAGCTAAAATTAACAATTTTACAGATGTTGGCGGGGATGCGGAGAAAGGGGAACTCTCCTACACTGTTGGTGGGATTGCAAGCTGATGCAACCACTCTGGAATACAGTATGGAGGTTCCTCAAAAAGTTGAAAATAGAGCTACCATATGATCCAGCAATTGCACTACTGGGTATTTACCCTAAAGATACAAATGTAGGGATCCAAAGGGGTACATGCACCCCGATGTTTATAGCAGCAATGTCCACAATAGCCAAACTGTGGAAAGAACCAAGATGTCCATCGACAGATGAATGGATAAAGAAGATGTGGTGTATATATACAATGGAATATTATGCAGCCATCAAAAGGAATGAGATCTTGCCATTTGCAACTACGTGAATGGAACTGGAGGGTGTTATGCTGAGCGAAATAAGCCAAACAGAGAAAGACATGTATCATATGACCTCACTGATATGAGGAATTCTTAATCTCAGGAAACAAACTGAGGGTTGCTGGAGTGGGGGGTGGGTTGGGAGGGATGGGGTGGCTGGGTGATAGACACTGCGGAGGGTATGTGCTATGGTGAGCGCTGTGAATTGTGCAAGACTGTTGAATCACAGACCTGTACCTCTGAAACAAATAATGCAATATGTTAAGAAAGAAAAAAAAAAAAGATAGCAGCAGGGGAAGAATGAAGGGGGAGAAATCGGAGGGGGAGATGAACCATGAGAGACAATGGACTCTGAAAAACAAACTGAGAGTTCTAGAGGGGAGGGGGGTAGGAGGATGGGTTAGCCTGGTGATGGGTATTAAAGAGGGCACGTTCTGCATGGAGCACTGGGTGTTATGCACAAACAATGAATCATGGAACACTATATCAAAAACTAATGATATAGGGGCGCCTGGGTGGCTCAGTCGTTAAGCATCTGCCTTCGGCTCAGGTCATGATTCCAGGTCCTGGGATCGAGCCCCGCATCGGGCTCCCTGCTCAGCGGGAGGCCCGCTTCTCCCTTTCCCGCTCCCCCTGCCTGTGTTCCCTCTCTCGCTGTGTCTCTGTCAAATAAATAAATAAAATCTTTAAAAAAAAAAAAACAAAACTAATGATATAATGTATGGTGATTAACATAAGAATTAAAATTTTTTTTAAAAAAGGTAGCCATATGAAAATATATTATACTTATATTGATTGATTTTTGTGCATGTTTTTACTCATAGGCTATTTTAAGCTCCAGTGAATGTTAGTATGGTCCCATTCACTGGATAATATCTGTAAAATAAAAAAAAATGAAGATAATTTAGTCTTTGCTTATTTGTTGATTTCTTGGTTCACACTATTTTCCCTTTCTAACTCCTACTTTAGGTGGTAATAATAAAGCAAAAAGTTCTCATGTGATCTTGTTCTAAATTACTGTTTATGGTACATTAGTATGTGTTAATTAAGGAAAACATGGAAAATATGGAAACATTAAAGATAAATTAAAAAACTCACCTATATTCATAGCCACCAGTGGCAACATGCTAAGCAATAATATTTTTAATGTTCTTTTTTATTTTCTAATAAGTAGGCTCCATGCCCAGCATGGAGCCCGATGCGAGGCTTAAACTCACAACCCCTAGATCAAGACCTGAGCTGAGATCAAGAGTTGGATGCTTAAGCGACTGAGTAACACAGGCACCCCATATTCTTAACTTTCTTAATATTCTTTCTTTTTTTCTGTCTTTTCTATACATAGGTGTGCATGAGGGAAAGAAGATTGAAATTGAGTTTGGTAATAAACTATCTTTTATACATAAAATTATATAAGCATTTTGTTGCCTAGACTTACTGAGGAAATCAAGACTGCTTTAAAATTTTGCTTGTGTAAGTAATATTGCAATAAATGTTATCACTCATGACTGTGATTAAAAGTACAGATTCTGGAGCCCAACTTCCTAGATTCAAATCCCAGCCCTGGAACTTCCTAGTTACATGACAAAGCAAGTCATTAAGTTCTGTGTCTCAATTATGTCAACTGCAAAATATTACTAAGAATAGCATCTCTTAACTACAGAGAACAAACTGAGGGTTGATGGAGGGAGGTCGGGGGGGATGGGCTAAATGGGTGATGGATATTAAGGAGGGAGCTTGTGATGAGCACTGGGTGTTATACGTAAGTGATAAATCACTGAATTCTACAACTGAAACCAATTTTACTATATATGTTAACTAACTGGAATTTAAATAAAAACTTGAAAAGAAAAAAATAAAAATAGCATCTACTTCATAGATCTGTTGCAAGAAATAAGTGCATAATGTATTAATAATATAGATATGTCTTTAGAAAAGTACATGCCAGTTGGATAAGCATTGTATGTTGTTATCATAAAGTATTTTCTTTCTTTGGGAGTTTTCTTCAGAGAAGTTTCCCGGTATTGAAATTAATGGTTCTAAGCTTGTGATTTTAAGTCTGAACAGTTATTGCTAAAATATTTTCTAAAATAGCACTGCTATTTATACATTTTATACATTACCAGCAAAATATAAGTTTGAACTTAAACAGCACCTGACATATACTGCCCACCAATAAAAGTTATTTATTGTAATTGTTATTGTTGTTTTATAATATTGTACATCTTCTAAGTGTTGGATATGTTATATCTTTGAGAATGTCCTGGATTAAAACTGGATTTTTGTTTTTATTGTAATTGACTATAAATGAAATTAAATATGTGGGAAAATGTTTATATGCCAGTTGTCTTTCCCCTTTCTGTTCATTATTTGATTGTGTTTTTTTATTGCTTCTTGTAGCACTTCTAAGTTTGACCTTCCTCCTCTGTTCTGTCCTCCGCCATTCAGGGACCCATATTTACTTTGATTTCTCTGATCTGGTCATAAAGATTTTTGGAAAATGCTAAACTTCAGTAATTCTTTTTAATTCAAGGGAAGAGGACCTAAATAGCATAGCTGAAGGCAAAATTAAACAAATATATTAGTGGATTACTTAAAGTAAGTCCGGTTTTATGTAATTATATATAATTACCTTACTGATGGGAGAAATAAATAATAATATTTACAGTAGGAAGTAGCATAAATTGATTTCTACTAAACTAAAATGGGAAAAATGATGCTGACCTCAATAGAGAAAAATAAAAATCATGATCTAAATCTTAAGGAGTTTACCACATATTTGAAAGAATATATAAAAATTTTAAGATAAAAAATAATCTCAAGTATATTTATTAAGAATTCATAAATTACTATATGAAAAATTGCCAAATAAATGGCATAATCAAGCAGGTACTCTACAGTCAGAAAAGGTAAGAGCCAGAGTGAACAAATCAACAAAGCTTTATAAAAGATATCAAATGGAATTATTCTTTAGAGACTCTAAGGAGGAAAGAAGAGGAGGGTATTTCAAAAATTAATAATGATAATTGCTATCATGCATAAACTAGTTACTGTGAGTCAGACATTGTCATTTATTCCTCATAACTCCCATAAGAAAGATATTGATTTTATGGTTGGGGAAACTGAAGAACAAAAACGTTAAGAAATTTGTACAAGATCACACAGATAGTAAGTGGCAGACTGAACCCAGGTGGCCTGGCCAGAATCCATGTTGTTAATTAACTACTACCCACTACTTTCGAAAAGATATTGGCCCCTCAAATAGGTGTAAGATGTGCTTAGAAGGCAAGAAATGAATTATCTTTCTAGAAACAAAGATCAAAGAACTGAGAAATCAAAGTGAAGGGCATATTGGGGGCTATTCTGTAGATTGAAACATGGATACTTTGAATTATGATTTCTAGTGCTAAAAAATCGTTTAAGTAGGGAAATTATGGTTTAGGAAAACTGATCTAAGAGTTGTATGAAGAACTGAGATTCAAAATAAGGAAGCCAATATTCAAGAATTGAGAGCTTGAATACAGGGCAAAAACTTAATTGTAATTATTAATATCGAGATATAATCTGTACTGTGTGCTTGCCCTGTGGTTCTGCAAGTATCCTACTGGAATCTTGTTATCTCTGTTTAGATGTCCAGTTCCATCCCAGACTCAGGAATCTTTGGCTTGGTGTGGAGAAAATTTTAAACTAGTATCTCATGAGCTGCAATTTCAACATCGTGTGTTATTGCAATTTTATTTTTCACCAAAGTTTTTTCAAAAAACCTTTTTATAATTAAGTCTCCATTTCCTCATTTCCCATTCTCTTCTCAATCTACTCCAATTAGATTTCCACCTTCATTTTCACAAAATTTCTGAAACAGTTCTTATAAATTTCTTCAATAAACCTTTACCTCGCTAAACCCAATTGTTTCTTTGGGTTTTATACCTCCCTGGAACTTGAATCAGCTTCGACAAATAAACTATTCCTTTTGTCCCAAAACACTCTTTTATCCTGGTTGATGCAACACTACAGTCCTGACTCAATGCCTACTTCTTCTCTACTTCCTTTCTTGGCTAGACTCCCCTGAAAGGCCTTTAAATATGGATGATTTTCAAATAATTTGCTAGTGTGTGTATCTCCGCACTTAATTCCAGACTTAGAGATCCCACATCTCTGACATCTACACTACGCTGTTTATTAGGCTTTTCTAACTCCATTTCCCTGATGATGAGTGATGTTGAGCATCTTTTCATGTCTCTGTTGGCCATCTGTATGTCTTCTTTGGAAAAAATGTCTACTCATGTCTTCTGCCCATTTTTGAATTGGATTATTCATTTTGGGGGTGTGGAGTTTGGTAAGTTCTTTATAGATTTTGGATATTAATCTTTTATCAGATATGTCATTTGAAAATATCTTTTTCCCCTCCCATAGGTTACCTTTTAGTTTTGTTGATTGTTTCCTTCACTGTGCAGAAGCTTTTTATTTTGATGTAGTCCCAATAGTTTATTTCTGTTTTTATTTCCCTTGCCTCAGGAGACATATCTAGAAAAATGTTGCTTCAGCCAATGTCAGAGACATTACTGCCTATTCTCACTTCTAGGATTTTTATTGTTTCAGGTCTCTGTTTAGATCTTTAATCCATTTTCTTTTTTTGTGTATGGTATTAAAAAGTAGTCCTGTTTTATTATTTTTCATGTAGCTGGCCAGTTTTCCCAACATCATTTGTTGAAAAGACTCTTTTTCCCATTGGGTATTTTTTCCTTTTTGGTTGAAGATTAATAGACCATATAATTGTGGGTGTAGTTCTGTGTTTTCTATTCTGTTCTATTGATCTATGTGTCTATTCTGCACCAATACCATATTATCTTGATTACTACAGCTTTGTAATTTAATTAAAGTCCAGAATTGTGATGCCAACAGCTTTGCTCTGCTTTTTCAAGATTGCTTTGCTGTTTGGGGTCTTTTGAGGTTCCACAAAAATTTTAGGATTGTTAGTTCTCGTTCTGTGAAAAATGCTGTTGGTACTTTGATGGGGATTGCATTGAAAGTGTAGATTGCTTTGGATAGTATAGACATTTTAACAATATTTGTTCTCCCATCTATGAGCATGGAATGTCTTCCCATTTCTTTGTTTCATCTTCAATTTATTAATCAATGTTTTATAGTTTTCAGAGTACAGGTCTTTCACCTCTTTGGCTACGTTTACTCCTGGGTATCTTCTTTTTGGTGCAAGTGTAAATGGGATTGTTTTCTTAATTTCTCTCCCTATTGCTTCATTATTAGTGTATATGCAACAGATTTCTGCACATTGGTTTTGTATCCTGTGACTTTACTGCATTCATTTATCAGTTCTAATAGTTTTTTGGTGGAGTCTTTCATGGTTCTCTATATGGTATCATGTCATCTGCAAAGAGTGAGTTTTACTTCCTTCTTACCAATTTGGATGCTTTTTATTTCTTTTTGTTGTCTGATTGCTGTGGCTAGGACTTCCAGTACTATGCTGAATAAAAGTGATGAGAGTGGACATCTTTGCTTGTTCCTGACCTTAGAGGGAAAGCTTTGTTTTTCACCAATGAGTATAAAGTTTGCTGTGGGTTTTTATGTAGGCCTTTATTATGTTGAGGTATGTTCCTTTTAGGCCTATTTTATTGATGGCTTTTATCATGAATGGATGTTATATTTTGTCAAATGTTTTTGCATCTATTGAAAAGATCATATGGTTTTTATTTTTTCTTTTATTAATGTGACGTATCACCTTGTTTGATTTGCAAATATCAAACCACCCTTGTATCCTGGGAATAAATCCCACCTGATCACAATGAATGATTTTTTAAATGCATTGTTGGATATGTTTTGCTAATATTTTGTTGACAATTTTTGCATCTACGTTTATCAGAGATACTAGCTTTTAGTTCTCTTTTTTTGTGGTGTCTTTATCTGGTTTTGGTATCAGGGCTTCAAAAAATGAATTTGGAAGTTTTTCCTTTTCTTCTGTTTTTTTGGAATAGTTAGAGAAGAATAGGTATTAATTCTTCTTTAAATGTTTGGTAGATTTTGCCTGTGAAGCCATCTGGTCCCAGACTTTTGTTTTTTGGAGTTTTTTGATTACTGAATCAATGTCCTTGCTGGTATTCAGTCTGTTCAAATTTTCTGTTTCTTCCTGCTTCAGTTTTGGTAGGTTATATGTTTCTAGGAATTTATCCACTTCTACATTGTCAAATTGTTGGCATATAGTTTTTCATAATATTTTCTTATAATTATTTGTATTTTTGTGTTGTTGATTGTTATTTCTCATCTTTCATTTGTAATTTTATTTGAGCCCTTTCTACTCTGATGCAAAAATTAATAAACTCTGTGAGTGTTTATTTCTGGACTCTCTCTTCTTTTCCACTGATCTATTCATCTATCATTACATCAGTGTTACACTGCCTAAATTGTTGTAGTTGTATAGTAATTCTGGAATTCAGTTAGTTTGAGTCCTTCACTTTTTCCACTCTTTTTCTAGGTTGTCTTGGGTATTCTAGGTTTTTAATATTTCATTTTAGAAGAAATTTATCTGTGGCTCTAAGAAAAGTTTTCTGTATTTATGATTGTGGCATTTTAGATCAATTTATGGAATACTTAGTATCTAATCTTTCAAACTATGAATATGGTATATCTCTGCTTTCATGTATATCTTTACTTTTTCTCAACCATATTTTATAGTGTTCATTGTAGGGATTTATACATTGTTTGAAGTTATTCTTAAATATTTTTATTTTTTACACTGGTGTAATAAAACTGTTTTAAATTTATTTTCCAATTGTTTGTTTCTATTATGTAGAAATATAATTGAATTTATAACGTAGACCTTGACTTTTGAGACCTCACTGAGCTCCTTCAATAGTTCTAGTAGTTTGGCATTGTTGTTGATTCTTTAGGCTTTTGTACATAAATTTACCATGTCATCTGTGAAGAGGGACTTTTTCTTTTCCAAATTTTCTATATATTTTTTTTCTTTTTCTTACAAATAACTTTGGCTTAGGGCCTCCACTAGAATGTTAAATCTTACTATACTGAGTATATAGCCTTGCCTTACTCTGGATCTTAGAGGGAAAGTCTTCAATATTTTACTGTTAATTATGATAATAGCTATAGGACTTTTAAAGCCTGCAAATAAAAATAAAAACAAAACAAACAAAAAGGATATGTTGAAGTCCTAAAACCCAATACCTCAGAATGTGAATTTATTTGGAAATCGGGTCATTACAGGTACAATTAGTTAGGACGAGGTCATAGTGTAATGGGGTTAGCTTCTAATCCAATATGACTGATGTCCTTATTAGCAGATAGCCAGATGAAGACAGGCACACACAGGGAGAACTTTTTGTGATGACAAACGCAGAGGTTAGAGTTACGCAAATGCTAGTTAAGGAATGTTAAAGATTGTTGACAAACTACCAGAACCTAGCAAGAGGCAAGGAAAATTGTCCTTATACATTTCAGAGGGAGCATGGCCCTGGGATTCACTGGTTTTTAGACTAAACTCTAGCCTCCAGAACTATGAGATAATAGATTTCTGTTGTTTTAAGACACCCAGTTTGTGCTACTTTGTTATGGCAGCCCAAGGAAACAACAGTACTCCCTATCTGATTGAAGAAATTACCTCTTATTTCAGTTTGCTAACTTTTTTTTAATCAAAAATAACTGGTGAATTTTTGCCTAGTGCTTTTTGTTCCCCCAAGTACCAGTCATCTTTTTATCTGATGTTAGTTCTCAATTAGGATATGAAAGGATTCAAGGGTGCCAGGCAAAAGTCATGGTGAGGAATGCAGAAAGCCTCCACACTGGGCCCTCTTCAGTGGTATTTCCAAAGCTGCTCAAGTGGGGGTTCTTTGTAACAACAATAGTAATTGAAAAGCACATGAGCTGCCAGCATCATAGAAATCCCAGCGAGACCCCATTTCTTCACATTGACATACTTCTTGTAATACTGGTAATAACCTCTGTGAAATGCTCCAGCAATGCCTTTAGGGGTGAATGAAATCCTACATCAGTATCCAGCTTGGCGGCTCTCCTACTTTGACATCCATGTGCTTCTTCTCCCTCACTGGTACAGATGACACCGTCTGGGAGTCCTGGGTGTCTGCTATCTCAAACACTTTTTTGACAATTATTAACATGATTGAAACAAGGTTTTGATACAATACAATATCTTTTCTCCATTATTACTTTAATATGGTGAATTATATTGATTGATTTTAAAATCATAAAATAACATAACATGTAATAGTAATATTTTTGTATGTTTGTGGCTTACAATCGCTGATACTCTAAAAAGGTTTTCATGTGTATGTTCATAAGGGATATGTTAAATATTATTTCTACATTAAATATTTGATAGAACATACCAGTAAAATTATCTGGGTCTTTAGATGTTTTTGTGGAAAGGTTTTTAATAATAAATTTCATTTTTATAAATAGTAGACTTTCAGATTTTCTATTTCTTCTTGAGTGAGTTTGTTAAGTTGGTTTTTCAAGAAATTTGTTTCATGAAAATTTGTAAATATATCGATACAAGTATTTGTAAAGTTTCATTGTTGTCTTTTAAAGTCTAGGATTGGTCTGACTAATTTCAATATCTAGGTGATGTTTTTGTGCCTCTCTGGGTGGGTGTCTGTGTATATTTCTACTTCTTTTTGTCTTAACCGTGTCTCATATTTTCTTGTCTCTTTATACGCCTAGAAACTTCTGTTTGTATGTTAGATATTGTGGGTAATAAATTATAAGATTTTGGAATTAGCACCCTCCCTTAAAACATGTGAATTTTATTTTGCAAGGCAGTTGAAGTTTTGACAGGTCATTCTGGATGTCATTAGGCTTATTTCATGCTGTTCTAAAATGGTCCAGAGTTTTAAAATTAGTCCTAAGACTTGTTTTTATTTATACATGATAGTTACCCCTAAGGTATGACCGTTCTGAGGCTTCTACTGAACCTGATTTGCTCTGTGTGGTTTTTGTATTCCAGCTGTACTGAAATCCCACATTTCCCAGCACCGCATAACCCTGTAATAAGTAATCTCTGTCAAGACTGTGTAAAGAGTCAGCTTTCCTGTGCTGAATCTCCACATAGACTTCTTGTCCCTCTTCTCTGGTATCGAGTCTTGAAAATCCCAGCCCTTTCAGAGTCAGAAGTCTGCACAAAATGAAACCAGAGCAAACTGAAATGTCTGATAGTAAATCAATACCTAAAAAGTAATTATTTATATCAGCTAAGAGAATCAAAATGGTAACTGTTTTAGTAACCTGTTACTGCATAACAAACCATCCCAATACACAATGGCTCAAAGCAATAATTAGTTATTATTGTTCTCAAGTTTATGGGTCAGCTGGGCAGCTCCTGTGATCTGGTCCAGGCTCATTGGATTTCATTTGCGTTTGTTCATGTCTCTTTGGTCAGCTGGCAAATTGGGAGCTGGACAAGTTCGGACCTCATTCACATGAGTAGTGGCTGGTTGACTACCAGCTATGATGGCAGGGTCAATTTCCTTATCAAAAAGCCTAGCTCATGCTTGCTAACATGATGCTGGCCAGTTTTCAAAAGAGAGCAGGTTAGTGCAAGGCCTCTTGAGCTTAGTCTCAGAATAACGTCACTTTTTTTCTGACATTCTGTGATTAAATCACATTACAAAGCTAGCATAGATTTTACCTCTTAATATGAGGAATCACAAAGGCACTTTGAAAAGGTATGGATATTGGGAAGGGAAAGGAATTGTGTCTATATTTTCAATATTATACATGCTTAACATTCTCCAATCTGTCTTCCAAACTCCTAAACTGTAGGGGCTTGGGGGGATATAGTTAAAAAGTTAAGATGACAACTTCTGTTTGTTTTTGGCTATGACAGAGTAACTGGTACTACACTTGCTCTCCCCCTTTGAAAAAACAAATAAAACTAGTCAAATATATGAAGCATAGTTTTTCCACACATTGAAAAATAGGCTAATTGATTGGCTTTCAGCTGTGGCAACGGAATCACTTTTATCATCCAGGAGCCTAGCTCATGCTTATTAACATCATGACATTAACCTTCATGATGCCATGAAGATGTAATTTCTGCCTTTCCTGAACCAATGTTATTAAGCTCATTAATCCTCATTTATTCTATGGACGAGTATGACTTTTGTGCTTTCCATGAAGTCCAGAGCTTTCAGGTTGCTCCAAGTAGCAGTACCATGATGCCTTTCTCCTAAAACCCTTGATTCCTGACGTATATTTAAGCCTGAATCTGCCTTTCTCAATGTAGCACTCCAGCTAACTGACTGAATTATGTAGAGACTTTCACACTGATTTGATTGCAAGCCCACTCTAACTTTGTAGCAGTTTTAGCCTTAGAAAAATTGAGAAACAGGGGAATTTTATATTTGACCCTTTTCCATACCCTTGTAAGTACCAACATCCTGCATGTTGACAACTAGTTACTCTCTGGATCATTTGTGTCTGCATTCCTGCTTCTACATATTTTTAAATCATTTTCTTAACAACAAAAATAAAATCTACCAGTTCTTAATTTTGAAGAGAGTTGTTTTCAGCTGGCCACCACATAATCAAAAACCTAATTCATGTTCATATCATTTGTCCTGGGGGTTTGTATTCCATTTTAGTAGAAGATAATTACTTAACAAAAATGACGCTGAGATTAGTGAATGTAAGCAGTAGTAACGAGCTGATTAGAGAGCTTCAGGGTGTGGCCTTGAGATGGCAAATGCCTGCCAACCTTGATTCTGCTTAGGGTTAACTCTGGCTGTTGAAAAAGAATAAAACCCAAATACGTGAAGAGGCATTATTCTGTTACCAATAGAATGGAGCAAATAAACTCTGCTTTTATTTAAGTTATCTGTAGAAATTTTTAAAGAAACATATGATTCCTCTTCTGCTATGCATGTCTAATAATCTAAGTGGTTTAAGTAGTAAGGTTCACATTCTGATCATTATATAAGTTATCTCTGGCATGAGAAATATTGTGTAGGTAAACAACTATTTTTCACTTTTGTGAATTGCATCAGGATTCAGCTTATTTGGATATGTAGAAATGGAATCTATTTTATCTCACCACTAGTGAATTAATGAAAATTGGAAATGTGTTTTTTTATGGTATTAATATTGTACAGATAATTTCTTAGTAATAAATATTCTGTACTGCTTTGATTCTTAAAGTTCAGGATATTAGTGCCCAATAAAAATTGACACTTTTATAAAAGTGAAGCTGGTACTTGAGAATACTGAATAGATTCAATTAACATTTTTAATACTTAAAACAGCAAATAAAAAGAGAATATTTATAGTTAATATTTTAGCACAACTTTCCTTATTAGAGAGAACTTGATTACTATTTTTCTTTTTCTGTACATATTCATTTGTAATTAATACAGCTTTTACTTGCTAACAAAATAACTCTAACCTTTGCCTTGAATACCTTTAATACAGAAAAAATATTTTTATGCTTTAAGAAAACAATTGTTGCGATCCCACTACCTCAAGATCACAGAGGATTGCTATGTTTTATGAAAATTCAAATTCAACATTTATTTTAATGTGCACATTTTTATTAGTTTTTAAATATCTCTAAAATATTTAAATAGTATCAGGACTTTCTTCTTCAAAAAAAGAAAAGTAAAAATTCTAAAGCCTTATTAAAATTTGAGGTAGGACCAAAGAAGACAGGTAAAAAGAAAAGAGGAAGTGTAAGAAAAAACAAGATTTTACAGGTGAAATAAGCAATTGTGTGTGTGTGTGTGTATGTGTGTGTGTGTGTGTGACAGAGAGAGAAAAAGGGAGAGAGAGAAAAGAAGAGCAAGTTTTTGTGCACATAACACCTTAGGAATTATTCTATCCCCTTATAGGAAGCAGCATAAAAGAGGTGTAACAGAACTTCTGACTACTGATATAGTATTTTATTCCCAAATTCTCCAAATAAAAAAATAGGCACTGCATTTTATAGATTAAAAAAAGTTATTAATAATGCTGTCTTAGCTATTCTGTGGGATCCTAATGATCATTCTGTACAGCAAGAAGCTAAAGACAAATGGAAACTGCCCAGGTTGCTTCTAACATTTCTTCCCAAGGATATAATATCCCCCTTTTCAAAGACTTTCTTTACCCTACAGCTTTCAGGTAAGAAATGTAAATCTCAGACTTTTTGCCACTGATTATTCCACAAATATAGTTGGGAAAGTTCTGTTTCCCTCCTTGGAAAAGCAGAGCCTTCAATTTTTTTTTATCATGAAGTTAAAATCTTGATACATGTCTATGTTTTTCAACAAAGATTTAAGTCTTAACATTAATAAAGAGATAAAGAAAGTAGTTAAACATCATCAAAATTACTCATTTCTTAACAGAAAATTTTTCCAAAATTTAGATGAATTTGTTCCCCTAAAAAAAGTTTCATTTTTTAAAAAAGATTTGTGAGCATACTACTATACCTAAATTTTAAAGATATTTTGTTTGTCTAGACAGGTAACAGCATTTTTATTTGTCTTTAGATGTTTGTTATTATACTGTTTTTATTTTTGGTAATCACACTATATAGTCAGCAACTTAATTATTTGTCATCTTATTAATAACTTTTATCCTTTTTATATTTGAAAAGGATTATTTTATGACTCAATTGCTATTCTGCACATACTTATTCATTAAATTTATTAAAGAATATTTGATTTTGCCCTTGTATGCTGAGAAACACCTCATAGCAGACTCTTGCTTCAATTGGAAAGGATAGAAGAAAAATGTATGCCTCATAATAATTTGTTTACTGCATACTGAATTTACTTTGATTATCAATCTCAACTGTGGACACCAATTCCTTGACGTATAACAACTTGTCAAAAATATGCTTACAATTCTTCCTGTAGTTTTTGGTAATTATTACTCATTGGCTTAAATAGATCCGAAGAAATATCAGTAATATAACCTAAATAGCCATATCTGCAAATATTTGAGAAATATTCCTTCCTTATTGAATAAATATCTCAATTCTAAACCATTTGAGTCAAAATGAAAAAGATTAGAATTTTACTAAAAAAAACTTTATAAGCACAGCACATGTGAAGGTCATAGTTGGAATATCATTTAAGAGATCATTTTTCAATCTGAAAAATTCTTCTTTAGCCTTTATTTATTTATTTATTCATTTATTTATTTTTAATATTTTGGAAACAAAAAGCATTCTTTTTTTTTATATTTTATTTATTTATTTGAGAGAGAGAGAAAACAAGTCGGGTGGGAGGGGAAGGGGCAGATAGGGAAGGGGAGGGACAGAGGGGAGGGAGAAGAAAACTCCCCACTGAACAGGAAGCCCAAAGCAGGGCTCCATCCCAGGACCCTGAGATCATGACCTGAGCCGAAGGCAGACACTTAACAGACTGAGCCACCCAGGCACCCCTAATTTATATTTAAAAATACATTTAGTTTATTTCATATAAGTTAGTGCAAGTTATTAAAACATTTTATTTTACAGGACTATGGGGACATTTCTCTGTGGGATTTGAGAATGTTTGTCTGGAAATGTAATCATTCCCATGGTGGGGGGATTGCTCTTTTACTATGGTTACTGATGAAACAGTATCTTCCTTATTAAATTTATTTTTTAAGCCATTACAAATAATTTATCATGTTGGTTATCATATCATCAGAACTATGATTCTTTCTTAATTTGTGATAGAAATACTGTACAAAAGGGAAAATATCTACTGTAATGATGCTGTTTGTCATGGTAAAATATGGATCCAAATTCTAAGAAGAAGAAATTATGTTTAATGCATCAAAGAATATTTCAGGCAGGTTATAACATTTTTACTCATTAGATGTTTTGTTGGGATAGAAGTTTTTCAGTTGAAGTGAAACCACTTAAAAGCATAAAGTTGAACTAAAATCAAAATGGCTGCACTAATGCTTCAGTGAAGCTCTATTTTAAAGTAACCTTTTTTCTCTCTTCTGCAAAGCTCCCCTTCTCTCTTCTTAGTCTTTTGTTTCAGGAACCCAGTACCACCTTGAAGACATGATGAACAAGGCTGGCAACCTGTACACAATTCCAGTCAAAACTGGCTAGATCTTGAGCAATGTCCACAAGAGCCAAACTATGGAAACAGCCAAGATGTCCATCGACGGATGGGTAAAGAAGATGTTGTATATATATACAACGGAATATTACTCAGCCATCAGAAAGGATGAATACTTACCATTTACATCGACATGGATGGAACTGGAGGGTATTATGCTGAGTGAAATAAGTCAAGACAATTATCATATGGTTTCACTCATATGTGGAATATAAGAAACAGCACAAAGGATCATAGGGGACGGGAGGAAAAACTGAATGGGAAGTCATCAGAGAGGGAGAAAAACCATGAGAGACTCTTAACTATAGGAAACAAACTGAGGGTTGCTGGAGGGGAGGTGAGTAGGGGGATGGGGTAATTGGGTGATGTGCATTGGGGAGGGCACGTGATGTGATGAGCACTGGGTATTGCATGCAACTGATAAATTATTGAAATTTACATCCAAAATTAATGATGTACTATATGTTGGCTAATTGAATTAAAACAACAACAACAACAACAAAACGGCTAGATCCTGTATTTCCCTATTTCCACACTTTCCCCTGGGTGGGCTTGCAGTTTTGAAGGCCTTAGCCTTCTGCAACCTCCTTTGCCCAGCAAAGCAATAAAGATACTGTTCCTCTATCCTACACTCTGTCTTTGCATTGTATTTTGACTCTAAAGAACAGAGTTTAGTTCTTGACAACAGAAATATGAAAAGAATTAAGCCTACACAACTATGAAGAAAGGAATGCATGGCCATAATAGAAAATGTCTATTCATTTGGTGATAATAAACATACATTAAGACATTTTCAATTTGCTTTTTCAGAAACTCACTAAATTCTGTGTGTGGTCATTGTGAGTAGGGCATAAGGTGTTTGTTTAACTCAACACTTACTTCCATAGGCCTAATATCATTGCCAAAGTTTATTATCTCAGAATGTGTATGGAAGATTGATTTCAACTGAAATACAATTGGAAGATGGTGAACTTTTTTTTTTCTAATGACTCTTGACACTGGTGCTAAATTAAAATAGAAAATGAAATGTAAAGTATGTATTTGTGAAAAGACATTAATATATGTAGTAAGGTTGTGACAGTTTTTAGACCTATTTAATTGATGAAGGGTTTTAATAAATGTTTAGTTTCTTTTGCTATGGAATTATGTTGGGGAAAGTGGGGAGAATAGTAATTTTTTCTAGAAAATTAGATGTTTTCTAAAAAATTCAATAGCCTCTATAGAAATGGACTTCTAATAAATTAAAAGTAGAAAATTAGATCAAATTAACTAAATATGGAAGATACATCAAGATTAATGAAGGAAAAAATCAACCAATCAAACTTACATTAGAAACAGCGTTTGTTTGTCTGGTTGGAATGTGCCAGTTGCCTGTTGGATTAACTTGGCATTTTATTCATGCTCAAATTTTTGCAATATTACAATAAAGAATGAGTTTTCATGCACTATATTTCATTTTGAAAGTCAGGTTTATTAAGGCATAATTTACATGTAGATAAACTCTCCCTTTCTAGGTATATAGTTTGATGAGTTTTTACAAATAAATACAATCCTGTAATCACCTTGTGATAATTGTGATTTATAATAAGAAATATAAATTTGGTCTTCCACCCCATTCGGGGCACAGGGCTCCGAAAACATTTGGTATTTCCTGTGGTGGGAGGAAAGGTTGTTTTGTTATGTTAATGAGGTAATTTATGGGGGCAGTTGCCAGGGGGACCAATCAAGTGATTAAAGGGTTAGAACTTTCAGTACCTCCTCAAACTCCAGAGAGGGGAGAGAAGCTGGAGGTTGAATCAGTCTCCAACAACCAATTATTTAATTAATCATGACCCTGTAATGAAGCCTCCATAAAAACCTAAAAGGACAGGGTTTTAGAGAACAGGTTGGTGAACATATATAGATTTGGGGAGAGTGGCACAGAGGCTCCAAGACCTTTCCTTATACCTTGCCCTATGCATCTTTTCCATCTGGCTGTTAGTGAGTTGTATCCTAGTTAATAACCCAGTAATCTAGTAAGTAGAATGTTTCTCTGAGTTCTGTGAGCTACTCTAGAGCATTATTCAAACCTGAGGAGGCCGTCTTGGGAATCTCTGATTTATAACCAGTTGGTCAGAAGTATAGGTAACAACCTGGACTTGAGACTTGCACCTGAAGTGTATGCACAGGCATTTAGGTGGCAGTCTTGTAGGCCTGAGCCCTTAACCTGTGGAATCCAATGCTATCTCCAAGCAGATAGTATCAGAATTGAGTTGAATTGTAGGGATCCCAGCAGGTGTCCTGAGAATTGCTTGTTGTTATGGGGCACCCCTCACCATATTGGGAATGGTACTAGAACATTTATATCCCATTAAGAAAGAACATTTCTATCACCCTCAAAAGATTCCTTTTGCCCCTTTGTAGATAACCTCTTCCTATCATTCCCAGTCTCTGATCATTCCCAGAAACTTTGATTTCTGTCTTTATAGTTTAATTTTTCCCTGAATATCAATAGATCATACAGTATATAGCCTTCTGTGTCTAGCTTTTGTCCTCTGCATATGCTTTCGAGATTCATCTATACTACTGCATGTATCAAGAGTTTGTTTCCTCTTATTTGTATGGATGTACAACAGTTTACGTATTCACTGGTTTGGGGATATTTGGGTTGTTCCCAATTTTGATCAATTACATATAAAGTAGCTGTAAATATTCATACACAAGTCTAATTTTGGACATGTGCTTTCATTTCTCTTGGGTAACTACGTAGTGAGAATGCTATGTCTAGTGGAAATTGTATGTTTATGAGAAACTGCTAAACTCTTGCAAAGTGACTGTACCACTCTGCTTTCCTACCAGCATATATGGCATTTCCACTTACTCCACATCCTTGTCAACACTTTCTTTGCCACCCCCTTCTTTTTAAAAATTTGAGCCTTTCTCATAGGTATATAGAAATATCTAATTATTGTTTTAATTTACAATTCCTTAATAACTAAAAATATTGAACACATTTTCAGTGCTTATTTGCATTTCAGCTCTCTGGTAAAGTGTCTCTTTAAATATTTATTTTGTCCATTTTTTAAATTATGAGAACTTATTTTTTTTAGAATAGTTTTGGGCTTATAGAAAAACTGAGTAGAAAGTACAGAGAATTACCATATACTCCCTACCCCACACATATACAGCCTCCCCCATTATCAACACCCACACCACAACTGTATGTCTGTGACAAAACATAAACCTACATGACACATCATAATCACCTGAAGTACATAGTTTATGTTAGTGTTCACCCTTATTGTTGTACTTTCTATGGGTTTGACAAATGTATAATGGCATTTATCAGCCATAATAGCATTTTACAGAATAGTTTCAATGCCCTAAAAGTCCTCTGGCCACCCTTATTCACCTGTCCCTCCCATCTAAGCCCTAGCAACTACTGACATTTTGTTGTTTCCATAGTTTCCTCTTTTCTAGACTGTCATATAGTTGGGATCATACAGTATGTAGCTTTCTCAGATTGATTTCTTTCATTAGTAATACACATTTAAGTATCTTTCATGTCTTTTCATGACTAGATAGCTCATTCCTTTTTAGCAATGAACAATATTCCAATGCCTAGATATACCACAGTTTATCAAAATTCAAAATTTGTTTCTTTTAAGGAATTTCTCCATTGCATGTATTTTCAAATTAAATTTATTGACATGAAACTTAAAAAAAACATTCCTTTTATTTTCCTTTAAATGTCTATTGCATCTTTAGTAATTCCCCTCTTAGATTCTGAACATTTGTAATGTGTGCTTTGCTTTTTTTCTTTATCAGCATGGCTAGTTGATTACCAATTTTATTGATTTTTTTTTCAAAGAACAAGCTTTATTTTATTTTTATTTTTTCTTTTTAAATTTCATTGATTTCATCCTTTTTAAAAATTATTCCCTTCCTTCTGCTTGCTATGGTTTTAATCTGCTCTTTTTTTCCCTAGTATCTTGAGATAAAAGATTATTTATTTAATGCCATTCTCACTTTTTTAGTGCTCTAGTTTTCATATAGGCAATGCTTTAACTTTGCCGCACAAATTTTGATATCTTCTATATTCATTTTTATTAAATTAAAATATTTCATAATTTGTTTGTCTTCTTTGATACAGAAGTTGTTCAAAAGTTTTTTAATTTTCTTTTTTCATTTTTTTAGAGACACAGCGAGAGAGGGAACACAAGCAGGGGGAGTGGGAGAGGGAGAAGCAGGCTTCTCACTGAGCAGGGAGCCCGATGCGGGGCTCGATCCCAGGACCCTGGGATCATGACCTGAGCTGAAGGCAGACGCTTAACGACTAAGCCACCCAGGTGCCCCAACTTCAGCTTTCTTTTGATTAATGCTTGTATATCTTTTTCTATCCTTTTCTTTTAATCTATCTATATTGATATATTCAAGTGTATTTCTTACAGATAGCAGCATGTAGTGAAACTTGCTTTCTTATTCAATCTAACAATTTCAACCTTTCATTTAAGCGTTTGTGTTTAATTTAGTCATGTTTCATTAATTTTTATTTTTCTATAATCATTGTGTTTTATGAATTTTGTTTAATATAGTTATTGATGTAGTGGAATTTTAATTTTACTAATTTTTCTCTTTGTCTTTTCAGTTCATTGCTCCTTTTTTCTCCTGCCTTTTGTCAACTTAAATAATTATTTTTTATGATTATGTTTTATCTCCAATTTTGGCTTATTAGTTGCACCTCTTTTAAAACTGCTTTATTGATTGCTTTTTCATTTATAATATTACATTTAACTTATCACAACATACCTTAAAAAATTGTATATTATGCTTTCATTTTCACCCTTCTATCTTTTGTGCTACTTTTGTCATACATTTTACTTCCACATTGGTCATAAATTTTACAGTAACCTGCTATCATTTTTATTTGAAATAGTCAATTGTCTTTAAAGAGATTACAAACAAGAGAAAATATATCATTTATATTTACTTTATTTTACTACTTCTCTTGCTTTTCTTTCTATAATCCAAATTTCTATTTGTATCATACATCTTCATCCTAACGATCTACTTTTAAGATTTCTTATAATGGAGGTCTTTTTTTTTCTATTTTTATAAGAGATTTATTTATTTATTTTAGAGAGAGTGTGCTCATGTGCCCGTGTGGGGAGGGCAGAGGGAGAGAATCTTCAAGCAGACTCCCCACTGAGCATGGAGCCCAATGTGGGGCTTGATCTCACAACCCATGAGATCATGACGTGAGCTAGAACCAAAAGTTGGAGGCTCAACTGATTGAGCCACTCAGGTGCCCCCCCTGTAATGGGGGTCTTATGGAAATACATTCTATTAGCTTTTGTTTGTCTGAAAAATCTATTTCATCTTTATTTTTGAAAGATTTTGCTGGGCTTAATGTTTTAATTGATCAAATTTTTTTTTTAAGTACTTTTCAGATGTTACTCCATTGTCTTCTGGCTTGCATAGTTTTTGATGGGAAGTATGCCTTAATTCTTTATTCCTTTGTATGCAATGTTTCCTTTTTTTCTCGTTGCTTTCAAGATTGGCTCTTTATTTTTGTTTTTCAGGTGTTTAACTATGACATGTTTTTTTAGGTATTTTTTGTGTTTTTAACTTTTTAAATATCCTGCTTGGAATTCTCTGAGATTTTTGATCTTTGGTTTATTGTCTTTCATTATATTGGAAATTTATCCTTATGATCTTTTCTAGTATTACTTCTTCCTCTTTCTCTTTATTTTCCTCTATAAATCAAAGCACACACATGTTAGACCATTTGATATTGTCCCATAGCTTCTAGATACTCTCTCAGGTTTTTTTTTCTCTTTATTCCTTTTTCTCTTTATGTTTCATTTAGAATATTTTATATCAAGTTACTTTTTTTTTTTTTAAAGATTTTATTTATTTATTTGACAGAGAGAGAGCGAGCGAGAGAGGGAACACAAGCAGGGGGAGTGGGAGAGGGAGAAGCAGGCTCTCCGCTGAGCAGGGAGCCCGATGCGGGGCTCGATCCCAGGACCCCGGGACCATGACCTGAGCCGAAGGCAGACACTTAACGACTGAGCCACCCAGGCGCCCCTATATCAAGTTACTTTTAAGTTCAAAAATTTCTTGCTCAGATATGTTAAGACTGTCATAGTAATTCTTCATCTTAGATATCATGGTTTTTTGGGGGGGTAGGGAAGATTTTATTTAGCTCATTTTAATAGTTTCCATCTTTTGTTGAAATTCCTCATGTGCTCCATGTGTGTTCTTCACCTTCACTACTAGATCCTTTAACACATTAAATAGTAGTCATTATAATTATAAAGCCCTTGACTGATAGTTTCAACATTTGTGTAATTGCTCAAACTGCTTTGTTGATTGTTTTATCTCTGGACAATGGCTTTTTCTTTCTTGCTATTTTGTCTTTTTGAATGAATACTGAACACTGTCAATTGAAGAACAGTAGGGAGAGGTGAAGAGTATTGATTGCTAGAAATGAATAGAACTCTTCTGTTACAATAGTAGTGAATAATACAGTTGGGTTTGGGTTTTGTTGTTGATATTATTGTCCTTTGAATTCTTCAGTGGTGGGATGCCTGAACTATATGATTAGGGTGAGCCTTGTGGTGCTAGAAGATTTTCTCAGTTTTTCTGCTTTATTCTCAGTTTTCAGGATCTCTTACACAACTGTCAAATAGAAGGTTTCTCTCCACACTCCTTTTTCTCTAATAGTGGTAGCCTTCTATTGCTTATTACTTAATGCTAGGTTCATGGTGGGGCAGGGAGTGAGTTTTTGCTTCTTCTTGTGTAAGCTTGGTCTTAGATAATACCCGTGTGCCCAAGCATCAGGAAGGGGGCCTTGTTATTATTCTTGACCTTCTCATCCCAATGATAGCCATATTCAGACTTATATCTGGAGGTTCTTAAATAGGGGAGATACTTTTTGCCTCTCCTTATCCCAGCAATAAGATATCTCTGGCACAGGATTGTGACCCATAAAGGTTTTCTTTCATCCCTCCCACAGGGGCAGACAATCTTGATCTATCACTCTACCAGAAGCAGTGATCTTTTCTTGGTTTCTGGTGTCAAGAAGGAAAGTTTACTGGCACTTCCCCAGAAGTTGATTAGTTCTGCTTCTATAGAAGCATTGAATCTTGGCCTGGTCCCTAGTTACAAGACAGTCTGCTATCCTTCCCTCAGCAGCTTAAAGCATATTTTCTTCCTAATGAGAAAGGTCCAGGAGAGTGGGCTACATTTTTTTTTTAAAGATTTTATTTATTTATTTGAGAGAGAGAGAATGAGAGAGAGAGAGAGCACATGAGAGGGGGGAGGGTCAGAGGGAGAAGCAGACTCCCCGCCGAGCAGGGAGCCTGATGGGGGACTCGATCCCGGGACTCCAGGATCATGACCTGAGCAGAAGGCAGTTGCTTAACCAACTGAGCCACCCAGGTGCCTGAGAGTGGGCTACATTTTAAGATTGTTCTATCTCCACCATGCCTGTAGCAGTTACAGGGTATATCTGGTGTCCTGCTCTGCTCTCATTCTTTCCCATGAGCACCTTAAGCAGATTCATAGAAAAGAGCTTGAGTAAGTGCAAATGCTCCTGGTGTCTGCTACTCCGAGTTATTCTAAACTCTTATACTATCCCACATTCAACCTTTAGGAATTTATTAAAATTTTTGCTAATTTCATCTTACTTGCTACTATGGCAGCCAGTTCTTTCTCTGTGCTCTGTGAAAGTGAAGCAGTTTTGTGTCCTGTCTCCTGTTAGAGGTGACTGCCACTCTTTGGAACTTAGTTTACTTTGTTGTCACACCACCTCACCTCTTTGATGGGTCAAGGAGAGTTATATTTTTATAGGTCATACAGTATTTTCTAATTGTCAGGATCAGAGTAATGTTCTCCTTTGGCTTTCTATGTCCTAAGAAGAATTGGAAATCTACAAAGCATTTTTAGTTTTATTTATTTACTTATTTTTTTAAGTAGATACCACACCCAGCATGGAGCCCAATGCAGGGCTTGAACTCATGACCCTGAGACCAAGACCTGAGCTGAGATCAAAAGTTAG
The DNA here is from genome assembly GCF_964656455.1 of Halichoerus grypus. NCBI lineage: Eukaryota > Metazoa > Chordata > Mammalia > Carnivora > Phocidae > Halichoerus > Halichoerus grypus. Next base: position 74,960,706 of record NC_135714.1, read on the forward strand.
ACAAACAACTGAGCCACCCAGGCACCCCCAAAGCATTTTTTATAGATAAGAAAATATATGGGTGATATATTTTCCTTCATCATAGAAGTTCAAAACAGATACAACAGGATCTCTCCCCAGATATGACATTTCAACCTATTGATCTGCAATTTAGCTAATATAAACATCTGCAAATAGAAGAGGAAAAAAAACAATAGATGACAAAAAATTATTTGGAATATAGAAAATGGATTTCAACAATGTAATAAACGTTGCTCTTTCTGTCTATAAAAAGGAAAATTGGTGGTTATATAAATTTGGGATATTTTGGGTTAACACAGATTAATAATTTGTTTCCTAGAGGACTTCTTCATGTTTTCAATGTTAGTGTACACTATGGAGAAGAAAAGTCTTAGAGAAGAAAAGTCTATCTAGCATTTTGCAATCTGATGTGGCCACTAAATCTGCCTTTTTTTTTTTATAGAAGAAAACAAAGTATTCCACAGAGCACAATGTACGAAATGCTGGTTTAGATATTTATAATGGCATAGGAATTTAAAAACTTTTTAGTATCATCTCATTTTTACAACTTTGATGTTGTGTCTAGTATTTTATGGTTCAACTCTATCTTGAAATTTTTTAAATGTGATAAAGCAGCAAAGTGTAAAAAAAGGTAGGAAACAAAGTGCGTACAATATGATTAATTTTGTATTAGCCAACTTTAGATAAATTCTATGAGATCTAGTATAAACCAGTTTTTTTTTCCTCCCTGCATTCTTTTTAGCCATATAAACCATACTGCAAATAAGTCAAGTTAAATTTGGGCAGAGATTCATATTTGGGCTTTTGTTGCTGAGGTAATTTTTATTGTCATCTTCCAAAGAACTCTGTCAAAACATCTTCCATTTTTTCTACATTTGATAAATCTTGTGTTGTAGGTAATAAGACTGATAAATAGGTGAAATAATCTTATGACCAGACCACTTTGACACCTCAGTAATCTATTTATTTTGGAGTGAGTCAAGACATAGTGACTTATACTGCATGAGTAATATTCTACAATATTTATTTTTTTTCATTTTATCCTTTCATTCACTCACTAGTTAATTCATTTATTCATAATTATTTGAACTTAAGTTTACCACCAATTTGCAGGACCAAAGGGGAATAAGGAATTTATTATGTTTGAATCTATACTGATTTTTTACCCTATCCACTAAGAAGTAAACTTAAATGTATATAGAGTTTTATTACTACTTTGAAAACTCTACAGCAAATATGTGTGTATCTATGTGTATATAGATGATTGAATATTAACCAAGCTTTTGTTTTTCCTTTTAACTTTTCCCCATGATATCTACTGCTACAAAAACAATATTTTAAATGAAAATGTATAGTTCATTTTGCAGCATATTGCACACACACACACACACACACACACACTACTTTGTATCTTTTTACTTCTGAGTCTAGTGAAATATGTTTCAAAAGAAACAGTTAATTTCAGAATTAAATGGTTAACCATGGGAAAATAACAAAATCTTATTTTTAAAGGTCAAATGATAACTGATATTCACTGTAGTTTGCATCATGCATTTCTTTGTGCTTTTGACGTATTTGTTAGACATTTGCCTGAACTGATATGCCACACCAGGAGGATCAATTTTAAATTAGTAGACAATTTCTATACTCCATGGCCAAGTGCAATTCCTTAGCTCAAGATATATAAAACATATTTTTTCTTTAAAAAAGAAAATAGTTAAATTAATTTCATTTTTGAACATTTAATATTTAATCCAAAATTTGAGTTACATAATATCACTATGTTCTCAATCACAGGATTGAGTGGCATATTACTAAAGATTGTTCTACTGATATTTAACTGTTAAGTAACTGATGAAATCAGAGAAGATGTGAATAAAGCAGATATTATAAAAACATAATAATAGATATTTATTATTCCTATGTGTAAGTTTAGAAAAAATAAAATTTCAGAAAATCAACTTACCTAAGAAATTACTTAACATATCAAGTTTGCTTAAATATAGTCATTTGACTAACATGGGTTAATAATACTCTGGTAAACTGTTAAGTATTGAGACATTCAAAAAAGTAAGCTGATTAAATCTACATCAAGCATGGCTGCCATCTTGTGGGGACAGGATATAATGTAGTGAGGGCCCAATCTCAAAATAAAGTGCCCCTATTGGGTTATAAGTCATCATTTTACCTCTATCCACCACTTGCTTGGTTTTTATTAATATTCTACTTAAAATTCCACATCAACACCAGACAGAAGAGGTAAGAAATCTAAACTAAAATTGGTGCCCTGATATATATAACAAATTTTTGCTCTTAAAAGTTCAGGATGAAATAGGCGATGGGGATTAAAGAGTACACTTATCATGATGAGCACTGAGAAACGTATAGAACTGTTGTGTCGCTATATTGTATACCTGAGACTAATATAACAATGTATGTTAAGTATACTGGAATTAAAATAAAAAAACAATAAAAATTTTCAATATCATGGCTAATGTATGGATAGTGGAAAAGCTTTGAAATTTAAAGTTTTGACTTGAATTAACTTTAATAATAGGTAAGTTTGATAAAGTTGTAATATTAACCAAAAAAACCTTATCAGCAATCTATTTACAGAATTTGGTTGGAATGTATATCTCACTGAGTAAGAAGAAAACATGACATTGCTCTGACAGGGCAGCCTTTCAGATTTAGGGAAAGTGTTGAAAGGGAGGAAGGGATTAAGAGCTTAACATAGAAGGAAAGAAGGAGGGCGAGAAAACAGGACGGAAGGGAGGGAGGGAGGGACAGAAGGAGGGAAGGAGGGAGGCATGAAGGAAGTATCACCTGTTAATCAAGCATAAGATTTGCACTAGTGTCACAGATAACATAATTTGACAGAGTAGAAAGTGGTGGGCCACTGCAAGGTTGACCCCCCTCCCAAAAAAGAACATGGTATAACCATCGTGAATATGTTACATAGAAATGTGTGATTTAATGATTTTCTTGAAGCATATTTAAAAGTCAAAAAAATGTGTTTTCTCAGTTCGAGTCTTTCATCAAATGTCAGTACAACTTCTGTGACTCAGTTTCTCATTCTCTTCCAGAACACCAAGCACTAAGAGAGGCCCTAAAATCCCATTGAGTTTTGAACTTCTTTGATTTACTAAGTATAAAAGTCACCTTTTCAGCCCCTCAAACAAAAAGAATTTGATTTTTACTTCTGCAAATGAACATCTCAATTATAAATTTACAGCCATAATTTGTTATTGCCTGCCTATGCAGGTAGTCATTGCAAGCTCATAGTTTTCCTTTCATAGTCATATTAATTAAAGTTGCAGTATACTTAGAATCATTTGTGTGGCTAATCATATTTGTAATACTAACGATACAATTATAGCAAATTAGATAAAATGATCAAAATGCATTACATCCTATTTTTTCTCTGATATTCTTTTCAAAGCTGTTTCACCCTAATTTTCAAGTAAGTTTTCCCATAAATTTACAGTGTTTTATATCAAAACAAAATACATCTCTTGAGTCACTGAATATTATTGAAGTTCTTTTTTTTTTTTAAGATTTTATTTACTTATATGACAGAGAGAGACACAGCGAGAGAGGGAACACAAGCAGGGGGAGCAGGAGAGGGAGAAGCAGGCTTCCCGCAGAGCAGGGAGCCCAATGCGAGGCTCGATCCCAGGACCCTGGGATCATGACCTGAGCCGAAGGTAGACGCTTAACGACTGAGCCACCCAGGTGCCCCATTATTGGAGTTCTTTAAAATTGACTAATGTAAGTTGACTGACTACCTTTGTAACATTCAGTGAGCAGCTGATTTTTAAAGTTTAGACATTGGTATTCCTAGTATTTGTTTAGAGTAAAAATGAAAGAATTATATATTCCAGGTATTTCCATTATGTTGCTTTCTTTCCACACAGTACATTGTACATGATTAAAGGAGCCTGCAAATCCCCTCCAAAAACGCAAATTAATAGTTCTCCCAAATTCTGTTCTTCCATAAAAAAATAATCATTATTCTTTACATCTTAAAGCTGCTAGGATTATCTACCACTTCTTGAAATTACAGTAGTCTCCCTTATCCACAGTGGATATGTTTGAAGACCCACAGTGGATGCCTGAAATCACGGCTAGTACTGAAACTTATATATACTAGGATTATTGCTACAGATACATACATACGATAAAGCTTAGATGATAAATCAGGCACAGTAAGAGGTTAACAACAATAACAAAATAGAGCTATTATAACAATATACTGTAATAAAAGGTGTATGAGTGTGGTTCCTCTCACTCTCAAAATACCTTATTGTACTGTACTCACCCTTTTACTAATGATGACATAGCATGATAAAATGCCTATGTGATGAGAAGAGGTGACGTGAACAACAAACATTGTGACAAAGCATTAAGCTGCTGTTGATCTTCTGATGATACAAAAGGATGATCATTGGCTTCCAGGCCATGATTGACTTTGGATAACTGAAACTGTAGAAAGTAAAACTGTGGGTAGGGGGGAGGATTACTCTATTGATGTTCATAACACAACTCATGCCTGAATTGAATTGACAGTCTCCACATAGGAAGAATAAATTCATGACTCATGGTTCCCTTACATTTTTATTCCAAAAATTAATCATTGCTATAAAATTTTCATGAATGGAAGCTGTTTTTTCAACAAAAAAAAATGCTATAATGCCAAAGTTTTGAATTTCAGTACAGCAAGTCAGATGTATCAGCCATTTCTATATGATATTGCTTGAATTAAAGCTAAATAGCCTTAATTAGACTAATATATGGCCTTCATAAAAAGCTGATATGGAAGTACAACCAGTGAATTTCTTATTTCCCCCCCCTGGAATTTAACTTTTACTTAAATATTAAAGAACTTTGCATCCAGCTAACCTAAGTAAACTAATTTTGTATCCATCTAATTATATCACAATATGAAATTTTCTAAAATAGTAGGAAATATGGTTAACACATAATTTAAAAATGTGTTTAAACTCATATTTCATACAAAAACCACTAATTGGGGCTCATTTGGTATAGAAATTATTTCAACAGCTTAAAAGAGTGATTGATATTCTTAAATTTAAAATCAATAAGCCCTGTTATGCTTCAATTCTGCATTAACTTTGTATTACTTTTAGAAAGCTACATCTCATGGTACTATTATTTCTTTTGAATGTCAGGAACGTGCATTTTGATGCCTTTATGGTTTTTGTGATGTGTCATGAAGACTCGTAAATGTCTGAGTATTGTGACAGTAGTTCTGAAGTATGGCTACACATTAGAGTCAGATTCAGAGAGTTTAACACATATTGGTCAGACCTCAAACCCCAGAGATTTTGATTCAATTAGCCTGAAGTGATCTTTTTGAAAAGCTTTCCAGGTTATTCCAAAGTGAAGCTACCTTTGAGAACCAATAAATGGGAGGATTTGGGAATAATGAAAATGTTTTGCTTATAATACTCCAGAACAGATTTCCAAGACAGAAGATGATATGAATTGACTATATTTAGCTATCTCCAGGAATGACATTTATTAAGCCAGGACTGAGCCAGCTAATGTTTTGAAGTTCCTCCTAGTTCTTTGATTCTAACATATTATAGTGTTCTTTCCATGTTAATGGTTATTTCACAATTTTTTTCTTCATAGAGCACATAGTGACTCATCAATTTTTTAAACACCCTTGTGAATAATATAATAGAAGCAAGCTATGGAGCGATACCTCCATTCTTTCAAAAACTTCATTATCTGTAACAACAAAATATGATCCATGAAATCACAACAGAACTCTTTAAAAAGTAAAATGACATCAATAACATTAATACAATCAAATTGAGTACAAGTATACTGATGGGAAAAATAAAGGAATGATCAAAATTGAGACAAATTAATCAGTGATGGCTTCTTGGAAGCACTGATTTATGCCAGATTCAGATGGAAATGATGAAATCCAAGTCGACAAAGGGGCTCTATGTAAAATGCTGCAGTGAATAAAACATGAGTAAGCTATGGTCCTCACTCTCAGGGCATTGATGATCTAATTCAGAAGTAGTCCCATCTAACTCTAATATAAAGGTAGAGTGTGCTATGAGAACACAGAAGAAGGATAGATGTATTCCATATTAAAGGATTGGACATTATATCATGGGCAAAATTGGAATTAAGCTCTGAAGTGGCAGAGTGGTTGGAAGAATGAATAGATACCTTCCAACAGAATTATTGACCTAAGTAACAATATGGTAGCACATTTTCTGGAATGTTCAGGGAAAAACTACACAAGATGAATGAAAGAAGGCATTTCACAGAGGTGAGAACATACATCTGTGTTTGGAGAAATACTAGCCCAATTCACCAGGCTAGAAAATCTCAAGAAGAAAAGAGGTTTGCCAAATATGAAAGTAAGGGAGGGCCCTGAAAGGTTGTTTAAGGAGTTTGACATCCACAAATCCCAAATAGCAACATTTCCAAAGGATTCCAATTATAATTGAAATAATATCAGGCCTATTAATATCTGGTCTCAACTAGTTATTTGGTTGTGTTAACAAACCTCCAGTCTGAAGTGGGATCAGACTGAATATAAGATAATCATAACAAGAAAGGAAGTCACAATTGTCAGGATTATATTTCAAGGAATAAGCGTGCCAAAATTCCTTTCATTCTGGGACTGGGAGGCTGTCATTCAGTACTTTTTCAGCTCTTTTCATGGAGAAGCTACCAACTTCCTCATTCTGAATTTATATACATAGGTCCATTGTCAGAACTACTCAATGTAATATTTGGATCAAATGTCTCACTAAAGCATGTATTTTACTATTTATTACATTTTTTTTTTCACGTTCTTCTTCATCCTTTATCCTGATTGCCTAAAAATACTCTGGAGAGAGAAAGAGAAGGAAAAAAAAAAATCACTGTATAAAAAATAATTAGCATGTCCTCTCCTTTTTATAACTTTATAATTGAAATCTCATTAAGCGCTTTCTAGGTCTCTTTTCCCTTAGTGACCAGGTGTCCCTAATTTGTTTTTATCCAATGTGACTAATTCCAGGCAAAGACTAGAAAAAGTCTGATACCTGTTGGAGAATAGCAATAGCAAGGTTAAATAAGTGGGGTGGCTTTTTCAGGTTGCCTTTAACCTCCTAAAAACAAAACAAAACAAAACACAACCAAAAAGCTTCAACGTTCTTTTTTTTTTTTTTTTTTTTCTTGGAGTCCTGCCTTTTTCTCAGTCCCAGTTGAAGATTCCAAGGGAAATGAGAGCACTATTTTGTTTCTCCCTTGTATTGCAGATAGGGGGAGGAGGTGGTTATTAGAGAGAAGCTCTTCCTCTCTCGGTTCCCCCTCTCTCCGCTTGACAGCACCGCTCTCTCGCGGGCTCGCTCGTTCTCCTAGGTGATCCATTTCTAGGCAACGTGGGGCTAGTGCTGAAGCTGCCAGGCTCTCTTTGCTCGCTTCCTGCATCCCGCCAGGCGAACCGCTCCAAAAGCATCCTGCAGCCCGCAGGCTTCCCTCCGCCGGCCCGGCCCCGCTGCTCGCGCCCGGCGCAACTCCCCCGCCACCGCGCCCGAGCGAACCGGCTCCCCGGGCCCGCCTCGCCGAGCTCCGCTCCCTGCCTCGCGCAGAAAAGGAATTTTCTCTGCATTACTATCTGCATTACCTTGAAGTTCACTTTTACTACCCCTCTTGGAGAGGGCTTTTTTCCCTTCCCTGTTGGAATCTGGCTGCTCCGCTTGGAATCTCCTAATCTTTCCTTTCCACTTACATTTTATTTTGGCAGCGAAACAAGTGATTCTCTGCGGGCCGTTGGGGCGGGGGCGGGGGGCGCTTTTTTTTTTTTTTTTGGTTGGGGGAGGGGGAGGGGAACATCCGGCGTAGAGTGTAGGGGGGTGGTCTGGTTGGAAGTTGCGGCGGAGCTGGGACTGGAGACCCGCGGCCCCGGCTCAGCGATGGGGATGGTCTGAGCTCCAGCCTCTCCCCCTGCCCGAGAGCAGCCGAGGCTGGATACATTTTTTTAAAAGCCAAACTGCAAACAACTCTGGCGACGCCAAAATTCCCCTCCAAGTGACACGGCTTTGCGAAGGAGGTTTCCTCAGGCTGGGCTCTCTTAATTCGCTCTGCCTTCATCAGCGACGATTAAAGGCTTTGCTCTGGCAGTTGGAATTTAGAAAAAAGGAAAAAGCTGCGTTAAACTCTATCGTGACCTCGAACTCTTCGGACTGGTTTAAAAAAATATATTGAAAGAGAAACCATCCTAAAAGAGATTCAGCATAGGAGGAGATGGAAGTTTTCCCCTTGCTCTTGGTTTTGTCCGTGTGGTGGTCTCGAACCTGGGACTTGGCGAATGCGGATTCAATCATTCACATCGGTAAGAAAGGGCAGGTGTTGCCTGTGGGTACTTTTAACGTTTGGGTTAGCAAATGTTTCCCTTTGCTTCCCCCTCTCCGCCCTCTGTGTGGCTTATTGGCGCTGGCTTCGGTTTATTGCCCCTTCCCGCTACCCTTCCCTCACACTTGTTCAGTTTTCTGGCAGGATGTGGATTCTCGAACCTTGACTTGGGCCGTTGTTTCGCGGTGAATCGTGGAGTGTGTGATGGATGCGTGGGGGTCTCGAGTTTACCTCAGTTGTGCGTGTGTGCCGGGAAGTGCGGGGGGTGGGTTCTGAGTGTGTCGGGAAAGGAAGTTTAATCGACTCTATCTTCCATATTCTCTCCCGGATGTACATTTGCTCCATTAAAAAAAAATATCTTTAGGGGAAAGAAGAGGTGTGTGTCACCTGTGAGGCCAAAACTGGGGTGAGAGGTCGGGGGGAGCTCCCTTCGGATCGAACAGGTGGTTTTGCAACGTGAGCGGGCTGCGTTAGCCGCAGCGTTGTGCGATGGTGACGGGGTGCTGGCTGCGCCCCCAGCCTCCTTTTCCTCTTCCCGTCCTCTTGGCTTTGCGGTACTCGCGCAGAGTCGCCGCGACGGTGGCGGGAGGGGCTGGCGGCGGTGTAGCCGAGGACGGGGAGCCGCGCGCCTCGCTGCTTCGCACACTCCCCCGGCCTGGCGCGGCGGCGAGACTGGCCCCCGGGCGCACGAGAAGCGCTGGGCGCGCGGGCCGCTCTCGTGGGCTGCCTTGCAGACACCTGCCTCGCCTTGTCTCGCGGTCAACTCTGAGTTGCCGCGTAAGGCCGAGAGCAAAGGCGTTTGGGCTACGGCCGGGCGGCCTGACTCCAAGAAGGACGCCGACCCGGCTCGGAGATGCTCGTGGCCCCACCTATTGGCAACCAGACGGGCCGGGACTGGCCGCGGCTGGCGCGGGCGGGGGCGGGGGCGGGGGCGGGTGGGGGCCGCGCGTCATTATCATGCACAGCGCTCGCAGCTTCGGGCTCCAACTCTTCTCACTTGCTAATCCGTAAGAGCTGAGTGGAGACGGGCTCCTGCAGCCTTTTCTGCGTTAATGCGACGATTTCCTTTTCGGAAATTCGTGTCCGCGGGCCAGCAAGGTTTATTTACTGGGATGAAGAGAGACCCCTCTTGGGGAATTTTTCTGGGCACAGGACTTTTATCTGTCCACACGGCTTGATGTTCTTCAAATTGAAGCGACAGATGGGTCGCAGCATCTCCTCCTTTAGTCCCCCTGCCCCTCCCCTGCGCTCTCTCTCTCTCTCTTACACACACCCACCCACCCCCCCACCCCTCCCCACACACACCACAGAGTCCTGGAAGGGAACCTGCTTCAGGTGGCTCTTGTGCCTGCCCAAGCGAGGGGCTTCTGTCTGGTGTGTGCCTCCACAGCGGCCAGCCCCTCAGCTCCAGGGGACTCCTTCTCGGTCTCAGAGGCTGTCTTTGTAAACATGTCTGCCATTCTCTGTCATTTAGATCAGTAGAACCATACATGTTTGTGTATAAGGGGTAATGAGGTCAAGATTCGAAAAACCTTGCACTTATGCATTAAGTAAATTAAGCACTAGATAGCTTGACTGCTAGATCACGTTTTGCCTGGGGGCTAACAGGGCCTGTGGGTTCAGAACTTTTCAGGGAGAAATCATGGCCTCGTTGAGGGGTTCAGTAATGTTCTGATAGAATTCAGAAACGAACTGTTCTCCTCTTAAAGAAATGACATACATTTATATCCAGTTGTAAATGACTGGAACAGGATGCAGATATATATATTACTATGGTACCTTTACGTTCATTTTATGATTAGGGGTTTCTGCCTTACGTTTTTCATCGCTCAGGAGAAAAGGCTTGTGGATAAATGCTTATTTTATTGCTTATTCTGTGGTCTACAGGATAAATATATTATTTGCAAACACCTACAGCGCTTGCTGTCCTTTATCAGCTGAACACTGTTTTGCAATGCAGTCTGATCATTTGTTTCTAAATAGAACACAACTGTTGTATTTTTCCCTTTGCATTCTGTTGTCTGTCAGTGTGACATGGCTTATTTATAACCAGACCAAAAAAAAAAAAGGTAACTGTACAAATTACAGATTTCTTCAGAAAGCGGGTTGTATGCATGAACTGTGTATATCCTATTAAAAGGAATACTTATCAGACAATTTGACTTGAATGCAATTAGTACATTAGGCAAGAGGATTAGCTTCTTTTATAGGCTACCCAATATTGCCATGAAGCTAGCAAATTGATAATTGCTTCAAATGCTTCATATCTTTTATAATATATTGATAAATATTACTTCCCAAATTAAAGAAGATGACCAAGACTAATTTGAGTGCATGTCAGAGGTTAAAAGCCCCTCCTGCTTCCACCTCCCATCCCAAAGTATAATAAATTCAAAACTAAATGCCCATATTAAAGTTTTAAACCATCAGTTAATATTCATTGGATCAGTTTACCTTGATGACTAGCAAAAGAGAATTAATTATCTTTAGGAGGTGATTGCTTTCATTTAAATATTTAATGGGAGAAATATGCTTATGGCAAATGTATTATTTCAGGATTGAAGGGATGAAAGTGATGGAACTGAAGGAAAAGTGAATATTTCAACTCTAGAGTTATAAGGAGATATGCAGAAATGAAAGATTTTTCTAGCCTCATGTGGTGTGTTCATGTAGAAAGTAGCTGCAATATGTAGTTCAGGCAAGCTGGAAAGATAAAAAAGACACTGCTCTAATAGGTTCTTTAAATATTGAATCCTCTTAGAGTTGAACAGAATTATATATATGAAAACTCTCTCCATTCTTTCTTTCTCTTTGTTTTTATTTCATGCAGGTAGTTTTTAAAAGTCAATTACATATTTTAAACTCTAATGTATTTTATTAAACACATGAATTCACTACAATGATGAAATACATCATAATAGTTAAACTCCAGTGATTGGAGTGGCAGTGTATTTATTTCAGTAAAAAATGCACTAATATCATACATAATTACTTTTTCTGTTAAATCACATTTTAAAGATATTTGATAATTACATACATTTGTTTAAAGCACGTTCATACACGTAGTATTTAGAAATGAATCATCTCGATTGTGATATTCTTTGCCCCCCAAAAGAAAGGTCTTTTGACATATAAAAACTGCAATTTTGAATTATGCTTTTACTTTGAGCCTGTGCATTGATTGAGTAATTTCATCAGACCCACATTACTTGATTGCTTAGAAGTTTCCTAATGATCTGCATGCTGTAGGAAGAACCAAAAAATCGTGAGTGGAATGGCAATGATACTGTGTTTTATGAGGCTATTCAAAAGTCGCTCTGATTTATGTAGCTAGAAAGCTCGAAAGTCTTTGAGATTAGACACGCTGACTGCTATTTTCTTCATACATCAGTCGTTCCACTCTCTTTACTCCCTAAACACAACAGGAGTGTAGAGCACTGCTTTAATTAAGCAGGGATTAGGTGGCATTTCCAGTCAACTGAACAGTTTGTGTTTTGCTTCAAATCTAATATGGAGGATCTCATGTTTTAACAGTTTAATGTATGCTCATTTCTTTATCTGGTTCCTGTGCTCACAGAACTGATTGAAATGAGCTGTCCTCAGTTATATATCTCTATAAGGGTATGTTCAAACAGTGTAGTCACATATTACGAAAATCACTTGCAGGTTTTTCTTGTTATCAGTCATAGTAAAATACCTTATGCCAACAGGGAATAGAAACAAACCATTTATTTATGTTTTTCTCATAAGCACGAGATACTTTATCCTCTGAGATAATAATCATTCACTATGATTTGTTTGAGAAGCCTAAAACAATGCACAGAATATTTTCATCACAAAAAAGTTCAAATTAAAGTACAGAACTGGTGGGTGAATAAAATGTCCACATTAAAAACAGTAATAGATGGCAGATTTAAAGCAACAGTTTTCATGATTTCTGCACTGAGGACAGTTTTATCAAATATAGAATGTAAAAGTATTTCCAGAAAATGTACTGTGTCTTACACCAAAATATTTCTTTTCCACCTCTTTACATAATATGCATTGGGTATGATAGCCCCCAGGAGTCATTAAGGACTCCTTGCACTGTATAAGATATCTCAATGATTTAAATTATCCCTTTATTATTTACAGTGGTTGTTTGCTCTCTAAGTTATGGATAGCATATAGTATAAACTTCTGGAATGTATGAACAAGTAGTTTCTGAATTTAAAATAAGGGTGTTGGGGCGCCTGGGTGGCTCAGTCATTAAGTGTCTGCCTTTGGCTCAGGTCATGATCCCAGGGTGCTGGGATCGAGCCCCACATTGGGCTCTCTGCTCTGTGGGAAGCTTGCTTCTCCCTCTGCCACTCCCCCTGCTTGTATTCCCTCTCTCACTGTGTCTCTCTCTTCAAATAAATAAATAAAATCTTTAAAAAAAATAATAAAATAAGGGTATACTTTACTATTATTCTTTTCTGTATCATTAATACAGTTATTTGAAGCATAATTCAGATGTGCATTAAGTTAGACAGTATTATTAATCAACAATATCAACTATGACATGACTAATAAGCCATTACACCAAGGACCTTTGCTTTCTACTCCGAGTGAAGCATACACCCAATAAATATCTCCTCTAAATTTTAATTCAAATATGAATAAAAATCAAGGTGATTAACTTTCAACTTTTTAAACAGTAGAAACCAGTTGAAATTATTAGGAGTAATGGAAGATGCATTATATTTAATTCAGTTCCTAAGGCTAAGTTTATAATATTGTAATTTTATTTCAAAGGGTATTGTAATTTTAAAACCACACTTTCTAATCTGGAAGTTTTTTTTTTTTCCCTTCATTTGCATATGTTATTTTACTATTAAAAAGTAAAATATTTGGTATTGCTTTTAGATTTTCATGATATTTCGAATTATAGACAGCATATCGGTGAATAGCAATACTTACACAGTTTTACTCTAAATATAATGTTTATTAGAAAATACATTTATGGCTTATAAAGATAGCTTTGCCATTAGGTGTCACTGCATTCTGAGCTGTTCCTTTGTAGTCCTATTTGAAAACCACATGAGATTTTTTTTTAATTCTCTGAAAAAAATGCCATCCAATGAGGTCTATGATGCTATAAGATACAGGTGGTTTTTATTTTCAAACCAGAATAGGAAATATTATCCCTGTCTCTTATTCTTATAAAAATGTGGTTCTAGGACATGTCAACACCCTCTATTCTCCAGGTAGATTAGATTGCTAGACCTAATGATGTAAATTTTTCACAAATTTAAAATACAGCAGAAATATATTCTTTAATACTTTGCGCAAAAATCTAAGACACCAAAAATGATACAAATATGCTTATTACTGTTGGTGTAAGCAAATTAGTGGATGGAGTTTGTTAAGCAATTTCTTAACTGTGGTAGTTCTGCTTACTCATGGAACTTTTGAGGTACCAAACTAAATGATGTTTGTAACGTGAAACACACGTACACAGAGCTATGAAAAAAACATGTGGGCAAAAATACAGATATCTTTTAAAACAATGTCATCCATTGAGTTTTGTGCATGGATCATATATGTTTTCATAATTTTGGCCTGGTAAATATTAAGTTTTATGTAGTGTAACAGTTTCTTCCAAACACATACAACTACCACCACCACTACCAGTCCCGTTGGGTTTTTGTGGTAATTTATCTTTTTATAACCAGTGTCTGTGATCACTTAGTAATTTTTCTGTTTATTTGATCTTTTTAAAGAAGCAAAATCTTCCCTCTAGCAAATCCCATTTGAAGACTAATGGAGATGAAACTTAGGTCAACTTTAATCTGATAAATTCATTTTAATATAAGCAAAACCACATAGTTAGAGAATGCAGTATTAGGTTAAATGAACACTTTGTCTTTTTAGACCTTATCTTGCACCAATATTAATTATAATAAATTAGTTGGAATAATGTGTTAAGAACTTAGGGTAAAATTAAGTGATCAGATGGATATCTAAAAGATAAGGAAAAATACTAAAGTAATTCTGGGATTGATTATGTGGATATTTGTGGATTCAAGTCATTTACATTGGTGAATTTTAGCATTTGGGTGTGGACACAAATTTCAGAATGTGAATTACATGGGGAGGGATGTTAAGACATAGTGGAAATGTTCTAGATTAGAATTTAAGGGTTTGGGGCTAAGTACCAATTTTATCAATGGCTAACTGAGCAAAATTGGAAATTTATTCTTGTTTTTTTAATAAGATTTATTTATTTTAGAGAGAGAGAGAGAGAGCAACTGGGAGGAGGGGGAGAGGGAGAGGGAGAGAAATCCACAAGTAGACTCCCCACTGAGTGGGGAGCCCCATGTGGGGCTCAGTCCTGGGACCCTGAGATCATGACCTGAGCCGAAATCAAGACTTACTTGCTTAACTGACTGAACCCAGGCATCCTGGAAAGTTACTTTCTTTAGTCTTCATTTATTATCAATGCTAAAACAAGATTTAGACTAATTTTCACTTAAGCTCTAAAATTATGTGAACTAAAATGAAAACAGATCCCTATATTTGAGGAATCGGGAGAAGGTATACAGTACAGTCAAGTCTGGTTCATATAGCTATACTTAATAGCTAGGTTCAGAGTGATTTTAAAAGAAGAAAATGGGGTGCCTGGGTGGCTTAGTCGGTTAAGCATCTGCCTTGGGCTCAGGTCATGATCCTGGAGTCCTGGGATCGAGTCGTCCCACATTGGGCTCCCTGCTCAGTGGGGAGTCTGCTTCTCCCTCTGCCCCTCACTCTGCTCTTGTGCTCTCTCTCACTCTCTCTCTCTCTCAAATAAATAAAAAAATCTTAAAAAAAATAAAAGAAGAAAATACCAGGGGAAATAAATGGAGCATAAAATCTTAATCACTAAAATTAAAATGAAATTTTTTTCAGTATGAACAGGAATTATACATAATATATTTGTTTATCAGATATTCTAGATAACTCCAATATCAGATTGAGAGAACTGGATTTGTTAGTTTTTTGTTTTAGATTCTGTTTTTGTTTTGTCTAGTGTCGATGCTAAGGTGTTCCATTCAGTGCTACTCTTACAGTATACCACAATGTTAGTGCTTATTAAGGCTGACTGGACGAAGGAGTAGTCTTCTGTCCTAACCAGCATAGATGACAATAGCCTTTAGAATTTACAAACTCAAGGCACACCAGGAATATTAGCATAAGTTTGGTATCACTCAAAGATATAGAGTATAAAGGAAATATCTAGTGTTTCTTCAGTATTCTTCATCATTTTCCATTCCTGCTCCAGGTGTTCTGGCTTTAACCCTATTGCCCACCAAGTGGTTACCAGTGTGAAGCTGAGGCTGAAAGCATCCTTGAGTGAATAGAGGGAAACCTAGAGGCAAGCACAAGAAGTTTAGTATCAAAAGGCCTGCCTGTGTGTGTTTAAAAATTTTAGATCACTCTGTAGTCAATTTCTTATTAACAGATATTTTCACTCATAAAAAAGATTGAGTAATTAATTATATTAAAAGAGCAATTCTTACACTTTTTTCTTTATCCCCAAATAATTCAAAGTACTATTGTAAAAATAAATTATTTTATTGGCCTAAGTACCTGATTTTTCTGAAGTAAACTTAAATAAGGCATTTGTTTCATTGTCAAAATCATTATAACTCTAGAAGTTAATATTCCTGAAACTACATGATAAGGTAGGCCTTACTGTACAACATGTACGTGTGCTAATTGGGAGAATGTTCTTTCATTCCGCAAACATTTATTCTGAACCTACTCTCTATGGAATACTGTTTTTAGGTTCTGGAATTAAAATACTGAACAAGTAAGCTATGTCTCTGTATTTAAGGAACTTACATTGTCATGGGGGAGGCAAAAACCAAATAATGTCAAGTAGTGGTAAATTGTGTGAACAAAAATGAAAGAATGGCAGTTGAACAAAGTATGCTATTTTGAATACTGTGCTTTGGTAAGTCCTGTCTGAGGAGGTGATCACTGGAGCAGAGACGTGACTCAAAGAAAGAAAGTAAACTAGGTGGATATCTGATATCAGAGGGCACAGCAAAGGTAAAGGCCAGAAAGCAAGACAGTAAGGAATCATTTGTTTAAGGAACATCTTGAAAATCAATGTGGAACATATATGGAGTTTATTACTGAGCAAAGCAGTAAGTGGAAGGAAATAGTGAGAGGCAACTATGGAGGATCCTGTAGGGACTTTATAGGTCGTGGTAAGGTATTTAGATCTTCCAGGTATATGGGGAGTCTACCGGAAGATTGAGATAAAACATGTGATATGAAATGATTTATATTTTAGTAAGAGAATCTTCTCTGGGTGGACTGGTTGGAGTACAGATATGAAAATTAGTTTGAGGATAGTGAATTGGACTGGTAGCTGAAGTAGATGAGTGGTTGTCAGATTGTGGATATATATTGAAAATAGAAATAGGATTTTCTGATGGACAGCTTGGCTAGAAGAAATCCAGAGGGAGTGAAGAGGCTTCCAAGATATTTTATTTGAAAAAGTGGGTGAAATATGTTACTATTAACTGAAATTGGGAACATGGGACAATGAGTAAGTTTTAGATAAAAATCAAAATTTGCATTTATTAAATTTGATATTCCTATTAAACATCAAATTTCAGAATTTAATTAGGTTGGCAGTTGTTTATATGAGTTTGAAATTTCGGGTGGATTTAGGGATTTGAGCTGCACATTTGGAATCAATATTTTAGATATGGTCTTGAAAGCTGTGAGGGGTAGCTCATTTAGGGAATAATCGTGTAGCGAGAACTCCAAGACTGCCATGGGACATTCTAAAATGTTGAGGTCAGAAGACTAAGAGGATCCAGGAAAAGAGAAAGATGAGTGGCCTGTAAGTTAGAAAGAAAACATAGTACTGTGTGGTGTTTTGGAAGCTAAGTGAGGAAAGTATTTCAAGGAAGAAATGAAAAACCCTGTCAATTTCTGTGGATGAAAATTGTTGATAAACATGACTTTGACAAAAGTGCTTTCAGTGGACTGGAAGTGACAGAATACTGATTGGGGAGGATTTAAAGATTTAATGGGACTTGAGGAACTCTCAGTTTTTCTCTAAGGGAGAACAAGGGAGTGGTGGGGGTGGGAATATGAGGTAAAAGGTGAGTTTTTTTTTTTTTTTTTTAAAGGTGGGAGTTAGGATATATAGGGTAATTTTTTAAGTTTCAAGTATAAGAACATTTTCAGTTAGAGGATTTAAAATAAATTTTCTCTTTTTATTCAAACCTTTTGGATTCCTGAGTTTGGATAGTGTTTGAATAGCACTGTTTTATTTATGTTTGTTTGTTTGCTTGTCCTTGTTGCTTTTTGTTTTGTTTTGTAATCTGGGACCAAGTGAAACTGGGCCCGTGCCAGTGGATGAGAGAAGTTTAGATGTCCTCCCTGAAATAGACTCTATTAGTTGTTCTGCATTTGTGCTTCACTTAATTTCCCAGATTAGCACTAAAATTTAGGTAAAAATTTTTTACCTGAAATTATGAGTGGATTATACCTTGAGGAGTATTGGTATACCATTATAAATAGAATCAACATTTAGTTTTTTAGTAATATATTAATTTTAAGAACACATAATATTCCTATATGATAAATGGTATCAAAATAGTATGAAATCCTCTTGTTAAAGTAGATATGTTTGAATTGATTATGGGTTTCCTCTAAGTAAATTCTACTATATATTTGATATACTTAAAAAAATCATTTGGGACAATTTTTAAAAAATACAGTTATTTCATGAGGCAGTGCATATCATTGCCACATAGAAATTAAATGATGAAAGAGATTCACCTGATTTTAATTTTCAGTGACACCTTTAAATATTTCCTTTTATAGAACTTTCACTTCTATTTGTGCTATACTATAGCTGACAGATCTTTAGTCATAGGTGAAAATAAGGAAAGGAAATGTTCTAAATTTTCTAACCTCAGAATTTAGCCTTCTGAAAATGACCCTTAGTTCTCTCATTGGTCTCTTATTAATACATAAGTTATGTATATTTCATTGGTCTGCAGCTAAAATAAGAATATGTGTATTAAAATAAGAATGCCAATAGCAGGTGAATTATATTTGTCTTGTGTTCTTTGTCCTATCCAGTGCTATCTGCTCTATAAAAATATGTTGTCTTACGAGACAATGTAATATGAATGTCACATGTTGTTTCTGCTTGGTTACATCTATTAATTAATGTATAAACATGGAATATATGAACAGTGAGGAGATAGCTGTCCTGTGGTTTGGGCACAGCAATGACTGATTAAAAAAAGCAAGCTGTGTATGGCTGGAGCCAAGGAACATAATTAATGAAATATATAATACCAAAAGTTATTTTAAACTTGCTAGTTCATAACTTCCTGGGGTGGTGAAATATAATCATTTGAAGGAAGTGTTTAGCAGATTTAAATATAAATTTAAGTTTAATAGCCACCTAAAATTTGTGGAGGTGCTTAGTGTACTTAACCTTGATATCATTAAAATGGCATGCCCCACAAGCAGCACCTTTTAGATTGGCTTATTATCTTAAAAACCAAAGGCCAGGTAATATCTTAGGAGTTAAAGTGGGACAAGAGAGTCTGTCCTATTTTTCTGTTGTGTGTAGCTTAAATTGAATTAAAATCTAGAAGACTGATTCTTTCTTCTGATAACCTCTACAATCTGACAACAGAGAAAATTGTTGGGAGTATAGTGGCAATTATGATCTTGCTCTTCAGTGTCCAATTTCTTCTTTGTGACTTCTATAAACGGCAGTAACAGAAAACTAGTGAATTTTTTTTTAGAAATGCCAGAAATTCTTACATAGCCCAAAGGACACATGGTTTTTTATGAAAACCATTATAAATTTCTTATTAACAAAATTATTGAAAAAAATTTAACACATCATTAGTGTGGTGGTGAGTCAAACACAGACTTGAGAAGGGATTACTCTTCTGTTTCCTGGTGGTGTAGTCATGGTGAGTTTTGGATATTTTTTATAATTCATAATTTTCAAGCTGAGAGATCATGATCTATATCATTATCTTCCATTTGCAGAAAATATACTTTTAGGGTTACATGAAAACCATAAACGTGCCCCTTTTTTTTTGAACAAATGCTTATTGAGCACCTGTTACGTACTCAATTGATTACAAAGCTATTCACATAAGACATGTTTACCATCCTTTAAAAACTTTTACGTATATCTGCCTTCTGAGATCATATTATAATATTAGGAAGCTGAAGTAGAGCAATTTAGGACTCGCAGTTGGATGACTATGTTCTACTAGGTCATGGGAGATTGGGATAATTCAACAAATGCCATCTTTATGGTGCCCTTAAAGTGCCGTAAAACAAACATATATTTCAGGTAAAAATATCAGTGGGATAGGGAGATTACCAGGTAAAGAAGGTCTTAATTTATAATAGAACTTTCTTTGAGTCTGATGTTTGCTCCTTTACCATGTTATACCTATAGACTAGAAAGACAGTGCAGTCATGTGCTAGCAAGTGCTAAGGGAAAGTCTCTGCCATGTTCCGTTTTTTCTCTTATTCTTTTCATTTTGTTTTCTATAGACCCTAGTAGTTGTGCTCTAAGGTCAAGCAAAGGAGTAAGTAGCTTTAAGATCCAGTTATTCTGTAATTAATAGAAATAACGAGTTCCTTTTAAATTTAATGGGACATATCAGATCATTCCACTAAGCATGGTTTCTTGGGTATGGAGAAATTAAATTACATTTTCTTTTTTTTCTTTACTTTTGAACCTACTGGTGTTACTGTTTCATGTTACTAATCTGTACTTTGTTCCGGATGTATAAAACATCAATGAAAATGACAGTTTTATACCCTAGCAAACAAAAGGGAAAAATTACCTCACTGAAAAAGTAAAATTAGTTACTTTTACAAATAGAATAAGGACTGTTGGGAAAACATTTTTATACCAACTTTTAATTATGTAAGTGTAATTGAGACTAGGACAAACAACAAAAATTGAAAATAAGGGATAGTTCAAAAGCTAACTGACCATTACTTGTATCTTTCTCCACAAGAGTCCTTGTTGTGGTTGATAAATGGTTAATAAATAGCAAAACTGCCTGCTCTCATTTTTTCTGTTTTATTTTTCCTGTCTACCCTTCAGTGGCAATGCTAATGAGCAGGAAATGGCCAAAAGCAAGGAAGAAGGAGCAAAGCAAAGGGTTTTAGATAATCTGTAAACCGGAAAATCAGCCCCTGAATGCTCATATGCACAGGCTTGCTGAGAAGAAATAGTTTATTTTCTGAAAATATTGCCCAGATACTGAAGATAGAACTTGCTTTTGGCTGCTGGTTTTGTAAGAGAAGTGATGGTTCCAGGCCACCAAAGAGGAATACTCTGAATAATACAGGCTAGGGGCAGAACGAAGAATATTTTTGAGGAAAAGAGTGTCCTTCAGGGGAGATGCTGCTGACAGCCAGGACCTCTGTGATTAGCTCAGTTCCATGTGTCATGTCTGTGGTGATTTTTTTTAAAGGAAATATGTGGAATTCAGCTATACCTCTTAAACACTTTAGGTAAATATGTAAAAATGTGTTGGATTGACATTCCTATCAATATGTGTTGTGTACTGAGCATCTACATTGTATATTCCCAGTTGGCTTCTAGCTGTTGCTATATTATATACAATGAGGAAAAATTTGAATGGTGCACTTTAAAAAAGAAACTGTGAAGCATGTTGCAATGGTAAATACAAAAGTCTGGTTAGTGGTTAATTGAGGTGAAAAGTGGGAAGGAGGGAAGGTGATGTGATCAAGGAGAGGTGCGTGGTTTCAGCACTATTGATCATGTCTTATTAAGCTGAGTGGTTGTTACACAAATGTTGATTTCATATATATTTATATATTCATATGTTTATATAAGTAATATATACTCTATATATTCATATATATATATTTGTAAGTACTAATATATTTGCTGTTGTGTCTGCTCACTGAGAAATCTACTGGTTCAGTTCAGTTCTACCATGGTTAGGGAATGAAATTTGTCTTTGAGACCCCATTCACCATAGAATGTGGCTCAGTCTCTAACACTGTTTGGAGACGATGAGAATACAATATGCCAGGGTCATTAAATGGCAAATCAGAGAATAATTCAGAAGTTTGTGTTCAAGCATGGCACTCTCTGTGATGGATTCAACAAGCAAGTCACTTTCTCTACTACTGAGGACGTTTTCTTTGAGTCTTTGTTATCCTTTCAGTTTGGGTAGGGAGTATCCTGAACTGTTTAAATGAGAGAGAAGAGGGGAAGGGATGTACAGAGAGAACAACTAGGTTAACGCTATGAAACATAGCTTGTAATATTCCATGCTTTTAATATTTTATAATACATATTTAAAAAGCTAATGTATAATAATTTTGTAATAGTACACTGGCATTAGCATCTTCTCTCTCACCTTGGGTAAGAAAGTATGAACAATTCTTTAGTATCTTAGAAATACTACTAAGAAGAGAATTTTTTTTTCTTGATCTTATTTAGATGTTATTCTCTGCTTATGGAAACTGATAATGAAGCTAATTAATATTTTAATATTAACTGTCCTTAACTCCAAATACAAACTAAGATAATATACACTACTGATAAGTAGAAAAGAGCTTTTTGTAGCCAGGTGAGCTTATGATGTGGCCCTTGACTGAATTTCCAATAAAATAGTTTATTTTAATCCATATAAAGCAGAAGGAATGAAGACAACCTTTCCACAAAACAAACTTGAAGGCAGAGAAGGGGTAATTTTTTTCCAGCTTTATTGAGATATAACATGTATCTTTATTGAGATAATTGGCATTTAACATTGTATAAGTTTAAGGTATGATCTGATACATTTATGTTTTGCAAAATGATGAACATTAAGTAGTATTTGCTAAAACCTCCATGGCATCACATAATTACAATTTCTTTTTGTGGTAAGAACATGTAATAGCTACTTTCTTACCAACTTTCAAGTATATAATACTGTATTATTAGCTACAGTGACCAGGCTGTACTTTAGATCTCTAGAACTTGATCTTCTTATAACTGGAAGTTTGTACCCTTTGACAAATATCTCCCCATTTCTTACACCCTCTACCCCTGGTAATCACCACTCTACTCTGTTCTCTGAGTTAAGCTTTTTTTTTTTTTTTTAAGATTTTATTTATTTATTTGAAAGAGAGAGAGAGACAGAACGAACAAGAAGGGGGAGTGGCAGGCAGAGGGAGAGGGAGAAGCAGGCCCCCCGTGGAGCAGGGAGCCTGATGCGGGGCTCATCCCAGGACCCCAGGATTATGACCTCAGCTGACGGTAGACTCTTAACCGACTGAGCCATTCAGGTGCCCCTCTCTGAGTTCAGCTTTTAAGATTACACATATAAGTGGTATCCTGCAATATTTGTCTTTTTCTGTCTGACTTATTTCATTTAACATACTGCTTTCAAGGTTATTCAAGTTGTCACAAATGGCAGGATTTCCTTTTTTTCTAAATATTCCATATATATATACACACACAAAATTGATATACATAGTATATCAATTATTTAGATGTTAGTATAGTATAGTACCCTCTAGCTCCATCCACATCTTTGCAATTATCAAGATTTCATTCATCAGCTTTCTATTGTTCAGTAAAGTATATTAAATTATAATTACCTTCTTCCTTCCCCCAAAACTCATGCAACTCAATTATTTTCATTTTGAATGAAAAAAACATGTGGCCAGTATAAGTTGTCCTATTTTATAAATTGACTCTCATGGAAAAAAGAAGTTTGTTCACCACTGTCATGGGAAAACAATATCTGCCAGGGGTACGTTTTGGCCAAAGCCAGAGTTATGAAATAATGTGGCAAAAGAGAGAAATAGCACATAATTTAGAAGAAACATAAATTGCAGTGGAGGTTATAGCAAGACAGGAGACCAGAAGTTAGGAAGATCCCTGTGAGATCTATGGGAATTCTTTAAATAATTTAGCCTAAGAAATGCCCAGCTTTGTGTTATAAGATCTATAGTGGCAAAAAAAAGAAAGGACAAGAAAAAGATCTGTAGTGGCAATGTATAGATGGTAACCAGTTAGAAGACCTTGGCAGTATTCTAGGTGAAGGGGGGTGCCAAACAGTGGCAAGTGGGGATGGAGAGGAGAATTTGCGTAGGAGAGATGCTAAGGAGCTTGCATCCATCAGTGTGGTCATTCTTTAGAAGTGGGAGTAAAAGAAAGTCTAACATCATTCCTGAGTACTATCTTGAGTGAGCAGATGCAGATGCTATTCACCAACATGGGAAACAGAACAGAGAAACCAAGTTTGGTTTGAACTTAGTATTATTTTAGCATGACTGTAAAGTGTCATATCCCAGATAGCAGCTTTCCAATAATCCGTCTTCCTGACTCAGATGGAGAAAAGAAAGGTCATTCTTCATAGAAATCAATCCTATTTTGATCTAAAAAAGGAAACTGTTTTTCTGGTCATTCTTTCCTAACTTTTCTTTCAGATCCACTGCTTAATAATGTAGTTTCCTATTTAAAATGTGATCCATTTAAAATATTGTTGAGCTACTTATATTCTGAAAATAGTAATTTTACAATGCTAAGAGCCTTACGATTTTTAATTACTGTGTGTGCTTATTTATAATTTCAGAATTATTTATTCTAAATATTACTGACCTTTTAAAGTATATATCTTCATTCTCATTTCTTAATATGAGTATAATTTTTTTAGATTTATTTATTTTAGTGAGAGAGAGAGAGAGGGAGGAAGAGTATGGAGGGAGGGGCTAAAGGAGAGGAAGAGAGAATCTCAAGCAGGCTCCCTGCTGAGCAGGGAGCCCAGTGCAAGGTTTGATCCTAGGACCCCAAGATCATGACCTGAGCCAAAATCAAGAGTCAGACGCTTAACTGACTCAGCCACCCAGGTGCCCCTTAATATGAGTATACTTTATAAAAATCAAAGTCTGGAATTAATATGAGACTTGTGCTGTTAATTTATATGATATTATGATAATTATTTCCAATCAAAATGATTTAATGTATTTTAATTTATTTTATTTTTTATGTGTAGAATTTAGTGATTTATCACATACAATAGCTGGTGCTCCTCACAATAAGTGTCCTCCTTAATACCCATCACTGTTTAACATCCGCCCACACACACCTCCCCTCCAGTAACCGTTTGTTCTCTATAGTTAAGAGTCTGTTTTTTGGTGTGCCTCTCTTTCTTCTGCCTATGTTCATTTGCTTTGTTTCTTAAATTCCACATATGAGTGAAATCATATGGTATTTGTTTTTCTCTAACTTATTTCGATTAGCATAGTACCCTCTAGCTCCATCCACATCTTTGCAATTATCAAGATTTCATTCTTTTTTATGCCTGTGTAATATTCCATTGGATATATATGTGTGTGTGTGTGTGCGCGTATACACTACATCTTTATTCATTCATCAGTCGATGGACATTTGGGCTCTTTCCATAATTTGGCTATTGTTGATAATGCTGCTATAAACATTGGGGTCCATGTATCCCTTTGAATCAGTATTTCTGTATTCTTTGGGTAAATACCTAGTAGTAAAATTACTGGGTTGTAGGGTAGTTCTACTTTTAACTTTTTGAGGAAACTCCATACTGTTTTCCAGAGTGGCTGTACCAGTTTGCATTCCCACCAACAGTGTAAAGGGTTCCCCTTTCTTCACATCTGCCAACACCTGTTGTTCCCTGTGTTGTTAATTTTAGGCATTCTGACTGTGTGCAAAATAATTTTAAAATTAAATGATCTTTGACCGTATATTAGGTTATCAGAGGTAAAATTTTAATTTCTTGTACATGATTGCTATGCTAGTTTCATATTACAAGTAGAATCCCCTTATGTAAATAAATAGAAAGGTAACATGGAAGGGTAAAAGTATTGCCATAGAATTTTGTATTCTATAATTACGTGTAATCTGCAACATAATTAGCTGAAGGAAAGGAACACTGTGCTTCTAGGATGGCAGAAGCAAAGCCTGAAATGGGACACAGGTCCCATTTAGAACATACTAAAGGAATCTTTTGGGGACTTCAAGCCTCATTTTTTAGTGTTTCAGAAAACTCTGCTTCATAGTTAAGGATTTGTCTTCTCAGATAAGAAATGTTTGCAAACACTGATCTGGAGTCAGAATATGAAAGCAGAGCCAGTGTGTTTGCATGTGCGTGAAAACACTGGTTGAACTGAGAAGTGGAAAGGAGTAGATCCAAATAAGCTAGTGTTCTTTCTGCCTCTGTGTGTCTTTGTTCAGATTTCAGCCTGTTTTTATAATACATAGTGTCAGTGCTTAATCCAGTAAAAACAATTTAGGTATGAAATTATTAGAATTTAACTTTGCTATCTCACTATTTTTTATTCTTACTAAATTGATCACTTGTAAGAGAGCCAAAATGGAAAATTGAGCGCTCAGTTGGGGAGGAGGGTTTCTAGCATCTGTCAATCTTGCTCTCAGGCTCTCTAATTGGTTTTAGAGTAGATTAAGGGATTAGACATTTAGAGTCAGTGAGGGATAACCTGAGTGACTTGAGTCAGTCACAACCTGTGATGATTGATAATTTTTGCATCTTAAGTGATCAGAGAAGCATATACTACCCTAAGCAGAAGCACTGGATTTGATGTCCCAGTTCTATATTCAAATCTTGCCTTGGTCACTTTGCTGCTTCGTAGCTGTGAAGTCTGGATAAGTAATGAAACTTTGAAAATCCCAAGTTTACCTGCTCTTGCTTCCTCTCCACCTCATTTGTTGTAAGGACAAACTGTAATAAAATTTGAAATATAGACTTGAAGATTCCACAAATTGTCAGTATTCATACTTCAGGAGATTGAACTTGCAATTTAAAAATACTGCCCATCATGGCCCTTGGTCTGGGTTGTGCATTAGAAAGTGGTTGCCACACCTGAGATCAGATAGGATTCCCTGTTTATTCTCTGTTCTTGAAACATTAATTCAGATTTACAACTATGGCTTTTTTTTTATAGCATATAAATCAAAGTTGAAGGTCATTATTAAAGTAACTGAATTTAAGGTTAACTATTCTTTCAGAGGTACTATTTCATTCTAAATTTATGTGAAATAGATGGCTAATTTTTTTTTTTCCCATTGATACTGATATTTACCCATGCCTTTGTGGCCATACCCTTTAATTTGAAATAGGGTGATCTTTATTATCCAGACCAGGACTCTTTTGAGAGTAGAAATGGCAGTATTAAGATTTCTGTTGGGGCAAAAGGGACAAACTAGGGCTGACTGGAGGCAAACAGGGACAAGGCAGCAGTCTTCTTTCAAATTCCTGCCTGGAGGCATGTAATTAGTTTGTACTTTGGCCCAGCCTCAAAGCACCCCTAGGCATATCTCTTTCAATAGGCAATAATTCTGTTTTAGCAACAGGTCTAACCTTCCCCTTTTCCAGGTCTTTTAAGCTGATTAAAGAAATAGACTTAGGTTTTGTTTTGTTTTATTTATTATTTTTTTTTTTTAAAGATTTTTTTTATTTATTTATTTGACAGAGAGAGAATGAGAGAGAAAGCACATGAGAGGGGGGAGGGTCAGAGGGAGAAGCAGACTCCCCGCCGAGCAGGGAGCCCGATGCGGGACTCGATCCAGGGACTCCAGGATCATGACCTGAGCTGAAGGCAGTTGCTTAACCAACTGAGCCACCCAGGCGCCCATGTTTTGTTTTATTTTTAATTACTTAGAGCATTTTTCTTTACAGGCAGGAGAGGAAAATAGCTAAATATAGGTTGTCTTTGTTCTGACAAACATATTTAACTGATTTTTTAAAAAATAGGAATTAGTATCTGCAAATGTTCCCTTTATTGTTTACATCCATTCTCCCTATCTATTTGACTACTGCTCCTAGCAGAACTCATTGGATATTAGCAGTTACATCAACTTGCACTTAACCTCAGATGCTGTATGTTTGGGAGTAAATAAAGAACATGTATTCTTACATGGAGTGGATTGTTCTAAGAAATATAAAAGCAGTTTACAACAAAGTTTAAATTTGCTTCAGTTTTCCGTCCTAAAGAAATTATCAACAAAATGTTTTTAATTTTAATTTTTTATAGAAATATATTACAAACTAGCAAATACTCTAAAGAGGAGGATAGACTTAGTTTCAAAGGTGTATATTTAAAAACAACTTAATTTTTCTTATAGGGGACAAACAAAATTTATTTTGTGATTTTGAATTAATTATACTACAGCTACGCTGCTATCTAATTGAGTCAGCCTCTATACATTTTTCTCTCAGATGTATGCCCTTCTTCACTTTGGTTTGAAAGTAATTAAATTGTCTTAACCTTCCTTTCCTTTCTGTTCCAAAGTCTGGTTTTATCTCAAGAAATGATCAGGTGATGCCCTCACACTCTTGCTTTTCTCCTGAAATCCTAGTTCATATAAACCTTATTTTCTTTTCTTCACTTTTGGCAACCCAGTTATGACTTTCTATGTTTTCCAAATGTGAAACTGAGTTTGAGAACATCCTTCTACACTGTGCTCTAGAGAAGATTGCAGTTTCCTCCTTTCTTCATCTGTGGTGATTTTTAGACTTGGGTAGACCCTGCTCCTTAGGTCATCTTCCCTGTAGAAATCATAGTCTTACAGTTGGAAGGAATATTAGAGATTGTCTGTAGTCTAGAGTCCTACTGTTGCTGATGAGCAGATTGAGAGGTTAAGTGATTTGAATGCTGCATAGATAGGAATTTTTGAATAGTCTATTAAGCATAATTTTTACTGAAAAAAGTAATTATATTCACATCACCAAAGAGGTATTAATGGGCTATTGGCCAGGAGATAGAAATAGCCCAATTATGTAGAATTGGATAATTGTTTTCATTAACATAGGGTCCATTTTACCTATGCTCCATTATATTGCTGTAGAGTACTGTAATTAATTCCTTTGAAGCCTGCTAATACAATGTTAGAGGTAGTTAACCCAATTGTTGGAGAACTATTCCCACAAGCTGCTAGGGGCAGTGAGTATATATATCATCTTTTAGAATTTCTCCCAGAATTTAAGCATAGTGGAGTCTAGCCAGATCCAAATGCTCTTCCTCAGACTACATACTCTACCCCTCCTTCCTCACTGTTTCTCATTGCTAATCCCCTCCTTCTCCCCACAAATCCAGGTTGGGGTTCTTATATTTACTGTAGTTCATTCTGTCTCCATCAAAACATGTTACTATGCATTTATTTTAATTGCTTGAAAATATGCTATTTCCCCTTGGTTCTTAGCATTCTTGGGGACAATTTATTTCAACATTCTCAACCTTAGTGTTTTCATATGTAAAATGTAGATATAACCACTTATTTTGAAGGGACAAATGAAAGTAAATTAAATAAATTAGAAAAATTAGAAAAAAATCAGTGACTGAACAAAATGAGCTTTCAATATATATCAGTTTGCTTTCCTCTTTCTTCACTGTCCTCCATCAAAACTTCATAAATATAATATTTTATTTAAATAATTGTCCATTTTATTTCTATTTTGTGTATATTTGCCAAATACCTTAAAGCTAGAATTAATTAATTTTTGTAATTATGTCAAGTGAAGAGGAAAATGGTCTATGAAAATATGGGCTATTTATATTCTCATTTTCTAACTCAAACAAAGAGATGTGCTATTTGTTTAACATGACAGAAAACACCTCAAACAATTTTATGGATTTTTTTTCATCCTTTTTCTTTTTTGCTTGTGAACTTTCATAAAATAGATGATTTTCTAGTTACAAAGAAGCTGATCTTTTTGCTAACTGGATTCGTTTTGAAATATAACTCTTCTTTAAGTCTTCTTTCAAATCCATTTAACTGTACTTTCTATATCTTTAAAGTCACAATCTCTTCAACTTGTATTATTTTCTGACTTTTAATGTGCATACTACACTAACAAATTAATTACCTTCTAATTTTATTTTAAAATTATTCATTTTTTCTAAACCTCCTAATGTTTACTCTACTGAAATGTTTCTTTCTTGTGTCCCATGTTTATATTAAAAAAAAAAACTGTGGGGAAAAATTGTGTTTGATGAGAAAATAAAGGGAGAAGTCACAGGAATTTGGTAAGCATTTAATTCTCTTGGCAATTTTACATATCAGTACTCATTTATTAATTGTTCTTTTTTTTTCCAGTTAAATTAGACTTCTCTTCCAGAATTGAGCTATTAATGTGATTTTAACCATTAGAGCTACCTCCACAGGTTTATAACTGATTAAAAGTCACTAAATTATTTGGGCAGTTGAAGATAAATCACTACAATTTGTGAAGAACCCTGAATGTAAAATCCACAATTTGATTTTAATTTAAAGATAGTTTAATGAAAGAAGACTTTGTGTGGTACATTTAGAATTACCATCATTCAAAATAATGCCTCTGTAGTGCCTTTAGAGTATATAAGGGTGTGTTGAACTAGTATGTCCACTTCGGGTGCCACTATTATGAATGTAACAAATAGATATAGTACCCTTAGTTCTGCTTTCTCTCTCTGTGAAAATACCTAGAGGATACTATAGAAGAGAACAAAAGAGTATAGTGAAAATGACTAAACCCATTCTCTGTAATGAGAATAACATATCAGTTGTTATTCATAATTATATATAAGAACCAATAATTAAAGTGACTTTCAGCCGTCACAATATGTCAATCATTGTTGGAAAACCTTTGTAGATATTATCTCATTAAATTGTTAATATAACCCTCATAATGCTGTCATCATTCCTCTTTTGCAAATGAGGTTAAGGGAAGTTTAGCAGTGCTATATAATTTACCCAACTTCATTCAACCACAGAACATAAAAAATAGGGTCTGACATCTGTTCTCCTTTCTTCCCTTCTTATGTATAGAGAATAGTTTTCTTTTTTTAAAAAAGATTTTATTTATTTATTTGACAGAGTGATAGAGGACAAGTAGGCAGAGAGGCAGAAGGAAAAGCAGGCTCCCCACTGAGCGGAGAGCTGGATGTGGAGCTCGATCCCAGCACCCTGGGCTCAATCCCAGGACCCTGGGATCATGATCTGAGCCGAAGGCAGACGCTTAACCTACTGAGCCACCCACGCAACCCTAGAGAATAGTTTTCATTGGGTTTTTATCTATTCCATGCATCTCATGCTTTTTTTTTTTTTTCCTTTGGTAATCACTGTGCCAGTAAGAAACCAGATTCTCTTTTAAGAGCCTTCTCTGATTTTCTAATTGGTGTGGTGCAGGGTACTCCATGCATTTCTCATCACATCCTAATATTATTTGTATCCTTGCAGTTGATTTTCCATCAACTTGAAAGAAAAAAAAAAAGAACAAAATATCTATTCTAGTGAGTTGTCATTAAAAAAAAAAATTAACCCTAGTTTTGTTGGTGCTTTATGAATGGTATTATTTTATTGTGGTTTTCCCTGAGTCATAAAATATCAGTGATTAATTAAAACATCATTAATAGGCTCTGTGTCTATATCTTTTTTTAAAAAGTATTTATTTTAGAGAGAGAGCGCACACATGAGTGGGGAGGGACAGAGGGGGAGGGAAAGGGAGAGAGAATCTCAAGCACTGAGCTCAATGCAGGGCTTGATCTCACAACCTTGAGATCATGACCTGAGGGGAAATGAAGAGTCTGACAACCAGCTGAGCCACCCAGGTGCCCCTGTGTCTATATCTTTAAGTGTCTGTTCACTGGTTTCCAGTTGGTTATCAGTGGATTATACAAGTACTTGAAGCTAGCTTAAGTCTTCATTCCCATTAGTCCTAGAAAATTAAAGATCTGTGCTTATCTATGTTCCTGGCTGTAATTCTAAATAAAGTTCTTTGTGCCTTTTTAATCTCTGGTCCTCACTGGGAAAACCTCAATCAGATCCTCATTTTAGAGTAGATCTTGTGCCAGGGAGTAAGCAGACATGTCTCACCTATGTTCTATTTTACCTTCTTTCCCACTAAGAGATGGGTGTGGTTAGTTACCATGATTCCTTGGCTAGATCTTTAGGGTAAGCTAGTCAGGCCCTACATAAAATACTTGCCAACAGTCTTCCCTTATGAGAACCAAATTGATTTAATTTATTTCACAGAAATGACATACTTGTTTTAGTTTCACATCTTTAAAAAACAAAATTCCTAAAAAAATAAAAAATGAAATTTTTAGATTGTATGTTTTAATGTGTTCTTAACTGAAATTTTGTTTTCCTCTAATCCATCAGACATACCAAACTTTCTGAACATATATTCTTTGTTGCCCCTCTCATGTGTGGAATAGAAAGGAAATAAAAGAAAATTATAATGATTAATGTACAACATGGGACATAGTGCATTATTTACAACAAACTATTTTTATATTTGGTGGGATGATACGTTGTCTTAGGTAAGGGCCACCAGGAAAGAAAATAAGGACAAAGAATAGGTTACTTTTACCAATATATTTCAAATAAGCTTCTTATGTATGTTAATATATAAGGTGATAATGCTCATCCACTTGAAGCTGTACAAAGATAGAGACAGAAATGGCAAATGTCTAATAAGAGCAAAACAAATAATACAAAAATTCAGGAGGAAAAATGACCTTTATAGAGTGCCTAATAGCTGCATGTGGTTGAGGTCTCTGCTGGAACAGGACAAGGGCTGCATCCTGTGCCTTGTTAAATGTTCTTCTCTGCAGGAACACTGATGCAGCGAGAGAGAGGGTGCAAGAGAGTGACAGATAGGTCACTTCAGTTAATGTCAGCCAGATAAGTGACTGCCACTCAGTAGGCCAGAGATTTGCTGAGGGGAACTTTGTGAAGTTCAGTCAGGATAGTTGAAAGTAAAGATTCAGACGAAGTAACAGAGTAATTCACCTGTGTTCATTAGGAAAATGATGATAATTTGTTTCTATGATACGCAGTTATACTCCTGCTATATTTGTATTAACCTCTGTTAGTTTCTCAAGTAATCATGCAAAAGATACTGGTATCTCTTTTCCTAGAAAGGACAGATGTAATACTAAATTTGCTATAGCATGAACCTTGTATCTTTCCTTTGTTTCATCTTGAATTGTCTTGTTTTGAAATAGTGTTTTATGCTAATTGTCACAAAGAACATAATAAAATGTAACTTGAGAAAAATCTTTGTTATAGGTAACTAAAAACAACATTTTTTTTTTCCTGGGTATTCAGAATAAAATTTAAGAAGCAGAAGTACATATAAAAGATGGATCTTTTAGGAATGTGCTTTCCTAACTCCTATACCCAAATGTTAGTTAATACCTACTGGAAAGTGTTCTTCTCTCAATATTAATTTGTGGATTTCATGTTTCACTTTTATGTACTTGCTAACTATGCTTTAATCGTATATTTGAAGCAGAGAAAAGATTAGACTTGGACTTGAAGCTCTGGAGTAAGTCATTATATCACTTTTTTCTTAAAGAATTAGCACTTTAGAGCCTTCTCATCCTGGGTAGAGGTTTATATATATGTGGTTCCTTGATAGTAGTCATCTTTCCCATGTTTAGATTTTATCATCCAAGACTGTTAACCCTAAATGATTACTTTTCCGAGAATAACAATTCTAAATGGTTAAGTGTCATAAGTGGATTAGAGCCTAAAGTCCCAAATGCTTTTTCTGTAGGCTGTGACTATCCACGAAGCTGATAGTACAGAGTTGTGCCTTCGGGCTCCTTTCTAAGCCCACTCCATATAAACTTTGGCATTTATTAGAGAAGCGAAGAAAAAAAAGATGACATCTACACACTAATTTCAGTGTTTGTGGGTTTCCCACAATCATGCTAAATTGTGTAAATACCATCCAACCATACTCATATTTCTCCCAACCTGCTTACTCTATTTTATGTATATTTATTGATTTAGTGTCCTCTTGGTTATCTAAAATATAATATTGGTGGATAAAGTTATTATCTTATGTATTTTTTTCATTAAAATAATTGTCATGCTATCTACTCAATAGGGTTGTTTGGAGGCTCAAATAAAAAATTGCAAAGCACAATAATATATATTTATTTTTTAAACATTCATTATACTGTTGTGGAATATCTAAATGTATGAGGTATTCTTTTATACCCTGGGTGTACAGTGATAAATAAAACAGGGAAAACAATCAAAAGCCTTGTCTTCTTGAAGCTTAATTCTAAAGTGGGAGACTGTCAGTAAAGAAATAATGAAAGTATAGAGGGGTATGAAGAATAAAACAGCAGGGTGAGGGGCTAAAGAGTGATGGGAGTATATGAATTTAGACTGGCAGGTCAGTGACATAATCTCTGAGGAGATAACATAGAGCAGAGACTAAAATGAAGTGATTACCTAGTGATAGATTACTCTAGAAGGGGGAAGAAAAAAGGGGAGGAGAAGAGCTGTGAGGAGAGAGAGAAACATGCTTGGCACGTCCAGGGACCTGCAGAGATGGTTGTGGTGTAGCTGTGCTGCGGCAAACAAGGGTGAGTATGTGAGAAGAACAGTTCAAAGAGGCGGACAAAAGATTATTATTTAACTCATTGGGAATCACATATTCCACTGTGATGATGGTATCATAGAATCTCACTTTCAGTTAATATGTTTATTTTTTTTAATGGGAAGATGCGCTCCAAGCTCCATTTTGCCATCAGAAACCTTTCCGTGAGCACCCTGGGAACATGGGAGTGGATCCCCTATCTGAGGGCAGCACTTGATGCTGGTAGATCTTCCCCATCAGGCTCTTTATACCAATTTGCACCAGGGTTCTTGTAATTTTAGGACTTTTTGGGTCAAAGGAAACCAGATTTTGTAGGGAAGAATTTTGCAAGTGATCCAGAACAACCCTGGGGTGTGTGTGTGTGTGTGTATGTGTATGTGGGGGGGGGCTGGGTTGATCAGGGACCCTGGAGCCTGGGATTGAGGGAATTAGGCACATACCCTCCCTCAGAGGTGTTTTCCCCATTTGGAGGGCTTCCTCAGCAGCAGTAACCAGAGAACCTGCTGTGGTTTGGGTGGCTGGTTTCAGTAGTAGTGACCTCTTTACAAGTGTGTATCACCTTATATTGAGCATTCACAAGGCACAGATTATATACTACCTTTATTTATTAGTAGTTATACTTTACCAATTGTGACAACATTCATAAGTAGAGTTGATAAGATTTCAAGAATTCTCCCTCCACCACCCCACCTCTGCCCAAGAAAGAACTTCTAGACACATTTTTATGTATAGAGACAGTATTTAGAAATGCCTTATTCATTATTTTTTATGATTGAACCGAAGAGGATTCTTCTTGTAGAGCCCATAAATAGAGTAACTCTCCACATATTATGTACTTAATTATTTTTCAAAAGAGAAAATATGAACTAAGTTTAAACTGAAATCTAGGTATTCAGAAGGGAGACTTGCTAATAACTAGGCTTTACAGAATAGAAGGTAGTAGGATATACAAAGAGCTGCTGAATATTGAAATGAGTGTGAGTAAAGAGTGGGGCAGAAATGCTACAAAGATGCATGTATTTCAATGCGGATGTTTGTTGTTAGAGCTTAAAAGTATAGGCTGCTGACAAACTGCTTTGAAACCATCAGAAATACTACCTTTAGCCTGTGAATTATTCTTGAAGTCAAAAGTCTTACAAAAAAATTCTAGCTACTAACTAGAGAGAAATGGCATTGCAAGGAAATTCTGATTTTTTCCAAGCTTATCTCAAATATATATAAAAATTATCCCAATCAGAATATTGATGTTTCTAGGAAAATGAAGTGTACTTTAACAAGTATGCCTAGGAACTCCTTTTGCTCATCAAGATTCTTTTTCACAAATCTTTATTGAGGAATTACTACTCTATTCAAGGCCTTGTCTTATTCACTGTGGAGGTGCTTCACAAAATTGAATTGTAGGGTTTGTCCTCACAGCACAGGGGATTTGAGACATGCATAGGGAATCATTGGAAGACACAGTCCATGTAGTTTCAATCATTACTCCCAAATGATGTGTCAGACTGCCCTGTTATTTTTATGAAGAAATTAAAAAAAAATGTTTAAAATGTATTGAATTTCTAACACAAACCATTTACTGTTTTTTAAAATACAAAGACAAGAGAAGACTTGTGTCAACCATTCTAAGTGCGAGTTGAATAAGCAGTCTGAAAATTAGATATTGGAGGTAAAATTCAAGTTAGAACACTTAGCTCAACCTGTCCTGCTTTGTAGTTACCTGAGCATCTCTTTCTCTGCTAGTATTTGAGTAGCACCAGACACATGAAAATATGTCTTATGTGTCTTGTTCCCAAGATGACTACCACTGATTGGCTCAACAGCTGACATTATTTCTATATAAAATAGTCAAATTGCTAGTGTGAGAAAAGCAGAAGCTATTGAGCCAGACTGAATTAAACATTCTGGTTTATGTAACAATATAATGTTCTGTATTTCAGTTTATGTAATGGAGTTAATAATTTGTATTTTGTTGGAGTATTAGGCTTAATTTAAATAAGATGATACACATGCAAATCTGTTACACAATATGAAGCAGGAACATTTATTGCATGATTTCCCAGTGTCTGTTTTCCCCTAACCCTTCCCAGTAGCTTCAGGTTTCATTGTGGATACCTGTGGAGATCTACGGATACTGTAGCACTAGGAGTAAAACATGTGATCCTGCCTGAGCCAATCAGCACATTCAGTCCTCTTGTGCATGGTAATTGGTGAGGGGTAGACATACGACCTACACTGGCCTAATAAGAAACTTGAACAAAGGTTTTGCCATTTTCTGTAATGGTACTGTATGTGGATGAGAAACCTAGACTTGTTATAGCTATCTTGGCTCTCAGCCTGGAGATAAAGCCCGCAAATAGAGCAGAGAGGAGCCAAGAGAATCACAGAGAAATAGAGCCAAGCCTTGATGGTATTGTAAACCTTTGGATCGCATTGTGCCTGGAGCCTGCCCCCTGTCTTTCGACTTTTCATTATGTGAGCCAACAATTTCCTGTTTAAGGTTGATTTAGGTTTTCTTATTTATTTTATGTTAAACATTCTAACTGATACAGTAAATAATAAATCTTAGCTTCATGACCTCTTGAGTAGTTGATTACTGCACATTCCTTGTGGCTTTTTATCTTCTCTTTTGAAGGAACTATAGTTGAGGAAAAATAATGTCTCAAATTTCAGTTCCAAAATTAACACCAAACCACACCCTTTATGGAATGAGAGTAGTATATTACGGAGTATAGCATGAAGCCTCTCACCCTGACTGAATTGGAATCCCAGCCTCATCACCTACTCCATATGTGACCTACAGAAATTTACTTACCTGTCAGAGAATAAGTATACTTACTATAGACTTATTGCTAAAGAAGATAACCTATCCAGAGGCTTTGCCTATCACATAATAAACACTCACTAATCATTATTTTTATTGTTACTTACCCTGCTTTTATTCTGACTTGGGGCAGGGTCTTTTAGGGAGTAATTTAATCTCAATTATGACTTTTAGGATTAAAACAAAGGAATCATAAATGTTATGAGTAAGTCAATACATTTCTGAGTTGATTTGAATCACTTTTTCTTATACAATTAAAAGAAGACTAAAGTGTACAATTTTTTTTATATTTTAGAAGGTATACAGTTATTTATTTATAATTATTTATGAGGAATATTTCCTGCAAAATAAGAAAGATGAGCTACACAGAGGGATGGTTGAATATCTAAACTTGAATGGTCATAAAAGCCAAATGCCAGAATTTATACATGTGTATGGAAATTATTTTAAAGATGTACTCTGAGTGACTGTTCCAAGAATTGGTTTCTTTAATGCATGTAGAAGGCTATAATTGAGTAGTCTTTAAAGAGCTGTGGTAGTTCATGGGAGAGAGGTTAGACTTACTTCTTTTATGAGGACAAAATTTATGTGTGCACACTGAAAAATGAGAAGTACAAAAACGCCCAAGATAAAATTAAGTTGTTTCATAATCCTCTTATTCAGGGACAAGCATTGTTAATATTGTGATGTATGTCCTTTATTTTCATTATTACACGCACACACACACATTATATTTTTGATAATGTCTACATTGTGCAAATGTACATATTAATGAGTAATTTTGGGTTTTGGATTCATGTATACTTAATAATTCTTCTTAGATGTTGCAAAGCCACCCTAACCTTAATATCTTTAGAATTGAAATTCATTCCTAACCCCATCTCTGCCTACTGTTTCATCATGATGTCTGTTACAGTGGGAAGCACTACCATCTGGCAGTTGGGAAAACCAGAACCCCTGGAGTATTGCTTGATGTCTCTCATCTCCTTCCCCATAACTAGTAAAGACAAGTCCCACTGTTTCTGCATCCTCGATATCTCAAATCTATCTATTTCTATCCATCTCTATACTACTTCCTAGGTTCAAGTGCCCATCTCTTATTGTGAGTATTGCAGTAACTTCAGAATTTGAATACCTGTGTCTTCTATCCTCACTAATAGGGTCTACTCAGAGTAATTTGAGTAATTTTTTAAACATAAACATGGTATCATGTTCCTACTGTGTTTAAAATCTCTTATGTTCCTGTATGACTTTCTTTTTTTTTTTTTTTTTAGATTTTTATTTATTTATTTATTTGCGAGAGAGAATGAGAGACAGAGAGCACGAGAGGGAAGAGGGCAGAGGGAGAAGCAGACCCCCCGCTGAGCAGGGAGCCCGATGTGGGACTCGATCCCGGGACTCCAGGATCATGACCTGAGCCGAAGGCAGTCGCTTAACCAACTGAGCCACCCAGGCGCCCCCTGTATGACTTTCTAAGAAGAAACATAAAACCTTTACCACAACATATATAAGGCTCTGGGTTTTCATACCTCTACCTCCTCATCAGTCTTTGCTCCCCAAACCACATTAGCTTTTTCAGTTACCCTCCTGTCATGATTCTTCTTCCTCAAGACCGTTGGGTTTACTGCTTCCTTTATCTACATGATTATCTCAACTTCACACCCCATCAGGCTTCACCTTTGTCATTAGATGCTGTTTCCTCACAAAGTCTTTTTGGCTCTATAGACCAAGTCAGATCTCTCCTCTTTCCACTAACTGTGCTTATCCTTCACATTATTTATCCCAGTAGAAATTAAAAGATGGTAATACTTTATATGATATGTGACCTAATCTACTATATACCTCACAGGGTTAGGGACTGTATCTTAGAGAGCCATATCGCCATTGTTTAGGGTGGTCTTTGTGCATAAGACTATACAGAATATTTAGTACCTTTATTATATCATAAACTCTACTCAGTATTTTCTAAAATGTTTTTAATGTCTATTATTTTACTGTGAAGATGGAAAACAGTTTATTTAATCAGGCCTCCATTGTTAGACTTTTATTTTTATTGTCTACTCTTATAAATAATGTTACAGTGAATTTAGGAATTCATTGAATTGTGGGTAATGTAGGTTGAGTTCCCTAGAAGCTGAGCCTGAGTTGGGGATTCTTGTGCAAGTGATTTATTGAGGACTGCTCCCATAAGAAAACTGAAGAACGTGAGCAGAGCAGGATAGGACATAGGTAGAAGCTAAACAAAAAATTATTCCAGAATTCCATTCTCTGCCTGATCTTAAAGGGGTCTCTGGAATGAAAATTGCACCACAGTGGTTGTTATACTTGGAAAGTAGGGGCCTGGACTAATACACGTTGCTCTTTAGTCATTAACTGTGTGTGTGTGTGTGTGTGTGTGTGTGTGTGTGTGTGTGTGTGTAAGCGCACAAATGTGAGCCTACAGTACCTGCATTGTAAAGAGGATCTAGGCAAGGCAACAAGAGCACCTGGTACAGAGACGATCCGTAGAGATTTTATGGAAGAGGTCTTATTTAAGGATTAAGTAGGATTTTGATACATAACCCAACAGGGAAGGAACATTCTCAGGAGGAATAAAACACAGTGAGGATAGTGCTGAGCATGTTTTAGGGAAAAATGAGTTACTTGTTATAAAATAAAGGCTACATGAGGAGTGGTTATTTGCAGATAAAATTATAAAATAAATAGGACCCATATCACAAAAGATCTTAAATTCCAAACCTCACTTAAGGAAGAGTTTTTCATCCAGTAGATATATTGTATATAATTTTGGGTTAATTTTAAAGATCTGTAGATTTGTAAATATAAAGATCTTTACTCCTGAGGCACAACATCTTACTTTTTTCTACACTATTAAGTGAATGTTATATTACTTTTTGTAAATGTAAAATTGTAAGGTAGTGTGCTGGGTGTTGAGAAACCTACAATATATGAAAACATACACAAATTCTTTCTTTCTCTCAGCTATATATGTATTAAATGCATCTTATGAGGAAAGATTGTTCTAAAACATTTTACTTTTATATTTTTAGATGCCATAAAAAGAATTAAAAAGTGTTTTTTAAAGGTAATGCCATGAAAAACAGTGTAGTGAAAACCATTTAAGGATTTTGTGCTCATGTGGAAAATCTTCAGTCCATAAACACTACTTAAAATCTTGAAAAAAATCTTGCAGTGTACTGTGATTACTAAATCATAAATGTAACATTTAGTTTCTCTTGATTTAATTTTCCTCATTTGTAAATTACTATTGGATACCTCCTTACCTCATGGGAGGGGTTGGCAATTGAAAAGTTAATGAGTTAATGTTTATAGAGACTTTTTGAGGCCTTTAGATGAAAGGTACAATATAAATCCAAAATATTAATCTTTAAGTGTGAAATACTCTAATTACTTCCCATTGCCACAAGGACATTATTGGAGATTTATACCTTCCTCTGAAATACCTGGCACAATTGTTATATGAGACAGCATAATTTTAGGTGAACCATTATAATTTTGTGGTCATTACCATGTATCAAAAAGAACAATTTAAGTATATGTGTTACATTTACATATTCAGCATCTGAATATTTCCCATTATTCATTTATTGATATAACAAACATTAAGATGATTTAAAATGCTGATCCATTATGCTGTACTGTATCGTTGCCAGGACATTTTTTGTGATACAAGGTTTAAGGAGAAAATGGAAAGATTTTTCAAGAGTTTGAAAGATCAGATATTATGCTCAATATATTGGCTTTAAAACTGGAACAGTTAGATATTCATTAACTACCCTATGATAGTAAAGGATGAAAATAGTCATTGCAGTGATATTCTTATATTCATATAATAATAGTGGTACCATTTATTGACTATATGTATTTTCTAAACATGGGGTTGATCATACTTCTTGCATTACTATGATTCTCGCAATAGCCCTATGAAATGGAGATGGAACTCTGGAATGTAAACATGAAAAATAGGAGACAAAAGGCAAGTAATTTGCTAGCTCAAGGTCACAGAGCTACTTGGAGGCAGAGCCAGGATTTAAACTCAGGCAATGTGACTTCTGAGCTTATTCGCTAGCCCCTTTATTAAACTAAATTTCCAAAATGCTACCTTTCCAAAATTCTGCCTATTTCACTATTTTGGATTCCACTGAATCTGGAATATATATCAAGAGAATTTTAATAACAAAATGAAACTTGATGGAGTTCCTAGTAGAAGCAGAGTTCTCCTTTGCCAAGTTTTTCTACATGAACTGCTTATTTGGTTTCTTGCCAAACCAATAAGCATAAACACTGAAATTGCAAAGAGAAGCATCCAAGACACAAAGCTCATTTTTGTTAGGCTCATGTTGAAAACAGACTCAGCACAAGTAAACTGAGTTTAAGAATGGTAGTCTCTGGAATTTTTTTTGCATCTGGGAAACTAAATTTGTTTTATGCATTCTCTACAAAGTAGACTAAAAATTCCCTTGGAAGAACCTTTTAAAATGAACAATAAAAAAATGTAATTTAAGAAGATAGTAGAATAAGGCTATTCCTTATGAAAAATTAGAGAAATTTTGTAGCTAGTTTAGAAATTGCATCTCCTTTCTCCTTTCTCTTCCTTACACCGTCCACACCGTTCTCATACACACAACAACATCAGCATTCAGATAAATCAAATTTCTGAAAAAATAAAATGAAATCTTTTTATTCTTACTCCCCCCAAATCTATTTATCACATTTTCCAGCATGAACATCCTGAAGCAAATATGTATAAATGTTAATCTCTATGTAGAGTGGCTCAGAGGCTTAGTAATAGTGTCCGAATTCTTTGAAACTCTTCTTTGTGCACAAAGCCCTTCGTAATTGTCTGCTCAATTTCCACAATCAATCTCCTGCCACTCTCAGATGTTCTTCCTGATCTTTGACTCTCCCTATGGAAATACCACCTGCTGGTTCATGTCTTGGTGCCTTTTTGACCATGTTGTTTTCCCTAACTGGAGCTTTATATAATAAAAAGCTACTTATATCTCAAGATTCAACTTAAAGAAATATTCCTCTGTGAAGTGTTCCTGTCCTCCAACAGAGATAGCTGTCCCCTCCTAAGTCTCACTTGGCCCTTTGTATTTACTATATTGCATTGCAATTACTTATTTACTAGTCCCTTTTCTGTTATATTGTCAGTTGTTTAGAGTCTGTACCTGTGGCTTATTTGTCTTGTTTATCATGACTGGCACAGTGCAGAGTAATGCACGGAAAGTTAAAATGGGACTTGTCTGTCTCAGAGTTTTTGCTGAGGCCACAGAGCAGAGAATAATATGTGTCAAGTGTTTCAGATTGTCTATGTGAGCTTGCAATAGGGGTTCTTAAAACCAGTTTTTGCACATATTTGTGATAGATAAATAATAAATGAATAAGTAAATTAGTGAATTTATAACTTTTTTAAAGATTTATTTTTATTTGTTTTAGAGAGAGAGAGCGTGTGTATGCATGAGCAGGGATGGGGAGGGGCAGAGGGAGAAGGAGAGAATCTCAAGTGGACTTCCCGCTGAGTGTGGACCCTGATGCGGGGCTCAGTTTCACAACCCTGAGATCCCGACCGGAGCGGACATAAAGAGTCAGACGTTCAACCTACTGAGCCACCCAGGCACCCCATGAATTAATAACCTCTGATAGGCTATTGCTTCCATATAAACATGTCCTTTTCATTTTTTTCACTTAATATATGCAGCTTATACTTTTCTTGGATTTACCTTTTCAAATCAAATTGGAAAGGCTCATTAGTCTACCAGTACACTTCCCTTTCTAGTTATCATTGCTTCTGTCACTGCCACATTATGTCAGTACTGAAAATGAGCCCCATATGGTATAGTGTGTTCTGTCTTCTGTGTCCTCCTTGTTAGTTAGGTTCCTGTACAGGAAGGGATGGCAATTCACAGTCGATTTTCTAAAGCTTTATTTTTATTTTTATATTCATATGCTTAGCTATTCCTCTGAAAAATGATGTCACTAATAAATCTAGAAGTGCATCTACACACACCTACAGCCTGTGCTGCAATTCACCTTCCCCACGTCCTTCAGTCACCTCAGTCTGACTGATCTTTCTTTTAGGGACCTTTGAGTTCTTGTCAACTGTTAGCCCTCAGTCTGGACCATATTAGGGATGTCTCAGGACCTCAATTTGCATAGATTATAAAAATGTTTAACTTTAAAGGCCTTTGGGAAGGATTTAGGCTTTCCATTTTTTCCTCTGAGAATCCTTGGCCTTTAAAAAAATTACCCACTATTTGCCTGGGGATCACCTTTACATACCATTGATTTATGAGAAGGACATCCTTTGAAGGCCATAAGAGGTCCAGTTATACCTTCTGACAATGCAGTGGTTGCTTACCCAACTATATTTGCACAAGGTTTCTAGGTTTACTGAGATACACATGCAACTGAGAGCTTCTCTTGGTAAAACTTTTTTTACATCTCCTCAGGAAAAGCTTGATTTCAGAGCAAAGCAAAAATTTTCACTCACATCAAAATTGATGATATTTAGGAATCTTTCTTTATTTGAGAATATTAGCAAATGCTGCCTGACATTGCATGGTGAAATATTAGCTTAAGGTTCTATTTCTAATTTGGTAGTTGCCAAATGCTAAGAGCCTGGTATGGGAACCATATAGACTTACCCTTACATCTGCTACAAACAGATAAACATTTGAGATTCAGGGTTCATCTGTTAAACTCCTATGGATAAATATTTTGGCTATTTTTTAAAAATTTAAGTTTATGTAACAATTTGAAGGATACCAATATAGTCATTGTACCTTGTCAGATAGGATCTTTTTTTAATTGAATAATAAATACTTACTGAGTACTTTATTTATTCATTTAACAGATGTTTGTTGTGTGTCTATAGTACTGTTGCTGGGCACTCAGAATTTGAATAAAATAGACTAAGACATTGCCCTCGGGGAGCTTACAGTCCAGTTGGGGAGACAATAAAAATATTTTAAAAATACGAGTTAAAGTATCATCAAGAGACTTAAAATCAAGCTGAAAATAAAGAGCCTTAAAATGTTAAATAAAAATGCAAGAGTTAAA
Source organism: Halichoerus grypus (assembly GCF_964656455.1). Lineage (NCBI taxonomy): Eukaryota > Metazoa > Chordata > Mammalia > Carnivora > Phocidae > Halichoerus > Halichoerus grypus. Next base: position 75,004,446 of record NC_135714.1, read on the forward strand.
TAAAATATAGAAATGTAAAATAAATAAGTAAATAAAATACCCAAGAAAGCAGAGATTTAAGTGCTATATAAGTTTAAAAAGTGAGACTATGAATTCAGAGGGTGTGAATCACTATAGCTTGAAAGGTTTATTGAAGGAAGTGGGACTTGAGACTGAAGAAGTTATATATTTAGTGAGGTCAGTGATCTCATCATTGGCTCATTTGAGTTAAAGTGTTTAGAAGCAACAGTCTTACATTAACGCTAGAATTTTCAGGTGAATTTACTTATCAATAAACATTTATAGAAGGGCCTCCTTGAAAGGAAATCATTAAACAAAATCTGATAAATCAATTAAGATTCAAGTGTGGGTGTTCGTTCCTAGATTTCCTCTGCAAACACTTCTGGTGGAAGGAGTTTTCAGTAACATGATGAAGTATATTGATTGTAACTGTAAAAAAAAGCATACAGATTTTCAGGCAATCTGTTCATTGGAAGATGCCTTAAAATACTTGCAAACTGGCAGCTGCTTCCCGATGTCCTAATGGCACTGATTATGCTATATTGTCTTATTCCTAAGCTATATCCTGGAAATTACTTGCCTGCTTATAGAAAAGCAAGGATCTTTGTCCCTTGTGTTCACTGTGTATCCTTAGGATGATGTAATGGGCAAACTAAGCATGATGTAATAGTCATTCAAAATATATTTGTTAAATGAGTAAAAGGTGTTTGGAAAATGAAGAAAGCCTTATTTCACATATTTTCCGAATAGTAATACAAAAATAAATTTATCATCATTGCTTATTTTTATTCAGTGGATTCTCAAATTTATATTTCCTTTGCTTATTTACTATAATTTGTCTGTGTTTTTCTTTATATCTTTTGTAAAACTTTCATTTATCTTTTCTGTAAGTTTTCTGTATTGTGAGTAATTTTACCAACTGGAAAAGAAAGGCTCAAAGTAATCAAACTCTGCATGTTTGCATTTATAAACATGTCTAATATAATCACTATTATTTTGCATGTGTGTGTGTGTGTGTTGTGGAACATACACAGTATTAACACCTGACATATGATCATCTCATAATCAGAGATTTTTTTTTTAAAGTTCAAAAATAAATTCAGGCCAGCTAGCTAATTTATTTGAGACATTATGTTTTCTATAGGAATGCTATCTCAATTTCTTTGTGCATATTCATTTCCTTGTTCAATTTGAGAAATCAAGTGTTTTGTGAGATTATGAAACTATTTGTGGACTACTGTGAAACGAATTGCAAATTCTCAACTATTTTCTTCCCCTATTGCTTAGATTATTACTTTCCACTTGTTTACCTAACATTTTGAAGATAGTTTGCTTCTTAAAGTATCTATTGCTGAACTTCTTCTCACTAAAAATGTGACTCAGAGCAAGAAAAACATTTATTTTTCTTATGAATCTCATGATTTGGGCATGATTTGACAGGGATAACTTTGTCTTTTCTCTACTCAGAATCACCTGAGGCAGCTCAAGGGCTGGTGACTAGAATCTTCTTCCCCTCTTACTCCCCACCCCTGCTTTTATTGAGGTATAATTGACATACAAGTGGTATGTATTTAAAGTGTACAGTGTGATGATTTGATATATGTATACTTTTTGATGATTACCATAATCAGCAATTAATATATACATTACCTCCCATAGGTAACTTTTCTTGTGTGTGTGGTGAGAATGTTTGTGATTTAATCTCTTAGCAAATTTCATTTATACAGTACAGTACTATTAACTATAGTCACCATGCTGTACAGTAGATACTCTTATTTATTCATCTTGTAACTGAAAGCTTGTAACCTTCCATTAGCATCTCCCCCTTTCCCCCATTCCCCAGCCCTTTGTAACCAGCATTCTACTGTGTTCTATGAGTTTGACTTTTTTTTTTTTAAAGATTACATATATAAAGGAGATCATACAGTATTTGTCTTTCTCTTTCTGGCTTTGTTATTGTGAGGTCATACTACCTGTGAAGTGGTATAGTGTTTGAAAGTAGACTCGGAGTAACTGTAAATATATATTGTAGACTCCAGAGCAACTGCTAAAAAAGTGAAAAAAGAATAAATGATATGCTAAGAAAGGAGAGAAAATGGAATCATATAAAATTCTTAATGAAAACCATAATAAGCAGAAAAAGAGTAGGAAACAAAAATAGGAACAGAGAACAAGGGCCACCAGTAGACAAGTGTAACAAATATGGCACATATTAGTCCTTATATATCAATAATCACTTTCAATGTCAGTCATCTAAGTGAACCAGTTAAAAGACAGAGATTGTCAGAGTGGATCCAAACAAGACCCAACTGTATGTTGTCTAAAGTAACCTACTTTAAATATGAAGACACAAACAGATGAAGAGTACATTGATGGAGAAAAATACACCCTGCTACCACTAATCAAAAGAAAACAGTGATATATACATATTAATTTCAGACATAGCTGACTTCAGTTCAAGGAAAGTTATTAGGGATAAAGAAGGACATTACATTATGATAGAAGGGTTGGTTGTCCAAGAAGAGAGAACAGTATTACAGTATCAACTATGTGAGGCAAAACAAGAGAACTGCAAAGAAAAATAGATGAATTCACTATCATAGTTGAACACTTTAACACCCGCATCTCAGAAATGGACAGATCCAGTGTGTAGAAAATTGATAAGGAAAATAGTTGAACTCGAAAACATGATCAATCAACTGGACATAATTCACATCTATAAACTACTTCATCTGATAGCAGAATAAACATTCTTTTCAATTTAATATAATATTTACCAAGATAAACCACATGTTGGTCCATAAAACATACCTTAACAAATTTAAAATAATAGAAACCATTTTCTGTTCCCAGAACACAATGGAATTAAATTAGAAATGAGTAACAGGATGAAAACTAGAAAATCCCAAAATATGTGGTGCTTACACTGCACTCTTCTATATAATACATAGGTCAAAGAAGAAAAATTTAAAAATATCTTAAATGAAAATGAAAACACAACTTACAAAATTTGTGGGATGTAACAGAAGTAATACTTAAAGGGAAATTTGTAGCATTGAATGCATATATAGGAAAGGAGACAGAGCTGAAATCAGTAACTTGAGTTTCCACTTTAGGAAACTAGGCAAAGATCAATTAAATTCAATGTAAGCAGAAGAAAAAAGAATTAGAGCAGAAATCAATGACATTTAAAACAGGAAAGCAATAGGGACGCCTACGTGGCTCAGTTGGTTAAACATCCAACTCTTTTTTTTTTTTTTTTTTTAAAGATTTTATTTATTTATTTGAGAGAGCGAGAATGAGAGAGAGAGAGAGCATATGAGAGGGAGGAGGGTCAGAGGGAGAAGCAGACTCCCTGCTGAGCAGGAAGCCCGATGCGGGACTCGATCCCGGGACTCCAGGATCATGACCTGAGCCGAAGGCAGTCGCTTAACCAACTGAGCCACCCAGGCGCCCAACATCCAACTCTTGATTTCAGCTCAGGTTATGATCTCAGGGTCCTGAGATTGAGTCCCGTGTTGGACTCCATGCTGGGGTTGGAGCCTGCTTAAGATTCTCTCTCACTCTCCCTTTGCCCCTCCCCCCTTAAAAAAAACAAGAAAGCATCAAAAATAAAAACTAGTTCTTTGAAAGATCAATAAAATCAATGTCTCCAGCCAGGCTAACTCAGAAAAAAGGAGAAATGACAAGAAATATTAATACGAGAAATGAAAGAAGGGACATCACTATAGATCCCATGGACATTCAAATATAGTAAAGGAATACTATGAACAGCTGTATGTTGATAATTTGATAACCTGGATGTAATAAACCAATTCCTTAAAGACCCAATTTGCCAAAACTCACACAAGAAAGAAACTATTTGAATAGGTCTATATCTATTAAATAAATTGAATCAATAATTAACAACCTTCCAAAACCAAAAGCTCCAGGCTCAGATGAGTTCACTGGAGAGTTCTACCAAACACTTAAGGAAGAAATTATACCATTTATCTACAATCTATTTCAGAGGAAAGAAGCAGAAAGAATACTTCCTACCCATTTTATGAGGCCAGCAATACCCTCAAACCAAAACCAGGCAAAGATATCATGAGAAAATAAAACTACAGACCAATATCTCTCATGAACATAGATGCAAAAATCCTCAACCAATTTTAGCAAATTTAAGCCTATGACGTACAAAAAGAACTATTCACCATAACCTAGTGAAATTTATCCTGGGTATGCAAGCCCAGTTTAACATTTGAAAATCAGCTAGTGTAATGCATCACAGCAATAGGCTAGAATAGAAAAAATACATGCAAAAATTAATAGATGGAGAAAATGCATTTGACAAAATTCAACATCCATTCATGCGAATAGAGGGCAACTTCCTCAACTTGATAAAGAATATCTGCCAAAAACCTACAGCTAAGATCATACTTAATGGTGAGAAACTCAGAGCTTTCCTACCTAGATCAGAAAGAAGGTGAGGATGTTCACTCCTACCACTGCTTTTCAATATCATACTGGAAGTTCTAGCTAATGCAATAAGAAAAGAAAAGGAAGTGAAAAATATACAGCTTGTGGAAGAAGAATGAAACTGTCTTTGTTCACAGAAGACAAGATCATCTATGTAGAAAATACAAAAGAATTGACAAAAAAACCCCTCCTGGAATGAATAAGTGATTATTGCCAGGTAGCAAGGTACAAGGTTAATGTATAAAAGTCAATTGCTTTCCTGTGTACTAGCAATGACCAAGTGGAATTTGAAATTAATAACATAATACCATTAACATTAGCATCTCCAAAATGAAATACCTAGGTATAAATCTAACAAAATATGTATAATGTGTATATGAAGAAAACTACAAAAATCTGATGAAAGAAATCAAAGAATAACTAAATAGATGGAACTATTTCATGTTTATGGATAGGAAGAATCAATAATGTCAAGATTCTTCCCAACTTGATCTGTAGATTCAGTGCACTGTCATTTAAAATCCCAGCAAGTTATTTTGTGAATATTGATAAACCAATTATAAACTTTATATGAAAACACAAAAGACCCAGAATAATCAACACAGTATTGAAAGAGATAAATAAAGTTGGAGGACTGACACTACCTCACTTCAAGATATAGTATTTAGTACTGTAATCTAGAAGAGTGGTATTGGCTAAAATATAGGCAAATAGATCAGTGGAACAGAATAGAGAGCTCAGAAATAGATCCTTGTAAATATAGTCCACTAATCTTTGACAGAAGAGCAAAGGCAATATAATGGAGCAAAGATACTCTTTTCAACACATGGTGCTGGAACAACTAGATATCCACATACTAAAAAAGGAATCTAGACACAGACCTTACACCCTTCACAAAAATTAATTCAAAATGAATCCTAGAGAAGGAAGGGAAAAATGAAGGGGGGGGGGGGGAATTGGAGGGGGAGATGAACCATGGGAGATGATGGACTCCGAGAAACCAACTGAGGGTTTTAGAGGGGAGGAGGGGTGGGGGGATGGGTTAGCCTGGTGATGGGTATTAAGGAGGGCTCGTATTGCATGGAGCACTGGGTGTTATATGCAAACAATGAATCATGGCACACTACATCAAAAACTAATGATGTACTGTATGGTGACTAATGTGACATAATAAAATAAATTAAAAAAAAAAACCCAAAATGAATCCTAGATATAAATGTAAAATGCAAAAGCATAAAACTCTTAGTGGATGATATAGAAAACCTAGATGTCTTTGGATATGGTGATGCCTTTTTAGGTACAATGTTAAAGATAGTCCATTAAAGAAATAAATGATAACCTGGACTTTATTAAAATTAAAAATTTCTGCCTTGAGAAAGACAATAGCAAGAGATATTGTGAAAATACTTTGTATGGTATTATAATAATGGATATATGTTATTATACATTTTCCCAAACCAATCTAAAGGACAACACTAAGAGTGAACCCTATAGACTTTGGGTGTTTATCTGTGTCAATGTAGGTTCATCCTTGATTAAACATGTAACATTCTGCAGTGTGATGTTGATAATGGGCGGGTTATGCATATGTGGGGGCAGGGGGTATATGGAAAATCTCTGTACCTTCCTTGCAATTGTGTTGTAAACCTAAATTTCTAAAAAAAGAAAATCTTAAAAAAAAAAAAAGGAATGGAAATATTGACAGTTTGGACCTATTTTGATTCTTTTCTTTAGCCTAGGGAGGAATTCAACTTTCTTGTGAATAATATCTGAACTCTTCAGTGAAATTTTAGACTCTTGGCAAGAAATAAGGGAGAATCGTTGATGGGAAGGAATGTGGGTATCTGTCCCATTAACATGACTCAAGTAAAATGATATTTACATGAGTATGTCTATTTTTCTCTTTTCACTTTTAAAATTTTGGTTTAAATTGGAGAAATATTTTACTCCATGGTATATAATTATGTCATTTTCCTTTCAGCTTTATTGAGCTGTATTGACAGATAAAAATTATGTACACATAAGGAATACAATTTGAGGTTTTGATATATGTGTACACTGTGAGATAATCATAATTTAATTATATATTTATCAATTCATATAGTTAACATTTTTCAATATGTATGTGATGAGAACATTTAATATTTCTCTCTTAGTAAATTTAAAGTGTACAGCACAGTGTTGTTAACTGTAGTCACACTGCTGTACAGTAGATCTCCAGGACTTATTCATTTTGTGTAACTGAAACTTTCTACCCTTTAACCAGCATCTCCCTATTTTCCCTTCTCCCCAATCCCTAGCAACTGTCATTCTACTCTATGAATTTGACTATTTTATTTTATTTTTTTTACTTTTTCCAAGGATTTATTTATGAATATAAATTCTCAATACAAATTTAGGAAGAATACATGCCAAATTCCTATCTAATTTCTTTTTTTAAATGTTAATCACCATACATTACATCATTAGTTTTTGATGTAGTGTCCCATGATTCATTGTTTGCGTATAACACCCAGTGCTCTATTCAGTACGTGCCCTCTTTAATACCCATCACCAGGCTAACCCATCCCCTCACTCTCCTCCCCTCTAGAACCCTCAGTTTGTTTCTCAGAGTCCATAGTCTCTCATGGTTCGTCTCCCCCTCCGATTTACCCCCCTTCATTCTTCCCTTCCTGCTATCTTCTTCTTCTTCTTTTTTTTTTAACATATAATGTATTATTTGTTTCAGAGGTACAGGTCTGTGATTCAGCAGTCTCCAGGACTTATTCATTTTGTGTAACTGAAACTTTCTACCCTTTAACCAACATCTGCCTATTTTCCCTTCTCCCCAGTCCCTAGCAACTATCATTCTACTCTATGAATTGGACTATTTTAGATTCCACATATATATGAGGCTTGCAGTTTCTATCTTTCTGTGTCTGGCTTATTTCACTTAGCTTAAGGTCCTCCAGTTTCATCCAAATTGTTGCAAATCACAAGATTTCCTTCTTTTTAGAGGCTGATTATCCCTGTCTGCATGCATGTGTGTATATTTCACATGTTCTTTATTTTTTTGAGATACTGGTTTTATTTCTTTTGATATATAGCCCAAAGTGGGATTGCTGGATCATATGGTAGTTTTATTTTTAATTTTTTATGGATCTTCCACAGTTTCTTCCACTGTGGCTATACCATTTTCCATTCCTACCAACAGTGGCAAGGGTTTCCCTTGGCAAGGTTTTCTACTCCCAATACTTGTTATATTTTGTCTGTTTGATAAAATCTATTTTAACAAATGTGAAACGATGTGTCATTGTGGTTTTTGATTTAAATTTTCCTGATGATTAGTGATATTGAGCACCTTTCATACATCTGTCAGGCATTTGTCCATCTTCCTTTGAGAAATATTTATTCAGGTTCTTTGCCTATCTTTTAATCCCATTATTTGGTTTTTGCTACTGAGTTGTAGGAATTGCTTCTATGTTATGGATATTAACCACTTATCAGATATGTTTTACAAATATTTTCCCCATTCCATAGGTTGCCTTTCATTCTGTTGGTAGTTTCTTTTACTACACAGATTTTTTAGTTTGATGCAGTCCCACTTGTCTATTTTTACTTTTTGCCTGCGTCTTTGGGTCATATCCAGAAAATCATTGATTAAACCAATGTCAAGAGTTTTTTACCTATGTTTTCTCCTAATAGTTTTGGTTTAAGGTCTTAACTTTAAGTCTTTTATCCATTTTGAGATGATTTTTGTATATAGTATGAGATACGGATCCAATTTCATGGATATCCAATTTTCCCAGCACCATTTATTGAAGAGACTGTCCTTTTTCCATTGTGTGTTTTTGGAACCCTTTGAAGATCAGTTGAACAAAACTTTATGAGTTAGTTTTGGGCTATTCCATTGGTCTGTTTTTATGCTGTACTCTTTTTTAAAAAAATTTACTTATTTTTATTTTGAGAGAGAGTGAGGGAGTGCATGAGCAGGGTGGGGAGGGGCAGAGGGAGAGGAGAGAGAGAGTCCTAAGCAGGCTCCAAGCTCAGCTCAGCGCAGAGCTGGATGTGGGGCTTGATCTCACAACTGTGAGATCATGACCCGAGCCTAAAACAAGAGTCAGATGCTTAACCGACTGAGTCATCCAGGTGGCCCATGCCATACTCTTTTAATTACTATAGTTTTGTAAAGTATATTGAGATCCAGAAGTGTGATGCCCTGTGCCTTGGCCAGGGAGGAGGGGGGAGTGTGATACCTCCAACTTTGTTCTTTTTGTTCAAGGTTGCTTTGACTATCTGTGTTTTTTGGGGGTTCCATATGAATTTTAGGATTGTTTTTTTTCTGTTTCTTGAATTTTCTTAAAACTTGCTCATTGGTGGTAAATGCTGAGACCAGCTAGCACCTCAGTGGGGGTTAGGACTGGATACCTACCTGCAGCCTTTCTTTGTGGCTGCTAGGCTCCCAAACAAAAAATGTCTGAGTTCTGAGGGAGAGTGTCCCAAAAGATAAAGAGTCAGGGGGAGGTGAATTTTCCCAGAAGTCACATAGCCTCACTTCTGCCATTTTGTTTATTAGAAGTGAGTCATCGAGGTTGGCCTTTTTGAGAGGTGGGGAAACAGACCCAATCTTTTTATGGTAAGAAGGTCAAAGATATTGCACACATGTTTTAAAGTTATCACCACAGTCTAAGTTACAAATGACATTATGGTAAAAATAGTTTTTAAATTTCACAGAGAAAGATTTTATTTATTTACAACCAATTCCTGTTATTCTTAAACAATTCCTGCATATTTTCTGTGGATTTAAAAAGGAAAAGAGCCCCAAGTATTTATATTTTGACAAATATTTTTGATCTCAAAGGAAATTACCTTGGTCTTTTGTAAATTAAAATGGAGAGCTCTTAGAATGAAGAATATTCAGTGTTCTGCTTTTACTGCCTTAAAGGTAGCCATGTGTTTTCAGCATATTTAATTATCAATCTTTTCAGTATACAAATGAAAATGGTACTAAATTATAAAATATGTCATTATTAATTTACCAGGTATTTAGCTTCACTCACTGGAGAAGTCAGAATTGGGGCCTAAAAGCATCATCCGAACAAACAAGATCTTCATTACAGTAGCCACTACTGATTGGGGAACTTACTTTTAGTGCTACCCTGTCAGCTCTTACCTATGAGAGGCAAGACAGCTCCTCATTGTCTTTTTCACCCTAACTTGTTACATCATCATCTGGGGGCTTTTCTTATTTGATTTAAATCCTTTCAAGATCAAGTCAAAGGAGAAGAGGTCTAATTTCCATTGGTTTGTCCCATTTATCTTGTGTAGAGAGGCAAGTCTGAGAAACAAAATTAACTTGTGACTAACCTTACAAAATTATATTTAGTTTATAGTACAATTTAAGCTCATATTTATTTTCCAAAATTTTGAAAAGATTTTATTTATTTATTTGTCAGAGAGAGAGTAAGCTCAAGCCGGAGGAGCGGCAGGCAGAGGGAGAAGCAGACTCCCCGCCAAACAAGGAGCTTGATGCGGGACTCAATCCTAGGACCCTGGGATCATGACCTGAGTCAAAGGCAGACACTTAACTGACTGAGGCACCCACGTGTCCCTATTTTCCAAATTTCAAATTCAGTATCTGGGAAGAAAAATCAACACTATTTTGTAGGAAAAGTTTCAATACTCAGCTAACCATTTGTACTCTTTTCTCATTCCGTGAGAATAATAGCAAACAGAATTTAAGAAATTCCCTATATTGTTTAAAAAAGTTCTTGATAAGTTCAAGGATTTATCTTCTTTTGTATAAATGTTTTCTTATACAACATCATTTAATGACTTAATGTGTTTTATTTCAAATTATTTTAGTTGTGTGTAATATATGTGTCTGTCTATCTATCTATCTGTCTGTCATCTATCAAATACAAATCAAAGGGTTACTTAACCACGAAAGTGTTATTATAGTGAGACAGTTTATTTTCTAGAACCAAAGGATCAGAGCATTGCTAACCAGGGAAAGACTGGATCAGCCCCAGGTAGAACTCATGAAATCCACTCGCTATTTCTTTTCCTATGCTTCTCCTTGACTGACTGCTTCACTCTTTTCATTTATTACAAACTTTTCTGCTTTCTAGCTTACATAAGGGAAAACGGTTACTGCCAATAGCTTCAAGTTTACTTCTCTCCCATTCTAGGGAGCTGGAAGGTTGAGATTAGAATTTCATATCTAATTTTAGGTTACTGAGGAAGGACTGATTTGCAAAGTTCTATTAATTTTTTAGCCCCAAGCTAAAGAATTGTGCCCAAGGAATGAGTTCATTTTAAATAAATTTGTGATTGGATGTAAGGTTCAAGTGTTGGATGTGTCATTGTGAAGACATGGTTATTCCTTGACAATAGAGTGTATATGAGGGTACGCATGAGTGATTTTATGTGTGTATATGTGTGTGTATGTGCATGTATGTATGTATTGTGGTAGGAGGTTGATGGTTTAATGAAATAATAGTATGCATCCACTTTGTAAGGTTAGACCTATGCCTAATCATTTTATTTAAGCTGAGTTTATTTCCTTCTCTGGTTGATTTATTAAAGTACAGGAAATATATTGGATAATTTTTGGTTTGAAGATCCAGCTATACTAGAATAGGCTGACAGAGTCATTAATTTCAAATTAATACAGACTCCTATTTTACATACAGGATTATATTCTGTATTTGCCAAAAAAATCAGTATATTGATTTTTTAATAGTAGTTTTGAAAATTTGAAACACCTCTACTATGTGCTCAGAAATCACATTAGATGAAGCTTTGGAGTGATAACCTAAAAATTGAGACAGTGGTTATAAATACGAGGCAAAAGCTCAGAGGTTTTGTATCTTTTGAAATGATTTATGAAAAGTTTTCCGTACATTAGTCCAAATAAAATAATAAATTGCCATTTATAAAATAAATTAATCATCTCAGGAAACAACAACAGCTTTATAACAAAAGTGAAAATAGCAGTCTTTAATTCTTTAATGCAAGTACTTCTAGTTATTGAAATTTCAATGTTGTAGATTTTTTTTTTTAAAGATTTTATTTATTTATTTGAGAGAGAGAGACACAGCGAGAGAGGGAACACAAGCAGGGGGAGTGGGAGAGGGAGAAGCAGGCTTCCCGCTGAGCAGGGAGCCTGATGCGGGGCTCGATCCCAGGACCCTGGGATCATGACCTGAGCCGAAGGCAGACGCTTAACGACTGAGCCACCCAGGCGCCCCAATCAATGTTGTAGAATTTTTTAAATTGTTTTTAGCATCTAATAATTTTCAAATTATTTCCTTGACAGAGGTGCAAAATTAGTTTTCATTTCAAAGGAAGAAAATGATATAACAGAGGCATTCAGTATTAGGGAAAAGATTAGAACTCAGAGTTCCTGAGGCATAGTTTTGATTTTATTCAATTAAGTTATATCTTTCAGAAAGAATCAATAGTTAATTCTCACTTTCTTATAACTAAATTAGTGCTATATACCTGTTGGCCTAGGTGTAAATCAAAGAGATGGAGTTGTAAGAAGACAAAGAATGATTATGGCGGTTTATTTGTAAACATCGTAAAGGATCTATACTAATTATAGAAGCATATTTTAAGGAAGTTTCAAAGGTTAAGATATGGTTTATGAGACATTACATCCAAACACATAATGTTCCAAGGTGCTAAGTAAGGCAAAATTAACAGCTAAATGTAACCCAGTAGAAACTTAGTAAACAAACTGTGTAATTAGAGTAGAAAGAAATTTGTTAGCATAGGTTACAAAACGAAGAGATCAAAGACACTAATTACAATATTAATTAGAGCCTTTGTTGGCCTTAAATTGATGGACTTAGGAGAATTCTCTGAAAACTTAATATGTGTTAATTGAGGATTTGGGAAACTACCAATAGTAAAGCGTGTTTCTTTTCTTTCTTTCTTTCTTTCTTTCTTTCTTTCTTTCTTTCTTTTCTTTCTTTTCTTTCTTTTCTTTCTTTTCCTTTCTTTCTTTTGGGGGGGGAGGGTCAGTATTAATTGTAATGAGAAAATGGAGAGGTTTTATTAGTGACCACAGTGGCTACTTGGATTTTATTATAGTTAAGTTTCTGAGCTAGGGATGTGATTGCCCTTGGCTTTTCAGACTATAAATCTAGCTTTAATTTAAAGTAGATTCAGAAAAAAATGTAATTTAAAATGATAATTTGAAAATCTATGGGGCACCTGGGTGGCTCAGTTGGTTAAGCATCTGCCTTCAGCTTCAGCTCATGATCCCAGTGTCCTGGGATCGAGTCCCGCCATTGGGCTCCCTGCTCTGCAGGGAGTTTGCTTCTCCGTCTGCCCCTTCTCTCAATCTTTCTCTCTCTCTCTCTCAAATAAATAAGTAAAATATTAAAGAAAAAAAAAGAAAATCTAGATAATGGAAAATAATACATTTATCCATTTATAAGGATGAAGTAGTTGCAATGAGTTTCCAAGCAGAAGAGATTAAAAAGGAGGGAGTCTAATAACTCCATGATATCACAAAATAATAAACTTGTCAGTTTTTAAGGAGTGTACATGACCAACTGCCAAGTTGAAAATATTAATCCTTTCATAGATATTGACTCATTATTAACCTGTGACAGATATGTCGTTATATGTATCTGTAAACAATAGCAATACACAGGAAAAATTGACCTAAAATAAGATATAAATGTAAATAAATAAGAGATGACTAGTATTTTTACATATCAAATCTTACTTTTTTTTTTTTTTTTTTAAGATTTTATTTATTTATTTGACAGAGACAGAGACAGCGAGAGAGGGAACACAAGCAGGAGGAGTGGGAGAGGGAGAAGCAGGCTTCCTGCTGAGAAGGGAGCCCGATGTGGGACTCGATCCCAGGACCCTGGGATCATGACCTGAGCCAAAGGCAGCCGCTTAATGACTGAGCCACCCAGGCGCCCAAATCTTACTTTTTATTTAAGTTGTAGTCTAAAGTAAAATGAAATTAAAAATATTTTTGCAGGAAATAGAGAAATAGATGAAGAATAAATTTCAGGACACTATTTTGGGAAATTTATAATATCTTTTAAAGATTCTAGGGACGCCTGCGTGGCTCAATCAGTTAAGCGTCTGCCTTTGGCTCAGGTTATGATCCCAGGGTTCTGGGATCAAGTCCCACATTGGGCTCCTTGCTCAGTTGGAATCTGCTTCTCCCTCTACCTCTCCTGATAGATATCAAAGACAGGCCAAAAGATTCAGTATACATATTTTAGGAGACCTTGAAGACTAAAACCAAAGCAAGAGACCAGAAAAATAATTTTAAATTATAATTAAAGGAAACACTCTCCACTGTTCTCATGCTCTCTCTCTCTCTCAAAAAAATAAAACTAAAAATCTTAAAACAAAAAGATTCTAATTAGGGGTATACTTTAAAAATAGCATTTTAATATTTATTTTGCAATGCTGTAAGGAATGTAATTAGGGATATTGGATGTAATCTTCAGGGGGAAAACATTTATTAATCCTTTTATTGTAAAAAAAACAGGGATAATGAAAACCAAATATGCAAAAATGTATAGTTTAAGGATTGATTATGAGGTAAATGTTTTTGTAACCACACTAAAATGAAGAAATAGTACTTTACTATTCACCCTATAAGTTCCTTCATCTACTACCAACACAATCACAAATTGCTTCCTCTGCTCAAAAGTGACATTCTCCCTCTATTTGTTATGGTTCTATGATGTATTTTTATGGGGGCATATAATTACATATCACAGTCCATTATAATTCCCATATTGCCTTATTTCTATAAGTTACTGTGTGGTCAGTGTTCACTACCAGCCCTTTTTCCTGTCTTGCTAGTCTTTTTGGTTCTCTAAATGTCAGTTTTATTGAATGTAAAATTCATTTTCTGAGTATAATACATGTTACTTTAGTTTCACCTAGTCTAAAGCATTGGTGCTGAGGTCTTCTCATAACGTGATTTTCTTTTTCTTGCTTTGTTTTCCCTTAAATCTTGCCATTCAATTCCCCCAGAAGCCCTAAGGAATTTTTGTTGTTCTCTAATATCCAGTAATCTCTCTCTCTCTCTCTTTTTAAGATTCTTACTTGAGGTGGTCATTCTGGATACTTACTTCATGTGCTCTTCAATATGTAGTTTCATATATATACTTTTTTATTTCAAGAAAGTTTCCTTTAATTATAATTTAAAATTATTTTTCTGGTCTCTTGCTTTGGTTTTAGTCTTCAAGGTCTCCTAAAATATGTATACTGAATCTTTTGGCCTGTCTTTGATATCTATCAGTTTATCTTCAATCCTTTTCAATTTTTTTTTTTGTATTTAAAATTGCCTTCCTTTTCCTTTTCAAGTTTTTTAAAGCATTGTTTGTGTTTATTGGTTTTATCTTCTTTCTAAATGAGTGTAATAATTTAAAAATTTCTTTTATTTTTATTATTACAAAATATAGTTAACATAAAACATGCCATTTCATTCATTTTTACATATACAAGTCATGGCCATTAAATACATTCACAGTGTTATATGACCATCACGACTATCTATTTTCAAAACTTCTTCATCACTCCAAACAAAGTTTTTACTCATTGAGCAATAACTCCAATTGCCTCTCCCTCTAGGTCCTAATAACCTTTAATTTCTGTATCTAGATATTTTCCTATGCAAGATATTTCATATAAGTGGAATAATAGAATATTTGACCTTAAGTGTCTGACTTATTTCACTTAGCATAATGTTTTCTAGGTTAATCCATGTTTTACTATATGTCAGAATTTTCTTACATTTTATGGTTGAATAATATCCCCTTTTGTGTGTGTGTGTGTGTGTGTGTGTACATATATATATCATATTTTGTTTATTCAGTCATCTGTTGATGGGTCCCTAGGGTTGTTTCTACTTTTGGCTGTTGTGAGCAGTGCTGCAGTGAATAGTGGTGAGCAAGGATTTGTTTGAGTCCCTCTTTGCCTTTCTTTTGTGTATATACTTGTGGGTGGAATTGCTGGGTAAGTGACTGCACCATTTAACATTCCCACAACAAATATGAAAGTTCCAAATTTTTCACACCCTCGTCAACACTTTATATTTTCCTTGTTTAATCATTATATTCATTTACGTAGATGTGAAGTTGTATCGCATGGTGGTTTTAATTTTCATTTCCTTTATAAGTATAATGATGTTGAGCATCTGTTCATTCGCTTATTGGCCACTTGTATATCTTCTTTGGAGAAATGTCTACTGAAGTCCTTTACCCATTTTCTAATTGGGTTGTCTTTTTGTTATTGAGTTATAAGAGTTCTTTATATATTCTGTGTATTAAACTCTTTTGCTTTTAACAATCTGATTATAATGTGGTTTGGTATTGATCTCTCTTTGCATTTATCCTAATAGTTCATTGAGTTTCTTGGATGTGTAGTTTTGTGGTTTCTATCAAATTTGAGAACTTTTTGGCTATTGTTTCTTCAGATAATTTTTTCGCTTTCCCTCCATCTCTTTTCCTTTTGGAACTCCCCATTATACATATGTTGATCTGCTTCATGGTGTTCCATTGTTCGCTTAGGCTATTAGTTTAGTTTTCTTCATTCTTTTTTCCTTCTTCTCCTCAAGCTTCTTAATTAAATTGTCTTGTCTTCAAACACACTGATTCTCTCTTCTGCCTGACCAAAGCTGCTTTGAATTCCTTCACGTCTAGATGTTTTTTTTTTCCTTTTTACAATTTCTATCTCTTTATTGATAATCTCATTTTGTTCGTATATCATTTTCCTGATTTCATATAATTCTTTATTTTTTTAAAGATTTTATTTATTTGTCAGATTGAGAGAGAGAGCACAAGCAGGGGTAGTGGCAGGCAGAGGGAGAAGCAGGAGCTGAGCAAGGAGCCTGATGTGGACTCGATCCCAGGACTCTGGGATCATGACCGACCTGAAGGCAGATGCTTAGCCAACTGAGCCACCCAGGTGTCCCCATATAATTCTTTATATCTGTTTTCCTGTAGCTCTTGGAACATTTTTAAGATAGTTTTAAAGTCTTTGTCTAGTAAGTCCAATGTCTGAACTTCTTTAGGCATGGTTACTATCAATTTATTTTTTTTTTCTTTGAATGAGCTGTACTTTCCTGTTTTTGTATGCTGTGTGAGTTTGTTATTGTTGTTGAAAGTGGAAATACGAATATTAGAATGTGGTAACTTTGGAGATCAGATTCTTTTCCCAGCTATTTTTGCAGAGATGATATTCCCTATTGTGTGTGGTCACTGAAGTCTCTGTTCCTTAGCTTGTGTTTAGTTGGTGCTTTGACAGTTTTCCTTAAATACTAGGAGCTAAAAATCAAAAAGACAAATCAACAAGTAAGCAAATAACCATATCTTCCAATCTTTGCAGACAGGCCTTTGATACTTAGCCAGACTTGCATTGAGCCTAGAGATCAGCCCAAATTGAAAATTTATGGTCATCTTTGGTCATTTGGGCATGCATTTTACCCTGGGCATGCGCATGGCTTTCTGATTTCCTTTTTGCCCACACCCACATTGATTACCCCAATTTCCCAAGAAAACTCTGTCTCAGCTCTTCCTCCCAGGTTTTAGTATATTGTATGTCCCAACTGAGCTGTTGCCTGAGGTATCTGCAGGTTGTTTTTCAGCCTTACAATGTTTTCAGTCCATGCTCACCACTTTTTTGGCCTAGATGAGTTCTGACTTAGGCAAAATAGATATAAGTGCCATGTGTCAGTGTTTAAAGGTAGCTTCCAGACAGGTTAGAGCAGATCTACACAGTAATTTACATATATGGTCTGCTCTTTTCCCTCTAGAATGAGGAACATAGGGAACATGGGCTGCTGTCTTCAAGATTGCTGACACACCAGGGAAGGAATGGGACAAGGACTAGTAAAAAGGCCAGAAAGCTTTCCAATAGCTTGGTTGTTATAAAACTTGGTTACTATAGAAGTATGACTATTTTCCAGAGTTTTGATGAAGTTGATTCTGACAGTTTCTGCTTGTTTTTTGGTGCTTTAGTTGGTGGGGTCTTGAGCTTAGAAGTGCCTACTCTGCCATTTTTCTGATGTCACTTGAATTTTCATTTTTCAAATAATATTTTCTTTGCTTTTTTTTCCTGAGTAATGTCATATCATTTCTGTTTTTACTAATTGGGATATATATATGTTTTTCTATACACCTTGTAGCTTTTCTTAATGTTTAATTTTGAAAGAGTATATTAGCATTTTTGTTAGTTCAATGAGCAGTATTTTCTAGCATTTTTTCATTGTTTATAGGGAAGTTATTTTGTTGTTTAATTTCTCTTTTTTCTTATAATAACTATGTGTTTGACCTTGATGTTTTCTGCTGCTTGTTTTGTTTAATCTAATTTTTCTGAACTTTAAGAAGGCAGTATGTTCAGGGCAGCTTTTCTAACTTACGGAAACGCATCTTTTACTGTTTCTTTTTTTTTATTTTCAGAAATACTGCAGTTTTCTTTCTGAGATTCCTTGCTCTGTTCTCTGTCCCCACTTTTATTTGAATAATTAACTATTTTTGTATCTCCATCCTGCCCAGTTTTTATTAAACTCCCAGTAATTTTTTGCTAGTATGGAGTCTTGTCCTTGAAAAGAATTCAGGTTTGTCAGTTTGAAAGTTCATAGGGGCATTTCTACTCCCACATTCAGACCTGTTCGGTGCTTACCCAAGCACATATCTGCTATTGAAGTTCTGGTATCAAAGTGGACTACTGTGCTTTCCATTGACTAACTTCTGGCTGTTTGGGGCTTATTTTGGGGTTTGTGAGGATACTTTGTCACTTAATTTTGTAAATGTTACCTGCGTGTTTTTTGTTTGTTATCTTGTTTGTCTGTTTTGTTTCTTATGGGGATTTGGAGAATTTGAAGAGCCATGGCACTACTATTGTTACTACAGCCATCTTCTCCAAGTATTATTATTTTTTTTTAAAGTAAGAAAAATTAGTTAGTTTTATTTGAGTGTAAGTTTTATACACTGTACAAATTTTGTCAGCAAGTCAATTGGAATTTATTACAGATCTGCTATATGCCAAGTATATAGGCTGGAGTTAAGACAAATTTGGTTCGTATTATGATTAATGTTGCCCTAGACTAGGCATACTATTCAGAATTAGTAGATTCTGCTGTGATGATTGCCTATTAGAATATAGACAAAGTGGAGAGATGGAATCATAAGGGGAATGATAGGTCAATAAAACCTTTCTCCTGCACTTACAATACTCTGCCACCCCTTATTATTGCTGTATTTTAGAAAATGACTTAGAAAATTTTCTGTGTGAAGTTGTTCATTTCTCAAAGATTTTGCCCTGTCTTTTGCTTAGAATCTTCTTTTAAGATCTTTACGTGCTTCCTCATTCTCATCATTCAAGAATCATCTCAAATCTTACCTACTCATGGCCTGCCCTCTCTGATCATCCTAGCTCAAGCTCACCTCCTGTCTTAGCATACAGTGCTATTTTCTCTTATTGATATATTTATTGAATCTTAGATTTTCTTTGTTTTGGTTGTTATTTCTTTACATGTTTATGGTTTATCTTTTCTCTCTAGAATGTAAATAAGCTTTTTAAAGTTAGAGATTCTTTCAGTAACAACCACTACTATGTAACCGGTTTCTAAAAATATATATACCTCAAAATATTTGTAGATGTTTTTCCTCTCTAAATATTTTGCCACTATTATTTTGGACCCATTGATATTTTAGTTTCTGGGAGTTATTCACATAGGCATGAAAAAACTATACCACTTGAAGTAGCAAACGAGAGATTTATTCTATGCATGAGGAATTTTTAGAGTTTAGAATACAAGTTTTCATGAAGTAACTACTAAAAATATTATGTAAATAGCATTAGATAGCAGTTTAATTTTAAATTTCTTTTAGAATGACTTTTGCATTATGAAGAAAAAGGAAGGGGATGAGGGCAGCATGTACTAAGAGAGCTGGCTTATTCTAATGTAATTTCTGACTTTATGAGATATAAGCCCAAACTCTACCTTTTATTAAGCTGTTTTTCTAACAAAGAGTGTTTTTCATAAAACAAAAAATAGTTGGAACAAAATAATAGTTTCCATATTTATAAGTATTTTCAAAGCATAGAAAAGTTTTCCCATACCTAAAATGTAATTTAAAAATATGAATAATGTTATGTACCTCCTCTAGAGTCTATTGGGGTCATTCTTGTGCTAACTGGATATTATATATGTGACACATATATAATTCTGTTTTATGTATTTTGACTTTTCGACAGCTGCCCATTTTGTCTTGTAGTCATGATAGTATGATTTTTTTTTTTTTTGTCATTTATGTGCAGAAAGTTAATTGCTACCTGTAAATTGTGGAGGATAAAATACCCATTGGTTATAATTTTTCAAAAGTTAAAGTGCTAAGTAAAATTACTCCATTTATAATATTTTGCAATGTAGACCTTGTGGTTGTACTTTGTCACAATATTTTATTTTTCTTTACTGAGGAGGTCTCTTTGTTTTAAGTTTATTTATTAATTTTCACATTTGGGAAATGTATATTTTTAAATAGTTAAATTTCATATGAAAATAGCTGAGGAGAGAGTTTTCCCTCAATTTGCCATTTTCCTTTGTGCTAAATATTTGACACAAATTTTTGAGTTCTGCTTTATATATATATATATTTTTTTTTTACAGTGTTCTTCATTAGACCTTAGAATTTTAAACATATAACTAACTGATCTCTGCTTTCTATGTATTTATATTCTTTAAACACTGTAATTTTTAGGAAAATATTCTATTTTAACATTAACTATTTTTACTAATTTAACCACTCCCCATATGTTAAAACCTTACATGCTTTCTGATTTATGGGAGTCTCAATCTATATATGTATATGTGTATTACATTTTTATTATATGTATATTAACAAATTACATGTAGATCTGTGTATAAACCAGTATATGTATATAATATACACTCTAATGTATATACAACAGACATATATAAATGCATAGATGTCTATATATGATAAATACAAGTATGCATACACATATGTCATTATACATATATAAAATAAATGGTTTACTGTGATTTGGTATGTCACTGCACTTTTCCCATTTCAGTAACATTGTTTCTATAGTAACTAATGCACTGGAAAAATCAAAGCAGAAAATCAAAGCAAAACTTTCCAAATCAAAGGTTTGGAAAAAGCCAGCCAAAGCAATGCTTAGTAAATGATAAGCAGGTGGATGTGTTTGTCTGGGGTCACATATTTTGGAAGTAGCTAAAGCAAAATGAAATCATTTCTCTATAACAAAATACAGCCTAGCAAGGTTGTAAACACCATATGCTATCTTTAATAAAAAAAATGGCCAAATCATATGGTTTTCAGAAATACACATACATATATCCACAAAACCTTGTATACTCTGTATGCAGCATTGAATCTGTGTTAGGTTATAGTATAACTTCATTAAACAAAAAGGTGGTATGATAGGAGAAGTCTTCAATTTCATTTGATGATTTGAAAAGTCATAAATATTAGAATATAAATATATGTTATGCCTTTCATGTATATTTCTTGCTTTATGTACTTGTGTGTTTCAACTAATTGTATGTAATTTCATGTTTTGAATACTAATAGTAGCATGCATCCAAATACACAGGAAGCCTTATTTGGGGGATGTTCCCCCATGTTGAAAAAAAAATTAGTATATTTCTTAAAGGGAAAATGCAAATATTGTAGTTAAATTCTACTTAAATTCTTTGTAGTAGAAAAAAGATGATTTCCTAAGGGGCTGGTCTTAATTAACTATCAGCAATTTTAGTTGTAAGATTTTTTTTTTCTTTACTTTTTCACTTTTCATCTCAGCATTTTATAGTCTCTTCTTTATGTTCTTACCACCATGCTTTCTGTTCTTTCCTTTACCAGATCATGTTTCCGTCTAGTGATCAGTTGGAAAAGTTTAGGGCAAATATACTAAGACCTGAAAGAATGAGAAATAATCTAACAAATTCATAACATAAAAGCAGTTTGAACCAGACAGACCTAAATTTTCTAGCTCTACACTTACTAGCTGTGGCTTTTAGCAAGTTATTTTACTTCTCTGAGCTAGAATTTTTTTTCCTTTGTAAATCAAATAATTAGACTTAATGACAAAATGTATATGAAAAGCCAAGCACAATGCCTGCCAGTTTGTAGTCACTAACCTTGTGTTAATTTTACCCCTCTCCACTTTCCTTTTTTTTTTTTTTTTTTTTTTGTATGATGATATGGAGACAGGTGAGAGTGATGTTTAGGGACAGGAAGGCTTTCTACCACATCTGAGATGACACATCTGCTCCGCTTGCTTTGGAGGCCAGCGTGGTCTGTCTTGTTGCCAACTCAATGAAAGGCTCTAAAAGCTTGCCAAAACATTTTCTCCTCAGCATTTTCCCTAGGGCTTCTAATTCCAAGTGACTTTTAAAATGTGTGACCTTTGATATTGACTATTTTTGGAAAAAAAAGTCTTTATAGAGGAGTACCAGGGGTAGCAGCCCTGTAATTCTAAATCCCTTGCTGAGCAGAGAATTCTCATCTATCTGAATTGTATTTCTTTGTAAACTACCTTTAATGGTTTGGCTTGGGCAGTCTAATCTCTCTCTGGAGATAAGAAAGAAATTCTGTGAACACAGCAAGTATTTTTAAGACAGGAAAGGGGCAAAGAAAAAAAAGATTTAATTAAGCACAGAGCTTTACCTGGTTTTCCCAACTGTTATTTATAAGCAACAAATTGCCTCTGGATTTACACCTATATACCATTCCACAGTTTTTATTCTAGCTCCGGCTTCTTCTTTCAATCTTATACAATGTGAAGAAAACTTGCTGTAGGTAAACATGCCTTACCTCTCTCTCTCTCTTTTCTGTGTCTTCATCCTTCACCAGGGATACACTCCTAGTCTCCCAAGTTCTCTCTGTAAAATTTTCATCCTGTCGATGTGTCACCTTCACCTATTTATATTCATAACTTCAAATAAAAACAGATTGATAAACAAAATGAAACCATTACTTAGTGGTATAGCCACATATTGGATCATAGACTAGTAGAAGAAGTGTGTCTCTTGTTCTGGAGAAGTTCACAACTGTATAGTTACAAATAATATAATGCCATGGGAGAAGTGTGAGGAGATAGGCGTATTCAAAAACTTCACAGCACTGTTCAACTAGGTCATGGACACTCCATAAATAACATCAGTGATAACTGAATGAAGCCTTGAAAGATAAGGAATTTGCTAGGTAGAGAATGGAAGATGATTCTGGGTGAAGAGAGGCAGAATTGACTCTAGGGACCATCAGATTTTTAAGAGCCTAGGTCTCCAAAACTAACACCACAACAATCCTGACTCAAAGTGGACTCTACTGAAAACTTTTGTGAGGTTACTCCCATTTATCACCCAAAAGACCTATTTTTTATAGATGAGAGATAGATATTTAGCTAGAGTAGATATGCATGCTCCATTTTCAATTGTCCTGGTGAGTGTTAAATTTCTTGAGGTTGACGAGTGAGTCTTCCCTACATTTTATTACTCTTTATAATATCCATAACTGGTCTTGTTATACTACTACTGCTGCTACTACTACTACTACTACTACTACTACTACTACTACTATAACTGTTAACTTACTTATTTACTATGCACCAAGGTAAGAAATAGGCATGTCGATTTCTTTAACTCCAAATTTATGAGATTAAATTGTAACTCTGAGGTGAGGTATTATTACTATTTCTACTCATAATTTAAAAAAGCTGTGCTTAGTGGGATCAAATGACTTACCTAACTATGAATTTATTTCAGAAGGTCTAACTTCAAAGCTATAACTCTTAATAAATACCTTATCCTACCTTCACAGAAAAGTCATCCCACATACATTTGCTAAACTCTAAATGAACAATTCTTAAAATAAAGAAATCAAATTAACACAGTTGAATAACTCTCAATGAAGAAAATATTAATGTATTAGATGGTATGCATTGTAAATTCAGATAAAATTATCTGGACAACCTTAAAATAAATGAAGCAATAAAATATTTTTGAAGATGATTTTACCACCTTGTGGTGCTATCTCTATAATGTGCTTTTAGGATTCAGGTGTTCACACTCTGTAGGTACCATCTGGAAAGGTCATTTTCTAGAAAACAGAGTATCTGTAGCTAACTTTACCTGGACAATCCCATAGGAAGCAGGTGTGATGGGGAAGGTTGGAAAAGCAGTTGGAAGTTGTTCACTGAAGAACAAGTGAATATAAAGAAGTTTGCCAATCCCTTGTAATCTTTTTTATGTCTCCAAACTCCTGTGCTGCCAGTATCCTGGTTTTAGTGGAAGGACCTCCAGAATTCATGATCCCTGTGATCTGGGCTTCTGGCTCCCATACATGCCAATGGATTTGCAATAGTAACGTGGTGTAGTGAGTGGCTGCCTTTTAATTCAGCTTTCTCTTTCCATTCTAGGAACATCGCTCTGTTAATTAGAGGAGTAGCAGGGGTTAAAATGGTAGCAACTGCTGTAGATTTATGTTATTGGTGCACAGCATCCTGGAAATAAGATGGGAAGGAGAAATAATAAAGTCTTTTCCATTTCTCATTAAAATCCACATGAAAACATATGAGGTGAAACACTTAGAAAATGAGATTGACTGAACAACATACTGAAACTGGTTTACTGGCATGAATGATGTCCCTTTCACAGTAGTTATCATAGAAGCCAAACAATATAGTAATGTCACCATTGCTCACACTGACTGGGGCTCTTTTGTTGGTGTTATCTTTGGATTCTGTGGGATGTACTTTGAATAATTCTCAACAGTGGCAAATCTGCAAACGTAGTTCTGTTTTTACCAGTAGCAGAAGTTAGAACGTGCCAAATTTGATGAATAAAATGGGTGATCAAAGTGGGAAGTATGATTTCTGGCCAAAAATAAAGTGGGATTACAAAATAATGGTAATTAAAAAAATTGTCGTTTATAAAAAGACTCTGATTATTCCAAAAGAACATTTTTAAACTTATTTTGAAATACTATTGGTTCCCTAAGGCATGTATTTTCCAATTACTTAATTAAATGTATGCATCCTGGTGTATGTTTACAATTTCATTTTTCTTTTCTAATTTATAGCCATACCTAATATTTAAACTTTTTATTGTTGAGTGACATTATACATATTTTAAAACCTGTTTTAGATTATTTTAAACTAGCTAAAACCAAATCTGTTTAAACTAATGGGATATATTTTGAAAAGTAAAGAAGATAAATGGTTTGGAGACATAAGTTTTTTTTTTTTTTTTTTTAAAGATTTTATTTATTTATTTAACGGAGAAACGAGAGAGGGAACACAAGCAGGGGGAGTGGGAGAGGGAGAAGCAGGCTTCCCGCTGAGCAGGGAGCCCGATGCGAGGCTCCATCCCAGGACCCTGGGATCATGACCTGAGCCGAAGCAGACGCTTAACGACTGAGCCACCCAGGTGCCCTGAAACATAAGAAGTTTTAACCCAAAATAAGAAGGACTAAAAAATATGTAGTACTCTTCTAGGAAAATAATGTGAAGTAAATTGTGAAGTGAGGAGAGAGTCAGACTAGTCAGACTGTTATTTTGTGAAGGCTATAGTGGCATCGTATTTATTATTTTTATTTAATACTCAGCATAACTCTGTGTAGTAGATACTATTTTAATTTTTAGTAGGTTATCCAAGTTTGCAGTCAGTATTCAAATCCTTCTGTCTGATTCCAGAGCTTTTGCTCAATTCTAACACAGTACCTCTTATGTTCCCTTCTTTAAAAGTGAGAGAAGAAAGAGAAAACTTGGAGTCAGTTTAATTTTCACGTTTTTATATTGTTAACTGAGTGTACCTGAGAGGGCACATTACTTCAACAATCTTATTACTCAAAGTGTGGCCAGCAGACCAGCGGCGTCAGCATCACCTGGTAGCTGATTAGTGATGAAGAATTTTAGATGCCACCCTTGACTTCTGAATTAGAAATTGTGTTTTAACAAAATCTCCAGGTAAATTATTTTACCACAGTGTTCATGAATATATTTTGTCCATCTTTTCAATAATATTCCACTGTCTTCTGCATTTTTTCAGGCTTTCAAACAAGGCAAAAATTTTCAACTATGGGAAGTATGAACTCATGAATAAGTACAAACTCATTTTGACTTCAGGACCATAAGGAACCTTGAAGGTCATTTCTAGCATTTTATTTAAAGGACATGAAACTGATGTAATGTATGGTGATTAACATAACATAATAAAAAAAAACTTAAAAAAAAAAAGAAACTGATGAACTTTTAAGTTGGACATATTTCCAAGAAAAAAAACTCTCAACTACTGGCTTAATAGCTGTATCTTCTTTAAAAATTGATCCATGACAACACAAAAGATTGTTAGTAGTAGTGGGGTCAAGTACTAATGATTTATAACTTATACAGTTTAAAGCTGTTCATTTTTCTGGATACTGATCTTTGGGTCTCTTATTTTTTAATGAATTGGTCATTTAGATTTTCTGTTTATTCTGAATTGAATATAATATGCTGCATTTCTAAAATACAATCATGTGAATGGAGTTTAGCTTACTGTTTATTAGCCTGTTGTTTTTTAACAAAAAAATTATTTTGAAGTCCTTTATTCACACATTTTTAATGTGAATTTTTATTAATTCCTATGTCTGGAATTATATTTAACTAATTTTTATTTTCTAATCAAGATGACATTTTTCCACCATGTATCACTTCTTCTGCTTCACTCCAAATGGGCACACTGTTAATAGGAATAATTATTTAAATTCAGATGTCTTCATGTTTGATAATATTGATACCCATTGTAACTCCAAAACAAGATTTGGAGATCTGACAGCTTGTGATAGAAGTATAGATGCAGTAGAGCCAAATATAGTCTTCCCCAGGATCCTAAAACAGGCTGAGTTGGCCATAGTTATACAGTGCATTAGTAGGGAATATGAGGCTGTTCTGTAAGAGACTGTGGCAGCACTACCTTGCAGGTATGTATTTTCTAGTCCTTCCACTCAGAATATCTCCCCTTGACTTATATATGAGGAATATATTATGCTTCTCATCTAGGGAAGGAAAAAAATCATGTTAACTGAACTACTGAAACTTAAAAAAATGTAGTCACCTAACTAAACATAAGTACAGTAAGGTAGTTAATCTTTATTCCATTTCAGTGAATTCATGTTATGGCTCATATTTATTAAAGGATGGATTTATATATTCATTCAACAATCTGTATTGAGTGCTAGTGCATGTTTGGTATTTCTCTGAGAATGTAAGCATGTAGCAGTAGAAAAGAGCACACAGATTCCTACCGTCATTCAGTGGGGACAGACAGACAATATAAATGAATAAGCTACATAGTATGTTCATGATGATAACTTAGATGGTATGAAATGATGTAGAGGCTATTGAAACTTTTTAATTAGTATAAGTGCACCGGGCCTCACTAAGAAATGGTCATTGAGTAAAAACCTGAAAAAATGAAGGAGATGTGTTTGTGGATACCTGGGGTAAGTGCACTAAATACAGAACAACAATTGTGAATCCCTAGGGGCAAAAAGTGTTGGTGTAATTGAAGCTGGCAAGGAGACCAGTGGAGCTGTTGCAAAAAGAAAAAGGGAAGTAGAAAAGTGCCATCAGAGAAGTAATAGGGATCCAGATCTCAAGGTAATCTCAAGGTACTTTATCTCTCATTTAGCAGATACAAATCTTAGACCATAATTTAGGAGTGCTGGAATCATACATTTATTTATCTATCTGTACTTTAGTCTACTTTCTATTTTGATTTGCAATCCCATAGAAGTGGTGGATAACTAATATCAGTCAGCAAGACTCAGCAACTACCTGTCCTTAGGATTGATTCTGACTTCCAGAGGACTTACCCAGAACCAGTGTACTGTGCAGATGTTCAGCTAGTTCTCAAGGTTATCCAACCTCACGGATGTCTGTGGTTCTGTCTCATCTTCTGTCAACCCCCACTGCAGATCAATTACTTTTGAGATATCCTGCTTTCCTCTTCATCTGATTTCTTTAGGTCTAGCCACATTTTGTGCTACTTGTAGCCACACATGGGGACATCAAATCATTCTGCTCTGTCTATGCCACTTGGACATGGATTCCAAAGGCTTTGTCTGCCTAGACTCACAAATCATCACTCTGTAGCTGAGAATGGACACAAAATCTTTGATCAGGGACCAGTGGCTCTCTCAGTTCCCAACTGTGTCTTTTCTGTTCTTTGGTGAACCCCTAGGAATTGTCTTTCATTGCAGGATGGCAGAGGGAAGAAATATAGAAATCTGTACTCTTAAACTGTCTTTCCTCATACATTTTGTTAAGCCAATAGGATCCTTTAAGGGTTTACTTAGGTTATTGGAAGATAAAAGATTTCCTAGGTCTTTTCTTTCATTCTCTAGTCCTTCCTTTATGACCTCCCACTCTCCCAACATACCATATCCCCTTCCCTTTTATTTTCCTACTGAAACATTTAACGTAGAATAGTCTATGTGACTGGATGTCAGAGAGGGCAAAGAAAGAATAGAATTAGGAGAGAGGAGTAATATATGTATATATGTATACATATATATATATATGTAAGGATCTAGAACTATTTTGAGACATTCCATGTATTAATTCATTTAATACTCCTAATAACCTATGAGGTGAGTACTATTATTATCATTGTCATTTTTCACATGAGCAAACTGAGGCCAAGAGTTATTAAGTAACTTGTCCCAAGGTTTCTGGCATTTAAGAAATTGTATTCAATTACACATAGAAAACCAACATTATACAATGATTTTTTTCAAGACTAGAGATTTGGTCTATTCATTTTGGGGGGGTACACTTAACATTATGTCTGACACAAAGTCAGCTCTCAGTATATGTGTGGTTGTGTGTATATGCATGCACATACACATGTATCTATATGCTTATTAAATTAACAACCAAGTTGATATAAGATCGGTTTTAACAACCTAAAGTTCAAATTAAATAAGAATGCAGAGACTTACTATCATCAGACTATATTTCTAAACTCAAGCTAATGCTTTTTCATAATTTGCCTTATATACACACTTGACCATTATAAATTATAATTGTAGCTTCTGCAAAAGTCAGAGAGTGCTAAATGAATGGTTAAAAGAATGAAAGAATGAATTAATGAATGAGGGAAGAGGGAAGCAGGTATCTGTTGTACACAGTTTTGTGAGTCCAAGATATTTATGTTCATCAGTAGAACAGGTTTCAAAATAGCTGCAATTTATTGGTAAAGTCCACGCTTAGCTTTGTTAACTTTTTTACAGCATAGAGAGTTATTTTTAGTATGATATAAATCACCCCCCCTTTTAATTATGTTGACTAATAAGACTTAATACAAGATAATGTAATTAAATGACAAAATTGGTGTTATCGTAAGTCAGGAAAGGATAGAAATAATTATTAGATGAAATTTTTTCATTGAGGAGAGGCATAGTATGGTTTTTAAATGGCTGATCACTGTGGGCCACGTCTCCATGGTTAAAGAGCCTCAGTGATGGTGTCTCCTATGTTTGGCAGAAGTAGAGAGTAGATCTTTGTGGTGGTAGCAGAGGATGAACAGAGCTCAAAAACAAAGGGAAGACCTTTACCTTTTTCCTGTGGATTTCTGCAGTGTGCTGTGTCTACTCACTTGCCTATCAAGATCTTCCATTGTGTTCTAAACATGCGTTAGTACTGGGAGTGAGACACCTAAAAAATCCTGAAACTACAGAGCACAGTTCACACCGCTGACCTATATCGATCTGTTTTAAAACTGATACTCACTGGTGCACCCACTCTGGAAAACAGTATGGAGGTTCCTCAGAAAGTTGAAAATAGAGCTACCCTATGACCCAGCAATTGCACTACTGGGTATTTACCCCAAAGATACAAATGTAGGGATCCGAAGGGGTATGTGCACCCCGATGTTTAGAGCAGCAATGTCCACAACAGCCAAACTATGGAAGGAGCCAAGATGTCCATCGACAGATGAATGGATAAAGAAGATGTGGAATATATATATAGAATGGAATATTATGCAGCCATCAAAAGGAATGAAATCTTGCCATTTGCAACGATGTGGGTGGAGGGTATTATGCTGAGCGAAATAAGTCAATCAGAGAAAGACATATATCATATGATCTCACTGATATGAGGAATTCTTAATCGCAGGAAACAAACTGAGGGTTGCTGGAGTGGTGGGGGGTGGGAGGGATGGGGTGGCTGGGTGATAGACATTGGGGAGGGTATGTGCTATGGTGAGCGCTGTGAATTGTGCAAGACTGTTGGATCACAGACCTGTAGCTCTGAAACAAATAATACATTACATGTTAAAAAAAAAAAAAGAAGATAGTAGGAAGGGAAAAATGAAGGGGGGGGAATCGGAGGGGGAGACGAACCATGAGAGACGATGGACTCTGAGAAACAAACTGAGGGTTCTGGAGGGGAGGGGGGTGGGGGGATGGGTTAGCCTGGTGATGGGTATTAAAGAGGGCATGTTCTGCATGGAGCACTGGGTGTTATGCACAAACAATGAATCATGGAACACTACGTTAAAAAAAAAATAGAGATTGCAAAACATAAAAAAAAAGAATCTAGCATAATTTATGGGTTGGATGATAAATAGTGTTCTGTATGTGAATCAAAAAATATCTGGCTAAGTTCTTTATATGGATAGAAATTTTCAAATAAGTAAAAATATCGATCACATTTTCATACATGGTTGCCGTACAGGCTCTGTGCCATTTTGTTTGTGTTTGATTTACCACAAGAAAAATAATCCTGACTTCTCAATAAATGTTTGAACTGAAAAAAAAAAATTAAACTGATACTCAACTCTTTACCCAAACTAGCTCAACACCTACTATCTTGTTTCCCAACATATCCTTTCATGTACTCTTTAAGCTGTGTAAGTACCCTTTCCAGGAGAAATTAGGAGCAATAAAGTAATGTTTAAAGAGGGATAATTCTGGAGTCAGAGAGATCTACGTTGTAATCACACCTCTGCTATTCACTAGCATCGCTATCCTTATTAAATCACCCAACCTTTCAAAAGCTCAGTTTCCTCATCTGGGAAAAATGAGGATAATAAAATGTTCTACTTCAAAGAATTGCTATAAGGATTAAATTTAAACACTTCATCTATCTTAAATTCATAGTAAATGTTAGCTACTATTGCATATTATGATCATTGACTTCCTGTCTTTTTTTAATATTATCTCATTTAAAAACTTGATTACCACATCAATAAAATATTTTTTCTCTTTACAGATGAAAAAACAGGCTCAGAAACGTTAAATTTATGTCCCAATAGTTAAACATCCAGTTAAGCATCAATCTTTTACAACTAAGTTCCTCCATACTTTTCACTGTTCCATATTACCTGCTTTATTTTCCATGTTGGGAGCAGATAGGATGGTATACTGGCTAAAAATCTCTAATTTGGCATTATATTTCTTGAGTTTCCATGCTGGATGGAAAATATTTGGCAAACTAAAAACTTCATCTAAGCTTCAGTTTTCTATTTTACAAAATAGGCATAATAATAGTATATACCTAAGAGTTGTCGGGAATAAATGGGATTATTTCATTTAAAGGTTTTAATACGGTACCTGACATATATTAGGTACCCAAAAAAGTTAACTACTATTATTATCTGTCTCCTTGGGAATCAATTAGTCTTGAAAATGTTACTGTTGTTCAAGAGTGTTTTCATTTTATTATTTAGAATTATATAAGAAATTATATAAGAAATCCAGGCATCTAGCTTGATTATATTTGTTTCATGTCTCAAAAATGATATTCTCTAGATTACTAATTCAGAGGTTAAGAACTTCTACTTGTTTATAAAAACAGAATACATTTTGGAATGATGAAAACATTTTACCAATGAGGACATACTCAAAAACATTGCAAAATCTGAAAATAGTTTCAAGGGAGTGTTAAAGCTCATTTTGTAATTAATTAAAGTATGAGAAATGTATATAGCTCCAAGGTGAGAAATTTGAAAATAACTCTTAAAGCTATTTACTAAAAATAAAGTATATACTTGGAGTTGTTAGTTTACTGTTGTTTTTTTTTTTTATTTTATTTTGATGAAATTTCAGACTTGAAAAAAGTTGAAAGAATAAACAAAAAATCCCTGGATACTCTTCACATATATTTCCCAAATGTTAACATTTACAATATTTACTTTACACTTTTCTTTGTGTTTGTGTATGTATTTAGAAAGTTTTTAGAACTTTTAAAAAATAAGTTGCATATGTGCTGCCACTTTTGCCCCTAAATACTTAGGTGTATATTTCTCTTATATTAATAACTGCTATAAAATTAGAATACTCAAGAAGTTAACATTGAAACAATATTATTCTCCAATATACAGACTACTGAGATTTTATTTGTTCCAATAATATCTTTTATAGCAAAATAAAATCCAAGATCCTGTGTTGCATTTACTTTTCATATTACTTTAGTATTTTAATCTGGAATCATTCCTGAATATTTTCTTGTATTTCATGGCATTGACATTTTGTAGTAATTTTGTAGATTATCCCTTAAGTAGAGTTTGTGTGGTTATTTCCTCATGACTAGGTTATATACTTGTACTTTGTAATAGTCCTATCATTAATTAAATTTTCAGCCATTAGTTTTAGCTTCCACTGGTGATTTTTGCCTGAATTGATTAGTACATATTAAGATATTGGCAAATGTTGATTTTCTAATTCCGTTATTTCCACTACATGAGTTAATTGTGTCTTACTTTTTAATGAGAGAGAACAATCATGAAATATTTTTCATGTACACAAATATAATTACAAACAGTTAAGTGCTGGGAAGGAAACAGTGAATACACTGATGTTAAGAATGATTTGGGGGAGGGTTACCTTCAGTTGTGGTCAGTGAAGTGAGTAATATTTAAGCTGAGAGTTTAAGAATAAAAAAGGAGCCTGTCATGTAAAGAATGAGGGGGTAGTTCAAGCAAAGAGAACTGCTCTGGATTAGAGAGGGGATACACCAGTGTGGCAGAGTGTAGCGGGCAGTGGACAGAAGATAAGTTTGAAGGAAAATGTATAGTTCTGATCACTTCAGATGTGTAAACTAGAAAAAGACTCATTATTTTCCTCTACGTGTATTTGAAATCCATTTTAAGGATTTAAGCAAAGACATGACATGATATGATTTAAAACAAGACCAACAGCAATTGCTTCTTTGTAGCTAATAGGTTGGAAGGGAACAAGTGACAAGCAAATCCGTCCACTTGGTCTGTCTTAACTTTCAGCATCACTATTTAAGCTACTCTTATCTCTTGAACTATAGTGGGTTTCTAATTTGTCTCCTTACAAACTTCTGCACACTTTAAAATGATCTGTTAAGGGATGCCTGGGTGGCTCAGTCGGTTAAGCGTCTACCTTCGGCTCAGGTCATGATCCCAGAGTCCTGGGATCGAGTCCTGCATCGGGCTCCCTGCTCAGCGGGGAGTCTGCTTCTCCCTCTCCCTCTGCCTGCCACTCCCCCTGCTTGTGCTCTTTCTCTCTCTCTGACAAATAAATAAATAAAATGTTAAAAAAATGATATGATCTGTTAAAGTAAAAAACATAGTGCCATCGTCCTTGCTGACCAGCAGTGCTAGTTGACAGGAAGAGGTGAGGACAGGGTGGGAGAATCAGTTGTAGTGAACTCCAAGTTATATTGAGTTTTGTAAGAGGGAAGGAGAATAATAGCCTGGAAACAACATGCGGGAATAAAGAAGACTCAGACATGAAACATGAAGAAGGATGGGGTTTTGGGTAGCTTTAGGCTGATTCAGGCAGTATGGGCCTGAGAATCTGGGTTATACCAGGCACGTATGTCTTCTGGTTGCCCTGTCCTGGAATTCAAAGATGAATGAGATGAATTCAAAGATGGTAGCCTAGAAGTTCTAGTCCAGTGGTTGTCCTGAATGTTCTCATAAAGGCATGGAGCCTAGAGTTGGAGTATAATTGGGAGGTAGGGGGTGAACCAAGTGAGGGATGGGAGGGATTTATGGCTGAACCTTTTCAAATGTTATGGACCTTTTTATTGATGACTCCCTGTGATGTCTCATGTCTTATGCTGTAGTGTTGGCACTTAATGGTCCAACAACACCATAACAGTATATTTAAAGTTTTAATAAATGTACTTTGCTGTGAATTATATTACACACTTTTATTTTATTACTTGCCTACAGCTTGGTTTTCTATTCCTTGTGGATTAATTTTTAAGTTCTTTAGTTTATGGGAAACTTTAGTTATGGGAAACCTGAATAAAATATGAAGAGCTTATAATCTAATTATAAACCTGTGAAGAGGCATTGTGTAAGAGATTATTGCATTTGGTTGGAGTTCCTATTAGATGACTTCTAAGGTCTCATCCTACTGAGAGTCTATGATTTAATGATTCTAGCATTATTATTATTATTATTTTTTTACTGCATAGTGAATTAGAAAAGTAAAGGGTGTTAAACGTGACCTGAAGGACAAATCAACTCTAATAAAGACACATCTAGTGTGAACAATTCCTAAGCTTTTGATCGTTCAGTGGAACTGACCTGATGTAGGTACAGACTGATGGTAGTTTTAAAGGCATGTTTCAACTGAATGGGTAAGTTGTAAAAATAAATAAAAAAAATTAAAAACGTTTATTAGTTTACAGGGTTTCAAAAAACTGCACGAGGGCCCAGTCTATTCCCTTAATTTACATCCACTGATTAAATAAGCCATATATAACTGTGCTAAAAACTTGACCAAATTAGTAGCATTTTTACCAGCTTTTACTGACTGAAATAATGAACCAGTGTATACCTTGTAAAAATATAGCAAATGATAGTAAAGATATAATGTCTTCTGGGTGCAAAGGTACCTCTGTTGACTGAAAAAATAGCAGACTTTCCACTATTGTAAAGAATGAGTTTGTCCCCTCATAAATATTTTCTTCACAGAGATTCCCCTATGATTAACTAATGGCCTTAATTTACAAGGAGTTAGTGTGTAGCTGTGGAAAGGACATAAAAAGGTGACTTACCTGAGATCAAAACCATTCCAATTGTTAAATATTATAATGAAAAAAAATACAAGCCACCTACTCCTTACATTTTTATAATTTTTCAAATATTTTCCCTCAGATGCTCTGGGCAAAAGGACAGCTGCTTGTTTATAAGGAAGACTTAATTACTTTAAACACTGCAGATTGGACTGTGCACCTGTAACATGCGTCGGTTGCAGGGTCAGTTTTGGCAATATTCTTACATTCACTCCTATTGAAGTTCAGTATCTATTTGGTTAATATGTTGCAAAAACTAATTTATTCGGAGCATATGGTCTAAAATGTTGAATACATTTTCAGATGTTGGAGGTATGTTTAGGATCCTGGAAAATTGTGGATTCTTACACAAAGACACATAGACTTGAAGGGCCTGGAGGAAAGTAGTCCAGCAATCTTAATTCATAAGTGAGGGAATTTGATAATGAGAGGCAGGGAATAAATTTCTTTCCCTTCTCTTAACAAAGAAAATATTTTCTCATACAAAATATTTGCCAATGAAAGAAACCTTGATCATAAATAGCAATATGAAACATTTGTTCATGGGTTCTTTTTATATATCAAATATGAAAATATATTTATGGAGTGATGACCTGGTTTTAAAAATAAGTACTGTGTTCATTATATTGAGCCACTTAACAAATGTATGTAAATGTAACATTTCTATTTTTATATGCTAACTACTATGCCTGTGTATGCTGGGAAGTTCAGACACATTTATGGATTGAGAGATTAATTATTAGGTTCTTATGTTATGTAATTAAGACTCCAGAAAACTTTAGTTCATAAATGAGGATACTTAATTCTAATAGTCACTCCCAAAATATGTGTCAATGTCCTTCTGCCAAGAACTACAGTAAACGTACTTTTATTCAAACAAGTCGAGTTTATTGGTACATTGCAGGGACACTACACAGATGAGGAATCATAGGGTGGCTCAGTCAGAAGGTGTTAGAAAGGATATATAATATGATATGGACTTGTACTGATTAATTTGGGAGAAGTTTTAAGCAGTGGTCGTTTTCCTGCATTGGATGCTGCCAGAAAGCAGAGGTAATTCTGTGCTTGGGTTTAATAATTCTTACTAAAGTTGAAGCTGTCATTGGTAAAGATTAAGCAGTTACTGATGATAGCCACAATAGGGGATGTGTGTAGATTTTTGTAGTTTGTATAATGTTCTTATTTTTGTCTGTGCTCAGTATTTCTACAGAGTGATCTTATTTTGTCTTGACCTATTCCAGTCACAGAGTGGCCGTATCGGATGCTGGTGCTCTATGAAAATGTTTTTGTTCAGTACACAAGCAGCATGGCCTAGCAGTGAGGGTCAGACCAACTTACAGCAACATCAAGGCCTACCTGATAGTGTCAGGCCAGCTGTCAGGGACTGCTTTCTCTTTTTCACATGTAGTAGCATATACTTCTAACTCTATATTTCATGACAAAATGATTTCATGTGTAATATGATAATTTTCCAACTCTACATCATGCTTCCAAATTTCATTAATGTCTATCCCCATCACTGGATTGTAAACTCCACAAAGGCAGAGATGATGAGATGAAGACACAGCAAGGCTTACCTTGGAGTTGTTCAATGAGCACGTATTTATAAGGGACGCTTAAAAATATAATAGGATGAAGGACAGGAAATAGGCAAAATTCTGAATGTCCATAAACGGAAGGTCAAATATAACTAAGGATGAACTGTGTAGTAAATTCAGAAATGAGGTTACAAATCCGAAGACATGCATACAACGGACACTGTTAGTGTACGACACCTGAGACAGGTTTACATAAAATGAATAGCTACCTTATAAGAGAGTAAACAACTGAGCAAGGAGAAGGATGTTCAGGAGTAAAGCAATCTCTGACCCAAAGAAAGGCAGCCACAACATTGTAGAGTGTGCATATTTAGAGCTTTAAATACGTATACGGAGAATATACTCGAGGACGTCATTTTTCCTTTAACATTCTAACTGAATCAATCTGTGGCACTGTGGAAAGGGTCCACAGAAAGGGTATATCAAGTGTATCTTCAAGTATATATATGTTCAAGTATATCTTGAGCAATATGTATCAGTACTGTGTGAAGGGCTAAAATCCTAACAGTAAATAAGAGATGGGATTGCATGAATGATACTTTTTCATTATCATCCATACCGTTCAAACAATCTTTAATTCTTTTGTCTAAAATCACTGGAAGGACCTAAAATCTAAGAGATGATTAAAATGAGAAAACTATTATTTTATTCACAAGACATTGGGCCAGATGCCACAGCTGGCAGATATATTCTCCAGATGAGCAACTATTGTTTTTGAATGAATAGAATCATATAGTTGTATATGAAGATTATAGAGCCTGCACCAGAGAGTTATCACAAGGAAAAAAAAAAAAAACATTGCTAAATCAATGCTGATGCTTTATTAAAAGGCCAGACTACTTTTTGCGTCTCCATTATCTGTGAATTGGTAAAGTTTTCCAAGCAAAGTCATTTATTTGGATCTATGTTCCATATCAGCTTTTTCCTTGAAAGTGGCAGCTTTTCCTATTTATTTTTCTTATGTAGTTTAAAATTTGCATTTGATTCATTTTTCAATAATGTATACTGGTACAGTGTTTATTAAACAGAAATTCAGAGAAGAGTTGTTGTTTCTCTTTTGCTGGAGCCTAAGTTTTATATCATTTGGTTTTATGTCTGAGTTCTGATGCATAAAATTTACAAGAGGAACAAAGAATCATGTTAATAAAATCACAGAATTTCATGGAGGTGACCAAACTTCTGTAGAAGTTTTCAGATGATTAAAAATGTGTACTAAAAACTGTCCATAGCCCATAAAATTTGTGTGTTGCTGTTATTCATTATACCTTTTCATATTAGGTACCCTTACATGGATTTAGTGCGTAAAGTTTTAAAAATTGTTATATCCTCTACAAAAACAAGGTTCAACTACTCTCTCTGTTCATTTTGTTAAGAGAAAAACAAAGGTGCTGATTAATACCATGCCATGCTTGGGAACTCTCCATTTATTTTTGCCTTAATAATTTGCCATAAATAAGAAAGAGAGAGGGAGAAGGAATGATACTTTTCTTGTACCCTTCTTCATTTACTTTGGAGAGGTGGAGAATATCACCAATTAATAAATGTTCAATGCCCTCTCCTTGTCCTCTCATCTTTCACATTTGGGCTGCACTTTTTTTGCAGTCAAAATATATCAGGAAGTTGCACATTGACCTTAGAAAAATGTCTGATGAATATGCAATTGATTGTATTATGTAAGAAATACAAAATAAATATAGGTACATTATTGCTATAATGATGTGTTTTACTAAGTTGCCGATTGTCATCTGTTAGATACAGATGTATCTAACAGAATTTGTAATGTAAAGTGAGTAATTCTGAATAAGTGATGCGGGGCACATACAGTATGTTTCTCCAAACCCAAAACGTAATTGATTTTTAATCAATTTAATTAAATATAACTAAGTATTACTGGTTGCTAAGAAGGTCAATCTTAAAAGTTCTCATCACAGGAAAAAAAGTTGTAGCTATAAGTGGTGATGGATGTTAACTAAACGCATTGTGGTAATAATTTTGCAATATAGACGTATACCAAATCATTATATTGTACACATAAAATGAATACAGGGTTGTATGTCAGTTGTTACTCAATTAAAAAAGTATTATTAGAATTGTCCTTCATGCAAATGTAGAATTTTGGGGGAAATTGGTGCAAATAGAAAGATATACTGTTGATCCTTAAATAACATGAGGTTTAGGGATGCCTACAGTTGAAAATCCACATATAACTTTGACTCCCCCAAAGCTTAACTGCTAGTAGTTTACTGTTGGCCAGAATCCTTATTGATAACATAAAGTCGATTGACACATGTTTTGTATGCTATATATATTTTAAACTACATTCTTACATAAAGTAAGCAAGAGAAAAGAAAATGTTAAGAAAATTGTAAGGAAGGGCCAGTACATTTACAGTATTGTACTTTATTGAAAGAAACTACACTTGTAAGTGGACCCACACAGTTCAAACTTGTGTTGTTCAGGAGTCACCTGTATTTATAGTTCTTAGATATTTCTTAGATACATAATGAGTAAAACCAGACATATTGCAAGCGTCTGAACTCTGTATTCTGTTACTAATATATTTGTGTAGCAAACAAACAGATTATGGAATTCAGACACTTCCCACTAATATACTAATATTTTGAAACTTCCACTAATAGAAAGGTAGAAACTATATAGTTTGGGGAACAATGCTTAATACTACAGAGCAGGTTTTTATATTTCTGAATTTTATGAAGGTAAAAGTTTAATTGAAAAAATCCGTTAACCTAAACTGTGTAGCAAGAATAATAGTACATTATAAGAAGATAAAAGGTAGATTCATGGGATACTTACAAGATTTCTCCTTATTCTGAGGAACTTGTAATAACCTTAAATATATGGTTAAGGAGATAGGTTTCATTTATGGACACTTGCCTCTATGTGTTACATGCTGAACTTGGCCTGTTCCTTTTTTCTCTTCTAATGAGGCAGCTTGTTGGTATTTTTTAATCGTAAAAGTCAACTTACGCATTTGCTCAAAGGATAGCCTGTTAGTGCAAGTCTCTTCACAGTTGATTTCTATAGAGGGCCCCAGTTCTCACTAAGAAATACTTCTAATAGTTACCAGCCTGCTTCACCTGAGAAAAACACCCACAACAAAACTGCACTGAGGTGGCAGCTCTCTTCTGCATCTGCGGATACACTCACTGTCAGTCAGTGGTCTCCTTGGAGTCTGAGTTCTCTTTGGCATAAGTGCTGTATAAAATAGGCATTTTCAGTTCCTTGGTAGACTTATTTCCTGTTTGGGCCCAGCTTAAAGTTCAGTTCCTTTGCACTTATACATCCTATAGATCATTTAACATTTCAACTTTATAATTCTTCACCCAAGACAATTCAAAGGAATATAAATGTTTTAAAAGGATATTTTGATTCAACTGAATTTCTTTCAAGTGGTCTTATATTTGTATTTTCTCAGTATATTCTGTTGATTGAAGATAACCTTTTGAAATGAATTCTAGTGTTTAATTTTTACTTTTTCTTATTAAAATGCTCACTTTAAAATGTTTTTAAAATGACTTAAATGCTATATTTTATAATTTTAGCTGTGTTGTATTTTTATAACTGAAAACATTAACTTCTATATTCCTCTACTGGAATTGCTATTAGTGACTTGTTTGTAGTGGTACAAAACTAATTAAAAAAACAAAACAAAACAAAACCCAGTAGACTCACTCTCATTTAACCAGGCTAACTTCTACTTACCACAATCACTACCACAGAATTTCTCATTTAACTAAATTCATATGTGTTTAAATGTTCAGCACTCAGAACAAAAGATGCCCAGTCTAGTAATCATTACAAAACAGCTTTTTATTAGGAGTATAAATTCCAGGGGGGGCTCGAATTTAAAGAATGCAAGAACTTCTAGCTTTGCTATTTTATGGCCTTAGGCTACATGATTAACCTTCTTAGGTCTGTATTTCTCTCAAGTTTAAAAGAAAATGGTTTTGGTTTATGATCCTAAAAAGCTATATGCATATTAAAATGCTGTAAATTAAATGATATTTTATTTTATTTATTTATTTATTTATTTATTTTTAAGATTTTATTTATTTATTTGACAGAGAGAGACATAGTGAGAGAGGAACACAAGCAGGGGGAGTGGGAGAGGGAGAAGCAGGCTTCCCGCCGAGCAGGGAGCCTGATGCGGGGCTCGATCCCAGGACCCTGGGATCATGACCTGAGCCAAAGGCAGACGCTTAACAACTGAGCCACCCAGGCGCCCCTAAATGATATTTTAAAGAGATTAAAGCAAATACCTTTTTAGGAAGCCAAATTAAAATGATGTTCTAAGGATAAGAATTATTTTGTATTATGAATAATCACTTTTTCTACCCGGCCTTTCAACATATGTGGTTAGTAGAATTTTGTAGTACAGTTTTGAGGTCATCGGTCCTTTTATTTAAATACCTGAAGTGCACCAATAATTACTATCTTTTAATATATTAAATCACATAATTTTAGAATTGGAAAAGATTTTAGAAATTATTAAAAAAGATTTTTCTTAGATATTAGAAAAAAAGGAGACCTAGAGAAGTTGAATGACTTGCCAAGGTAACTTGTTGGATAACAAAAACTGAAAATTAAAGATTTTAAGTGATCACCTCGGTCCTGTAGATCAAATTAAATGTTAAATGTTGTCAAAAGATTAGACATTAAATTATTCAACATTGACTCAAACTAATCTTAGATACTCGTTTTAATATTTGTGCATTGGTTAGGTGGTTGTAATTTAAAGGACTGACTTCACATGTTTGTGTACATATGAAAAAAACGTTGCTTTGATGATGATATCACATTTGAGGAATTTTCTCTGTGATTGTTTATCACTGGGTATCTCCTTGACCTAAGAAATCCTCATTTAGCTTCTTCTTTTCACACTATGTGGAATGTTCAAATTATTTCAAAATAGCCAACTATTTATATTTACTGTATTCATTAACTCAAAAATATGCATGGACTCTGTCTTTACAATAAAATAAACTATTCCTGTTCTACATATACACACGTACACACGCAGTTCACCTATGTAATTTGGCATATGCAAGGAATCAGAATTTTTTATTCTTTTCAGATTTGAGAAAAATTAAATTTTTCAAAGTTGTAAAAATGCTTAATTTTTATCAAGTTGGACAATTATCAAACCATTTTAATTTATCATAAAGATGTTGGGGAAAGAGTAACTTGCACCTAACTGACATCATAAACATGTGTCAAAACATTTTATTTGCTTTGTGATAATGCCGCCAATTTTTTACCTCATGTCTAGTAATCTTAGTTATAAAATATATTCTTATGTCCACAAACCAAGTATGTTTTTATGTATTTTGTCTTCATTTATCTAAAATTAAAAAAAATTAATGTCTTTTTTATGTCTTCATTTACTTATAATTTAAGACTTAATTGTGAATATTTTCCTAAGGGAAAATACTCTGGAAGCTATTTATATTTAGGCTAAAATTATATTCTGCTTTTTAAAGTTTGCCACCACTTTTTTAAAAAAAAGTTTTGTCACCAGAAAAATAAGACATGCAAAATACCAACTACATTTAATTTTTGAATAAAATAGTTAAGCATGTATTTATATGATTATTAATGTAATTATTGATGTCATTATCATACACTAAAACATTAATTTTTTTATTTGATAGTTTTCCTTATGTTCACAATTATTTTCATCGCTCTTGGGTTTCAGTCAAGTGTTTAAGGAATCCAACATAATACCAATAGCTGTTTAGATGCTTTTGTTACATGAGTTGGAATTTGTTAAAATTTTCTGGAAAATATGTGGAGATGAGGAGAAACAGTATAATTCCCTAATAGACTCTAATCATAATAAAAAAAAAGCTTATGTATTGTGAACTTCTATTCATAGATGTTAAATATTGCTACTTACTAAAAAGGTAATTTAAAAAAGTAAGCATCTCCTGTATACGAATTAAATTTCGATGATTAAATCTTATAATTAATGGAGAGATATGGTGGGGTTGGGCAGTACATTCTATAACCTATTATTTTACAAGAAGAAAAACTATGATCATGTGTAATATGGTCACTATTGGCTCTGACAGCAGTGGAAGACTAAGGAGGACCGAGCAGAGATAGACTGGAGTTACTCAAGTGTTG
The DNA here is from genome assembly GCF_964656455.1 of Halichoerus grypus. NCBI lineage: Eukaryota > Metazoa > Chordata > Mammalia > Carnivora > Phocidae > Halichoerus > Halichoerus grypus. The sequence continues at coordinate 75,046,718 of NC_135714.1, forward strand.
TGAATTCATGAGGCCTTTCATGATGCTATTTTCTATCTGTGCACTGTTAAAAACTGATCATCCCCGCAGGAAAAGGTTGAAAATATCCCTAGAGCTCCCCCCGCCCTGCCGCCAAGAGCTTATTTTAATAGCCTTACAGGCATTTAATAAAATTTTATTTATGCAGTGTCTTTAATTATATTCAGATCTTAAATTGTCTTTTAAGCCATCCCTAAGGTATAGTTGCCGAGGTGCCAGGCTGCACAAACAATAATCCTGTACTTATTGCTTTGGAAAAGAAAATATAGTTTGTGTTAAGCAAACTTGTGAAACAGATTGAAAATGATCTAATTATGTGAAAAACTGTTAGTCTACAATATATTCAAAAGTGTTGATCTTTAATGTGATGATATAATCTGCCCTTGATTGGTTAGTATCAGTAAAGCAGGGCTACGACCACTGATATTTGGAATGCATTTTTACTTTTTTTTGGTATCATTTAGCCCTTTGTTATATACATAGAAGGTACCTGTAAGTACGTGTTGACTTTTTTTTTTTTTTAATGTAATGACATTACACAGTTTAGGAGAAAGATAATATCTATTCCAAACATTTCTATTCTAAATGAAAAAAATTCCTTGGTTCTTTTAGCATATTTATTTCTTGAAGAAATTGTTTACTAACTCTGCAAAAGGACAACTTCTTTAGCCTTTTTGAGCCTCATTTTCTTATCTGAATCTGTGCAAGTTGTATCATAGGGCTTTAGAGAAGGTTAAATAATATCAGGTATTCACAAGAAAACTTTCTCCCCCATCCCCACCTCTGAATATTTGATTTGGCTCCATATTCCCATTTTCCACCTATTTTAAGAATATTTTGTTGACTTAACATGTGTATTTGTCAGTAGCCTTAAGTATTCTGGGAAAAATATACTTGTGTATTAATACAAATTAGTTCTTGGTGTAAAGTGTTTTGTTTTAATTTAGTTTTTTTATAATGTAAAATATATAAAGTAATTCAAAATATGGAGTCATGTGGTATAGTTATTTCTGGCTCATAACAATTCACTCTTCAGGGTAGTATTTTCTTTACCTAAAAATCAGCTTTTTCAGTTAGCATTTTGACTAATTCAATTATATAACTAAAATGGTAGATATAACATTACACATCATCCACAAACCCATAATAATCACTAAATGATGTGTTTTGCAAAACATCAAAAATAAGAATTCTTAGATACTAATTACTTCGTAATTGGAAAGCCTTTTTTCCCCTCTACTATTAACCTATTAATTTTTCTAGAGATTTATATAGCATAAGACTCTTGAGATTTACTAGGTTTCAGGCACTATGCTAAGGGCCTTATATGTATATGTATATATATATAATCTTCACAATAACCTGAGATTGGTAACTATTATTATCCCGACATACAGGTGAGAAAACTGAGGCACAAATAAGTTAATATTGATTCACCTAAGCTTACACAGTGACTGAGTGTCTGAGCTAAGATATGAACCCAGCTGTCGGATTTCAGAATCTATGCTTTTAACCTATATTCTACATTATCTCTATTACTTCTAGTATGTTCTTTACATGTGGAGACAAGTGGGCTACCCCATGCATTGAATGGTTTTTCTAGTAGCTGTGCAGTGTTATCACTGAATAATGACAAATTTTTTTCTTGATCACTGGAAGATAGATTGACACCTGACTAATATTGCTATGTGAAATCTAGGGTCATATAAAAAAGGTGGGGATTTTTTTTCTCTTCTGCAATGCCAGTAATCCAGAAGCATGGCACCTCATCATGCTAATGTCACTGATTCACTTCTGTATCCACTTCAATGAATTCATTTGGATAACACACATTTTCACCACAATGCTGAAGGTTCTTTATTATAATGCATTCCTTTTTTTTTTTTTTTAAAGATTTTATTTATTTATTTGACAGAAAGAGAGCACAAGTAGGCAGAGAGGCAGGCAGAGCGAGAGGGAGAAGCAGGCTCCCCACCGAGCAGGGAGCCCAATGCAGGGCTCCATCCCAGCACCCCGGGACCATGACCTGAGCCGAAGGCAGCCACTTAAACAACTGAGCCACCCAGGTGCCCCTATAATGCATTCTTTAAAGTGAATTGACCACCACCATAGGGAAGTGCTGTGGAGCTTAATTTCAACGTGTGAAAAATTTGACTTGGAATATCGGTGAATTGATTCTGAAATCTGAATTGAACTCTGGCTCATTTGTCACCTAGTGTAAAGATTTATTTGCTCTTATGCATGTGTTCTAAAATCTAGCCTGTGGTTTTAATTTTGGCAGTGACTGTTTAGCATCCCACTTAATTTTCTAAGACAACCATTGGAAATGATAAAGACAATGAAGATCAGGGTGTCTACAGACTGGAAATTTATTACTGTTTTTTCAGGTATTTTATGATTTTTTTCCCTCCTAAGTTGAAATAAAAAAATTTTTTTAAATGGGTTTTTGGGTCTATGTAATTACTGTATGTCAGTGAGAATTCCATTAGTATTAAAAATGTAGTAGGTAGGTGTCTCCACATTTAGGGTTTGAATATATTTATAGCTATGCTATGATTGAAATGATTTCAGGGATGTAGAAGTTTTGTGTATTTTTTTAATTCTGTTAAGTGACTATAGTGAGTGTATGACATTACGTGTTCTCCTGAGGTCGAAGAAAAATATATTTTAAAAGAGGAGCTAAAAAAATGTAGAGATGGCTATATCCATGGCAACAGCATAACGCCCATACAAAAGGGAGTGAGTGTGGTGGCTGGATAGCTGCGTGGCCACAGCAGAGTCCAGCAGGGGAGAGGAAGGAAAGTTTTGAAGCAGGACTATCATGGGCTTTTTAAATGTGTTAGTTGTAGCCATTAATAAACCTGATCACTGTCTTTTTAGCCTTTTTCAGTCTCTTACACATCATATTTGTGATTTCAATTAAAAAGAATCGTTGGAAAATTTAGATATATGGTATAAAGTCAGTTATATGCACTTAAAGTTTATGTCAACATGGATATATGCTATGGGAAATTAAAAGCAATTATTGAGGAAGAAAATTCTGTATGATTCATCAATGACATATATTTGGGAAGAATTGAAATATGTGTCTAAAAAATAACTTTAAAATTTAAAAAGACATGACCCTTATTTTATAATTGTTTTTATTTTTCCAATATGAGTGTGCAAGTATGCATATATATATCCATATGTATATAATATTTTTCATATACATATGTAAAAGCACTGCTACATTCTTCTAGAAAGTCAGTTCCTTCATTTTGTCATATATCTTGGTTACTGTAGGAGATAAATGTGAACATTGTTAGATAGCACTAGAGCAAATCCTTTCTAATAAATTGAAATTTTTTGAAAATGGTTTATATTGAAATTCTGAGTTTTTTAGTGTTAATACTTTTTTTCTTTTACAAATCTAATATAAATTATTAAGCATTATATCAAAGCTCCAAAGAAAAAAGAATTTGTTAAAATATACCTGTGAGCCCAATTCTACCTTACTCCCAAGATAAGAATCATCCCAGTTAAGCATTTTTCTTCTACTTTTTCCTGGAGGGCTTTGGGATTTATCCAAAGATAAATATATGAAAGCCCCTTAAAATGATTAAAAGATAAAGTGATTAATTCTCCCACTATTCTGAATAGTAAGATGTTTTCTGACCCTTTTAGTTGTACTGATCTGAGATGTAGTGTTTACTTTGTGTGTTCTGTTACTTTTTCTTCCTGTTCTTTATCACCTTCCCCTCTCCATCTTCCCCTCCCCTGTACCACCTTCTGATGATGCTTGATTTATTACCTGAGTTATTTGAAGCCTCACTATAAAATGGATTTATAAAATTCAACCGACACCTAAGAGTTTGTTTCCAAATAATGTATCACCTTAAAATCAGGAATATTTTCCCCCTAATTATACTTTAACCCTACATACACATTGTTCCCTGTAGCTGTTAAAATGTAACCAAATGTATTTTCCATTCTTTTCTCCCAAATGTAATATATTATTCTGTCTTAATGATATCTTAGTATATGGTCTCTAAGTTCTTTACCTGATGAACTCTTTCTTTAATCAAAGTATTATCCCAAACATTAAAAAAAAGGGATGAAGAAAGATACTGTAGTTGGAATGAGGGTGTTTGTGTGAAGTATCTCTAGAGTCTCAACTAGATTATAACTCTGTTAGAACTTTTGTGAATTTTTGTCATTTTTATACCTTTAGTGCACAGAAAAGCACCTCAGACAAAGCAGGCTCATTATTTCCTCAGGTGTAGGGGTCTTTGAGGGATTTATATGGAGTAAAGCTTTCAAAACATGGTTCTACATTCTGTTAGCCAGTGATCCTAAATTTCTATCCTATTTATTAGCTAGTGTTACACATATTAACATTGGGAGGAGTTATTTGGAGGCATACAAATAATTGGGAGCCATACAAATATTTGGACTGGTGTATTAGTAAAACTCCAGATAGAGTCAAGAAGATGTTTCCAGCTAGTAAGTGTCTAGATATTTTTCATTTGTTAACTAGTGAAAAACTCTTTAGATTTCAATGATATTGACTGTAGAGATCCATGATGCATTTTAGGCATTCTAGGAATGGCCTTGGAAACAATCCAAAGGGTAGTGTTTGTGGAGCTGGGGCTGTGAAAGAAGCCTGGGTCATCATCATGCACCATGGGCTTCTCACTTTAATGATGTTTCCTTACATCTTGGGAAATGTTAGGTGACTCATATATAATTTGTCCTCTAAAATACGAAAATGTATCTGTTGAAAAAAAAGGCCAGCTCAAGTGTCATATTTTAGAACATCTAGTGTTATAAACATTCTAAAACATTTATAATAAATATATTTAGGCTCCTTGATATCACATATCTCTTTGGATATAATTAAAATTTTTGATGAGGAAATAAAATATGAGTAAATAGATATTCGGGTAGTTTCTATACATTGTTAGTATTTGTTTGCTATTTGGTGAATATTTAAAATATTAAAATGCTTAGTTTTTACATTAGATATTTTATTTGTGGCAACAATGAGTTGGAGTTACAAAGAATAGAGACATTCTTACACAATCTGAGATAAGGAAATAAAATCACTTTTTCTCTAAAGTTATCTTTTGTTTATTTTTTGCTTTGTTGATATTATAATAAAAACTGAAGTCAAGATGTGCAGTCCTTAGATGGGATTTGTAAACTATAGCTCTTTGCTGCAGTTTTTTCATCTGTGTTTTAAAAAAATAATTAGTAGTAGTTGTAAAATTTTAGGCATTTGGCAGTATTTAGAGTTCCTAAATGATTAAGTTTCTCTAAATTTGTTTTAAAAACAAATTAAAATACACACATGTTTGTGTAAATATAGTCCTACTTTTTGCATATCCTTTGTTTTCAATTGTGTCAGACTTTACTTTGAGTTGTTAGGGAGGAAAATTTTTCCTCTACCTTTCTCTACCTTTTGGCTCATCTAAGAATTAAATTGATATGAGACACATTAACAGGAGGAAAAACGAAGTTTAATAACATGTTCTCTGAAGCCACACAATAAAATTGAGACCCCTCTGCAAGTTACCAAGATAATGCAGCTTTTATACATTTTAAACAAAGAAACATAAATCTGTGAGGAATTGGCAAGACAAAGACAACTTATGTTTGGAAGCTTCAAATAGTAAGAATTCTAAAGAGGATTTGGGCTAGGGTAGTAAATTAGTGAAAGTAACCAGATTTGTTTATATAGACTTCTTGGCTCTGAATTCCCTATCTCTGGTAATAATTATGTCTCTTTACCTCCTGGTACAGGGAGGGTACCTTTCACATGGGAGATTTATTTTCTGCTTTCTGGACAAAGGATGGTCAGAGTGTTCTTCCTGCACTGACCATTCCTTAAGTAGCTTTAATTCAAAATAATAAATATGTAATTGTGGCATATTTTGAGGTGGCATGCCCTGGGCCCTCAAGAGTTAAAGAAAGAAAATAAAACACTCAATTTGTTTTGTGTTATATACAAACAGCTAATTTATCCTTGAAATAAATCCTCCAATACTTCAGTAGATAAAATATGCCCTTTGTGAAATGTCACGCCCCCAACGACACACAATGAAGAGTATGTTTTGTGATCTGACAATTAAAATTCATTTTTATGTGGTAGTAATTTTTTATGATATTCTGTTCAATGATACCCTCCAGGTAAGACTCTGCAGTGAGATCAAATTGTTTTTCAAAATGGTAATGTCTATATATTTTTGCTGTTTTTGTTGTTGTTGTTTTAACTGTTTCAACCTAACTAGGAAGCACATATATCATTTTGTTACTTTATCATTATTCCCTTATGATCTACAGGCTAGATTTTATTGGGGATACTTACTCTATATTCATACTCAGTTTATTGATACTAAGGGCATTGCTAATGTGATCATCAAAGTGATATGTTCCATGTATTCTATAATATGTTCCTTAAGGGAAAACTAGAACTGTAGTATTAATTTTAAAGTCCAAATGTATGGACAATTAAAAATTAAACTGTAAACACTATCCATTTCAGTAGTGGCAAAATAATGACAAAGATATGTTATTGAAATAAATAGGACTTAATTTTAGAAGGTAGCTATATACGTTAGCATTGCTGGCAGCAAAAACAAAATCTTTGAGAAGGAAAATCAGGTAGTAGCGTAAAGAAAATATTATAGAGCCAAAGATATGTATTCTTAAATTAAGCCTCTATTAGATATTAAGACTTTTTTGTAGCACTAATTGATAATGAAATCTGTCTTGCTTCACTATGCTGAATAAAGTTGCTGAATAAAGTATGTATTAAAAGTTGCTCATAAGAAAATATGTATTAAAACAAACTGTTATTTAAATAAATATACTGTTTATTGAATAATTTTGAATTTATACAAAATATTATGACTAACCTTCTAAGTATCAGGGAAGAAAAAACAGACAGTGCTATGGAGGGCTAGAAAATTTAATTGAGATATTTAGATATTTGTTTCATATTTACAAATTTGATGTAAAAATTATTCACACTATATGTCAGTTATTAATTTGGTACTGATGATAAGGTAAAATGGAAGATACCTATCTGTGTTTCCTTTATCTCTCAATGCATATGTAATATTCTTAATAAAACCTAATGGATCAGGCATTTTTAGTGGAATATGCAATTTCAAAGTACACTGGGGCCATGAGTTTCAATAGTTGATAGTAATTTATCTACTTATGTATACTTAATATTTCAGTTCTATTAATATAAGACATGCATAACTTTAGATACTCAGAAATATGGTGTTTCTCACTGTCCTAAACAATATTTCAACTTCAGGAGTGAAGAAGATGTAATATAGACGCACCTAGGTGACGCAGTTGGTTAGGTGTTGATCGCTTGGTTCCTTCCGGCTCAGGTCGTGATCTCAGGGTCCTGTTCTCAGGGTCGTGAGAGCAAGCCCCACATCGGGCTCTGCGCTGAGTGCAGAGTCTGCTTAAGAGTCTCCCTTCCCCTCCCTTTGTGCCTGCCTCTGACCCCCCTCTCTAAAATAAGTAAATAAATCTTAAAAATAAAAGAAGATGTGATAGAGATTAAGGGGTGATACCTAGAAATATCTAGAAATGGCAAATTCTGATATTTTTCTTCTTGTGTACCCAAAATATTTTATTTACTTCTTTATTTTGTATAGGAAATATTATGAAAGACAAAACAGTAAAAACAACTGTGCATAAAAGAATAGGCAAGTATGCAGAGAATGAGATATAATATGAAGTGTATTTTTATAAGCCCTGATCACACGTCCCCATGTGTCCCTCACTGAACAATAGACAGGAATATTTATCAAAGGTTACTTCCCTTTATAATTCCTGGCTGTTAAGTGTATTAGGCCAGGATAAATGGGAAACTAACCATGTTGTGGTAGCTGTGCCCAGGAGCAGAAAGGAAGGGTATCCTTCATGGAGAGAAAGGAAGATGGAAATAGAAGTGGAAAGCTCTTGTGTATACTATCTTTTTTTTTTTTTTAAAGATTTTATTTATTTATTTGACAGAGAGAGAGAGATAGCGAGAGCAGAAACACAAGCAGGGGGAGTGGGAGAGGGAGAAGCAGGCTTCCAGTGGAGCAGGGAGCCTGATGCGGGGCTCGATCCCAGGACCCTGGGATCATGACCTGAGCCGAAGGCAGACACTTAACAACTGAGCCACCCAGGCGCCCCTCTTGTGTATACTATCTTAGTATTATGACCTAATATTATGCAGGAATAGTTACCAGAACATGGAGATGATAGATTACCCTTTTTAAGAAATTTCTCAATTTAGAATGGGCCTTTTTTACATTTTTAAAAGATTTTTGAAGTCTGTAGTATAAATAAATTTTTTCTTGACTAATTCAAAAGTTCAACATTGTCCTTCGTTTGTGAACCAATAATTTTAAAAATCTTTCTTGTTGTTGGAAGAGTTACTATTTCCTATCAGTACTACCTGGTGCTTAAAGAGATTGTTCGCTCATCTTCTGTCAGAGAACTCTAAAAGAGATCAATTTTCTTCCAGATTGTTTCGCTGAAGGTAATTGTTGATATTGCTGTCAGGAAAAGAGGAGAGATTTATGTACCTGGAGAAGTTTTTACTGTTTTAGGTCATTGGCTATATTGAAAACCAGAAGAAAGCTTTGGATTCCCTGACTCAACTATATATTCACAATATTCTACATGCAGTTTTAGTATTTTCCTAAAGTCACAATAGTATTTCCAATACTATAGTCACAGTAGTATCCCTGGGTCTTTCTCTAGTCATCAGCCACCTCATTTACCTTCCTTCTGCCTTCTGTTCTTCATCATGACTAGATCTTCTGTAGGCTAATGTAATTCCTCATTCTGAGGAAGGTTGAAAATACAGTCTAAATCAGCATGCCACATATCAGCTAGCTTTGGCAGTAACCACACCTGCTTGAGGACTGTCAGTTCATATCACTGAGATCCTGCATTGCTCTCAAAGTCTTGTTCCTTTTAAGCAGTCCAATGTATATAGTACTCCAGCAATGACCACCAAACATTGAGCACTCCCTAGTCTCATGAAGCTCATTTTGCACAGAAATATTTAATTCAATTCCCGATTCCTTGGCTCCTGTAGTTGTGTGTTTGTGTGTGTGTGTGTGTGTGTGTGTGTGTGTGTGTGTGAGACAGACTTGACTCTTATCCCCAACATCAGAGCTCAGTTCCTGTAATACTTCTTGTGGGTAAAATATTATCATCTAATCTCAATAACTATTATAAAGATGAAATTGAGAAATGTTAGTAAGTAATATGAGAAAACTAGGTTTTGTGGTCAATGGAGTGTGAGAAATGTGGCATTCTACATCTCTATTTGGGGGTTCACAGTACATGTTAGCATATACCCTAAGTAGCATCATAGTAATGGAAACTGACCCTTCATTCTAGTTAACCCAACAGTTTTCAAATAGATTTGCATACATAACAATTTTAGCATACAAATGAATAACATAATGTTGATGATTTAGAAAGTTTCACATTTTAGAAAGAAACTCTGAACTAGGTATTTAGTAAAATGCTTATCTACAAAAATAATTTCCACAATACTATGATATGGCCACCAGTATCTGATATTTTTACATAGAAATTATGGTTTATTAAAAGTGGTCATTTAATTGATCTTACTATACTCCTCATACAGAGCAGAGGTATGGGCAAGGGGCAGTATGGTGTTTTCACATTTAAAAATTATAAATTGGTTTCTTTAAATAATTTTCTTTTGTCACATAGAAACTCGGTGACTCTCCTATGACTTCACCCCGACTCCCTTCACAAAATCATGTGGGACATCTTCTCTATAGGGAAAAAACCCTCTGAGAACTGTTAAAACTGTCATGTTGAGTTTCACATTTATAAGGACTTGTTTTAATATCTTATAGCATCTAATTCCATCTTAGTAGATGCTATGAATGTCATGATTATTTCTCAAGGAGGTACTACCGTCTTTATGACTGGAATATCCTTCAAATAATATTCTAAAAGAAAAGTAAATTTATCTAGATTTCAGTACGTCATTGCAGAGGTCTCTTTTAATGCCCCTTTTGGCAAGATGGAAAAATATTGACAGATGAAAGAACCAGGCAAGATTATAATTGGTTGAAAGATCATATTCAGGTAACCATGAGTTATGGATTAGTATTAATTGGAAGGCAGATTACTAATGGTTTAAGACTCCATCCCTACCTCTGTCGTATTTTAAATTTTCATGATTAACTTGGTTAAGAATATTATAAATAGTCTTTTCAAACTTACTTGTGCTAGGTAGCTTGAAAGAAGAGCAAATATGTTGAATATGTTGAATTACAAAATTGAAATTCAAAGAAACTAGGAAAAATTGAGAGACTAGATGAAGATTGTCAAAATGGTGCTTAAGAGGGTTAACTCTAAAGTCTTAAAAATGACTAGAAGCAGTAAACACGAGTACACAGTGACAGAGGAGGATAAACTTTATTTGACTACAACATGCAAGTTTAGCTCAAGTTTGAATTCAATACGGGAGGAAGAGAGAAACTCACATTAACTGTACTATGTACTGTGTACTATGTGTATACCTTGGGGTAGTGACTTTTACATACTCACCTGTTTATCTTCAACAACAAAGCAGTAAGATTGAAATTACTATAAATAGTATACCAATAAAGAAAATTAATGGGATGAAAATAAATAACCTGTCCAAAACCATTTAGCAAATAAGTGTCAGAGCTGACCTTTATTCCCAAATCTATTAGAATTCATGTTGTTACTCATAGGATAAAGAACTCTGGGATACAGAAAAAAAGAGTGAAAAAAGTGACTCTGCCTTGACCCAACCACAGCTGGTGGCTCTTGTAGGTCTGGCCATGGTTGCAGAGGGACATTAACAGAGTGGATCAAGTCCAGAAGAGAACAGACAAAATAATTTCATATGTGCCTTTAATGAAATTGGAATCTGTTTATTTTATTTTATTTTTTAAAAGATTTTATTTATTTATTTGACAGAGAGAGGGAGAGCGAGAGCAGGAACACAAGCAGGGGGAGTGGGAGAGGGAGAAGCAGGCTCCCCGCTGAGCAGGGAGCCCGATGCGGGGCTCGATCCCAGGACCCTGGGATCATGACCTGAGCCGAAGGTAGACGCTTAACGACTGAGCCACCCAAAATCTGTTTATTTTAAATAAGAAAATTTTCTGGTAGGATGTGGTAGGTGATTTAAGATAATTCAAAGGTTATTTTCTTAAAAAAAAAAAAAATTATTTTTTTCTCCTGCTTGTCTCCACAGGGGAAAAACTAGAATCAATGATTGAGATCTAGAGGGTTGTAGATTTTACTGAACATAAGACAGACCTTTTATATATTGCTGCTTTCCTTTTTATCTTATCTCTTATTATTTTATACTGGACTCTATATTTTTATCTTGTCCATTTTCTGATTTTCTTAGTAGGGAGAAAGTTCCAGGATACCAGGAATTTATGTCTGCTTAACCATGGCTTTCTTAGTACCTAGGAAAAAATAGGCACCTAATAAAATTTGTTGAATGGATAAAATCAAACTAGAAATTTTTAGATTTAATTTCAATCCTAGAAAATTATATTTTCCTACCAACAAATAGTGTTTTCCTTACTGTCAGCCATAGAAAAATTCATATAATTTGCGATTTCATGAATTCATAAGAGATTCATATAATTTAATGTCAAGGAACACTGTATATTCTAAAAGTCATGTTAGAAATAGTGACCCATAATGGATTGGTTAATCTTTCAGTTTTTATATGGAATATACTTTGGAACATTTTGTACATTGTAAAGTTGCATATTGTCATCAAACTTTCATAGAGGTGTAAGCTCTGAAGTTAAACTGCTACGCTTTTGTACTTGCTAGTTGTGTGATCTTGAACAATTTATACAACTTCATGATTTCTGTTTCTTCTTCAGTACCTACCTCATGAAGTTATTTTAAGTATTAAAAGTCATAATGTATATAGTAAAGTGCTGCTACCTCAGGCACAGAGCAAGGTTAAGTATTAAATAATATTGTCAATATTAGCAGTAAAAATAGTATTACTCTTATTATAGCCAGTGACTACTCACACTGTTTACTTCGAAAATAATAAATACTGAGGTTTGTAATAAATATCATCTAACATTTAGAAATGCTCCCTAGAGCTTTGCCCCCAAAAACCATAGTTCTTTTGACTTTTAGGTAGAAAAACAAGATGTTATGGGATAAAGAGAGGACTGCGTGGATTACAGATGTAGATAAAAAATTGGTCTTCAAGGAGTGTGTTTTCTCTGTACCATTTTTATACTCTCACAACTTTGGTCTTTTTAGATGCAACCCTTTTTCCATTGTCTCTATTGAAGGATTGAAACATAATAGCAAGTTGAGTTGCCATAGGCAGCTTTGCTATAAAAGACTAGCGCATTCTCTCCCATTACAGTATTTTCCTTGCTCTTGTGAAAAACCTACAGTTTTGTTTTATGAAAACATACCACTGAAAACTACCAGTATGACTCAGTATGACTTTAGTCATTGCAGGTTTACATTGGTTGACCCAAGGCATATTTCAATTATCTAGCCTGAGCCTGTCTCATCTTTTTAAAAATTTTGATTTTTAAGAATTATATGTATTACCATGGACCATTTAAGAGTAAATTTCACACATGATAACTCTTTATTTCTAGATACATTACTCTGCATTTCCAAAATGACAAAGATAATCTCTTACTTCCTGCAATGGTTATTAGAATTAGAAAATCAACACTGATACCGTACTACTTATTAAAATATTGATATTTTTCCCAGGAAAAAAACCCTGTAATTTAAAAATTATTGTTTTGCCTTAATATTTCCTTATTGCCTCTCCTTCCCTCTGTTACTGAAATGGTTTGGTTTTGGTCATATTTACCCACACATAGGACCAATCATATTCATCCATATCATCATTTCCCCCCTGCATTTATACAGGCAATCTCTAGAATCATGCATGCAACTTTAAAAGATTTCTCTTAAAGTTTGAACATTATTATTTTCTAAAGGAGTAGGACAAATTACCTATCCGTGTAAATAAATTTATACTTCTTGTTTAAAAGTTAAGCAGCTACACTAACCCCAAATAAAATGTTGATAGCTATAATGTGGAAATAAAATTTAATGTAATATGACCATGTAAATCTTGTGATCTTAAGTTGCTTCCTTTCATAACTTTAAATGTGAATTCAGTTTGGGATTAACATTAGATATTGTAAGATACATAATTAAGGAATACATTTACTAATCTACCAAGGAAGCCTTTCATTTAAAAACATAAGTATGTATTTATTTATTTTAAAGCATAATATTGTCAGTTAACAAGATATAATTACATGGAAAATATGTAGTAAAGATGTTAAAATGAAAAATAAAATAACATATATGAAATATATTTCTATAAAATATAAAATAACAGATATCAAACAGATAAGAATAAAGAGATATCAAACTATATTTTAATAAATTCATTTTCAAAAATTGCGTCTTAGAAGTGTATTTTCAAGGAATTGGCTGACAGTCTTGATGGTTTTCCAAATCATGTTTTAAAAATGATGTCTGCTTTATTGCTTTTTTTAATCACTGATAAAAATGTTTCATTGCATAAATTTTTAACACTGGTAGCTTTCATTTGATAAACATCAACAAAACATTAAAAGTGTTGTCATTATGCATCTGTGTACTTTCAGTCCTTTTGATTGATGGTTTTATTTAAATAATATTGTGACAAACCAGTAATGCCATATTCCTAATCCTTTAGTGCCAGACTACACAGATCTTCTTTCAGGCCCCATTGGCTGGAAAGGCAGTGTGTGATTACATCTAGTTCTTTAGATAAAGCTCATTTAAAGGATAAGACAGAAGTATGAACAGAGTTTCCATTTTCCACTGGAGTTTTAAATAATAATAGAAACTGTAATTCTGGGAACAAGAAATTATAAACAGCTTTCTTCTTTTGAATGGTACTTAAAAATTTACTTAAATGACCTATTGTGTTTTTTAATACAAAGGAAAATGTGTAATATGATTAGGACAAATGAACAGGTAAAGTACATTAAGTATAACATGTGATTATATGTAAAGTATCTTATGCATTTAATTCTCAGTTCTGGAAGGACTGGCAGTAATCTTGGTAAAACTGGTACTGAGGAAAGCAACAATAGAGTCAATTCTCAAGATGTTACTTTCTAACCATTTTGTTGAAGAAACTGAAACCTGTCTTTATCGTGCTTTTTGTTACTCTATCATGCCTTCCTCTTCTGATCATATTCTGACTCATGCCAATGAGTCAAAATGTCAAATCTGCAAATATACACACAACACACACAAGAAGCATAGTGAGACAAGGAATTTAGGTGAGAAAAAGGGAATTGAAGGAGGAACAAGATAAACATGAAGGCAAAGCCCAAAACTTCAACACATAAGCAAAAGAATCAAGAATAAAGAATAAAAAAGAATGGAAGTATGCAAATGAAGGATTAGATAATGATTGCAAATAAGGAAATGAGAATAAGGAAGTAAGAAAATATAGTAACTGAAAACAAAAAAAGAGGAGAGATAACACTCATGCAAACCATGAAACAAAAATACAAGTACAAAATATATACTGGATTAAAAAATACCAAAAGAGACAGTGACTGGTCTTGACATGCCATGATCACACCAAAGCTAAATTACATTTTCTGAATTTTTATTTTTGAAACCTCTCTTTACTTAACCTACATATGATGAGAATAAATCTGCATATTATTTAATTTAGAAATCTAGAACAATCTTAAACATATTTATATGTGGTCTGCAGTTAATTATATAGGAAAATATTTATGTAATTTTCTGCTTAGTGTTCAGTTCTCTCCATGTTTTTAAATCTTCTTTAAGCAATTTTTATTGGTTTTATTCAAATACTTTCTAGATGCAGAATGGCTGGGTCAAGTTTTTTTTTTTTTTTAATTTGTGATTAATTCCTATAAAGAACATACTGTTTAAATTTGAAGAATTTAAAGATAATCATGATGCTGTTCTTGTTTCATACTATTTTTTTGTGAAAACAAGAAAGGTTTTATTAATTTTTCACAATGGGGGAAATGGAAATATAAATTTCTATCTATCTGTATCATTTAACAATTATAGTAATAGGCTAGATGCCATGGATTAACCATGTTTTTGGACAGTTTTATTTAATCTGCATATAATTTTCAAACTGAAGTCTGGCTCTGAAGGGCAAGCTCTGTCTGCTTCTTTGAATATACTTATAGAAAACTACATTTTATAAAATTAACATGTCTGTGGTATCACAGAGATTATACCTTTTGAACTATGTAATAAGCTCTTAGCAGATTTCTTGTTAAGCATATGTAATTTTTAATGAGACAAAAGAATGAGATACGATAAACGTTTTGGTTTCACTCATTAAAGCCAAACTGATTTAAGGAACTGATTTTTTTTAAGATTTTATTTATTTGAAAGACAGAGAAAGAACACAAGGTGGGGAGGCAAAGGGAGAGAGAGAAGCAAACTCCCAGCTGAGCAGGTAGCCTGATGTGAGTCTCATCCCAGGACCCTGGGATCATGACCTGAGCCCAAGGCAGATGCTTAACTGACTGAGCCACCAGACACCCCTAAGGAAATGATTCTTTAAGTGGCTTGACATACTGTGTGAAATGTGTAGGCTCATTTGTCATTGGTGAAGTATGATGGGAAAATTTACATTTTAACTTTGAATTATTTTATCCAAAAGGACAGAGAAATTTATTTCAATAGTAGGTATTTTATCTGTTAATTGAAAAATAGAGCTAAAGTGCTAAAGGAATAATAAAGAGCTTATACCATATTATATTTTTAATTAAAATGAGACTCAGACTAGGGAAACAAAATAAAAAATAAACTATTGGGACTACATCAAAATAAAAAGCTTCTGCACAACAAAGGAAACAATCAACAAAACTAAAAGACAGCCTATGGAATGGGAGAAGATATTTGCAAATGTCATATCTGATAAAGGCTTAGTATCCAAAATATATAAAGAGCTTATAAAACTAAACAACAAACAACAATCCAATTAAAAATGGGCAGAAGACATGGAAAGACACTTTCCAAAGAAGACATACAGATAGCCAACAGACACATGAAAAGATGCGTATTATCACTTATCCGGGAAATACAAATAAAAACTACAATGAGATATCACCACACACCTGTCAGAATGGCTAAAATCAACAACACAAGAAACAACAGGTGTTGGCAAGGATGTGGAGAAAGGGAAACCTTCTTGCACTATTGGTGGGAACAGTATGGAGGTTCCTCAAAAAGGTAAAAATAGAACTACCCTACAATTGGGCAGTTGCACTATTAGGTATTTATTTAGCCACAGAATGCAAAAATACTAATTCAAAGTGATAGGTGCACCCTGATTTTTATAGCAGCATTATCTATGATAGCCAAATTATGGAAACATCCCAGTGTGCATTGATTGATGAATGGATAAAGAAAAAGTGGTGCATATATACAATGGAATATTACTCAGCCATAAAAAAGGAATGAAAATCTTGCCATTTGTAATGACATGGATGGAGCTAGAGAGTATTATGCTAAGGAAAATAAGTCAGTCAGAGAAAGACATATCATATGATTTCACTCATATATGGAATTTAAGAACTAAAACAAATGAGCAAAGGGAAGAAAAACAGATAGGGAGGCAAACCAAGAAACAGACTCTTAACTATAGAGAACAAAATGATGGTTTCCAGAAGGGAGGAGGTAGGTAAGGGATGGGTTAAATAGGTGATGGGGATTAAGGAGTGCACTTGTGATGAGCATCGAGTGATATGTGGAATTGTTGAAGCACTATACTGGACACCTGAAACTAGTAACTGGGATTTAAATTAAAAAAAAAAAAAAAGTAAATAAATAAAGAAAATGAAGCCCAGAATGTCTTGCATGTCAGATTAACCAAAGGCATTTGATAAATGCAGTGAAACATTTATTGATGTTTTGTGTGTGTGTCAATATCTGTGCTAAGTCCTTTTATAAATTAAATGATTGTATTTAATTATTAGTGTGTCTTTAATTATCATAATCACACACAGTCATCTTCAACTAGTAATTTTTTAGCTTCTACCATGAGAGAGACACTATATTAGGAGATGTAGCATATAAAGTGACGTAACCTCAGGGGTTACAGCCTAATTACCAGATAAGGCATAAACATAAAACAATAGAGATAGCATGTAAATGCCAAAAGAGGAGTATAAACCATAACTGTTCTGGATATTCAAAGCAAGATAATAATTGTTATGAAATGGTTATAAACCCATTATTGTTTATTTTCATCTAGAAGAGGTCAGATCTAAAAGATAGTTCTGGAGAACAGAAAAGGTAAGAACAAGTCTAGTATGTGAGGTGTTTCCAGTTGTATATGAATTCTAAATACTGAACTCCAATGCAGTAGTTGACCTATCAGTAGTTTAAATAAAATAATTTTACCTTTTAATTTGCTTTTGTAAAGTATGGGTAAACCATCCACTAACAGAACAAACTGTTGCCCAGTTTTATAGTTCCATGAAATATAAGATCGAACATTAGTAAACTAGAATTAGTCACATTGTAAAACAAAGGTTGAAGAACAAATAATTTTTTTCCTATAATGCATGTAATCTAAAAACAACTTTAGGCATAATTATGAAAAATTGAATCATGAAGTTCTTGAAGCCCTTTGAAATAATTATGTAAGACTTCTAAAATTCAGAACAGTATCATAATTATCATAGAATATATAAAAAGGATCATGTATTTTGCAAATAATATCTATAAATGGCTATTGGCTTTTATAAGTTAAGAGACTTCTAAGTTTTTTAAATAATATTTTAAAAGTCACAAGTTCTCAGTAATAGCTTATTAACTGTACTGAAAAGAAGGACAAAGGAGATAACTAAAAAGGACAACTAAAATTTGTTTGGATGTGTGTGTCTGTGTCTGTGTTTGTACATCTTCAGGTTCTCCATACAGAAGAAATAGAGGAGCTTAGGCTTTTAGGAAGCCCAGCATTGACTTTAGTCAAGAGTCATTGAGTATTATAGCCAGAAGGGATCTTTTGTTTAATATATTCTTTACTATTTGAAAATTCAAAATCAAGAGTAAGGAAAAATAAATTATTATATCACTTGAGTGTATGGAATAAACTGAGAATGAGAGGAAGTGCTCCCCATTTTAAGATAAAGTGATGAGGTAATGTGACATAGAGGTAGCATGGACATCCATGGGGTAATATCAGGAGTAGAGGACAACAGAGACATGAAAATATAGCTCACATTATGTACATGAAGGAGACAAATGTCACAGTAACAACCTGAGACGTACATACTATCTGTGTGAATGACAAGAGGGAGCATGACTAATTAAGAGAACATATCAGTAATTACTGAGTAATAACTAAGGACCATATGGAAGGGATTCTGATTTCTTCCATATCTGTGTTTGAAGGTTGAGTCAGAGACTGATCTTGATTGCCGTTACTGTGTCTACCCTAAGCTCATGTGGCGTGGAAAAACCTGAGTTTCACCCAGAAATCATGTATCCATGTAGCTGCTTT
Source organism: Halichoerus grypus (assembly GCF_964656455.1). NCBI lineage: Eukaryota > Metazoa > Chordata > Mammalia > Carnivora > Phocidae > Halichoerus > Halichoerus grypus. The sequence goes on from NC_135714.1 coordinate 75,065,346, forward strand.
AGAATATAGGTGATGCATTTAAATGTAAATAATTTAGGAAATTTATCTTACAGATATTCTGACACACACGTGTGTGTGTATGTGTGTATATATATATGCACATATATGTGTATATGTGTGTATATATGTGTGCATATATATATGCACAAACATGCATTTGCAGCAGCATCTGAAATGGCAAACACTTGCATGTGTCTATTAAACAATGGAATAGTATACAAATGTTAAGAAGATAGAAAATTTCTAGGTACTGATATGGACTTATCTCCAAGAAACACTTTAACATGAAAGCAGATGCAGGATAGCAGGATGACAGTGTGTATTATGTACCATGTACAGTCTTTTATTTTAAAATGTGAGGTGAGGCTATTCTATATTTTTGTATCCTTGTACATGCATAAAAATCCTGGAATTATACTTAAGGAACTCTGATAAGTCATCATTCATGGGACAGGTGAAAATAGGAATTAGGAAAATGAGGGAAAATGATAGTAGAGAAGCTACATGATTATGTAACTTTTTAGTGTTTGTTAGGTTTTCAACCTTATTATTTAAAAGTGAAATTAAAGTAATTTCCTCCATTTAGTAGGCATGTTATTAGCTAGCAGTGGGACTAAGGTGCCTCACACTTTTACAAGTGATGTAACTACCTGAATATAGTAAAAGGATCAGATAATCTCATAAAGTCCATTACAAGTCAAATATCAGAGACTAAATTATTGGTCATCCATTTTCTCTTAGCTATCCATATTGTACCTTCATGAGAAGAGAGATAGTATGCAGATATCAGAAAGGACTCAAGGATAAGTAATTGAAAACTAAATTTATTTAGTGCAAATTTCTATATCCTACAGTGCTACAGGTTACTCTTTCAAAATAATAATTTGAGGACAGGTTGCTCTCTTTAGAATTGTGAACTGAGTCATGATTCTATTTGTACCCTCACAACTGCCATGATCCTTCTTAGGTTGAACCCATAAACCTGCAACCCTTCAAGCTATTCCCAGCTTCTCTCTAACATAATCTTAATCACAACCTTTCTACCCCACCAACCATTGTTGAACCTTTTATCCCATGAAACATTGTGTTTTTTCAACCATCAGTCATATTGAAAAGATGATGAATATATAACTAAATCTAACATTTAGGCTTAAATATATTGTATTTTCATTCTCTGACAAAGAAATGTTTTGTGATCTGTTAATTCAGTTGAGAAGATTTATTAAGATAAAAAATTAAGTGATTTGTAATTTTACATTTCACAATGTAACTTTATTAGAATAAAAGCAGCTAATTAAGTATATATGCGAAGTGTGTGTGTGTGTGTGTATTGTGTCTGTTAGTGTATATGTGTGTGTATAAGCAAAACAATTCTTTATGGCTAGAATTTCATAGCTGGAAAAGATCTTAAAAGGTAAGTCTCAACTATTCATTTCATTGTCTTGGAAACTGAAACTCAGAATGAATGAACGTGTACATAGTTACATAGTTACTGTAAGTATTGCAACCAGAAGCTGTGGTCTCCTTTACATTTGTAACAACAGCTTTATTGAGATATAATTCATATACATAAAATCCATCCTTATAATGTGTACAGTTAAGTGGTTTTCAGTTTTTTTTCACAAGGTTGTACAATCATTACCACTAATTTTAGAACATTTTTATCACTCCAAAAAGAAAATTCATACCCATTATCAATCACTTCCCATTCACCCCTCCTTCTAGGCCCTGGCAGCCACTAATCTACTTTTTGTCTCCATAAATTTTCTTATTCTGGACATTTCAGATAAATAGAATCATATGCTATGTGGGCTTTTGTTACTGGTTTCTTTCACTTGGTTAAATGTTTTCAAGGTTCATCCATGTTATAGCATATGTCATTTTTTTATTACTGAATAATAACCCATATTATGAACGTACTACTTTTTGTTGATCCATTCATCAGCTGATGAGCATTTAGATTGTTTCCCCCGTTTGGGCCATTATGAATAATGCTGCTATAAACATTTTTGTACAAGTTTTTATGTGGTTGTATGTTTTTAGTTTTCTTGAGTTGTACCTAGGAGTTGAATCACTGGGTCCTGTGATAAATAATTCTATGTTAACATTTTGAGCAAAACTGCCAAACTTTTCAAAAATGGCTGCACCAAATTCCTGCCAGCAGTGCATGAAGGTTGAAATTTCTCCACATCCTCACCAACACTTGAAATTGCCTACTCTTTTTTTTTTTTTAAATTAAGCATCCTGTGTGTGTGAAGTGGTATATCATGAAGCCTTTGATTTGCCTTTTCCAAAAGACTCATGATGTTGAGCATCTTTTCATGTACTTATCGGTCACTTGTGCATCTTCCTTGTTGTAATATATATTGAAATTCTTTGCCTATTTTTAAATTGGGTTGTCTTTTTATTGTTAAATTGTAAGTGCTTTTTGTATATTCTCAATACAAGTCCCTAATCACATATATGATTTGCAGAATTTTTCTCCTATTCTTTAGGTTGTCTTTCACTTTCTTTATGGTGTCCTTTGATGTACACAAATGTTTAATTTTTATGAAGTCCAATTTATCTATTGCTGTGCTTTTGTTGTCATATTTTAGAAACCATTTGCCTAATTCAAGGTCACAAAGTGACTCCTGTGTTTTATTCCAGGAGTTCATTTACATTTTTAACAATTCTTTCCCCAAAGGAGTTGATCATAGGCAATTTGGCGATATGTTAAAAAATAAACAAAAAGCAAAGAAGCTAGGAAGGATATGTTACATGTGTCTATATAGTAATTTTGTCTTCATTCATTCAACAAATCTATTTTGGATACCTGCAATGAAGCAAGCATGGTATTAGGAGTTAGGTGCTTCTGTGTAATAACTAATTTAATTTTATCACCTATTCTTTGTGGTAATTAGTAGGTGGGTATTATTTTTTTCCAAAAGGAAACAAGAGAGTTAAGTAACTTTACCTAAGTCACCGTGTTAATAAGCAGTGGGACTAGAATTTAAAAAGGCAGTCTGATTCTAGAGCCTATTTATAACCAAGCCAAGTTAACATAGTCATTGAGAACACAAATGTCAGAACCAGGGAATTGGGTGGGTTTGAAGAATGGCTTCCATACTTCCCAATAATTGGACTTTGGGCTAGTTAATTAACTTCTTTCTGTTTCCTTTTTTGCAAAATCAAATAATAACCATAACAGGACTGTTATGGAGAATTAAATATATTTAAGTACTTCAAGTACTTTAAACTGTGCCTGGGACATTATTAATACTACAAAATGTTAGTAATACTATTTATAAAAATATATGATCACTACTCTCATGGAACTGACATTCTATTAGAGGAGATTGAGACTGGATTAATAACCATATGTAATTATGTAAATACAAATTTTGGTAAGTGCTATATGTAGAAAAGGAGAAGAGTACAATTAAAACTATAAAAGGAATTAGGTGGCTCAGTGTACTGAAGTAGTTCTCCATCCTGTGCTATGGAGGATAAGGTCTTTTTATGCTTGATGTCTCAGATGTCTGTGCCATAATTCATGTTTTAATATATGTAGAGTTTCACCATACCAATATATAAGGAGAAAAATTTTGATTTGGATAAAAGTGTCCCTGACTCTAATCTCAAAAGTAGGTGATAGCCTATATATTCAGAAATACATAAAAAATTTCAGCACATGAAAATATTTCATAAGGTCATATTGCTTCTATACTGAATTCAGTATAACTACTTTAGTGCCTTTTTAGAAATGAGGCTATAAATCATACAACATTAAGATAACATTAAATAATTTCAATGTAATAAATGCACATTTATCCCTGTAAATTTCAGGTCTTTGGTCTTAGAAATACTCAAAAAGTCAAGCAAGTCACTCTCATTGTAGTGTTATTGTAAAACATCCAGTGATGTTAAGTGTTCTGATTAGAATTTGAAAAAAAATATGTACAAGACCCCTGGCTTAGGAACAGAAGGCAGAATAGTATTATGTGCAAATGAACGGGGGTATTTTGCCTTGGGAAGTACCAAGAGCTTTCTTCCCTGAAGAGTAAGGGGGCCTTTCTGGTCTCCTCTTTCCAACCAGGTAGTCCCACATTTAAGCTTTCTGTCTGGGAAACAAATGAAGTCAATACTAGTCTTTTATAATTTAAGCAGTTTTTCATATAAATTATTAAAAATAATATAGATTAGCACCAACAAAATTTCCATGTCATGTATATTGTTATGAAATCTGTATTTTCTTTAATTAATAAAAAATTGGATTATTTTGGTTTATTTTCTCCTTTTTCACAGTCAGCTGGGGAATTCTGCAGGGCTGGATAAGCCATTGCTTGTGCTGGGGAAACAGAGGGCCTGTTTCTATGAGGGGGACTGATCCTGAGAGGTTAGAAATAGAATGGTACGTTCTTAAAACTCTGGGAGCTGGTGGAAGGAACTGGGGGTGGGGATTCTAACTAGGGAGCATTGCTATCCTCCCTACCCTCTAGGATTTCAGTTAGGGAGATTCCACTGCTAAACAGACAATGCCACACCCCTAGGAGATAGTCTTTCAGGAATGGTCAAGGATTGTGCTCCTTGTCTATATCTATGTTTTGTTTTTTTTCTTTTTTTCACCACTTTAAACATTTTTTTATTATTATGTTCAGTTAGCCACTGTATCATTAATTTTTGATGTAGTGTTCAGTGACTCATTAGTTGCGTATAATACCCAGTGCTCATCATAACACGTGCCCTCCTTAATACCCATCACCCTGTTACCCCATCCCCCCACCCCCCTCCCTTTAAACATTTGTTTTCAGTAAGGAAACATGTTCAATTTTCTTTAATCTTTAAGCCTGCTACACTGTAGTTTTACATTCATATATTTTATTTTGCTAATGAGCCTTCTTTTATATTATTTTAAACTTATCTCTAATATTCAGTCATGCTTATATATTCAAATATTTTGTGTTTTTGCCTTTTTGGTGCTTTATTTCATATTCTTAGTATCCTCTATCTCTGAAATGTAAAATTTTACCTATTTTTAAATCCCCCAGCTTTAAGTTTTTAACTTTATCTTGATAGCTTATATGATTTTAATGTATCATAATTCCTTTAAGAGTATTATATATTTTCCCTGATACTCATCTATTTAATCTATCACCATCAGCATCTTTTAGGCTTTTTATGTCTCTAATTTGTTTCTACTTATTTTGTTTTTAAACTTCATTTTATTCTTATGTCATCTCTTCTCATTTCCTTATTTGAATTTTTTTCTCTTTAGTTCTTGTTTTTTTCTTATAATTTGGTTTGTGGTTACTGTGCCACAAAACAAAACAAAACAGAAAAACAAAACAAACCTATGTCATAGGAGCAGTGGTATGGAGGGAGAGGGTTTTCTTTCCTCTAGTTGTTAAAGAGTTGCCTTTCCATTAATATAGTTCCCCATTCTTTTAAAGAGACCCCTTCAAACAAACCACACAAGATTCCAGAGACTGCAGATTAACTCTAGAGAACAATAGTATACTGTATGTAGATAGCATAATTGATTTATAGATATTTATTGCTTTCTGATACATTATGTCACTCAAAATTCATAGTGTCTCAGTTTTTCTCTTTTTTAAATTCTCTCCACCTGGTACCTCTCAGGCGCCCCAGGTGACTCTTGGTTTCCACTCCAGTTGTGCTCTTGGGGTCATAGGATCCAGCCCCGCATATGGCTCCGTGCTCAGCATGGAGTCTGCTTGGGACTCCCTTTATGTCTCCCTCTGCCCCTCCCCACTGCACTCTCTCTCTCTCTCAAATAAATAAATCAATCTTAAAAAAAAAAATTCCCTTCACCTATTTCACCCATCCCCCCACCTGCCTTTTCTCTTGCAATCACTAGTTATCTGTACTTAGGAGTTTGTTTGTTTTTTTTTGTTTCCAGACAGTGTTACTTTTGTAGGTGAATTTAAAAATTATCATTTCAAACACTTATTTCTCAAAATTGGGACTCGAGAACCTTCAGGAACTTGAATTTTTAACAGGTATCAGATGCTGGTATAGTAAAACACAATGATATGTGAAAATGAAACATAATATTCAACATAAATTAAAAATGTGCATAGTAAATATATTATATATCTGTGTTGTAAATGAAATTGATCCAATTACTGATTTAGGTGAATACAAAACACCTTCCTACAAACTAGGATTCAACACCACCACAGATACTCTGGCAACGAGGAAAGAGGGGTACAATTGACATAGTTAGAATTTGTTCAGGGGGTGTGCCCTGGTCCCAATCAGTGCTGGTCTGTTGTTGTTGTTGGTCATTTTGTGGAACATTTGCTGCATTATTTTGCCCATGGATATTGCACTAGTTTTTCTCTAGCTGTCAGCATTCTTAATAAAGAGAGAATCAAGATATGGCTATAAGAAGAACATGGTCTGGGTATGCCCTCTCTCGTTCAAAAGACTCCTCATATTGATTTTATATGTTATATCCAAGCCTGATGTAGCTGTTTAGTCTTTTTCCAGGCTATCCTGATTGTGACCATATCCTTTGCCAATGCCATTTATGGCATCTTTATGTGTTAGAACAGACTTCACATTTGGGCACATAATTTCATTAGGCTTCTTTCCTTCACAAGGGAGATTTAGTGTTATACTTAATGTTGACTCTTAAAACATGGCAATACATTTAGCTGAACACAGGAGAGCTTTCCTTGTTAGGAATTATATTTTGAACTCACTTTATGTCAATATCTACAAAAGATTGAGTTGACAGATACAATTCATGCATCCACAAACATTTATTTTTTTGTGCACCTATTTTGTATCCAATTCCCAAATACTTTTCTGGGCATTGACAACAACAGATTGAATAAATTAGGCAAAATCTCTGATTTCATGGAGCTGACATTCTACTAGAACCACAGTTTTTATACAGAGGTGATATATATAGTGGGTAAGAGCTTAAAATCTGAAGTTATACCTGGATTCAGATCTTGGACACATTTTGGATCTGTGCTCTTGGGCTTCGCTTATTTCACTTAGGAAATGCATGTAGCAGTACAGGTTAACAATCCTTTACCTAAAACTCTTGGGGGCAGATATATTTAAGAATCCAGAAACACTGGATTTTTAGAAAGGTAATATTGTACATATCTATACAATATGTAATAACCTCAGCAGATCTGCTAAGCGACTTGTATTTTTTCAAAGAAACATATTAATAGTCATTCACAGTGAGATAAATGAAAACTATAACTTCACCCCAGTTCAGGTCAATATTTCCCATCTAAAGGGCTTATGTGTCAGATTTATGAAAAAATAAGCAACAAAAACCCAACTTTTGGTTTTTACTGTGTTTTTGGATATCAGAATTATATCTAAGTGTTTATAGATCTATCGTACCTACTTCCCAAGATTGTTATGATGACTGAAGAAGGCAATTATGTTTTCTCAGCAGGTTTTAATGTGTGGTGAGTTTGTGTCTATCATTAATATCAACATTGGTCTGGCTATTTCTTTAGTAAATAAAAAACAAACAAACAAACAAACATTATTATTGAATCAGCCATTCTAGCAGAAAATCATATACTTGAACTCCTTTTATTTGACACCACACCTCACCTCAAATTATTTTTACAAAATGGACCTTGAGGATTTTTCTGTGGAAACATTTAGAAACAGAGCCTTGTAAAACTTGCTGCACTTTCTACACATTCTTAGTATAGTTTTTAATCCTACAACAATTTCCCCCTTTTCTTGATTTTTAATACATTTACTTTTTACAATTTTCACCTGTTACATTGTAAAGATTTTTGCATACTGTCTCCAGCCTCTCTAGCAAGACATTTCATATATAATAAATTTGTACCTTGTGTGTGTATGGTGTATTTATTCTCTTTGCTTTCGCCACATTTTCAGATCTAAGATCCATCACCTATTCACCAAAAATCCTAATTTTCTATTTCTGTTAGATATTTATAATCTATTTGTGTGTATGTGTGTATATTTTAAATTGGCTCTTGTGAGATAACCTAGAAAAGTAACCATCATTTACATTCTGATTCTTTTAGGAAATAAGTTAGAAGTCTTACTTGCAGTTCAATATTGAAATAAAACCATTTTGAAATTGGAGAATAAGCTATGTGTCAACTGATTTATTGAATACTTAAGAAGAGCATTTGTGTTTCATCATAAAAGCAAATTGTTTCTTTGTAATATAAATTGTGACAGTCTTCATAAGTTTCTTTTCTGAATCTCCTAATTCTGAAAATGCAGAAGTGAAGGAAAAGAAAAAGAGAACAACATTTATTTTTTGCCCTTGATGATAATTTTTCTATAATGTTGATCTGTAATTTTTATACTTCTGCCTTTTATTTAATCTCAAAGATTTTCATTTATCATATAAAATAATTTTAAATTTAGAAATGAATTATTTTATATGAGTTAATCACCTCTTATTCTTCTCCACTTTCACATTAATTTTTTACACTTAAAATTCATTAACTGAAAATTTGTAATAACAATAAGTATTCATTCCTGCCATTCCATTTAGCATCATTATTAGCTCATCACATACCCTGTTGCACTTTACAAGGCAGAAACACTGAATTGCTTATAGGTCACCAAACATACCCTGGCATTTCAGACTTTCATTTCTTTGCACTTGTGTTTCCTGGCCTGTAATAAGTGTCCTTCTCTCTTTTGTTCATTGGAGCAAATCCTGTGACCTTCAACCTAAAGTGAAGGTTATTACTTTCAAAAACTTTTTTTTTTCTTTTTGAAGATTTTATTATTTATTTATTTGACAGAGAGAGAGAGTGAGAGAGAACCAGCACAAGCAGGGGGAGCAGCAGAGGGTGAGGGAAAAGCAGGCTCCCTGCTGAGCAGGGAACCCAGTGCAGGACTCGATCCCAGGACCCTGGGACCATGACCTGAGCCGAAGGCAGATGCTTAACGACTGAGCCACCCAGGTGCCCCTCAGAAACTTTCTGTTGACAGTCCTAATGAGCATTCTTCTGTTTTACTTATGATATTCTTCTGTATTTTCTCTTTATCTTGTACACATGTGAATTTTTGCATTTATAATATTATATTGTATAAATTTTTATGAGTTTCTTGAGAGGAGGTCTGTAGCTCATTCCTCTTGGGGCCTCTAGCAAAGCATTCCCTGTATTTATTGTTGATTGCATATGCATTTAAAAAAAATTGAGTTAAAATTAAACTATGTGTATTAGTTAAAGAATGATCCAGTTCATGGGAAGATGTAAATGCTAGACTGAGACCTGTTGGTAACCTGAATAATGGAAGAGGTGAAAGAATACAAGATATATAGATGTAGACCTTGAGTTTGTGGTGCCAAAGCGCTTTCCAAGTCAGTAAGGTTATGGATGTGGGCTAAAGGAGAAAGATTAGACAGGAAGTATAAATCAAAAAGGAAGAAAAGGGGCCAAAGTGATAAAACAACAAAAAGAACCTACAGAACCAACAATTATGTGTTGAGGAATGCCACCATTTAAGGGGTTTACATATGCAAAGTGATTGTGAAGGATTTTAAAAGGATGGGATGAGAAATGCAGCAGGAAAAGTGGGAGAGATTGTCCTGGAAACTGAAAGGTGAAGATAACCTTAAAAAGAAGTAAATGTTAATAGAGTTCAATAAATGTATCTGGGAGACACTGCTGATGTTAGTGGAGGCAGTTTTGTTGCAATAATGAACAAAGAGCTTAAGATTATAGTGTTTTGAAGGATAAATGGATTTGAAGTAAAAAGAGATGGAGTCTACAGATTGTGAGGAGGAGCATGCTAGATTTTGCTAGAGGAAGCTGTGGGATTGTCAGGGGATTTTTTAAATGTAGAAATAACCTAGGCATCTTAAGATTAAATTAAAAAATAGGTTGAAATAAGGTTACAGTGAAAAACTAGAGAGAGGGGTTAAAAATACATAACAAAATAGGAATCATAGATCATCTGAGAAGCAGAATAGCTTTGCCCTGAGACTGGCAACATGTGGTGAAGGCTTGACATCATAAATAAGTAAATTTGTAGACTGGAGAACATTAATTTGAGGAAGTTGCTGCATGATGCTGTCTGTTTTCTTGGTGAAGTAGAAAATAATGCCGTTGTCCATGACAATAGCTAGTGGGAAGGTTAGGTTTTATCGGAACGATAAAAGTTAAGAACAATTGTTTTGGGGGTATAACAAGGAAGCTGACTAGAGATATAAAGAAGGATTATCAGGCAGCCCTGAATATTCAAAAGTTAGTCTGAACATTGACTCTTTGGGGGCTCAAATCTGCAAAGCTTTTGTGATCTTCTCCAGAGGGCCTTAGTAGCTAGAGAAAGGAAATAGATGACTGTTAATGTAAATGTAGAGTTTTTAAGAGTAAATATTACATAAACAAAGGCCAGAAGAAGAAGAAGAAGAGAAGGAAAAGCAGCAGTAGCAGCAAATGAGTTAACATATTGATCAGAGAGTAATTGAAAGAATGAACACTAGGTTGATTTTGAGGTATAGCCAGAAGGCCAGAGGGAGCTGATGCTTAATTCATCATGTGGCTGATGATGTCAGTGATGGTTATGAGCTTTTCCTAGAAGCTGGGACAAAGAAAAACTTTTGGTTGTGAACAGTTAGTCTAGAAAATAACTTCTCCTTGGAAATACCTTTATATCTCCAGGGTTCATCTTGGTTATAAATTCTATAGTATAGTACAAACATTCTGCATGGAGATTTTTTTTTTTCAGATTTAGTTTCTGTTAGGATATTCATCTAGCTAGCATTAATTTTCATTGTTAACCATTTATAGGGTTATGTCCAAGACTGATATTTTCATAGGAAAAAAATCTCACTCAATATAATATTTTACAATTAAAATTAAAACATGAATTTAAAATCTCAGGGATTGATTGGTTGTAGTGCCATGATAAAGTGTGTCAGCTTTTCATTACTTCATAAAAAAATCATTTTCATTCCACTTCTGTAAGGATATCCTAGACAAGAGGTTTGTTAGGATATCCAGAGCATGCTTTTTACCCTGCCTTATTTTTTTGCTGGGGAAGAACAAAATAAATTAAATGAGTCATCCTTAACCTATAAGATTATCTTTCATAACTTGTTACAATTGAAAAGCAGTTTCTGACAAGCTTTTTCATCTAATGTTTTATTTAGATGTATCATTGCTGATATATCCTAACAAAATTATTGATATTAGCAATAATTCACCTTCCTACATCATTTTATTGTTAATAAATTATTTTCATGTACATTATCTCATGTATACTAAATTGCATTAAACTCTACAGCAAAGATAGATCATTTTAATGCTCAGAATGGTGACAAAAATGATTGCTAACTAGTTTATTAATGATAATGTGTTAATTCATGAAAATAGTTTTTCTCTTTGATAAAGGAAAATAATACACTATGATTATCCTTCCACAAATAATAAAAATTAGATTTGAAATGTATTATATATACATTTAAAAATCCTAAATTAAAAAATTCTAAATAGAGGTAACAGAAAATTTAGGAACTCTATGAAAATGATATGAGTAACATACTTTGAAACGTAATGCAAAAGACAATTTACTAGATTATCTTGAAAAAAGGGCTCTATTTTTTTTTCTTTATTCTGTATTAACAACTGGATAGAATTAAGATTAGTAAATAATGAATAATTGCTATAGTATGAAAATGAGTAGGGAAAATATAAAGTTCCTACTCTCAAAGAACCCATAGTCTAGTGGAGTATATAATGTAAAGGTGAAGGTGCAGTGATCATCACTTATTCACTAATTCAACAAATGTTATTTTCAATACCAGGTATGTACTGAACACTACATATAATAGCATTCAGGTATGTGCCATTGTGGAGCATATAGTTTAATAAATATGAAGTGGTGATTGTGAATCAAATAATTAACAAAAATATAAAATTGTGATAGTTATATGTGATAAGAAGGAACAATACACACAGTACTACATCGTATAATGGAAGATTCTAAGGGTAGTCTTGGTGGTCAGAGATGCTTCTCTAAGGAAGTGATGACTGAGCTGAAATTTGAAGAATAAACATAAGTGAGAGTGGGGAAAAGATGGCGGAGGAGTAGGGGACCCTATTCCACTGGTCCCCGGAATTGAGCTGGATATCTACCAGACCACTCTGATCACCCACGAAATCAGCCTGAGATGTTTGAAGACAGATCTGCATCTCTACAAACAGAATATCGCAGGCATTTGGTTTCGAGGTATGAAGCAGGGAGCCGTGATTCCGTGGGCAGATACCGGAGGATAAATGGAACAGGGAGGGAGCCATCAGGATCCTGCACCACCGATGAGTGAAAGCCTCCCACACTGGGGACAGGGCACAGATTCGCAGACTGGTAGCAACGGGGAAAGGACTTTAGGGCAGCCCCCCCATGGAAACCTGGAGTGGCAGGGCTGCGCTTGTGGACTGGGGGAGGCTGGCGGTTTTAGGGCACAAAGGGCAGAGACGTGCCCCGACCTGGAGGCGAGGACTGGGAGCACAGCTGAGGGGCGCACAACCCAGGACGCTGCAGTTTATAGCAGCACAGACAGAAATGGAAATAGTGTGGCCTGGAGAGCTCACTGAAGAATATACTGCAATCTCTCTGCTCTGAGGCAGAGGGCTGGAAATGGTCTCTTCTGCTCTGACTCTTGGAAGAGACGCGAGAAGCTGCCAGGAAAAGCCGCCAGAGAACAAAAGCCCCAAAAAACTGGATTTCACCGAGCCCATCAACCGCCACAGGGGGCAGGGCAACTCTGCCCAAACAGGGCTGCCTGAGTAACTGTGGTAGGTCCACCCCAGAAGACAGGCTGGGAAAACAGGAGGCCAGCAACCCTAAGGTCCCTAGAAAACAGGTTCATCTTGCTTGGGTTGTGGTCAATAATTTGGACTCTGTACATTCCCTCAACCACCCCTCAACAGAATGACTAGAAGGAGGAACCCCCAAAATAGGAAAGACTCAGAGATTATGACTTATGCCACAGATTTACAAATGGATTCAGATATAACCAAGATGTCAGAGATGGAATTCAGGCTAGCAATTGTTTTTATTTATTTATTTATTTATTTATTTATTTATTTAAAGATTTTATTTATTTATTTGAGAGAGAGAGAATGAGAGAGAGCACATGAGAGGGGGGAGGGTCAGAGGGAGAAGCAGACTCCCTGCCGAGCAGGGAGCCCAATGTGGGACTCGATCCAGGGACTCCAGGATCATGACCCGAGCCAAAGGCAGTCCCTTAACCAACTGAGCCACCCAGGCGCCCCAGGCTAGCAATTATGAAGACAATGGCTAGAATGGAGAAATCAATTAATGGCAACATAGAGTCTCTAAGGGCAGAAATGAAAGCTGAATTGGCAGAACTTAAAAATGCTATCAATGAGATCCAGTCGAATCTAGATAATCTAACAGCTAGGGTAAGTGAGGCAGAAGAACGAATTAGTGATCTGGAAGACAATTTAATAGGTAAAAAGGGAAAAAAGGAGGCCAGGGAAAAACAACTCATAATCCATGAAAATAGAATCAGAGAAATAAGTGACCCCATGAAATGTTCCAATGTCAGAATTATTGGAATCCCTGAGGGGGTGGAGAGAGAGAAAGAACTAGAAGATATATTTGAGCAAATCGTAGCTGAGAACTTCCCTAATCTGGGGAATGAAACAAAAATTCATGTCCTAGAGGCAGAGAGGACCCTTCCCAAGATCAAGGAAAACAGGCCAACACCCCGGCCTGTAATAGTAAAACTTGCAAATCTTAGAACCAAGGAAACCATCCTAAGGGCAGTTAGGGGGAAGAGATTCCTTACATACAGAGGGAGGAACATCGGAATAACGTCAGACCTATCCACAGAGACCTGGCAAGCCAGAAAGGGGTGGTAAGACATATTCAGTGTACTAAACGAGAAGAACATGCAACCAAGAATACTTTATCCACCAAGGCTGTCGTTTAGAATGGATGGAGAGATACAGAGCTTCCAAGACCAGCAGAAACTGAAAGAATGTGTGACCACTAAGCCAGCCTTGCAAGAAATATTAAAGGGGGTTCTATAGAAGGAGAAAGACCCCAAGAGTGATATAGAATAGAAATTTACAGAGACCATCTATAGAAACAAAGACTTCACAGGCAACATGATGACAATAAATTCATATCTTTCAATAATCACTCTCACCATGAATGGCCTAAATGCTCCCATAAAATGGCACAGGGTTGCAGATTGGATAAAAAGACAGGACCCATCCATATGCTGTCTACAAGAGACTCATTTTGAACCTAAAGATACATCCAGACTGAAAGAGAAGGGATGGAGATCCATCTTCCATGCCAGTGGACCTCAAAAGAAAGCTGGGGTAGCAATTCTTATATCAGACAAATTTGATTTTAAACTAAAGACAGTAGTTAGAGACACAGAAGGACACTATATCATTCTCAAAGGGTCTATCCAACGAGAAGATCTAACAATTCTAAATATCTATGCCCCCAACATGGGAGCAGCCATCTATATAAGCCAACTGTTAACCAAAATAAAGAGTCATATTAATAACAATATGTTAATTGTAGGAGACCTCAATACTCCACTCTCAGCAATAGACAGATCATCTAAGCAGAAAATCAACAAAGAAATGAGCTTTGAATGACACACTGGACCAGATGGACCTCATAGATATATATAGCACATTCCACCCTAAGACAACAGAATACTCATTCTTCTCAAGCGCACATGGAACTTTCTCCAGAATAGATCACATACTGGGTCACAAATCAGGTCTGAACTGATACCAAAAGATTGACATTATTCCCTGCATATTCTCAGACCTAATGCTTTAAAACTGGAACTCAATCACAAGAAAAAATTTGGAAGAAATTCAAACACTTGGAAGCTAAAGATCACTCTGCTCAAGAATGTTTGGGTCAACCAAGAAATCAAAGAAGAACTTAAACAATTCATGGAAACCGATGAGAACGAAAACACATTGGTCCCAAACCCATGGGATACTGCAAAGGTGGTCCTAAGGGGGAAATACATAGCCATCCAAGCCTCACTCAGAAAAGTAGAAAAATCCCGAATTCACCAACTCTACACCTTAAAGAACTAAAGAAAAAGCAACAAACGATGCTTAAGCCAGGCATTAGTAGAGAAATAATTAATATTAGAGGAGAGATCAATGAATTAGAAACCAGAAACACAGTAGATCAGATCAACAAATCTATAATTGCTTCTTTGAAAGAATTAATAAGATCGGTAAACCACTGGCCAAACTTATCCAAAAGAAAAGAGAGAGGACCCAAATTAATAAAATTATGAATGAAAGGGGAGAGATGATGACTAACACCAAGGAAATAGAAACAATTATTAGAAATTATTATCAACAACTATATGCCAATAATCTGAGCAACCTGGATGAAATGGATGCCTTCCTGGCAACCTATAAACTGCCAAGACTGAAACAGGAAGAGATTGACAACCTGAATAGGCCAATAGCCAGTAACGAGATTGAAGCAGTGATCAAAAACCTCCCAAAAACAAGAGTCCAGGGCCAGGACCTATTCTCCTGAAGCTGTTTCAAAAAACAGAAACAGAAGGAAAGCTTCCAGACTCATTCTCTGAGGCCAGCATTACCTTAATCCCCAAACGAGGCAAAGACCCCATCAAAAAGGAGAATTTCAAACCAATATCCCTGATGAATATGGATTCCAAAATCGTCGACAAAATCCTAGCTAATAGGATCCAACAATACATTAAAAGGACCATCCACCACGACCAAGTGAGATTTATCCCCAGGATGCAAGGTTGGTTAAACATTCACAAATCAATCTATGTGATAGAACACATTAATAAGAGGAGAGAGAAGAACCATATGGTCCTCTCAATTGATGCAGAAAAAGCATTTGACAAAATACAGCATCCTTTCCTGATTAAAACTCTTCAGAGTATAGGGATAGAGGGAACAGTCCTCAAGTTCATAAAATCCATCTATGAGAAACCTATAGCAAATATTACCCTCAATGTGGAAAAGCTGAGAGCCTTTTCCTGAGGATCAGGAACATGACAAAGATGCCCACTCTCACCACTGTTGTTCAACATAGTACTAGAAGTCCTAGCAACAGCAATCAGACAACAAAAAGATATAAAAGGTATTCAAATTAGCAAAGAAGAAGTCAAACTCTTTCTTTTCGCAGATGACTTGATACTTTATGTGGAAAATCCAAAAGACTCCAGCCCCAAATTACTAGAACTCATACAGCAATTCAGTAATATGGCAGGATACAAAATCAATGCACAGAAATCAGTTGCTTTCTTATACACTAACAATGCAACTGTAGAAAGAGAAATTAGAGAATCGATTCCATTTACAATAGCACCAAAAACCATAAGATACCTTGGAATAAACCTAACCAAAGAGGTAAAGGATCTATACTCTAGGAACTAGAGAACACTCATGAAAGAAATGGAAGAAGACAGAAAAAGATGGAAAAACATTCCATGCTCATGGATCGGAAGAATAAACATTGTTAAAATGTCTATGCTACCCAGAGCAATCTATCCCTTCAGTGCCATCCCGATCAAAATTCCAATGACATTTTTCAAAGTGCTGGAACAAACGATCCTAAAATTTGTATGGAATCAGAAAAGACCTCAAATTGCCAAGGAAATGTTGAAAAAGAAAAACAAAGCTGGGGGCATCACGTTGCCTGATTTCAAGCTATATTACAAAGCCGTGATCACCAAGACAGCATGGTACTGGCCCAAAAACAGACATATAGACCAATGGAACAGAATAGAGAGCCCAGATATGGACCCTCAACTCTATGGTCAAATAATCTTCGACAAAGCAAGAAAAAATATGCAATGGAAAAAAGGCAGTCTCTTCAATAAATGGTGTTGGGAAAATTGGATAGGTATATACAGAAGAATGAAACTCGACCATTCTCTAACACCATACACAAAGAGAAACTTAAAATGAATGAAAGACCTCAATGTGAGACAGGAATCCATCAAAATCCTAGAGGAGAACATAGACAGTAACCTCTTTGACATCGGCCACAGCAGCTTCTTTCAAGATACATCTCCAAAGGCTAGTGAAACAAAAGCAAAAATGAACTTTTGGGACTTCATCAGATAAAAACTTCTGCACAGCAAAGGAAACAGTCAACAAAACAAAGAGGCAGTTGACAGAATGGGAGAATATATTTGCAAATGACACTACAGATAAAAGGCTGGTATCCAAGATCTGTAAAGAACTTCTCAAACTCAGCACCCAAAAAATCAAATAATCAAGTCAAAAAATGGGCAGAAGGCATGAACAGACTTCTCCGAGGAAGACATACAAATGGCTAACAGACACATGAAAAAATGTTCATCATCATTAGTCATCAGGGTAATTCAAATCAAAACCACATTGAGATACCACCTTACACCAGTTAGAATGGCAAAAATTGACAAGGCAAGAAACAACGAATGTTAGAGAGGTTGTGGAGAAAGGGGAACCCTCTTACACTGTTGGTGGGAATGCAAGTTGGTATAGCCACTTTGGAAAACAGTGTGGAGGTGCCTCAAAAAATTTAAAATAGAGCTACCCTATGACCCAGCAATTGCACTACTGGGTATTTACCCCAAAGACACAGATGTAGTGAAAAGAAGGGCCATATGCACCCCAATATTCATAGCGGCAATGTCTGCAATAGCCAAACTGGAAAGAGCCGAGATGCCCTTCAACAGATGAATGGATAAAGAAGATGTGGTCCATATATACAATGCAATATTACTCGGCCATCAGAAAGGATGAATACCCAACTTTTACATCAACGTGGATGGGACTGGACGAGATTATGCTAAGTGAAATAAGCAGAGAAAGTCAATAATCATATGGTTACACTTATTTGTGGTACATAAGGAATAGCATGGAGGACATTACGAGAAGGAAGGGAAAATTGAGGGGGGGGAATCGGAGGGAGAGATGAACCATGAGAGACTATGGACTCTGAGAAACAAAGTGAGGGTTTTGGAGGGGAAGGGAGGTGGGGGGATGGGTTAGCCCGGTGATGGGTATTAAGGGAGGGCACGTACTGCATGGAGCACTAGGTGATATGTGAAAACAATGAATTGTGGATCACTACATCAAAAACTAATGATGTATTGTATGGTGACTAACATAACATAATAAAATAAAATTAAAAAAATAAGCATAAGTAACAGCATATATGGTGTATTATGGCTGATTTCATGCTCTACATTAACGCCAACACTTGCTTCTTATAGCTTACATTCTAATGGTAGAGTCAGAAAATAATCTAATAAGTATTTTATTTAATGTCAAATGTCAGAAAGTGCAATATAAATAATTAAGCTTTGTAGATAGGAGATTGTAGTGAACCAATAATAGAAACATGGAGAACCAATAGTAGAAACATTGCTGTAGCCTCAGTGAAAGATGTTGAGAACTCAAACTGGGGGGATAGTCTAGCCATCGATGTTGTGAAAAATGGTCATATCCTGCATCTATTTTATAGGGAGAGCTATTAGTTGTTAAGGAAGAAAATGGAGGATGCTAATGTTTTTGAGCAAATGAGTATAATTCCAGTGGTATTTGTGGATGGGGAAGGATGGAACACAAATGAATTTGGAGGAGAAATTAAGGCCTGTTGGAAGTCAATGTAGAGATTTCGTATTGATTAGGCAATTACACAGAAAGGAGTTTAGATCAGGGGAAAGGTGGAACTGGGGATGTACAATTGGAGATGTACATTTTCGAGTTATCTGAGTACATAATATATTTAAAGACAGAAAGACTGGAGGGGGCACCTGGGTGGCTCAGTTGGTTAAGCGACTGCCTTCGGCTTGGGTCATGATCCCGGGGTCCTGGGATTGAGTCCCGCATCGGGCTCCCTGCTCTGCAGGGAGCCTGCTTCTCCCTCTCCCACTCCCCCTGCTTGTGTTCCCTCTCTCACTGTGTCTCTCTCTGTCAAATAAATAAATAAAATCTTTTTAAAAAAAAAAAAAAAAGAAAGACTGGAGGAACTTAGTGGGGAAGATGATATAGAGTTTAAAAAGAAAAGAGGTGTTATATTCTGGTGAAATATGCTTAGAGGGAGTAATAGTTCTTATGAATTATTTTATTTATATCTCATTTTCCTTTATAAAACATTAATTTTCAATAATATGTTGAACATCCTAAAATAAAATTTAAACGTACAGAAGTTGGGTGCAAGACATAGCCAGGATATTTAAATTGCAAAGGCAAAAGTAAGTTAGCACAGATGTATTGAATAGAGATGTTGATAGACATGAACTGCAGATTTGTTTTCAATAATCAAAACAAGAGGAGCAACACAATTAGTTCAACTAATTAAATTAGAAGACTTATAATGTCCATAGATTTAAAAAATAGAAGAGAAAATGAAAAGGAAAAGTTACTCTTTGGGAAGTCTCTGAACTTCTGTACATTTGAAGCTGTGTTAAAACTATTTCATTTGAATTGTTCAGGATAATGTTACCCTATAATGGCAGGTAGCATTTGGGTTTCTTACAATATCCTATTACTGAGATGAAATTCAATAAAAACAATTCTACAGGGACCCAAGCAGTGTGACACAAGTTCATAATTCTCTAGTAGTCTGTCTTGATCTGCAATAAAATACATTCATTTCAGGGAATCTTTCATAAAATTCTCTCAACTAGGATTTGATAATTATTAGAGAGAAAAGAGTTAAAGGTTATCCTCTCTGCAAAGGACCTGTATCCCTTTTGCTTCCTGTCTGTCTGCATACAAGGCCACATATTCCAATGTTTTTCTATGGGATGTTATGTGTAGAACTGGAAAATACTGCAAATACCCTGTGATTCTAATGTGATATGGTAAGATGACTGACTCCTTTTGGTGAAGTAAACTGGTTTTTCAAATTAAGTTCAAAACTTTTAGTAGTGATAATTTTTTGATAGTTAAGAATTGTTCATGATGAGGACAGAATGATAGTTGGAAGTAATTCCCTATGACCACTGACACACAAGCAACAAAAATGTAGTAGTTGGGAATACCTATCAAACATCTGTAAAAAGACTAAAGCAACAACAAATAACCCAACAACTTTTTGAATATGGGAAGAAAGTCTCAAGATCAATGTGTAAATCAGTTTAACATTTCCTTACTATTTCAACATGGTAATAATACTCTTTTGAAATAAATGAATATACAAGGCACATTTCTAGCTCCTTCTAATATTTCAACAAAAAAAATTGTTCACTTACACCAGGAATTTTAATAACAAAAAGGACTGTCTTTTGTACTCCTACAAGTAAGCAAAGACTCAAAAGTTGCTTGTACAAGAGATGAGCTAATAACTATTATTTACTAGAAATAAAATAGCATAATGAATGAGGGTGAAACATAATTCCCATGACTATCTAAATTGTATTTTAAATGGTAAAATTAAGTTTTAAATTGCTATTGAACAGTTTAGTAAGGCAGTTAAATTTTTAGTTGTGCTGAATTCAGCAGAAATTTTAAGGTTATTATAATAATTACAAGAATTTTCTTGGCTACCAAGCAAAACAAGTATCTTACAGCAAATAGTTTAAATATAATTTTCTGTTGGAAAGAAGTAACGAAGATGATTTTTTCCACATGAATATGATTATTAAGTAGACAACAGCAAATTCAACCAAGAAAATCCATCTTTGAAGTCTACTAAAGGGTGACGGTTTTAGATATGGCAATTAATCACTGTATTATTTATAATACTTTAGGAACAGCTCACACTACATTAATTGTTGATAACTTCTGCTTAATTAACAAGACTGCCCACAAATGTCAAACATGAGCACGAAAACACACTTGAGAAAAAAATATATATATATATTAGCTAAGACTGAGAATCATAAAATGAAAAACTTCAACTTGCATTCAAATTCACCTGCTTGAACTTTCATACTTTCACTGGATATTTTATGAATCAGTCCTTTCTTCCCAGGTTTGAAGAGTACTATTTAAGATACAATCTATATTGTATGGTGTTTTAATTAGAACCAGCCCTCCTCTAGTAATATTTGTTGTTTATTCTGTACAGACAGCTTCCTGATTTCCCACTCAGATTAAGTAGATTTGACTAGAGTGCTAAAACAGACTGGACTTACATTGCCTAGTTTAAATCCTGGCTCCATTATTTCTCAGCTGTATGATTTAGAGCAAGTTACTCAACCTTTTTGTACCCTCATTTCATAATTTACAAAATGGAGCTAATAATGTCATCTAACTTAAAGTGAGAATTAAAATAATATATTTTAAATATTGAACAGTGTCTGACTATACAATAAATATTGGCTAAAATTTTTAGTTTGTATTATTATGATCAGAAATATTATACTGGGGGTGCCTGGGTGGCTCAGTCCGTTAGGCATTTGACTTTGGCTCAGGTCATGATCTCCAGGTCCTGGGATCCAGCCTTGCACTGGGCTCTCTGCTCAGCAGAGAGTCTGCTTCTTCCTCTCCCTCTGCCCCTCCCCCTGCTCATGCTGTCTGTCTGTCTCTTTCTCTCTCAGGTAAGTAAATAAAATCTTTTTTTTTTAAAGAAATATACTGTACATTCTCTAGCTTTTTATAGTTCTATCCTCCTTAGCCTTGGAGATATGTTCCAATCCCACCCATTTTCTTTCTCTTTAGCATCTCACTTTAACACCTGAGCATTTGTATGCACATAGTACAAATGTAATAAATGCTTTATGGTTCAACATACAGTTCTGCCTTTCTGTGGAACTTACACCTGCACTTACACTATGTCTCTTGGAATTGGTGTCTTCAGATATTTGATCAATTCATGTCTGAAATTCATCTTGGATTTTATGAAACTATAACTAATAATGAGACCCTTGAGCATTCACTGACAGCCAGCATTGAAATACTTAGAGTAACAGAAATTCCTAGGACTAGAGGGTGTGTGACGGCATGATGTACAAAGAGATTTTATGTGATGTCTGAAGCAGGAAAATGGGAATTAGGGTGGACAAAGTAAATGCTTAGATTAAGGATATGTTAAAACAATGTGACATAGTTGAGAATAACAGAGAACTGCAGATGTCTAATAAGCCTAGTGTTCCCATTTTTAATTAAAGCAAGTGCTAATGCTAAAGTGCAGGAATACAAATGTAGCAAAGCTTTCAGATATATAGAAGTGATAGATTCATGTGAGTGCAGAAGATAGTGTTTGTTAAGTTAGGCTCCTTAGCTACTCAGGTGTGTAGAGAACAATAATATGGAAATGTTTCCTTTTTGAAAAGGAAATACAACAGCAAAGAACAAGAACAAATAAATTTTCTCTGATTCTTGAATGGAACAATATTTAGGGTTAAAAGACTTTTGATTATATATTATGTATAATGGCTGTATACTTCGTTTTTCCATTGCTCTAGGCCCTTGTTTATAGACCTAACGGGTCCTCCCCTCTCTTCTATCCCTATATAATATGCTCACAGAACATAAATTCACCTCCAAAGAAGCCTTCTGAAATTAACTGACAGGAAATCATATCTAGCTTGGGAGCTAACCAATGACTCATGTGTTTTAGGATGGAGGAGGTTGGGCATAAATGCCTATGTTAGTGACTGGATGCAGATTTTTGACCCCTGGCATCTAAACTTACTGGGTCATTTCCTTTCAAGTTCACCTACTAGGAACTCAGTTCATACTGAATTGCTAATTTACTTAATGGACTTGATTCTGAATTCAGTCTTTTATTTGTTTGCCCCATCATTGGCTTGATGTCTTACTGAATTCTTAAACCGTGTTCTTACTGAAATTATCATAAGCATGCTCCAAATAACACATATTTTCTTTCCTATATTAATCTTCTCTAGTATCATTTCTGGCTTCTTTAGTGTCTTCCAGTTTATGGAACTCTCTTACAGTATTTCTATCATATTATTTTGGCCGTTATGTTCCCCACAACATATGCCAAATATATTTTGATGAGTACTTGAGGAAATGAGTGGATTGGGAGAAGTGGCACCATAACATTGCAAATGACAGCATAAAGAGTTTGTTGAATTATGGACTTAAATTACACCCCATTTTGTTGTTAGAAAATATTTTGTTGTTGTTGTTAAATGCACTGTTTTCATAGTCTATCTCAAATGTCATGTAGAAAGATAAACTAAGAAAAGATGACATAATAAACAATCCCTAACTTTTCTGTTTTACCTTGATATAATTATATGATGGAAAAATAAATTTTTAAGAAAATGTAAATAAAGAGATCATCATAGGGAAATTAATTTTTAAGAAGATGACAGTGTATTATCTTTCATCATACACAAAAATCAACTCAAAATGGATTAAAAGCTTGAACATAAGACCTGACACCATAAAACTCCTAGAAGAAAACACAGGTGATAATCTCCTTGACATGAGTTTTGGTGATGATTTTTTCAGTCTGACACCAAAATTAAAAACAACAAAAGCAATAATAAGCAAATGGGACTACATCAAATTTAAAAGCTTCCACACAGCAAAGGAAACCATCAACAAAATAAAAAGGTAACCTACTGAATGGGATAAAATATTTGCAAATCATATATCTGATCATGTGTTAATATCCAAAATATATAAAGAACCCATACAACTCAGTAGCAAAAAAACCCAATTAAAAAATGGGCAGAAGATCTGAATAGACATTTTTTCCCAAAGAAGACAAAAGATACATGAAGAAGTGTTCAACATCACTAATTTGATATCATCTGTTAGAATGGCTATTATCAAAAAGACGAGTAGTGTTGGTGAGGATGTGGAGAAAAGGGAACCCTTGTGTACTATTGGTGGAAGTGTAAATTGGTGTAGCCACTGTGGAAAACAGTATGGAGGTTCTTTAAAAATTAAAAATAGAACTACCATATGTACCATCAATTCTGCTTTTGGGTATTTATCTGAAGAAAACAGAAACAATAGAGAAACAATAGTAGGAAAAGACATTGCACCCCCATGTTCATTGCAGCGTTATTTATAATAGCCAAGATACAGAAACAACCTAAGTGTCCATTGATAGAAGAATGGATAAAGAAGATGTGGTATGTATATACAATGAATATTATTCAGCCATAAAAAAGGCTGAGATCTTACCATTTATGACAAAGTAGATGGACCTTGAAGGCATTATGCTAAATGAAATAAGTCAGAGAAAGGTAAATACCGTATGATCTCTCTTATAATGTGGAATCTAAAAGCACACACACAAACCCTAAGCTCATAGAAAGAGAGAGTAGACTGGTGATTGTCAGAGGTGAGGGGTGGGGAGTGGGAAAAATTGGTGAAGGGGGTAAAAATATAAAAAAAAAAGGAAATGTAACATATAGTGCATTAGTATTTTTCCCTCAGTTATCTTTGTTCCATTTGATTGTTGAGTTTAATTATATGAATGCTAAAATAAACCCCAAATGTACAAAGTTTTATAGTAAATAATTTAGTTTTGCATATTTTCTTATCTTAACAAATGTAAGTTTCTTGTGCATATTGTCTTCTCTGATGGAGAATATTTTAAAGACTTATCAAAAATCAAGGCATTGTGAAAATATTCTCTGCTTTGTGCTTCCTTGGAGATTAGGAGTATTATTTTGTATTTGATTAATGTTAGTAAAATAGTATTTTTAAAATAGCATTTTGATTGACATTTATTTTTTAAGTTTCTGAACAATTTACTGGAGGTATCATAATAAATTCATCTCCATTCTTACTGTCTTCTTTCTCTTCTGACATTTCTCTTGATAATCTTATTACAGTTTTTAAATTTATAACAAGGGAAACAAAGGCGAGCATAAGTATGATCAGTTTATTTCCTAATTTGGACAATTGGTACATTCTCGTATGTCCTTTTCCCATGATATTAATGAAATATATTTATAATAATTTTCTTTTTATTGAGCATCTTTCTTTATATATTATCTATATTTGTTGTCTTGCTTGCTAACAAGAACTTCGTTAACTAAGGCATTATTTACCATATTTTAGAGATGAAAAACATGAATGTTAGAGATATTATATGAAGCTAAAAGCCACATTTCTTGGGTGTTACTGTTGCTTTTTCTATGCTGCTTCAGTGATGGTTATAAAATAGTATTTTAATTTATCATCTCAGTAATTAATTTATCCCCTTTGTTATAAAGTGACTTACAAATATCAATGAAGATTAAAAGAGCAAGCAAGCAAAAAAAAAAATTTTTTTTTGGATTCAAAAGTGGAACCTAAATTGAGACCAAAAAGGCAAATCATGTACTTACTACAGGTGGGTCATGGATTTAGCTATCAGTTTTCTACCAATCAAATTCAAAAGGTAAATATAATCAGTTACACAATTCATGGTGCTCATAAGATTAAAAACAACCAATTCTTTTTGAGATGAAAAATTGTTCTCAGTAATAATATCTGACTAGAAATTTTCCAAGTGGAGTGGCTCTCCTAGATACCATAATATAATAGAATTATTCTCAACAACATCCTTCAGGAGATTCCACAATGAATTTTATGGACTGTTTCTTTGGTAACCTCTGATGGCATCATAGCAAAATATAGTTAAGCAAAAGCAATTCATGGAGAAGTCTGTAGAGTGAAATAGAGATACTGCCTGGTTGGATCAAGAAGTACAGGTATTTTGAGGACTGGGTAGTCTTCTTTTTCCTTAGACAGTCTTCCCTAATTATCAATAAATATAAAGTAACAATGCATTCAGGATTACATTATCTGCCTTACACCTGTAATGAAGTTAATATCAGTTAAGATCAGATTCACAGCGCAAAAAAGGCCACAAATGGGGTGCAATAGGAGTGATACATTCAAGTGAAAGTTGGAGAGTCTAGGAAGGGCAAAGGCTAAATGTTGGGATGCCTATACTGACTTCATTTCGGGGCAAGCCAAGGAAGATCCAGGGGGAATAATTTGATATCTAGTTTTCACATGCGTCAGTTTTTTCAGGTTTAAATAAATTTAATATCTTTTAGGAAAGAATTTCAAATTAAAGAAAATATCTTCTAATGATAAAAATTTGTCTATTAAGGGAATTAATATGTATATAGATAAAGTTACGTTTCTCTGAAAGTCAACTATGTTTTCTACTGAATATTTTAGAAACTACTAGTTTGAAAGATTAGCAGCATTAAATCCATTTAGTACTGTAAAAAGCTCAAATGTTTAGAAGTAGAAAAGTATTTACTGTTGTTGATCATATGGGAATAAAATACACCAATTCAAAAGTTAGCATTCTCTAATTATGTAGTGACTAAAATATGAAAGGACCTACTTACATCCAACATTATTGTATCTTTTTTTTTTTTTTTTTAAGATTTTTATTTATTTGCGAGAGAGAGAATGAGAGACAGAGAGCATGAGAGGGAGGAGGGTCAGAGGGAGAAGCAGACTCCCCGCCGAGCAGGGAGCCCGATGTGGGACTCGATCCCGGGACTCCAGGATCATGACCTGAGCCGAAGGCAGTCGCTTAACCAACTGAGCCACCCAGGCGCCCCTATTGTATCTTTATAATAGAGGTATACCTTCTGCGTTTTATAACAAAGGATCTTGTACCTCTCCTTTTTTTTTAGATTCACTGAGCCCTATGCAAGTTGATACCCCACCTGCACTTTACCTGCAAGCTTCTTTTGTTCTTGGGCTACTGAGTCATAATTTCATTTACAACAGGATTGAGGAGATCATTGGGACACTTTACAAATTTTCTTATGAAGTATGTAAATTGTTCCAAACTGAGTACAGCTTTGTGGTCAAAAGAATTTTTGATAGAAGAGAATAAGCCATAACTATCAAAAAGTAAACAAAGATCAGGGGCACCTGGGTGGTGCAGCCTGTTAAACGTCTGACTCTTGGTTTCAGCTAAGATCATGATCTCATGGTCATGAGATCAAGCCCCAATTCGGGCTTAGCATGGAGGCTGCTTGAGATTTTCTCCCTCTCCCTCTGCCCCTTCTGCTTGTGTTCTCTCTCTCTCTCTCAAATAAAAATAAATCTTTAAAAAAAAGTAAGAATGATCAAACCTAGCTGAAAGAAGTGTACATGAAGATGATGTGGGAGATGTGAAGAAGATAAATGATTTTGTACAGTGCATAATGAAAATGTGCTAAGCTTTTCATGAGAGCTTGTGTGTCTAAAACAGAGCAGGTGTTCATTCATGAGAAATGTTTGATAAATCAGACCCTGTATGGAGCAGCAGAAACCAGAGAGTGAGTCTATGTGAATCACAGTAGATAGAGACTTGCTGAAGGTGCTAGGATGTTTGGCCTGGAGAGGAAGTTTTTGACTGTTTCTGTAAATACAGGCAGAGCTCTCATGTAAAAGATGCTGTAACTTTTCTATGCTGTTGCAGAGCTGGGAACTAGGATTCATGGATGAAGTTGTATTGAGGGAGACCTAAAGTCACTGTGAGAAATAACTATTTATGATTGGTTCTGGAATGGGATGCACTTTACCTGCAAGCTTCTTTTGTTCTTGGGCAGTGAGTTCTCTATCACTGGAGGTATCTGTTCTAGTATTTATTTGTTCAGGATATTTTCATAGAGAGGGTATGTCATAACAGCATAATATATTGGATGCTTTTTATCTCTGAGTTTCCTTTAGACCTTGTGATAGAGTTTTCATTGTCTCTGACACAGTTTGGTATAGTTTTGGGCACATAGGAATCACTGTGCCATGTGCAAAGATGTTGAAATTTTTAGGGAAATTCACAGAGAAGTTTTTCTGAGTAATGAGGATTTGGGTCTATCTTCCATGTATTCATATTGAAAGGAACATTAGTATAATAATGAATCCTACTTTCTGTGAAAACTGTACCACAAAGTTGCAGACATTGCATTAAAGTCACAGATGCCTTTAAAGGAATGATTCTTGGACAACAAATAATGACAATGTCCATAAGTAACCATCAGTATATAAAAATGCTTTCCCTTGGTGGGTGGGCAACAAACTTTTAAATCAATAAATGTGAAAATGTTAAGGAAGCATATGTCAATTTCTCAAAATTTTGTCAGTATACTGCAGATGCGGTAATAAAAAAATTATTTCTTGTAACATTTCCTCTTTCAAGATGAACTTCTAACATACTGATATTACAGTGCTATAGAATTCAGTGCAAACATTCTGGGTATCTAATTTTACTTCATTTATGAAACACCACAGTCATTCAGCCTTTCCTGGGTTTGTGTGTGTGTGTGTGTGTGTGTGTGTGTGTGTGTGTGTGTGTTTATTTTTATGTTTGTTCAACTGAAATGAATACTGTTTACTATTTCTAGCTGTGAAGTGCACAAATAGTCTTGAACACTTGTAATCCAGTGGAATATTAATAAGAACAGCATACCGTCTATAGGTTTCTCTGTGTGTGTATATACACATATGTTCATATGCATGTGTATATGAAATAGACACCCATATATACCTACATAAATTTCTTATTCAAGACAAAAGGAAAGCATTTCCTAAATGCCTGATAAAACGTTTTTGGTGATTTCTTTAGGAACAACTTATTGATTATATAAAAATTGTGTATGTTGGTCCAAAAAATAGAAAATTGATTTAAAACCATGCATTTAATGTTTATTATATGAAATAACAAGTTTAAAAATTTTTATGTACTAAATATAGTAGTATAAAATACATTAACAAGTTTGGTTTAGCTATAGCTTTTGCTGTAGCTATTTTTAATCAATGCATCACTAAATGTATGAATTCTTGCAAAGTGATTAAATATCAAAGGAGATATTCTAGTTTGATTTATATGCTTGTCTATAGTTGACAGAAATGTTTATATTAAAATCATGTGGACCTTATACTTTTTAAAAATTAGTTTTACATGAAGACATAAAGAGGCTTTAAATTCAAAATGTGTAAAAATATTGGTGCAGTGATATTTTACAACATCGAGTAGTTGCTAACACTTGGTTTCCAGGAATGCTTAAAATATTGTTAATAAATGTTTGGACTGGAATGGAAATACCTTTATATTTCTGATATTTGATTATTCATACTTATTTTTCTGCTTAACCCCAAACATTTCACTAACAAAATTAATATGTAATATGTGTTAAGACATCAAAACAAACTTAATAACTTGTTTTTCTTCCTTTTTGCATACTCCATCTACATGTCAACCTGTGGAAATTGAGGCTCCATTAAACTGAATTGCTTGGGCTCAAGGCAAACTACCACCTTTAGAAATATACATAAAAAACCCAAAATTGCTTAGATGTTTTATTGCTTATTAAAATGTCTTATACTTCAATAATAATCAGTTCCTTAGAGTCTTTGAATTCTCCTTACTAGTATTAG
The DNA here is from genome assembly GCF_964656455.1 of Halichoerus grypus. Lineage (NCBI taxonomy): Eukaryota > Metazoa > Chordata > Mammalia > Carnivora > Phocidae > Halichoerus > Halichoerus grypus. The sequence continues at coordinate 75,094,643 of NC_135714.1, forward strand.
TTTCTGTTGAACCAAGTTAACATGCTTTTTTTGAAATTAATTTTTTCTGACTTGAGTTTGTGTAACAACATTTAATGATTGTCTGAGTTATTATAGGCCAGTCATAACTTTTCACCTTTGGTATTGTAACTATTTTATATGTATATATGTCAGAAATAACACAAAAATTCATGCTGATAAATTTCATGATGATGTTACCAATGTTTCAGTTTTTTTTTTAACTTTAAAATTAGGATGCAATGTATAAAAATTGCCCAAACCAAATTAACTGGTAGGCTTGTGTGTTTCTATACTCTAAAATCTAGGCCAACTATTTTACACACTTGTGACTTAACCTTAGTTAGAAAAGAAGAGGGGCTGAGGGAATGGTATGATATATTAGTCATAAAAATAATCAGGCTGCCAGGAATTAGAGCCTAAATCCAAATGCAGGGATTGATTAATTTCATTTTTGTCCCCTCCGTACTCCCTGGTCTTTATCTTAATGTCTTATACTCAGGTTTTTTGGCATTTTCTTTGTTTTTATTTCATAGTATATATTTGATAAGCCATGAAAAATCAATGGTAGGGTTCAAATGTTAAATAATTTTGAAAATAAGATAATCTATTATTGGTATGGCATACCAGTGTTTTTATTTTTTCTCTACCTGTATTTTAGCGGCAGCACACATTCATGCTGATTGTCTGAGCTCTTCATTGGTTACCGTGACACCTGTAGAATCAGTGTCTTCTGTTCACTGAAAAATCCCAGTGGTGCTTTTTAATACTTATATTTTTGAATTTTTTTCATTGCTCTGATATAACCTTCAAGAAGATCCTTACATACACAAAGCCTGATCTTTTAACAATGTCTCCTGTGTAGTTATTCATGAAGTATCTCATGAAATTACACTGAAATGTACTGTAATGGTTTTCTATCTTACTACCAATATTTGTGAGAGCCTCTTGGCACATTCTGCCTTCTCTCAAGTATAGATGCCATGTATATTATGAAGGTTAATGAAAAAAAGAGACATTCAGTTCGATTTTCTTTTTAAACATCTTCTACAACAACATAGTAAGTGCAGAATGCCAAAATATATCCTAAAAATTTAGTATAGATGGACAGTTGATTTATTTGCATGATTGATACATTTTTGGTATCACTTATGCTATTTAAACGAGTAAATGTTCTCTCATAAAAAGTGAAAATGACTAATTTTTCAGACAAATCTATAAGAAATTATTTAGAAGAAATAACTAGGATATGGCTTGGCTTAACAAAATGTAAGTTTTATCAGATTATGCCTTATTTATATGTTTGTTTATTTATGATAGGATTGTAGTTATTAGGCAACCATGGCCAACACCATGTATCTGGACTTCAGTAAGACATAATTGCTGATCATCTAGTAAAAATACTTAATATTTATGTAAGGCTTATTATGTGCCTGATACTCTCGTAAGTATTTCATATTTAACTCATTGTTTCTTATCTTGTCAATAGTTCTATGTAGAAGGTGATACTGTTTTTTTTTTTTTTTCATTATATAAAAACTCAGGCTAGCATGAGTAATTTGGGTAATTTGAATCCCAAGCTGTCTGGCCCTAGAATCCAGGTTTTTACCTGCAATGTTATATACCAATCAATTGAGAGTGATGGAATATCATAGAAATCTTTGTTTTTGTATCATATCAACATATACAGGCATACCTCAGGGACATTGCAGATATGGTTCCAGACCACCAGAATAAAGTAAGTCAAATGAATTTTTTGGTTTCCCAGTGCATGTAAAAGTTTTATTTATACTATACTGTTGTCTATTAAGTGTGCAGTAGCATTATGTCTAAAAAGACAGTGTACATACCTTAATTACAAAACACTATTGAGAAAAAATGCTAACCATCATCTGAGCTTTCAGTGAGTTTGCCTCATAGATTGACTCTTTCTTTCATGAATGAGTTCTCTATTAGTATGCAGTGCAGTTTTAAACCATTTTACCCACAGAAGAACTTCTTTCAATATTGGACTCAATACTCTCAAACATTATTGCTACTTTGTCAAGTAAGTTTATGTAATATTCTAAATCTTTGTTATTTCAACAGTCTTCACAGCATCTTCCCCAGGAGTAGATTCCATCTCAAGAGACTACTTTTTTTGCTCATCCATAAGAAGCACCTCCTCATCTGTTAAAGTTTTATCATGAGATTGCAGCAATCCAGTCACATCTTCAGGGACCACTTCGGATTCTAGTTGTCTCACTGTTTCTGCCACATCTGCATTTACTTCCTCCACTGAAGTCTTGAACCCCTCAAAGTACTCCATGAGGGTTGACATCAAGTTCTCTCCAAACTCCTGTTAATACTGATATTTTGACCTCTTCCCATGAATGATCAATGTTCTTAGTAGCATCTAGAACGATAAATCCTTTTTAGAAAGTTTTCATTTGATTTTGCCCAGATCCTTCAGAGAAATCACTATAACAGATGTAGCATTACAAAATATGTTTCTTAATAAGACTTGAAAGTTGAAATTACTCTTTGATCCATGGGCTAAAGAATAGATGTTGTGTTAGCAGGCATGAAAACAACATCAATCTTATTAATGTACATGTCCTTTAGAGGTCTTGGGTGACCAGGTTAATTGTCAGTGGTCAGTCATGTTTTGAAAGAAATCTTTTCTCTGAGCATAGGTCTCAACAGTGGGCTTAAAATATTCAGTAGACCATGTTGTAAACAGATGTGCTACCATCTAGACCTTCTTGTTTCATTTATACAGTACAGGCAGAGTAAGCTTAGCATAATTCTTGAGGATCCTAGGATTTTTGAAATGGTAAATGAATGCTGGCTTACTTAAAGTCACCAGCTGCATTAGCCCTTAACAAGAGAGTCAGCCTGTCCTTTGAAGCTTTAAAGCAGGGCATTGACTTCTGTCCAGCTCTTAAAGTCCTAGGTGATATCTTCTTCTAATAGAAGACTTTTCATCTTCATTGAAAATCTGTTGCCACCTTCATTAATTATCTTGACTAGATCTACTGGATAACATGGTGAAGCTTCCACATCAGCACTTGCTGCTTTACCTTAAACTTTTATGTTACGGCGATGGCTTTTCTCCTAAACCTCATGAACCAAGCTCTGCTAGCTTCAAACTTTTCTTCTGCAGTTTCCTCACCTCTCTCAGCCTTCATAGAATTGAAGAGAATTAGGTCCTTGCTCTGGATTAGGCTTTGGCTTAAGAGAATGTTACGGCTGGTATGGTCTTCTATCCAAACCATTCAAACTTCTGCTATATCATCAATAAGATTATTTTGCTTTCTTACCATTTATGTGTTCACTGGAATAGCACTTTTAATTTCCTTCAGGAACTTTCTCTTTGCATTCACAACTTGACTGTTTCATGCAAAAGGCTTTCAACCTGCCTTCCTCACTAAGCTTTATCATTTCTAGCTTTTGATTTAAAGTGATAGATGTGTGACTCTTCCTTTCTTTTGAACACATAGAGGCCATTCTAGGGTTATTAGCTGTCCTAATTTCAATATTGGTATGTCTCAGGCATTAGGGAGGCCTGAGGAGGGGGGGAACGGCTGGCTGATAGAACAGTCAGAACACACACATTTATCAGTTAAGTTCACCTGCTTATATGGGCACTGTTCATGGCACCTCAAAACAGTTACAGTAGTAGTAACATCAAAGATCATTGATTGCAGATTACCATAACAAATATAATAATAATGAAAGAGTTTGAAATATTGTGCAAATTACTGAAATGTGACACAGAGACATGAAGTGGACAAATGTTGGAAAAATGACATTGATACAGTAGCTTCACAGAGGGTTACCACAGACTTTCAATTTGTTAAAAAAAAAACAATATCTGTGAAGTGTAAAAAAAGGACAAAACGCAATAAAACCAGGTATGCCTGGAAAAGTGAAGGAAGACTCCTGTTAGAAGCTTTAGGGCTCTTGCCTGAACCTTATCTTATGTTCAAAATTTTTAAAAATATTTTCTTATTTAAATTCAATTAATTAACATATAATGTATTATTGGTTTCATAGGTACAGGCCTGTGATTCATCAGTCTTATATAACACCCAGTGCTCATTATATCACATGCCCTCCTTAATGTCCATCACCCAGTTCAAAATTTTTATCAGCTCTGAAGATACTGAGGGAAGCTAAATCAAACTTGCAAGTCAAGCTGAGAGAGATAAAAAGATGATATGCTAAGTGACAGATTTGGGATACCAAAGGAGCAATGGGAGAAATTCTACAATAAATATAGTGTGGGGGGGATGTAAATATAAGTGCTGTGCTTGAAGCCAATAAACCATGAAACAAGTACAGCATAAGGAAGAGCTGACTCAGGAACAAGCCATGTGAAAAAGTCTTAGGGATTTTAGTAGAGCCTAGCCCCACTGTGGTGTGGTTCCAGTAAACGTAAACCTGCTTTTAGTTGGGTGGCTTTAAGATGTACTTGATTTAGTACAACAATAGTCTCACTTTGGTTAGGGTATAATTCTGAATTCTTTTCCCATTTAATATTTTTAGCTCTGATAATCATTTTCCATGCTGTAATGCCGTAGGTATAAATTTTTAATTTTTTTTCTAATCCATTTTGCTTTTAAAATTCAGTTAAAACTCTGATCTCAAATTTTATCTAACTTTTGTGTTCTCCCCTCTCCCCTGTGCGGTCTTGAACTGCAGCAATGATAGTTGGGAGTGAAGAAGAAGTGGATCATGAGCTGACTCTGAGATAAATGTCCTCCTCCTTCTTTTTAAGGTATAACTGCTTCAATATGTCAAGCCAGAGAAGAGAGGGCAAAAAGTGCTAACTGTGCTAAGTTCAACAGTTGCTGCTCTTCCTTCTTTACTTTGCTAACTTCTGTGTACTTTCTCATGGGCCTCATGTGTGAAATCTTTGGAAAACCCCACTGGAGAATTCCCTGATATGGGAGATCCAGTCTGAATATAAGCTAGCCTTCATTAGAGCAAATTCTTAGCTGTACACCCAAGAGCCCCTTGTTTGGGGGGAATCTCTTCACTTAGTACTTAGTGCCTGTAGCCCAGCTACATTTTATGTATTCACCTGACTCATGGGAAACACCTATCATTGTTAAAACTTTAGGCTGTTCTACTTTAACACCTTGCGTGGGGTGATGGACCACTTGCATAAAATGCAGAGAATAGAAATCTCTGCATGAATGATTAGAACAGAGATTCTCAGGTTTTCTCTGTTACCTTTAAATTAATGCAGATTCATATATTTGCTCCTGTACTGTTTTTGGGTTCTATTCAGCAGATCTGGTATAAAGCCTGTGAATATTTTATTATTTGTTTATTTTTTAAAAACACTTCACGTAGCCAGTAGGGTTGGGAAACACTGAATAAGATTACCATACTTACAACCCTAAAATTACGTATATTAGTTACTTTCTTTAAAACACTGTAATAATTGATACATTCAGTACTTAAAATGTTATATTAATCACCATACATTACATCATTAGTTTTTGATGTAGTGTTCCATGATTCATTGTTTGCGTATAACACCCAGTGCTCCATTCAGTACATGCCCTCTTTCATACCTGTCTCCAGGCTAACCCATCCCCCCACCCCCCTCCCTTCTAGAACTCTCAGTTTGTTTCTCAGAGTCCATAGTCTCTCATGGTTCGTCTCCCCCTCCGATTTCCCCCCTTCATTTTTCCCTTCCTACTATCTTCTTTTTTTTTTTTTAACATATAATGTATTATTTGTTTCAGAGGTACAGGTCTATGATTCAACAGTCTTACACAATTCACAGCGCTCACCAAAGCACATACCCTCCCCAATGTCTATCTCAATACTTAAAATCAATCATAAATAAAAAGTTTAGACAGTAATGCATTGAGATTGTAAAAAAATAACTAAATAAAATAAATTCCAGCTCATATATATGTGATAATATGTTACCTCAAAACCTCAAAAATAGATTTGCTTTGTTGATGTGGTTTCCTTCTGCTAGTGAAGGAAACTAGTCCAATAAAGTAAAGGGTTAAGACCCCTTAGAGGGAAAAAAAGAAAATAATATTATCTTTAGAAATGTCTATGAAAATACCTCCCAAGGCAAACTGTTGGCAGACCAGCTAATGGCAGATTGTGTACATCTGTGTGAGTGAAAATCAGCTCAAGGGTGTCAAGTGCTCTTTAGAGTCTCACTAGAGTCCCTTTATATTTATTTTCCAAACCAAGTAGTAGTTGCCATTTTTAGCAGCCCACACAGTCCTATTATTTTCCCATCTTTGCTTTATAAATAGCTGGCTCTCACAGCACTTAATTTCTTGTTGGGGAAAAAAAAAAAAAAAAAAAAAAAAAAATCAAATAATATTGCATTTCTCACATTTGGGACTTCATGGCCAAGTAAACTTACGTGGAATGACCAATGTACAGATGTGTTTGGATAAGGCTTCTCTGAGGAATAGCAATATTGATTTTAATTTTTAGTAAAATAATTGGTTTTAAAGTAGGTTTGCTTTATTATATCCCTACCAAATTATATACAGACTAGTTAGAGAAATGATACAACACTAATTAATCCAGTATGAAGACTAGCAACTAAAAAAATTTACATGAATGGAGGAGAAATTTAAAAATGAGAAATTCCTAAAATATATACAATTATTTAAATAAAATAAAAGTTGTAAAAATTGTGTGGATAATTCAAATGAAAACCAGGATAAATACATTTAAATATTTTATTAAAACACTTGAATTAATACCAAGAAGATTTTCAAAATTAAAATGATAGGTATCACTATCAGTCTCATTATTCAACCTCATCCACTGCCAATATTCTGTAGCCTCAGCTTCCATTTCTTTATTCTATGATATTTATTTGTAAAGATTATTTCAGTCCTACTGGTCATATAATAGGTAATCTCCCTGGATCAGTTGACATTTTATTATAAACATTTTCCACATTATTACCTATTACTCATAAACATAATTGTAATTATTATATCATTTTCCACATTATTACCTATTACTCATAAACATAATTGTAATTATTATATAATATTTTATTGGATAATATGATTTTTCCTACAATTATATATTATATATAGCTTGTTTTCAGGTTTTACTATTATATATAGAACTATTTAAGAGATCTGTGTCCCTAGGGTATAACCATATTATGGACTATTTCCTTAGGGTAGATAACCAGAAGTGGGATTATTACGATTGTGGAGGCCAGCCTGTTTTAAGTTTTTTGTTTCATAATGCAAAATTGCTTTACATAACTTACAGTTGCTACCAGAAAGATAGGCGGACATCCAATTCACAAACTTAGTGGTATTTGGTGCTCATTTTTTATAATGTTGTGAAAGATTACCTTTCATTGTCTCTCAGATTTATGTAAAATACAAATTACTGTGTTAGTGGAGATTAGTGGAGTTAGAAATTTTTTCCATATGTGGGAAACCCATGTGTATTTCTCTTGCACAACATTTCTTTGGATGCACTTTTCCTTTTTTCTATTAGGAAATTTAGTATTTTTCTGATCATTATATAGGCTCTTTATAAAATAATAAGCTTTTGTCTGTTGTAACTGCAAAAATACGATTTCTATTTAGTTTTATTTTCACTGATGTATTATATTCAAGATTTTACTTGTAATATGATCTAATCTATCTTTTCTTGCTGGTGTGTATAATTTAAGCCAAATTTGTTTATATTTCAGAACAGTCAGAAATCCATAGATGTTTCATTAACTCCTTCCTACCATTACATTTAATTTTATAAGTCACACAGTTGGGTCACAGTTTCAGAGTACCACAGGTTAGTGGGAATAATTTAGTCAGTGAGAAAAGCCGCTTTCTTATGGGAAAGTATTTTCATCAAAGCATCTGGATCAAAGCTGACTTTGAGTCTCAGAGAAAGCAATTAGATTAAAAGAAAATTAGGATCTTGGCTAACAGTAAGAGCATGTAAAACATTATTCATCTTTATTAAGAGTTTTTAATCTTCCATCATTGGGTATCAAATATGTCACATATGGAAAATAATTTCAGCTTTGTTTTTAACTTTGCTAAGTTTGGTCACTGTTCCTTAAAAGCAAAAGTTAAGTTCCTCTCATACTGGAAGATAAAGTAGTTTCAGAGTCATTAAACACACACACACAGAGACTTCATCAATGATAATGTCGTATTCAAATAATGTCTTATTCTTTGATTTTCTAAGGTGTCTATCTTGGTACCTCACATGTAATAGGTGCAGAATCTATAATTGTAGAATAAATGGGTGGATTTCCTGCAATAGAATGTAAGAAGTCATTAAGCTTGTCCTCACAATATCTGTAGGACTATCAAAAGGCTTGCTTAGGAGTTGAAAAAGAAGTAAGAAAGAAAATGTGATATGACCTCGAAAGAACAGATGAATACAACTCAACGAGTAGTGAAAATCAATGAAGGCAAAAATGGTCCATTTTCACCTCGTTCCTTTTCAGGGACAGACCAGTTTTCCTTCATTGATTTTCAGTGCTCATTGAGTTGTGTTCCCCTACTCTTTGGTTGTACTATATTCTCTATCTTTTCAGCTTCACTTTTGTTTTGCTTTAAACTGTTGTTTCTCTGAAGTAGGCTTTGATGGCAGAGTTTTAGCTCAATGAAACCATTTTTGCTTACTTGATCTTTTTTGCTCTAGATAGTACCATTACTTTTTAATACTATCTTAATGGTACTTTTCTGAAGAATCTTCCATAAACATTTTTTCTTTATTTTGATTTATCGTTTTTATGTGTGAAAAATATTTCTGTAAAACTGAAAGTGAGAATATGAAATATTTATGTAAAAATTTAAATTGATTAGTGTGACCATTCAAATGAGGTATCTGATCTGTTTATGTTCAGTCCACACATGAAGAAATACCTAAAATACCTAACAAAGATACATTCAGCACCCATACATCTAATTTTGTGATTGCCAGGTCATATAATTTATATATGTTCAGATGAAGGCATTCTGGAGTTATAAGTCCTGGCCTATGAGAGTTAGAGAGATGGGCTTGATTTGGGGAGAGTGACCTCACTTTGGAGTGGACAGTCAAAGAAGGGACAGTGGTCCAGATCATAGTATCCATGGGAATAAGTATTTGAGTCAGACTGATAGATTCTGGGTGTGTCATGAAAATAGGTTTTTCTAAGTATTGATATTTATTATACCATCAAAATTTGTCTAGATTCACTCTGGAGTTAGGAAGGATTCATCTAGAGGTTTGAAGATAGGGAAAAGCTGAGGCCAATATTTTGAAAAGATAAAATTGAGTGAGATAAATGATTTGGCCACCAGGCATTTACAAATTTTTAGAGTATAAATCATTTACAGTGTGCAGGCACACATATGCAACAGAGTTGCAATAAGGTGCAGTAACTTCCCAATTTTTTATGGATGTACATAGGGTAGAAATAATGAATTATGTCAAAATAATTTGATAAATATGTATTAGAAGTGAAGCAAATACTGTGAGTGTTATAAAGAAAGAACACCCATTTCAGTAAATGTGTGGATGAATGCTTCATACAGGAGTTCAACTTTGATCTAATGCTTAAATGATGACTCTTACTGAGAATATGGAACATCCAGGCTGAGAAAAGACCGAGAGTTAATTCATGGAAACTACGTATAGAAGAGTATATTCACAGAATAATTCTACTTGGCCCAAATATAAGAATAGCCTAAGTATTTATTTTAAAGTGAACCTGGAAAATTAGGCTTTGGAGGGTGTAGAAGATGAGTTGGAAGTATTTGGAGTTTATTATAACCAGAGATGAAGCACAGAGGCAAAGCCAGAATTAGGCTACCTCATGTTCTGCTTTCTTAGTTAAAAACATACGTTGTTTATAAACGTGAGGCTTTTGCTAGTCATGATTGAATTTCTCTGGATTCATTCATTCATTAATTTATTCATTCATCATTCAATTTATTATTCATTCTTAAGTGTCATAACCCTTAAGAACACAACAGTACAAAGACAGATAAAATTTTCTTTCATGGAATTTATAATAGTAGAAAACTACTTTTATATTCTTGGCTACCAAACATAGATACCCTAGAAGTGAAAGTTTTAATAGAAATAATAATGCTTATGCTGTATAATTGTTTTTTATAGCACATCTGAAAATTCTGTTACTAGTATCAACATTACCTTACTATCTATCATGCTTTGGTTAGCAAATTTACATATTACTAATCTACATATTGCTTGCTAATCCAAGCTTTAATGAAATGTTCTATGTCATTTTAAGCATAAAAATGAGAACAGTACACATAACCAGAATGTGTGAGAAAAAGTTATATATATGGAAGTACTTATTCCTATCATATTTTGTCACTTATCCCCTACTCATTTATAGGATTGCATATATACACACACATACACATATACACATATACATACCTGTTCATTTATCTCTGTTTCTATCTACTTATGAATATATGGTATATGTGATTGTGTGTATGCATATATACATTAGATCTTGTCTTCTGAAAAGCAAATGCCATTTCAGAATTAGTTATGCAGAGATATATTAAGTGAATGTCTGTCTGTGAGGAAAGAAGGAGAAGAGTCCAAAGAAAGCAGGGAGAGACACAGACAATGATGCAGGTCTGATTCCTGGGCAGAAATAAGGGAAGGGAGGAGAGAAAGAATAAAAAGGGTTGGATTGGCAGAATTTTAGATACAGCAGAGGCCTTAGAAAATTTGGGGAGACCAATGGGAGAGATGCATTTTCATGGACACCACAAAACACATGCACGCAATATATATATATATATATATATATATATATATATATATATATATACATATTTATTCCCCCCAATGAATTATTAATGAATATCTTATAATATCTTCATTTTTAGTTACTATCATAGACATCACATTATTAGGATACCCAATTTTTAGGATTATTTTTTCACTTATGTATTAAAATTTCCATGTATTATTATCTCCTATATCAGAAGATATACTGACACAAGTAATTTGCCCATTGGGTGTATTGTTGGAAACCATTATCTCGTCTTTGTGAGTGATTTTTAGCATCCGGAAAAGAAAAGCTACAGGTTATCTTTTAATTTTCTTCTCAAAGGTTTGTCTTCTTTTATAAATAGAAAATGTTTAAGGTATATATGGGATCCTTTTTTTTAAATACTCCATAATTTTGGAAAGTTAAATTATACTACTTTTGCAAAAGTCAAGACTACTGACTCTTTCTTGCTTAATGAAATTAAAATAATGATTATGGGCAAAGACAATATTACAAAACAATATAATTGCAAATAAATTGAATAAAATTGCACTAAACCATGGGATGCACACTTTGGCCACAGCCAAAACATAATTAGATTTCTCAGAAATACCTCCTAGTGTTTAAGAGAAATAGCACTATATCACAGTGCTACAAAAATGTGTATAAATGGTGTGACTTTTTTTGAGAAATATGGCTGATAACAAATTACATGCTGTTTGCTCTGGTAGTATTAGTGAGACTTGAATGCCTTTAGACAAGTCATAAAAAATGTTTTTTCATACCTTAAACAATGACAAAACAATAACATGTGTATCTTTTTCCACTTGGTGGTCACTTGATTTCCTAATTCTGTTATTCATGTTAGTACAGAGAGGAATATAAAGAAGAGCACCTAGATTGGTGGAAGTGGGTATTAAGCACAATAGTAAATTTGGCCAATACCTTATAGGTCTCTTGATATAAATTTTTTCAAACTTTAAGAACCTAACTATTGATACTCCATATACATACAGTTTTATTGGTAAAATGAAACATAAGCATAACTAAAAATCCATTATGTTTATCTCTGAAAAATATTATGAGAATCTTATGTACACATTAATGCTGTAGTTTTATGTACCATGGGGAACATTCACATTAAATCTGCACTTCTACAATGTCTCTGACTTACTTTTCAATTATTCATATTTTTTTCTGTTACCCCAAAACTCACAAAAAGCAGAACTATAGTATTAAAAAATAAATCCTTTCTAAATTGTTGACTTCTAAACGTCATCTAATATATATGTTTCCTATATGGTGGAGATTCTGTTGTGCTTCTAGCCATCGGTATTTTACAACTTCATGATTGAGGAATGAAAATTAGTGCTGCTTTTTATAGTACTACATTTAATCTCAATTAATTAAAACAATTTTAAGGGAAATTATTTCTCAATTATAGTCAGTGGAACAACTAGAAAAAGCCTAATAGAGCTCATCACTTTGAAGCGCACTGGAATTTATGTGTAAGAAAAAATAATACCTCTAATTTTTTAATAATTTGGAGTAATATTTTAATGCATTTATCCAATAAGGATTCACTGAGTTTTACAGACAAAATACTTTTCACCTAATAAGTGCTAGGTGAAAAATAGAGACATTTCCCTGCTTTCGCAAAAGTTGTATTACAGTATTCTTATATTCATCAACAAACTTACTTTCTAATACTCATATCCCTCAAACAGTCCACTATAGAATAGATTATTTGATTGCAACTGGAAAGAATGTAGGGAGGAAAAGTACAAGGTGTCAGGAGAGCCTGTAATCTGGGTACTAGGCCTAGAGTTGGGCCTGGGGAGGTGTCTTGAAGGAGTGATGTAGAGGAGAAATCTGGAGAATGAGGAGACAGCATCAAGGAATACATTGGAGGAAGAGTGTTCCAGTCAGAAGGAATAGAATATGGGAATATCCTGAAATAGGGAGGAACACATGCTTCAGGAAATAAGAGACCAATGTGACTGGGGCTCTGAAAGCAAGCACTCATGACCTAGGAAGTAAGACAGGAGAAAATGGTAGGAGGTCTCTAAATGTGTCCTCATCTAGCCCATAAGAAGAAACTTAAGGTAAATTTTGTTTTATGTGGGGAACTTATTAAACTTTAGGTCACTGTTTGATACCACAGTATAATAGTAAATTATATGATATTAATATGCCTATGATATTCTTGATTAAGTCACAGAGATTTTTCTTTTTAGCAAAAGACAAATTGCTGCCACATTATGCATTTTTAAAAAAATTCTTAATGAGCAGTTTTATAAAGATCATATCATTTGTATAGATCACTGATTAGGAAATGAGTTACCATCAGTTGGTGGATGACACATCAGAAATTTAGAACTTTCTCCCATCTTTCCAAGTTCCTAAATTATATTACAATGAAAAGTTTTCTTTGTAAGGTGCTAAAGGTATTTCTCAATGGAAGCAATAAAATGAACTTTTTGGCAGCTCTCCTAGAAAAAAATCTGTCTAGCGTTTTTGGAAATGAGTAGGGAAAAATTATAAATAATCTAAAATAAACTCACATTAGAGACTTATATGTAATATTACACAGTGTGTATTGGGAATTACATTTTTTCCATAATACCTTTAGGAAAGATATAGCTCTATAAGAACGGGAAATCACACTCCCATGAGAAATTTGGTATTAACATCCAATTCTACAAGGAAAAATCTTAAATAGTCTTACATATCAGTTTGGATCTATTTTATTTATTTATTTATTTAAAATTTTAATTCCAGTGTAGTTAACATATATATTATATTAGTTTCAGGTGTAAAATACAGTAATTCAACAATTCCATATATCACCCAGTGCTCATCAGGATACGTGTACTCTTAATCCCCTTCACCTATTTCACCCATCCCCGCACGTACTCTGTAACCATCAGTTTGTTCTCTATAGTTAAGAGTCTATTTCTTGGTTTGTCTCCACCTCCCCCCACCTTTGCTTTTTTGTTTTGTTTCTTAAATTCCACATATAAATGAAATCATATGATATTTGTCTTTCTTTGACTGGCTTATTTCACTTAGTACTATGGTCTGTAGATCCATCCATCTTACTGCAAATGGCGATTTCATTCTTTTTTTCATTCTTTTTTTATGGCTGAATAATATTCCATTATATATATGTATATATATATCACTACCATATGTTAATTATTCATCTAATGATGGACATTTGAGTTGCCTCCATATCTTGACTATTGTAAATAATACTGCAGTAAGCATAGGGTTGCACGTATCATTTTGAATTCAGGTTTTCTTATATTTTGGGTAAATACCCAGTAGTGCATTTACTAAATCATAGGGTAGTTCTATTTTTAATTTTTTGAAGAGCCTCCATACTGTCTTCCACAGTGACTGCACCAGTTTGTATTCCCACTAACAATGTATGGTGGTTCTTATTTCTCCACATCATTACCAACTTTTGTTGTTTCTTATGTTTTTTGGAATCTATTTTAAAAGTAAAATCTTGTGAGAGACTGGTAGAGTTTGATCATTAAGAGGTCTTCTCTTCTTTCCACTAAATTTAAACATGTAATATCGGTGTCTACTGAATACATTAGATACTGTAGAGGTTGTAACTCGGAGAAAAGTCAGAGAACTCAAAGTCACTTGCATTAATGAAAAAGAAAAGATATGTGTGAGGTGTGGCTCTAAAAGCCACCTAGGTGGCTCAGTCAGTTAAGCATCCAACTTGATTTTGGCTCAGGTCACGATCTCAGGGTCCTGGATTGAGCCCCACATTGGGCTATCCCCCTAGCAGGGAGTCTGCTTGAGGATTCTCTCTCTCCCTCTCCCTCTGCTCCCACCCCAATAATTAAATAAATCTTTAAAAAAATAAAACAAAGGATCAAATATGTGTCTCACTTCTGGGATCTATGTCATGTATTAACAGTTATACTTTATGTGTGGAATAACGAACAATATGTAAATTACAGCAATATGTAAAGTACTGTACATTAATAGGAAATACAAGTTTATTTCTCACTATCTCTTTGATGGCTTGTTGTGGTAACCCCCTAACTAGTCATCCTGTTTCCTATATCTTCTCCCTCTTATCTAAATTAGACACACTGTTGTTTTAAATCACAGATACGTTAGGCAAGATTTGTGCCTAAAATCCTTCAGTAGTTATCTTCTGCTTTATTTATTAGGCATTAATATATCCGCCTGTCTTTAACCTGTCTTTCTAGCGTTATTTTCCGCACTCCCTGCAACCAACATGAACCTCTTATTGTTGTCTGTATATATTCTATGTTTTACCTTCAGACTTGTTCACATTATTCTCCCTGTTTTTATTTTCTCTTCCTCCTGTTTATCACCTCAATTTCTGACTATTCTTTAAAACCAAGTTCAAATGACTTGAACTCCATGAGCCCTTCCCTAATCCTGTCTTCTCTTCATCACAGAATTCTTTATGATACATTAACTATGCTTTTTTTATAGCACTTGTCACATTTTCCATTGCATTATTTATGTCTATCTGCTAGATTATAAGGAACTTGAAGGCGGGGTTTATATCTCAGTCATTTAGCTCTGTGCCTTGTATAGTAAATATACCTAGAATGAATAAATAAATATGTAAAGGGAAATATATTACCTTCAAATGCATCAAGAGAATGCAGGCTTCATCCACATACACAAATCAAGTTGAGTATTTAGCTGACTTGAAGAAGAACTGTCTTATTACAGAGAAAAGTATAATTTAGTATTCATTTACTTATTCATTCATTTAAAATTTTTTTCCACAATAATATATTGAGCATCAGCTTTGGGCTAGGAGTATCATACAGGTAGTTTGTAAATTCAAGATTGATGTGAATCTTTACCTGAGTTTCTCAGGAAACATGACATTTTCTTCTCAGAGAAGGTATAAGAATATATATTGAGAGAATGTGAAAGAAAGTATATCCAAAATTTAATTGGGATGAGCCTGTGTTAATCGGCATATAGGAGTTTGTGTTGAACTCTTGCCCCCTCTCCCTTAAAGAAATTTATCTACTACACATTTTTATTGCTTTGAAATAAAAATAATATTTCTGTCTTTGTAACATTGTTTTTGCAAATAATTTCAACACCCAGAATAAATGAAGCTATTTTTCACTATGAGGTGATGACATAAAGGGAAATGATGAAATCAGGCATGAACTTTGTGGTTAGAAATAGCTGGAAGTACTTTCCTTTCAACATAATTGGTATATTTCAACTATGCCAAAAAGTTCTCCTGGCTAAAAATGATCATATCTTCATTTTCACATGAGAGTGAAATGTTTGTATCTTTAAATTATTGTTCATTTTATTCCCCAAATAAAGTCTTAGGGAAGCAAAATTTTGCAAAATTATTAGTCTCAATGATATGCATGGTGACAACAGATGAATCAGTGAATCAGATGACCCAAGTTCTACTCCTGGGTCAGTCACTGAATTAAATCTGTGACCTTGGTCAATTCATCTAAATAGATTCTACCTCAAAAACCTTATCTGCAAAATTTGGGGATTAGTCTTTAATGGTAATTTTTAAACTTCTCTGATTAGTCACAGTGGTTCACAGTCTCTTTAGGAACTGCCTGGAAAGAAGGAGAGGCCTAGTGTGCTAAGTACTACCGTTTTTAGTATTTTTGTCTTCTATTTTATTATGTAATAAAATCCCTTTTACAGTAGATTACCTACATTGAATTATTTCTGTTTCATACATCAATAATTTCAATTAATTTTTACTTCTCTATGGAGCATGGATAGTTTCAGGTAAATGTAATTATCATTTAGTTCATTTTATTCCCTTATCAAACCTATATTGAGAAGTTTTCTACGTATCTGGGTCTGTACCTAGTGTTTTGGAAATTCAGAGACCACAGAGTTCAAAATCTACTGGAGAAGATAGTCATATAAATATCTAAGGAAAAAAACCTATGTGATAGGTGTTATGCCAGAAATGTGAATAAAATACCTTTGACGGGTATCAGCAGAAAGTATATGCTTCCTATGCTTCATGCACCTGGCAGTTAAAGAACCATAATAGGAAACTGATGCAAGTTTGTTTTAATTCCAGTGATTTCAGCTTCTGTTTTGAAACTGAAGCACTTTTTATTTCAGGACCATTAATTTTAAAGTAGGTGCTTTATTTGAAGGAAGAAATACTATATTTGAAAACAATTTTTATTTTTTAAATCATTTATTCACATATAATTATATTACAATATGCCAAATTTTAACCTTTATGAAAAAAGAGTTAAAGCATATAAAAGTCCATAGGTTGTAAGAAGTATAGAGATCTTTATGACACAAGTATAAACATGGAAATTTTTATAATTGTTACAAATAATTTAGTATACATGTATGTCAAAGTCTAAGTGAAGTATGCATTGTGACATGAGCACTCTTAAATGTATATTAGCATAACTTAATATATTGCCAAATGTTAGTTTAAACCATCCCTAAACACTGCTTACAATTTACTTTTAGTATTTACTTAAACAACCTCAAAGTAAAAAGTACCACTG
Organism: Halichoerus grypus; assembly: GCF_964656455.1. Lineage (NCBI taxonomy): Eukaryota > Metazoa > Chordata > Mammalia > Carnivora > Phocidae > Halichoerus > Halichoerus grypus. The sequence goes on from NC_135714.1 coordinate 75,111,947, forward strand.
CATGAAAAAAGAAATATGAAAGTCTTATTATTTTGCTTTCCAGAGTTCTAGGTTTTGGTTGATTACCCATGTTAATTATTATATTGTCTTTTCCCCTTTCTATTCTTTTTTCTTTGAACATTAAGCTTTGTCCTCCCCCAGATGTGAATATATACACCTTGCCTACCCTAGATTTTATTCTGTGTTAACTGAAATATATATTCATTTGTGATGGTTAATTTTATGTGTCAATGCAGATAGGTCATGATACTCAGATATTTAGTCAAACATTATTATAGATGTTTCTGTGAAAGCAGTTTTTAGATGAGGTTAACACTTCAATCAGTAAACTTTGAATAAAGCAAATTATCCTTCATATTGTGGTTGGGCCCCATCCAATCAGTTGAAGGGCTTCATAGGAAAAAAATGATCTTCAGTGAAGTAGAGGAAATTCTGCCAGTATATCACCTCTGGACTCAGATTGCAACTGTTCCATTGGTTTTCATCTTTCTGGCCTACCTAGCATGTTTTGGACTTGTTAAGTTTCTATAATTGAGTGAGCCAATTCCTTAAAGTCAGTCAATCAATCAGTCTCTCTCTCCATATCCAGAGTGTGTGTGTGTGTGTGTGTGTGTGTGTGTGTGTTACTTACTATATGTATATATCTCCTGTTGGTTCTGTTTCTCTGAGGAGCCCTGAATGCTTTAAGGCCTAGAAGGTACTGACCATATTATAGTAGTTTGAACAAAAATTTTGGCCTAAGGCAGAAAATAACTCCATTTATATGTAATGTGATATAGTGATGTAGATGTTGAAAAGGCAAATATGGTATGGTCAAGATAATAGAGTGAACAGATATTCTTCCAGAGGCAAGACAGGCCTGGATATTGTACAAAAGTTCCCGACCTCTATGATGGGTGACAAAATTTGAGAACTACTAACATATCCATCTGGAATGGAGAAAAATTAACTTCAGTAATATATAACACTTACAATTGTTATTTATGATCATTATTAGGTTCTTAAGTTTAGTTCCAAATCATTTTACAAATATTGTCGCTGTTTTTCCTTTCTTTTGTCTTGTTTTGACTTCTAGTGGAAATACAATTATCATAGGCCTTTGAAAGCCTAGAATAAGCGGGGCTTATTTGAAATTCGGAATTCTTTGAATCTGAAATATATTTCCTGAAAGTTTTTCTAGAACTAGTAAAATTGTACACTAACCTCATTACTTTGTTATTTTTTAAAAAAGATTTTATTTATTTATTAGAGAGAGAGGGAGAGAGAGAGGTAGTGAGAGAGAGCATGAGCAGGGGCAGGGGAGAGGGAGAACCAGGCTCCCTGATGAGCAGGGAGCCCAATATGGGGCTCGATCCCAGGACCCTGAGATCATGACCTGAGCCAAAGGCAGATGTCCAGCTGACTGAGCCACCCAAGATGCCCCTATTTTGTTCTTTTTAAAAATATATGATATTAAAAAAAAGGAGAGAGAATAATCTAGAAAAAAAGTGCACATCAGGCAGCCAATTTTTTTGTTATCAAGAGTTTAATATATTGGATCTCCTTAAAAAAGAATATTACATTAAGAAACTTTTGAAGCTCAATATACACACCTCCCTGATCCATTTTCCTCATACCTATTTTACCATATATGTATTTATCATAAATATTTATCTATTATTTTACATTTAAAAATTTTATATGTGTGATAGAACCTACATGGTATTTATATAACTTACTTTTTTCAGTTAATATTTTTTGATGTTTGCCATCATTGTGTACATAAGTTTGGTTTATGCACTTTCATTGAAACAGAACATTTACTTTTTTACTTTTCAAAGATACAAGTATTTTACTATATTGTGGATGTATGTTTTATATACATATTTATATACCATATTTCTAATTTGTTCTAATACAATTTACACAGTTTTACTGAATATTCTTTGTGCATATCTTTGTAAAAATATTTTAGTGAGTGTTCTTTACATATCTCATTCAATAGTGAGTTTTTAAAGTGCTCATCAATTTTTAAGCTTTTGAAAAATGTTTGAGTCCTTTAAAATATTTTCTTAATATTTTAGAAAAATTATATGATGCAAGTCTTGAAACCTACACTAGTTTTCCCAGAAAATTACATGTATTTACACATTGAAGCATTAGACCTACTTTCTTCTACCTTACAGATATGGAGGTAAAAGTAGAGTTTGAGCATGTGGAACTTCCTACAGAACTCAGCCAAGGAGTATACTATGTTAAGTATCCATCATGTTAGTTTACATGTTTTCTAACGTAGTAAAGCAGATGTTTTAAAGTAAAACATTTAATCAGGTGTATTTGTCATCTTTTCTAGCCAAAAGCTCCAAGAAATGTAAAATGAGGAATGATCACAAATACCCTCCATATGTCTTTTTCCTAAGAAATCAAATACTCTTCCAGTATAGAAAGCCATAAAACCTAAAATTACACTTTTATTTCCTTCCTTATCTCTGACATACACTTTCTACAGGAAGCATTTGAAGTTATTTTTGTTTTTCATATTGATAAATTTAAAATTTAAATCCAATTATATCAAACCCCAACTAAGTCTTAGTCTCTTCTCTAGGTGCTTTACATATGTATCTGATTATATCTAGTATTTAATCCCAAGGAAGCTTTGAATGATTGTGTGTGGTGGCTTTTATTTTTTTTAATTTAAATTCAGTTAGCTAGCATATAGTACATCATTAATTTTTGGTGTAGTGTTCAGTGATTCATTAGTTGCGTGTAGCACCCACTTTTCATCACATCACGTGCCCTCCTTAATGCCTATCACCCTGTTACCTCATCCCCCCACCCACCTCCCCTCTAGCAGCCCTCAGTTTGTTTCCTGGAGTCAAGAGTCTCTCATGGTTTATCTCCCTCTCTGATTTCTTCCCATTCAGTTTTCCCTCCCTTCCCCTATGATTCTCTGTGCTATTTCTTATATTCCACTTAAGAGTGAAACCATATGATAATTGTTTCTCTGACTGACTTATTTCGCTTAGCATAGTACCCATCAGTTCTATGTAAATGGTAGGTATTCATCCTTTCTGATGGCTGAGTAATATTCCATTGTATATAGGAACCATATCTTCTTTATCCATTCATCTGTTGAAGGACATCTCGGCTCCTTCCACAGTTTGACTCTTGTGGACACTGCTGCTATGAACATTGCTGCTATTGTGGACATTGCTGCTATGAACAGTACAGGTGCCCCTTCTTTTCACTACATTTGTATCTTTGGGGTAAATACCCAGTAGTGCAATTGCTGGGTCATAGTGTAGCTCTATTTTTAACTTCTTGAGGAACCTCCATACTGTTTTCCAGAGTGGCTGTACCAGCTTGCATTCCCACCAACAGTGTAAGAGGGTTCCCCTTTCTCCACATTCTCGCCAATATTTGTTGTTCCCTATCTTGTTAATTTCAGCCATTCTAACTGGTGTAAGGTGGTATCTCATTGTGGTTTTGATTTGTATTTCCTTGATGACAAATGATGTGGAGCATTTTTTCATGTGTCTCTTGGCCATTTGTATGTCTTCTTTGGAGAAGTGTCTGTTTATGTCTTCTGCCCATTTCTTGACCAGATTATTTGTTTTTTGGGTGTTGAGTTGGATAAGTTCTTTATAGATTTTGGATACTAGCCCTTTATCTGATATGTCATTTGCAAATATCTTCTCCCATTCCATAGGTTTGTTTTATTTTATTTTGAGTGTTGTTTAAATTTTGCTTATGGTCACCTGTATAGATTGGGTAGTTAATTTTCATTTCATATTTTTTAATACATTAAAGCAGATTTGACACAGTGATTATTTTCCAAATGGAGCACATCTCATGCTAAATTAGCAGGGAGTTTGTAGGTATTATTCCCAAGGAAAAGGTTCATCAGCTTAGAAGTGTGTTATTCAACTCTTTGTGTTTTTTTTAACCATACCACTGAGATTTTATGTTGTACCTTCTGTAGCTGAAATTTTTGTATATTGTGGTAATCTCTGTACAGATTAAATGCCCTATTATTTAGGGCATTACAAAATATAGAAATGATTTATGTATTCATGTAGTAATAAGGATTACTCCAGAACATAGTACTTTACTTTATGAACACATAATTCCTTTAGGGCTCCTGGCCAGGGGTTTGAAAACACAAAGCAAATGAATTTTTGTTTTCCCTCTGTGAAGGTCAATAAATAGCAGTTTATAATTACAACTCACAATACTCACATCACTAAATTAAAAGTGTATTATGGTTGATTTTGAACACTGCAATTGTCTACCCACAATCTGGCAAGGAGAAAGCTTTAACTTTAATTGTACTACTATACTCAAGCAGGATTCTTGACCTTTCCTATCACAGTGTTTGCTATTCGGGATAGATATAGTGGGAGCAAGTTAACCTTGTTTCACTCTGTCATTTTTAAAAATATCATAAATTAAAAAGGGTCTTTGTGTGGCTGTTGATTTTTTTCTAACAACCCTTAGCTGGAAGCAAATATATATTTTTGCTTAAGAATAAAATTAAGGTTTTCAATTTGTGCTGAAGGTCACCATTTTTGTTGTTATTTTTGTTTTTGTTGTTATTTTCTGAACAGAGAGAGAGACAGTGAGATGTTTTAAAGTAAAACATTTAATCAGGTGTATTTGTCATTTTTTAAAAAAGATTTTATTTATTTATTAGAGAGAGAGAGAGGGAGAGAGAGATTTTTGTTGTTATTTTCTGAAAACTCAAGAAAGAGAATTGGTTAAGGATATTTTTGTTGTTATTTTCTGAAAACTCAAGAAAGAGAATTGGTTAAGGATAGGGAAGTGGCTTGCTACTTAGGGAGATGATATTCTATAGTTTTTAATGTAAGGTCTTCCCTGACCAAGATATATTCCTAAAATAGTTATTTTCTTATACTTTGAGTTAAATAATTAAATTATCTTGCTTAAAAAAATGTAAAATATGTGAATACTTCTTCATAGAACACTCTTCAGTCATTCTTGATGTATCACTGAAGGTCTCACAGACCAAAGATGAAGCCAGTGAGATCTATTGTGCAGATACGTATGGCTACGCAAGTGTATTGAGATGTCTGACAAAGCTCTCATTTCTGTTGAGACCCATACAGATCAGAATAAATAGATGCACCTTTATTATAAGGGACACAATTTTCTCTGGTTCAAATTTGGACAGATTTAAATTTCAATTTTTATGTAAATCCATGTTTATATAAGAGATAGAAATAAATTTGTAGCATTATAAAATAAATCATAATATATTGTTTATAAAAATAACTCTCTATAATATTTCTATTAATTTTTCAAGGCTCTTATTAAATGATCTTGATTACATATGCCTTTACTGTGAAAGTCAATGATTCTAAAATGTAGTAACTAGTTACTGTAAAGTTCTCATTTAAAACTGATAGTGTTTCATTTCCTAATTGTTTTCAGAATTCAAGGTCAGAAACTATTGTCAATCTAGGTGTTGTAAATTATTCTCTCAAACTGAGGTTTTTGCCCTCATCCACTTAGAATTTTCTTTCAAGATTCTTGCTTGTAAAATCATTTGTATTTTTTCTACGCCATTAAATTGTAAACTCACTCTTCCTGTAGAAACCCTCACTTGGGGTATTGATGTATACTTAAGTACACAGATCCATCTCACTGAGTTTACGTATACAGAATAAATTTTACCGTCACAGAATTTTGTCTGAAACTTTTGAACCACAGTATTTATGAGAATAATTTAACTTAATTAGGTATTATTTTTAATCATTCGTATGTATCTTTTGGAAAATAAAGCAAAAAAAAAAGTCTGGGGGTGCCTGGGTGGCTCAGTCGTTAAGCGTCTGCCTTCAGCTCAGGTCATGATTCCAGGGTTCTGGGATCAAGCCCCACATCAGGCTCCCCTGCTTGGCGGGAAGCCTGCTTTTCCCTCTCCCACTCCCCCTACTTGTGTTCCCTCTCTCACTGTCTCTCTCTCTGTCAAATAAATAAATAAAATCTTTAAAAAAAAAAAAGTCTGTGGTAAGTTTAACAACAGTGAGTCTTAACTCTAAGATCAACAGAAATTAGGGACTTGGACAAATTAGGGACTCAAACCTGAGTTATCAAATCCAGTTCACTGAAATTGTCAACAGTGATTTACAAAAATGAGCTGAAGGTCACTCTTCATTTATTCACTTCTATATTGATTTTTCTTCTTCTTATACCTGTTCTCACACAGCTTCTTTTTGTTTAAAGAACTTTATATTAAAAAGTCAGGAATACTAGGACTTAAGCCTCCTATTGTTAATTTTAAGAGGAATTTAACTCTTTCTTGTCTATCTTCCTTCCATAATGAGAAGTGGGATACTAGATGTTAGATTCATTGAGGTCTGATGATTCTACTGGTCCCAGTCTCCATCTTAGAGTCTTACCTTACTACCTCTATTTGTTTCTTTTTTTTTCTTTTTTTTTTAACCCAGTTGCTACTTTCTTCAGCTTCTCTTCCATTTAAATGCTGCTTCCCTTGCCCCACCCCCACCATTTATATGATGTCACTTTCAGTGACCATTCCCCACCCCATTCTCGAATATTCATAAAATATCCTTTCCTAAGTTGTGGAGCATATGATCTTCCTCTCATCTCTGTCATTCCTTCCTATTCTATCATATAGTCTATAATCTGTCTATAATGAAGAAGTTAAGAATTAGGGCTGTTGTAGCAAGAACCAAAGGAATGAGAAAGAGTGGAAATAGCATAGCTCTGGTTGAAACTGCTTTAATTATGCCCTTTATGTTAGCAACAACTTACTCTCTCTTTATTCTAAGAGGGTTTTTACTACATTCTCTTCCCTATCCTAACCCCATTTCAAACAGAGGCTCATCTCAGTTCAGTTAAGAGGAAGAAAGACTGTTCTCTTTAATGTTAGACATAAAGCTGTAGCCCTTCATACCAGAAAGGTTTTAGTAGGTATATTAACTTGTTGTTCTATGTACTTTAGCACAGTCTAGATGAATTAAGACAATATATTTAACTATTTTCTTCTGATGACAAAACAATATAATGCCTACTAACACTGTCACTGTGTATAAATTTTAAGAGTGTCAGAACACCTTAAAAAAAAGGGCAGTGTGTAAATCCAGCATATTATCTTCAGATCAACTACCATTTGAGAGTGTGTGTCAAGCTCCAAGGAATCAAAAATGAAGAAGACAAGTTCATTGATCTCAAGGAGTTTACAGTCTTATAGAGGAGCTAGAAATGTAAACACATAAATAGTAAAAAGGATTGATTTATTTAAAAATAGGAGCATATATAAAATAGAGCAATTGTATAGAAAAGTGCCTAATTCTCATAGGAAGCTAAAGCAAGTACTTCAAAAAAGTAAACTCTCCTGGGCAGAATGTTGAGGGATAAGTAGGACTATTTGTCAAAAAAGGAGTGGAGAGGGAGGTGAAGGAAATTTTAGGCAGAGAGAACACATACAAATTCAAGAAGACATTATTTAATTAATAACAATATTTTAATTCATTAAAGTGTGTTTTTTGAGATGGGATTACATATATGCCAAACAAGAAAATGCCATACTGCTGCCATAAGGTATCATTTTACCAGATTGCTTGATTTGTTTGCTCATTGTTATTATGGAAATAATGTTAAAAAATTATTTACATAGAGTTATAATTTACCAGCAGCAAATAAAAAACTCCTAGGGATGTGAATGATGGGGCAATTTTCTTTGGAGTTTCATCAAAATCTTCATTGAGGAAGAGCTTACATTCCTCTGATTGGATCTTTCCTTTTAAAACTATCTAATTAGGTATTTGTTTGCAGTTCATAAAGCATCATAATCTTGTTTGTTTGGAAATCTTGTTTGACATGTCCTTCTGTTTAGTCTTGGTATTAAATTAGGTGCCAATAGAATAAATAATGAGATAGTGAGATGTTAATACCAAGATCAGTTCAGTTTTCTACCCATTTCCACTAATGTGAAAAGCATCTAACACATTTGCATAAATCTTGAGTTATAAATGGGGTAATAACCAAAATTACAAATTTTACTACTTTACCTCTCTTAGGCAATAGACAATATGGACAAAAAGAAAGATCCTGTACAGGCAGAGGTTGACACCCTCACAAAATCCTTTTGTATTATTTTTATCACTTTCATTTTCATTGCTTTTCAGAATTTTTGTGTGGATTTACACTTATTTTTCTTTTTAAAAATGAATCTTGCACTTTTTTCTTTATTTTTCAGATTCTTGCTTCTATTAATTTTTTTCTATATTTTGCTCCTTCTTCCAACCCTCTTTTTTTTTTAATTAATGTATTTATTTGTCAGAGAGAGAGAGAGCACAAGCGGGGGGAGTGGCAGACAGAGGGAGAGGGACAAGCAGGCTCCCTGCTGAGCAAGGAGCCCGATGTGGGACTTGATCCCAGGACTCTGGGATCATGACTTGAGCTGAAGGCAGATGCTTAACTGACTGAGCCATCCAGGTGTCCCCCAACCCTCTTTTTTATGTTAAGCTTATTTTTCTGTTAAACCAATTAGACCATTTAGCTTTTAAAATGTATTCTACATTCTCTAAATTGTTAATATCTATGAACCTAGGCTTAAACTGGCCCCCGATTTTTTTCACCTTGTATAACTGAGTTTTTAGAAGTCCTCTAAGAGCTTAGTATGTCTTGGAAATGGGTGAAGTAAAAAAATCATATTAAAGCTGCATGAATGATGAGAAATGTAAACTTATCTATGAGTATATGAAAATTTGACCCAAAGAAGAACTAGATTATCAGTAATATATGTAGATCATAGAGATTGTAACGAACCCAGGCTATGTCAGCTTTTATCTAAACTAAGAAGGATAAGTTAATTCATCCACCCAATACAAACTAAAATATACTTATATACTACAAGCATTGTTACCATGTTCTGGAGCTAGATGCAAAAATATTGTTATTTAACATTTATTGAGTGTTTATTATATAGCAGTTATCATTTAAAGGCTTTCATCATTGGGTAATAATAAGTTTTCAATAACCACCTTGAATAGTTATAATTTGCTCAAGTTTTGAGGTCAGAACATTAAAATTTAGCGAAATGAAACGACTCTACCGAAGTCAATCAGCTAGTAGTTGAAGAACTTGGACTGGATCCTAGTTCTATCAAAGCCCATGTCCACTACCTAATGTACTTTAGAAGCTCCACTTACCCAAAATATTTGGTTATATATTAACCAATTGGGAGAATTCCTAACCAAAGAGACTTATTCCTTTGAAAATATTTTCTTTAGTTTCCAGTTATTTTACATTCTATTTCCAAAAACAGTTGTAAGAGAATGAAAGGCTTGTTTTTTGTTATAGCATCCACTTCCAGTATTGGGACAACCCAATGAGAAGGGGGTTGGACAAATTGATACTGGGTCAGGAGAAGAGTTACAGGAAAAAGGCACACGCAAACAGCAAAACCAAACAAAAGAAATGAAAACCAAAACCACAACAAAAATACAAAATCTTAGAGAGTAACTCCAAATTCATCAGCTTTGAGGTCCCCTTAATTTTTGTTTTTTTGAAGGCATGATTAAAAATAAGAGTTAATGAGAGATGTTTGGTGGTAATAAAGCAAACCTAAGAAGGCTTAGTCATAGAGAAGAGTTCATTGCTCTCTGAAGTATTTTCACAATAATAAGGGCTAAAATTACTTTAATAAGAATAAAATTTGAGGGGCACCTGAGTGGCTCAGTTGGTTAAGCGACTGCCTTCGGCTCAGGTCATGATCCTGGAGTCCCGGGATTGAGTCCCGCATCGGGCTCCCTGCTCAGCGGGGAGTCTGCTTCTCCCTCTGACCCTCCCCCATCTCAAGCTCTCTCTCTCATTCTCTCTCTCAAATAAATAAATAAATAAAATCTTTAAAAAAAATAAAATTTGAAAATGTAGTTATATTAATAAATTAAGGAGACACTGGTTTCATTATAGTCTAGGAGATAACATTATATATACACAAAATATTTAGTTCATAATATATTCCAAACTTACTGAAAGCAGAGATAATGTCATAGATATATTAAAATTTTGCTTAGAAGGCGTTTATAAACACAAGTGCCAAATATTTTAACCCAAATAAGGTTATTGGCATTTCTAAAGGCTCTAAGTATCCTAAGTTATAATTGGATGTGGACCTTGAGTTTAGGAGACAATTTTCCCTGAATACTAAATTTCTCTCTTCTTTATCAGCTTAAAAATGAAAACTTCCAAATAAAACTTCCAAAAAGATAGGGAGAGGGAGGCAAATATTTTTCGCTTTAACTTTAACCTCCAGTAGAAAAATAACTCCTCAAATGTGGCCCAAGAGTAATTCAATATTTTGACTTAAAAAATAATACCATTTGGTTTTTAAAAATAATACCAATAATTAAGCTTTAAAGTAATGCAACCCTTATTTGTTTTTGAAAAAGAGAGAGACAAATTTATTTCAGTATTGTCAAAGGAAGCCCTCATCCCTCTTTAATAGGGACTATTATTTATGCAGTCTTTCTAAGTATAAAGAATTGGCTGGAATTCTTAGAGGTTTGCCACGCCTAACCACGGAATAAAGTCTTATCCCAAACTGAAATGTATTAGAAAGAGAAAAAGGGTCTTTAAGCAAAAATTGGCTAAGATAGTTCAGAATTACAAAACTACTAGTGTCTCATAGGTGAGCAGAATTTACACTTATTGTGTGTTAGCTGTGACTCATAGCATATAGACATTATCTCTAAAGCATCAAACAAGAATGATCGATAAGATTTTTCAAATTTTACAGATTTAAAATAGTGATCTGAAACAGACCTTTCAGATTATGTAAATCAGTGGTATTCACTGCTTCACTGGAATACTGTTCAATTTTGAGAAACATATACTTCAATTTTGTTAATTAATACTCTCCATGTACAGTATTCCTAGAACATCTTTTAAGTAAATGTGTAGTATGTTGTTGCATTGGGCACAAATCCTGGCAGTAAATAGCAAAATGCAATGGTAAGGTCAAGACAGTTTCAAGGAAAGAAAACATATTTCCTGGAACATATGAGAACTTTACCATTTGTGTATATAACAGAGCAATATAAGGGCAAAATGACACAGTAGAAAGGCAAGGAGATGGAATGTTCAGTGTAGATTGTTTAAAAATTACTGTGTGGTATTGGAATAAGGAAGGATTGTGCTTTAATTATTGTTGATCTACAAAGAATTTTGTTGGTGATTCTTTAATTCCTCCAGTTGCCCAGTCCTAAAAACCAGTACTCCAAAATGTTCCATAAATCCAGACAAGGCTGAGGACCAATGATCTTGTACAGCCCTTTCACTTTATAGGTGAGTAAACTGAAGGCTTGAATGGTTCAGTGATTTAACCGTAGTCAGTGAGCCAGTCCATTACAAAACCAGAACTAGAACACAGATCTCCTATGTTTTTACCTGCTCTGCTTTCTTCCATGCCATGCTGCATAATATGAAGATAGTTGTAACATTTGTGGGTTTTTTTTTTTTTTTCAGGTGTCAGGTGGATTTTTTTTAACTCTAACTGGTAAGATTTTTGCAACAGTCATAAATGACCAACAGAATCAGTCAAAATAATTTACATGTGCATTTTAACAGCTTTATCATGATATACATGACATACAGTAAACTGTACATATTTAAATTGTACAATTTGTACATTTGTTGTATGTATGAACCATAATAACCATCAAGATAATGATTATCTCCCCCACATCAATTCTCATTTGCTTCTTTGTAGTTCCTCCCTCCCACATTTCCTGTTTGCAAACTCCAGCCCCAGGCAAATGTGGATTATCTTGTCACTACATTAGTTTGCATTTTCTAGACTTCTATATATGGAATCATACACTATATATTCCATTTTGGTCTTGCTTCTTTAACTCAGCCATAATATTATGGCATCTATATTTCAGGGTTTATCAGTAGTTCATTGTTTTTTTTTATTGCTGAGTAGTAGTCCATCATATGAATATACATTGACTTTTTTTTTTTTTTACCTATTCATAAATTGCTGGGCATTTGGATTGTTTCTAGTTTTTAATTATTAGAAATTAAGCCTCTATGACCATTATTATTCAAGTCTTTGTATGGATATATGCTTTTATAAATTTTGGGTAAAGACTTAGAAGTGGAACAGCTGGTTTATATATAATAAATATATGTTTAACTTTTAAAAAACTGCCAATTTGTTTTCTAAAATAGTTATACCATTTTACTCACTCACTGGTAGTATATGAGAGTCCCAATTGTTCTACATCTTCAGCAATGCTTTATGTGTCATTAAAAAAAATATTTTAGACATTGAAACATGTGCATAGTAGTGTCTCGTTGTGGTTTTAATTTGCATTTCTCTAATGACTAATGATGTTGATCAGTTTGTCTCTTTGATCTGTTCAACCTTGTATCCTGAAACCTTGCAAAAACTTTTTAGTTCTAGTGGCTTTTGTGTGGATTCTGTTGGATTTTCTTCATAGATGATAATCATATCATCTACTGGTAAATCAAATTTTATTTCTTCAATTTTGGATGACATTTTTTCTGGTTTATTGGATCAGCTAATATCTCTAGGACAATGTTGAATGGAAGTGATGAGAGTGAACATTCTTGACATGTTCCTGATCTTTTTTTTTTTAAAGATTTTATTTATTTATTTGAGAGACAGAGTGAGCAAGAGAGAGAGAGCACACAAGCAGGGAGAGCAGCAGGCAGAGGGAGAAGCAGGCTCCCCACTGAGGAAGGAGCCTGATGCGGGACTTGATCCCAGGACCCTGGGATCATGACCTGAGCCGAAGGCAGATGCTTAACCGACTGAGCCACCCAGGTGTCCCAGACATGTTCCTGATCTTAACAGTCATCACCATTAAGTATAATATTAGCTGTAGATTTTTCATACATGGTGTTTTCAGGTTCAGGCATTTTCCTTTTATTTCTAGGTTCCTCAGAATTTTAACCTAGAATTGGTCTGTCATGGTAAAGGTTCTGTATTAACTTGACAGGAATGTGTGTTGTGCTGTTGTTCGTTGATGTGCTCTATAATTATCAATAGTGTCAGTTTGGGTAACAGTGATGTTCAAATCTTTTACATCTTTATTGAATTCCTGTATGTATGTTCTATCAATTATTGTGAGAGAGGTGTTGAGATTTCTTTCTATAATTGTAGAATTGTCTTCTTCTCTTTGAAGTCCAGTCTGGTTTTGTTGTATGTGTTTTTGCAGATCTGTTGTTAAATATTTACAATTTTTTGTTCTCCTGCATTGCCCCCTTTAATCACTGTGAGATGGTCTTCTCTATATCTGGTAATAATAATTTGCTCAGGAAAGGTAATATTCTTTGTTCAGAAATTTACTTTGCCTGATATTAATATAGTCAATCCAGTTTTGCTTTGATTAGCACAAGCACAGTATCTTGTTTTCCATTCTTTTATTATAACATATTTGTATTTTTGTGTTTAAAGTATATGTCTTATAAGCAGCATATAATTGGATGTTGCTTTTTAAAACTCTTAATCCAGGGTGCTTGGGTGGCTCAGTTGGTAAAGCATCTGCCTTCAGCTCAGGTCATGATCCTCATGGTCCTGGGATCCAGCCTGGCATCAGGCTCCTTGCTCAGCAGGAAGCCTGTTTCTCCCACTGCCTGCAGCTCCCCCTGCTTGTGCACTCTCTCTCTGACAAATAAATAAATAAAATCTTTAAAAAAAATAAAAAATAAAAATCTTAATCCAATCTAAATGTTTCTGTCTTTTAATTTGGTTAAGATCATTTGTATTTAAAGTGGTTTTGATATGATTGAATTTAAATCTACCATCCTGCTATTTCTTTTCTGTTTGTCTTTGTTTTCTTGTTTTGCTTCCTTTTGGATTAATTGAGCATTTGTTTTGATTCTTTGTTGCCTTTTGGTTGACTTATTTATTGACTTTATTGTATTATTTTAGAGGTTGCTTTAGGATTTAATAGTATTCATATTTAACTTATCAGAATTAACCTTCAGGTGATATTACAGCTCTTTAAAATAGTATAGAAATCTGATATCATTGTTCCCCCGTTTCTTCTTTCATGGCCTGTGTGTTATTGTTGCCATATATTTTACTTCTGGATATGTTAAAACCCCACACTACATCATTATTTTTCTCTTTAGTCAATTGTGTTATAAAGACCTTTAATATGAAATATATGTTATATTTATCCACATATTTTTCATTCCTAAGGCTCTTCATTCGCTTGTGCCAGTCCATACTTATATTTGGATCATTCTCTTTATACCTGTAGGTCTGCCTGGTGATTAATTTTTAAATCTTTTGTATATAATGTCTTGATTTTATTTTTATTTTTTTTTATTTTTTTTTTTTTGAAGATTAGATTATTTTTATTTACTTTCTGCCAATTTCCAAGTAGAAAATGTTCCCAGACCCATGTTCCCATTATAAAAATGATATAATTTGGTATAGAGAAAAGAATAGAAATATTTCCATTGTTTATCTTGCCTACAGATCTGAATTTAGTGTTACTTTCTTTTTTTTTTTTTTTAATTTTTTTATTGTTATGTTAATCCCCATACATTACATCATTAGTTTTAGATTTAGTGTTCCATGATTCATTGTTTGTGCATAACACCCAGTGCCCCATGCAGAACGTGCCCTCCTCAATACCCATCACCAGGCTAACCCATCCTCCCAACCCCCTCCCCTCTAGAACCCTCAGTTTGTTTTTCAGAGTCCATCGTCTCTCATGGTTCTTCTCCCCCTCCGATTCCCCCCCCTTCATTCTTCCCCTACTGCTACATTCTTCTTCTTCTTTTTTTCTTTCTTAACATATATTGCATTATTTGTTTCAGAGGTACAGATCTGAGATTCAACAGTCTTGCACAATTCACAGCGCTTACCAGAACACATACCCTCCCCAGTGTCCATCACCCAGTCACCCCATCCCTCCCACCCCACCCCCCACTCCAGCAACCCTCAGTTTGTTTCCTGAGACTAAGAATTCCTCATATCAGTGAGGTCATATGATACATGTCTTTCTCTGTTTGACTTATTTCGCTCAGCATAATACCCTCCAGTTCCATCCATGTCGTTGCAAATGGCAAGATCTTATTCCTTTTGATGGCTGCATAATATTCCATTGTATATATATACCACATCTTCTTTATCCATTCATCTGTTGATGGACATCTTGGCTCTTTCCACAGTTTGGCTATTGTGGACATTGCTGCTATAAACATCGGGGTGCACGTAGCCTTTCGGGTCCCTACTTTTGTATCTTTGGGGTAAATACCCAGTAGTGCAATTGCTGGATCATATGGTAGCTCTATTTTCAACTTTTTGAGGAACCTCCATACTGTTTTCCAGAGTGGCTGCACCAGCTTGCATTCCCACCAACAGTGTAGGAGGGTTCCCCTTTCTCCGCATCCCCGCCAACATCTGTCATTTCCTGACTTGTTAATTTTAGCCATTCTGACTGGTGTGAGGTGGTATCTCATTGAGGTTTTGATTTGGATTTCCCTGATGCCGAGCGATATTGAACACTTTTTCATGTGTCTGTTGGCCATTTGGATGTCTTCTTTGGAAAAATGTCTGTTCATGTCTTCTGCACATTTCTTGATTGGATTCTTTGTTCTTTGGGTGTTGAGTTTGATGAGTTCTTTATAGATTTTGGATACTAGCCCTTTATCTGATATGTCATTTGCAAATATCTTCTCCCATTCTGTCAGTTGTCTTTTGGTTTTGTTGACTGTTTCCTTTGCTTTGCAAAAGCTTTTTATCTTGATGAAGTCCCAATAGTTCATTTTTGCCCTTGCTTCCCTTGCCTTTGGCGATGTTTCTAGGAAGAAGTTGCTGCGGCTGAGGTCGAAGAGGTTGCTACCTGTGTTCTCCTTTAGGATTTTGATGGACTCCTGTCTCACATTGAGGTCTTTCAACCATTTGGAGTCTATTTTTGTGTGTGGTGTAAGGAAATGGTCCAGTTTCATTCTTCTGCATGTGGCTGTCCAATTTTCCCAACACCATTTGTTGAAGAGACTGTCTTTTTTCCATTGGACATTCTTCCCTGCTTTGTCAAAGATTAGTTGACCATAGAGTTGAGGGTCCATTTCTGGGCTCTCTATTCTGTTCCATTGATCTATGTGTCTGTTTTTGTGCCAGTACCATACTGTCTTGATGATGACAGCTTTGTAGTAGAGCTGGAAGTCTGGAATTGTGATGCCGCCAGCTTTGCTTTTCTTTTTCAACATTCCTCTGGCTATGCGGGGTCTTTTCTGGTTCCATACAAATTTTAGGATGATTTGTTCCATTTCTTTGAAGAAAGTGGATGGTATTTTGATGGGGATTGCATTGAATGTGTAGATTGCTCTAGGTAGGATTGACATCTTCACAATATTTGTTCTTCCAATCCATGAGCATGGAACGTTTTTCCATTTCTTTGTGTCTTCCTCAATTTCTTTCATGAGTATTTTATAGTTTTCTGAGTACAGATCCTTTGCCTCTTTGGTTAGATTTATTCCTAGGTATCTTATGGTTTTGGGTGCAATTGTAAATGGGATCGACTCCTTAATTTCTCTTTCTTCTGACTTGTTGGTGTATAGGAATGCCACTGACTTCTGTGCATTGATTTTATATCCTGCCACTTGACTGAATTCCTGTATGAGTTCTAGCAGTTTTGGGGTGGAGTCTTTGGGATTTTCCACATAAAGTATCATATCATCTGCAAAGAGTGAGAGTTTGACTTCTTCTTTGCCGATTTGGATGCCTTTGATTTCTTTTTGTTGTCTGATTGCTGTGGCTAGGACTTCCAATACTATGTTGAATAGCAGTGGTGATAGTGGACATCCCTGCTGCGTTCCTGACCTTAGGGGGAAAGCTCTCAGTTTTTCCCCATTGAGAATGATATTCGCTGTAGGTTTTTCATAGATGGCTTTTATGATATTGAGGTATGTACCCTCTATCCCTATACTCTGAAGAGTTTTGATCAAGAAAGGATGCTGTACTTTGTCAAATGCTTTTTCTGCATCTATTGAGAGGATCATGTGATTCTTGTTTTTTCTTTTGTTAATGTATTGTATCACGTTGATTGATTTGCGGATGTTGAACCAACCTTGCAGCCCAGGGATAAATCCGACTTGGTCGTGGTGAATAATCCTTTTAATGTACTGTTGGATCCTATTGGCTAGTATTTTGGTGAGAATTTTTGCATCCATGTTCATCAGGGATATTGGTCTGTAATTCTCCTTTTTGATGGGGTCTTTGTCTGGTTTTGGGATCAAGGTAATGCTGGCCTCATAAAATGAGTTTGGAAGTTTTCCTTCCATTTCTATTTTTTGGAACAGTTTCAGAAGGATAGGTATTAATTCTTCTTGAAATGTTTGGTAGAATTCCCCTGGGAAGCCATCTGGCCCTGGGCTTTTGTGTTTTGGGAGATTTTTGATGACTGCTTCTATTTCCTTAGTGGTTATAGGTCTGTTCAGGTGTTCTATTTCTTCCTGGTTCAGTTTTGGTAGTTGATACATCTCTAGGAATGCATCCATTACTTCCAGGTTATCTAATTTGTTGGCATAGAGTTGCTCATAATATGTTCTTATAATTGTTTGTATTTCTTTGGTGTTGGTTGTGATTTCTCCTCTTTCATTCATGATTTTGTTGATTTGGGTCATTTCTCTTTTCTTTTTGATAAGTCTGGCCAGGGGCTTATCAATCTTGTTAATTCTTTCAAAGAATCAGCTCCTAGTTTCGTTGATCTGTTCTACTGTTCTTTTGGTTTCTATTTCATTGATTTCTGCTCTGATCTTTATTATTTCTCTTCTCCTGCTGGGTTTAGGCTTTATTTGCTGTTCTTTCTCCAGCTCCTTTAGGTGTAGGGTTAGGTTGTGTACTTGAGACCTTTCTTGTTTCTTGAGAAAGGCTTGTATTGCTATATACTTTCCTCTTAGGACTGCCTTTGCTGTATCCCAAAGATTTTGAATAGTTGTGTTTTCATTTTCATTGGTTTCCATGAATTTTTTTAATTCTTCTTTAATTTCCTGGTTGACCCATTCATTCTTCAGTAGGATGCTCTTTAGCCTCCATGTATTTGAGTTCTTTCCGACTTTCCTCTTGTGATTGAGTTCTAGTTTCAAAGCATTGTGGTCTGAAAATAGGCAGGGGATGATCCCAATCTTCTGGTACCGGTTGAGACCTGATTTATGACCTAGGATGTGATCTATTCTGGAGAATGTTCCATGGGCACTAGAGAAGAATGTGTATTCTGTTGCTTTGGGATGGAATGTTCTGAATATGTCTGTGAAGTCCATTTGGTCCAGTGTGTCATTTAAAGTCTTTATTTCCTTGTTGATCTTTTGCTGAGACGATCTGTCCATTTCAGTGAGGGGGGTGTTAAAGTCCCCCACTATTATTGTATTGTTGTCGATGTGTTTCTTTGCTTTTGTTATTAATTGCCTTATATAATTGGCTGCTCCCATGTTAGGGGCATAGATATTTACAATTGTTAGATCTTCTTGTTGGATAGACCCTTTAAGTATGATATAGTGTCCTTCCTCATCTCTTATTACAGTCTTTGGTTTAAAATCTAATTTGTCTGATATAAGGATTGCCACCCCAGCTTTCTTTTGGTGTCCATTAGCATGGTAAATGGTTTTCCACCCCCTCACTTTCAATCTGGGGGTGTCTTTGGGTCTAAAATGAGTCTCTTGCAGACAGCATATCGATGGGTCTTGTTTTTTAATCCAATCTGATAGCCTGTGTCTTTTGATTGGGGCATTTAGCCCATTTACATTCAGGGTAACTATTGAAAGATAGGAGTTCAGTGCCATTGTATTG
Source organism: Halichoerus grypus (assembly GCF_964656455.1). Taxonomy (NCBI): domain Eukaryota; kingdom Metazoa; phylum Chordata; class Mammalia; order Carnivora; family Phocidae; genus Halichoerus; species Halichoerus grypus. The sequence continues at coordinate 75,130,749 of NC_135714.1, forward strand.
CCTGTAAAGTGACTATTACTGTATATTGTTTGTGTTCCTTTCTGGTCTATGTTGCTTTTAGGCTCTCTCTTTGCTTAGAGGACCCCTTTCAATATTTGTTGTAGGGCTGGTTTCGTGTTTGCAAATTCCTTTAGTTTTTGTTTGTCCTGGAAGCTTTTTATCTCTCCTTCAATTTTCAATGACAGCCTAGCTGGATATAGTATTCTTGGCTGCATATTTTTCTCATTTAGTGCTCTGAATATGTCCTGCCAGTCCTTTCTGGCCTGCCAGGTCTCTGTGGATAAGTCTGTTGCCAATCTAATGTTTCTACCATTGTAGGTTACATATCTCTTCTCCCGAGCTGCTTTCAGGATTTTCTCTTTGTCTCTGAGACTCGTAAGTTTTACTATTAGATGTCGGGGTGTTGACCTATTTTTATTGATTTTGAGAGGGGTTCTCTGTGCTTCCTGGATTTTGATGCCTGTTTCCTTCCCCAAATTAGTGAAGTTCTCTGCTATAATTTGCTCCATTATACCTTCTGCCCCTCTCTCTCTTTCTTCTTCTTCTGGGATCCCAATTATTCTAATGTTGTTTCGTCTTATGGTATCGTTTATCTCTCGAATTCTGCCCTCGTGATCCAGTAGTTGTTTATCTCTCTTTTTCTCAGCTTCTTTATTTTCCATCATTTGGTCTTCTATCTCACTGATTCTTTCTTCTGCCTCATTTAGCCTAGCAGTTAGCGCCCCCATATTTGATTGCACCTCATTAATAGCCTTTTTGATTTCTACTTGGTTCGATTTTAGTTCTTTTACTTCTCCAGAAAGGGTTTCTCTAATAACTTCCATGTTTTTTTCAAGCCCAGCTAGTATCTTTAAAGTGATGATTCTGAACTCTAGATCTGACATCGTACTAATGTCCGTATTGAGTAGGTCCCTGGCAGTCGGTACTACCTCTTGTTCTTTTTGTTGAGGTGATTTTTTCCGTCTTGTCATTTTGTGCAGAGGAGAATAGATTAATGAGAGAACAAAATGCTAGCAGGGTAACAACGTCCCCAGAAAATATACTCTAAACAAATCAGAAAAGACCTGAAGCAGTGGGAAAAGAAAGGGAAAGAGAGAAAAAGGAAAAGGAAAGAAAAAAAGAAAAAAGAAAAAGATAAAGATAAAAACAAACAAAAGCAGAACAAAACAAAAAAAAACAAAAACAGAATGTGATCAAATATGATCAGGCTGGATTATAGATCAGTGCCACACACTAGATTTTGGGTGTATTTTGGTCTGTTAAAAGAAAGTCCCTCCCAAAATTTTAAAGAAAGAAAAACTTATATATGTACAAAAATAAGGGTTGATATGATGAAGGGATGGAATATGACTGTAAAGATGGAAATTATAAAAAATTTTAAAGAAGGATTTGATAAGTTGTTTGAAAAAAGAAAGAAGAGGTTTAAAAAAAAAAAAAGAAAGAAAGAAAAAAGGGAGAGAATGTGATCAGGCAGGGGAGTAGAAAAAAACCATACACTAGAGATTTAGAGTATATTTTGATCTGTTAGAAGAAACTATCTCAAGATTTTAAAGAGAGAACAACTTATATATATATGCCAAAAATATGGGTAACTACTATGAAGGGATAGAATATGACTTTAAAAATGAAAAATAAAAATGTTTTTTTTTTTTTTAAAAAGGGATTGATAAGATGTTGGTTGAAAAAGGGAAAAAGAAAAATTCAAAAAAAAGAAAAAAGGAAAAAAGAAAAAAAGACAGTTAAAAAAAATAATTAACTTTGAAAGACTAAAGAATCATGGTAAAAAAGCCATGAATTCTATGTGCAGTGTTCCCCTAGCGCTGGAGTTCTGCCGTTCTCATTGATCGGTAAACTTGGTCTTGGCTGGCTGTTCTCGCTGATCTTCTGGGGGAGGGGCCTGTTGCCGTGGTTCCCAAATGTCTTTGCCGGAGGCAAAATTGCCCCGCCCTTGCCGGTCCGGGCTAAGTAATCTGCTCGGGTTTGCTCTCGGGAGCTTTTGTTCCCTGCAAGCTTTCCGTTCAGCTTTGGAGGCGGAGAGTGAAAATGGCGGCCTCCCAGTCTCCGCCCCGGTGGAGCCGAGAACTCGGGGTCCCGCTCCTCAGCGAGGCCCCAGAGAAAAGCAGTCAGTCACTCCCGTCTCCCCGGTCTCCGGCCACACTCCGCGCTCACCCGGCCTGTGACCGCGCCTTTCTATCTGGCACCCGACCCCGGGTGGAGTCTCCAAACCCAGCAGATCCCCGTGGTGCGCTCCCGCACCTCTCCTCCCGGGGGAAGAAGGTGAGTCTCCCCGGATCTGCCGCTTGTTGGGTCCCTGCTGGAGGAGCAGTGGCCCGACTGTGCCGCGGATCACGGTTTCTAGCAACCCCCAGCTGAGAGCCCACGCCTGGGCTCCGTCTCTGCAGCCGGCTTCCCTGCTCCGATACCTGGGAGCTCTGCCGCACTCAGGCACCCCCGGTCTTTCTGTGACCCCGAGGGTCCTGAGACCACACTGTCCCGCGAGGGTTCCACCCCCCACTTCGCCACCAGAGTGACGTCCCTCAGCGGAGCAGACTTCTAAGAGTTCCGACTTTGTGCTCCGCGGCTCTATCACTTGCCAGAAGCGGCTGACGGAGGCCCCTCCCCCGCCGTCTATCCTCCCGAATATCGCCTCGGATTCACTTCTCCACACGTCCTACCTTCCAGAAAGTGGTCGCTTTTCTGTTCAGAGAGTTGTTGCTCTTCTTTTCTTTGATCTCCTGTTGAGTTTGTAGGTGTTCAGAATGGTTTGATCCCTATCCAGCTGAATTCCTGAGAGGAGACGAAATCCAGGTCTCCTACTCCTCCGCCATCTTGCTCCGCCCTTTAGTTTTATTTTTGAATGTTATTTTTACTGGGTAAAAAAAATCATTAGTTGACAGTTTCTTTTTCAGTACTTTAAAAATGTTGATCCATTGTCTTCTGGCTTGCATTGTTTCTGATGATAAATCAGCTTGTTCTTTATCTTTGTTCCTCTGTATACAATGTTTATCTTTCTTCCCTTTGTTTTTAAGATGTTCTCCTTTTCCTTGGTTTTTAGCAATTTGATTATGATGTGCCTTGGTCTGATTCTTCACATATCTCTTGAACTTGAGGTTTGTTAAGTTTTTTGAATCCATGGGTTTATAGTTTTCATCAAATGTGGGAAAAAATGAACCATTATATTTTTCTGCTCCTGTCTTCTTTTTTTATTTTGAAATAATTTTAATTTAGAAATATGAAACATCTTGAAAGAAAACAAAGAAAAACACAAAATACATAGGCAAATTTTTACTCCATGAACTTCTCCAATACTCACTTGTTCACTAATTCCCAAGATGAAAAACTTCTAAAAAATATTCAGCCACCAACAATGATGTTATTAATAGGGATATAGATCAACTTCACAAAAAAAGCCAATGAATCCCATTATAGCACCTCCTATTGCTGTTGCCATGGCAGTCTTCTGAAATTCTTTTATATCAGGTTTAGTACATCTGCTAACCAGCTGAATTCAGTCCTTCACAACCTGCCACCTTGGCTCAATGAACTGAATTACCTGATCCTTGATTCCTGCCCACCAACACCTCAAACGCCAGGAACAGGCAGCACTGCTCCTCCCTTCTTTGTGGATTCCAACTATATAAGTATAGATTTCTTGGTTTTCCTATGAGTTACTAATGCTCTATTTTTTTCAGTTATTTTTTTTCTCTATGTATTTCATTTTTAGTAGTTTCTAATGCCACTTTTTTCAAGTTTACTCTTCTTTTGCAAACTCTTCTAAGTAGTTAATGCCCTATTATAAGGTTTTCCATTTTGGTATTAAGATAGCCAATAGCCTCAGCCTTAAGTAAACCTTAGTAAATGATATGTCTACAACTTTCATGTGTTTCTGTCTCCAGCTTTATAGATACTGTACTCACACACATAGACTAATGAGTACTCTGCTGAGTACATAAGGAGGAGTCACTTGGGGGTATGCTGGACTGTCCAGTCTCCTGTCCTTTACCATGGTCTAGAAGTGTTCTTTAGGTTGTAAGCTATGACAGTTGTTGGGCTCACCTTGTTTGTTTCTTGTCCCCCAGGTATCACTGTCCTTTATATCCTGATGTCAAAAAATTTAAGACTGTTTTTTCATATATTTTGTACAGTTTCTAGTTGTTTTAGTGTATTGTTAAATATGGTCCCTGTGACTTATCTTCACTGGAAGTGAAAGTGCCACACACATATATATTTTTAATATTGGTACTTTTTAATCTTTGGAAAATCTTACCTTACTTTTCAAAGCTGTTTCATAAATAGCTATTTCAAGTTCTGGCTGTTAATGTTATGTGTACTCATCAAAAATAAATGAACAGGATGTTACTGTACATTTAAAATCTTGTTAGGAGGGTATATCTCATGTTAAGTGTTCTTATGCATAAGAACAAAAAAGTGGACCCAGAAATATTTTGGTGGTGATAGGTATGTTTACTGTCTTCATTGTGGTGATGGTATTATGAGTATACGCATATGTTCAATTCCATCATAATGTATATATTAAATATGTAAAATTGTTGTGTGTTAACTATACCTCAATAAAGGTGAAAAAAATAATGAATATATTTTATATATTCATAAAATATATTTTATCACTAGAAGCTCAGTGATAATTTAACAATTCCATCTTTGAATTTTCTCAATAAAGATATGGCTTTATGTTTTATTAATTGCATTTAATACTTTTGTATAATGTTATTAAAGTATTTTCTTTAATATACTAAGGCATATCATTTAGCGATTGATTAGAGGTATATCATTTTTAGAAAAATAAGAGTAGAGTAAGACCCACTGTTAATTTTCAAATATATAAAAATGTGCATTTCAATAGGAATTCATTAAACATTTGCTTTACCAGCATTATATTGCCCACTGTAGGACGTATAAAAGACATTTTAAAAAGAATATATTTGTTCCAGAAATCTTATAATGATATTGGAAATATAAGATTAAGGAACTTTTGCTTTGTATTGTTGTATACATATGAGTGAGTGATAGCCTAGCTATTATTATTAGGGCATTTCAGCACTGCACAGTGATTTGATGTGCTGATAATTTTTTTTTTTAATTTTAAGTTTTAAAAACTTAAAGATAGGGGTGCCTGGGTGGCTCAGTCGTTAAGCGTCTGCCTTCGGCTCAGGTCATGATCCCAGGGTCCTGGGATTGAGCCCCGCATCGGGCTCCCTGATCAGTGGAAAGCCTGCTTCTCCCTCTCCCACTCCCCCTGCTTGTGTTCTCTCTCTCGCTGTGTCTCTCTCTGTCAGATAAATAAATAAAATCTTTAAAAAAAAAATAAATAAATAAAAATAAAAACTTAAAGATAAGCTTTATATTAAAGATAAGCTATTATTCAAAAAGTTTTACAAATATTTTATTATTTAATTATCACAACTCAATGTAGTAGATTCTTACATTATCCCTAGAGGATGAAACTGTGGCACAGAGGGGTTATATAAATTGTCCAAGACAATACAACTAGTAAAATTTTATAGTATGTTGAAATAAAACTCTTATATGCTTACATATCCTTAATACTTCATTACTTTAGTTGTCCAATATTGTTCACTGGTGAAAAATGATTAAAATAATAAAATATTGTATTAATGGCTAATAAATATTACATATATATCAGAACCTATTAATATTCTAACCATTATGTAGAAAAAAAATATTAGATAGATTTTTCTAAATATTATGCTATTTAAAGTTGTACTTTTTTTTATAGTCTATTTTTTTATTGAGGTATAATTGGCATACAATATTATATTAGTTTCAGGTATACAATATAGTGATTTGACATTTGTACACATTAGGAGATAGTCACTGTAATAGGTCCAGCTACCATCTGTCACCTTGCAAAGTTAATACACTGTTATTGACCATATTCCCCATGCTGTACATTACATCTGCATGACTTATTTATTTTATAACTGAAAGTTTCTACTTCTTAATTCCCTTCACCCATTTTCTACCATTGACAACCGTCAATCTGTTCTCTGTATCTATTAGTCTGGATTTTGTTTTTTGTTTTTTAAACTCCACACATAAGTGAAATCATGAGGTATTTGTCTTTCTCTTTCTGACTTATTTCACTTAGCATAACACCCTCAGGATTCATCTATGTTATCACAAATGGCAAAATATCATTCCTTTTTAGAGCTGAGTGGTATTTTAGTGTGTGTGTGTGTGTATGTACATATACACCACATTTTCTTCATCCATCCAACAATGGATGCTGATGTTTCCATATCTTGCCTATTGTAAATAATGCTCCAGTGAACATAAGGGTGCATATATCTTTTCAAATTAGTGTTTTTGTTTTCCTTGGATAGGTATCTGGTAGTGGAATCATATGGTCTGGATCATATGGTAGTTCTATTTTTAATTTTTTGCGGAGCCTCCATACTGTTTCCATATTGCCTGCACCAGTTTACATTCCCACCAATTGTTCATGAAGCTTCCCTTTTTTTCCACATCTTCACCAACACTTTTTATTTCTCGTCTTTGTAATAATAGCTGTTCTGACAAGTGTGAGATGATATCTCATTGTGGATTTGATTTGCATTTCCCTGATAATTAGTGGTGCCGCCCATGTTTTCGTGTGCCTGTTGGCCATCTGTATGTCTTTGAGAAAATGTCTATTTCGACCATCTGCCCATTTGTAATCAGATTTTTTTGTTATTGAGTTGTGTAAGTTCTTTATGTATGTTGGATATTAACCCCTTATCAGATATGTTTTTCAAATATCTTCTTCCATTCAGTAGGTTGTGCCATTTCATTTTGTTGATGATTTCCTTCACCGGGCAGAAGCTTTTTAGTTTAATGTGGTACCATTTGTTTAATTTTGCTTTTGTTTCCCTTGCCTTTGAGGACTGATGTCAATAGCTTACCACCTATATTTTCTTCTAGGAGTTTTAGAATTTCAGGTCTTACATTCAAGTCTTTAATCCACTTTAGTTAATTTTTATATATGTTGTAAGATAATGTCCTAGTGTCATTCTTTTGCACATAGTTGTCAGTACCATCTATTGAAGAGATTGTCCTTTTCCCATTATGTATTCTTGCCTATTTTGTCATAACTTAATTGGCCATATATGGGTGGGTTTATTTCTGTGCTCTTTATTCTATTTATTTGTGTGTCTATTTCTGTTCTTATGCCAGTATCATACTGCTTTGAATATATTTTTAGTATAGTTTGAAATCAGGGATCATCATGATACCTCAGCTTTGTTCTTCTGTTGAAAGATTGTTTTGGGTTATTTTGGGTCTTTTGTGGTTCTATAAAAATTTTAGAATTATTGTTTAGTTCTGTGAAAAGAATGTCATTGGAATTTTTGATAGGGATTTCATTGAATCTGTAGATTGCTATAGGTAGTATAGAAATTTTTACAATACTAATTATTCCAATCCATGATCATGGAATATCTTTCCATTTATTTGTGTCTTCAATTTCTTTCATCAGTGTCAAAGTTTTCATTGTACAGTTCTTTTACCTCTGGTTAAATTTATTCCTAGGTATTTTATTCTTTTTGATGTGATTGTACATGTGATTTTTTCTTGATTTATGTTTACGCCACTTCATAATAAGTGTAGAGAATCAAATGCAACAGATTTTTGTATATTAATTTTATATTCTGGAATTTAACTGAATTCATCTATTAACTATAATGGTGGAGTCCTTTGGGTTTTCTGTATATAGTATAATCCATCTGCAGATAGTGACAGTTTTATTTCTTTCTTTCTAATGTGTCTGCCTTTTATTTCTCTTTTTTCTTGCCTGGTTGCTGTGGCTGGGACTTCTAACACTGTATTGAACAAAAGTGGGGAAAGTATACATCCTTGTCTTGTTCTTGATCTTAGAAGAGCTTTCAGCTTACACTATTGAATAAGATATTAGCTGCAGATTGCCATATATGGCCTTTATTCTGTTAGGTACATTACCTGCATACCCACTTTGTTGAGAGTTTTTTTCATAAATGGATGTTGAATTTTTTCAAAAGCTTTTTTGCATCTATTGAGAAGATTATATGATTATTTTCCTTCACTTTGTCAATGTGGTATGTCATGTTGATTGATTTGTAGATGTTGAACCATCCTTGCATCCCTGGAATAAATCCCACTTAATCATAACATGTGATTGTTTTAATGTGTTTTTTGATTTACTTTGCTTTTATTTTGTTGATGAGCTTTTAATCTATGTTAATCAGGAATATTGACCTGTCATTTTCTTTTTTTTGTATATTGTCCTTGTCTGGCTTTGGCATTGGGGTAATGCTGGCCTCAGAAATGTATTTGGAAGCTTTTCCTCCTCTTTAGTTTTTTTGGAAGATTTTGAGAAAGATGGGTATTATATCTTCTTTGCTTGGTAGAATTCACCTGTGAAGCCATATCCTCCTGGACTTTTGTTTTTTGGGAAGTTTTTTATTACTGATTCAATCTCCTTACTAGTAATTGGTCTATCAAATTTTCTATTTCTTCATGATTCAGTCTTGGAAGATTATAAACTTTTAGGAATTTATTGATTTGTTCTAGGTTGTCCAATTTCTTGGCATATAATTTTTCATAGTAGTTTTATGATCCTTTATATTTCTGTAGTGTCAGTTGTAACTTCTCATTCATTTCTGATTTTATCTGGGCTCCTTCTCTTTGTTTTTCTTGGTGAGTCTAGCTAAAGCTTTGACAATTTTTTGTTAGTTTTATTGATCTTTGTAATTTTCTTTTTAGTCTCTATTTCATTTAATTCCACTCAGATTAAAACTGTATTCTTAAAAAGATTTTATATATATGTGTGTGTGTGTGTTATATAAAAAGGTTTATATATATATATATATATATATATAAAATATCATATGATCATTTTACCTAACTGTTGCCACAACATATAGCCAAATATAGATATTTAAAATTTGCTATTGTAAAATGATGGAATTTTAAAAACACATCAACAAAGTTCCTTTATTAATGAAAATTGTTTTTTAGTATCCAGTTTATAAGGCTAATCAAGTTGATGTAATGTATAATTTGTGAGGGTTGAGGTCATCCAAAATATACTAAATGAAATGTGATCATTTTAAACTGTCTCAAATGGGCAAGGGGGGACGGACTCTACAAATACAGAGATGGTTAAACTTCGATTTGAGAGAGAGAGAGAGAGAGAGACAGAAACAGGGAGAGATTATGTTTTTGTTTAGTATTGTTAGATGTGTAAAGATGTACTTAAATCTTTTAAACTTCGAAGAATAGTTTTGTCATGAAGCAGCAACTCTGGACTGGAAAAATGCTAGAATTAAAAAAAAAACTATAAATGCTATACTTTGCTAATACAACACTTATTTTCTCATATGCAAGATAATTAAGGTCTCAGTGGTTAACCCATCCTAGTATCACTGAGGGGGGTAGCAATCTGAATCTAATATCAAGTTACTTAGTTTAGAATAAATGGAGAGACACATCTTTGCAGTTTAAAGACACAGTTTCCAGTGACCCAGTTTTTGGGATATTACTGTCATGGTTCACTCTAGGTTTCTAAATACTGTTTCTGTGCTTACTGAGCCAGAGACAGCATGCTCGATTGTGTCAGTTTATACTTGAATACCTTTAATATGTGAATTCATGCATTCTACTCACCATTTATCACTTTAAACCTCTAGGGCAGATGAATATAAACACACAAATGTAGTTTGGATTTTCTTTAAGTGTCATAAATACCCTGGGCTATATTTTGGTTTTATTATAATTTATAATTTAAAAAAAGATAAATGCCTTAAATTTCATTTCTGGAAACAACTTATTTTAAGATAAAATTTGAAACCATTTAAAAATTTATGTAGATATATATCGCAATATATATTGCAAATCACAAATATATATATGTACACAAATACACATACATACATACATGCCATAAATTTGTTCTTGGCATAAGAGTTACATCATTTAAAGAAAAATACCAGTCCTGAAAAACAGTACATGCTTAGGAAATAGCTGTTGACTTAATGACTGCTTAAGTAAATGAAGAAACTACCTGTAAAATTCATCAAAATAACATTAAAAAAATTAATTGCATCTCATCCAATATCATAGTTATGATACTGTTCTCTATATTATTTCTATTATAATATCTTTGGTTTTCTTTACTATTGAGCTTTTCATTTTTCAGTTCCCTTTCCTGTGGTGTTTTCCCTCTTCTTTCCTGCCCAAAGTAAATGTATAGTTTAATTCTAAAATGTAAATTTGGAGTGTAGCACCATGAAAGTTTTTTAGTCTATGTGGAAGTAGTCAGTGTGGAAATTCCTTCAGATTTTCAGATTTTGCATGTTTCCTTGATGGTCACTTGGAACAAGTTCTTTCAGGATATGAGTTGCCAAAGGGAAAGTATGGAAATAATTTTGATGAGCATGCTATGATCATACTTCTACGACATTCCTAAGTAGATGGCTTGCCTTGGACACATTTTTAATATATCTTTCTTAACCATTTTTGTCACTCTTATAGTCTTCATCCCATCCTTGTAGACATTTTTGTCCTTCTTTTCCCCAACCACCAATTCATTGTTCCAAATTTGAACTCAATTTTCTGTCCACTTTTCCCTAATTGATAGAGTAATAGTGATAATTCTGGATGGGAGCACTCACAGGAGTGCTTTGTTAAGGACAACATCCTAATTTTCAAGGCCCACTTGGGATATCTCAAAGACAAACCAAGATTTACCAACTTCTTTTGTTGAGCTGACTTGCTTAAGAGTGCAACTGCTTTTATGAGAATCATCACATTGTCAAACTGTAGTAAAGGAAGATAGAGATCTCATGTGAACCAGTTGAAAAGACAACAGAATCCAGATCTGTGGTTATTGATCAATGTTTATTTAAGAAATGTGCTGATTTCAGAGGAAATGTAATGAAGGAAAATATTACACCTGTTGTGTGATTGTGGTACTGGATTAATGGACTTCTTTGCAAGTTAGAGGAAGAATTTTATGATTGATAAGAAGTAAGGAAGTTACATAGGCCCTTTTCTGAGCTAAAGTGAATTTAGTCTACTATAGTCCAGGTGTAATTTTTAATTGAATTTGACCTTTCTAGTACCAATTGTGGTAATGTGGATGAAGAAATGCCTGAGTTATGTAAAGAAAGTTTTTAAAAATGTTTTTTGTTTGCAGTGTTTTACAATATTATTCAATCAAAAATATGTACTGAACAGTTACAATAACTCAGGCATATGCTATTTAATGAACATATAAACACTATAAAATGGATACTGTGATGTTCCTTGTTTTACATACGGGAAAACTGGAGCACAGATATATTCATTAATTTGTTAACATTAATAAGTTAACACAGGAAAGCAGAACAGGTTTTTGAAAACAAAAAGATGATATGGCTAATAAAATGTGTTGCTTTTATAAGGAATACTTTTCAGGCCATTTCTTTTCTGTTTTATGAGCCTCTGCTATCTTCTACATAGTGGTATTTATAAAGCTCAGATCATGGACAGGTTTTGTTATGACAGTAACCCCACCATGTTGTTGTTTTCTTTAAAATAGTCAAACTTGTGAATAAGTCAGACCTTTGGCTTTATTATCTACTGTAAACCTCACCTAGCAGTATGTATTTTTTTCTGTAATAGCTATTGTCTTTAGACCTTTTTCTAATTTTAATTGTTGAATGATAACATAGGTGAATTGACCAACAGGAACAAAATTATTAAGTAAAAAATAAGTAGTACAAATTAATCAGTTCAGAGGAGAGAGATTGCTGTGGGCTGCAGTAGGCTGGAAATATGTCAGAGAAGAGATGAAGCTTGATCTGGATTTTGAAGATAGTAGAGAGGGGAAGGCATATTCTGTGAGGGTAAATTAATACACTTCTCAGATAAATATAAATGTTGAAGTATCTTATTAATTCACTTTTAAGAGTAATCAGTAGAAATCTGATTCTTTTCAACTTTGTAATTAATCCTAGCTTAAAATCTTCCATTAGATATGGAGTCTTATTATTATTATAATTATTTTGAGTCATATTTTTCCTTCTGTTTAATTTTACTAGTTTTCCAAAAACAAATAATAATTCTTGTCAAAAATACATGTATTCTCTAAGTTCCACTAAAATGTAGGTTTAATATTATTAATTTGTTAATGTGAGAAAAAAACAGATAATCAGAATCCATGAGGAAGATGGAATAGGAATGAAATGAATGGCTTCTTTTTCTTAACATCTTTGTTGAAATATCTTTGACAAATGAAAGTTGTATATGTTTAAGGTGTACAACTTGATATTTTGATATATATACTGTACACATTGTGAAATAACCACCACAATCAAGCTAATCAACATATTTATCACCTCCACGTAGTTATCATTTTGCATGTGTATGTTGAGAAGATTTAAGTTAAGATCTATCCTCTTCACAAATTTTAAGGATACAATACAATACTGTTAATTATCTTCACTATGGTGTATATTAGATCTCTAGACCTTATGGATCTTGTGTAACTGAAACTTTGTACGGTTTGGCCAGGATTTCCCATTTTCCCCTCCTCAGCCCTTGTCAACCACCATCCTACTCTGTTTCTATGAATTTAACTATTTTAGATTCCACATATAAATGAAGTCATGCAGTATTTCTCTTTCTGTGTTGCTTATTTAGTTAGCACAATGTCCTCTAGCTACATCCATGTTATCACATATGGCAGGATTGTGTTCTTCTTTATGATTGAATAATATTTTGTTGTGTATCTTTATCCATTCATCTGTCAAAGGACGTTTAGACTATTATAAATAGAGCTGAAATGAGCATGGGAGTGCAGATATCTCTTTGCAGTCCTCATTTCAGATCCTTTGGATATATATTCACAAGTGGGATTGCTGGATCATATGGTAGTTACATTTTTAATTTCTTGAAGAACCTCCATGTTGTTTTTTTATAATGACCATATTAACTTACATTTCACCAGCAAGGTTCTCTTTTGTCTACATCTTTGCTAACACTTGCTCTCTTTTGTTTGTTGTTGGTTTTTTTTTTTTTTTTGATAATAGCCATCCTGACAGATGTGAGATAATATCTCATTGTGGTTTTAATTTTCATGATAATTAGTGACATTGAACACTTTTTCATATATCTGTTAGCCATTTAAAGTTCTTCTATTTGAGAGGTGCCTATTTAGTTTTTTTGCCCCCTTTGTAATTGAGTTATTTGTATTTTGGGTATTGGCTCTAAAAGTTCTTTATATATTTTTGATATTAATCCTTTATCAGATATATGGTTCATAAATTTTTTCCATTGTGTAAGTTCATTTTCATTTTGTTAATTGTTTCCTTTGCTGTTTATTTTAACTTCCTATAACTTCTTCTTATGCAATTTACTTGTCTTGCTTAAGGTCAATGTCCTTGTTTATGGTAATAACAGATATCAAATTTTATTGTACATAAGTTTGTATGATGTTAGTTCATAGTTTTCATCTGTCAATATTGGTTTCAATAACAAAAAAATTTTCCACATTTTCTTCTCTAAATGGAAACATTGTCTAACTATTGGTAAGACTCATTAATAGAACACCAGGAATATTGAGAAGTACATTTTCTTGACATGGTGCCTATGTTAGTTTCCTGTGGCTGCCATAACAAATAACCTCAAATGGGGTGGCTTATATCAACATAAGTGTATTTCACAGTGTTGGAGGCTGGGAGTACAAATCCCAACTCTAGGAGGGTTGTGTTCTTTATGGAGACTCTTGGAGGAAATCCATTCTTTGCCTCTTCTAGCTTCTCTTGACTGCCCTGGTATTCCTTAACTGTGGCTGCCTCTCTCTGATCTCTGTTTGGTCATATTGCCACCTCTTCTTCTGTCTATCTCAAATCTCTCTCTGATTTTCACTTATAAGGACATTTATTATAGGATTTAAGGTGTCCTCTTGGATAATTAAGGGTAATCTCTTCAGCTCTCCCAAGATCCTTTACTTAATTACACCTGTAAAACTTTTTTCTAAATAAGGTAATATCCATGTGTTACAGGGATTAAAATATAGATATATCACCCTCAATCCCCTACAGTCCCCTGTTCCTTCTTCTGAGCTTTCCTCAAAACTCATGTTTCAATCCCTATCTGTGCTTACAGCCCCTCAGCTAACTGTGCTCCCCCTCCTACCCCCTAGCCCTTAGGAAATTGCCAACTCCTTATTCCAAATCTTTACCAACTTTTAAGACTTCTCATCTTATTATTCCTATTTGGTATCTAATTCTCTGAAGTCCCTATGTTCCATATGCTGACAAGGTTGGTAAGGTTGACTGGTCTAAGCACAATAGATTTATTTTTTCCATGCACAGTTAAAGTTCTGAAGTCAGCAGGATGGGCTGAATGTGTAAACAACACAAGCATGGAGAACAGAATTAATGCAGCTGTTACTAAAAAGTACACAAAATTTGTGGATTAATGAACTCAAAAGTCTTGGGAAAATTGTTTACACTCTTTCATTTTATACTTTATGTATCTTTACACTTTTCTGTTTTTTTCTATTTTTTATGTTATATTTTTTAAACTTTTTTGATATAGAGGAACATTACCCTTTGTTCTGGCCAGTTATGGAAAGAACTGATAAAGGTATCTTGTGATTGATTGCTCTAGGGTGAGTGCTCATTTAATGTAGTGGTGATAGAGAATGGACATGAATTGTAAGCACTAATTAAATTATTCTCATATTCTTATACTCTCTCCCAGACCTAGACAGATACTGTTGAATAGGTGAAGGGAAATAAGAATGTAATATTGCTCCATTTAGTTATGTTAACTGTTCTAGATAGCACGATAGTTTCACACAGATAAACATTCCTTTAAGACAAGAGAGAAATTCAGGTCAGAAAAAGAGGTTTATGTTTTGTCTTTGTTTAGGATTATCAACGTAGAGCCTCTCCCAGGGAAGATATTGTTGCCCAATTCTATCTTATCCTGGACCTTTCTCTGGCTAAGAGGCTCTAAAGATGCATAATGTAAGAATCATAATGGAAGAGAATATTTGCTAATTCACTGTTTACATCTAATACTCATGACTTAATTAATATATTATTTTACAAATTTAAATAATTTATTATTAATATGACTTCCTAAATTCTATATGTTATATCATTACTTTTGAAAATCTTTTTTTTTAAGTTTTCAATAGTGAAATACTAATTAGCAAATGTGCTGCACCGTGGATTGTGTTCTTATGTGGAACGTTTTGACAAAACATACTAGACACATCTACGTATATTTGTTGCCTAACTGATGTAGTCATTGACAAGCACAATCTTATACCAATCAAATAATTTCAGTTTTATATAAGATGTCAGCTAGTTTATTGTGTTAAATTTCCTCTTTTCAAGTGATGTATGCATGTTTTTTCAGTTTATTTTGTCAACACTTGGTCAATATTTATGTTGAGGGGAGGTGGTAAGCCTGTCCTTGCCAAATAAATATTACTGGGCTATCAAAACTAGAATAAATCCTGGATAAGGGTCACCAACCACCAAATACAGGGAACAATCTAATTTCTGAATGAGGTTAACAACCTGGGGTCAGATGTCTTGAGAATAGGATCTGGGGGGAGCAGATATGATAAGTATGAATTATTTTGCCAAACTGAAGTCAGAAAAATAACAGTCATATTTGAGATATTTGAGGGAGTGCTTTCAGGATCCTACAGGGACAGGGAGATAACCAAGCAACAGAAAAAAAAAATACCCCTTTGGGATGTTTAGTGGCAGAGTGTCCCTTATTGGAGTCACACCTGATACTGCAAAGTTGCTAAGCAAATTAGCTCAAATACTTTTGAAGAATTCTAAGAAATGGAAAAACTGCATATGAGAATGTATAGTTGCTAACCCTTAGTAAACTTTAGTCAAACTCTCTGATTTGCTATGTGAAGGAAGATTAAACCATGCAAATGACAAAGCAAGATTTTCTCCATATACACTGACTAATAAAAACTTGGTATTCCCAAATTTGCTTTGTTTTTATTAATGTTAGAATAAGGTAAGTCTATGATAGGAAAAAGAAAATTCACATATAGGTAGAGAAAATTTTAACTAACCATATTGCTATAGCCAGTGTTTTGATTCATTTTTAATAATTGTAACTGTTATCAGTACTTATCATGTGTTGGATATTGCTCTGAGTGCTTTACACGTATTTTTCTCCATTCAGCCCATGCAATGGGCTGCTGAGTTAGTATTATTCATTCCATTGTAGAGATTAATCCCAGATACAGAGGGTTTTAGTAACGTCTCAAAGTCACAAAGATAGTAACTGGCACAACTGGGATTAGAACCCCCTAAGATGATCTAGAACTGGATATTGAAGCAGTATTTGTATAGGCAAAGCACTGAGTTGCCTTCTGCAAACTACATGTTTCAGTCATTCACCTGAAAAAACTTAGTAATTAGAAAAAAAAAAGTGTAGATAAAATATCATTTTAGGTATCCAGAAACTCCAGTAGTAGTGTATTTCATTATATACTGCATAAGAGAGAAATAAAATATTATAGGAATTCCAGATACTAAAAGACCACATCCATGTGGAATGTTCAGAGAAGACATCTGGAAAAATTAAAGGTTCCAAATATATCCTGTATAATGAGTGTTAAAAAAGGTAGAGAGAAATTCGATTTTAGGCAGAGTCAGAGAACAGAACAAATCTGGTTGAATGGGATATAATGTGACATAGATTGGAAAATCACATTAGAATAGGAATGGAGAGGCTAAGATTCAAGTCAAAAATTCCAGACCTAGTTTAGTAGGTATTGAGATAGTAGGATGATACGAAGAGCACCACAGGAAGAAGCAGAGTAGTGGTTAGGTTTATGAACGTTGGAGGCATATAGTTGTTTTTTTTTTTTTTAAGATTTAATTTATTTATTTGACAGAGAGAGACAGCGCAAGCAGGGGGAGCAGCAGGCAGAGGGAGAGGGAGCAGCAGGCAGAGGGAGAGGGAGAAGCAGCCCCGATGCGGCGCTCGATTCCAGGACACTGGGATCATGACCTGAGCCGAAGGCAGATGCTTTACCGACTGAGCCACCCAGGTGCCCCAGGAGGCATATAGTTTTGATCCAAATCTCATCTCTACTACCTGTTAGCTGTGATTTTAGTTAAGCCATCTAATATTATTATGCCTATTATGCCTATTATGCCATCTAATATTATTATTATTATGTAAACTCAGATTAATGAAAATATTTGCTTCATTTGGTTATTATCTGGATTACATAGAAAATTTCATGTGGAAGTCTAAGCACACTGCTTGCCGTAAATTTAGGAATTATCTGTTCATTAAACAAACAGTTATTGAAGGGCTGTTATAAACACATCATTGCATCATGGCAAAGATATATAGGATGCATGAAAAAGGAGAGAGATAGAAGGTGAAGAAACCAATTAGAAAATAATTTCAGTGGTACAAAAGGGGATAAAAGAGGCCTAAAAGTGGAGTATGACAGTTGGGAAAAATAAGGAATTGATGGGACTATTCAAATATTTATAATTGAACACATTTTATTTATATATTTTTATTCATTATTTATAATAGATTTATTTCCAGAAGAGGCAAAAATATGACTCAGGGTAATTAATAAGAGAGGAAGAATGTTTACAAAAGTATTTGTAATGAAACAGCATGAAGAAGTGTTCAAGATTTTTAAGCCTCAAACTTTACATACATGTCAGTGTATCATGTCTACTGTATTAATTTTACCTGTTTCTGTGTTTGACCCAAGTAATAGTACATAATAACTTTCTAAAATTTTCTGGGCCTGAAAACAAGATTTGGAATTGCAGGGAAAGTGAGTGCAGTGAAAACTGGTGATGTAAATACGGAGTAGTTAATAATAGTGGTGGAAGCTTGAAATAACCAAGGAGACTGTGCTAATTGGATCTCATTAACATCTGCACTGATTTGGCTGGCTTGTAGTCCATACATATACACTTGACTCTACAAAAGATAAACTGGTCAATTTCACAATCCAGAGGTTATATAATGCTATTAATGAAAACACTAACCTTAAAAAATGTTTATTTTTAATCATTTAAAAACTAAACTCTGTGGACAGAATCAAATCATCTTTATCAACCTATTAGAAACACTTAGTAAAACGAACATTGTCTTGCTGTTTTTTATACAACACACACAAAAACAAAAGAAAAGTAAAGGGAAGGTACATCTCTCATAAGTCTCATATTTAATATAAATTGAGTTTCTTATATTTTTTATATACTCCCCGTTGTGATAGGAATTACAATGGATCTTGCAGCTTTAAAATAACATTATTTCAATTTGAATTTAAAAATCAGATTTATATTTATGTTTGAGATTTATTTGTATTCTACTTTTTCAAAAAATGGTATGAAGTACCTTACCAATTGCTCTCCTCCCCTTTCTTACATACATATACATTTACACACATATACACAGACTCTCACAAAAAGGTTAATATAAAAGGAATAACAAGGGCAATAATCTTTGACAAGATGGAAAAAAATATGCTAACTTAATGAGTTAACATAGTTGATGATTTAAGTTAGTATAGCATTATAAATCTTATTACAGCAAAGACAACAAAAGAAAAAGGGAAAAGAGAATATTATATATATTAAAGATCAGTCAAGTTTCTTGGTATATGGAATCTTTTCCTATTTTGAAAGGAAAATCTCACATGGGAATATTATAAGACATACAGTGTATGATATAACTGACAGTATCTTGACTACAAAATAGAGCAAACACAGAAGAAGAATTCATTTGGCTTTTTTTGCTGGGGGGAGCTGGGATTGACCAAACTATACTATAAAAGAATAGTAGCCAGCTAAGCTCTTATACTTGAATAGATTGTTTTTATTGTGGTTAAAAACAACATGAGATCTTCCCTCAACACATTTTAAGTGTGCAGTACAGTGTTGTTAACTGTAAGAAGTTGTTGTATAGCAGAAATCTAAAACATTGTCATTTCACATGACTGAGACTCTCTAAACATTGATAAGCCGCTCTCTATTTCTCTGTCTCTCCAGCCCCTGGAAAGCACCATTCTACTTTCTGCTTTGATGAATTTTACTGCTTTAGATACTGTGTGGGGAATCATCCAATTTTCCTTCCGTGATTGGTTTATTTCATTTCGTTTGATATCTCAAGGTTTATCCATGTTGTAATATGGGAGAGGATTTTTACTTTTTAATGGTTGAATAATATTCTATTCTATGTATATAGATTATTTTCTTTATCCGTTCATCTATTGAGGGACATTTAGGTTGTTTCTGTATCTTGGCTATTGTAAATATTGCTGCAGTGAACATGGGAGTGCAGAAATTGCTCTGAGAGCTTGATTTTAGTTCTTTTAGGCCTATATCCAGAAGTGAGATTGCTGGATCATACAGCAGTTCTATTTTTAATTTTCTGAGGACTCCTCATACTGTTTTACATAGTGCCTGTACAGTTTTACATTCCTACTAACAGTATTCAAGGGTTCTAAATTATCTACATTCTAGCTAATATTTGCTGTTTTCTGTTTGTTTTTATAATACCCATCCAACAGATGTAAAGTGGTATCTCATTGTGGTTTTGATTTTCATTTCCCTGATGATTATATACCTATCAAAGTCCATGGCATTTTTTACAGGAACAGAAAAAAAAAAAATCTTAAAATTCGTATGGAGCCACAAAAGACTTAAAATAGCCAAAACAATCCTGATAATAAAAAACAAGGTGGAGGCCTCATAGTTTCTGATTTTAAAACATATTACAAAGTGGGATGAGTGGTGATATGATAGGACAGTTGATTAGGGAATATTTTTCCTGAGGTCAGCCAGTTCTCATGAGAGGCTGTTAGTTCTCAGTATTGCGGTGATGAAAAGTGGGCGAAGGTTTGGGGGCCTGGAAAGGGAGAGAAGCTTGATGAAAGTTTGGTCAAGTTAGCAGGCCTTTTGTCCAGATTGCTCAGTCGGGACAAACAGTTCAACTAATCATTTAGGAGACAATAAAAAAAAAAAGAGAGAGAATTTGGATAGTTTTTTTTTTTGTCAGTCTTTGTTATAAGTAAAACAAGGATTACCTGTGAGTCTTATCTAAGTTACGTCGTGAAGGGTAGTTATTCGCAGTCAGTCATTTTGGGGAACACAAAAAAGGTTGGGATATTTCTTGATTGTTGCTGTTTTTACCAGGAAGCTGGTAGAGTTTGACATTGTCACTGCCAAATGGAACTTTGCTGGCAAGTGCTGCAAATACCCCTGTCTGGTGAACTTGCAGAGAGACTGATGTTAGATGGCTTAGTGTCCTATTAACTCTTGTTTGTGCAGAAGACCACAATGAGTCTGTGCCATAGCCTCATTTCGGCTCTGGGTCTAGATTGTCTTCTCCCCAGCAAGAGTGCTTCAGCCATAGTGAATTTCAAGTCAGGTCTGCCAATTCTCAGCGAAGCATATACACCAAGAAGAAAATGAAGGGTGCAAACCAGACGAGCTGGCTGGGTGATTATGCTTATTTACTCTTAATTCATCACAACAAAAATGGTGGTGCTGGATCACCTTGTACTGTGATGTTTCTCAAAGTCTGAGTTTTGGAGTGGTGAAAAGCCTCTTTTTTAAATTCTATTTTTCCTCAGTTTTATTGAGATATAATTGACATATAACATTGTATTAGTTTAAGGTGTACAGCATAATGATTTAATGTATGTACATATTGTGAAATGATTAGCACAATAAGTTTAGTTAACATAATAGTTATTTTTAAAATGTTTTTTGTTCTACATACTATTTAATACATTGAAATACATCAAAAACATTATTAGATCCATCAAAAGATATTTGGACACTCAATAGTTTGTCAAAGTCTCAATTTTGTAAAAGTCTTTATCAAAATTCTTGGTCCATTTTGATAGGCACAGATGAGTATTTTCATGTAATACTAAAAACAACAAATCAAATCATATTATTGGAAGAATGGCATTTTTAAAAATTAAACACTGATCAAATAATGCATTAAATTTGAAAGTAAATGTTTTCTCTTGAAGTAAAAGATGAATGTCCATCTATTAAATTTACTAAAATTTTAAAGTTGAAGACATCTTAGTGTTTGAAACAATACAACTGAAAGGAAACTTTCTTAGAATTAGTTACCAGTGTCATTATTTTCTTCTATAATTTATTTGACTGTGGTCTTGCTGAGGAAGAATTTCATCTTGGAGCTAAGAATTCTGATGTTCATGTATTATAATAACAGATCATGTCATTAAACTTTTTTGACTCTATGTTCTCTTTCCAGTTTAAATTGATGAGATAGCAAATATATGGAAATTTATTCTGCCTGTTTGTAGCCTTCATCATATTCAAAGTTAAAAGATGCATTTGGATGGTGTGGGTTGGAACGGATGGCAGGTGATCAGAATTAATTAGGAATGCACACACAGGAATAGAGTTAGAAGTACAAATTATAAGTATCTTCATTGGTGGTTTATGAAAAATGGAATGCCAGATTTCTTCAGTGCTTATAATATCTGTTCAATTTATAAGCCATTATACAGTATTCTGATCTGATAAATTTTTAGTGGATTTATCTTAAGGCGTTATTAAGCTGAATAACAAATGGGCACATGCTTTATTGAGATGGACAGTGTACTGAAGCCAGTAGGTTTCCTAGATGATTTAGAACCTGGATAGCTCTTTCACTGGTTTATTGTGAAAGACAATTACTATGCCCTATTGAAAAAGTAGTGTGGAATAATTGCTGTAACACATGAAATTTGATTCTGAATTCCCAGTATGAAACCCTATCTTGAAACAAGTTCATATTAGCATGAGATTGATGGAAAATTTCATAGGAGGTAGTCACTCTAAAGTCTTAAAAAAGTATTTTGGTACCTTGATGCCATTTTGATTATTCTTAATTATCAGTATTAATCTTAAAAAAATCCAGAGAGAACATATTCAAAATACCAATAAATGATTTCTATTTTGTATAATTAACCATAAATGCCCATAATGAGTAATAAATCCATGCAGGTGAAATATAAAATCCAATATCCTTTCTAAAAGTAAAAGCAAAACTGATTAAAATGGAGTAAGAAAAATATCCGGAGTAGCAGTTAATCAGCTAGTATAGTCATTTTATGTTTTGTCTTTTTGTTTACTTACCTTTCCCTAATAAACAAGAAGCAACTTATAGGCAGACTCTAGGTTATGTACATGATTGCATCTCAGGTACCTGGCTTTTTTCCCTGATATATTAGCTCAATAAATATTTGATGAACCACAGTTTCTGAAAATAATCAATGGCTGGCTGAAACATTTATTTGTGAATGTCTTGAAGGAGACTTGTAAGTGAAAGGTCTACTACGTGCATTTTTGTATATCTTGCTTATTGCAATATCTTGGTTAAAGAAGTTTTACATAATATAAATTATACTTCCATTTTCACAGCTTTGAAGAGCTCTAGTTCCATGTTTCCTGCAGTATATTGATGCTTTTTATGTTATGCTATAACTTCACACTCCCTAAGCCTAACACAAAACTTCTCGTGTCTCTCTATTGCTATCAGCTTAGCTCAGTTCTTTATCACATTAAAATTAGTTTACAGCAACAACCTAAGAACTGATCTCTCTGTCTAAAGCAATGTTTTACTTCATTCTCTTTTCTTGACATTTGACAATGAATGATGCAGTAACTAGTGACATTTCTTATTATATTGAGTTGTTATTATTTTTTCATTGTCATGTTTTACACATTTGTCTTGATCAAGAAAATGTCCTACAGATAGGTGGGATTTGTTAAATAAATTTTGATTACCTCATTTCATTCTTATCTATGAGCCCATTTCGTTTCCCTTTGCATTTTCTGTAATATCTATATGTTTTTTAGAGAACACATCTCAACTATGTTTTCGTGTTTAATGTTTATCAACATAAATATTCCTTTTTTTTTTTTTAAAGATTTTTATTTATTTATTTGACAGAGAGAGACACAGCGAGAGAGGGAACACAAGCAGGGGGAGTGGGAGAGGGAGAAGTAGGCTTCCTGTGGAGCAGGGAGCCTGATGTGGGGGCTGGATCCCAGGACCCTGGGATCATGACCTGAGCCGAAGGCAGACGCTTAATGACTGAGCCACCCAGGCGCCCCTATCAACATAAATATTCTAATTCTCTAAGTCTTTGATTAGGAAACAGAGACTTGGTTTCCTCTATTTGGTGTGTGTGTGTGTGTGTATGCACATGATGTCAAGACAAATTGATTTTTACATTTTACCATTTTATTGTGTATAAAGTTAGATGACTGTTAATTATTCTGTGATTTATTCACAGGATGTTAAAGACAATATCATTTCTAACCCTTTCTTGTATCATTTTATAGTGCATTGTTTGGTGATGCTAGGTCAAATTAATTTTAGATTACTGTAGTAATACTATTTTTTTCAAACTAGGCATTGTATATTTTCCTAAATTTTGCACAGAATATAAAGGTGAATGAAGGGATTTTTTTTGTGTGTGTGTGTGTGTGAGATTGGCTTTCATTGAGATCAACACATTTCCAGAATCTGAATCTTTAGTTATTCACAAGCATGCCTCTTTAAAATAAATATATATATATATTTTTTATTTATAACTATCCTAAAAGGCTTGTGTATATTCACTAGGACCAGGTGGATTTATGAGGAAGATCCTTCCCTAAGACAAATCTTACAAAGACTTTGAATATAGAAAAGGACTTTATTAAACTTGTTTGTTTCCAATAAGCATATTCTGGAAAGACTAATGAACTGTCAGGAGCAATTCTCTTCCTTAGTTATTAATTTGGCTGCAACTGCTGAAGTTAGAGGGTTCTCTCATGGTAAATTAGCAACAAGAATTTAACCCTCCTCAGTGGTGTGTAATTAGCAACAAGTGGGACCAAATTTTTGAGTAAAATAATGTTTATTGACTGTATAAGTATTAATCAGGGTTTATTATATAACCAGGTAGGCAATTGCATTGATACATACTTGCATGTATCATTGAGAATTTAAGCAAGACTTATCTTCTAATGATCACTATTTAGAATGCCCAAATTTAATTAGAGCATCCTTTCAGATACTCTGATTAGAGAACAGGACAACATTTTTATATCCACAAAGCCTCTGTCTAGTTTCAATTCATTTCCATATGTGATCCGAGGAACAGACATTATAATGTTTCTCTGGTGACAAAGTAAGTGGTACCATTGTAGTCTTGAAATAGGAAGCTCAAAGACTCTTTGAACCAACAAGTTCTTAAATGTTACATAACATAATAAGTAGTAAGGAGTCATATCTGAAATCCCATGACCTGAATATTATTGTTGAATTTACTGTAGTAACTGAGTAAACGACATTTGGGGCAAAACTGGATTTATTTATTTATTTATTTATTTATTTATTTATTTAATTTTATTTTATTTATTGTGAATTGTGTAAAACTGGATTTATTTTTAAGGCTTGGTGTTTCTATTTCCCCAAAATAAAGGGGGTTTGTATCCTAAAAAATCTCCGCAAAAAGGGCTATTCAAAGTCCCTACAAAGGAGAGAATTTAGTTTTTTCACATTCAGTGAATTCAAACATTTTTTTAAAACATTCCCTACTATTGCTTTCCTTCCACCAGATACCAATACTGGCCAATGTTCCTAGAATCTGAATCTTCAATCATTCATAAACCTGCTTTTTTAAAATAAGTATTTTTTAAGTATACCTATCTTAAAGGCTTGTGTATATTCACTAGGGCCAGGTAGATTTTATGAGGAAGATCTTTCCTTAAGACAAATTATAGTGAACAAGGCAGAAATATTCAACGAGTGGCAGAAGCCAGCCAGAAATCAGTGAATAAGACAGACATAGCCCTCCCTCATAGAACCTAAATTCTAAAGCTCAGTCATCCTCCATATTAACCAAATACTTCTGAGACTAACTTTTAATTAATGGTTGTATGTGTCCTCAGCTCTTAATTCAAGTCTAGTTGTTTAAGAGGGGCTCCCTGCATTCTTGTGCATTCCTTGCCTTTCCTAAACACTGCTGCTAATTAATTTCAAAAAATTGATTTCAAAACTAATTATTTCACTTTTCTTATTTATCTCTCATTAACTTCAGTTGACCATAGGATCATTTTAACTTGACAGTTATTTCTTTTTGATCTAGACTTATCTAGATTTCTAGTTTGTTTCATAGAACTCTTTAAAATATTGTGATCATTTTGAATATTTGACCTTTTTTAGACTCTAACCTTTAGCTGTTTCTAATAGCAGATAATCAGAAATAACCACACAAAGTAACCAGTTAAATATTTTTTCCCCAAACTGAAGCATTGGTTAGCAAATAATACCATCTACCTTTTTTTTTTTTAAGATTCTATTTATTTATTTGACAGAGAGAGAGAGAAGGAGAGAGAGAGAGCGCGGAGGAGCCAACAGGACCGGGGGTAGGGGGAGGAGCAGAGGGAGAGGGAGAAACAGACTCCCCGCTGAGTGGGGAGCCTGACATGACCTGATCCCAGGACCCTAAGATCATGACCTGAGCTGAACTCAGACATTTAACCAACTGAGCCACCCAGGCACCCAGACCATGTACTGTTTTAATACTACATTTCCAGGTTAAATGCTAGACACAATATGATTTGAAAAAGCAAAAAGAAATATAGGCCTGGATAAAAAGAATATTAGTATTATCTCTCTGTATTTCTACTACTTAACTAAATTTATAGTATTTTCTCTTTTTCTTTCTCCTCCCTCTCTTCTTTCCTTTCTTACTTATCCCAGAGCCCAAAAGTCTCTGTTCTGTACACCCTACAGGATTAAAAATTTCCTAAAACCAACCATACCCACTATTCGGGAAATTTCTAATTACTTTGTGTTTCTCACCAATGTTGCTCTTCCAGATTAAACTCTATTTTGTCATGTTTGTGTCTGTGGAACTTATTTTCATTTGTTTTGGGTGAAGGATTTCGTATGATTTTATTATTACTATTTTTTAAATTTAAATTTTGTTAGTTAATATACAGTGCAGTATTTATTTCTGGTGTAGAATTTAGTGATTCATCACTTACATACAGCACCCAGAGCTTATCAAAGGTGCCCTTTTTAATATCCATCACCGATCTTAGCCCATCCCTCACCCACCTCCCTCCGTAAACCCTCAGTGTGTTCTCCATCATTAAGATTCACTTACGGCTTGTTTCCCTCTCTCTCTTTTTTCTTTTTCCCCTTCCTGCATGCTCATCTGTTTTCTTTCTTAAATTCCACATATGACTGAGATCATATGGTATGATCTCTGACTTATTTCACTCTAGCTCCATCCATGTCATTGCAAATGGCAGGACTTCATTCTTTTTGATGGCTGAAAAATATTCCATTGTATATATGTATCACATCTTCTTTAGCCATTCATTCAGCTCCATTTGGACTCTCTTCTACAATACCTATTTGGCTCTTGTACATAATGCTGTAGATAATGCTGCTGTAAACACTGGGGTGCATGTATCCCTTTGAATCAGTACTTTTTTATCCTTTGGGTAAATACCTAGTAGTACAATTTCTAGGTCATAGGGTAGTTCTATTTTTGACTTTTTGAGGAACCTCCATACTGTTTTCCAGAGTGACTGCCCCAGCTTGCATTCCCACCAACAGTGCAAGAAGGTTCCCCTTTCACATCCTCACTAACACCTGTTGTTTCTTGTCTTGTTAATTTTAATCATTCTGACAGGTGTGAAGTGGTATCTCATCATGGTTTTGATTTGTATTTCTCTGATGATGAATGGTGTTGAGCATCTTTTCATGTGTCTATTAGTCATCTGGATGTCTTCTTTAGAAAAGTGTCTATTCATGTCTTCTGCCCATTTTTTGACTGGATTACTTGTTTTTTGGGTGTTAAATTTGGTAAGTTCTTTATGGATTTTTGATACTAACCCTTAATCAGATACGTCGTTTGCAAATATCTTCTCCCATTCCATAGGCTGCCTTGTTTCCTTTGCTATGCAGAAGCTTTTTGTTTTTTAATGTTCAGTTAGCCATTGTATAATATATCATTAGTTTTTGATGTAGTGTTCAGTGATTCATTAGTTGTGTATAACACCCAGTGCTCATCACAACACGTGTCCTCCTTAATGCCCATCACCCTGTTACTCCATCCCCTCAGCCCCCTCCTCTCTGAAACCCTCAGTTTGTTTCCTGGGGTTCATAGTCTCTCATAGTTCGTGCAGAAGCTTTTTATCTTGATGAAGTCCCAATAGTTCATTTTTGCTTTTGTTTCCCTTGCCTCCAGTGACATGTCTAATAAGAGATCAAAGTCAAAGAGGTTTCTGCCTGTGTTCTCCTCTAGGATTTTGATGGTTTCCTGTCTCACATTAAGGTCTTTCATCCATTGTGAATTTGTTTTTGTGTACCGTGTAAGAAAGTGGTCCAGTTTCATTCTTCTGCATGTGGCTGTCCAGTTTTCCCCACACCATTTGTTGAAGAGACTGTCTTTTTTCCTTTGGATATTCTTTCCTATTTTGTGGAAGATTAGTTGACCATAGAGTTGAGGGTCCATTCCTGCATTCTCTGTTCTGTTCCATTGATCTATATGTCTATTTTTGTGCCACTACCATACTGTCTTGATCACTACAACTTTGTAATATAGCTTAATATCTGGAATTGTGATGCCTCTGGTTTTATTTTTTCTTTTTTGGAATTGCTTTGGCTCTTCGGAGTCTTTTGTGGTTCCATACAAATTTTAGAATTGTTTGTTCTAGTTCTGTGAAAAATGCTGATGATATTTTGATAGGGATTGCATTAAATGTGTAAATTTCTTTGGGTAGTACAGACATTTTAACAATATTTGTTCTTCCAACCCATGAGCAAAGAGTGCTTTTCCATTTCTTTCATAAGTGTTCTATAGTTTTCAGAGTACAGATCTTTTAGCTCTTTAGTTAGGTTTATTCCTAGGTATCTTACTGTTT
Organism: Halichoerus grypus; assembly: GCF_964656455.1. Classification (NCBI taxonomy): domain Eukaryota; kingdom Metazoa; phylum Chordata; class Mammalia; order Carnivora; family Phocidae; genus Halichoerus; species Halichoerus grypus. The sequence continues at coordinate 75,158,723 of NC_135714.1, forward strand.
TTGGTGCAATTGCAAATGGGATTGATGCCTTGATTTCTTTTTCTGCTGCTACATTATTAGAAATGCAACAGATTTCTGCACATCGATTTTATATCCTGCAACTTTGCTGAATTCATGTATCAGTTCTTGCAATTTTTTGGTGGAGTCTTTGAGGTTTTCTACACAGAGTATCATGTCATCTGCAAACAGTGAAAGTTTGACTTCTTCCTTGCCAATTTGGATGACTTACATATTTTCCTTCCTTTAATCTCTGGATATTTTGGAAAGTTCTTTCTAGGAAAAATTTTTAGTTGTCATGTACTTGTTATATGTATATCAGAGGGAGTTTTATTCATGGGTAATCAGACAACCAGGTCATAAAATTAGAATTACCTCACAGGATGTACATCAACAGAGAAATTTAAATATATTACTTAAATATATTATTTTACATATTACATGAGAAAACAATACTGTTTTTGGTAATATTGATAACAAAATAATTGAGCAAGTACTATGAGTAAGGGACTGTGTTTATCTCTTTTAATCATTCTAGAGCTCTAAAAGAGAGTTTGCTTATGGTTACCAAGATACAGAGGTAACAAGTGCCAGAGTCAAATCTGATTCTGCTGGCATAATTGCTGCTGCTTGTAAACACTGGACTGACACGACTTTGTTATATGAATTATAAAATGTGTATTTTAACATTAATTTTATTTTATACATTTTATTTTTGTTCGTCATGCCAATAATATTTCTGAGTTTACTAGAAAAAGATTATGCACGTAATAGACACTTTAATACATATTTAAACCGAAAACAACTTATTAGTTAAAAAATAAATTCAATCTTATGTCTTCTGCAGTAATATTGCTGATTTAGATAAATATAACAATAAATTTGTAATAATTTTTATATACTTGACTTGGGATGAAACACAAACAAAATCCCGTAATAGAAGAAAATAAGTCACAAATAATCAAACTGTTTCACATATACAGAAAGTGTGAAGAGTATTTAAAAATCACTTCTGTGGTAGTAGAGCAATGAGAGCATTCATGTGGAATCTATTTCATTTTAGACTGTGTTTCTAGTCAAGCAAAACCAGAATTCTCCCCGTGAGAGAGTGTCTAGATCAAAGAAACTGCTTCTTACTCAGTTTCTTAAACCACAAAAATATTTGAAATACATTTCAAGCTCCCCATGTCCATATAACCTTCCTACTAGATTTATTTTATCTCTGAGCATCTTATTAATTGGTCATTGGGAAGAATGTCCTTCCTAGGATATATTGTTAGTTGCTAAGGGAAAATATTCAATGTGCATATTAGCAACGTATTTTCCCAATTATACAATGAATAAAAGAAGGTAGGGGACCTCTGGTGTATAAATGGATGATGAAAGAATTAGGTGGCTGAGGAAATTGCAGGCAGGAAGGATGATAATTTTATATAGCTATAAAGACAATTACAAGGATTGATATAATCATCCTTTTAAGGTATAAGAGTAGAACAATGGAAATTTTGCAAAAATGAAGTGATGTAATTGAAATGTAGCCAAGATTGAATGAGATCAGTGTACATAGGCACCATGGAATCTGAATGAAGGATTCTTCCAGGTTCACCTGTCATTTACACTGGCTATTGATTACTCAGTATTTATAAAATGTAATGTAATATAAAATATTATAAAATATACTAACTCATGTTGAGTTGAGATAATTCTAAGTTAAATGGACTAGTTATGTTATGTGGAATGGTTATTATCTGACCTGCACATCTCCTCTTGATGGGTGAGTTGTGGTGAGGAAGAAACCTCAGAAAAGCACATCTTTATGGTTTCCTGGTAAGGTCTGAAAAAATTTTAGATAGTACCCAGCTCCATGACATATTCAACTACACCTTAGACATGCTAACTTTTTGGTACAACTAAAAGTTTAATTTATGTCACTCTGGTATTCTTTCCAGAGAGTTTTCATGGAGTCCTTTTTTGATCTTTCAGATTCCCAACCACATTCATTTATGTTAAATAAAATTATTGGAATAGAGTTTTAGAATTCTTATCTCATAGAGTACATGACTAAAATGAAGGATGATAATATAGTTTGTCATTTAAACTGAAATATTTTACGATTGAAAAAGAGTGATATTAATAATTATGTCAGGACAGTAAGGATAAACTAAGACTTTCTGTGACTAACCAGAATGCATATGGTTATATTCCACCTAAAAGTGACATGTGTGTTAGAAAATCCTCCAAGTATAATTTTTTTCAGTGAATTAAAAAAAATTTTATTTAGTTCATTTACTTTTACAAATTATAACTGCTTTTTTTTTCAGCATCCAACACATTTGTCTTTTATTCCCTAAAACTGACACAAAAAGAAGCAAATAGTTAATATTACATTACTCCTTTTGGTCTTCTACCTTATATTTATATGAGGAAGTCAGCAATCCCTTTTTAGACCTTAGTTCGGAGCTTAATTTTAGTCTTTTATACATTAAAGCAAGAATTGGAGAAAAACAAACTGAATAGGATAATTTTTTTCTAGGAAAAAAATAATTCCTTGATTCTTTGTTGTCTACCCTAATGCCTTAATATAATTTCAAGGCTTCTTTGAAGACTTAAAAAAAAGGCTTTGTGATTTTTTTTCCTTGGGAATGCCACTTAGTAGGTGCCAAAACATATTTAGCCGGTGGTAGCTAATTTTCATTTTAATGAAGCTAATCTTTACAGAGTAAGATAACATAAGGTTTTACCATCTGTGTGTATCCTATTTAGTTTAACCAGGTTGGAGAAACCTAAAAGGTCTATGAAACAAAAAGCTAGATGTTGTTCAACACCAGAGTTAACTCCCTGAAAGCATCACTATTTTAAATATCAAATATATAGGGAGATTATAAATGACAATATATTAGCCCACAATTTTTGCTAAACTATATATTCATGATTTGCATCCAGTGATCTTTTAGAGCATTACTTAGGAAGGCGTTTTGAATTAAGATTTTTAACATAAGACATCTAAAATCTAGCTGACGATTCCTCAGAACAGAAATGCTAAAAGCGTATTTCAAGAACCAGAGAATTTAAAATATTTTGCACTTCTTAATTTTTCCTCTCTTACACATCATTGATAGCTTCTTTATACAATTCTTATTTTCAGCTTTTGTTTTAATATACATTTAAATCATTTAGTAGCTTCTGTTTGACTGCTTGCAGAGTTTAAGAAACTTTTGCATTTATGGGGGTGTCTAAGCTTGAACACATTAAAATATTTTTATGAAAAAAGATTATGGCATATGTTTGTTTTTTATCTCAAGAAGTGGAAAGTTCTCATTGCTTTTTAAAAGCCACTTAAATCTTATGCTATATAAGTACTAAATAAAAATGGAAATTGAACATTTACTACATACTTAGATTAATAAGGTATTTAGGATATCATAAATTCAATGAGAATAAAAAATGGACTAAAAGAAAGTAAATATCTTATGGCTCAAAATAAAATGAGTTACATATAAAATGGAGGAAGACAATAAGAAGGGGAAGTGGAAAGAGTGGGAGAAAAAGTGAGAGAGAGGGAAAGAGAAAAAAGATAGGGGGAGGGATATTATAGATAAATATGAAGAGAGGAAGAGGGAGGAATCGACATTTGCATGAATGTTTTAGTTATTTTTGTTTTAAGTAGTCTTATAAAGTAGTGTAAGGAGATTAGTGTGATTTGAAAATAAAAAACTAGCATTATTAGGGAGCTGAGTCAGTTCATGATTGATTGCACAATAGAGTGAATTTTAGGTATTTATTTAGAAAAAATCTCCACATTATTAGAAATAGTGAACTTTGGGCATTAAGAGCATCTATATGTATCAACTATACTTAAGTAACAAAGATAACAAACATGTTGTGAAGAGAAATTTGCTGAGCAGATAAAAATAAGATGATTAATATTAGAAGATTATTTACTTTTCAAAGGGATTCCTGAATGGTCTTTTTTGTATAATAATTGCTCTAATGAATTTAATTGATTTTAAAATTATTAATTGCTTGATTGATGGACTAGGTATAAATAAACTAAACATGACAAGATTAAAAGCTTTTTAAATTGTGAATGTACCAGACACGAAGTTAAAACATTTCTGAAAGTATTGTGCAAATTATTGTGCAATAGGTACAGACTATGTCAGTTTTGTGAAGGTACAACGTATTTTTTTCAGACTTACTGTGTTTCTGGCATCTTACTAGAATTTGCTTACCATAGTTTCTTTTATTAACAACCTTTATCCAGGAACTTAGTGATTCTTTTCTAGCTTAAGTTTTTCAAAGTCAATATTGTTTCCCAAACTCATTTTTTTCCTTCATAATTTCTATTTTTGTGCTTTGTTCTGTATTTTATGGTATTTCTTCCACTTGATCTTCCATTACAATAAATAGGATATCAAGAGTGGTACTTCTTTTCTCACTTCATCTAGTAAAGTTGAATTTTTTTTTTAAAGTTTGTACATATATTCCTTTGGAGATTAAGTAAAAAAGTCTTGTGTTTAAATGGACTTAAATCTTTACATTCTCTTCTTTTTTATTAAGGCTGTCATCTGAATTCTCAGCAGTTCTTGTTTCATTTAGAGCTAGTCTTCTTTGTGTGTTTTATTTTTTATTTCTTTGACTGCCATTAATTTGCCTACCCACATTGTAGTCTGATTGTTGGGACGTTTTAAGTAGCTAAATCCTGAAATGTGTCTTTAGCTCTGAAGTGGTACCAGCCGGCACAGAATCTCTCTCATCTCCAGGAATCAGAGAAATCCTGTCTGCTGATTTTCTCAACCACAGAGGTAGGCTCTCTTTGCCTGAGGACTATGGAAAACAATGACCCACACCTGGTTTTGCAGCTCCTCTGGGTTCATTGAAACTACTCAGATCTTTTGGGTGAATGTTTCTTAAATGAGCATTCTTTTTAATTCATTAGAGCTTTCCAATATTACACTCCCCAGAACTCCCTTTCTTTTCTGGATTTATTCAGGTATTCTGTACCATTCCCCTAGTCTTTACAGCTCTGTTCCCCATTCTTTCATTATGGCGGAGAGTTACATGCTATTTCTTATGAATGGCAGTAGAAATATAGGCCTATAGATGCTCCAGCCCTGCCCAATAGTCCCAAAAGATTCTTTCAGGAGGAATCTGGTTAATTGAATTAGATTAGGAAGGGAAGGACATCAGGAATGCATTCAGAAATCCCCAGTGATTTATTTGCAGAAGTATATTTTAATTGACTAATTTGGCAATACTTTACTTTTTCTACAGAGAAGCAAATAATACACTCTGGGGGTAGCCAACTATTGTGTGGCAAGAAATGAAGTGAATACTGGCATCTGGGACGTGGTAGGTGGTGCCAATGGGCTCATTCTATCAGCAACCAAATTTGACATTTGTTGAACACTTAAAGTATGCTCTAGGCACTGTGTCAAATTGGTCTATGAGATGAAATATGAATAAGACAAAGATCCTGCTTTCGATGTGCTCACGAAACAGGGATTGGCACAGAAGGCATGATGGCAATGGTAAGCATGTCAATTTATGGGGACTTCCAGCTTCACAGTCTTCTCCAAGGTAAATGATTACAGGACACAGAGACAGTGTCACACCAGCATCATCTCACCGTGCCGTCTCCCTCGGGTACCAAAATTCTGCAAGCTTTTTAGTATACTCTCTGAGGTATGTGTCCTTTTAAGCCTTAGTGAACAAAACATGCCAACAGCCTCCAGTTTCACTTTGTGTGATCTTCAGATTGCTCAACTCTGCAAATCAGAGTCTGCTAGGTTGGAGTCCAATAACAAGTCACAGTGGAGTTATTGTGGGTCTGTACTGTCATCAGTGTTTAAAATTTCTTCCTGATACACCTTTACAGTTTTATCCTAAGCAGTAAATGATTGCTTACGTATATTTGAGATTGTGATTAATATGACAGTGAAGATGAATAAAATAATCAGAAGACATGCAGCAGAATGATGATTTTATTTCTAGATGTAGGCATAGCATCTTTTTGGTGCATTAAATTTTTGAACTGATTTTCATTCTTGGATCATGGTACAGTTTTGTTGTTTTTTGCTGTTGTCTTTATGTGACTTCAAAGCAGAATAGCTTATTAATATATATGTACCTTAGGTTTTTTTATAATTCATTTGGAAATTGGTTGTTGGACAAATGATAAATTAAATAATCAATGTTTCTTTTAAAAATAACTACTTAAGGGATGCCTGGGTGGCTCAGTTGGTTAAGTGTCTCTGCCTTCGGCTCAGGTCATGATCCCATGGTCCTGGAATCGAGTCCCACATCGGGCTCACTGCTCAGTGGGGAGCCTGCTTCTCCCTCTGCCTGCCGCTCCCCCTGCTTGTGCTCTCCATCTCTCTCTCTGTCAAATAAATAAATAAAATCTTTAAAAAAAAAACTAGTTAAAAAGTAAGCGATTATACCCTTACCACAAAGTGAGCAAGCATTTAAAATATTCTAAAAATGTATTTCTATTACAGTTAAGAAAATTTCCATTTCTATCTTATAAATTCAGTCAATACTAGAAAGAAAGAATCACTTTGAATGCTTACATCAGTTTAAAAACTACATGTAAACTAAAAACTTTATTAAAAACTATCATTCATTAGCTGGGACGCCTGGGTGGCTCAGTTGGTTAAGTGTCTGACTGTTGATTTCTGCTCCGGTTTTGATCTCAGCGTTGTGGGATCAGCCCCATGTTGGCCTCTGCCCTTTATCAGGGAGTCTTTTTGAAATTCTCTCTCTCCCTCTCCCTCTGCCCCTCCCCATTGCACGCTCTGTTTCCCTCTCTCAAATAATAAATATTTAAAACATTATTCATTAGAATTAATATCAAACATTCCATAATTTTTAGAAATTAAAAAGCAAATTTTCTTTAAGATATTTTGCAGATGTTTTCTACCCTAGGTAAAGATGTTGCCAAACTAAAATCAAATGGATAAATATAAAAAGGAATGAACACAAATTTATTTTGATGTTTTGGATGGTCTTACTGAATATAACATGCTCACGTCCACCTACTTGATATTAGAAAGAAATGTTTTAAGTAAGAATGCTGGTCTGAAACATCAAAAGTATAGTTATTCTATAAGTGTTTTTAAGGGTGAATTAATTTTGATACAAAGGTATGTGTGATCTACCTGAGTTCTTGGAACTCGGTAGAAATCGTAGTATTATTTTTTCAGATAATAGCAGTGATCTAATGCCATATGATTTTCAAAAGCAAAGTAAATAATTGAGTCTTCTTATTACGGGTGGTTTTAAAACTAGTCCCTTGAAATATGGATACTTTGATCATAGTCTTATTTAAAGTCTTTCTCCTCTGAGAATTCGGAATTCCTTGTACTAATTATGTGCTTGCCATTTGCAGCTGAAAATGTGACAATGAAGTAGTAATACCTTCTATTCTCATTATAGTTAGCAAGTACTAAATTCTAAAAAAACTAACCCAAAAACAAAAAATCATTTCTAGTTGAATATCAGAGACTGTAGTTTTAAATAAGGTGGAGTTACTTTCTGCTTTCTAAAGCTCTGGATAATAAGTTTACTAAGGTCATTTTAGAAGTAAGTGATTAAACAAGATTATAACATCTTGGCATCAGAAACTTAATTGTACAATCAAATTAATCTACTCCATCTCACAGAGATACACAACCAAATCTTCTAAATTAGATTAGGATTTATGGTCCCATTCAAATTCCTTGATCTCATTACCAATTTTTATGAGACTTCTTTAAAAGAATTTTTAATGTTCTTCAAAGTATCTGATAATACATTATGAGCTTATTTCCTAGATCATTATACCTGCATTTCCCAATCCAGTAGACTTTTCAGTGGTCTCCTTAAATGCCCACCCCTCCAAGAAACTGATGGCCAGTCCCAGAGCAGCATGATTACCTTTCCTTTGAACATTCAATGTATTGTATGTTTTTATTTTTCTTATGCTACTTATAGCATACGTATAGCCATGAATAGCTAAGAATTATTTTTCCTGTTTTATAAAGATAGGATAAACCTGTAAAGGAAGTTTTAAGTACTTAATAAAATGCCAAGGATCTCTAATAGGTATACTACATAACAATCATGAATATTTATTGAACTTAATGAAGTGCAAGGTATTGAGGTAGGAACTGTAGGGGTTCAAGAAGTGTGAACCATTTTCCCTGATGTCAAGGCAATAATAGTCTAGTTGAAGAGATGCAAAGTAAAAACATGAAGATATCAATAAAAGATTTATGTATCAGTTCAGGACAAGAAATGTGTAGTTCATGATGATTGTTAACTATGTTAAGCAGACTATAATTGCAATATGACTAAATAAGAAGAAAAAAAAACACATCAAAATGCTGCATTGATAAAGGACTTTTATGTAAATTGGAATAATAATTGTGATGAATGGGTAAAATTTGGATGGCTAGAATAGAGGAGTAAAGGTTAATCTTTGCATATGGAAAAATCTAGCAAAATCATAGAGATGTACACATGAGTGACTGAAAGATCCATCCTGTGAGATGAGATTCTATGAGAAAAATAGCAGAATGGAAGGAAAAATGAAATTCCTAGGGGCTTTTGTGTGATAAAGAGGATTATGTGTCAGGCATGTGCACCTAGGTAAGTTTGAAAAATAGGATTCAGTTTGATGGTGTTAAGCAGACCTCATGTAGAAAAACACAGAAATATTTCAGAGGTAAATAATTATAGAAAGTGGCATTAATTATATTGAACAAGAATGTTACATCAAACAATATTAAATGAAAATAGGTTTAGAATCCAATTATAATTCTTCTGTATTTGCATATTAACTAGGGAAAGGAGAAAGTATAAAATAAATTTACAAAGCCGGCTTTAAAATTAAGGAGAAATTTTTATCTGTATTTTGTTATAATTTGGGCAGTTTAGGGTAGTATTAACTGAATTTCTAGAAGTATATGTGGCCAAGATTTAAAGAATACAAAGATATATGATATGCAATATAGAAAAAGTCAATTTTAGACAAGTTTGATTCCAGAAAGTGGTGGTAGAAGTCTAAATGATTCTGTGATAAAGGAGTTAAAATCTTTTCTAGGAAATTGGAGATGAGAACAACATTAAATCTCTGGACAGGACTATAGATGACTTTGTGGCACAATATATGTGTGGCCATTAAAAGTGTCACAGAAACTCAAAATGGATTTATGTTAAGTAAAGTTTTAATTAAAGAAATATGAAAGAGGGAAGCTATTGTTTAAGTAAATGTACTGTATTTCATTTGCATGAGAAAAATACACAGAAGAAACATTATTGTTAATTATATTGAGAAACAATTGTCATGACTGGTGAGTACTGATCTTATTTAATGTTTGAGTTAGTGACAGCTTAAAAGTTGTGTATCTAATTAGATTAAGAAAAATCACTGCATTCCTTAACTATATGCAATAATATCATTTCTGTTCTTTTCTATTGCTTTGCTGAATGCAGTTGTTGGGAATTTGAAAGTGTAGAGCCTTAAGATACTCTAAACTGATACGCAGTCAAGTCTTCTGAGACAATGTGTTGGTATTGAATGTATCTTCAAATTTCTACTCATGATATAACAGAAATAAAACAGGTAGGGGAGATTTTAATCCTTGGTTTCTGGAAATCTTTTTACCTTCTCTAAAATGCCTTTTCTTTCTTTTTTTCCTCTTGTTATTGTGGTTCCTTATTTCTCTGTTAGTTTCTTGTGACTCATAAGTGTTTTTTTCCTCCAATACTTTCTCATTCCCACCACCTATTTAGACTACTGTTAATTTGCCTGCCTTAATTTCACCGCAAATCTCCTTGAGAGAGTAGTCTACCTTCACCGTATGCATTTCCTCACTGTCAATTCACTTGTTAATCTATTACAATCTACCTTCTTTTGTCCTCAGTATTTTGATGATTCTGCTTTCTCAGAATCTCATGTAGCTGGCATTTTGGGTAGCTTTACATGCATTATTTCACTTGAGTCTTCTTTAAAGAGTGTAATTCATATATTTCCTGCATAGATCTTCCTCTGAAACTGCAGACATATTCCCAAATTATGCTCTCTCAGATACCTGGATGTCCTTGATGTTTCATCACCTGGATGAAAGCATCTCAGATTCAAGACATCTAAAAATCTAAAATTATGTCATTTCCTACTTCTTACTCAATGGCTACAAATGTACTTTCCACCCTAATGCATTTTTTTGAAGGGTCCTGAAGAGAGAAAACATAGAATCATCTTCTTTTCCCTATATCTCATACCACATATGGAGTTAATCTCTAAGTCCTGGTTTTTTGATTTACTTCTGTAAGTGCTCTCAATATTGTCCTTAATTGTTATCTGCTTTAGCAGTGAGTTAGTTAAGATATATGTATATATTTTTTTTCTTTCTACTTGTTTCTTTTACCAGATGTAATAGCTTCTTAGTAGTGCTTCTTGTATCCATTACATGCTGGTAAGCAGCATATAACTTTTGAAATGTGAGCTCACATTTCCAACTCCATTTCAAGTCATTTCCTTCAATAGAGTGTGTCATACTACATACTGATACCTATTCACACAGGATTAGGTATCATGCTTCCAACAAGCCCTTTTATAAGTCCATGCCTTGGGCTCTCTGGCTTATATTATGTAGAATACCTTTCCCTGGCTCTCCTGGCATTGTAAATCCCTTCAAAGTACAATAGGAAAGTTCACTTCTCTTGTAAATCATTCTTGTCTCTGGCAGAAGTATTCTCTTTTATTCATTTCAAATAGCATTTTAAACTTTTTTTTTTTTATTATGCCATTATATTTTATTGGAAGTTTCTTATGTGTCTGAAACTCAAAATAGACTATGATTTTCCTAAGGAGAGTGCTATGTTTTATTCCTTGTAAACACAGTTTTTGAAAAAGTTCCTGATACATAGTAGGTATTCAATAACCGCTATTGAATAAATACTTCCATTAAAACATTTATTGCATTGCATGCATTTATTCAATCAACAAATATTTATTACGTGATATACGCCAATCACTATTCCACTTCTCAGGCTATAGCAATAAATACATGAATTCGTTGATATGAAGCTTACATTTTAGAGAGGGATAAAGGAACCATTAAATAATTGGATTTCACATAGTAGTAAGTTCTATGAAGTAAATCAAGGAATGGTGCAGTCTATGAACCAATCTAATGACAGAGCTAAGTTTGAATTTTGGAAGGCAATCATCCAGGCCTTCACTGAGGAAGTGGCATTTAGATGCGACCTGCATAATGTGAAGGAACAAAGACCTTAGGAAAGAGGCTGAGAAAAACTACACAGAAGTCCAAAGAGAAGAATGAGTACACCATGTTGTAGAAACTGCAAGACCAGGGAGCCTGAAGAAGAGGAAAGAGATAAAAGTTGTGAAAGATGATATTGAGAGAGTTGGGTATTGTAGGTCTGAGAAAGGAGAGTTAGATTTCATCCCAAGTGTGATGGGGGAACCTTGGAAGGTTTTCAGTAGGGAGTGACAGATTATCAGTTTTTTAAGATTGCTCTGGCTGCTTGAAAGTGGAAGGAATCTAAGCTGAGAGACCAGTTAAGAGGCTATCAAAGCCCCAGTTGAAATAGTCATGGTTTGTATCACTGTAGTGGCTATGGAGGTGATAAGAAATGGTTAGTATCAAGATGGATTTTGAAGGTGTATTAAATAGAAATGGATTAAGGGTGCCTGGGGTGGGTCAGTCAGATAAGCGTCCAACTCTTGGTTTCAGCTCAGGTCATGATCTCATGGTCGTGAGATCGAGTCCTGGATTGGACTCTGTGCGCAGTGGGGAGTCTGAGATTCTTTTCCTCGTCCTCTTCCTCTCCCCCTCCCCTGTGCCCTGTCTCTCTAAAATAAATAAATAAATCTTAAAAAAATAGAAATGGATTATATGTGGAGCTCAATCTTTATGAAGAATTAATTACTAATTTCTTGATATGCAACTGTATAAATTGTGATGCTATTTAATAATGGAGAAAAATTAAAGAAAAGTTTAACTGTTGATCTATATATCTAATAGAATATAAATTCAGTTAGGGTGGGGCCCCTGGCTGATTCTTCCTTATATTCTCTACCACAATGCTCATCAAAAGTAGGCTTTTAATAAAAAGTAATCACCCCTGAATCTTAATCAACAAATAGCTATTGTGACTATTTTTATTCTATAATTTTTCAGCCTACGTTCACTCAACAGATATAATGGAGTGTGCTAAATGCACTGAGGCAATAAAGATACATTAATGAATAAAATAGATACCACAAGTTTATATCTAGTTAGATGATTTATACAAAAAATTAATAAATAAAATATATAATAGATTGTGATAAATATGGCAGAAAAATTAAGTAGAAAAAGACAGTTGAGGTGAGAGGGACATTACAAATTTACAGAATCTTTGAAAGCCCTGGGTAGCAGCATGCTTGCCATGTTCTAGCAACAGCAAAAGGCCAGTGTGGCTGGATCAGAGTGGAAGAGATGAAGTAGTAGGACATGAATTCCAAGAGGTAAGGAGAGACCAGATTATGTAGAGCCGTATTGACAATTTTAAGAATTTTATCTTTTACTCAGAGAAAAATGGGAAGGAAATGAAAGGTTTTCAACAGAGAAATGGCAAATTATGATGTACACTTAATAGGATACCTCTGGATTCTGTGTTAGGAAGAGACTGCCTTGGGGGGTCAGAAATGAGAAAAACAGCTACTACATGGTCTTGGCCCAAACCAAGGTGAATAACTGAACGTTGGGAGCCATGGTTGGATATCTTTTGAAGTTAGAATATACAGAATTTGCTGATGTATAGGATTGCAATGGATATGAGATAAATAAAAACATATAAGGTTTTGGGCCTGAAAAATTAGAAGAAAGATTTTTCATTTACTGAGCTGAAGAAAGAAGGAGACATGAGGAGCTCGTATCTGGACATACTGAGTTTGAGATATCCATTGGACATCCAAGTGCAAATAACGCAGGAGCTGTCTACACGAGTCTGTAATATAGGAGGAGAGCTGTTCACTCTAGAGTCATGGATTTGGGAATCATCAGTTATCTGTTTCTTAAGTCAAAAGACTAGGTAAGATTATGAAAGGGTTCATAGAGACAACTCCTTAGTTCAAAATGAAGAAATTGTAGGGATAAAAGGAGTCAGCAAGAGAGTATGCTGCTAATTAAAAAAAGGATTGTCTCTTCTATAGTGAAAGCATTTTTATGTTTTCTAATTTAAAAATTAATATTTTCTTATAGATATTGTGCAATAAAGCTGAAGTAGGAAAAACAAAAAGGAGAGTATGGTATCTTGGAAGCCATTTAAATGAGGAAGAAATGAGCAACTATACAAAGAATACTGATAGTTTGGCTCACAATAAGATTTATGATCCAACCTAGTATACTTCTGAGAGTGAAACAGGTCACTGTTAATTACATCTGAATAATAGACACAAACCAGTAGTATTCTAGGTAAACTGTCATGAATGGTCATGAATTGATGTTTCAAGTATGAAGAAGATTGAGAAATTATCATGACATTTAGTGATGTGTAGGGCTTAATGACCTTGAGAGCAAAAGCTTTGATAGAATTTTAGGATTAAAAGTCTGATTGAATAGTTTCTTTTCTTTTTTTTTTTTTTTTTTTTTAAGGATTTTGTTTATTTATTTGACAGAGAAAGACACAGTGAGAGAGGGAACACAAGCAGGGGGAGTGGGAGAGGGAGAAGCAGGCTTCCTGCAGAGCAGGGAGCCCGAGGCAGGGCTTGATCCCAGGACCCTGGGATCATGACCTGAGCTGAAGGCAGACGCTTAATGACTGAGCCACCCAGGCGCCCCTGATTGAATAGTTTCCAGAGAGAGTGGGAGGAAGGAAATTGGAAATAGTAAGAACAAATAAATCACTGGAAAGATTTACTATAAAGAAAAAAAATGAGGTGGAACCGGAAGAGGTTATAAGAGTCATCCTCCACATTCATGATTCCTAAAGGGTTTATTGGAGTTTCCTGGGTTAGGAAAAGGAGGGGACTCTTTTTGCCCCCAGATGAGGTGAGGTCTTCAGACATCCTCTTTCCCCTTCTCCTTCCCCTTCCTTCTCCCTCCCTCCTTCCCTCCCTCCCTCCCTTGCCTTTCAGAAAGTTTGCAAGCTGCAGCCTAAGGGTTGGGGGAGTTGAAGAAAGCCATTCAATGGAGAGAAGCCCCAGGCTCTGACTTTAACAGAAAGCTTTCTGCATTTGAATGAAACGATTGAATGAGGCCCATTAGAATTTTTTTAAATTGTGATTTTATATACACACATATACACATGCACATATATATATAATAAAAGTTACTATTTTAATCATTTTTAACTGTAAAGTTGAGTGGCCATGAGAACATTCATATTTTTGTGCAACCCATAACTGCCATTGATCTCCAGAATATTTTCATCTTCTGAAACTGAAACTCTATGCATTAAACAACAACTCCCTATTTTCCCCCTCCTCAACCCCTGCCAAACACCATTCTACTTTATGTGTCTTGTAAATCTGACTGCTCTAAGTACCTCATGTAAGTGGAATCATATAGTATTTTTTTTGTGACTGGATTATTTCACTTAGCATATGTCTTCAAGATTCATTCATGTTGGAGCATGTGCCAGAATTTTTAAGACTGAATAATATTTCATTTTTATGTATGTAAATACCACATTTTGTTAATCATTTGTTTTCAGTGGACACTTGAGTTACTTCTACCTTTTGGCTATTGTAAATAATGCTTCTGTGAACATAGTTATACAAATATCTATTTGAGTCCCTGATTTCAATTCTTTTTTTTTTTTAATTTTATTATGTTATCTTAATCACCATACATTACATCATTAGTTTTTGATATAGTGTTCCATGATTCATTGTTTGCGTATAACACCCAGTGCTCCATTCAGTATGTGCCCTCTTTAATACCCATCACCAGGCTTTTCTTATATACTATTTTTTTAAGACAAAAGAAATCTAATGTTTGTAGGCTTTCTATAGTTTTCTTGGGCCAGTACAGAATTTGGAAAAGAGATGAATGATTTGTCTTTATGTTCAACAAATGTCTTTTAGGGAGACCATATACAATATACTTATATATATACAATATACAATATACTCCCTTTTTAGGGAGACAATATACAATATACTTAAATTAGCAATCAATCTTAAGTACTTGAAATCAACAAAGTACTTTGGGGTCCTAGGTAGCTAGAGGCATAATCTACATGTGATAAAAAAGCATCCTCCTTATACTTTCCAGGTCTGTCTGATTACTTAGGGACTATGATTTGGAATCAGAATAGCAATAGTGTAAATTGTATAAACCAGTAAAATCCAACCTTGGTAATGTTAACATCTGATTATTTTATTATTATTCTTGCTCTGCCTCTTTTTTGTTTTATCTATCTTTGGTATTTTTAAAATTATCATCTATAGTTTGATGATATATACTGTATTTGAGTCTCAGACTTTTAATGTACTTTGGGTTGAACCACAACATTGACTGAACCACATACATTTTAATATATCATAAAACACAAGTACAGGATTAACAAATAGAATGACTCCCAGAGCAAACTTTAGCAAATAGTGTAAACAGAACATTGGCAAGATTTTTACAGCAATGACAACCTCCCTAAATTGATGTATATGTATATATGTATAAATCTGTCTCAATGCTAATTACTATGGTATTTGTCTGCCACTAAAAGCTGACTCTTTCCTAATTAGCCTTTTGCCCTTTCTTGCCAATGTCATCAGACTCTGCAACATTATAATTCAATACAGAAAAACACAACCATCACCGAATTCTGACATCTTGAAATTGTTTAGGACAAGGCGGTTGATTGAAGAAGGGAAAATTTTGATCAAGTTTATGTCTCTGCTATGCACAGAGTTCTGCCAATTCTGGAGCTGTACATTAAGAGGAGAAAGTTTGACTTATTGGACCATTACATGATCTTGTTCCAGAGTCTTTGGACAAAGGGTCACCTCTACTTAAAAAGAATTCTTCCGTTTTTACGTCCAGTCAGTCATTAATTTCACAAGGAAACCTCTTGACTGTATCATATGTCTACTATACTTCTACCATAATGTCATAGCACAATGTAGCACTCTTCCTAATGCTTATTATCATTGTAATTTTTAATGATTATTTGAATAACATTTGTCTCACCGATGAAACTGTCAGCTCCCTGTGGATAGGGATCCTTCCTCTTTCGTCACTGCTGTATCCCTGCCTCCTTGCACAGTGTGTGATACTATTATAGTAGGCACTCAAAAAATTTATTTGATGAATCAGTGGGTGAATGAAGGAGTGAATGAATGAGAAAGACATATGGAGGGAATTTTTAAAAATATATGTTTTATGTGAATATAATGTATTATATAGGCTTCTAATTAGGGAAGTATAGTACAGGTTAAGGAATTGTATATTCTTCAGAATTTCAAGTAAGAGTTGAACAATAAGAATTTCAGAGCTGTGGGGCATCTGGGTGGCTAAGTCAGTTGGGCGTCTGACTCGCTTCTGCTCAGGGCATGATCTCAGGGTCATGGGATCGAGCCCTGCATTGGGCTCAGCACTTGGTGAAGAGTCTGCTTGAGATTCTCTCTTTTCCTCTCCCTCTGCCCCTCCCCCGACTCTCACCCTCTCTCTGTAAAATAAATAAAATCTTTAAAAGAAAAAGAATTTCAGAGCTGTTATCAAGTGTCTATTTCATCACTTTGAATTGAAACATTGGAACTGTAAAACACAGAAAGACCATTGATGGACAGGCATTTCTCAAGAGAATACTAGAAATCAAAAAGCCATAAACAATTGCTGTGTTCTTACTAAGCTGCTTATATGGGCCAACTGATAAGTGCTACTTTACCCATGACAGCTTACATTTTATATAGCCAGGATTATTTTAGTGCTCCGCACATTTTATTGTATTCTAATTCTAATTCATGTTTAATCCCTGTGAATAGCCGTAATTTGACAGAACAATTTACTTCATGACCATTTGGGATAAATGGAAGTTTATTGATTTATTATTAGCAGTTAGAATCAGCAATTATTTGTTATTTCTGTGCACCAAGTACTGACCTAGGTAATTTACATTTATTTTTTAATTTTAAGATATTTTATATTTCATTTGAACTAACCGAGGAGAGAATCTGTTATTTTTGCAGGCTGTGGAAATCTAACTCTGCTATATTCTGTCAAGTTTAAGAAGATTTACTATTATTATCACAGCTAACGGATGTGTCCTAGCTGACCTCACATGTTCTCCCAATGAAGAATGGTCATATTAAAATCTTTGATCTTTCTATGAAAAATGACCCTTCTATAGCAATCACTATCCACATAGACTAAGTGACAAAAAGGACAGAGTGGCCAGTGGTCTTATCCACATTATACACGTTAAAACTGTACTTTGCTCTACAGTTGCTACTGCTGCTATTTGTAAAATACAGCTCTGCTTGAATCTTTGCCTCGTAGTCACAAAGCCTGCCAGTCTCTTCTGATCACAAAGTAACCCCATGCTTACAGACATGTTCCAAGTTGGTCTGCTTCTCTTCTTTCTAAGCAGTGATATAAGAGGTTGTGGTTCAGCATGTGTATAAAGTATTTCTTCTGCCTACTCTGTTTGCAACTACTCCACCTCAGGTCTCCATCCAGCAGTGGCCTGGACTCAGTAGAGTCTCTACAAATGCCCTGTATGTACAGAAATATCAAGCTGAGAGCAATATCAGATTTTTTTTTTTTTTGTCATCACAGGGAATGTATACAATATTATTATATTGTATATATGTATTTATATAATCATGCATTATAGTTTACAGTTTACTCAGTTTATTTATTACAGAGAGGCTGAATTTCAGTTGAGAACCATCTCAGATCCTTGCAACTGTAATAAAAGTGGATTCCAAAAAATCAAGAAATCCAACGATGTACCTAATAATGGGTTGATTCTCTATGATTAGTTTGGAGTTCTTCAGCTAATTGTTGAGAATATTTCCTATTTATTCTGCTTAAAATCTACCTTGGGTATGGTAGAATTATAATTACACAAATGGTACAGCTATTACAGTTTTATTATTTATGCAATGCATATTTATTGTGTGCCTACTATGTATAAAGCATTATTCTAAATGCTTGGATGCATCCTGTGATTAACAGACAAAAGAAGAATAGTGCTCCTTTGTTTGTTGATATTCTCTACATTTTATGACTTTCAATGAAGGCAAATTGTTCTAATACTAGTTATCATATTTTTCACTTCATTTGTCAGGTTGATTAAAATTTTTACATGGAAAGAAGTTTTTAAAAAAATTGTATTCCAGGCAGGCTCATGCAGGAGAATACTGTAGATCCAGAACCACTAAATTTTGCTTTCCTTAAACCATGGCAAGTTATGTTTTTGCTAGAATATTATAGTTCTCAGATACATGTAGAAAGAAAAGTCACATAAGGCTTGTAGTTGTCATCTGTTTTTTACATCTCAAATATTTTATTTGAAAATAATGTGCATGAAATGCTTAAAGTATGTTACAAAGCATCAACTGCTCCTAAAAGGAAAGACTGGTTCGTACTTCTGTTTTAATGAATTTTATTTTATAGTAAGATACAGTTTCCCTTATAATTTTTGACCTTTGGTTTTTTCTATCATCCACATTTTATTAGATATTCTTTATTATATAACAATTCTTAGAATTGTAGGAAAAGTCTGGTAATTACTTCATCAAATGCTTAAGATAACCATCACCTTTGTTTCTATGGGGTCATTAAAACAAAACATTTTTAGTAGTAGACAACTAATGATTTTCAGGTTTGACACAGAGTTGACCCATCTCCTCTAGTAACAGCATCCCTATCGTTTCAAATTACAATCAGTTCAAAATATCATTTTAATGATACCAGATTGGAAGAGAGCCCTGTGCAGTTTGACAGCTGTGCTCTATATTTAAGCTCAGTTAAAGCTCACTTTAAAGCAGCATGTCTTTGTAGTCCTGAAGCTCCTTAATGCTGTGACATGTCTGTGATTCTGTGCATCAATCATGGTGGCAGAAAGCCATATTCCTCCTTAAGAGGAAATGCTATGGAAGCAGGCAATGAAATGAGTATTGCCATGTGTCTGTTATTGTTCAGGCTTCCCATAGTTTAAATTACTTTCTTAGCTCCCATTGTCTCCCGACATTCCCCTTTCTTTCTACCCTTCCCAGGAATATTGTCAGCTCTTGTTCCTTTGTCAGGTTGCCACTAAGTACTCCCCTTCTTGGGGTCTTACTATTCATAACAATAGAATCACAGATCTTTTTCATTTTAAGGATGTGACTAATAAGCATCATGACAGGGGAATAAGAAATTGTACAGGGGGATAGTTACATATATTCAAAATATATTTCACTTTTTATATTCTTGTTCTTGGTTTTTATAACTGACTCCTTTGCTACCTACTGGATGCCTCTTAGGCTTACCTATCTTTTCATCTTTCCAAAGACAGATTCATCATGTGGTGCTGCCCATTTCCAAGCTCCACTCTCCAGCCGAATCCCTCAGCAAGATGGTTCCTTCTTTTATGGCAAATAGTCCTCAAGGTGAATTTAAAGTGAAACAGCAGGAAAAGAATTAGTATCTCCTGTTTTATTTGAGCCTTTGCTTGTTTGCTTTATTCATTCAATAACTCATTTATGACTCAGGATATTTATTTATATTTTCTTTCATCATATTTATTGAAAGCTGGTAAACAAAAAAGATACTGTCCATACTTTTGAGAATCTCACAATATCTTGTAAATAAAAGCCTTGGAAAGCTTTTTATACTTCGGATATTCTTTTGTTTGCTCGTGTGTGTGATAACAAAGAATATTAAATATCTTTCAACTATGTTGGCTTCATATATTGTTTTCCTTGTAATATAACATTTGAAATACAGATAAATAGTACTTGGGTTTTATTCAAAGGACTATGTAATTGGTCAGCTACATGAAATAATAGTTCTTACCTCAAGTTTTCCACAGTTGGAATATTGGATTTTTTAAAAATTTGTGGAAGCATATAAAAATACCTTCAGGGAACTATTCCAAATAAATCATACTTGGTCTTGCATCATTTAATGCCACTATGTGGAGACCCAAATTTTATGTCCCTGTCTATAAATGACTGTATAGTTTTGAGGTATGTCAGAAATGAATAACATTTTTCAGATGAGCAAAAAAATCTGTCTTACGATACAGTACAAAAGACTTTATTTGTATATTTTTTAATTTTTAAATTATTTTTTATTCAAGTATGATTAACATACAGTGTTACATTAGTTTTAGATGTACAATGTAATGATTCAACAATTATATATGTTTCTCAGTGCTCATTAGGGTAATTATACTCTTAATCCCCCATCCCACATCCCCCCACTCACCAACCCTCTGGCAACCACCAGTTTGTTCTCTATATTTAAGAATCTGTTTTTTTTTGTTTGTCTCCTTTTTCTAGGTTGATTTGTTTTGTTTTTTTAAATTCCACATATATGGTATTTGTCTTTTTCTAACTTACTTTACATTAGCATTATACCCTCTAGGTCCATCCATGTTGTTGCAAATGGCAAGATTGTATTCTTTTTTTATGATTGAGTAATATTCCATTACTCAAATGGACTTCTAGTACTTCATATATACATATATATATATGAAATGCACACACCCCACACACACCACATCTTACTTATCCATTCCTCTATTGGCAGACACTTGGTTTGCTTCTGTGTCTTGGCTATTATAAATAAAGCTGCAATAAACATATTGCATATAAGCATATACCTTTTTAAATTAGTGTTTCTGTTTTTTTGGGGGGGGAGGGTAAATACCTGGTAGTGGAATTACTGGATTATGTGGTAATTCTGTTTTTAATTTTTTGAGGAACCTCCATACTGTTTTCCACAGTGTTTGTATCAACTTGCATTCCTACCAATGGTGCATGAGGTTTCCTTTTTCTCCACATCCTTGGCACACTTGTTATTTCTTGTGCTTTTGATTTTAGCCATTCTGATGGGTGTACAGTGATATCTTATGTCATTCTAATTTTCATTTCCCTGATGATGAGTGATACTGAGCATCTTTTCATATATCTGTTGGCTATTTGTATGTAGTCTTTGGAAAAAGGCCTATTCATGTCCTCTCCCTGAATTTTAACTGGACTTTTGGTGTTGAATTGTGTAGGTTCTTAATATATTTTGGATATTAATCCCTTATCAAATATATCATTTGCAAATATCTTCTCCCATTCAGTAGGTTGCCTTTTTGTTTTGTTGATGGTCTCCTTCACTGTGCAAAAGCTTTTTATTTTGGTGTAGTCCCTATAGTTTAATTTTGCTTTTGTTTCCCTTCCAGAGGATACATATCTAGAAAAATTTGCAAAGGGTGATGTCAAAGAAATTACTGCCTGTGTTCTCTTCTAGGATTTTTATGGTTTCAGGTCTCACATTTAGGTCTTCAATCCATTTTGAGTTTATTTTTGTGTCTGGTGTTAGAAAGTGG
The DNA here is from genome assembly GCF_964656455.1 of Halichoerus grypus. Classification (NCBI taxonomy): domain Eukaryota; kingdom Metazoa; phylum Chordata; class Mammalia; order Carnivora; family Phocidae; genus Halichoerus; species Halichoerus grypus. The sequence goes on from NC_135714.1 coordinate 75,180,248, forward strand.
TCCAGTTTCATTCTTTTATATGTAGACATCCAGTTTTCCCAACACGATTTATTGAAGAGACTGTCTTTTCCCAATTATACATTTTTACATCCTCTGTCATAAATTAATTGATCAGAAAGCCTAGGTTACAGAGGTACAGGTTTGTGATTCAGCAGTCTTACACAATTCACAGCGCTGTACCTCTGAAACAAATAATACATTATATGTTAAAAAAAAAAAAAAGAAGAAGAAGAAGATAGCAGGAGGGGAAGAATGAAGGGGGGGGAATTGGAGGGGGAGACGAACAATGAGAGACTATGGACTCTGAGAAACAAACTGAGGGTTCTAGAGGGGAGGGGAGTGGGGGGATGGATTAGCCTGGTGATGGGTATTAAAGAGGGCACGTACTGCATGGAGCACTGGGTGTTATATGCAAACAATGAATCATGGAACACTACATCAAAAACTAATGATATAATGTATGGTGATTAACATAACATAATAATTAAAAAAAATAAAAAGAAAACCTAGGTTAATTTCTGGGCTTTCTATTCTGTTCCATTGATCAGTGTGTCTGTTTTTGTGCCAGTACCATACTGTTCTGATTACTCTGGCTTTGTAGTGTATCTTGAAATATGGGATTGTGATACTTTCAGCTTTGTTCTTTTTCGAGATTGCTTTGGCTATTCAGTATCTTTTGTGGTTCCATACAAATTTTAGGATTATTTGTTCTAGTTTCATGAAAAATGTTGTTGGTATTTTGATAGGGATTGCATTAAATCTGTAGATTGCTTAAGTAGTATGGACATTTTAACAATATTTGTTCTTCCAATCCATGAACATAAATTATCTTTCTGTTTGTGTCATTTTCAGTTTCTTTCATTAATGGGTAACTTCATCCTAGGTGTTTAATTCTTTATGGTGAAATTGTGAATGGGGTTGTTTTCTTAATTTCTTTTTCTGCTACTTCATTATTAGTGTATAGAAATGCAAGAGATTTCTCTATATTAATTTTACTTTCTGAAACTTTACTGAATTAATTTATCATTTCTAGTAGTTTTTTGGTGGAGTCTTGAAGGTTTTCTTTATATAGTATGTCATCTATGAATACTGAAAGTTGTACTTCTTCCTTACTAATTTGGATATCTTTTTTTCTTTTTCTTATCTGATGGTTGTGGCTAGGACTTCTAGTACCATGTTGAATAGAAGTGGTGAAAGTGGATATCTTTGTCTTGTTCCTGCATTTAGAGGAAAGGCTCTCAGATTTTCACCATTGAGTATATTGTTTCTATGGATTTTTCATATATGGCCTTTATTACGTTGAGGTATGTTCCCTCTAAACCTACTTTGTCATGAATGGCGGTTGTATTTTGTCTAATGCTCAAAAATTTAAAAGTGATTTCTAGAGAACTATCATGTTTTCTGACCAAAGAGAAATAATCTCTTAATACTTATATCAAGTAACCAAATAATAAATATTTTCCTCATATCCATACTTTTAATTCTACAACCTCATAATTACTGTCCATCTCCTCCATTCTTTGTGTGTGTGTGTGTGTGTGTGTTCTTCTCCCTCCCCTTCTCTTTCTTTCTCCTTTCCTTCTTTAAGATTGATTTGGGTTCTTCAGTGGATTCTTTGCCTGATAATTGTTCTAGTTAGAGTGAGGATAATGGCTAACTTAATAAGCTTAGCATACTGTAAATTCAGATCTGACCGTGCTAAGAAACAAAAGTTCAGATTAACTCTGCACCAAGATCCAATCTTCTATGCATTGATTTAAACCTTATCAGGAAAAATAAGTATATTGCACTTAGTTGAGAACTGAAGCTAGTTATTGATAAAAGTTAAGGGAGCTTAAAAACAAGAAAGACCAATAGACAAATACTATATGATTGTACTTTATGAAGAATCTAAAGTTATCAAATTTATGAAAACAGAAAGTAGAATGTTAGTTGCCAGACGCATGGGAGAAAGAGAAATGTTTTTTTAATGTGTGTTTTTTTAACCACAATTAACAATTAATCAATCATTGACCTATAAGAAATAATTTATTTCCTCAAAGTGTATTCATTTGTTAGAATGTGACAAGAAGTATTTTTAATTATCTTCATTTTCTGAAATTCAGCAATGCTTCCCTATTCTATAAATCAAAATGTTATAAACTCTTATCTTGCAATTAGAAATCAGGTTTGAAATAAAAAGCCAATACTTTGGGGGAAAGCATGACGTTTACTTAAGTCCCTGTGAAATTTTTTGACTCAGGTGTTTTTTACTAATACAATGGAAACAGAAGCCCAGAACCCAAAACTGAAAGCAATCTATAACTATATGACATAGGAGAAGAAAAGAAACTCAAAGTCTGGAATAGAGGGAAGGGAAATATGTATGTTCTAATAAATGTATTAAATTTAATCTTGCTTTAGTTTGATTTCGTTACTATTGTAATTAATTTTTATATTAAAATAAGAATCATGGGATGCCTGGGTGACTCAGTTGGTTAAGTGTCTGCCTTCTGCTCAGGTCATGATCCCAGAGTCCTGGGATCAAGTCCCACATCGGGCTCCTTGCTCAGAGGGGAGCCTGCTTCTCCCTCTGCCTGCTGCTCCTCCTGTTTGTGCTCTCTCTCTCTTACAAGTAAATGAATAAAATCTTTAAAAAAAAATCAGTTGCAGCTTGGGATTACATGAATTTAAAAAGTGATCAAATCCAAATTTTAGAAGCATTTCCTAAAAGGTACCAAAGAAAACAGCCATCTAATTTGTAACTTTGCTAAGGAAGAAATTCTGCCCATGGGTTATTGTAAGAAACACATTTTGCCATTATAGCTTCAGGTGTTTACCTGCTGTGATATCTAAAAATTTTAACCAAAAGTACTTAGAAGTATTCTGTATTTCAATGTTCTAAGAACTTAAGGATCACAAATAATTTATCTGAAAAACTCATGCTTATGTGCAATATAGAAAGGAACCAATAAATAAAGAAACAAGATCACATACACAGAGAAATCACACAAACAGACACACCCCTACACAGAAAAGCCTTACTACTAATTCCGTGAACCAGAGCTCATGTACTGTATGTGCATGAATGTTCCACAGTTCTAAGACTTATAGTTGGCTAGCTGAAGACCCTTGAAAGCCAGTGATGTACCTTCTAGTCCTTGCCTGAGTCTGAAGGCAAAAGACCAATGTCCCAGTTCAAAGACAGTCTGAGAGAGAGTTAATTTTCTCTTACTCAGCTTTTGTTCTATTCAGGCTTTCAACAGATTGAATGAGGCCTACTCACATTGGAGAAAGCAATCTGCTTTACTCAATTTGCTGATTCAAACATTGAATTTTATCTAGAAACACTCTCCTATGCACATCCAGAATAAAGTTTAACCAAACCTGGGCTCCTCATGGGCAAGTTAAGTTGATATATAAAATTAACCACTACATGTAACTTGTCAAAGGAGAGCACATCATTTATTCATTGTTTTTCTTATTCAGACTATCAAGTTTAAAAATTTACAAGTCCAATTTATGGCATATTAGAAATCAAACTCGAAAGTAGGCTAAGATAAATCTCACTAATAGTCAAAAATATATTTTAAATGTTTAAAGTTGAGAAAAGCAAAAAGAGCATTTTAGAAACAATTACTGAGCTATGGGCCAATATAATAATTGCTGTTAACAAGTAATAAAAAACAATTCTATTCTTTTCAGGACAGTGTATAATATTTTTAGAACAAAAACTATCTTGATGAGTAATTTTATTAAGAGTTTAATATTTAAAGTGATACATTTTATTTACAGAAAAGTGAACTTTCCCAGTGAAGAGTAGATAATCTATATATTATTTGGAAAGAATTCAGTACAAATGTGAAAAGGAAAAATATTCTCTGAAGCTATGCTTCCCATTACTATAGTTGCTTTAGATGGAAGTGAATAATTTTTGATATATGACTTATCTATGTTATGCAAGCTCTATTTTATAACACAAACATATAACAATTTAAAAATATAAAAGATCTTATATGTATTTTAGATCTGCTATGTGTTGATTATGTAAAAAATACCAAAACAGATTTGCAAAAATCAATACATTATTAAAATGCTCAGAAATGACCACTATTACTTGCTTAAGTCTGTGTCATAAGATTCATTTATTCACACAGAGTCATTTATTGAATGCATTTTATTTGACAAATACTGTGTTAATTAGCCATAGATCCAAAATCAGCCAAAATTTCCTGGAGGAGATGACATCTGAGCTCATCTTAAAAGATCAGTGTTATATAGGTGAAGAATCATGTTGGTTATTTCATTGTTATATAGGTGTTATATAGTGTTATATAATCAGTGTTATATTGGTGAAGTGTTATATAGGTGAAGAATCACGCTGGTTATTTCATTTCTTGTAGAGGTGACATAAATAAAGACATGAATGTGTGAATCAGTCTGAAATATTCATGTGGCTGTATATGGCAGGCAAATACAAGCAGTTTAGTGTTCCCGGAGAGATGAGAATAGAGACTGGAGAGGCAGATAACAAATTGTGAAGTGCTCTATAAAATATATTAATTGATTTATTTAATAAATTTATTAATTTATTGAGTAACTACCATATGCTGGGCACTAGTCTAGGTGTTTTGAAAATAGTAGTAAACAGAAGAAATCAAGGTCCCTGCCCTAATCAACTTGTATTTTATATTAGAAGATGACCAGTACTTTGTAGAGAAGAGAAAAGAAAAGTGGACTAAAGTAAAGATGATAATCTGTGTGGCAGATAGAGATAGGCTGGTGGCAGTATTATGTACAGTCATGAGTAGGCTTCATTGAAGAGGTGATATTTGAACAAAATCCTGAAGAAGGTGAAGGAGATAGCCATGCAGATATTTGGGAAAAGAGTATGTCAGAGACAGGGAAAGAAGGAGCACATATCCTAAGGCTGAATTGTACCTGGAAGGTTTAAGGAACAGCAGGGAGGCAGGGGAGACACCATTGTAGTGAATAAAGAAGAAAGTAATAGGAGAGGAATACAGACACTTAAGAGCAAGAACTTGTAGAGTTTTATAGGTCATTGTAAGGGCTTTCACTCTTGCTCTGAGTGAAATGGGAAACCATTAAAGGGTTTTAGGCAGAGGAGACAAGATCTGAGATCTGACACAGGTTATACAACTGTCATTCCAGCTGCTGAGATGTGAATAAATGTAAGGAGCAAGGGTAGAAGTAGGAACACTCCTATTAAAGCTATTGATACACTCTGAGCAGGAGCTGACAGTGGCTCAAGAAAAGGTGTTAATAGTGGATGTAGTGAGAAAGAGTCAAGTTATTTATGTGTTTTGAAGGTAGAGCCCAAAGGATTTCCTCATGGATTGGATGTAGAATCAGAACAAGAAGAAGGAGTCAAGAATAACTCCAGGTTTTTTAATCAGAGAAATTGGGATGAAGGAGCTTTTATCAAATGAGATGGAAAAGCAGAAATAGGACAGATTTTCAGAGAAAAGTCAGGAATTCAGTTTTGGATGTAGTAAATTGGTGATATTTATTAGAAAACCAAGTAGAGGGGAAAAACTAATGATTAGATATTCAGAAGTTTGAGTTGTACCCTTAAACAGTGGAGAGTCACTGGAAGATTTCAGTTAGGGGGGAAATACAGTAAATTGTGTGCTTTAGTTTAATACTCTGTGGTGGTTAGGTGGAAGATTGATCTGGAAGGAAAAAAAAAAGTCTGAAATTAGGGATACCAGATAGTAGTTGGTTGCAAATATCCAGCACGACAATTTGTGGGAATAAATGATGAATGTTGTAAAAATAGAGAGGACTGGATGATTTGAGAAGTATTTCAGATGTAAAAATCAGGACAATACTTGTATGATTGTATCTTAGAAGGAGGAGTAAAATATTTTTTCTAAATTTATTGTCATATTAAATATAACTGTCATCTGAAATGAAGAATAAAGAGGAGAAGCATGTTTTGGAGGAAGAAATTCAAATTCAATTTTGACCTTTCATAATTTCAGTTCATGTGGCATATTCAGGTGTAGATATCCAGTAGGCAGTTGAAAGATATCCAGTAGGCATTCCTGGGGGATGTCTAAGCAGAGTGCAAAAATTAGGGAGAAAACAGAATTAATGTTAAAATTGAGACCATGAGAATGGATGAGAGTATGATGAGAGATGAAATGGAATATTCTCAAAATATAAAACAAATAAATAAAAGTATTTGAAATTTATGTAAAGCAAGAGGGACACATGACAGATTTTAGACTGGTTATAGCAAGGACAGTCATGAGTCAGTAATAAGGGAATTTAAATTTTCAAAAATGTTGTCATTTACACACAGTCACACTTTGTAAAATACCACATTGTGCACTAGAAATGAGAAACTTGATGACCATTGTGATGGCAGGTGAAAGTAGAGGATTTCAGGAGTGGGCTGGGCATAAAGGGTCAGACTAAAATGCACCAATTAAAAGACAGTGATTGTCAGAGTGGATCAAGAAAAAGGACCCAACTATAAATGGTCAACAAGAAACATTTTAAACTAAATGAGAATGAAAACACAACTTATCAAAATGTGTTAGGATATAGTGAAAGCAGTGCTTAGATGGAAATTTATAGCATTGAATTAGAAAAGAAGAAAGATCTAAAATCAATACTCTAAGTTTCCATCTTAGGAAACTAGGAAAAGAAGAGCAAATTAATTCTGAACTAAGCAGATGAAAAGAAATAATAAGAATTGGAGGAGAAATTAGTGAAATTGAAAACAGGAAACCAGTAGAGAAAATCAACAAAACCAAAAGCTAGTTCTTTGAGAAGATCAGTACTATTGATAAGTCTCCACTATGCTAAGAAAAAAAGAGAGAGGACAAAATTACTATATCAGAAATGAAGGAGTGGCTATCACTACAGATCCCATGGATATTAAAAGGATAATAAAAGAATACTATGAAAAACTCTATGTCTACAAGTTTGATAAACTTGATGAATTAGACCTATTTTTTGAAAGACATAATATGCCAAAACACACACAAGAATAAATAGACGATCTGAGTAGACCTATATCTATTAAAGAAATTGAGTCAATAATGTATATAATCTTCCAAAACGGAAACTCCAGGCCAAGATAGATTCACTGGTGAATTCTACCGTATTCCACATTTAAGGAAGAAATTATACCAGTTCTTTACAATCTCTTTCAGAGGATTGAAGCAGAGAGAATACTTCCTAACTCATTCTGTGAGGCCGGTATTATCCTACTATCAAAACCAAACAAAGATAATACAAGAAAATTACAGACCAATATCTCTTATGGACATAGAAGCAAAAACTCTCAACAGGAAAGTAGCAAATCAAATCCAACAGTGTATAAAAAGAATTATACACTATGACCAAGTAGGATTTATCCCAGGTTTGCAGGGATTATTTAGCATTTAATGTTAATGTAGTTAATGTAGTCTATCACATCAACACACTAAAGAAGAAAAATTACACAGTCATATCAACAGATAGAGAAAGGTATTTGACAAAATCGAATATTTATTCATGATAAAACCTCTCAGTAAACTATAGGAGCAGAGGGGAACTTTCTTAACTTGATAAAGATAATATACAAAAAAAACCCTTACAACTATGGTGAGAAACTCAAAACTTTCCTGCTGAGAACGTGTACAGGCAAGGATGTTGCCTCTCACCTCTTATTTTCAACATTTTACTGGAAGCCCTTACTAATCAATAAGACAAGATAAGGAAATAAAGGGTATGCATATTGGGAAGGAAGACAAAAAACTGTCTTTGTTCACAAATGACATGATTGTCTATATAGAAAATCTGAAAAAAATAGACAAAAAACTCCTGAAACTAACACATGATTTTAGCAAGGTTGCAGGATACAAAGTTAATATACAAAAGCCAATTGCTTTCTTATATACTTAAAATTAACAAGTGAAATTTGATATTAAAAACACAGTACCATGTATATTAGTACCCTCAAATAATAAAATACGTAGGTATATGTCTAATAAAAATATGCATAAGATCTATAAATGGAAAACTACAAAATTCAGATTAAAAAATCAAAGAAGTAAATAAATGGAGAGCTATTTCATGTTTATGGGTAGAAAGTCTCAATATTGTCAAGATGTCAGTTCTTCCCAAATTGATCTATAGATGCAGTGAAATTCCAATCAAAATCTCAGCAAGCTATTTTATGTATATTGACAAACTGATTCTAAAGTTTATATGGAAAGGCAAAAAATCCAGAATAACCAACACCATCTTGAAGAAGAACAAAGTTGGAGGACTGACAATACCTGACTTCAAGATTTATTATAAAAATATAGTAATTAAGATAATTACTGGTGAAAGAATAGACAAGTAGATCAGTGAAACAAAATAGAAAACCTGGAAATAGAGCCACATATATATATGGAGATATATATATAGATAGATATAGATATAGATATAGATATGTATACACACACACACACACCTGATATTTTACAGCAGAGCAAAATCAATACAGTTCGAAAATAGTCTCTTCAATAAATGGTGCTAAAACAACTGGACATCCATATGCAAAAAAAAAAAAAAAAAGATACAGATGTTACACCCTTCACAAAAATTAACTCAAAATGAATCATAGACCTAAATGTAAAATGCAAACTATAAGACACCTAGAAGCCAGCATTAGAGAAAACCTAGATGGCCTTGGGTATGATGATGTTTTTTTTTAATATATAATGCCAGTGGTACCATCCATGAAAGAAATAATTGATAAGCTGGAGTTCATTAAAATTAAGAACTTTTGTTCATTTTGCTTGTTTCATTTGTTTTATCTTGTGAATAACAATGTCAGGAGAATTGGAAGACAAGCCATAGACTGGGAGAAAATATTTGCAAAAGTCACATTGAGTAAAGGACTGTTATCTAAAATATACAAAGAACTCTTAAAGCTAAACAATAAGAATACACACATCCCAATTAAAAATGTGCCAAATACCTTAACAGACACCTCACCAAAGAAGATATACAGGTGGATAATAAGCATATGAAAATACCTTCCACATTATATATAATCAGGGAAAGGCAAATTAATACAACAATGAAATATCACTGTATAGCTATTAGAATGGCTAAAATCCAGAACATGGGGCTATGAGTGTGTGGGAACAGAATATATGGAAAGTCTCTCTACCTTCTTATTAATTTTGTTGTTAACCTAAAACTGGCCTAAAAAATAAAGGATTAAAAAATATTGACAGGAAGAGGGTACAGGGGAAAATCAGACTGACAATAAAGGCTTAGAGAGTGGGAGTAAGAAAAGGAGACTACACTTTTAAGAACTAATAAATGGAAGGAAGAGATGAAACTGTAGGTTTTGGTTGTGGGGCAAAAAGAGAATCACCTTAACATCTAATAGTGTCAAATCTCTCCCATTCTAGGAGGAGAGAATTTAGGAAAGAGGTGAATTTTAGCAATTTCCTATAGAAATTGGGTAAGATGTGCTTAAAGTGGTACTTCATTGTAAACAGCAGAAAAGTTGGTGAGGATGAGCTCACGTTCATATAAATTTGTAGGTTAAGGGAAGGAAAGTTAAGGAAGACTGAATTATCACCACAAACTTCTCAATGAAGCACTCAAAGTTGCCTTTTCTGGCAATGTAAGGTTGAGTACAAAGTTGGAATACCTGCAGAAGAAAATCGCCTGGGTGGGCTCAGTCGGTTAAGAACCCTACTCTTGGTTTTGGCTCAGGTAGTGATCTCATAGTTGTGGGATTGAGCCCTGCGTCAGGGTCTTTGCTCAATGCGGAATCTACTTCAGATTCTCTCTCTGGTGCTCTCTCTCTCAAATAAATAAATAAAATCTTAAAAAAAAAGAAACAAGAGCCGAGATGCCCTTCAACAGATGAATGGATAAAGAAGATGTGGTCCATATATACAATGGAATATTACTCAGCCATCAGAAAGAATGAATACCCAACTTTTATATCAACATGGATAGGACTGGAGGAGATTATGCTAAGTGAAATAAGTCAAACAGAGCATGTCAATTATCATATGATTTCACTTATTTGTGGAACATAAGGAATAGCGTGGAAGACATTAGGAGAAGGAAGGGAAAAATGAAGAGGGGGAAATTGGAGGGAGAGATGAACCATGAGAGACTATGGACTCTGAGAAACAATCTGAGAGTTTTAGAGGGGAAGGGGGTGGGAGGATGGGTTAGCCCGGTGGTGGGTATTAAGGAGGGCACGTACTGCACGGAGCACTGGGTGTTATACGAAAACAATGAATCGTGGATCACTACATCAAAAACTAATGATGTATTATATGGTGACTAACATAACGTAAAAAAAAAAAAAAACAAGAAATTTGAAAGTAAATTCTAGACATGAGAAAATAAAAAGTTAATGCGTGTATTAGTTTCTTTTTGCTGCAATAACAAATTACAATAAATTTAGTGACAAAACCCCAGAATTTTAGTACTTTATAGTTCTATAGGTCAGAAGTCTGGCATGTGTCTCACTAGTAAAATCAAGACGTTAGTTGGGCTTTGTTCCTTTTTGCTCTAGACTCTAGGGTGAATCCACTTCCTTGCCTTTTCCAGCTTCTAGATGCTGCCTGAATTCCTTGGCTTATTATCCCTTTCTATCTTCAAAGTCAGCAATGGCTATACAATACTTTCTGATATCTCAGTACTTCACAGACTCCTCTGTCTCCATCTTCCACATTTAAAGGACCCTCATAATTATATTGGATACACCCAAATAATCATGGATAATCTCCTTAATTATATTGGATACACCCAAATAATCATGGATAATCTCCTTAAAGTCAACTGATTAACAATTTTAATTTCATCTTCTACCTTAATTCCTCTTTGCCATGTAACCTAATATATTTATGGGTTCTAGGGATTAAGAGGTGGGCATGTTTTGGGGACCGTCATTCTGCCTATCACAAAGGCTGATGCTGAGGGTCAACCTGAATTTAGAGACTAGGAATTGAAATGATGCTAATCTTGGAAATGGATACTTACACAGCATGATAAAGGGATAGAGAAAGCCGGTTTTAGCATGGATTCAGAGTACAGATTTGTGTTTGGGTGAAAGAGTAGGAGTACAGAAAAATTAGGTGGTAATGAGAGAGTATGTTGCATAATGAGCCATGGTGTCTAGTCCTTTTTGCAAAAGACAGTAGAAAAGGAAAATGCTAATAGACTGCAGGGGGTGATTATGGGGTGGAAAATGGAGGAAAAAAGGAAGTGGTGGTATCTGTGAGATGAAAAAGTAGCTATGATGTATTTAAGGAAATGAAAGTCAGAAAAATAATATTAAGGAGTGGGATATTTGAATTTAAGATCTCAGAGTTAGACTAGTTCAGGGTGATGAAAAACTTCCAGGACATAATCATGGGAACAAATAGTTAAAGAACGATGGGGATGATGGTCATTGAAATGGAGAAGTTCAAATATCTGTAAAGTTATACTGTTGGATGGACCATTCATAATGTACCCTGAAGTCATCTGTGATGATAGCTGACCTTGCAGTAGAAAGATCATGAGACTGGTAATCATTCCTCAATCATTCAGGGAGAACGCTGTCAAATACGGAGGTACTGTAGTAGAGGTACAGACTGACAACATGAGAAACAAAGAAGCAGGGATTTATACTTGACTATAGATAAAAAATGATCTGGAGACAGCTTTGGGAATCAGAGGAAAGCTTCCTCCACCTCCTGGCCCCAAAATACAGAAAAGGAATGAGAATAAGGAGGCTCTCCGATGAAAGCTGCAGAAGTTAAAAACTTTGGGTTGAGTTAGGTTATATTTAAGGCACAAAAGTAAAAGATGCAGGAACACTTGTTTACCATAGAACAACATTTGAAAAGGCCTAATGGAAAGCTTTTCAAGGAAAGGCTACATATATGTATTTGGGGTTTTATAGGGCCAAAGAGAAGACTCATGGGGCAGTATTCCATGCTGGTGAAAACAGAGGAGAAGTTAAAGGCTCTAAGCTATTTATCTTTTTAAGCGATGACAAAGGATAGAAGTGATGATGAAGTTTTCAAAGGGAACATTATAATAAATTTACAATAGCATGAATGAAAGCAGAAGCCTATTGATAGTAGGATGCTGATCATGTTAAGAGTTGATGGTAATCATTGTAGATGCTACAGAAAGCCCAGGAGTAAATCTTAAGTAGTCAGATGTCTCATCCATAGGGAGTTTTCCTTAATTATATTGTTGAAAGGGCGGAAGGAAGGGAGGGAGGGAGGGAAGGAGGGATTCAATAGAGAGAAATGAGAAAAAAAAAATCATTAGTTTATTTTCTAGTGTTACGAGAGTAGATTCATCCTAGAGTGCTTTCAACACAGCTCTTGATGCTATACTTTCTTTCTTTCTTTTTTTTTTTTTTTAAAGATTTTCTTTATTTATTTGTCAGAGAGAGAGACAGAACACAAGCAGAGGGAGAGGCAGGCCGAGGGAGAAGCAGGCTCCCTGCTGAGCAAGGAGCCCGATGGGGGACTCAATCCCAGGACCCTGGGATCATGACCTGAGCCGAAGGCAGCCGCTTAAACAACTGAGCCACCCAGGCATCCCGCTATACTTTATTTCTGCAGGAAGGCTTTAAAAAGCAAAAAACTTTGATGGTTGTGTTTTTAAATACTAAAATGCAAGTCTTAAGTTAGGCCATTCTAACATTAAACTAAATCAAGCATCTACCCAACTGAGCATATCAGTATATGTATATATAATATAAAATATTTATTATATTATATTATATTATATTATATTATATTATATATAATGCTTTCATCTTTGAGATTTACCTTTTAAAAATCGGCATTCTGTTTTTTCTAGCTTGGTATTTTTTTTACATGGAGGGATAAGGATGTGATTATTGAGGGAGGAAAAGATAATATCCGTAAGGACCTGCTTTGAAGAATGGCATGAAGCAGTGGGGTGTGCGTTTCTCTTTGTAGTTACTGTCTATCTCTCCTAATGGGATCTCTATGCATTTACTACAATGAGAAAGAAATGTAAGCTTTTACAACCTCTTACACTGTGAATAATGAATTATAAACTTTTCTGATCACATTAATGCTGCAGGAAAAATGAACTGAGTGAGGAAAGAATTTAAAAAATGGTTTTCCTTAGATTTGGAAAGCAAATTTGAAGTTATTAGGGCTGTTTAATAAATTTCTGTGTACAGTGGATATTTTAAAATTATAAATTAATAAGATAATAATTATATGCCATTTGGTACTTGGCATATGTATGTAATCAAGAAGGTTTGGACATATTCGAAGATATTTTTTAGCTTTGTATAGGAAGAGGTAGCAGAAGGAGGGAGGTACAGTATTACAAATTATAATGGAAGATGTAGTCATCCGAGATCCTAAAATAGCTGAAGCATTAAATGAATATTTCCAAATACATTCACGAGGGAGAACATTTATGACTACCTATTTTATATTAGAATTACTACGGCCAAGGTAATAAAGGTAATGGAAAAAATTCAAGCCTCTGAATTTTCCTAACTTGGTGTGTTAGTTGCACATGACAATGCTACAAAAACTTTTATTAGGTTTAAGCATTTCATGACTGATTGAAAATAAATATGTAACATTTAAGTTTATATAGTCAATCTGCAACCTCAGCCTTCACTAAACAAGCAGATTATCCAGAAAACATTGTTCCCATTTTTTGTGAATATGGCATTATTGGCCACTAACAACATGGTTATTGATCTGATTTTTCAGTACAGGAGCCTGGTTACAGTGGTTTCTTCTTACTCCCTTGCCTGTATCTTTTCATAAACAGTGATGTTTATAATGCTAAAGATTAAACAAAATGACATTTCTCCCCATAATTTGAATCATGACTTTTATTGCTTGCAAAATACACGAAGAAATCAGTTGAATTAATCTTCTCTGTTTAGTTGGTCTGAGACACAACAGAAGGAAACAAAATGACACCATCAAAATTACTACTCTTAAAGCACAGTTTGGTGTGGTTCATGACCTCTTTTAGACAGTTATGAAACTATTTACTAAAGTGGAAAAAATAAAATAAATGAAATCACAGGCAAGCTTGACTATCTTGTTACTTGGGTTGTGGATATATATATATTAATTACGGATTTTAATTGTTTCACTTTAAGAATGGTTTGAAAACTGATCTTTGTATTTTTTTATTCCTATGTTTAAATTTTTCCTTTTTAAAATAAGAATGATAATGTTAAAAAATGGAATTTGACATTGAAAATAACTTTGAAAATGATTAGAACTATAGTAGTAATATCTATTAATTTACATGGTATTTTTTTGTTCATATAGACTTTTAAAGCACATAGTATGTTTAACAGCCTTCTTAGTATTTATTAGGGGAGAAATGTTTGACTATAGTCTTGAGAAGTTTATAGTCTCTTTGAGGAGACAAAACATACATATGTAAAGGGAAAAGCTAGCTAAGGAAGTATGTGGTAAAATCTTGTAAATCCAGCTTTCACAGACTGAAATTTAAGGGAGGGGTCAAACATCCTAGGGAAGTTTCTGAACATGTTCTACCAGAGTTGGTTCTTTGTCATCACCTAAAAAAGATCTTGTAAAAAAAAAAAATCTTGCAGAAAGAAGGTAGAATACTTCATAGAGAACAATATGAGCAAAGATGTATGTGGGATTGGTAGAGGCCTTTTTTTTTTATTATGTTATGTTAATCACCATACATTACATCATTAGTTTTTGATGTAGTGTTCCATGATTCATTGTTTGCATATAACACCCAGTGCTCCATGCAGAATGTGCCTTCTTTAATACCCATCACCAGGCTAACACAGCCCCCCACCCCCTCCCCTCTAGAACCCTCAGTTTGGTTTCTCAGAGTCCATAGTCTCTCATGGTTCGTTTCCCCTTCCGATTTCCCCCCCTTCATTTTTCCCTTCCTACTATCTTCTTCTTCTTCTTCTTCTTCTTTTTTTAACATATAATGTATTATTTGTTTCAGGTCTGTGATTCAAGTCTCATCATAGCACATACCCTCACCATAGCACATATCCTCCCCAATGTCTATCACCCAGCCACCCCATCCCTCCCACCCCCCACCACTCCAGCAACCCTCAGTTTGTTTATTAAGATTAAGATTAAGAATAGTCTTTTTATATACATCAGAGAAACTACCTTAATCAGTAGAATATCTGAGTGAAACAACACTGTGGGTAACAGAAGATAGGAAGCTGGATAAAAGATGAGAAATCCAGAGTAGATGAGCTTTCATTAGGTCTGAGTAAAGAGAAGAAAAACCAGAAACCAAAGCTGAGCCTAGGGGGTACCTATTTAGTGGGTGGGAAAGGAACACAAGCAAAATAGTCTTCACAGGAGCAATCATAATTCATCATTACCATGTACATATCATATACCAAAAAGACTGCCCTAGGCACTGAAGAGTCAGCAAAGATGAGAATGTCCTTGCTTTTAAAGAGCTTACTGTTTAGTGAGAGAGATAGACATGTACACAAATCATTCAGCCACATAATAGGTACAATCACAGAGTGTGCCTAAAGGTTATAAAGGAACAAACACACAGATCAAAATGCCTCTTTCTGTCTGGGAAGATGAGAGAAGACCTCATTGAGTAGTTGACTTTTGAGTTCAGTCTGAAAGGATGAATATTGATTTGAAAATCAGAAACAAAGGGGAATAGGATTCCAAGCCTGGGAATTAGCAGGTACAAAGATATGTTGAAACAGGCTGCAAGTTCAGATTACCAAATATAGCTTAATGGGACTGCAGCCCAGGAAGCTGACTGGGGAATCATAGGAAGCAAAGTTGGCACAAAGCAGGGATGGATCATGAAAGGCTTTGCTTAGATTTTACCTTAAGATGTTAGGAACCATTTGAGGATTTAAGCATTTTAAACTGTGTAATGATGCTGTCAGATACTGCACTTTGAAACATCACTTCAGCAGTTGTGTAGAGGATGAGTTACCAGTCAGGGCCAGAGTTCAAGACTCTGATCCGGTGGCCGTTGATAAGCAATGCTGAGTAGAATCTACTTAAATCATTGGCAGTCAAGAAGCAGAGAACAGTGAAAGGCTTTAGAGATAGATAAAAGCTGGCTGCAATTACGTGTGGGTAAGGGAGGGGAAGAATTACAGAATGCATTCATTTTTCAGCATTATTTAAGTATTGTCATACCTTGGATATTAAAAGACATTGATAGTGTGAGTGAGCAGATTTCAAAGAGAGTCGCTTACTTGAACTTTTGAGAAAGTTAACTAATTCACAATAAAGTGACATAATTGAAGGCCCTGGTTCATAACTTGATCCTATAATGATGGAAATCTTTAGTAAAATATAATATAGGTTACACGTTTACATTTTAGTTAAATAATTATTAGCAGCCAAAATATAGGCAGCATATTCTCTCTTCTTTTAAAGAGCAGCATTCCCGTTTAGACCTGGAAATTACAGTCAGTTTCTTACCTTATATGGCTGTCTAATTTTGAACCAAAGAACAATTGCAAACTTTTTTAGACTAAAATTTCATCACTCAGGTTCTCTGATATATATGTGTAATTATCCTGATACACTCAGATGCTTATATTACTACAGCATATATCTGCAATGTATTAAAATAGATGGTTTTTACATTAAAGAAATTAAATAGAAATAAAGTTTTTCAAGTGATATTAGAATTCAAGGTAATCTTTCTAAAGTATTTCAACTTTTTATTAAACATTTATCTTTGTGCCACATTGTTTTTCTTTGCCCAAGTGCTGTGATTAATAAAATGCTTAAGCCAACAGAAACAACAATCTTCATTATTTATTTCATAACTATGGAGATTCCAGGGAATAAACTCTCTACTTTCAATTTTGGAACCATATATCAGAACTACTGAGGTAGTTCTCAAAACAGCTGGTGACTGTTGATAGAACACAGAGTCATCAAAAGGCCAGAAATACAAAAAAAAAAAAAAAAAAAGAAAGAAAAAAAGAAAGAAAGAAAGAAAGAAAGAAAAGAAAAAAGGCCAGAAGTACAGTAATTATGGTCATGTACTGACCAAGAGATAAACTAAAAAAGAATTGAAAGTATATCAATTAAACTCCATTATTATTAAAGCTAGTGGTTAAGTTAGACTGCCCTAGAAATCTAAGTGTATGTTCCATAGTACTAGACCTTACCTATTAGAATTAAAATTGATATGCTATGAAGTTGATAATCACTCTCCAATTTTTTTTTACCCCAATTTGAAGAACTACTTAAGGACTTAAGATGAAGTAGAAAAATGGATTTACATGTATCTCCCTAATGAGAATTGTGTTATTTCAGGTTTTTTGGCTTCCATTTTCATCTTAGATTTTCCATCCTCTATGTATATATGAATATATAATGTAAATATAGAAATATCATTAAAAACTTTACTATTTTAGTTACTTCCCTAAAAATAATTTTGGCCCATTTTTTTTCTCTATCTCATATGCCTCTTGTTTCCCAGTCTTTCTTCCCCATATTCAAATGTCCTGAGAGAAATAGATGGCAAGTAAATGCCTGAGAATGACTAAGTATAATAAACAGCTGCTAACATGCTATTTTCAAAATTAGACCTGGCAAAAATGTTTCTTTTCTGTTTGTTTCCATATGAATACACTAGATGAGTCGTTACTATGCCTTTATCAGCCAATGTCTTACATAACATAATGCATTCATTATACAGTTACCAAAAGAACAACAGATGCTTGTGAATACTCAGTGAAAGAGGCACACATAGTCTTCCTTTTATAAATAGGCTTACTTCAGATTTATATTCAATAGAATCAATCAAACATGAATTTATGTTCCACCTCTTTATACTCTACAGTACATAATTTCACTAAATAATTGTAATGTTCTATTTTTAACTATATTATAATTTTTATCCTGACAATTAAATTTGCCATTGTTCATTCATTATATTTTGAAGGTGGGAGATTTACTTCATTAAGTAATGAATGTGAAATTTTATCCCAAGTTATTGTAGAGAGTTTAATTTATATCCATACTAATATGTTATATAATCTTACTTTCCACCTAAACTTACAAATTTTTATTTCACAAAGGGGGTAACAGATTGTTCTGTCTACATCAAGAATAATGAAGCATTCTGATGGACACTATTATGTTGCAAGTTAACTGCATTGAAAGTGTCCCTTTAATTATAGAGGTAAAATGGATTTGTAATCACCAATCCTTGATCATGCTTGTATTTATGACATAGTTTTTTTTAAGACACTTTTTTTTTGTAGTGAGTGAAAGGATGAATTATGTACAGTTTTTTATGCAAATAGATTTTCTCATATTTCTTCCTGCTGCAGTCTGCCCAGAACAAACATGCTATATTATATGAGTAATTACACCCTAAATGTCTTCTTCTGGATGCAACTCTAAATAGTATTTGTCTTGTGAGTAGTGATCATGGTTTGTATTCGCAAACAGTCTATTAGTCTTTTCAAAAACCTTCCTGGGATACAAACAACTTGGCAAACAGCTTGCTTTCCAAGGAACTTGTGTTTGTGTGTGTGTGCGTGTGTATGTGTGTGTGTGTGTTTTAAACTTGTGCAAGATTATCCAGAAAATTAACACTAATAAATAAATATAAAATGAGATATCAATCCTATCCTGACAATTTATTAAATAAATTAGCAGCCCTCACTCCATCTCTGTTAGAAAATTCTACTTTCTGGGGCGCCTGGGTGGCTCAGTCGTTAAGCGTCTGCCTTCGGCTCAGGTCATGATCCCAGGGTCCTGGGATCGAGCCCCGCATCGGGCTCCCTGCTCTGCAGGAGGCCTGCTTCTCCTTCTCCCACTCCCCCTGCTTGTGTTCCCTCTCTCGCTGTGTCTCTCTCTGTCAAATAAATAAAATCTTTAAAAAAAAAAAAAAAAGAAAAAAAGAAAATTCTACTTTCTAATCTAAATCCTTGAGATTATAGGTTAAGTCTGTTTACTCTGGTTCTTTTCTCAGAGATTGTGCCAATATTTTGTATATAATCATAATGAGATCACTTCACTATTCTGTTTTGTATTTGTTGATAAATTCATTACTTCACATATAAGTTATCTCTAATACTTTAATAATAAATAACTACCTGTGAGCATTTATTAGGTGCTAATTCTATACTTAGCACCTTGCCTGTCTTTTCTCATTATTCTTAAAAACAGCTCTCGAAATACAGACTATAATTTGAAACCAAGTTTATATTATATCCCATGCAATAATCCTAGTAATTATTCTCATTCTTCTAAACTCTTTCCAAGATTCAAATGTTTATCAATTTTAGGTGTACCAAATTTCTTTTTTTTAAAGATTTTATTTATTTATTTGAGAGACAGAGAGAGAGAGAATGAGAGAGGGGTGAGGGACAGAGGGAGAAGCAGACTCCCTGCTAAGCAGGGGGCCCGATGTGGGGCTCCATCCTGGGACTCTGGGATCATGACCTGAGCTGAAGGCAGACACTTAACAAACTGAGCCACCCACATGCCCCAATTTTCATTATTGTCTGATAAATATAGATTCAAAGTCAGTGTACTGGGATGATTTTTTTTGTTTTCATCTCACAGATGATACTGTAATTCAGCAATGTTTGAGTGACTAATATGCTCACTGGTCCTATTCCCTGGAAGAAGAAAATTATAGGAAATGCCATTAAGTATCTTTTCTCATAAGAAAGTGTAACTTTTGCAGTTCCACAAAGAAAATACAAAAGATAAAAGTTGTGTCCAGCAGACTTGTCTAACAAGGCTGTTTTGGAGATTATGTAGGCCAAGCACTTGCCACAGTAAATGCTCCATAAATAGCTGTTATTCTTCCTGCTTTGTGAGGTTACAGATAATCACACTTGTCTGTTAATACATCCCTACCTTTAGCATGGGTCCCAGTACAGGAAATGTTCAGAAAATTAAGTGTTAAATGAATACATTAATGAATATGAGGTACTGGAATAAAGGGAAGTCAGAATGTGGTGAATAACATCATTGAAAGTGTCCATTAGGAGATGAATTTTGAGTGTGACCTTAACAAATATGAGTGACATGAACTGAGAAATGCATTCCAAAGCAATGTGCTATCATTTATCTATAGTCAAGATGAGAAAGGCTTATTGCTTAAGACAGATAATAATAGCACAACACTGTATGCCATTTGGGTATGATGTGGTATTTCCTCAGTTTTCTGCTGGACTTGAAGCTAATGAGTACTTACCTTCTTATATTTATATACAGTAACTATTTTTGTCTGTACACTCTTTAGTATGAAATAGTGCTTTGTTCTAGGTATTAATGGTAACTAAATATTAGCAAAGGAGTAAAACAATATTTATTCATATTAAAATACACATTTTCAAGATAAATATCTTTTTTCTGACAATATTGATCTCATATTTCTTAGATAATTCATTTCAAACATTTATTTAAAATCCGATTACTTCTAGGATGGTGTTTTATAATTACAATCATAGGCAAGTCATTATTTTTTGGTTTCCCTATTTGGTTATTTACATTGTAGATAGAAAAATAAACTTCTAATTGGTAATGTTACATTAAAAGAATCTTATTAATCACTACCAGCTTAATGATTGTTATTACTACAATTTAATAATAGCTAGGATATCTGATGTCAGTG
Source organism: Halichoerus grypus (assembly GCF_964656455.1). Classification (NCBI taxonomy): domain Eukaryota; kingdom Metazoa; phylum Chordata; class Mammalia; order Carnivora; family Phocidae; genus Halichoerus; species Halichoerus grypus. The sequence continues at coordinate 75,200,873 of NC_135714.1, forward strand.
ATTTTGGCATCAATGATTCAGTCAGATTTCAGTGAAAATAAATGATAACAAATTTATAAATAAATTTCAGTGGTTGCAGGCAGAACCTGTCGACTTAAGAATACAAAATTGTTTATTCCTTTAAAAAGATCTGCTCTGCATTGTAATTTAGTGTGATAGACTCAGAAAACAAAGGTATGCATGATTTGCATATATTAACACAGAAGTTTACTAAGAATCATAATTGGCCCATTTTTCTGGTTACGTTAGTATTAACTGTTTTTGATACCATTACATCTTTCTGTACCTTCCTATTTAACTTCAATTTAGAACATCACATAAGATTCAGGTTTGTTTCCTCTCCTAGCTTTAACACTAAATTGCTGTGACTATATTCCTTCAAGTCATTATCCAAATACCTTCTTATTCCTTTTAAAACACAAATTTTGAACGTTGATGAAGACTTTTTAAACCAAAAGATACTGCTTCTCTCAAGATAGGAGAAGATTGCAGGAAAATTCAAACTGCCAGGATTTTTTTTTTATTTTTAGAATTGCTCTACATGACTATTTTTTATTTCAGTAAAATCCTGAGAACTAGATAATTAATAAACTTGATGAACTGAAGAAAAAAAGAAAGCTAAGGTTACACTGTTCAGGTAAATAGAAATCAGCCTGGAAATTATCTCTGTGCAGAGGCAACTGATGAGCAAGGGGCAAGAGGGAACTTCCTAGGGTGATAGATACATTCTGTATTTGAGGTGGAAGTTTACAGTGATGTTTACTTTTCACAAAATTCTTTGGACTACACATGTAAAATCTGTGCATTTTCTTAAATTCAAATTTCATCTCAATAAAAAAAATCTATATATTGTAAAAAACAAACAAACAAACAGTAATGGCACACCTACAAGAAATACCCTATAAGGAAAATATTAATTATAATGCAAAGAAATAGTGAAAACAATAATACCATTAGCTATAGTACCATGGGAAGATGCTAGGAATAATTATTAATGTCTGGAGATGGACTGTTTTGGCAAGTAGTAAATTCTTCATTAAAGAAGATGTTCAGACATTGACTCGATGAAATACTCAGTGATACCACAGAAGAGATTCAAAAATTGAAAAATTTAATTGTACAGTTTTATAATGCTCATGTCTAAACAATCATTGAATTACTCTAAGATTCTAAAAATAAAAATAAGATTCTAAAAGATAAAAAATTGCCACAAATTACCTATCTAAATATATGAGTTAAAATACTAGTGATTTTCTCATTAAGGTATTGAAGTAGTAAGAATACAAAAAAAATGTAGTGTTTTATAAAATGATAATTTTGTCTGAACATAATGACTTTGTCACTGGTGTTGAAAATAAAAATAATGAGATTTTCTTACCACTTTATTTAATAACAGATTTAACTCATCTCACATAGACTACTTTTTCATTCTTGAAACAATCTTATTGCAAAGATTTAAAACCATATATTTTTTTACAAACGTTTGAAATTTCCAGGAGGGAGACAATGGGAGAGAATTGGGCTTGACACTGATTTTGTGAAATTATATTGTCATCTTAAATCTAGTTCATTCACTTTAAAGTGTTTTTTGCCCTTTTATCGGATTGCACTTAATAAATATGCTCCTCTATCTTTCAGTAAAACTATAATCTGTAAATTATGCTTTGGGGAATTGAATTCTCAAGGTCTTCAAACTAAGGTCCAATTTCATTCCCTAGCAGTGTAACTTTGAGCACAGTAGTCAATCTGAGTCTCAGTTTTCTCATCTTAGTTCTTACCTGATAGGGTAATTGTAAGAATTAATTAAGGTAATATCTCTTCAACCCCAAACAGTTTCTGGTTAATGACAAACTCTCATAATTCTTTCCTATTATTTACTTTCTGTTTGTATTCTCTTTCTCACTTCCTTTATGAAAGGGGCTTTATGAAATCCTTGACTTGAGATAAAGTTTGACTATGAAAAAGAGATAAAAGCCTGGAATTTTAAAAATACAAAGCAATTTGTTAGAAATAATTCCCTAGGAAGAAACAAAACAACAAAACAAGACAAGAAAAGGTTCAGTGTATTTTTGTTCCATTTATCTTGCTTGTCGAAGTTGCCCAAAGAAAAAGGTATCTCTTAGTCTCTATTTATTGACTGTAGTCTTTTTTTATTTTTACTTTTTTTTATTATGTTATGTTAATCACCATACATTACATCATTAGTTTTTGATGTAGTGTTCCAGGATTCATTGTTTACATATAACACCCAGTGCTCCATTCAGTATGTGCCCTCTTTAATACCCATCACCAGGCCAACCCATCCCCCCGTCCCCTCCCCTCTAGAACTCTCAGTTTGTTTCTCAGAGTCCATAGTCTCTCACAGTTCGTCTCCCCCTCCGATTTCTTCCCCTTCATTTTTCCCTTCCTGCTATCTTCTTCTTCTTCTTCTTTTTTTAACATATAATATATTATTTGTTTCAGAGGTACAGGTCTGTGATTCAACAGTCTTACACAATTCACAGCGCTCACCATAGCACATACCCTCCCCAATGTCTATCACCCAGCCACCCCATCCCTCCCACCCCCCACCACTCCAGCAACCCTCAGTTTGTTGCCTGAGATTAAGAATTCCTCATATCAGTCAGGTCATATGATACATGTCTTTCTCTGATTGACTTATTTCGCTCAGCATAATACTCTCCAGTTCCATCCACGTCATTGCAAATGGCAAGATTTCGTGGGTTTTTTTGATGGCTGCATAATATTCCATTGTATATATACACCACATCTGCTTTATCCATTCATCTGTCAATGGACATCTTGGCTCTTTCCATAGTTTGGCTATTGTGGACATTGCTGCTATAAACATCGGGGTGCACATACCCCTTCAGATCACTACATTTGTATCTTTGGGGTAAATACCCAGTAGTGCAATTGCTGGGTCATGGATTAGCTCTATTTTCAACTTTTTGAGGAACCTCCATACTGTTTTCCAGAGTGGCTGCACCAGCTTGCATTCCCACCAACAGTGCAAGAGGATTCCATTTTCTCCACATCCTCACCAACATCTGTCGTTTCCTGACTTGTTAATTTTAGCCATTCTGACTGGTGTGAGGTGGTATCTCACTGAGGTTTTGATTTGGATTTCCCTGATGCCGAGCGATGTTGAGCACTTTTTCATGTGTCTGTTGTAGTCTTTTAAGCTAACAGTTTGAAATTTGGATGGCTGGTTTTGAAAAAGCAGTTTTTAGCATGCCAGTAAATTCCTAAAATTAGCTGTCATATTTTTAAGATATGTTTGCTAGATCAAAGTGTTGCAATATAAAAGAAAAGGAAGAGAAAAATCAATTTTATTGGAATTCCCACTGCCTTTTCATAAATGGCTAGCTAAATTTTATCAGTGAGGTTTCCTAGTGCTCAATTAAATATTTTCCTTTTATTTTGGAGTGTAGAGAAATCTCTGATTCTATACCAGAATAGTAAATAAGAATGCAGTGCTTTTCATGAAATTGAACACAGTTTAATGTGAAAGTTGGTATTTATCTCTGGCCAAGAGCCATTTTGACAATTTCATTTAATTTTTTTGACTCAAAGATTATTTTGACTTCTCCTTAGTTTGGTTAAAATGGAAAAATAATGGACTATCCCATGAAAATAATAGTCCTACTAAGTTTTCACTTTTGCATTCAGTTAACCACAAATATGTTTAAAATAAAAAGTCTAAAAATAGGTTGGGTCTTTAACAGGATAGTTACACAAGAACTGGACTTCACATTTCAGACAGGCTTCTCTATGTAAAAAGTGAAGGAACGAAGGAAGAACATATTGTAAAAAATGATCTGTGATATTACTTGGAATGTTTTAGAGAAATCGAAAGCATTACCTTCAAGAAACAATTTTATGGTCAAAAAAAAAACCCACAAGAAATATTTGAGTTATAATATGATGAAAAATAAAATCAAATGAAAACTTTAACCTTTATATTTGATAGCTTTAGGACATATGAAGAAACACATATTATCCTTATCTAGATTTTCCATTGCGATAATTGATAATACCCAATCCACCCAATTTTTTCTAAAGGCAAATTCACAACAATGCATATTCATTTTAAAGCCAGTAAGATTTATCTAAAATTTGGGGAATAATACATAGGAAAACATCATTTTGGATGCTAAGCTATTTTATTAAAAAGAGCTATAATTAATATGAGTGATAGGGAAGAAAATAAAACAAACTGTATTTAATGAAAATTGAAGGGAAATTAACATAATTTTTAAAAGAAGAAACAATGTTTCTTCCATCCATGTATAAGGTGGAATTGGGCAGTGCTCTAATCAGATATTTCTGAAAAAACTGTATCATCACAATATAATGCTATTACTAATAGTATTATTTACTTACTGTAAATACTATTTAGTTTCACTAAATAAAAAAATGGAAAGATTTTTTGTATACCTTCTTCCTCAAGATAAATATTCTTAGAATGTGGATGTGCTGTGTGAAATGTATGTCTGTGTTTCTTTTCATCTTAACCTTGTAATACATTTTTTTTGGAATAAGTTTCAAGAAGGGACATAGCATTGTAACAACTGCTAGTCTAATGTCAAGAACATGCCAAAGTGTCCTTCCGAAATCACTTTGCATGTCCTCATTACTTTGTTACAATAAAGTTTAATAATTATGGAGTGACTAAAAGTATAGCAGGTCTGAGTGTATTTTTTATTCTTTATTCTCCCATTGCCTTGTTATAAAGCTTTAATGAATATGAAGCCACTGTGCCTGGACCTTTCTTGAATATGCTCTAAAAGGACAACATTTCCTGTGTTCTTTGCAGAGGTCAGTTGAGAAGACAATTAAAGTTTAGGATACATTGAAAATGCTGAGCTGTTTATTTGTTCTTAGAATATTCCAATTATGTTAGCTCTAATAAAATTTAACTTCCTAATAATCACGTATCTGTTTGTCCATTCCATCAAATGCTTTAGTTTCTTTCAAGAAGTATTTTTATGTTTGTACTACCTTATGAAATACTTAACAATTAAGTTGCTTGTTCCCAAAACCAAGATTAGAACCTGGCAAACAAGGTAAATGCCAAATTAATTAATGAATGGATTACTTTGGGAATGGGATGTTCTTATTAAATAGATTTGCATCAAAAAGTAATTCTGGGAGACAAACCATGAGAGACTATGGACTCTGAGAAACAAACTGAGGGTTCTAGGGGGTGGGGGTGGGGGATGGGTTAGCCCGGTAATGGGTATTAAAGAGGGCATGTACTGAGTGGAGAACTGGGTGTTACGCACAAACAATGAATCATGGAACACTACATCAAAAACTAATGATGTAATGTATGGTGATTAACATAACATAATAAAAAAAAGTAATTCTTTTTCTAATATTCTTAGTGCAGGAGAACATTTCATATTTGTACATAAAATACCAGGACAGGAAAAAAAATGGCAAGTAGTGTCAAAATTCAAGGTGATAATAAAATTCTTTGATTTTGAGTTTTATCATAAAAAATAATACTAAATATCAACAGATAATTTTGTTCAGTGGTTTTTCAAAGTGACATTTTGGGAATTTGTAGTATTTTTGGTTGACACGGTGATTAGGGAGTATTACCAGTAGTGTGGGAACTGGCTATCTCAAGGGCTGATTCCAACTCTTCATGCAGTGACATCATATTGGCCGTTTGAGATAAGGCATGGTGGGAGTATTTACACTGTGGAAATTAACAAACACTACAAAATCTGGACTTTTTTTTTCCTTTCAAAAAACATGTATTACACAACACTGACTTCTCCTCGTGCTTAATGGGCAGAATCAAGGAATGCTTAATATCTTCAATTCCTAGGAGAGTTCCTCATGAGAAAGTACTGTCCTCTTTTTATAATTGTCTGGGCTTGGACCCATCTCCATTTACCATAAAAGGAAAATTTAATTTTTGCATGGTTTTAAAACAGTGATTTTTCCAAGAGTGCAGCTACCATGTAAATTGATAAAAGGCTGATTTTTACTTAATTACTATTTTAGAAAATCTATTTACTGAGGGAAATGGCATTTATGGTATTTGAGTCCCACAACACCCCGTATCAGTTTTCATTTACTACTGTGTCATTCAGCCTGATTCTCTGTAGGGGTATGCTATGTCCTCTGCATAGTGGTGCCGATGCATTTATGTCTTCAAATGTGTATCATTTTATCAAGAAAAACTTTTTTGTTTTTCCTTTACAATATAGTCATTGCATTGTATTGATTTTTTTTGGAGTCAGATATGTAAGTAGTTATATGATCTGTGAACTCCATTTTAACGTATTAAAGAACACTGATGTGGTTCAATCTCTTCATTTTACAGAGGAGAAAGCATGACCTGAAGAGGTAAAAAGCTCTAACCAAGGTCACAGAACTCAGTGACATGCCAGGCTATGTTAATTTATCTACTTTCCATTCACTTTCATTAACCATGCACTTTATGTATTAACCTAATTTGTAATAAAAAACGTATGCTATTTGTGCTAATGCACATATAGTTCTCCTAACTTATATCTAACAGAGACCTTGGTAAAATTCTTCCAGATTTCACCAATATAATTTCATTTAAATCATGCCACATTCTCTTTTTCAATGACATAGAATCTCTTAATAGTTCAAAGCCCAGTCATGATGCTGCTACATTTAGACTTTGATTATATTTTTACGGTACCCTAGAAATATATCTTGAATTTCATACTTCAAATTAGCTTTAAGCTTAATGCATTTGGGAAGCCAGTTGTTTTGATTTGAAATGGCTGGCTCATGCAACGACCTAGACTCAAGACACTTACCTGAATACTATAGCTGATGTGACTGCTGCATATTAAGCTGACTTTTAGCTTCAACTTTTACCTATGTGGTCAAACTGAATAAAAATGAAATGAAAACCTTCTTTTTTTCCAAGCTGCTGTGTCAGCTAAAGCAAGTGAAAACTGTGGGGTAGATGCATACAGCAGAGGAAATGAGGACTATCGCTGGAATTTTAGCACTGCACAATAAAGAAAAAAAAAGTGGCTTTGTATTCTAGGTCCCCATGGAAAACTGCCTATGAATATCATAGCAGTGCTATCCTAAGCAAGGTAATTCTTCTTATTCCAGTTTTCTCTTGCTCAAGGTCACATCTAAGAGTAGAATGAAATTAGCATAATGCTTTAAAATATAGGTCCAGTGAATTCAGGTTAAATTTAAAACCTCAGGTTGATTTTTCGTTAAAGCTTGCTTCTAGATTTTGTCATGTGCAATGAAAAAATGTTGCCTGACTATTTATCCGTACTTGAATTGGCATTCTTTAAAGTTGCTGATATGAAGCATATGAGTTCAAGTTCCAGAATTTAAAAGTTTTAACATCAAAATCACATATGTGAAGAATGCTTATCAAAATACTTTTGATGGTTGAAACAGAATCTGTTGGATTATTTATTTATTATTATTATATCTTCATCATCAGCAGATCTGATGATAAAATCTACACATGAATAATGTAAATATTTCAGGGCACCTGGGTGGCTCTGTTGGTTAAGCATCTGACTTCTTGATTTCAGCTCAGGTCATGATCTCAGCGTTGTGAGATCAAGCCCAGTGTTGGGTTCCACAGTGTGGAGCCTGCTTAGGATTCTCTCTCTCCCTCTCCTCTGCCCCTTCTCCCCCATGCTTGCTCTCTCTCTCTCTTTCTCTAAAAATAAATAATAGATAAATATATAAAAGTAAATGTAAATATTTCATTCTTTATGTAAAATGCAAACATTACATTTATATAAATGTGAGTCATACTATTGTTTCCTGTGTTACCTTGCATTATGATAATGTAGTAAACTGCTTTAATCTTTGCCTTGGTTTAATGCTCTGATGTTTTCTTTTTTCTACTTTCTGTGGAACTTGAGAATCTTTAGAATATAATGAATGTATTATTTTGAATATGATTTTTTTCTTTTTTATGTAACATGGGTAAAATTGGGTTTTGATTCACTTTCATATGTAGCAGACCAGCTCAAAATGGTCCTCTTCCAAAGTCTTCAAGTCCTTCAAGGACTCTCAGAGTATTGGGTATATGCTACATAAAATATGAATCTCCAAATAGGAAATGTTATTAGAACTGTTTACAAATTTATTTTTCCTTGATACCATTTTATTGTAGGAGCATCTCAAAAGATATTCTTCAGTTGGTCAAATTTTAAAAATATCACTTTTACATCATTTAGTTTTTTTTAAGTTTCAGATATGTCAAGGACCAGCTTCTCTATAATAACCTACTTTTTCACTAAAGAGCCATATCATTTATATCTGGCACAATATTAAAAAGCTGTTTAACCTAGTTGATTTGACTCTACATTCACCCATTAAGGAGATACCTTTCCCCTTGACTTACACATTTATGTAAATGGTAATTTACTATAGGTAATATTTTTAAAAATCTGTGAAGAGAAAATGACTTTATGAATTTGACCTTTTTGATGACCTTTGATTATCAGACTTTTTCCCCATCATGGTGTGTGTTCAACAAGATCTTTAGTACATGGAAAGAAAGGCAGTGACCCATAAAAATGGTTTTGCAGACTGGCATTATGACATTACCAGTTTTCTCATAAAACAGATTAATTTCACTGTGCGACCATGTGTTGGGTAACTAAAAAGGAAGGTCTTCTCATGTTTAGAATAATGTTGATGAATGTGTGTGTATGTGTGAGTATACTCATGTTTTCATAACCAAACATAATACAGGGATTTAAAAAAATGAGAAACCACTGGGACAACCCTTTGTGCATTTCTTACACTGAAGTACAATTTAAACTACTAGGAAATGCAAACTTGAGTTGAAAAAGATTGGCTTTTGATTCCTAGCTTTTTTTTTTTTAAAGATTTTATTTTTTATTTTTTTGTCAGAGGGAGCACAAGCAGGGGGAGCTGCAGGCAGAGGGAGAAGCAGGCTCCCTGCTGAGCAAGGAGCCAGATGTGGGACTCGATCCCAGGACCCTGGGATCATGACCTGAGCCAAAGGCAGACACTTAACCGACTGAGCCATCCAGGTGTCCCAAGATTCCTAGCTTTTTTCATAATATAGTATTTAACCTACAGAAGAAAATAATCAGTAGTGAATATCATTATGTGCAGGGAAGACTTGACCTTGAGAACAGGTTATATAACCAATTTGCAGAAGTTTAGCACAAGTTTAGTGTCAACAAGGATGCTTAGAGCTATATCCCAAAAAGTTGGTCTAAAAACCCTTAAATGCCTCTTGCACCAAGGTCAGAATTGTCCCTGAGTCTCTCAGCTATGCAGTTTAGGAAGGCTGGAAGCTAAGTAGCTGAGGCAGAACTAGAACCAAAGTCTTCTGAATCTTAATCTAGTATTCTTTGAGAGTCACTGCTCCAAAAATAAAAGGGTCTATAACTTTGAATCAGCAGCTTCTTTAGTATCTTAACGTTGGACTTTATCATACTCTATCTTATTTTGGATAATTAAGTAATAATGAGCTATGAGCCTGTTTCTCATGTGTAAAATGGACAAAATACTACTATATGCAGATTATTATTTAAATACATACATATACATTCACTGTGTAAGATATATAGATATATATCACTTAGTGAAGTCTGGCACATAATAAACCTTTAACCAATGATAGTTATTAATTATAATAATGAACAACAATAAAATCTATGTTACTGAATATATACAGTCAGACATAGAATTATGATAGTACTAGGAGTGAATCTTTATAGGTACAGTTCTCATAGTACAAATACAGTACTCAACATACTTTAAAATATATTTTATCTTTTAAAAATATCAGTTCTTTAAAAACATTTAAAAATCAAAAACAATTTTAAATCCATGAAATTTAAAAATGTCTTAAAATTCTAATACTTTACCAAACCGAGAGAGGTTTACTTGGGAAGTAGATGACTTTGTGACATTTTCAATTTATATACTTGCAAAGTAGCAAAGCAAAAAACAAAGAAAACAAAAAAACCCTGAAAAACATTTAAAGTTTTGTTTTAAAAAACCTGGAAAATCAAGCACTTAGCTTTTATTGTTATTTGGGGTAATAGTTAAAGACTCTGAAGGGGAATTTATTTCCTTTGTTTTGCTTAGTTCATTGCTTTCATTATATGCCAGTATACCTCACGCATTCACAGCTTGCAACTTTCTTGTTCTCACACATAATTTGATCCTACAAGTAGGGAAGAATTAATTGAGGTTATGAAAATGATGAAAACCTCAGTGGAAGTAACTGCATGATGACATAATTCAGATTTCTAAAAAAGGAAAGGAGAAAATTAGCAAGATATAGTTAAAATGAATTTTAACAAACAAAATTAAATAGAAAAATAATTTAAATTACCTGAATTCTCCTGAATTTCAGATAATAAGGAAGGCTAAAAAAAAAAAAAAGGATAAATCCAGAAAAGTACAGGGGACAGAAGGACAGTTGGAATAATATAACACTCTGAAATTTACCCTGTTCACCAGCAGTATTCAGAAGCATGAAAAAATGGAAGGGACAAAATCAGGATTATCGATAAAATAAAATTAGTATGTTGAGTTAGGTGTACTTCTCTTGGAGGATAAGTTCCATGTCTTCCTTATATTTACATCTCTAGGCTCAGCACCATGCCCCCATATAGCAGGAGTCAGTCTCCTTGAATTTAATCAAATTTGATAATAAAATTTGATAGGAAGCTCTTATTTTGTGAAGGTAGGAAAGAACTAATGATAGATGATGGGAGTAAAGACATTTTGGTCTCCCCGCTTCAAAAAAAAAACACCTGTATCAAATAATCCAGTATAGATTAGCTCTAATGAGAAAATGTCACACCAATTTTAAACTTAAGAAAATATCTAAAAAATTTATTTATACATTGTATTGCAAGTATCTTTTTCAAATACATGGAATAATACATTGACAGATGTGATTTCATTGCCATGGTTACTTTAGAGATCTCAGTGATCATAGGGTAGTTTTGAGAATTGGAGAGTAAAAAAGGCAAGAAAAAATTTTAAAGCATTAAATCCAATTTTGTTAAGTTAATTATTTGAATTCACTTAGGTAATTAGAAGGAATTAGCCATAGTATCCGTTATTCAATGACATGCTCTATAAGTATTCTATTTGGTTATAGTCATTTAATTTTACTCAGGACAAACACGTTTTTTAAGAAGTCAGGAATATATAAATATATCTACACTTAAGTAAAATTTAAGTTTTATCTGAAGCTGTATCTTACCTAGTGGGTATTAAGTTGTTTTTTGTTTTTTTTTAATCAAGACAGAACTGGCACTTAAGTAATTGTAATTAATAATGACTAAACAAGGGGATAGAGAAATGATAGAGATTTATCCCCTCAGTCATAATTATTTGCGTTGGGTGATGTGTATTAAGCCTTGGGGAAGAGAACTGGACTCTGAATCAAACTTTTCTAGCTCATAGTGTGTTGCAAACTCCTGCGGTGGCTTATTGTGTCACATAACGACTTCACTGTCAGTATATTCTTTTTTTGTTACAATTCTGGACTAAAAAAGGCAAAGACCTTTTTTTTTTCATATCTAGTAAAGGAATGAGAAAACCTTACTCTAATATAACCTTACTTCTATATGAGGAAGAGAAGGGAGTACCTCCACACTGTGTAAGATTTAAGCCTTCCCCATGTTACACGAGGCTTAACCTTTCTTCCTTTCACAAGCAAATGTCAGGAAAGAACTGTCCTTGGACACTGTGTTTCTGTCCACTGACATCATTCTGGGAGCCTTGTTAACCTGTGTTTGTTCAGCCAGCACCTCTCTCACAATTGCCAGTCTTGCCAGAAGACTCCTGGTTACCCCATCAGTTAAGTGCTTTTCAGTCTTTGTTATACTTGATAATTTATATAAAATATTTTGTGTAAGAAAAAGGTATGTGTTCATTTTCTATAATCAGGAAATGTTCTCCTTAGTCTCCATAACACTGCCTTCTCCTCATTTCTTCTTTCATCCTGACTGTTCTTTCTATGTCCTTTCAGAATGTTCCCTTTTCCATCCTTTCAATGTTAGTATTCTTCAGGTTCTGACGTAAATCCTCCTTCCTTCTTATTCCATAGGCATTTTCAGGGTAATCTTCTATATTCCCATGGACTTCATGACCCTATATTTGCTGGAGGCTCCTGAAATGACACTTCTAGCTCAGACTTAGTCTTTATTTTCTTCAGATACATATATCCAATTCCATACTAGATTTCTCCTAACCCAGTAATTCATGATTTTTCCTACTCTTCATGTAGATATCATGATTAGAGATTGGAAAAACCTCCTCAGCCTTTCCCTGCCCTTTATTCCCCCACTTGGCTAATCATTAAGTTCTGTGGAATCTGTTTCTTGAGCCAACATATTTCTCTTATCCCCACTGACTCTTCCCTAGTGCCATCCTGCAGCTCTCATCTTTGTAGGCACTTTCTAAAAGAAGATCTCCTGTCTCCTCAGTTGAACCAAGTGTCAACAGTTTGCATGCATAGTACACTTTATTCACTGTAGTAATCATATTCTGTATTGTAATGGTATCTCTACTTTACCATGTCTCCCATAATTTTATGTATCAAAAGTGAGAGACTGTGTTTATTTTTGTCACTAAAGTATTTTCTGCATCTAACACATAACCTGGCTCATAGCAGATACTCAAGTGTTTGTTGAATATAACACAAATGTTATACATTTAAGTTCAAAAGGCATTATTGACTTTTCAAAAATGAAGAAACTGAGGCCCAGCAATGGTAAGTACCACATCATCATAAGTATCACAACTGAGTTATGGTCAAACCCAGGGGTTTTTCTGCTATACCTTTCCACCATTTCTATTCATATTAAATCATCTCCTCTCCATGTGAATGAATCCCATTTTTGTCTTTCTTCACTCACTACATTCATATGCATCACACACATTTCCAACAGTTTGGCACATCCTTGTCTTGGAAACTTTTCTAAACTGTGATTCTTAAGTGATACAGAATCCATCAATGCCATTGAATGAGAAATGTCATTGAATGACTATTCAAATTTAAGGAATCTAAGAAACATTTTAGTCAGAGATCTTTAAGAAAAAAAGAAAAGGAAAAGAAAACCTAGAATTTAAGGCATTTTTATTTTCTGTATGACTTGCATTTCAGAAAGATGATGACTTGCAGTTTAGTTTACACATAAGTTGTTCCTAAAATACATATGTACATGCATATTTTTATGGCTTACAAAAGGATGCCCCCAATTCCTCTTAAAAACCTACTAGTCATGTCCATATGTGGGATTTGATATTCTGTATAACCTATATGAACTGTAACAACTCAAGAAGACATGCTAATGGATCAAATAATTCTTTATTCTCTTAACAAGATATACTCTTCCATTGTTCTTTAGTTCCTTTGTAGGGAAAAACTCAAGAGATACCTATATAATATTAAAAAGGATTCTTTAAATAAAATGAAACATTTTGTGAATGATAATTTCCTAATGAAACCACCACAAATTACAGTGAGAAAGTTAAATACTTTATATTTTATGTGAATTGTCAGAACAAAACATTGATATGCATACAGTATACAGATAAGCAGTGATTTTTACCATGCAAAAAGATAGATGGCGTATAAAAATGTTTCATATCAGTATTTCATGATTATAATCAAGACCTATACTCTTGAATCCAGTTTTTAATTTTTGATGAAATTTAGGAAACTCTAAATATGAACACATAAATTATATTTTGTGTCTTTAGAGTATTTATGAAATATGTAGACCATAATAGACCATTATGAAATATGTAATGAACATCTGTGAGGTGTAGAATAATTTTCATTTACAAAAGGAAGAACTTTGTAACACATATTTAGTTTATGATCTTATGTTAAGAACTGTCAACTCATTCTTTTAAGTCTGTATTCCACAGATGTTCATTAGACACCTACCATTAAATGTTAACAAAATCTCTTCACTAGAGGTTGAATAGATTTAGAGGCAACACTTTTTTTTTTTAAAGCTTGAATATAATCTGACTTTCCTATGGGTATAAATGTAACTCATATTTATTTATGATTATTTATTCTAAAAATATGCAGACCAATTTAGAAGGGCTCTCTGTCTGAGGCTGTGAAGAGCTTGCTCTGGAATCCTTATTTTCTCAGCCTTTCTAATTGAGGGCACCTTCGTACTTTCAGGGCACTTTACAGCACTGAGAAGAACCTAATAAAAAGACTTTACATGCGTCATAACTATGATGAAATAAAAAGAGGAATCAGTTACACTATGAAGTGCCAAACTCAAGAAAGATTGGGAGCCTGTAGACTCAAATAGTCCTGTGTTCTTGGGTTTCCTTACTTTAGAGCTGTCTCTTCTATCCACATCAAAAATTTAATATTTGAACCGAATTCATTATGATAAGATAAACAGTATTCATATGAAAAGGATTGCATCAGGATTTAAACAGTATAAAAATGCTTGTAGTTTAGTGTCAGGCCAGTTACATTACAGAGACTAATCTCAGAATTTAAAAACTTCATTTAAAAATCAGTCAAGAAATCACTTTCCTAAGACAGTTAAAAAATAATTTTATGAAAAAAATAATTTTATGATCCCGGTTGTGTCTTTTTCATCAAATTTGTTAAATGGAGATCATTGGAAACAAATTTCATAACACAGTATACCATATCTTTATATCTTAGACTTTCATATGCCAGATTTTCCTTCCTCTGTGAACTGGGAAGGATAGATTTTATCATTTTTGTTTTATGAATGATGATGTCCAGAGAGGTTAAGTGATTAACTATGTTATTTGTAAACCAACAAATAACAAAGAATCTTGAAATCAAACATATATATATTTGTTCAAATAAAAAAATATATCAAATCAAAAAATATATATATTCCCTATCTGTGTACAGTACTAATATAATGAAACTTTGCTTAAAATATTGAAATACAGTATGAGAACTATTATGTGTAAAGAGATATAAAACATTGTCAGATATAATGGGATCTAGCCTAGAATCTGCTCCTTAGTAGTCTGTAGCATTGCCATTTAACTTCTTTAAAACTAATTTTGTCATCTATAAAATGCACTAATGATACCTGCATTATCTCAGTGAAAGACAAGTTGTACATCTTAGTACCTGGAAGGATTAAATTAGTTTTATTCATTCATTCATTTAATCATTCATTCATGCAATAAACATTTATTGATTACATGAATGTCCAGGCATTAATAGAGGTATTGGAAGTAAATGAATGGACTTACATAGTAAGAAAAAGGAATTTATAAATCATAAGACACTAGTACAAACATAAACAACATAATCAATCATAATATCAGACAATTATACATATTTTACATTGGCGGGGCCAGAGGCTGAACCTGCTGCAATAGTCCAAGCATGAAATGAGAAGGGTTTGGGCTGGGAGGATGCTGACAGGAATGCAGAAATGTTCATACTTATGAGTAACATATACTAAGTAAGAAATATAAGGGTTGGGTCTTTATCAAATAGAAGGTAAGAGAGGAAAAGAGAAAAGGCCACTATGATTTTAATCCTGAGGCAATGACAAACTGATAGTAGAAACATTAAGAGGTGGGCAGTTTTGGAGAAAGCATTGACAATTTTAGTTTGGGTCAGGTTGATTTTGAGGTGACTGGATGCATATGAGATGAAAGAAGATTCAAACTGCATCAAAAACTAATGATGTAATGTATGGTCATTAACATAACACAATAATAATAAAAAAAAGATTCAAACTGAAGTTAGAAGAAAAATTAGCATCATATACTTTGAGTTAGCAGCACTTAGTATGAAGTATGAAGAAGAATCAGATATCTGATGCAATATTGAAGAGACCAGACTGGACATGAAGGAATCTGTACACTGGGATGCAGAATGGACAAGAGGAGAAAGAAAAGAAAATAGTGGTAGTATCCTAGAAACCTATGAAGAAAAGGCAATGAAAGAACACGTGTCCACACTAACAGTAGAGAAGCCAAGAAAAGTGGGAACTGAAGAAATAGAATTTTATAATAAGGAGATTATTTGTGACATTTGATAGTGTTGTGCAGTAAAATTGTGGCAATTAGAGAAAAGGACAATGAATTAAAAAAGGAGTGGTTCAGGAGGACATAGTGACTGAATGTTTGACACCAGAATAGTGTCAAGTAGATATAGGGAATAAAGATTCAAATTAGTGAGATAGGAATTAGTGAGATAAATGATGGACAAAGAGAAGGAAGAGCCTGAATCCGAGGGAGAATGTAAGGGTTGCTATGAGAGGAAGTTCTCTTAAGATATGATGAAACAGATTCTAAAGTTCAACAAGAAGGATGACTTTTAAGAATTTGAAGGAAAGGATGAGAGCTTCTACAATAACACATAGGGAGTTAGAAGGTTTGAGGCATCAACAAATAATGTCCTGGACGAATGGAGACTTAATTTCAGCTTTATTAGTGATGAAAGTTGGATTAGAGAACATGGAGCATTACTATGAATGACAACATAATAGGCTACTTAATTCTTCACCTTGGAATTATATAGACTCACTGACCTGCCTGAGGCACAACTGAACAACTCCAGTCTCTCCCCTTTCTATACCCAACTAGCTCTGCTCCAATGAGTTTACCACAAGGTAGGTCAGAATGCGTGCTTTTGTGAGTAGACTTGCTCAAAAATTTAAAACAATGAAAGAGAGAGCAGGGTGCATATATACTGATAAATCAATTAAAAAGAGAAAAACAAGGACTGATAATACAGGAGGGTGTCCCTGGCAGGGAAGCAGCCAATGAATAGGTAATGTGCCCTTAGGTAAATGCCATGCTGCTACTAATATTCTAGACCTTAACGTAAGTAGTATGTCAATTAATGTGAGGGGAAATCTGTAGTGACATACTTTATGAGAAAAATGATACAGAAAATGGAAGGAGTAACACGGTTTAGAAAACAACAAAGAATCATTCTGAAGTAATAAATATCACATGAAATCTGACTTCCAAACTTTCTCAAGCCCTTTGAAATGTATAAAGTTCTGTACAAGTATAAAAGCATAATAAAGAAAATTGTTCCAAATTTGTAGGCAAAATGAGAAAATGGGAAATTTTTGTTTAGGAAAGTTTATGTTAGAGACATGAAAACACATCAGTGCTGAGATAATTTAATCAGGAAATTTGCTTGTCATCCTGACTCTTGGATATTGTTATTTACAGCTAATATAATTTTTGATGGAATAAAGCCTATATATGGGACATTTTCACTTTACCTTATGCAAAATATTTTGTTTGTTATAGTGGACTAATATGCAAAAAGAAGTTACAATAAAAGTAGATATACTGGCAGTAACCACTCAGATGAATGATCAGTATAAATTTTCTTCTCAATCTCTGAACAGAATCCTAATCAGGAGGCTGATACTTCTAACTCTTCCATTACATATTTGTGTCATCTTGGACACTTTTCTTATACCCCTGGTTCTCAGTTTTATCACCTCCTATCCTTTGTTTTCAACTGACCAAATTATGGTAGATTGATTTTGTTGTCTGATAAAAGAGTCAATGAGCACACTTATGAAATAAAAAGACAGCAAAGATTAAATTGCCTCATAAAATTAAGTGATATAAAAACAGGAGGTATTTTTCAAAAGCAGAGAGAAAGGGATAATTTTGAAAGTGGGATCTAGTTATGTGAATTGCATGAGGAGAACTTTGGAGGCATAATTACCTTAACGTATTAAAGAAAGCAGAGTCTCGAATGCTAAATTGAGGAGTCAGAATATCTTCAGTATCCTTATGGTGTGGAAGGCATGGTTTGTCTGAGAGCCTGAATGTGAGAGAGAGAGCAGAAAATAAAAGGTCAGATTAAGCCATGAGAGATATCGGCAGTTAGGGTTTGTGTTGAAGTGAAGTAGCAGTAGGACATAATGTAACTAGAAATATAGGAGGATAACTTAAATCACAAAAAAACAAAAACAAAAACAAAAAACCAAAAAACTATAAGGTTTGAAGAAGGAGATAATTTCAGAGTCAAAGCTCCAGAAATTTCAAATAATATTTGGGAGAATAAGAAGCTTATCTTTAATTTCATTGAAGATAGTGAGAACCCATTTCAGTGGTGTTAAAAATGATACCAGATTGCAAAAGAAATAGAGGGAAACGATGGTGAGAAAATGAAGGCATTTGGCATGAATTATATCTTCTAGGAGTTTGGCAATGAAGAAAAATAAAGAAGAACTTCCTAAAATATTGGGATGAAATTTACTTAATTGCATATTGGCAAGTTTGGGAGGCTTTTTATCTTCTCGTCTGTGGTTTGTCAGAAGTAAAGATGGCTTTTCACATTTCCTGTCTTCTCAGATTTGAGATTTGGCTTCCCAGCCATGTTGAGAATGGAGTTATCTTCAAATATCAGGGGTGTGATGTTGCATATTGGACCACAGATGCTCCTCACTTCTGTAAAGCTTTTTTATTATTTTGATTTCTTTTTTCTAGCAAAAGTTTGTATTTCACCCTCCTCACTTTTCTCTCAGTTGTTAGAGGCTGCTACAGTGAGCTCTAAATTCTTTGGCAGATGGTCCTCAGGGATGACTGCTGCAGAGCCCCTAGGTTATAAGGATCTATTCTCCTTCTCTACCTCATTTTGAAAATTTAAATCTTTGGCCTCTCTGACCCATGACAGTGGAACCTGAGAGGAACTCAAATCTAAGTTGAGATGTGACCTATAGGGAAAATTGATCCAGTGAGAAAGGCTTGGTTGTGGACCATTTCTATGTTCTAAGGTGAGAAAAAGGGCCAAGAGCATAAAGGCTTCTTGAGCAGGATTTCCCTGAAAAGGTGCCAAATTCTGATAACAACAACAATAAAAACAAAACAAAAGGAAAGATCACTGTATATGCTAAAGATTTTCCAAAGTAATGCCCATTTTTTTATAACTTGCATAATTAAGGATTGATTCTTCTTTCTCAGATGCAAGAAAGCTTTAATTTAAAAATTAAAAGCATATTTTAGATAATATAAAATATATGTAAATACATTTGCCCTTCAATAATTTAACAAATCATCATACTTAATTACAAAAGTAGGTTTTATTTGAAGTAAAGGACAATTTAAGCTAATTTCCATTGGATTGTTATTTTCTTTAATTTTTGCAATATATTAGTAATCTGCTGATGTTTAACAAATTACTCCAAACTTAATGGCTTATAACACAAACATTTATTATCTCATAGTTTCTGTGGATCAGGAATCTGAGTGGTACTTTTAGCTGGGTGACTGGTTCAGGGTCCTTCACAAGGTTGCAACCAAGCTACAGACCAGCACTGCAGTCATTTAGGGAAGGTCCAGCTCCAAGCTCATTCACCAGGCTGTTGGTAGGCTTTAAGTTCTCACTGGCTGTTGGCTAGGAGCATCACTTCCTTGCCTTGTGGGCCTCTTTATAGGGGAACATGCTTCAACCGGCAGCAGGCTTCTCTTAGCATACATTAACAAATGCTGAAATAAAACCAAATTGTCAGTATTCACTGTAAGTATATGCATACTTGCTACACCCTAAGGAACCTTAATGTCGTGCAATCATCAAAAATATGCTGCATATATTTTGCATAGAGTCACAGAACCAGAATAATTTTTAATGGTATTCTTATAGTCAGTCTATGCCTTGTCAACACAAATCTGAGAATGGAGTACAAAATCTCAGCCTGAAAGATTCAATATAGTTTTGGAATCAATAGAGTTTCCTCTATTTTGCCAGCCCGTTCCAAAATGCTTGGCATTGCATAACATTGCTCATTGGAAATGAGGTGGAACATCATAGATATCATCTTTTAAAATCCCATCATTTTTTACAATACCATGATATATACACACATGGTTTGAAAGAATGAAGGAAAGACGGATCAGTTAGAGGTTTTGTGTATCTATCCATGTAGATGCTGGAGACACTGACTGGGTTATAGCCATGGGGATGAACAGGCTGTATTCTGAAGATGTCATTCTCCTTTTCAAAACACTTCAATACCATCCCACCCCTTACTTTTTAAAAAAGACCAGACTCCTAAATAAAGCTCTCATGAAACTTGTGGTAAGGATTTGCACTCTTTTTTTCTAATAGTAAATGCTAGGAGCACTATTTTTCTTACAGTAATGGAAGAAGCATTTACTACACCTGCAATTCACTCTCCCTACCTTTCAAAAATTCTTTAAAAATCTAATTCTTCAAGTCCCTGATCAAATGCTGCCTTCTCCAAAAAGACTTTCCCAGTGAGCTCAGCTAGTTATAATCCTCCCACTTCTGATCTCTCCAATAAGCCTTTGTTTTTTGTTTCTTTGTGTTTATATCAAAGGCACTATCAGATACTACATTTTATGACAGGTTATCTATCTGCGTACTCCCAGATCATAAATTCTTGAGGCATTTGTATTCCCAGTGTCCATCACTGAGCTTTACATGTAGGGCACATTTAATAAATATTTGTTGCAAGATGGAATGAAATAATGAGTCCATTACTAACACTGATAGTGCCCCTGGAGCAATTGATCTCAAATATATTTGTGGCAGAGGTCAACAGAAGATGAGACAATGACTGGTTTTATATCTCTTAAGAGCTGTGTAAAACCTTTAATAAATTTACTGTGGCTGGAAACCTATTCTATATTCATTTTACCATTAGCTGTTTTTCTTTTTTCATCTTAATTTATGTACACCTTTTATAAAATCTTCTAGGAACATTTTGTTTCATTATTTCCTCCGTAGTATAATTCCATTATAGTATACCATCCATAATCTGTAAGTAAATTATTCCTATGTTGCTTAATTTAATCTTACTGTATATCAACAGTTTGGTAGATACTATACAAATATATTTTCATATGCTGATGTTATACATAGCATTTACTAACATATGCTTTTAAAGAGTGTATGTGTTGTATTTAGACATTCTACTATCAAGTATTATAAGCTGGTTACTGAGACCACAATCAGTGTCTAACTCTGAGAAAGACAGTCTTGTTCTTATTATTCTTACCAGTTTTACCAAACACTTTATTGTCTAGCATAATCAAAGAAAGGTTTATGTCAAAATAACCAAATATAGGGTGAAGATAATCCCATTAAGATGGCTGGCTACGGGGGCGCCTGGGTGGCTCAGTCGTTAAGCATCTGCCTTCGGCTCAGGTCATGGTCCCAGGGTCCTGGGATCGAGCCCCACATCAGGCTCCCTGCTCCGCGGGAAGCCTGCTTCTCCCTCTCCCACTCCCCCTGCTTGTGTTCCTCTCTCGCTGTGTCTCTCTCTGTCAAATAAATGAATTAAAAAAAAAAAAAATATGGCTGGCTACGCATAAACTAGGGGAAAGATCCAATATTTCCACATAAGTAATTACCAATTCATATATTAAAATAGGAATCAATTCCACATTTTTACCTTGCTAACAATAACACTACTCAAGGGACAGGTTTGTGTACAAATAAAAGGAGGAGCTGTTAACAGTTACTGAACCCCAGAGCCCCAATCCTAATTCACAAGGATTGCAAAGCGCTCACACGTGTGAGAAATATCATCATTACCTGGTAATTAATTTTAAGTTTTTACCAATAATAAGCTTTTTGCAATTTGATTAGAAACCAAAAAAAGAGAATAAAAAAATTATCACTCTTAATTTACTCTAAAAGAAATTTTCTTGGTATTTTCCTAACGTCTGTATTAGTAGACTATATTTGGCCTTATATCGTTGCCAAACAAATGACATGTTGAAAGAAATGACATATTAGGAGCTCTAAGTGAGGGGTAGGTCTCCTGCTTATTTACTGTATGATCCAAAATGGTACAGTTTTGATGAAGGAAAAAGGTGGAGAAGACAGGAGAGGGGAACATGCTTGGCAAGAGGCAGATGGACTCCTAGTATGGACATATGTTAGGTCCAGAATCGAATCTCTACTCACATGTTCTGGAGATAACCTCCCGTTGGGCACCCTTCTCCTCACACACATCCTACAACCTCAGCATGGCAGAGGGGGACAAGTGTCAGATGGATTTTATTAATGAAGTTAAGGAATAGTAATTCTGTTCCTCTCTCTTTTGAAGCTTTTTATAATTTGGCCACACCCTTCCAAGGCAGTCTTATTCTTTTTTTTTTTTAAAGATTTTATTTATTTATTTGAGAGAGACAATGAGATAGAGAGAGCATGAGAGGGGGGAGGGTCAGAGGGAGAAGCAGACTCCCTGCTGAGCAGGGAGCCCGATGCTGGACTGATCCCGGGACTCCAGGATCATGACCTGAGCCGAAGGCAGTCGCTTAACCAACTGAGCCACCCAGGTGCCCGGCAGTCTTATTCTTTTTCCCCAGCCCACATGCTGAACTTTAAGCAATAGGAGATTCCATATTGGTTTGGGGGTGAGCTACATAATGCTAAAGCCCCTTGCAATATTTTTTAGTCTATTATTGATTAACGTCTCACAAAGATGTAGTGTCAGTCCATGCCTTTGTTTACATTCCTTTACCTGCCTGGAACATCTTCTCTTTACTCATTTAAATCCTATTTATTTTTCAAGACCTTGTACAAGGCCTCCTTCTCCATAACTCTTTCTAATTTTTCTACTCTACTTCTGGTGAATCACACCCTCCTTTGAAATCTTTTTTGGATATTGCCTGTACCTTGTGGTAGAGATAGCACAGGATAACACGGTATTTTCCAAAATGTTCTTTGAATATCCCCATTTGAAATGGGATTTCTGAAGTGAAATGATTTTGGAACATGTCACACATTCTATCTCACTGTTGGATGCTTAAAAAGAATATTGACATATCAAAAGCTTTGGAAAGTCCTGCATTAAAGTTTGTTCATCTTCTTTAACCCCACATTTCTTAAACTTCTACAAAACTGCATCCTTATTTTATATAATAACTATTACTTCCTATAAAATACACATGAGAAATGCTGGAGAAATAGAAATATTTATAGGTTTGTAGGCCAGACACTTATCTGTTACAAACTTACTTCAAATGTCACTTCCTTACTTTTGTAGTTTACTAACTAATCTCATGATATTTCTCTAATTTCTCTAATTCCTTCTGTTTTGCCTTTGGCAAAACTGGAAGTATTTCATACAGAGTAGGTAACACAAATAAGTTAATATGCTTCTTCCACATTGTTTCCCAGGAGCTTTGAAGTTCAGTTGTTTCATGGGGCTCGGTATATTCTCTTTGTTGAGGCAGGAAATATGTCATGTGAATCTTAACTATTCAGTACAATCTTACACACTCTAGGTATAGGAAGATGAGTTCAGTCTGAGCAAAGCTTCATAGTGTGGCTACATTATTTTGTTTACATTCAGAAACATTATTCACCACTTACGATGTAAAAAATATGTAGCTGTTACATTCATTGAAAATAGTGTTTTTTGAATTCCCAATTTTGGATGCCCAATGTCACTGTTTTGTTACATTAACCATGCTACTGAGAGTTGGTGGTTTTTTGGATTGTTTATATGACCTCACAGATATATTCACCCTCAATTATTTCAAATACAGAAAATGTGATTATCATTCATGTTACTCCTAATACATACCTAGAAGATCACAATTTTCTATTGGTGCTATGACTTTGGCAGTTTGATAATTCAAAATATTTATAAAACGATTTTTGTGAGCAGTTTTGTGTTTTCTAGAAAGCAAGTGAATAGACCTAAGGTACACTTTAACACAAATAGTGAACTCTCTTAAATAGGCATATTCAAAAGTACAAATGAGTAATTTCATTTTATCTAGATACACATTTTTTTTTTTAACTCTGACAAAGTTTGGATTAAAGGTTTCAAAGAAGATTTGTTTTGCTCTGGATCCCTTTCTCACAATTAGTCTAGCAATCCATTCCGCCTGGAGGGCCTCATTTGTGAGTTCTCTCCTCTGTAACAACATGAAATCTCTTTGGAAAGAACAAGTTGAGTTTACTTAGACTGAGGCCATTGCAATGATGAACAGGAAAAATTCAGTTTTGTGCTTAACTCTGTAGGCTGTAAATGAAATTACTCAGTTTTCTCTCAGGTTAATGGGCACTGAATGACACTTAAATGATACTGCAATATTCTAATAATTTCCAGTGCTAATTAGTACCATATCAAATCAGCAGTGAACATAATTAAATTTTTTTCTCAATTTGAGGGTAAGTATCATAACTTTACAACTAACCCAATGATAGGTATTTCATTAAAGTTAGGCAAACACTGCATGTTGCTATAAATATTTTTACAAGTTATGTTCCAAACAGTGCTTTAGTCAATTCTCATTTTTTGGCATTGGTTTTATTGGCATTGGCTTTATTTCCAGACCCTTGCAGGTCAGACAGATGCTGCCAAGTTCCCATGCCTAATTGTGCCAGATCCGGAGGTATATAGGAACACAGACAAGCACTGGCTGTAATGGGAAGAATTTAGGCTTTGGAGTCAATCTTGATTTGCATTTTGGCTCTCTAAATCACAGTTTTGTTATCTATAATATCTACCTCATAGAAATTTAGTAAAGATTTAAAGAGGATGTGTATGTAAAATGCCTAACAAAGTGCAATAATCATATAGGACTCACATATATATAGTTCTTTGCTCCTATGAAATTCTGGTATGGAGTTTACAGACTTATATTTATCAATATAAATCATATGAATATTTTATTTATAATTCTAAATTATCCAGGCTGACTCTCTTTTTTCTTTGGCACAGAAAATTGTGAAGTTGATACAACCATTTTCTCATGAATCTGAGACTGCCTCTGCCAGTGCCTATGGAATAAGCCTTATCTGAGTGGTTTTGTAAAGGATTAAATTGTAAATCACTATGCACTGCCCCCCCTCCGCCTTTCCAGTTTAATGATTAAAATGAATAATTTTGTTGGGATTCTGTGCTTTAGTTAAGCTTTTGGAAAGTTCCGAAAATGAGAAGCTACGAAGAAATGGAGTCAGTTCTCTTTTCTGATAACTAGAAGCACATTTCCCACCATTACTTGTTTGTGGGATCCTTCAAGAGCTGGTAGGTTTATCAAATTTTCTGCCTCAGTAAGGTGTGAGTAATATATAAACTAAAGAATCCCTGGGCTGGAAAATTGATTTTATGCTTACAATGGGTGAAAATTATTAACAAGCCTAATAATAGTAGGAGTAATTTTTCTGTAAGAGCTACTATTTTCATTTGCAAAACATAACGGGAGAATTACGTATAATTCTAATTTTTCTACGTATCTTGGAATATAATTCTTTTTTTTTTTTTTTTTTTTAAGATTTTTATTTATTTATTTGACAGAGAGAGACACAGCGAGAGAGGGAACACAAGCAGGGGGAGTGGGAGAGGGAGAAGCAGGCTTCCCGCCGAGCAGGGAGCCCGATGCGGGGCTCGATCCCAGGACCCTGGGATCATGACCTGAGCCGAAGGCAGACGCTTAACGACTGAGCCACCCAGGCGCCCCATCTTGGAATATAATTCTATTAGGAACACTGATACTCAAACTTCAGAATATTCATTTATAGAGAAATACACACTTCAATGCTTCTTGCTTTTTATTCACTAGTGACTGCTTAGGATATTGTACTATTATTGTAGATCTTTTTCTTTACCAAATTTCCAACATATAACTAATGAGTAAAGCCAGTCAACTCATATTATTTTTGGTCTCAGAGATTTATGTAAAATTAATTACATCCTAAATATAATTGTGTCACATTAGCCAGGTATTTTTCATTATCTTCCCTCTGGCTCCAACTTATTCAATTATTCTTACTTCTCTACAGCTTCTCATGACCAGTAGTCTCCAGCTACATGAAATAACTTCTGTCAACGCACAACTACATTTTTCCATTTCTCTGCCTCTGTTACTTTGTTCCTTTCTCAGTATGTCCTTTCTCTACTCATATAATGTATAATTCTACTTATTTTTTAAGGTCCAGTTCAAATGACCTTCATCCATATAATATTCTCTGATCTACCCATGAACTCTGAACCATTTTGAATCTCTATAATGTTTAATTCAAATATCATATATAGGGTACATTGCATTTTATTATGTATTTAAGAACTTGTAGGACTATCTTATCTTCACTACTGAACTATACATTCAGTGAAGCCAGAAACTATGTTTGTGTCATTTAATACTTAGACTTTCTTTTACATGGGAAAAATAAAACTCTTTAGGAGTTAAGCAAAACTAAATTCATTTCCAAAAAAGCTAATTTTAACATAGTCGTAAAAATATGAATTTTATGTAATAGACATTAAATACTTGCTAGCATACACAAATAAATAGAAGGTCCAAATTTGAATAAGAAAATAGTGTTGCCCTCAAGGGCAGACTTTATCATGGAAAAGAGAGACATACAATCATTATATTAGTGTATGGCAAGATGTAATGATTGTAGGTTGTGAGACACTTAAAGTACAGTTGGAACACTTGATGAGAGATGACAGAGAGGTGAATTTTGACTGGATGAATGTGACGTGATTTGAGGTGTAACACTTTCTGTTTGGGAATTTTATTTGGGTCTGTGGATAGAGCTCAGTATCAGAATATAATTTAGCTTTAAGAATCATGTATCCTGTATTTCGTAGTTTACTTTTCAGTGAGGGACTCATAAAATTCAAGGTAATATAAAACATTACTTTCTTAGTGAAATTGAGGGCAGTGATTTATTTAGAAAATTTGTGGAATTCTATCCCTGATCAACAGCTGAGAATATGAATTTAAGTTCCAAAAAAATCTCTATCATTCATTCACAAGGCAACAGAAGTTTTACATGAAAGGGATAAATCAACACATTTGAAATGCAGATACTTAATTGTGACATATGTTGTAGTTAAAATAAAATCAGACTGTTTGAAATTTCGTATCTGTTTATGAAATGCATATTTTGCTGATACAAATGAATTAATTATTCCAAGTTCTAAAATATGTACCCTGTGTTGTCAATGTAGGTTGTGAGTTTATTCATCAAAAGAAGAAAAGGTATCCCATGCCAGAGTACATTTGCTGTTCTAACAGCAAACTATGACCATTAAAATATAGACTGTGGAATTATTAGTTTTTGTCCTTGAATCTGACTTTAACTTTGAACTACAAATGTGGGAGTGGTTTTGACAAGGAATGTGGTTTTGATAAGTTACTGAACTCTTTTCAGCGCTATTTTTCTTCTTTAAATATGTAATTGTGTTACTTACTACTTTCATGTGAGTATTTTGATAACATTATGTTAGGAATTCATTAATTTTATAGCAGTAAATTGGTGAAGGGATACTCTACAAATGAAGCTTTTTTATAGGAAAAACTCCCAGGCTGGAAAAAAAATTAGACAATATTGTAAAATAAGTGAATCAGGGCTGTCAATTAGTAGTGTTTTTCATCCGAAATGATTTCTTTTCAGTAGATTTTCTGTTTACTGAATTCATGTTTGCTAGGAGCTATAAGCTTTAAATATTTGCCTACTTTATAATTTGGTTTAAGAAGACCAAACTATTGTATCTCACAGAACAA
Organism: Halichoerus grypus; assembly: GCF_964656455.1. NCBI lineage: Eukaryota > Metazoa > Chordata > Mammalia > Carnivora > Phocidae > Halichoerus > Halichoerus grypus. The sequence continues at coordinate 75,228,377 of NC_135714.1, forward strand.
ATATTTGAGCATTTTCAAAATTGTAGGTTTTTCCCATTAATCCACTTAATTTCTTGATTATAGCACTTATGCCATTGTAGTGCTGGCCATCTATCTACCTACCAACCTACATATCTACCTACCTACCTTCCTATCTATCTAATCATTTCTGTAACTAGACTATAACCTCTTTAGGATCTGAGTTCAGTTTCTACTACTAGTACCTAGAACAGTGTGGATGCCTGGCATAGGAACATACTCATATGGTGTTTGTTAAAGGGGAGTAATTAATCAGTAGTTTTCACCAATGTTGGGTAGGCCCAGGACTAGTTGTTCTCAGACACTAGGGAATTAGATATTATTGTTCATATCTCACAGAATAAAAGTAAAAGAGTTTATTAGTTTGCTATTGCAGTATAACAGAGTACCACAAACTTAGAAGTTTAAAATAGCACAAATGTATTAGTTCACAATTCTGCATGTCAGAAGTCTGACATGGCATGAATGAATGGGTTCTCTGCTACAGTTATCGCAAAACTGAAACCAGAATATCAGCTGGGCTGAGTTCTTATCTGATGGTTATAAGGAAAAATCTGCTTCCATGCTCATTCTTATGGCTGGCAGAGGTCAGTTTCTTGTGGTTGAGTAACAGTAGTTCTCATTTTCTTGCTACCTGATAGCTAGAGGCCTCTTTGAGCTACTAGAAGCTGCCTGCATGCATTGTCTCAAAGCCCCACCCACCTTCAAGCCAACAATGGCATATCCGATTTTCCCCACATATTTAAAATCTGTGATTTCTCCTTCTGCTCCCAGCAAGAATAAGCTCTCTGCTGCTAAAGATTCATATGATTAAGTCAGTCTCACTCAGATAATATGTCTGGTTTGAGATAAACTGATTCAGGACCTCAATTACATCTAAAAAATCCCTGCACAGCCACCCTAAGTTAATATTCAAGTAATTGGCACTAGTTGTATGTGCAGTAGGGGCCAGGAATCTTGGAAGGGCCATTTTCGAGTTCTCTCTGCCACATAGATGTTCCACAAAAAAAACCCAAAAAACAAACAAACAGAAAAAACACAACAGCAAAAAACAGTTTGTCCAGGTAGAGTAGAGGGTTTAATTAAAATCTAAGGTAGAGTAGGAGCTTAATTAAAATCTAAGTACAATCTTTATAATCTTTTGATACATACCACCTTTTATAAAGTTTATAATAATAATCATACTAAGTGTAATAATGCATTTTCCAATTTTATGTTGCCAGTTAATATACAGAGTTCTCTAGCTTGAACATTCTTTATTTGAGATATTTGCATTTATTTAAAATACATTTGACCCCTCTATTCCCGTCATGCAATTGAAAATCCACTTATAACTTTTGTCTCCTGAAAAACTTAATTACTAAGAGCCTACTGTTGACTGGAAGCCTTACTGATAATATAAAGGAATGATTAACACATATTTTGTATGTTATATGTGTTATATACTGTATTCTTACCATAAAGTAAGCTAGAGAAAAGAAAAAGTTATTAAGAAAATCATAAGGAAGATAAGATACATTTACAGTCCTGTAATGTATTATTTATCGGAAAATATTTGTGTATAAACAGACCCGACATACTTCAAACCTGTGTTCAAGTGTTCAGCTGTAAATTAGCATTTTTAAGGAATTGGGAAAGGTGGGAAAAGTGCATTTATTTAGTACCTGTTATCTGGTCTACGTATTCTATGTGCTTATGAAAATGACATGTTTATAGTATATTCTATAAACATGTATTAAAACTTCTGAAAGTGCCAGATGTATTAAAACTTCTGAAATTAATAGCTATATGGCATATTTACTCCATAATTTTAAGCAGTATTGAGGTTGTCAGCTGACTTACTTTTATAATTAAAGATGAAAATGTTCTCTCCAAAAGGAAATGAAAAAAAAAATGGTTTGACATCAGCTGTTTCTTGATGTCACATGAGTGACAACCTATATATTTCTTTGGAATATGACTCTTCAACTACCAGGCATTGGTATGTTGTGTATAACTTATCTCTTACCTATATAATCCCTGCATAGCAGCTAACATCTTTGGAACAGTAGGGGTGCATGTACTTTTTGCTCACTATTGATGATTCTGAAGGCCTGGCAGGTTTCACTAAACCTTGTGGATATACTTAGCAGCTGGTGCAATTTTTTGTGGTGAAGTATTTACTCACTTTAGCGAGGTATGTGTAATGCATCTTCAAGTAAAAGTGAAAATTGTTCAAGGGACAGCATCTCAAAATGTCATGATATACAAACATAGAAAAAAAAGTCCATATTGCCATTCAATTCAATATGGCAATATTTTTATTATTTTATTTTTTGAAGATAGAAAACAATTCTACAGAGTCATTCTGCATAGCACGTAACTTTCTAATTGCATTTACAGGAATAAAACAAAGTTTGCCAACAAAGCAAAAGGGAGACCAGAAAATTTGTTGCTGACGTATCCAATGAATACAGTTTTTGACAATAGGATTCATGTTAGGCCTGACTGAATCTATTCATTCTCCTGTCAAAAACTGGCATGCCTCCTTCACAATTGCAGAAAAGCCACAGGAAGTTCCTCACTTTTGCAAACAACATGTACAGCAAGTTCCTTCACCCTCCACAATCCTTATTGTACACTGAGATATTTTCTACTGGATGAGTAAGAAATTACACTATTATTTAACAGTGGTAACTGATTTAATCTATATACAGGAACAATACAGGTACTGTTTTTGTTCAGGCTGAAGACAAATAATTGAAAGAAGTTCTGTGTAATTATAAGAACATGGTACTTCATGATCCCAAAAAGTGCCAAAGATAATATAGTTTGGGGCACATATTACACAGTTTCAACCAAAGTATGGTCAGTCTTGTGTAATACTGATGCTTAGTTGTGAATGACTGTCACTACAGTGGTTGGGTCAGGAAACTTTCTATTAAAAGCTGTTCAGTCTCATATCCCCATCTCTAAAGTGCTACCTAGTCTAGAGATTTATTTCTTTGTGATGAACATTGTACCTCCAAATGTCCTTTTTGTAAGTAGTTACCCCTTCAAAAGTTAAAAATGATCACATCTGCATTTGATTTTTCACTAATTTGTATATATACTACTTTTGTAATGTTGACATACTACAAGAGTAGTATTTATGACTTTAATTTATGAAATACCATGAAAAAGCTGTTGTATTGAATAGCCTCTAATCGTCTTTAGCAAGCTGTATAATGATGTTGTTTCTTCTTTTTTAATTCCTTCATAATTCTGACACATTCAGCTTCAAAAATTATATTTATAAATTTTCTTAAATTATAAAGTATGTCTTATTTCCTAGTATATATAAACATATATATAAAAATATGGTTTATCTACACATGACTTTCCTTTTATCTGAATTAGATGACCTTTAGGAAGTCTTCTCCTTCAGATTATAATCTGATGGATTTCCAGTTTTAACTGAAGTCATCTTTACAAAAAGTGCTAAACGTGTATTTGCAGCTTCTACAGAAAAAGTTGCTTGCTTAGATTCATAGCATATTTGAAAATTTATTAAGCATTATGAAACTATGATTAGTTCTCCTGCTTTATTTGTTATATCTTAATTCAAAAAGGGTCTTTGGAATTTATTAAGTATTTACACAAATAAATCTCTAATTGCATTTAGAGAAATAAAACAAAGTTTTATTGAGAAAATGGGACTCTAGCACATGAAACTTCTTAGAATATTCTTTTCAAATTTTCACTGCTTTATAAAAGCTATCTACAAGGTGAACTCAATAGCAAATAAAGCTGAGGTGTGGGTCTCTGAACAATAATTTTGACTTAAGACCTTAGTATATGTAGTTTAAATATTTTGTAGAAGTATTATTCATTAATGTTATGATTGAGGGTAGCTTTTTAAATATTTAATTATATAAGCCTGATAATGCAACAAGTGCCTTTCTTTGCACTGGTGATTTTTTTTTATGAATATAACAGACAAAATCCTTTGCCTCATGGAACCTGTATTCTAGAGAGGGGACAAAAATTAACAGTAAATAAAGAGTTAAGATATGTAGTCTATTAGGTGGTAACATGTACTATGTCAAAAAATAAATCAGGGAAGAAGGAATGGGTGTGGAGGAGGGTTTAAAATTTTAAATAAAGTAATCAAGAGAGGTCTCACTAAGAAGGTATCATTTGAGCAAAGACCTGTAGCAGTTGAGAAAGCCAGTTATGCATTTGTTTAAAGGGAAGAGCATCCCAAGAACAAAATGAAGACCTCTGACATGGGAACATGGGTTGTATATTCTAGGAAAAACAAGGAGGCTGGGGTAACTGGATGTCAAGGAGCAACAGACTGGGTATGAGGGTCTTTAAGAAGACTCTATAAGCCCCTGGAATGATCTGACTGTTTCTGCAGATACGTTGAGATACCGTTCCTGGCTGCCTCCCACATTCCAGCTAGCTTTTACAATTGTTGTCTCCTCCAAGTTTTCTGACTTCTTATGTTAGTTCCTCAGACACATACTACTTTACTCTTCTGAATTTTCTGCATATTTGATTTTGGCGGTAGGAATGAGGAGCCTTGTCATATTGTCAGACTTTGAAGTGTAAAATTGTTTTGAAATACAAGTAAGAAGTAAATATTTCAGACTTGGAAGGGTTTTAAAGTTACCTACCCTATCATTTTATAATACATAAATTGTAATGTTTTCCAGCCTCTGTAAATACTACTGAACTACAAGAGGAAGCACATTACATTTTGTTGGATAATTTAATTAGAAGAAAAAGGTTTCCTCACATTGTTATGCCTTCTTTTAAAAATATACCTATTACATGTATAGATTCACAGAGATTCTGGGGAGGCATGTTTATTTTTTAAAGTTCTATCACTGATTGAGTTAAATCACTATGTTTCAGAATTCTGGTTCTACCACTGCAGTTCAGCAAACAAATATTGAGTGTCTATTAAATGGAAGACACTATGCCAGACACTGGGGTCTATGAACTTTGATGAAAATTCAAACATTAGTCTCGTCTATTGGGGGCTTCTAGTCTAATGAGAGAAAGATAAGCATAGGGCCTTATGTCGGGGTAATTATTTAAAAATGTGTTGAAACTCTGTCTTCTCACTTCCCATTCACTCTTTAACCCATTTCAGTCTGACTTGCACTCTGACCAGCAACTGAATTCCTTTTATTATAATAATCAATAATGTCTATGTTACCAAAAACAGAACAAGGATACTTATCTGTACTCATATGACTAATTTTTTGAGTAGCATTTCATATAGTTGACCATTCCCAATTATTTAGAAAACTTTTTTCTTTCTTTCTTTCTTTCTTTCTTTCTTTCTTTCTCTCTCTTTGCCTCCTTCTCTCTTTCTTTCTTTCTTTTCTTTTCTTTTCTTTTCTTTTCTTTCTTCTTTTCTAACTTGGTTTTCCTCCTGTATCAATGATGGTTCCTTCTACTCTATCCTTGCTTGTTTCTCTCCTTTTGATTAAGACTGGATTGCCTCTGGGGTCTGTTCTGATCCCTCACCTTCACTCCATTTACACTATTTCTTATATGATCATGTCCACTCACAGGCCTTTTAATTTCCAAATGTATGTTGATGACTTTCAATTGTGTTTTTCCAACTCAGACCTCTTTCTCTTATGTTTCATTTCCACATATTCAATTGTCTACCTAACTTCTCCATTTGCATTTTAATAGACATTTGATACATAAAATATACAAAAGGGAAATTTTGATTCACCTCCTTTTTACTCTGCTAGTTATCAGTGTTTCAGTAAAGGAACCTTCATTAACTCAATGGTCAGGAGATTGGAAGTCTCTATGTGGCTGAAGAACAAGGGTATTGGAATGTATTATCCATTAAAAAAAAAGAATGTGTCTTCCATTAGAATGCAGTGTCTAGACAGACACTGTAGAGAGTAAGGTATTAAATTGCAAGATTTCTCATGTAGAGTATATACAGATGATTCAGGGACTAGTGATTGGTCATGGATTTAGTGAAGGTTAATGGGCATTAGAAATAAGAAAGCCCAGAATTGTATTGTTAGTATGATGGATGAATCATCAATATGTGTATCTCCTAATAAGTCACCAACATATACCTATCAACTGTATCACTCAGGATAATGGCAAGACTTGGAATAGAGAGAAGAATTCTGAACCAGGTTCCACTTTATTCAGTGCATCAGTTAGTTGGTGAGGAGGTGGCCAGTGATAATGATGAGGGAATAATACTGTAGTATAGCCAGATGTAGGGTTTCAGAAGAGATGATTTTACTGTTTTGGAGGATAATAGTTTGGAATTGTTTTTAAGGAGCTAAGCAATGTTAACTTCCCGTTTCTAGTTGCAGTAGGTCCAGCATTTGAAAATATAAATCTCCAACTCCAGTCCTCAAGAGAAAGCTAAGGTTTATCCAAAGCCAGCAGTTGTCCATAAAGGAGTTGAAAATATTAATAGAATTGATTACACTGGAATGAGGTGGTCAGAATGGAGAATAGTACTTGTGCAAAGGTGTAGAAAACATTAATTAAAAAAATAGGGAGAAAATGAAAATATATAATTAAAGAGACATACATTTTGGACAGTAACCAAAGATGCTATAAGTGAGAATCATGATGGGATTAGCTGGCCTTACATTCTCAATAAGAATCTCAGAGGCTTGAGGAACCTCCATACTGTTTTCTAGAGTGGCTGTACTAGCTTGCGTTAAAAATAGAGCTACCTTACGACCCAGCAATTGCACTACTAGGTATTTACCCCAAATATACAGACATAGTGAAAATAAGGGGCACATGCACCCCAGTGTTCATGAAAGCAAAGTCCACAATAACCAAACTGTGGAAGGAGCCGAGATGCCCTGCATCAGATGAATGGATAAAAGAGATGTGGTTGACATATACAATGGAATATTATGCAGCCATCAGAAAGGATGAATACCCACCATCTGCATTGACATGGATGGAACTGGAGGGGATTATCCTAAGTGAAGTAAGTCAAGCAGAGAAAGACAATTATCATATGGTTTCACTCATGTGTGGAACATAAGGAATAGCGTGGAGGACCATAGGGGAAGGGAGGGAAAACTGGGAAGAAATCAGAGAGAGAGACAAACCATGAGAGACTCTGGACTCCAGGAAGCAAACTGAGGATTACAGAAGGGAGTGGGGTGGGAGGTTGGGGTAACCGGGTGATGGATATTAAGGAGGGCACGTGTGGTGATGAGCACTGGGTGTTTATGCAACTAATGAATCGTTGAACACTACATCAAAAACTAATGATATACTATATGCTGGCTAATTGAACATGATAATAATAAAAATAAATAAATAAATAAAAAGAATCTCAGAGGCTTTATGAGCTCAAGATAGAGTCCTGCGATGAATTTCTGAACCATTTTGAAACTTAATTTTTAAATTTTTATTTACAATGGGCTCATAAAAAGATATAGCCTTTCACATCTGATTGTTTGAAACTTGGGGGAACTGACTTCTTAATAAAACAGAAGATGTAAGTGAAATAATCTTTTAAATATAGGGGGGTAACATAGGTATGTTTATATGAATAATAAATATGGATATATGAATTCTTATAATCATGATTTTGATATAGTATATTGTATAACATTGTATATGTTTTATTCAAATTCTGGATCAAGAAAGTTGTTTTAGATTATTTCACCATTAAATTATGAACATTTTGTAAAAACACTGAAAAGTGCATAGAGCTGAACATAGCAAACATCCATCTGTACACCTACCAACTAGAATTTGCAGATATAAATATTCTGTCAATTTGTTTTAGAAATTATGTTAAAGGAAAGAAAATTTCTTTACATTTTTTATTGGGAAAAAATCCCCACAATATTTATTTGAAATTTAACTTCAAGTCTTAAGATAGGAAACAGTAGTAGGGGATATCTAGGAATCTACTTATGTTTTCTTCATACACTTCACCTAAGAATGTCCGTGTATCAGCGATGCCGTAGAGTTTTTTCCAAACTTGACTTTTTTTTTTTTTTAACTTGTACTCTGTGGTTAATTGCTTTACATGAAATACCATAAATAAGCATTTTTTACTGGACATATTCTGACTTTTAAAATCATTTCTCAAGAGGTTAATAAAAGGTAATAGTGTATTCTCTGTCATCTCTACTAATATGGCCCACATCTCATTTAAGTTATCACGTCTTTCCAGCTGCTGTTTTATTTTCTTTTTCTTCAAAAGAGGAATGCTACATATCATGTCATTGAGTCAAACTGTCTAAAGAGATGAATTAAGGACACAGTTTGAAGGCATTCATTGTTGTCTCTTTTTTCAGCACATTATTCTAAAAGCAGAATATTTTTTCTCAGCAGTGGGCTAAGTTTTCAACATAGATAGAGTTTATTAGTATAAAAGCTATAGGTTTTTGAATCTAGAAAATTCTATATTCAAATCCTAGTTCATTTACTTTTTTAACTTAGTGATTCAATAATTCACCTAACATTGGATTCTGTAATTTGGTGTTCTCATCTGTAAAATGAGGATGAAGAGAGCTATATAAACAAGAATTTCAGTTTAAAACTGTTATTGGTCTTGGGGCACCTGGGTGGCTCAGTTGTTAAGCGTCTGCCTTCGGCTCAGGTCATGATCTCAGGGTCCTTGGATGGAGCCCCTCATCGGACTCCCTGCTCCGCGGGAAGCCTGCTTCTCCCTCTCCTACTCCCCCTGCTTGTGTTCCCTCTCTCACTGTGTCTCTCTCTGTCAAATAAATAAATAAAATCTTAAAAAAAAACCAAAAACTGTTATTGGTGTTAAGAATAAAACAGTGGCAAGCATATATACACAATTTTGGAAATATTTGTAAGCTTTATTTTATGCAAGAATTTAAAAATAGTACTTTAAAGTTGATTTCTTTTAAATATTTGACTTGTAGATGGTAAAAACTATGATTATGAGACAGATCTTTATAGATGAAACAAATTGGGTCCATTTTGCAACCACTTACAACTAATAAATACTCAAAAAATATTGTCATCTTCATAAGGAAACTCATGTCTCACTCACTATTGGCTAGTCTACAGTTAGAATAGAGCCACTGTTTTCTCACTGTTCACGAAATATTTTGTAGGACAGCTCCCTAGCAATACCTATATGTTGCTTCCTAACACATTTCCTTATTTAGTATATAAAACAGCACAAAATAGGACATGTTGGAAAAAAAGTTCATAGATTTCCATAAAATTTTTGGTTTTACATGTTAAAGTGCTCATATAATAAAGAAGATAAAACTACAAGTGAATTCAGAGTTAATGAAACGATGAAGTTTGAGATTTATGTCAGAAGGGTACCTTTTCCCTACCTGAAATATACCACATGATGCCTTCTTTTCTTTAGAAATGAAGACAATGATCTACAGTTCTAAAGTGCTTAATTTCAAGTGACTTATCTAAGTCAACTCAGATTGGTAAATCACTTGCTTTTACCTAGAAGCAGAGTGAATTTTTGACTTGTGCATAAAAATCGATTCTTACTATATAGAAGACAGTCTAAACTAAATTATTTGTGTGTAAAATGAGTTTCACTCTTCCAAGAGCATAGAATTCACACTTTTTTTTTTCCATACAGGTATTTCTTTGACATACGGTTTTACTTGTAGTACCATATACCAGTTCTCACACTTTTTTATGGTAATTGAAGGTAGTATTAAAAGGATCTAGTGAATTGTTACAAAAGGAAAAAAAAAGTTATATCTGTTCATCTAAAAAATATCTGCAAGTCTTCCCAGTGAATGTGCTTTTCAAGAAGATACCTTCTTACTTTTTTTTTTTTTTTGAAAATGCATCATTTCAGTTTGGAACAGTTGGAATTGCTATGCAGTGTTAAAAAAGTCTCTTTTCAGAAACCAGTTCTTTCTTTTCTTGTCATGGCAGTTAAATTTGCAATAATAAGACATTGCTTCAAACAAATGTATGATATGGAGAAAGGGACTGAAACAAGATATAAAGCACTGGATTACTTCACAGATTCAATATGAAAATATGGAAAATAATTTAAAGAGTTAAACAATTGCATTCTTTTCCAATTTTTTAGTGGTAAAATACACATAACATAAAATTTATTATGTTAACCATTATTAAGTATACAATTTGGTTGTATTCAATACATTCATAAAGTCGTGCTGCCATCACCAATATATGTTTTTAAAACTCCTTTCATCTTGTAAAACTGAAACTTTATGCCTATTAAACAAAAACTCTCCATTCCCCTCTCCTTTAGCCCTGGAATTCCACCATTCTCCTTTCTATCTCAATGATTTTGATGACACTCAGTATTTAAGTGGATTCATATAGTATTTGTTTTATTGTAACTGGCTCATTTCTCTTAGCATAATGTCCTCAAAGTTCATCCATATTGTACCATACGTCAGAATTCCTTCATTCTAATGACTGAATATTATTTCAATGTATGTATATACCATATTTTGCTTGTCCATTCATCCATCAATAAACACTTAGGTTGCTTCATGTTTTAGCTATTGAAAATAATGATACTATGAACATGAGTGTACAAATATCTCTTCAAGAACCTGCTTGCAATTTTCTGAGATATATAGTCATAAGTGGAAATGTTAGATCACATGGTAATTTGATTTATTTTTTTTTTTAGGGCCACCATGCTGTTTTCTATATTGGCTGTACCATTTTACGTTATCACAAATGGTACAGAGGGTTCCAATTTTCTACATCCTTGCAAACCCTGGTTATTTCTTTATTTTTGATAGTAACCATCCTAATTAGTATGAGGTGGTATCTCAGTGTAGTTTTGATATGCATTTTCCTAATGATTAGTGATGTTGAGCATCTTTTATCAACAGATTTCTCATGAACTTATTGGGTACTTATATATCTTCTTTCGAAAAATGATCAAGTTCTTTGTCCATTTTTGAACTAGATTGTCTGTTTTTTATTGAGTTTTAGGAGTTCTCCCTGTATCTGGATATTAATTTCTTACCAGATACATGATTTACAAATATTTCGTGAGTCTCTTGCAGACAGTATATAGTTGGATCATTTTTTTTTTTAGCCATTCTACCAAAATCTGTCTTTTGATTGGAGAGTTTATAACATTTACATGTGAAATAATTACTAAGAATGGACTTCTGTCATTTTGCTATTGTTTGTTTACCTTGAGTCTTTGTAAGTTTGTAGTCTCTCATTTCCTGCATTACTGTCTTCTTTTTTATTAAGTTGTTTTTTGGTAACATTTAAGGTTTTATATTTTATTTTATTTTTTAAAAGATTTTATTTATTTATTTGACAGAGAGAGACACAGCAAGAGAGGGAACACAAGCAGGGCGAGTGGGAGAGGGAGAAGCAGGCTTCCTACTGAGCAGGGAGCCCGATGCGGGGCTCAATCCCAGGACCCTGAGGTCATGACCTGAGCTGAAGGCAGACGCTTAAGGACTGAGCCATCCGGGTGCCCCTAAAGTTTTATATTTTAACATTAAACATTTAAATTCCTTTCTCATTTCCTTCTGTATATATTCCATAGCTGTTTTCTTTGTGGTCACCATGGGGATTATTCTTAACATACTAAAGTTGTAACGCTCTACTGGAATTTATACCATCTATAATTTAATAACATACAAAACTCTGCTCCTTTATACTTCCATCCCCAGTCCTTTCAGTTGTTGATGTCACAAAATTACATTTATATTCATTTTGTGCCCCAGAACATAAACTAATATTTTTAAAAATCTGTTAGTCTCTTAAGTTATGTAGAAAACCAAACTTACAATAATACTAGCTTCTAGACTAATAATTATCTTTTTATAAAATATATATTAGTGTCCTAAATCATGTAGAAGTAAAAAAAGTGGAATTGCAAATTGTCATTACAATAATGGTGACTTTAATAATTGCCCATATATTTACCTTTACCATGATCTTTATTTCTTCATGTAGCTTTGAGCTGCTCTGACATGTCCTTTCATTTCAACCTGCAGGGCTCCCTTTAGCTTTTCTTGCAGAGCAGGTCTAATGATTATGAATACTCTCGACTTTTATCTGGGTGTTTCTTAATTTCTCCCTTACTTTTGCCTGCTGCCTTCTGGCCTCCAAAGTTTCTAATGAGAAAACCATTGATAATAGTATTGAGGATCCCTAGTATATGTGTGCATCCTCTCTTGCTGCTTTTAAGATTTTTCCTGTGTTTTTGGCTTTTGAAAGTTTGATTATAATGTGTCTTGGTGTGAGTCTCTTTGAGTTTTTCTTTGGTGGAGTTCACTGCATTTCTTGGATGTTTATATCTGTTGTCTTTCATCAAATTTTGGAAGGTTTAAGCTAATATTGCCTCAGTTATTTTCTCTTTTCCTTTCTTTCTCTCTTTTCCTTTGGAAATCCCACAATGTTTGTGTTGGTCTTCTTGATGTTGTCCCACAGGTCCCTTAGATTCTGTTCACTTTTCTTCAATTTTTTTTTTCTTTTTCTCAGACTTGGTAATTTCCATTGTCATATCTTCAGGGTCACTGATTCTTTCTTCTGCCTGATCTTTGAGTCCTTCTAGGGAATTTTTCATTTCCATTATTGTACTTTTAAGCTCCAGAATTTGTTTTTGGTTTCTCTTTAGGTTTTTAATACCTTTATTGATATTTCTATTTGCCCATCCATTGTTTTCTTGACTTTCTCCACATCTTTCCTTAGTTCAGTGATCATCTTTAAGGCAGCTATTTTAAAATCTGTAATAGCCCTACAACTAGGTCTTTTTCTGGGATGATTTCTGTTAATCTATTTTTTTCCTTCAAATGGACCACACTGTCCCCATTTCTTCATATACCATATGATTTTTTTGTCGAAAACTGGATATTTCAATTGAAAAATAGGGTAACTCTGGAAGTCACATTCTCTTCTTTGCTCAGAGTTTGCTGCTTTTTGTTTTTGTTTTTATTTATTGTTTCTTTTTTTTATATTATTGTAGGTCATCTCTGTGTCAAGGTTCAGCCTGAAATGTAAATTTAAAGGCTCTTCAGTTCTTGTCTCAACCTGCACCTTTTTCTAGGCATGTACATTGACTTTTTAATTTTCCTGTTGTATATAGCTGCTTTTGAATGTCCTGGTTGGTAATGTCTGGCTCCCAAAGGAGAAAAAGAGAAAAATGAAAGGGGAATATGTGAATGGTGACTTTTTAAATCTTTTGGCATTCGCTTCAGCCAGAGAGGGAGGAGCTTGCAACAGTGGAAGGGAGTGCAACAATAGTGGCTCCCTGTCTCTTTGTGTACCTCTAAGATCAGAAGCAGCAATCAGCCCTCTGTGGCAGAGCACAGATCCCCTGTATTTAGAGGACAGAATTCTTTTTGCCCACCTGGCTCCCACAAGCTGTGTGCAAGGTGCTCCTGGAAAGGCTTAGACTTACAGCTGCCTACCAAATGGCTGAGGGGTGGAAGATGGGTAGCTCTTACTGTCCTAAAGGCTGAAATTGACCAAAATTAACTACAATTTACCCTCAAAGCCTTCCTCTGGAAGTTGCAATCATCCAATATATTCAGACTTCCAGAATAGTTACCAGACAGAATCTACCAATGCAATTATTGTCTAGATAGGGAAACAAATTCCTAATCCTTCCTAGTCCACCATCTTCCCAGAATCCTCTGCAAATAGTGCTATTTTTTTTAAAGATTTATTTATTTATTTTAGGGAGAGAGAGAGAGAGAGAGAGAGAGAGAGAGAGAGAGCCTGCGAGTACATGAAAGTTGGGGGAGGGGCAGAGGGAGAGAGTCATTAAGCAGACTCCCCCACTGAATGTGAAGTCCAAGGCGGGGCTCAGTCCCAAGACCCATGAGATCATGACCTGAGCCAAAACCAAGAGTCAGATGCTCAACTGACTGAGCCATCCAGGAGCCCCAATAGTGCTATTTTTATAAAGAAAAAATATAGATTATTGATCTCTCAATATTTAGTAGTCTTTTGAAAATTATAAATAATTCTTATTAGAAGAACTAATTTGTAATATTTATTCCCCAAACCACCAGACTTACATAAAAATGCATAATTTATTCAGAGAGGATCTATGTTCCAACATAAAATGATTATGTTAAAGATTAGCTTCCTATTATCATCCACATGGATGAGTCAGATTATCTGTTCCTTAAGCAGCCTGCATTTCCTTTTGTTCCACAGACTTCTGGAAAACATACAGCAAAGTCAAATATTCAAGTGAAAATATTATCCATTTAAATGTGCTTTGGGTTTCTGTATAACTTTACAAAAATTCCAAATGAAATATGAATTCAAATGTCATTGGAGATTTGGCCTGAGTAAAAGGCCTGTGTTAGAATGAAGAACCCCTTCATGAATTTGACTTAGTTCACACTGTGATGGAATGTTACAACATAAACTCGAACATAAATGCTCTAGTCTGAAATCTCAGGAGACAGTAATTGAAAATTTGACTTTTTGGTCTATGATTTGCTCTTACCTTGTCACTTTATCGTAATATTTTGAGAAAAAATGAAAATTTAAAGGTATCTACAATATAAAAATATTTCAAAATTTACAATTTGCCTTCAAGTATTTATGAATAATCATTTTATTAGTCTGCATGGAATTTTATATCTTTACAGTTATATCTTTCTACACCATATCCCTAATTCCCTCTGTGATCTTAGCATTATCCTCTTTGAACTTGATTATTTTTAAAACAAGAATGATGCTCACCTATAAACTAGATAATTATGGTGGGTAAAATGGAAGTTAATATTATAATGTACTTTGAACTCTGAGAGCAAAGTGCTAAGTAATCATTAGACACTGGTTGATAATGAACCAGTTAGTTGCTATACCTGGTCACAATTTGAATATTACATTCCCAGGTAAATTATTAAAGTCCTTTAATACGTAAATGACTCTGGCATTGTCATTCTATCAGGATCATTAGTCACTAAAGTGAAAAAAAATTCTAACTCTTTAAAAAATGAAAGGCTAGAGATTTGTTCAGAACCCTGCATTTAAGAACATATCAAAATGCATGTTACCAGAACATCACTCTAAAGTAACTGTAAAAATTGCCATTTAACCTAATGTTTAAAAATTTACCTCAATTTAATTCCTTGTATATATGAGATTATTGAAAAAGAAAAATTAAACATAAAGTTTGATCAAAAATTGTGTGAATACTTGAGCTAAAGTACTCTTTAAATAGTATAGTTTAAATCATTGTGGTAAATATTGCATCTATAAAAATTATGCAAAAAAATATTATTTGGAAACTTTATAAGCTAGTCCTAGTTAATAAAAATTTCTCCAACAAAAAAGTTAAAGCCTATTTGAGAATTTTAACATACAAAAAAATTTTTTTATGATAGTTATGAAAGTAAAATTGTTCCTATCACTTGGTAATATAGAAATTTATAATAGTGAATATATTGCCATATATTAAACTCATAATTTTTTAAAGAAGGTTTTGAAACTGGAAGCTGTGAATTCTGCCAGTCATTACTAGCTTTGGGTCTCAGGAAGGTTACTTAATCTGAGCCTCATTTTCCACCAGAGGTTTTTCATCAAAATAGATGATATAATGCCAGTTAACCACTTAGTACAGTGCTTATTACTAACACATGTTAATTGCTTTCACTGTTATTATTTCAATTATTATAAACTTGACAGAAACACAACAGATTAAAATTGTCTCTGATTCAGAATAATATTTGCTAATTGTCATGAATTTGGTGTATATCCAGTACTTCCTTTCCAATTAGAATTATTGTCTTGATTTACTTTCTTAGTCAAAGTGTGAGGATTAGATAAGTGAACTGAGGAAAATATACCTCTTGATGAAAGGAGAAAGAGTTCCAAAAACCGCACTTCGTGCCTGTCAAGGTATTAGCACAGAACTTATTGGGAATATTTCTGTTGAATGAGAAGGGACTGCAGAAAATATTTGTAATACAGAATTAATTTGTGGAAGATATCTCAAAGTAATTAATATTATCTGGACAGATAGTTTTATACACACACACACATGCATACACACGCACACACACATACACACACACTACCTTCATTGTTATAATATCCCACTGAAATGGTAGTCTGTATGTTCAAGTGGAGATGCCAAATGATTTAGAAAATGCTTATTTCATTCGGTCACAATTCTGCTAATTTTTCTTGCTGTCTAGTAGTATGGAACATGTTTAACTTTGTTTCTTCTATAAACTGAGAGCGATTTAAGTAGAGGGTGAAATAAAGGGGAAATCTGATTTTTGAGGTATTTATGTCTTCCATTATTTGTGCTTCTTTTGAAATGTATGTACAATTTCCACTGACATAGATTACCATTAGTAGATGCAAAAAAAAGTTAAAGATCTCTTGATTTGGATATCTGTGCAACATACAACTAATGTGTATGCAGAGTGCATTATTAGAATTAAGAAAAAACCACCTACTTGTGAATAGTAGTATCCAAAACAGTGAATATATACGATGATTTAAAAATTCTGAATAGCTCTGAAGAACTATAAACCCTACTCTGACCAGTAAATTGTCCCAAAGCAGAGATTTTTGCTTTTTTTCTTTTTTTAACCTCCTAGATTGAATTGTTAATGCCGCTAGGGCAAATGCAATACATTGTCTTATGTTCAAGTTTTGCTATGATTCTTCAATTTTCAGTACTTCACAGTTTATGGTAAATGAATTTGATATGTTAATCACCAGAGGTATCACTAGTTATTGAATGTGTATGTGTACACACACACACACATATGTACATATATATGAATGATATAGCTTATTATATATGTAATATATATATGCATACATATACCTGACCTTATATATATATGTATGTTTTTTCATAAAGTTAATGCTTGAAATGAAAAAAAAAATAATAATATGGAAGAAATAGCTCCAAACTTGAAACCAGAAAACCTAAATTCCTACTCTATCCCTTCTAACTTTTGGCTGTGTAATTTTCAAATCACTTAAACTCTTTTGACTACATTTTCTGAAGAAATGGAGTGTATACCATCTTTAAAATTTCATTCAGCTTTGAGTCTGTGAAATCCCCAGTTGCCTACTTCCATTGTCATCTTATCTAGGCATCTTAATTTTGCTGTGGTCTGATTCAACATGTAATATTTATCAATTGTCTTGTCAACAAACTATTTGTTAAGAAACAATAAGACTTGGCTTTGATGATTATCTCTGTGTTGAGGGAAGGTTATTTTGAGGGGTGGATGGATAGATGCAGGAATATATGGGAAGAAAAAAAGAGAAGAGAAAAAAATGCAGAGAGAGAAGCCAAGAGCATCTATCCTGTTGCTTCAAAGAAAAATAGATTCATTTCATAGAGCACCTTTGAAAAATTTATTCTTTTTTAAAACTACATATCATAAAGAATTCATATATAGGCAAAATTAAATAAATGAAGATTTTGAACTTCATGATTGAAAAAGGATGAGCTATCTCTGATTTTATTTGCAACTCTGATATCCAACCATGTATTTTGGGCAGTTGTTTCATACATGTCTTTTTAGATGGTAAGGCTTTAAACATTGATCATGCAAGGGTAATGTAGATGTGTTTATACTTGTTATCGTATATTTAGACAACAATATTTAGATATTTAGATTAGATATTTAGAATTATTTATTTTAAAAGTTACTTGGTATATTAGTTATATAATGTGATACAAAGATCTTCCAATAATTCTACTTACTAGAAAAATTTCTTCAAGACATGTATCAAAACATTTCTCAATATTTTTAGAGAAAACTCTGAGCTAGATGAAGACATTTTCTTTCCCCCATAATCTTACCAGCTAAACAATGTTTCCTCCGCTTGCCTCTTATATGTATAAGAAAAAAAAAAGAATGTAAATATTCAAACTAAAAATACTAGTGTATGATTAATAACTTGCTGAATAATTTGGGTATTATGCAGTCATGATAATGATTCACCTGCAAGTACATTAGCAAGTCTACTTTTGTTTTAATTTAGAGTTAGTTGTAACTCACATTTTTACTCCTGTCTTTGAATCTAGTTATTTTATAATATTATGCCTAACTAAACATAAAGAAAAATTAATCAATTACTATTTCTTGACTAATTCTAATATATCCAGGCTCCCTTTTATACACTCAAAGTATAAAAATAGTTTCTATGACCCAGGAAATTATATTTTGCTAATGAGACAAGCATACATACATCCATGATGGAGACAACACCATGAATAAAGACATGAAGGTAAAAACGCTTCTAAGCTTAATGTTTCTTAAAGCTTCTAATGTTTTGAGAATTATGGAGTTGGTCAGGTTAGTAACTTCTAATAATGTTTTATTTAGCAAGCATATTTGCAAATATGAATTTGTGTAAAAAGATTTATGGTCTAAAATGCTGACTTGTACAGATGACCCTACACAACAAGGAATAAAAAAGATGTCAGGATGGTTTTAATATTACTATAAACTATAATTTTTTACTATCTAAGATACAAGATCTAAGAAGACAAGTAAACATGTTGTAGTTTGTATTTAAAAATATATATGTGGGGAGCCTGGTTGGCTCAGCCGGTTAAGGGTCCAACTCTTGATTTCAGCTCAGGTCAAATGATGATTTCAGGGTTGTGGGATCAAGCCCCATACTGGGCTCCACGCTCAGCAAGGAGTCTGTTTGGGATTCTCTCTTTCCCCCTTCTCCACCACCCCCCCCCGACAAGCTCTCTCTCTTTCTCTGTCGCTCTCTCAAAATAAATAAATTAATTCAAAACAAAACAAAATGTATGTTTCCTTGCCTGTATATGTCACTCTCTTTGTATAAGGATAAGTAAAGACTTTTTCCCTCTCATGAAAGGAACAGATCATCAATCCCTAATAATGGAATTGACTGATTACAAATCGGTATAATGGGAATGTTTAGGAGGTGTTCCGTATCTGCTTTATTGCTTGGTTATTCTTCCTTCCAGTTTGATCAATGTGAAGTGTAAATAGTGTATAATCTATTGATCAAAGTGTGTGTGTGTGTGTGTGTGTGTGAGTGGCGGAAGAATTATTTCATCTGGACAGTAAGTTGAATCTGCTTTTCACCTCAAGGTTGTAAAATAAAACTGACAGTAAAAAAATGCTAATAAAAATAGCTGAGAAAGAACTAGATGCTGTCATCATGTTAACTATATAGTTATGAATGTTGCATTTGAGGAACTTTATAAATTTCAAAAAAAGTAAATCTAAGATGTTTGATACCGGATTAGACTGGTAATATATGTGTATTGATAGAAAGGATAAAAAGATGGCATTGCTATACTATTGGAAGTGCATAAAATAGGAAAAAACTTTTTTTTGTGAGATTCTGCATGTGGAACTCACTGAGCTGTTTTCAGAATAGTTGTGCTTAATACAAAATGCTGCATGTACTCTTTTGGTTAAAAGCCAAATCCAAGATGAGATTTTATAGCTGAAGAAAAAAGTAAATAAATAACTGGATTTGAAATGTTGATAGGATTTCCTGTTCTTTGGTTATGCTGTGTGCAGTAAGATGAAACGTTTCTTCTGTTTACTTCTTGCTGTTTGCAGAAAGATGAACTGCTTCTTTTGTGCATTTCCTTTTCAGTATATCTTAATTCAGCATGGAATTGACTAATTTGCTATCATTTCTGTAGGTTTCTGCCATTTATTAAGTCAGGTTTAATGTTTAAGGCAATCTTAAATGTTCTGTCAGGTAACATTAAAATGCTTCCATTAAAAATGTGTTACCAATACTCAGCAGAAGTCAGTAATGTCACCTGCTTTAAAACAAGGTTGATTAGAAACTCTTCTTTTAAAAGACCCATTTAGAATTCATGACAAGATGAAGCATCTTTATATAAACATACATCACTTCTTTGTGCGTAGACATTTTAGATTATCTGGTTTAAAATGAATTGGTTATTTCAGTTCCAATTATAGTACATTTATATCACACTTTCTAACAAACTACTAAAGAAATTTGTATATCTGAATCTGATAGTATTAATTAATCTAGATTCTCATAACAATTATCACAAATTAAAATGCATTTTCATGAATGTGGCTTAAAATGAGCAAGATACATCTAACATTTATTGTCTAACTAATTTCACAAAATCAGTTTCTAAAGTAGATTTCAATCTGATTCAGGAGTGATATGCGAGATCAAAAGTTAACATCTATAATACATGTTTGATTAAATTAGTAAAATATTAATTTCCTGACTAATAGATATATAATAATATAATTAGGGAGTACTTTATGTATCAGTTAAAAAAAATTCTTTTCCTTTCTCCTGCTCTTAGCTGTGGGCAGGTATTGAAAGCTATAGGAAGTAGAAAGCAAGGGTTTTAAGAGGCTGGTCAAAGTTAGTACGTTCCATGGTAATATAAAAGAGCGGTGACAAGAGAAAGCTAGATTCATACAAAAAGCCTGTTAGACACTCTGCCTTCTCTAGTGAAAATTGATAATTGCCTCATCATCATGAGGCCATTTAAGGTGAAGAGGGCAAAAGTAACCTGCCACACTTGTCAGAAATAGACATAGTTTCACCCTTGCTTTATCATGTATTGACTCTAATAATGCATGTTTAATATCATGATCTGTCTTTCACTAGAAGGCTTTGGGCTTTAGTCACAAATGCATAAAATCAACAGAAATGGCATATGTAGAATGTCTGCTTCTATGTATACATATGTGTGGATGTGTATAGATATAAACATGTATATGTATATTTGTGTCTGTATATATAGTCTGTGTTTATCTCTATGTGTGTATATAATACCCATATTGTATTTATATATGAAAAAAAGACATTTTAATGCCTTTTTATTTACACATTACAAAGAATATTATAGTCAAGAACAATATTATGTGTATGGGGATCTGTATATGGATATGGTTGTGTAGTCATTCCTTTATCGTGTTATTGACCCTGGCATGTATGTCTTTTTTTGTCAGGAGGAAATTCATTTGATTCACTCAAAAAGGTAAAAAGTACATTGGCCCAGTGTTTATAATTTAAAAATAAACAATTTAAAAATGTGTTCCTGCTTAGAACTAGCAGAATCAGAATGAATACAAAGAAGACACGTGTGGCCAGTTGGGAAAGAACCTCCCAGATTTCCAATAAAGTCAGGATCCTCATAAAAATACTTTTACTTCTTATGGGTATAATCCTGAAAAGCAGTATCCCATAGTGATTTAGAGCAGACTTTGGAGTCAAGCACTATGGCCTTGTCCCTTTGGCATATTCCTTGCACTGAAACTTAATTTTCATGACTGTATGTGTATGTAGTAGTATGTGTATCAATTATTTTAAGGATTGAATGAGATTCTGCAATATAGAAAAATATTAATAGAAAATGTTGGATTACAGTATTTAAAAATAAGAATACAGGGGCGCCTGGGTGGCTCAGTTGTTAAGCGTCTGCCTTCGGCTCAGGTCATGATCCCAGGGTCCTGGGATCAAGCCCCGCATCGGGCTCCCTGCTTGGCGGGAAGCCTGCTTCTCCCTCTCCCACTCCCCCTGCTTGTGTTCCCTCTCTCGCTGTGTCTCTCTGTGTCAAATAAATAAAATCTTAAAAAAAATAAATAAATAAATAAAATAAAAATAAGAATACATTACTGTTTATTGAAAATTTACTATTCAGTTAGCACAACTTATTTACATTTTACGTGGATAAACTTATTTAAGGCAGTTAATAACACAGATAGATATTATTATTAGATTTTACAAATGACGAATGTGGGGTTTAGAATTTGAATCCCATGTTCAAGGTAATATGCTTAACAAGTGGCAGTCAGAATTTGAAATCAGTTTACTCCTAGAACTGGTGTGTTTAACCAATACCCTGCTGACAGGCAATCATTCAGATAGAAGTTAGCCACATCTCCTATAATCATTATTATTTTATATGAGTGAAAAAGGCCATAATTATCCGCCAGGATTTTTGTTAATTCTTCAGAAAGTATTTCTTAAATTACCTCTGCTCAGAGGTTTGTATGTGCCTAAATTTTCTATAAATGTTACTGAATTTACTACTGTAAAAGATAATGAAATGCTTGTTCAAAAGAAAAAGAAAGGAAGTAAAAAGAAAAAAGAAAAATAAATTCAGATCTCAATAGAAGTCCCTGTACACTGTGTGAATGGCTCTCAGAAAGTTTCCTGATTTTATCTCCTATTATTCAGAAAAATATTCCTCAAACTATGAACTCCTAAAGATATTATGATATGAGACGTCTAATGTATTAGCTACTTTGTTCTGCAAAAGCTTTTTGAACTTACTATATTGTCTTACCAAAGCTTTTCCTGAAATAACACTTTGATGTACTATTCATCATTTCCATTTGGAAGAAGTAACTACATTCCTGCTTAGCAATCACGCTGCTTCCAGTACAGTGTGTTTCAGTAATAAATAAAGTGCATGCTTTAAGTGAAAGTATACATTTTTCAAATATGTAAGTCTCTTTGGCATGTTTCCAGAGAGTGTGACAGAATATTTATGTTATTGTTTAATGGCAACACTCACTTCTTTCTAGGAGCAATTTTTGATGAATCTGCCAAAAAGGATGATGAGGTGTTTCGTACAGCGGTTGGTGACCTCAACCAGAATGAGGAGATTTTACAGACTGAGAAAATCACATTTTCGGTGACATTTGTTGATGGAAGCAACCCTTTTCAAGCAGTTCAAGAAGGTAAGGTCTATCAGCAGTCCATTTTTTATTTTGTTTGTTTTTCAGTTCAATTCAAATGGCAATAAAATTAGATTTGTAAAAAGCCATCAACCTGGACATCATTTTTGCATCTTTGCTGCACTGCTTTTCTTCAACAGTGTTGTTTTGAGGATGTTAATCCTGAATTCCACTTCTGAAAGGGCAGAGTATGGAAAGTTGTTGTTTTAATTGAAATATATATGAAAATGTATATAAATATTTTTAGGAAAAGCTTTATAACATTTTATGACTGCAGTGTAAATTCAACATTCCTTAAAACTATGACTTTCTATCCAAATGTTTAGCTTTGACTTTTTTGAGATAAGGGCCACCTTGAGTGTTGTTACAACATGTGATGACATTTTTGGTGTATTCATGACAAATGCATTGGTAGAAAGAAAACCTGTAGGCACTACATGCAAATCAAAGATCTTACATAATGTGCAGATCCTAACATAATGTGCATATTAAAGAATTTGCCTCCATTCTCTCTTTATACTTGAATGAATTAACATTTTTCATAGGTACAAATCATAGAAATACAAATATTTGTTATTTTGCTGGAATGATCATCTGTATGAATGAAGGTTTTGATTGAAAGATTTAAGAGTAATAGAATTTTATTTTTGATGCTGTTATTCTAATGAAATAGCTTTTTGATTGGCAAAGCACTCATTGTTCATGAAACTATTTTCTGCTAATCTAGTTTATGTTTTATTGTGATAATATATTTAGACTAAAGATACCAATACAAAATTTAGTCAAATGAAGCACTTGTTTCATCAAAAAACTTAAAGAGGATTTGGCAGAATAAAAGATGGACAAGATATTAAAAGTACTAAAGTTTGGCAGGAAACTTTTAAAGACAAATATTGAAAGGGTAAGGAAAGTAAATATAAATGTTTTTGAAAATATAAAGATGAAAATGCTTTTCATCTAATGTTGTATCTGCATGATGTACAGGTAACCTTTATTGGAATATGTTTTTGACCAGTAACATTGGCTACTGTTGAAACTTACTTATGTTTACTTGTGTCAGTAAGAGAACAGGTAGAATGATTAGTGATCTAATGGATTTTCCATCTTAATAATTTAATGGAGTGAAGAAATATTATTTTAATGAAATGAATAGAAGTGTTTTAGTAAAAGATGCTTTAGCAAAGAATATGGTGCTTAGATTAATAGGGAATTTTAATGCTAGTAAGTACATACCAATTTAAAAAGTTTAATAAAAACATCTACTTATTTATATTTTAAAATCAGAATTGTTATGGGAATTTGGGATTTGCAAAAATGTAGATGTTGGTAAATGTTATATTGAAACATTTAAAAACTGTCTAAATTAATATTATAATTCATAAAGCAATATGCAAAATAATGAAGTACAACTTGAGGAAAGCCCAATAATGTAAAAGAATATTACTCATTCAACTCTTAGTTTTAATGACTGGAATGAGAGCAGGAAAAAAATGAGGACAGATTTATTTTTGTGTTTTTCCTCTGATTACATATTAATAATTGTAAATTAACTTTGAAGACATGCTAAAATACCCATTCCTTTTAAAAATGCACTTTGAGAAGTGTGGAGATAAAGAAATGAAGACAACACAATGAGTAGAGGGGAATAACAAAGTCTGAAAAATATGTCCCTCACACCTTCCTTAGACTACAATTTGAAAAGCAAAGACAATTTTTAAAATACCACAATTAATCTGTTCACATATTGCTTTGTGTAGTCATTCTGCTGCCAGCTCAATTCTGGAAGCAAAAATATCTCTCAAAAAGAACTACTGTGACTTGAAAGAATTTGTGGCACTGAAAGCAAATTGAGAGAGGAAATAAATTTTAAGTTTCAGAGACAGAGACCACTAGATATGTGTCAAGAAAGAAGAAAGAGCTTGACAGTTTGCCTGATGGTTTCTGATACTAACAGGGTGTTCTGGACCAGTTATTTTGATGGTCTCCTCTGGGTAATGAACCTGAAATAAGTTCTAGGAAGCTCTGGAGCTAATTTGTTTCCACATTCAAAATGAAGAAAGATCTTGGCTAATTTTAGAAATAAAAATAATTCTTTCTAGAGCTTGGTCTGTAATTGATTGGTTTGAAAAAAGGGGAAAATATTCAACTGAAAAAGAACAAGAAATAATTTGGGTATTTTCTTAAATGTTCTGAGAAAGTAATTTAGGAGAAAACCTCAGTTGTGCCATCAAGGATGGCCAATTTTTCTATGATCCTATCTTTGCTGCAATACTATTAAAATCTATAACCCAGAGGGTCTTAAATCAGCTTATTTGTTTTTTACATTCTAAAGAAGGACAAAAGATTCAATGATACGGTTATTACTGATCGTTTACACATTAGCACTCCTGAGGAACTTCTAAAAAATTCATGGTTTTGAGTTCTGTTTTTTTATTTGTTTGAATAAGAAAGTCTGATCCTTGAACAAACAGCATCCTCAAGGATATAAGTATTTGGTAATAATAAAGAAGATATCTAATAATCTGAAATCCTCAATTTGTTTTATTGTTAGAATTTCTTCCAACCATCCACATTTAAGAGATGATTTTTATTTTTACAAATGTAATTTTTTTGTTTATCTTTCAACTATCAGCATTTAGTGGGAGAAGGATTTAAAGATAAACAGCCTATTAACCCTTAAATAGTATTAGAATATTGGTGCTATTAAAATGCTCCTTTGTAGCTTTGGTTACAGTAAGTTTTTGCATAGTAATTATTTTTAATAATAAATATTTAATTATTTTTACAGTGAGATTCTAGAAGAAGATATTTTGGTTATAACACAGGATCAATATTCCTTTCTTGAGATCAATGATTATATCTATTATCTTTATCATTACCCTGTAACATTAATCTCAGTACTTTTAGGTAAATGAACAGTAGAAAATAAATTCCTGTTTTTAGAAAAATAATCTGGAATTAAACAACCTATTTTAGTAATTATTTTTCCTTTCTTTTGAATACATTTGTTGATAAGCTGTTATTCATCTTTTGTCCTTTGAGTTGTGGAATGTTAACTAGGGGCAAATAAGTTTTCATACCTTAACTCAGGATTATTTTTGTCACTTTTTGGATGGGCAGTAGGTAGACTATTTTGGTAGCTGGAATAAAGCTTACTCTCGAAGATATACAAAAGAAAAAAAATCACATGGGTTAATTTTGAAAATTGAAATTTGAAAATTAATAGAGGTGGAAAATTATATAAACCTAGTTGAATGTTTTTCCTAAGTAGATGAAGTAATTGAGAACAGAGTGGTTAAGTAATTCTCCTGCGTAGTGCAAGTGTGTAGCAAGAGAAAGAACTAAACCAAGACCTTCAGACCACTGGCCTATTTTCCTTGCTACCTCTGTTAACCGTATGTACATGAGAAAGAACACACAATGCATTCTAGGACTTCAGTAAGTACTCTGGAGAATAGAAAATTTTAGCAGATTTATATGTTTTGATAGGTACTATTAATGTTCATGGGTTTTAGATAGCATGGAATAGTAAAAATCTTCCAATCTAGTTGATCAACACCAGTTGATTACATAAATCACTCTTGTTCTTTCATCGTTGGTTTTCTCATCTATAAATAATGAAAAAATCAAACATGATGTATTTTTAAGATCGGTTTCATCTCTATAGATGAAATGTTTCATGACTCTGTAGAACACATTTCCAGATTTAGAAATTTAGGATTATAGAAATGATAATTATTTACTTTCTCTTTAGAGATGGCTGACCTTGCTGAAATTGCTTCCTAGTTTTCTAGAATTTGGCCTACTTCAAAATAAATTAAAAGGTATATGATACCTGTCCTTCATTCTGCTATCTCATCCACCAATTCACCGCAACCTAAAGAACTCATTACTACCACCACAATCCGGAAAGAGTCTTTTGCAGATTCAGTTGACTGGATCAGTACAGCTGTTGCTAGATTACTTTCCTTAATCCTCTCTTAAAGATTGTTGTCGTGTCATCTATCAACAGGATAAAACATAGATGCACAAATGTGTGGTGTGAAAGACATTGGTTTTCTCTACTGAAAGCAATAGCAAGTGTTTGTATTGTTGGCTTCTAGTTGAGACTAACACCACTTTGGTCCATGAAAGGTGGGGATTTACAAGAAAACAAGGTCAGCGGAAAGTAAGGGGAGTGCATTTGTAGAAATGTTCACATAAGACGTTGCATGCAGAAATAAGCATTGATGTATATCTCTTGCATCCATTGGATATATCAGGAAGGCTATAGAGCACCATGTGTTGATACTGAATGGCAAGATTCAGTTAAAACCTTTTGACATATTTGCTCTTATTAGAAAAACACCTAAAAATGAAATGCATAGTGAGAAAAGTGTAAGGGCAGAATTATGCTGTAGAGTCACAAATGATTCTATTTGAAAGAAGAAGGGGCACCTATCATAATTATTCTTATTTATGCTTTATCACAAACCATTATAAGTAGTATAGTTATAAAAGCTGTTTTTAATTTAAAAAGCAGTCATGGTTAAGATTGTTCATCATCTGAGTTTCAGCCTGGTCCACCTTCACATTACTCCTTTGTATATCCAACATGAATATTGATCGCTCCCAAAAAGTCTTTTGTAAAAAATAAACATATTACTTTAATACAGTGATGGTTTCCATTAGATTTGCCTCATATATCTTCCAAAATAAAATTAAGTGTAAAACAATGTGGCTGCTTTTATTTATAGTTTATGGAATTAGTCTTATTTCTTTATAGTTATGTATAAAAGACACATGCATCTATATCATGTGTGTAAAAGGGATACCAGGAGAGCAGTGGGGCCAAAAAAGTGTGTAAGAAAATATAACTAGGAAAAGGCACTTCTCCAAAACCCATCACCATTCTCTGTGAATATTTCTGGTGCCATAGGCTAAATCTGAGTAGTCTTGTTCAAAGAGTATGTTAATGTAAAAGAATGATTTATGTGGCTGCTCTATTTGATGCTTTATTCTAGGGCTTAGTCTCATAATTTATATTCCTCTCAGCTTTAATAGGACATCTTTACTGTGATAAAAAAATCTGCTAATTCAGAAATGTTAGATTGGATTCTGCAACTTTCCTAGGATAGGACTGCGGGGTGTGTGCCTCATCAGCCTGTGTTTTCTTGGACCCAGTTTGATAGCATCAATTCCAGTGTATTTTCTGAATTGCCCGACAATAAACTGAACTTGAGGATTGGTGGGTCCAGGGGGCCAAGAAATAAAACCTGAACATCATTCAGGTATAATTCTGCTCATTCAGGCATTTATTTAATCACTTTTTCATTCCACTTTTCCTTCCCACATCAAAGCAAGTGTTGTGTGTTGAATCCCAGTCTCTAGGCTCAGGGCTCAGTGTAACTGGTGCCCAGCCATTTGTGCAAAGGGGTGGAAGGAAGAGATGCTGCCGCTGACTGGTCATCTCCAAACATCCACACATCAGGAGGGATATTGGATGTCCATTCAGTGGCTATCTGGACCATCTGCTTCCCTCCACGAGTCTGGGATATTTAGCAACCCACTGCCAAGCCCGGGATCACTTTTCCTTTCTACCTGCCATATTCTAAGGACTGGCCAAAAAGATCTGGAATCAGAATCTTCCTATAGTGTCATTTTTAGTACCCACCATCAATGTAGTATTAAAGTATAAAGTATTCTGTATCTGTTAGGGACATGCATTCTTTTAAGCATCTCACAGTAACCCTTTTCATTGAAGAATTGCCCGTCAAGAAGAATTAAAATTGGATATGTTTGGAATTGAATTTCAAGAGTACTCAGTCAAATCAGTCTATCCAAGTACTTTTTAAATGCCTAGTACTGTTCCAAGATTGGGCCAGCCATGATAGGAGATTACAAAGGAAATAGAGAACACAGCGTTATGACTGCAGGAAGCTTTAAAAATGTACTTGGGAAAGGCTGGGAGTTTTTAGAGCATGAACAGTCATTATGCCTTCTACCTGTAACTTATGTTTTTAATTATGTTAATTGTAAAAAGGAACAAGACATTTTACCTTTTAAAACATATTTACTTTTCAGAAAAGAGAGGGAATATCTTTCTTAAGGAAATTCATTGTTTTTTAACTTAATGTTAATGAAGATACAAAGTGTATGGCTTAAATTTTGTTTTCTGTGATTTACTGTTGTGCTCCTCTATTGGTAAGCCTTTCCCTTATCTCATTCCATATTATGCTCTTAAAGTAACAGGTCTCTAATACTGTGGATAGATTGAAATTCAGATGTTTATAGACCTCTATATCATATTTTTATAGCCTTTTTGCTTTGAAGTCTTTTATCTGCATATATACAATTGTGTACTCTTGTGTAAGTTACCTCATAAAATATATATTTTAGCAATATGTGATGCTCTGGATCTTGTTTTATTTAGAAGAATCTTTAACAGCTTTCTATGAAAGCTGTGTTTAGCAGAAGTAAAGATTTATTCTTTTGTTGTTGACTAAGTGTTCTTTCTTTCTACCAAATATTTTTCATGCAGTAATAGCAGACCACTTTCTTCTCTTTCAGCCTTTTCAGCATACTTATGGCAGCATAATTCAGTTTTTAATCGGTCTTTTATGATACTGACTTGATAAAAGATTTACCTATCTGTCTTAAAGTAACACTGAATATATCGTTTATTAGATTAAAAACCACACTTACCTACATCCTATAATTGTTATGAGAGTCTATTGTGTAGTCATAAAAATAGTTTAAGTTCACATTAAAGATGACTTTACTGTATTCAGAATTTTAAAACTATTACCAGTATTACTGATATCAGTGTTTCAAATGATACAGTCTATTGCTTAAATTTAGAACAAAAAAAAGACCTGATTTTTAATTATTTTAATATTTAACACCTATTTTTCCATGTCCTCGGCAAGTGTTGTGTGAGGTTATGGGAACCGTACTGTGTGGTCTTTTAGTACTCATGCAGTATTTTGTTGAATTACCTTGTAATTTTCAAAAGAATTATCATTGAAACACTCCTTTTAAAAGGAACACACACAAAGCCAATGTACACTAGGAAATTGCATATTCTGGGAAGAGAATGAATCAGCAAGTACTTTTTGGGTGCCTGTAAGCATTTAGCCTTGAGCTATTACTCAGCATAAGGCTGTGCTCTCCACTGGCTGCCCTGTAGTCTTCCATGGTTACGTTGACCTTTATTACCATGTGTTAGGTCCTGACCTGTATGGTTCCTTTTCCTTTTGCCTTGCCACTATAAGTGCTCTTTTTAAACTCCTCATTCAACACCCTTTTAATCCTTGATTCTCAATATTGTACTGTATGCACTCAGCGTATTTACATTTCACTGTGTATATATCTTAAATTTGATGCCATTTATTCTGCTTGGGGAAAAAAAACATGGAAATTAAGTGCATGGGTCATGGAATTGGTACCCAATTGTACCAAGTACAATTATACGAATGGTGCTTCATCTCTTGTTACCTTTGGGATCTTAAGCATACCTAATGTCTCTGAGCTTCAGTTTCTTCATATATGGAATTGGGCTAAATACATACTCCATGGGATTACTATGATTATGTGATTATTATATGATGATTTTATGGGGTTGTAATTATGGTATGTAGGTTTCTCTACTAATCTAAATATATATGTTAATAATAGTGGAGTAAATGATTATTTAGTACCATTGCATGTGTATGTCAGTAAATTTCTATTGCTCTCTGACCTTACTTTCCCAAACATTCTCTACCATATATATTGGTGGTTCCCATGGATACCATAATCAGAAAAACCTTATTATCTGCCTGGTCAGCATCTCCCCCCCTCCCCACCCCTGCAACCGAGCCTTTTCTTATCAAGATCCTGAATGCTGGGGTTGTGAAAATATAGAAATTAAATGCTTCTGCTTTTTTTCTGTCTTCCTGGGCTAGTTCTACTAGTCAGCAGAGGAAGATGAGAAATATATTTGTAGTGTAATTTATTTGCAAATAGTAGTGATGTTGCAACACGTGTACTTAGGGTTGGAAGGATTTAAAATACCTTGTTACCATTTCTGGGAAGTAGAGAAAGCCTGTGGAGACCAAATTAAAGCTTTCTGATGATTTGTGTGGGCTTAATACAATCAGTGAACTAAATAAGGCACTGAGTCATAACTAAATGGGATTCAGTTGTAGAGAGGCATAATGTTGTAGAAGAGCAATATATGTGAAGGTCAGATATAGACATGAATTCAAGGAAAGCTTTATGCTTTGAGAGATGCATCATCTCTGGTATTTTGAGTTTATTTCTGAAATGATTGTTTAAAAGGTTATCTTTCTATGTTCTCCACATTTTCATTTCAACTATACACGGGCAAATATTAACTCTAAAAACTTGGTCATTGGTTTCTTTGAATTCTCAGTACCGTTATTCTTCAATAATACATGATATCATGTTTTTTCTCAGGAATTCATGCATCATTTCAAGACATATTTGCTTTTTGGTCTTTGATAGAATAATACAATATGATGGTAAGATTGGCTAAGCTCATTCCATAAAATATATTTCAAACATAGAAAAAACTTAAAACAGAAAACATAAAAAGACTTAACCTGTCTACTATAAATGAGAAATATGTTCCAAAGTGGAAAATGTTTTCTTAAAATATATTATTTTTTGAGGAAAAAAGTTATGTAAATCAAAGTTAGAAACAATACTATTACAGGGACTGTTTTTGAATAGAATGACTTTAAATATTCAATAATAATTTTTGTATTTTGCTTTTAAATTAGCACTTATAAAAGATAATACTTTGAGACAGTCCTGAGTACTTATTCATATTATTAAAATTGACAAGATGTAGAGAACTTAGGTGATAGAAAGTAACTAGGGGATTAAAAAAATAAAGACATGTTCTTACTGGTGAAAGAATAAGAAACTGGCTTATCAGCTTCATTCTACCTTCTTCCAAATCCTGTTTTCATTCTGTTACATTGATTTGTCAGTAACCTTTATTATTTGGAATTAGTGATTTCATCTTTTTATTCTGTTTTGAATTTTTAAGTGTTTTGCCCCATTTAAAGGAGATTTCTCTCTATATTAACCTACTATAACCTATATATATATATATATATACACACACACACAACATACATACATACATATACATATGAGTATATTAAACATATACACTGTATGCCATATCTATATATCCCATATATATATATATACACACACACAACATACATACATACCTATACATATGAGTATATTAAACATATACACTGTATGCCATATCTATATATCCCATCTATATATGACATATACACTATATATAGTAAATTTACCAGACACTTTGTTCTTTGGGTCATTCTTTCAATATTGATTCATGCCTTTCAAGGGGCATTTTTTTTTTATTTTAAATTTTTATATACTATGTTTGTTAAAATGGAACAGGGAAGGTTTGATGTCAGGCCACCATCATTCATTATCCAAAATTTCATGCCAGGGCTCCATGAGAGCACAGAATGGATCACCAGTTTATACTTTTTTTCTTTGGAAATTGGTTAAAGTTTCAATATGGGAAGGGCTGACCAACTGTCAAAAACTATGAATTACCAAGTACAATTCATTATTCTTTCAAAAATTAAAATCATAATTGTTCATTTATGCATAAGATGGTTTAACATATTGATTGTGCACTGGGTTAGGAGTTTATACAAATAAATAAGACAAATTTAACTGAGCCACCCAAGGAATTTATAATCTAATAAGAAAGATATACAAAAAGAGCTAAGCAAGCAAATAAATTATTTTTAGTGGAAAAGAGTGATATAAAGTAAAGTAGATAATAATATGATAGAAAATAACAGATAGGGTATGTGTTTCTGTGTGTGTGTGTGTGTGTGTGTGTGTGTGTGATTTAAAACCAAGAGTTTATTTTTGATAGATTATGGAAGATACAAAAAAGTAACATTTAAGTCAAGATTTGAGGTTGCAGAGTAGCCAGCAATGCAAAGAGGAAATAGCATTCCTGGCTATTGCATATGGGAAAACCATTTGGAGGCATGGGCTTTCTGTGTTTGAGGCATGAGATTATTTTTGAATTCTGTAGTTTTTAATCTGTTGCTTAACTACAAATGTTTATTTTCATCATCAGAGTCATTATTTGCTGGGTAACGTTACTACTCATGAGTTTTTTTTACCCAAATCTGCTTTAGTTTTTCCCTTTAGAAATGAAGTATGTTCCCAAGGAAAGACTATTGTATCCTGAAGATTCACTGACATCTGGGTATAAAGATGTCATTCCTGCATCTTTCTTGGATTTGAAATTCACATTTCTGTAATTCTAATTTAACTGACAACATTTGGGCCTTTCATGTAAATGTTATTCTAAAGAAAATGAAATTAAATGAAACAAATTAAAGAAAGAAAGAATTTTACTCAGTTTTCCTCATCTTGTAATAGAGAGTAATGTAGGGAGATATATTAATATCTAAAACTTGGAAAGAATCATTTTGTGGCTTTTATATTTGCTGTACATTCTGGCAAAAGAGCCTCCTTTGAAAAGTCCACTAATGACCAGTAACATTTCCTTACTGTATCACATAAACTGTTAATAATGCTGCTTCTTTTTTTTTTTCTAATCTTTATACTGCCTTGTAAACTATAAAGTAGTTACTATTCTTACTAGCATTTACCTATGAGGAAACTGAGATGCAGCTATGTTGGGTAACTCGTCATACCTGAAAGCTTTAGAATAGTGCCTAGAACACCCTGGTTTCTGTTAAAGTCTTCTATTTGGGAGTTTTAGGTATGTTATCAGTGGGAGGGAGAATGAGGTCAAAGTATTTGTTTTCTGTTTCCTGTTTGAGATCACCTTGGGTTGGCTGTGTACCTTAAACAAAAGTCATGCTTTTCTAAAGGCAGTCTGCTCTACATCACTCTCATTCAGAAACCCCCAAATTCCTCTCCTTTCTACCTTTTGGACCAGGGCTGGTTACCACTTCACTGCTACTAGCTCTGAACTCTTGTTGTACTAGCCCTCATTTTCCTGCTACACTCTACCCACACCTGTGTCATTCACTCTTTCAAAAAATAAACCCTTCTCAAATGATCCTATTTCAAGTGTGCCCTTTTTCTGACTGGGATTTTAACTGCTATCATTATTAACCACTACACTGTACTGCCTGTGTAGAAAAGCTAATCTTAGCTCATTCTTAATGATTTGATGATTTGTCCAGTCCAGTCTGTTGGAATGTATTACTCAGACTTAATGCTATACATCATATCACAAAACTTAGAACTCTTTACACAGACCTTTAACTTCTGTCCTTTACGAGCTGAAATCTTTACGTCCATAGGTATTTTAACAGTGCAACAAAGGCTGACTTGATGTTAGGGATGTTCAGTAGCAATGTCCCTTCGGAAAGGCACTAGGTTTGACCAGAAACAGGACTGATATCTAAATAGCCACCCCACAGCATAGTGGAGTGACCGCTCTTTAAGGAAACATGATTTTTTTTAACTTAAAACGATATGGCAGATGGAGCCAACTTTATGAAACTAATGTTCCAGTTATATATATTAAAATGTCTTTGTTTGAAAATCCTCTAGTATGATTAAGGGAGTTGATGAATCTGTTGTTTACAAATCCTTGAATATCTTATTCCATTTTCTATAGAGAAATTTTCCTTTCTTTTATTCTATTCTTTGCTTTATGGTGAAATCTAGACTCCTTATTAAGTTGCTGGGGGGAGAAACAAAGCAAAACATACTTTATTGTTGGACAAATTGCACAGCCAAGGATTTTTGTTACCTAGTAACTTATAAAGAGTAATAAGGGGAAACTAACAAGTTCCAAAAGAACTGTTTTGCATGTTATCCCTTTTTATTTTCCAGACCCATGGTTTAATGGATACTAATAAATAGTAAGTGGTCAAATACAAGCCTCAGAACAGAAAGAAAGGTAGGAAAGGTCCACAGAAGCATGACCCGCATTATAAGATCTTTGATCCCTTCATCCATCTAACATTATTCAGCATTCCAGTACATGATACTGAAGTCGAATTAGTGAAGAATGTAGAGGTAACTTAGGAGCATTCTGCATTTTCAAGGAGTTTTAAACTACTAAGGAAGATTAAAAATATGTGCATAGATAACATAATTACTAGGTAGTAGTTCCATACAAAATAGCAAGTTCAATAGAAAATGAGATGATTTACAACCAGGGATGGTGAATGGAAGAAGGTAAAGAAGAAATAAAAGAGAAAAATAGTAAGCCATGTTTTCTGCTCTGAAAAGAGAAAAATATCTAATCAAAGAAGCAGGCATGTTCAAAAATACAT
Organism: Halichoerus grypus; assembly: GCF_964656455.1. Classification (NCBI taxonomy): domain Eukaryota; kingdom Metazoa; phylum Chordata; class Mammalia; order Carnivora; family Phocidae; genus Halichoerus; species Halichoerus grypus. Next base: position 75,263,364 of record NC_135714.1, read on the forward strand.
CTTTGTGACTGTGAAAAATGTGATCTGGGGGTGGGGGTGCACTGGAAATGGAAACATCAGGCTAAAAGAACAGAAATGTTAACTTTTCTGTCAAGGTCGTTATCCTGTTCCCAGCTTCAAGGTCACCTCTTTCTAAAACCAGTGGTAGAATAGTGGACTCAGCATGGAGAAAATCATTACTCAGCAAGTAAAATTAAACTCTAATAAGGACATTAATAAAGACATTAGGCTTCATATAGCGACATCCTAGAATTTCTTTTAAAATGCAGCATAAGTACTGAAAATGAGCTCAAAGATGCTTTTTCAGAGGCATAAAACCTCACTGTTTTAAGAGCAAGTGGTATTTTAAAAATAATTATTTCACATCTACAGAAGAGTAATTGCTTTTCACTTTAAAGAAAGAGATAAGCACCCAGGTATTATAATATAAAAAAAGTGTTATGCATGTGCATTAACTAGTGCCCTCAAAGGATTTTTACTATACGTTTAACATTGTGTGCAATAACTTTGTTTCATGGCACTGTGCTCTTACATGAAAACATTGATTGTTTCCTAAGTGAGTTGGACAGAAGTAGGTAAAGAATAATAATATGTGTTGAAGTTCTTTTATATGCACAGTTTGTGATTATGATCTTTTTATTTGCTTTAAATGAGATAGTTAATATTTTAAGTTAAAAGCATTTTTATTGGTTTGATTATTCACAAGTAGCCCATGAAGCTTGTTTATCTGAATAAAAAAGTGCTCTGCAATCTGTGCAAATCAGCATCCATTGTTTGTTAATTATTAATTCATTTATTCTTTCATCTAAGTAGATATTGGGAGCTTATAATTTGCAAAATACTAAAATAAGTATTGAAAGAGATACCAAGATGCATCAGTGTGGTTTCTAGCTTCAAGAATCTTATGTTTAGCAAGTAACAGACGTAAATAACATTAACATGGATATAAACATCATGATATAAAGTACAATAAATTATAAAATCCTAAATTTTCAGTAAACGTGAAGCTGTTATGGGATTTTGAGGAGTACTGATGTTAGTTCTCTACCTTGCTTTTCCTTCTTTACTCACTGCTGGGAATACTTGTTTTTCCCCTGCATGTTCAGTGTGACCCCAGTGTTTGGTACCAAATACAGTAGTCCATTTGAGGTAATTTAGCATCATCTCAGACTTACTGCAAACTTGCCATGTTGCTAATCTGTTTATTCACTCAATAATTCAGTAAGAATTTATTGAGTATCTAGTATGAGCCAGGAATTATTCCAAGAACTCATGGTATAGTAGTAAATACACAACTATCCTGCTGTCCTGGAATGCATATTCTAGTTGAGGGAACAACAAGTAATATATACAATTTCAGGTTGAAGAGTTGGTATGAAAAATAAAAAAAATGAAGCAGCATAAGTGGTATAGAGATGCTGAAGGTGGGGTGTCACTTTACATAGAATGGTCAGGAAAAAAGCTTTCTGAGATGACATGAGAAGACACTAGAAAGATGAAAGGGAACGAGTGATATCACTATCTGGGGAAAGCCAAATGTGTAGTAGCATTAGTACCTGGAATTCTTCTGTCATCTCAGGACCACATGAATACCTGATTTCCATTAACCGTGTAAGTATCTTATCTTTGTGAGTATCTGTAAGTTATCTGGCCAGTACTTGCAGTCAATTATGTCTTCAGGCCCTGCCTTGTTTTTGGAATTTTTTTCGTAAATTGAAGTCCTTTATTTAAATTTCAGCCCTAGCATTGATCTTTAGGACCAGTTTCTAAACACTACACTTGAAGCCTGTCTGGTATTTTCCTTGTGTGTATAAACCCTGTCATCAAGCTTGAGAAGAGAGTCAGTGCACCTGCTAGTGCACTGACTAGTGCACAAAATAAGCTTTTTATCTTCACTATCAACAATTTATTGTGGATTATTATTATTATCTGTTATCATAATATGAATAAACTCTTCTCACCCACTGTATTAAATTGTTTAAAATAGATTCTTCTCTTCCCCAATAGCACAGTTTTAGCTGGGTCCGTGGCCCCTCCAGATAGGACTACATTTCCCAGTTTTCCTTACAGTTAAATAGAAGGCCAGTGGAATGTGAGTGGAAGTATGGGCAATTTGCAAGTCATTTCCAATTTAAAGGTAAGCTACTGGCCCTGGACTAACACTCCCCACTGCTTTCAGTGACCTGGTCACAGTGTGGCTGTGACCCAGCTTTGACCATGCAGATAGAGACAACACGCTAGAGGGTTTCAGAGCAACAAGATGGAAGGAACCTGGATCTCCTGTAGAGTAGAGCTGCCCTGGGGGAGACTGCTTTGTATGAGAGAAGCTCACCTCTATCATATTTAAAGCCCACTCTATTTGGGTTGTCATTGTTCCAGTAGGATAAACCTTAGTGTAACAATTATACATGCCTCTCTGAACCTCTCACTAAATGAAACAGATATCCTACTGCACCTGCTACGCTAGTGAGGATATCCGGTGTTGTGGACCCAAATACTCCACTTCTATTCTTTCCCACCACAGGGGTGGTTGTTTTCCTTTTTGCTACTGCTACTGTTGTTCCTTCTCTTCCTCCTGCAAGAGTTGTCTTGAGGTATAATTTACATACCCTAAAGTCTATCTATTTTAAATGTACAACTCAATTATTAGTAGTAAATTTACAGAATTATGCAGCCATCATCAAAATATAGTTTTTGAATATTTCCATCACCAATAAAGTTCCTCATGCCCATTGCAATCGATCAAACCCTATTCTCGCAGCACTCCCAGGCAATCACAAATCTGTTTCTATAGATTTACCTTTTCTGGGCATTTCATATAAATGACATTAGACAATACGTAGTCTTTTGTGTCTGACATCTTTCCCTTAGAGTGAGTTTATTATGTTTTTTTTTTTTTTTTTTTAAAGATTTTATTTATTTATTTGAGACAGAGAGAATGAGAGAGAGAGAGAGCACATGAGAGGGGGGAGGGTCAGAGGGAGAAGCAGGCTCCCTGCCGAGCAGGGAGCCCGATGTGGGACTCGATCCAGGGACTCCAGGATCATGACCTGAGCCGAAGGCAGTCGCTTAACCAACTGAGCCACCCAGGCGCCCGTGAGTTTATTATGTTTATCCAGGTTGTACTATGTACTAAGAATATGTTTCTTCTAATAATGAATGGTATTCCATCATAGAGCTATGTCACGTTTTGTTTTTCCATTCAAAATCTCATGGACTTTGGATTGTTTCCACTTTTTTACTGTTATAAAAATGCTGATATGGATATTTATGTAAAAGTTATTTTATATATATATATATATATATATATATATATATATATCCACACACACACAAGACCAAGACACAAAATGAAATATATATATATATATTTGGTGAATGAAATATAATATATATATATATATTTCATTTTGTGTCTTGGTCTTGTGTGTGTGTGGAGATATATATATATAATATATATATATATATATATTTCATTTTGTGTCTTGGTCTAATTGGGCTGCCATAACAATTTACCAAGACTGGGTGGCTTAAAAAAACAGATACTAATTTTCTCACAGTTCTGGGCACCAAGTTGAAGGTTCCAGCATGGTTGGTGTCTGTTGAAAACTTTCCCCTTGGGTTGCAGACAACTGGCTTCTCACTGTATGCTTACATGATCTCTTCTTTGTGTGTGCTTGGAAAAGAAAGTGCAAGGCCTCTGGCATCTCTTCTTTTTTTTTAAAATTTTATTATGTTATGTTAATCATCATACATTACATCATTAGTTTTTGATGTAGTGTTCCATGATTCATTGTTTGTGCATAACACCCAGTGCTCCATGCAGAATGTGCCCTCTTTAATACCCATCACCAGACTAACCCATCCTCCCACCCCCTTCCCTTCTAGAACCCTCAGTTTGCTTTTCAGAGTCCATAGTCTCTCATGGTTTGTCTCCCCCTCCGATTTCCCCCCCTTCTGGCATCTCTTCTTAAAGGACACATCCTTTTAGATCAGGGCTCCACTCTGACCTCATTTAACCTTAATTGCTTCAATAGAGGTCCTGTCTCAAAATGCAGCCGTATGAAGAGGGGTTCAGGGGCTCAATATTCAAATTTTGGAGGGACAGGAATATTCAGTTCAAAACATTTTTCTTGGGTAGATACCTAGGAAGGAAGGGGAATTGTTCAGTCATATGGTAAAATAATGTTTAACTTAAGTAACTGCACAACTGTTTTCCAAAATGACTACTCAGTTTTACATTCCTAATAGCAGTGTATGAGGGTTTCAGTTTCTTCACATCCTTGTCAATTTTGTGAAACATATGAAGTGTTATCTAATTAAGGTTTTAATTTATATTTTTCTAATGATTAATGATATAAGTATCTTTTCCTGTGCTTATTGGCTATCTATATATATTATTTAATGAAGTGTTTATGTCCAAATCTTATGTGAATTTTAATTACATTTTCAACTTATTAAACTTTAAATATTCTTTGTATATTCTTGAGAAATTATTTTTATCAGCTATATGATTTGCAAATATTTTCCCACAGTCTTTCTTTTCCCCTTTTCTTAATGGTATGTTTTGAAGTGCAGATTATTATTTGTTGAAGTCCAGTTTAACAGTTGTTTTCTTCTAAGTAACTTGCTTTTGGTACTATATCTAAGATCTCTCTGAATAATCTAAGGTCAGTGCAATTTTTTTTCCTTTTTTATCCTTAAAATTTTACATATTGAGCTTTTATACTTAGATTTAGGAGCAATTTGTGTTAGTATTTGAGTGAGGCATGAGGCAATATTTTGGCATGTGAGTATACAATTTACCTAGCACTATTTCATGGGAAGATTATTCTTTCCCCCATTTCATAGCTTTGGCACCTTCATTGAAAATTAATTGACTATAAAAATAAGGGTTGATTTCTGAACCTTCATTCTTGTTCACTTGATCTATATGCCTGCCCTTATGCCAGTAACACATTGTAGCTTTATAGTTAGTTTTGAAATTGAGAAATGTAAATTCTCTAAACGTTTCCTCTTTTTTTCAGAGTTATATTTGACTATTGAGTCCATCCATTTTCATATGAAGATTAGGATCAACTTTTAATTTCTTCAAAGTAGCCTTCTGGGAAATTGGCAAGGATTATGTTGAATCCATAGATCAGTTTGAAGAAGATTGCCATCTTAACAATATTGTTTTCTTTTTCATGAACATAGAATGTATCACCATATAGTTAGATCTGCTTTAATATTATTTTTCTATTATTTTCTGGTCTTCACCCTTTAAGTCTTACACTTTTCATTTTTTCTTTGGGATTTTATTCATTTTTTTGGATTTTATTCATTTTGATGATACTGTGAGTAGAATCATTTCCTGAATTTTATTATCAGATTGTTCTTGCTAATGTATAAAATTATATATATATATACATATATTTTTATGTATATATTGATCTGGTCACCTATGACCTTAATGAATTCAGTTATTTGTTCTAGAAGCTTTTCATGTATCCTTTGGGATTTTTTACAAACAGGATCATATTACACAAATACAGAGTTTTAATCCTTCCTTTCTAAACTGGATGTCTTTTTTATGTTTTTTTTTTCCTTTTCCTCTCCTGATTGCACTGGCTAGAACCTCTAATACAGTGTTGAATAGAACTTTGAATGGAACAACTTTCCTATTTCCAGTCTTAGATGGAAAGCATTTAGTCGTTCAAATTTGAATATGCTGTTAACTGTATGTTTTCCACAGAGGCCCTTTATCTTGTTGAGGAAATTTATGGGATTTACGGAGTTTATCAGGACCCACTATGACTTTCTCTTTCCCCAGATCTTCTTGTTAGATTTCTGGCTAGTCTTCTGGTCTGTTGCTTGATCAAACGTGTATTGCAATCTCAGGTTTGCTAAGATTTTGACCTTCCTCAGTTGTTTGATACCAAGATTGTTATCATTTTCTATGAAACCCCCAAGTATGATTTTTCCCATATACTACTCTGAACCAATTAGCCCCTTCTGGCATGAATCTTTTGGTTTTCATGTCCTTCCCTGTCTGCTAAAGCTATCTTTTTAATGGAGCTAAAGAGTGGAGTTGGGAAAGAGGCTAAAATGCCATGGACTCACTCTTCTGATATAATATTTAGTAAGTTTTTTTTTTCGATTTTTTTTTGTTCTTTCTTTCTTTGTTTTGAATAAGTGATTTTCAATTTGTTGTATGCCCTTGGTCAATTTTAAGAACACTGAAATATTCCTTTTTTTTTTTTTGTCAATTCTGTCCAGTTTTATCATTGCTTTTGGGGAGGAGATTTGCTAAGGTCCACATTTTGTCATTTGTGAAGTTCCACACCCTTTGCCTCATTTTATATTTTATTTTTTTACAGAAGCCATAGAGAACTTTAGACCATAGTATTAAGTTTTTTTATGGCAGCAGTATCATTTTAGCGAAACCATGAATGATAAGTCATTTATGAAATTCACTTATCAGGGTAATTCAGACGGAGAAAAGAATATCAGAAAATTGAACTATATATAAGGAACAGTCATTAGTTTAGTTTGTCTGGAACTTTACCTATTTTAAAGACCAGATCAAATTAGCAAGGTAGATTGCAATGAGCTAGTAATAGATTTTGAATGTAAAACTAAGGTTTCTCAATTAATATCTCAGGAAGTAGCAAAGAATGAAAGGGTTTGTGTGGTAGAATGACATTTTATACACACATGCACACACATACACTCACACACTTTGGGATAAAGAAAATAGCTTACCACAACATGAATGATAGATTAGAGATCAGGAAACTGAAATCAGAGAAACCAGTTGGGAATCTTTTAAAACAGTTTAGGTGGGAGGTAGTAAGGTCTCAGACTTGGATACCTGTAGTGCAAGGGGAAGAGTGAGCTGCTCTGAAGCTATACTGCAGGAAAACTGCAGGAAGACATAGAAGGATAAATAAGTGTAAATGGTAGCTAACATTTATTGAATTCTTACTGTGACATAGTTGTATGAGTTTTACATAAATTATTTAGTTACTCTTCACACAGGCCTTTGCATATATTAGGAAACTAAGGAGGTGTGGTTAGTCAACTTAACCAAAATTAATAGCTAATAAGTGTCAGATTTGGAATTTTAACCTCTGTCCGAATATAGGTATCAGGATGCAACTGGAAGAGTGGAACTGGAACTCTGTAGAGGAAATGGAGCAGGGGTTTAAGGCCATATTGTCTGGAGGTGAAAGTTAAAGCTAATATTGTATGCGATTGCCAAAGATGAATGTAGGACAGGAGAGAAACCCATTGATATATCATAGCAAATACTTACATTTTGTGAGAAGGGAAAAAAAAGAAAGAGCAACTTTGAAATTGAAAGAAGAACCATTGGAGATCCTTATCTGTGAGGAGAAAATCCTTCTTTTGGGGGCAATTATCTTAACTGTCGTTGAATGCTGTTTCGATGAGGAGTATAAAAGGTCCATGGATTCTAGAGATAAGGAACACACTGATTAAATTTTGGAGAGAAGTCGTTTCCTTACAATGTTAGTGGTGTTAATGGAAGGCCAGTCTAAGCAGTAAGGAGTCAGAGGATGGGAAGGATTGAATATCATGAGTAGAGTTTTTTCTTCAAAGTTTGATGATGCAGTTATATGTACAAGAATAACTAGAGTTTAGTAGAACATTGAACACATGATGGGAGTATTTTGAATTGAGTAGAAAAATACCCAGAGCGGAGAGGGAGGAAGTGAGGAGGGGGTGGAGAGAAAGAGAAAGAGAGAGAGATTTATGATAGCAGTTTGGTTTAGAAAAGTGTTAAAGAGGAAGTTTTTGTAAATATTGAGCTGTTGAGTTACTGGAACAATCACATTTGTTGATACAGAGAGGAAATTTGAGGAAATTACTGGGAAGTGCTTATAATCATCTCACTGATACTTAAGGCAGTGGGACATTGGGGATATGCAATGGAGAGTGGAAAATTTTGGAAATGCTGCTGGGTCAAGTCAATTAGGGGTGACTGAAAATATTTTTGAGTCATAGTAAGAACCAACCTGATAATCTGTAAGAGATTATATAAAACAATTTTCATGATAATCTCCAGAAATATTAGGAATTTGTCAACATAATGGAGGTTAAAATTTAAGGTTAATTTTTTTTCTATTTATATGGCTAAGTATTATTTTGAGAACTTTCTAACAATTATAAGAAGTCTTGTGAGTGAATGAGCCATTGGAAGGGAAAGTAATTTTTCTTCAAATAGATGCTGTTTCTACATTCTCTTTGTTGCTGTTAAGTCCACATGTGAATTTTTAAGATTTCATGTTTTGTAAAAGAGAATGGTAAGAATGAAAAGAAAACTAAAATGTTTTAAAAAAATTTTAAAGATTTTATTTATTTATTTGAGAGAGAGAGAGAGAGAGAGCACAAGCAGGTGGAGGGGCAGAAGGAGAGGGAGAAGCAGGCTCCCCGTTAAGCAAGAAACCCAGTGCAGGACTCCATCCCAGGACCCCGGGATCATGACCTGAGCCGAAGGCAGCTGCTTAACCAACTGAGCCACCCAGGCTCCCAAAAGGTTTAAAACTTTTGAAGTAATTCTGGTATTTCCCTGGTGATCTTTCCTTAATTTATTTGTTCACAGTGAACACCAATCTCTGTAAAGAGATTTCCTAAGGACATTTAAGAGGCTTCATTTATTCTATAGTAATTTATAGAGTATATTATTTAGCTCTTGGTTCTGGGACAATCATCTTCATCATCTAAAGTGGTGAAGTGGAAAGTACATCAAATTTGGAGTCTAAAGCAAAAGTTTTGTTCCTGGATCTGGCTCTTAAGCAATTTCTCTAAACAAATATTCCTGAATTATAAAATGGAGATTTAAAAAAATGCCTAAATGACTTTACGGGTTTATTGTGAGATTTTAGTAGGTGATTGATTGGAAAATCTATATGATCTATTAAGTGATGGCATTTATTTTTAAATCCCATATTCATCAGCATGCAGGCCCATGCTAGCCTAGAACTGAAGCTTCTGTTTCTTCCAAAATGGTTTTATTTGAATAAATGAAGTTTAGCACCACTGGGAAGCTTTGGAAGGTGAAAAATGTTTTGTCTGAGTTAATCTTTAAATAAACTTTAAAGTGATCAGCAAGAACCTAATAAAATTCTGAGGATTTCCGACTGCTGCAAAAGAATATTAAAGAGTTATTATATAGAAACTTTAATTATTGAGCATGCATTAATTGATATACATCAAATATGTTTGCTGTCACATTGAGTAAAATACCTTGTTTTCTCCTTATAATACCAATGTGCTGTAATAGCATCTGAATTATAAATAAATAATACATATGATTTATTTATAGTTTATATAGTTTATATATGTATTTGCTTACTCAAAGTGTGAACTGTGTGCAGCACAAGGATAAGTAAGCACTCAGAAAGAAATAGACTTTAGACTTTTATCTTTTCTGTCCTGGGTAATAAAAGAGATTCCTTCTGGGGACGCCTGGGTGGCTCAGTTGGTTAAGCGACTGCCTTCGGCTCAGGTCATGATCCTGGAGTCCCAGGATCGAGTCCCACGTTGGGCTCCCTGCTCGGCAGGGAGTCTGCTTCTCCCTCTGACCCCCCCCCCCTCTCATGTGCTCTCTCTCTCATTCTCTCTCTCAAATAAATAAATAAAAATATTAAAAAAAAAAAAGATTCCTTCAACTCACATGAAACAAAACTATATTATTTACTTTGTTATTAACTTAAGAAAACTATATGTATACATGGAGCTAAGTTCTGGAAATATAAAGATCTCCATCTGTGATCGTCCCTCCCCTGAGGAGATTTTATTCCAGTGGAATAAAATGTGTAAATTCTAGTAGTCAGAGATGGTAGTGGCATGTGTTCATTCCAGAATAGCTTGAAGAAGAACTTGATTCTGCTCATGTAGGCAAGGTTTTTTTTTCTTTTGCTATGATTATCCTGGAGTAATTACCATAGTAAATGCTGTGGCACCACTAACACCCACATAGTCGCATTCCTTCTGTTTATGTGAAAGGCGGCACCATTGAGTTGGAACTCAATCTTTTCCATGAATGCATTATTCAAAAATACTTTATCTATGAACATAGCTGAAATTGTATACCATAAACTTGAAGATTATAATTTTTGCCAATTGTTTCAAAACAAGCTGTGTAAAAGGATAAGAGCGAGTAAGTATTTAATAATGTTTTGAACAGAGTTATATAACCTGATTTTTGTACATATTTTGATTCTCATTTTTATTAACTTTTGTTTAGACCGAAAACCCCCATAAAATTCCACTGTATATGGGATTTCACCATCATATTTTAAACATAGAGCCATATGATGTGGCTTTAATTTATGGTTAGCATTTAGAAAATAGGTTTCTTTTGAGCCATATATATGTGTGTGTGTATACACACACACATATATATATTCCAGATTTAATACATTTAATTAATATTAATATTATGGCTCATACATTAAAATTTCTAAGATTCTGCAAAGACACACAGACTTAGCTCCAGTTCTCAAGACTGATCAGAAAGGGTAAGATCAAATATCAGTTAAGTCACATTTTCTACTAGCTCTGAACCTGTAGATATTAACTCTCTGTATAAGCCTCAATCTCCCCATCTGTAAAATTTATATAGTAATAATAGGCATGGCCATTTAAAGTTTAGTCTTTAGCAGTAAGTTTTTTTTTTATAAAAATTAGAAAAAACATGAAAGCAAATGGCATATAATAGGTACTCAGTAACCAATAGCTATGAAAGATCATCATCCATCATCATATTTCTGACTTGAACTACTGAAAATAAATGACCCCATGCACAAATGACCATAAAGTAATAATAGCAAGGCAATGTTTCAGAGCTTTAAAGTTTCTCCTAAAGAGAGGCTTCCCATCTATAGGAAACAAATTAATATTCATCATCATATTTCTGGCTTGAGCTACAGAAGATAAATTAACCCATGCATAAAAGGCCATAATGTAATAATAGTCACTTTTTTTCTCTTGTAGTTAACAGAACAATGTTTCAGAGATTTAAAGTGCCTCCTAAAGAGAGGCTTACTACCTATGGAGAAGTGGATTAATATTCACCTGACTAAAGGAGCTTTTTCAAGGTATATTAACACCTAGATAGCTTTTAAATTGACTTTAATTGAGTCAATCCACGGTCCCTTCTTTCAGCAAATACACGTACACGCATGGGACACATATTTAGTAAAGCTACTTCTTAGATTTTACTATGTGAGGTGTCATTGACTGTGGTATTCTGAACTTCAGAATGTATTTTAGAAAGTTTTTATTTTCTACCTATAATTCAGGATGATAGCAGCACCATCAGCAAATCAGCAGAATCATCACAATAACTATCATGAAGTAATAAAGGCTTATTATGTACCAAGTCCTATTCTGCAGTCTTCATACATATTACATCATTTAATCCTGACAGTCCTATGAAGTAGTACTGTAATTATCTAGATCTAACACAGGAAACTTAAGGCACACAGAGGTGGAGTAAAGTGGTGAAATCCATACATTGCTAAGTATAAGAAAAGATTTGATCTCAGGCAGTCTGGCTCTAGCACCTCATTCAAAACAATAGGCTATAAATGATCTTCTGTAGTTTTATTGCCTATTTTTAATTTATAGCATTAACAGCTATTAATCCATGTTGTTTTGGTCAAATGATAGAGTAGTATAAGTTTCCATTATGATTGTGGTTAGCATATTGTTTCTTTGGATTGGAAAATTTATGACAGCCAAGCATTTCTTGACCAGAAAGCTCATATTGAATTTCTCTTCAAAATATTTTTAAGGATTTTTTTTTTATTTTATTATGTTATGTTAATCACCATACATTACATCATTAGGTTTTTTTAAAAATTTTTTTATTGTTATGTTAATCCCCATACATTACATCATTAGTTTTAGATGAGTGTTCCATGATTCATTGTTTGTGCATAACACCCAGTGCTCCATTCAATACATGCCCTCTTTAATACCCATCACCAGGCTAACCCATTCCCCCACCCCCCTCCCCTCTAGAACCCTCAGTTTGTTTCTCAGAGTTCATAGTCTCTCATGGTTCATCTCCCCCTCTGATTTCTCCCCCTTCATTTTTCCCTTCCTGCTATCTTCTTTTTTGTTTTTAACATATAATGTATTATTTGTTTCAGAGGTACAGGTCTGTGATTCAAGTCTCACACAATTCACAGCGCTCACCATAGCACATACCCTCCCCAATGTCTATCACCCAGCCACCCCATCCCTCCCACCCCTCCACCACTCCAGCCATCCTCAGTTTGTTTCCTGAGATTAAGAATTCCTCATACCAGTGAGATCATATGATACATGCCTTTCTCTGATTGACTTATTTCGCTCAGCTTAATACACTCCAGTTCTATCCACGTCGTTGCAAATGGCAAGATTTCAGGGTTTTTTTGATGGCTGCATAATATTTCATTGTATATATATACCACATCTTCTTTATCCATTCATCTATCAATGGACATCTTGGCTCTTTCCATAGTTTGGCTATTGTGGACATTGCTGCTATAAACATGGGGATGCATGTACCCCTTCGGATCCCTACATTTGTATCTTTGGGGTAAATACCCAGTAGTGCAATTGCTGGGTCGTATGGTAGCTCTGTTTTCAACTTTTTGAGGAACCTCCATACTGTTTTCCAGAGTGGCTGCACCAGCTTGCATTCCCACCTTAAGGATTTATTTTTGAGCTCTCAATGAGCTATCAGAAAGTGAGGAGGTTGGGGCGCCTGGGTGGCTCAGTCGTTAAGCATCTGCCTTCGGCTCAGGTCATGATCCCAGGGTCCTGGGATCGAGCCCCACGTCGGGCTGGCTCTCCGCTCCGTGGGAAGCCTGCTTCTCCCTCTCCCACTCGCCCTGCTTGTGCTCCCTCTTTGGCTGTGTCTCTCTGTCAAATAAATAAATAGAATCTTTAAAAAAAAAAAAGTGAGGTTTTAAAATTGGAACCAAGGAAATTGTGTTTCAATTCATACTGAGAGATGGTGACACACAGTGGTTAAGAAATAGACTTTATGGAAATAATGCCTGTTTTCCTTGCCAATGTAATTTATACTTATTGGACACAATTTTGTTAAAATACAAAATAATAAGGAATAAATGAATCATTGATAACCCTAATACCTAAAACTATTAGCTATATACTTGATATTTATATAGTAATATATAGTATTTCTACCATATAGACACAGGCAAAATAACGTCAAGGGCATAGCTGATAGTAAAATAATTGGGAACATGAGAGTTTTGGATTTATTATCTTTGACTTTAATATAATTTATGTAATTGAAAGTTTATGTAATTTAAGTTTTAATAATAGCTGTGTTTAATAACCTCTTACCAATTCCTGAAAATACAACAATAGGCTCCTACAAGAGGCAGTAGGAACAGGATGCCAGGTTTTTCCTAGTGTCCATGATTACTGGGCAGCTTCCATTTATTTTCTCCAGATAGAATTCTCTTATGAAGAATAGGAGGGTGAGGAAGATGCCAGTGGTGCAGGATTAAGAAGACTGGAAATTTTCCAGCACTCAGCTCACTAACTGTTACCAAATATTTTTGTTTTCATCTGTTCCCGCTCACCCATAACTGCTGTGGACCTAATACTTCCAAGTGAGGATTCTCAAGGGTTCTCTAAGGGCAGATTGGATCCCTTACTGTTCCTCCCTTTGAACATTTAAGTGGAGACTCCTTCTATTCTGCTAAATCAGTTGTTAGTGCTCTAGTCTTCCCAAATCAACTGAAATCTTGTATTGTCTTTTAAATTCTTTCCTTTTTATTCTTTGTTGCAATTTATTCTTACATCATTAATTGAGGGTGAGAGGTGGCTACTGAAGACCTATATACAATAACTTTCTAGTTTCAATCCTTTCATATTTAGTCAGAAATTTGATTTCTTTTTTAATACATCCCAAATTTATTAAAAATAGATTGCAAATGAAATACAGTAGAAATGGCCAAGTACAGCAGTTTTGATGTTTTTTTCTACAGTGATACAGTTATGAAAATCACATATTCACATTTGACCTAATCATCCTAGGATGGCCAAATCCACTTCTTTACAGGTTTTATAACCACACATACAAATATTCCTGTATGTAAATATTTATCCGTATTTGCATGTACTTACATGTATTTGTTGTTTTTCTATACATTGACAAAATAGTAGTTCATCTGCATCTTTTTTCATTAAAGAAAGTGTGGATTTAATCCCTATAAGGCTGCCAGTGTTCTCAAGCTATCTGGGAGGAGCCTGCTTTTCCTAGAACCTCTAGAGCAAGCATGCACATCCTTCATAAACAGAACCATTTCTTAAATGTTTATCATAATCATAGGGTTCACCAAATATAATTAATACAGATGAAATGATACAAAATATGGAATAGCACGTATTCCACAACATCTTTGTGTATATTGATGTGTATGTAATTAAACAGTATTATTAAAAAGCATTTTTTTTTAAGGAGTACTTTATCAACCCATGGAAATTTTTTCCTCTTAGGTGTACTAAAAAAAAAAAAAAAAAAAGTTCAGCCCTATATACTCAGATTTGCAAAATGTATAGGCATCAGGGTCTGAGGATTTTGATTACATCTAATCCCCTGGAACGTAATATATATTATTGTGGTGTCAGGTGCTCCATCTCAGTGTGTATACCACAGAAGATCATTTCAAACTTTCTCAGTACACCTGCCATCTTGTATATCGCTGTAAATCATCCCCATTGAGCTGCTTCAAAATGTTTCACATGTAACACCACTAGGTATTCAATTAAGCACTGGGATTTGCAGAAAGGTGTTGAAAGTGGTGGGGAAAGAGGTGGAAAATGGAATTGGATATAACATGCCTCTTGCTGTCAGGCACAATTTCTTCTTCTCAGATAGCCAGAATGCCTGTTACAGGTTTATAAGGATACATAGAGAAGGTGATGAATAGAAAAGGACATAAGCCTAGTAGTGTGCATTTGGTGAAATGTGTTCTAGACATATAAAAATTAGATTTTGGGGGATTTTAATAACTGAGTACTACGTCACTAAAATAACTGAGTGGTGTATTTTTTAAAAATGCATTTTTTCTTCTTTATTTAGAAAAACATTGAGGATAAATAAGAGTGTAGGTGTTTATTTGCAATAGCACAATGAAAGTAATTATATTGTCTTCACTTCAGCATTTTCTAAATTTGAATGTAATGCTTTTAGGAATCCATTTGGAAAGTAGTGTTAGAATTATTTCTAAGCTTAGATGATGGCAACACTGTGATAAAATGTGTTTCATTGGTAGCGTAAAACATTTCCATACCTGTAATAGTGTCTGAGCGCATATTGTGAAGTCTTCAGTCTGGATATCTGTCATTTTACACAATAAGCTATAAGAAAATCAATTAAACAATACTTAGCCATTTTTGTACTGTTCTGTTTATATGTGTGTTGAGTGAATAGAAATCTTTAAAAATTGCTGCCCTGATACTTGCATAGCTCAACTTTCCATTTTTATGCTTTATCTCATCTCTGTATGCATTTCTCGTTGCACATATCATGAATTACTTAAGAGTTTCTAGAAACATTATTTTACGTCTCCATGTTGTTGTTGTTTTTTTTTTCTTTTTTCTTTTTCACTTGCAAGTGTACTCGTTCTTTTTGGAAGAACAGTTTTCCCTCTTTCTTGCCCCACTGAAAACTTTCTCACACTTCAATAATTGCTCAAGTGCCATTTTCTTTCAGAAACATTTTCTACATACAAAGCCTCCTTTAACCTGATACATTTTTCTTTGGGTTCCTCTTTTTGGTTCTTCCACAATATCCTGTGCTGAATGCTAGACCTCTTGTTCTGTATTATGTAATCAGTTCCTTTCTTGGCTCTAACCCACTAGACCTGAAACTTATTTAGAGTATGGATCGTGTCTTATCTTTATTCTTAACAAAAGATAGATATTTATAACATTAACAGGCAGTTTCCTCTAATGAGATATTTTATTCTGATGGAATTAGGCATTGACAAAAGAGGGAGGTGGGAAGGAAACACATTACAGAAGCTAGAAAAATTAGTAAGTTATACTATGCGAGTTTACTAAATTTAAGACTAATTTAACTGTAATATGATTGGAGACAACATGCATGTGGGAAATTAAGGTACTCAGTGCATTGTAGTTGTGAACTGAAGTAAGTAGCAAAGCTCATGTCTGAAGGGGATATCATTTTCCAGAAAAGAAATACTTCCAGCCTTTATATAGTGAGTAATAATGGGATAAAGTAAGAAAAGATAATTTTCTCACTCTCTTTTACTCTTTTTCCTCTCTCTTGTTCTGTCTTTCTGAAGTAATGAGTTTTGTAATGTTCTCTAAAGTTCCCAAGATTTGAAATATATGGACAAAGGCTCTAGAAGTCAGTGTAATCAGATCGAGTTTTAGATAACAAAGGACTATTCCAAATAATATGGAACTCAGAACAGAGTCAGTGTACTGCCGGAGGGAAGAGTAGAAAGTAACTCAAAGTTGGGATAATTAGTGGCTAAACCTTAGTTTAGAAAGGGGTATAATGCAAAGGCTCTGGGCTTAGTGTTTGTTTACTGAGCTGTAGAAATATTCTGTCATTTGTCAGGGCTTGGATGAAACACTTTATTATACTTGAGTTATTTCACTTTGGTGTTGAGCTTTATTTTGAAATATTGTTCTGATCAGAAATTTTGTGATTGTGGGACAGAGTATTATTTGTACTTAATTGCTTCAAATTTTTGTTCTAGGTAGAGTTTTTGAGTTGTAGCTGAACTTTTTTAACGTTAAGTAACTTTGATGTCTGTATACATATCATCAACTCTTCATGAAAAGATAAATAATGAATAGATTTTGAGTGTATTGCCAAATATGATTTTCAACCCCAAAATCTCTTGCCTAAAATGGGGTATGTGGATTTCATTTAGTTGCAAGCAAGAATGTTAAAACAACAACAACAGCACCTTCCTAGATGAATGTTTTGGTAACTTTTCAAGGATATTAGAAATGCATGATTTTGTATTCAATTATTTTCTGTCTAAGAAAACACTTTATTTTCCTCTGATCATCCACAAATAATACAACTTGACATTTAAAAGGCTGAAGAGTAACCAGATTTTATTTTTTATTTATTTATTTATTTATTTTTTAAAGATTTTATTTATTTATTTGACAGAGAGAGACAGCGAGAGAGGGAACACAAGCAGGGGGAGTGGGAGAGGGAGAAGCAGGCTTCCCCGCGGAGCAGGGAGCCCGATGCGGGGGTCGATCCCAGGACCCTGGGATCATGACCTGAGCTGAAGGCAGACGCTTAAGGACTGAGCCACCCAGGCGCCCCGGGTAACCAGATTTTAATAACCATTTGAAATAATGATGGTTTGTTCTATTTAAGATTTACTTCCTTGATGTTCAGAATTTAGGTAATTTCCATACATTTACTGTTGGAAAGGTCATTCAAATTTGAAGATTTTGCACTTTAAAATCTAAACACGGTCTTTAAATTTTCACTTTTTAGTATCCTTCTTGGTATAATGAGCTGTTATTGGAATTAGACTATTATCACATATAACTAGATGATACTTTCCTAAATAATTCTTTCCTAAATAATTCTGGCTCTAACAGAGCCAGTTTGTATATTTATTTTTCCATTGAAGGAGTTTCTAATTTTATATTTTGACTCCTTCCTTAACCTTTTCTTCCCTTAGGAATTCAAAGACCATGACTGTGACTTATACTTATACATTGAAAATAATTGACACACCCACTAAGTAGATTTGCTTAATTAACAGTTTTCACAATGTTCCTGACATGGCAAAGTGATTTTGAAATTCAGTTTAAATTCATCCACTCATATCTATAGAAAAGTAAAACTGCACACTGCCAAGATAAAATAGGAAGAATAAATAATAACTTGAGGACATCAGAATTGATGCAAGAGCTGAAACACCAAAACCCTAGATAAGCTCACTACAGACTTTGCCTTTATGAAAACATAGCTGAAATTTGGAAATTTGGGCTACGTGTAAAATCTCACGGGGTAGATGTTAGAATTCCTGGAAGGAACAGCAAAAAGAACAAAAAGAAAAAAGCAGGGGGAGGAAGGAGGAGACAAGTTTTCATTTTCTATTAGGTATCAGCAAATTTTATGTTAAACTAAATCATGAATTCCTAAATTCAAACTCTCCTGTTTATTTCTTTGTACTTTCTATTTTATACTATTTTTGAGCCAACCATTACTTAACAATATGGTAGATAAAATGAGTTTCATTATTCAGAAAGTCTTTTAATTATGAGTCATAAAGCCTGTATTATCTGTAAGTTTGACATTTTAGGGGGAGAAAATAATGATTTTTGGTGTAGCATATTTCTGATGTATTTACATTTTCAATATATCAGAATTTCCATAGATTACATTTTAGGGCATAATAAATATAAAAGGCTATAAAAATCACTACCATTTTGTCCTAAACTTAGCTAAAGTTACTCTGAATAACACAAAGATTATCCAAATGTTTTGCCAACTCACCTATTAATTTCATTTTCTGATGCTGGGGAATAGTGACATCATCATTAATGAGTTCATCATTAAAGATGATCACTTTCACAGAAGATGAAATTTGGTGGACTGAAACACTTAGGCATGAGTTTACCTCTCGTCTGTGTTTTTACCACAATCTACAGTAGTATAAAAGAACTAAGGAATCTTATGTTTTATTCATTCACTACAAATTTTTTAATTTGCATTTTTAATGTTTTCCAAGGTGAGGGATAACAGAATCATGGCAGAGCTGAACATTGTAACTTTATTGTTCCTAGGGCACTCTTAAAAGTCCCAAAGATTTATCTGTCACAAAGTGCTGCTTAACACTCCAGGTTATCAGCACACACGCCCTTTTGCACTCGAAAAATCCATGTTTTATTCAAGTACCACCAAGATGTCTTCTTATGATGCTACAAAGCTAAGGAGGACAGTTCACTACCAGAGAGCAGATAATAAACACACTCGTCAGGAAGAAATAAACATAAGCGAGTGACTAATCCTGATTAACATTCTAAATAATTGCTTTGGTAAACATCAGTTTGTGGAGGTATGGACACATAAAATGAAGGTAGTCAAAGCAGTGTCTGGGGCATGTATATTCATGTTTTTAAATAAGATGGAAGACTCTATTGTCAGGGAAATATTTCAGGGAAAAGTTTTAAAAACAGATACACTAAACAAAATACTTGTTTTTCAGACATCCAAACCATATTGAAACGTCGCGTATCTTATATTTCAGTATAAACAACAATATCTAAATAGGATTTTAATTCATGTGCATTCCTTGCTGAGAGAGAGAGCGAGAGACTGGGAGATTTAAGTCGATGCACTGGGTCAGACTGAAGTGTTGGCAGTGAGGACGCTTTCCCCACACTGCACTGCCAGAGCCTCTCAGTTCTGACCCACAGTTGGTGCCAAGAGCTGCCAGGAATGCGGAGCGTGTGCTGATTTCGTGATGTGGAGAAATAGGGATCTGGGTGAGAATACTTAATTGTTTTGAGCTACTATGTTTGGTTGGAATCTGAGCCAAGGTCTCCAGACATAAAAAAGAAACAGTGGTAAAAATCCTCAGGTGCAAACATACTCTGCATTTATTGCCTGAAAGTGAGCAGGACATTTGAGTAAGCAACACTTAGAGTTGACTTCAAGCCTTTGTTTTCTAATTATGAAGGCTGAGGGAAGGAAGCAACATTTGTTTTTGTGTACCCTTGAGACTAAAGATAAGTTCTCAGTTGCCTTCAGACACTGAATGGTTGTAACTTGGATGTACTTGTTATATCTTCCACTGAAGTTTTATTTCTTTTATTATTTCTCCATCAAACTTAAGTATAGAAACATCTTCTCTGTTATTTCCCGTGAGCTTCTTTTTATTTATTTATTTATTTTTAAGATTTTATCTATTTATTTGACAGAGAGAGATCCAGCGAGATAGGGAACACAAGCGGGGTGGTGGGAGAGAGAGAAGCAGGCCTCCCGCCGAGCGGGGAGCCTGATGCGGGGCTTGATCCCAGGACCCTGGGATCATGACCTGAGCCGAAGGCAGACGCTTAACGACTGAGCCACCCAGGCGCCCCTCCCATGAGCTTCTTAAAGAGGACTTTAGTTATTTTTGGAAAGGCTTTTTGATTTTTACTTAAAAATTTGAGGTTTATGAGTGTGTTTTGTTTTTATTTTACTTGAGTTAGGAGACAGACATTTTTAAAACTTCTTATACAAATTTATGCTTTTAGAAAAAGAATAGTTTAAAATACTCTTGTAAAAATCATAGAATATACAGTATTTTAATTAATTTTTACTATAGGACATTTCAAAACCTTGAACACAACATTTTTGAAGTATATTTTCAATCATTGAAATTGAGCTTCACTATGTCAGTAATTTCAAGTTGATTATGTTGCTATCAATTCATCCATAAAAAATAATTTTCTTTAGTAAACACAGTTTTAATTTATTACATCTGGTTCTGTCATGTGAACATCAATTTATCAATATACATTTGCATAATAACTTTATGAATCCATTATATTAGAGAAGTTGATGAGTACCTTCTGTTCTCCCCCCCCAAAAAAATGGATTGGTAAAATTGAATTAATGATTAGAGGATGATATTGAAAATTAGTATCTGATTAATCATGAATTGGATATACGGAGTGTCTTGGACTGCTTTTTGTCATATATTACACAAGTAACTGATTGTAGGACCATTACATATTTTAGGGACCTTTAAAAATTAGCTTATATGATTTCTTTTTTTTTTTTTTACTGTTAGAATCACAAAGCTTGTGAGCTTGCTTAATCCTGCTTGAATTACTATTTCGTTAAAGATTATTAATCACCAGCTGCCATCACGGAGTGGCAGGGTTCCAAGGCAGCACTCTGAGGACTCCTCTGTTCATCCTCTGCCCCAGGGTGACATCGTGTAGAAGCCTTTTTGGCTTATTTGCAAAGGAATGTAATTGCCTTTAAATTGCATATGTTATTACCAAGTTTAAAGTCAGAGGATGTTTAGGAAAAAAAAAATCCTCAGGCGTTTCATCCGGAACAACTAAGTTACCCCGTGATGCTATTTGTTAGGAGTCACATGGATTTAGGGGGGGAAAGTTCCAGGTTCTTTGTACTAACTCCTTTGCTCACCCTCTACCCATCGATCACCCAGAGATATATTTCACAGGGTCACAGGGGACAGTGTGGGAAGAGAAAGACTTTGGCCTTTGAATCCTGTACATTATTCAGTTGTACATTCTAGTGGTTTTCATGTCCTCAGGCTCAGCATACTGTGAAATGGTGACATGTCAAAGGTTGTATTATTGGATGATAATGCTGCTCTGTAAAGTGTATAAGCTCAGCTTCCAGTGTCCCCTGCCAACACTGAGAGAGATCCCACGACAGGTGCAAATTTGACTTCACACATCACAATTGAACAAGCCGAGCCTGAATATTACCTGACTGTGCTTAAGTTTTCACTTCTTTTGCTGTCTGCTTTCTTATGACTTCTTCGGTTTTTTGTGTGTTATTTTTCAGAGGGAAGGAAATTTGGAAAGGTTTATAAACTCTGGTTCCAAAACTTTTAATAATTTCTCAATCGTCAAACATATGTTCTGAAAAATATTCTCTTCATAATAACCAATTTATTATTTTCAGTTCTCAAGAAAATTAAATCATATTTATTTGAATTTCACATATATGTACATTTTAATATAGTGTCATTTTCAAAATCATGTTCTTTAGTATTACATAAATATGAAACCATCACCTTTAGTTTTTGTCTCATATAATGTTTTTAAATAACTGGCTTTCAAAATGTTTGAATTCACTAACAGAGAAATAGCAAACATCTGAAACAAAATCTCCATGAAATGTTGGCTTTTACTTTATATCTGCTGCTTTCTTAGTAGACTTTTAAATTGCATTTTCATTCAAGAATCCTGTTGTCACTGTGTTAACAGGTTCAATCAGGTAAATAAAAGGCATGATGGGAAGAAGTTTAGGAAGTGTACAGAAAAGATGGTTTTTAGCTCAAAACACAAGAAAGTCTATTATTAGTTTCAGTGAAACACAATACTTGGTCTTTTACTCACTCAAAAATGTTTTTTTCTCAACTTTTTTTAAAATTAAGATCAAAAGAATAACTTGAACAACTTTTGAGTGACTGATGTTAGATGATTCTTTCTCATACACTAGATAAAAGCATGCACTTAACATTCTGACCATTTGTTTGTCCAGGTCCCATATTTATAATGTTAATTCCCAAAGAGCTTGCTGATAAACAAACAAATAAAAAAATAGTAGATATTGGGGGATGGTGGTGCACAATATCCCTTTAGGACAGATAAGATATGTAATGTGTGCATGGATGACCCCCTACCTTTGACAGATCCAACTATGGAAATGGTACTTAAATCAGATCCATCACACACTTGAAAGAACCTGCTTTCTTTTAAAGTGTGTCAAAAATGGTTTTCATCAAACTATTGGAATTGTGACTATATTACCATGATTACAAGGGACCACATAACTTGTAGTTGAAATTTTTTTCTATACAGATGGGTTTAGGAGAATGTGAATTTCTGTTATGAAGGGCATGAGTTCAGTAGGATTTTTTGAATCTGTGGGTTGGCGTCTATTTGTCATGTCTGGAAATACCTTTCAAATCCTACCTGTGTCACATTGTTGCTCTTTTCTACTTCTAGTAGTTTAGATAAATAATTTTGACATACTCACTTGATCATAATCTGTTAAATTCTCTCATATTTTTTATCTCTTTGTCTTATAGTATACTATCACAACACAAATTCCCTAGTTATGTATAATCTGCTCTTCAACCTACCCATCGAGTTTTTCATTTCAAATACTATATTTTTCATTTGTAGCAGTTCTATTTGATTCTTCTTTGTATTTATGTATCTTTAATAATATTATCAAACATTCCTTTTCTTTCTTAAAATATAAATATATGTTTTCTATTTTATTTCTTATAATTTTAATCCCTGAATTTTTCACGTTATTGTCTTTGTTTCATCTGGCTTTCCCTCATGGTACCTTAGTTCCATGTTTTTCATCACTTTTTTTTTTAATGTTAGTTGCTCATTTTTCTTGAGTTCTTACCTATGAAAAGTCCTTGACACCTGAGATATAGATGGGGCAAAACTTTGCTTTGCTCTTGTCAGAGATCTGAAAGATCTAATGAAAATTCACCTCTTTAAATTAAAATCTTGAAATATTTTTTCTGGAACTCAGAGAATAAAAAACCAACTCTGATATACCCATGTGAGTTCTGGCAAGTGAGTTTGAATTCCCAGGAAAGTTTTTTTTTTTTTTCTCTGCTTTGAGCCAGTTTTAGATAGGGAAGGATAGTAAATGTATTTTTAGTTCATCTGTACACTGAGTCTGCAAACTTTTGTTGTCCCAGTCTTAAGGGTTCACAAGAAGCAATCCTTAAGTTCACCAGCCTAACAAACATCTTCAAGGTAAATGCCAACTGCATGGTTTCGTGTACTTCTATGACCTTCACCTTCATTCCTTAGCTTTGTGTTGCTTGCTTTCTTGCCAGCTCATGTATATACTTTAATAAATATTTTAACCAGTATTTAATATATACTTTCTTTTTTGAGAGAGAGAGAGAGAGAGAGAGAGAGGGAGGGAGAGGAGGGGAGAGGGATAGAGAGAGAATCTTAAGCAGGCTCCACGCCCAGTGCAGAGCCTGACTCGGGGCTCCAATCTCATGACCCTGAGATCATGACCCAAGTCAAAATCAAGAGTCAGACGCTTAACTGGCTGAACCACCCAGGCACCATTAATATATACTTTTTAAGTAAGATAATCAGGCTGGACATCTAATCCACCATATTCCAATAAATGAAAATCCAAGAGGAAAAAAATGAAGTAGAAGGATCAAGGACATTGAACTCCCATAAACATTAAAAACCCTGATCATTTAACTTATTTGCTGCTTCTTTGGAGGGAAATCAGCCTTGACAGCTGGCTGCTAGCTGACACACCAGCTTTTATTCTAACATTAGTAGAAAGAATCGTTTAATGATGCTAGTTCAGATTACTTTCCTTCCTAGTATATGGGGCAGTTGTTTCCAAGTTTACAAAGAGTCCATGTTTTCAAAAAAGGCCCATATCTGGTAGTATCATCATTCTAATTTCAGCTCAGGTAACTTGGGAAATAGAAGTTGATAGAAACATGTAAACACAAATTGGAAATTCAGAAAACTCAAAGTAGACATTGTTGCTGTTCATTTGAAAGTAAGTTTCAGAGGTGTTATATAAAAAATCTCTAAGTTTTTTTTAATATAATCTCTTTACATGTGTAGAGTTCATGTAATATTTTATTGTAATGCTTAGTGTCTCATAATTTTTAGATTTGTTGCAGCTTGACTGATTTCATATTTATTTTCAATTTGTTGAGGGTTTTAGAATAGATGGATGATTTGTTTAAAATAAATCTTTAAAATATAAAGCCTGTGACAGTTACTGTCGTTGTCCACATTTTAGCATTTACCATATTGGCTCAGTGTAGAAGAGTCAGAGAACAACTTTGGGAACCAGGGAAGCCTGGATTTGATTGCTCTTTTTACTGCACACTTGCCATGTGATTTTGGGCTTACTGTACCATCAGCATCTCAGTTCTCTTATTTGTAAAATGAGACTAATACTAGTACTTAATAAGGAATAAAATATGTAAAGCACTTAAAATAGTTAAATGTGTGCTGTTCTTCCAACACCTTTGATATTTTTGCAAACTGATTTCTCAATGAATACCCAAGATCTTATATGTGATAACTAAACTCAAGAGCATTAAGCAAAATAATTGCACAGTGCTCGGAAATAGAGAAATAAGATTAAAAGAATAAAATTGCTTGAAATATGTGATACAATGATAAATAGATAGGACACTTATAAAGTAAATGAAAAGATATAAAATATAAGGAAACTTAGAATCTGTCTGAAAGGGATATATGTTCTTCTTTTTTTTTTTTTTTAAAGATTTTATTTATTTATTTGAGAGAGAGAGAATGAGAGAGAGCACATGAGAGGGGGGAGGGTCCGAGGGAGAAGCAGACTGCCTGCCAAGCAGGGAGCCCGATGCGGGACTCGATCCAGGGACTCCAGGATCATGACCTGAGCCGAAGGCAGTCGCTTAACCAACTGAGCCACCCAGGCACCCATGGGATATATGTTATTGTTAAACCATTTTTTATTTCAAAGAACTGTAATATTTGCATATGAAACATCCAACATCCTTAAGAAATAACAAATCTTTAATATTTTATATTATAGTTTTTACTTCTATTTGTTTAGCTTTCCTATAAATAAAATATTTGTTACAAAATAATTTCCTGATTTCCAAATATATCTTCATCATTAGATTTATTTAAGATCATCATAAGCAGATTTTGCAGTCATATTTGATAATTATGCATAATTTATTCCACTTTCCAAGTCCACCTAACTTGTTATGGCTGTAGAAATAGTATTTTATGATTATATTTTCAATTTGTAAACCAGACAGTAATGAAATTCTTCCTTCTTAATTTTCTAAGAATCACTTAATTTTAGAATGTGTCAATAACTGGCACTCTCTAGAGAGCAATTTTATATGCTTTAAAAGTGGAATCTATTTTCATTTTCATTCCTAACCAAAATAGCATGTCTCCAACATGGACTAGAGCTGCTATTACTTTTTTTTTAAGATTTTATTTATTTATTCATGAGAGACAGAGACAGAGAGAGAGAGAGAGGGAGAATGACAGAGGCAGAGGGAGAAGCAGACTCCCCACGGAGCAGGGAGCCTGTTGCCATGCTGGACTCAATCCCAGGACCCCAGGATCATGACCTGAGCTGAAGGCAGATGCTTAACTGACTGAGCCACCCAGGTGCCACCTAGAGCTGCTATTACTTTTCAAAGAATATACTTAAGATTTTTTTCTTAGTATAAAAAATAGAGATTAATAGAATTGATTTATTATTTCTGTGTTCTTGCTTAAAATACTTTTGCATAGGGTATAGAAATAGTGCAACAGAAATGCTATGAACTTGAAAATCAGAAAGATACAGCTTCAAGTTCTCTTCTACCACTTGTAAACTGAGATTTGGAATGAACAATTTAATATCTATAAAGCTCTATTTCCTCTTATGCAATATGGAAATAGTCACGTAGAGTTCTGATGACAACTATCACATTAAGATTGTATAAAACGAAATTGTTTATGTAAAACATCTGGAACAGTGTGAGAATAGTTTTTATGATAATAATTATATTTATCTGGATTTAGCAACTAGCAAATATTAAAATACAATGTGTATATGTGTGTGTGCAAAATTGACACCTTTCTGAATCTTGTGGTTTCTAATACAAGCACTTTTATGCTGATACAACATATAAAACATACTTGGACACAGTTGTTTGTACAAAATATCTGCCGATGGCATATGAAATATAAATGTGTATTTAAGTGCATTGATTAAGTTTAACCCTCAAGTAATATTAGCTACTTCTAGTATGTTTTCTTTTTAATAAAGTGTTACCCAAAGAGTACTATCAGCACACTAGATCATGTGCTGTGTTTAAAAAATAATGGAATTACCACACCAAAAAAAAAAAAAAAAGGAAGGAAGAAAGCAAGCAGGCAAAAGAAAGAGATGTTGCATATAGTATGTTACCTTAAGATTTCAAATTCTCCTGTAAAAAGTCCCAAGAATTCCCATTTTAAAGAAACCTTTTAACATCAACTCAAATAGAAGGCTACCGAGATTTTATTTATTTATTTATTTATTTATTTATTTATTTATTTATTAAAGATTTTATTTATTTGACGGAGACACAGCGAAAGAGGGAACACAAGCAGGGGGAGTGGGAAAGGGAGAAGCGGGCTTCCCACTGGTCAGGGAGCCCAGATGCGGGGCTCAATCCCAGGACCCTGGGATCATGACCTGAGCTGAAGGCAGATGCCTAACCACTGAGCCACCCAGGCGCCCCTACCAAGATTTTTTTTAATTGAACCATTTTTTTCAGATGTATTACCACATTCTGCTGAAGGAATGTTCCACTATTTGAATAAACTGTATGAATTTGATTGCATGAAAAATTAACATTAACCCGTAGATCAAACTTACTTGTGACTCTTGAGATCTAGTTTGGAAGAAATTACTTGGAGTCCAAAGCCACAGGTATGACTCAGTGAAGGAATCTTAGCTTGCATTATTGAAGGTAATAAAATAAGGCCTGATATTTATGTAATTTAATTTTTGCCAGGAGGGATATCAAAACAACAGCTAAAAATAAAATAAAAAATGAAAGAATGAGGCACAAGTACCATATGGAGAATGAAAAGATTTAAGTGGTAAATCTCTGTCTCCTTATATGTTAAAATGAGAGAATTAGATAAGATGGACTCTGTCAAATTCTTTCAAGCGCTTACACTTATAATTCTAATAAAGAAAGGTATTTCCCCCAATATTTTTCCCACATGTTTACATGTTACATGAAACTTTTTCTATTTATGAATCACTTTAATAAATGCTATTATATTTGAATGTAATAAATTCTATTAAATTATTATCTCACTTTTAAAAACAAACAATATATGCACCTAGAGAGGTAGGAAGATACTTGTGCAAAATTTTATAGCTAGAAAATTGTCACCTGTGTTCTAATTTTATGCTCCTTCCTCTATTCCACATTTATTCTCATCAGTTTCTTTGGTGGATCAGAGACATGAGGGGGTGCCTTATATGGTGGAGAGGAACACAGTTGAACCTCTTAATTTCAATGACATTTTATTTTTAATTTTATATGTAATTCATATATATATATGTATATATGTATAAACACATATATATGAAATACTATGTAAGGTGAAATTTTGTGTTATAATTAAAAAGATACATTAAGTCTTTTTTACTACATCACATTTAAAAAACAGCTTTGATGGTTTAACTGTGATATATGACTTTATTTCAAAAGATATTTTCCTTTCCTTTCTTTTTCTCTTTCTTTCTTTCTTTCTTCTTTTTCTTTCTTTCTTCTTTCTTTCTTTCTTTCTTTCTTTCTTTCTTTCTTTCTTTCTTTCTTTTTCTTTCTTTCTTTCTTTCTTTCTTTCTTTCTTTCTTTCTTTCTTTCTTTCTTTCTTTCTTTCTTTCTTCCTTCCTTCCTTCCTTCCTTCCTTCCTTCCTTCCTTCCTTCCTTCCTTCCTTCTTTCTTTCTTTCTTTCTTTCTTTCTTTCTCTCTCTCTCTTTCTATATATATATATATCTATCTCTATCTCTATCTCTGTCTGTCTTTCTTAGTAGGCACCATGCCCAGCAAGGCTTGAACTCACCACCCTGAGATCAAGTCCTGAGCTGATACCAAGAGTCGGATGCGTAACTGACTGAGCCACTTGGGTGCCCCTCAAAATTTTAAATTTGGTGAGACTTGAATAAAATTGAACTCTACATCTGTTGAGATATTCAATCTAATGAGAAATTGTCTTTTTTAATGGTGAAGGGTTTTTTTCTCAAAACTCATCTATTATAATATGAATATTAATGAATTCCTATATGCACTTGCTTAAGAGAAACAAGTACAATGAAATTTATAGTAATTATGGTGTTAGGCATAATTTGATATGTGGGCATGAGCGCACATCTACACATACACATACATTTATTTAATTCATTGGCTTAAAAATGTGTTAGAAATTTTACGTTGCAAGCAGGGATATTAGTTACTGTGAGAGACAGAAATCTAGACCTAGGTCTTGGTTGATAGTCTTCCATGATTAAAAAAAAATAGGGTACATTGATTATATAAAAGAGGGTAGTACCAATATTGAGGATAACTTGAAGAGATGCTTGATATTATACAATGTTGACTTTATTGAAAAGAGATTTGACTTTCTGTAAATTTTGTAGCCATGATTTAAATGGACACATGGATACACATAAAAATAAATACCATAATTCTACTAAAGCCTCATTCTAATGGAAATAATACACAGAAATATGTGTATTTTATTTATATCCATATGCATCTGTATATATACACACATACCTATTCACATCATTTTCCTTAATTGATATCATCAATCTGCTTTCCTAAGGTAATAAATAAATTGAGTTTCACTAAAATAAACAATATGGAATATTTGGAACAAAACCTCAAAGCTCCTCAAGAAATTGTTTCTGGATTATGAAGCAAATAGGTATTGGGAAATAGAAGCTTTCATTTTTATTCTGCCTTATATTTGCCAGCTTTTGGCATTATGGCTATTAACTTTTTTTTTTTAAGAGGGACTTTATTTATTTTTATTTTTTTAGTTTTTTTGATGTAGTGTTCCATGATTCATTGTTCGTGTATGACACCCAGTGCTCCATTCAATACGTGCCCTCCTTAATACCCATCACCAGGCTAATGGTACACACACACACACACACACACACACACACACACACACAATGGAATATTATGCAGCCATCAAAACCCCCGAAATCTTGCCATTTGCAACGACGTGGATGGAACTAGAGGGTATTATGCTAAGCAAAATAAGTCAATCAGAGAAGGACATGTATCATATGATCTCACTGATATGAGGAATTCTTAATCTGGAAACAAACTGAGGGTTGCTGGAGTGGTGGGGGCTGGGAGGGATGGAGTGGCTGGGTGATAGACATTGGGGAGGGTATGTGCTATGGTGAGCACTGTGAATTGTGTAAGACTGATAAATCACAGATCTGTACCTCTGAAACAAATAATATATTATATGTTAAAAAAAAAAAAAGAAGATAGTAGGAAGGGAAAAATGAAGGGGGGGAATCAGAGGGGGAGACAAACCATGAGACTATGGACTCTGAGAAACAAACTGAGGGTTCTAGGGGAGGGGGGTGGGGGGATGGGTTAGCCTGGTGATGGGTATTAAAGAGGGCACATACTGAATGGAGCACTGGGTGTTATACACAAACAATGAATCATGGAACACTACATCAAAAACTAATGATGTAATGTATGGTGATTAACATAATGAAAAAAAAGAAATGTATTTCTTACATTGTTTTTAGAGATAAATATTATTTATGTGTAGAACTGGGTGTTATGGAATAAATGGAATTATTGTGATGGACATTGGCCTACAACTGAACAAGTTCAATTAACTTTTGATTTATTTCATAAGCTTCTATGAAGTTATTGGTACCAAAGTAGAGGTGATACATGAATATAGGGAATGAATGGAATAGGCAGAGAAGAGCTATATATGTTTTTTTCTTAAAAGTTTAAATCTTAGAAATCATATTATGTTTCTTAGTTGAATCAGTGCTCTGTCAGTTATAGTGAACAGATCTCCCTGTTTTTTTCCTATGTTACATAATTTTGTCATTGAGATAGCAGATGATTTGAGTGAGATAGTCTTAGTGCTTTACCTTGGAGAATTATAGAACAAATAGCAGTTTATTTTCAAAGTCTTTGCTCTTATATTTTCTTTTCTTTTCTTTTCAGTCCCAGGTCTTCTTATATGCCTCATTTTCATGTATGTGGTTTTGCAAAGGTATCCATTGGTATCACTAACCAAATGCCTTATTATATAAACAAAAGGCCAGCCAGGGATAGAAACAAGTTTAATCTTCAGCAGTTGTTTTACTACACAGTCTGTCTCTAGTGCTTTATTAAAAGAACAACAGTGGTATTTGGTGTGTGTGAAGAAGAACAAATTTACTAAAGTATGATTTCTGTTCCCCCCACAGATTCTATGGTGCAGCCTGGTGATTTTCTGTCTTTTCAAACTGTTCACTGATCTGGCAAAGAAAATTGCCTCAACATGAATAAATAAGTATTAGTTCATTAGCTGTGCTTAATTAACACAAATAAAACCGATGAACCCAATGTTGAGTGTGCTATTGCAAGCTTTCTGTTTTATAAGCACCCCACAGCATTTGTGATTTATTAAATAATTTATTCAGCAAACATTGATTGAATGCCACACGTTGGTCTGAGACTTTGCTAAGTGCTGCAGATACAAAAATGTCTTACAGTAGTGTACTATCAGGAAAACAGATGGCCAAACAAATAATTACGATATTATATGATGTATATAATAGATATATTGACAAAGTTATGGGAAATTGCAAACTAGATAGATTGATTTGGCTGGAACAGAGAGAGCTATGGGGAATAACACAATGAATTTGAAGAGACCACAGAAATGGCAGAAGTTAGAAGAAGTAGATTTAATGTCATGATTTTTTTTAAGATTTTATTTATTTATTTGACAGAGAGAGAGTGTGAATGAGTGAGTGCATGAGCAAGGAAGAGGGGCAGAGGGAGAGGGAGAAGCAGACTCCCCACTGTGCATGGAGCCTGGCAAACCAAGTGGAGCTCAATCCCAGCACCCCAAGATCATGACCTGAGCCGAAGGCAGATGCTTAACCGACTGAGCCACCCAGGTGCCCCTAATGTCATGATTTAAGGTTACATATAATGGATATGGATTGAAGGAGTAGGAGGGCCCTTTATGTTTCACATTTGAATTTGAGGTTCTGGCAGGTTGTTGTAGTAGAGCTATCCCATACTTCAATTATAATTCTATAATGTAATAACTAAATGACCTCAGAGAGTAGAGTCCTGAGTGCTGGCAAGGATCAGGGTTTGGCCACAAGAATGAAATGATACTGCAATTATATTTGATGATTTCATTGATCTGTAAGATAGTGTATTTTTGTTTGTTTTAGTTTTTTTTTTTCAATAAGTTGTGCACAAAGATACTGAATATTTTCAACTAGGAGTTTTCACTAGTAGCCTCCACATGGAAACTGCTCCATGTGACGAAGTCGTCCCTGGATTTAAATTACATTAGATGATAACAAATACAGACCAATGGAATTTTGGTTGCATTGAAACTATTTTGGTACTGGAGGTGGGGGCAGTATCGATTTGAAAGCAGCAATGTGGTAGGGTATCTGTGTTTGGAAGGATATAAAATGATGACTTCCTTGAGGACCTTGGGGAGTTATTTGGCAGCTTCCACTTTAGAGAGAGAGTCAGTGGAGATAACATCTGCATATCTGGTCTACTTCCTTCCTCACAATTCCAGTTTCAGCTAAGGTAAGAAGTCAGCAATTATTGCAGTTATGAAGGCATAAGATTATTGGTGTCATGGAACCAAAGTTTCAGGGGTCCCAGGGAAGGAGATGGCAGGAAAAGCAAAAGTGACAGTGAAAGTGTTGAGAGAATGAGGTACTGAGATGGGAGTCTAGGAGAAAACATACATGTAGGTGTCACCACAAGGTGGTGGACACACATGGCAGGAAGCAGAGACGTGGAGATCTGACCTCAAAGCTGTGAACTACCCATTTATTTCTGGATTTAAGACTATAAAGTAAATGATCCAGAAACACAACCATCCTTCCAAGATAATCATATTTGTTGCCAAAATGTAAATACAATAATAACTACCTATGAGGTCTCTATACCCCAAAATAAAAAGTATAATTGTTTACTTAAGCATACTTTTTCTCAAAATGGAGTTTCAGATGCATATGCACATATTTTTATCCTGAGTAACTATAAGTGATTCTATCACAAAGTATGCCAGACTTCTGAACCACTAGTATCCACTTTTGTTCTTTGTCTGGTTGTACCCCATTTACTTGGGCACATTCACTTTAGCCCCATGAAAATATGGTGTCCTTTATTATTGTATTAACGTATACTCTACTTTCCTATCAAATATATTGGATTAAACTGAAAATTGGACTTAAACTTTCATTCATCTTGATGAGTATGTATTATATATGCTATACTTTCTGTATGCACAATAGCTCTAAAACAATATGGAGTCAGCAGATTTGAGTGGAAAGTGACATTGTCACTTTTTTGGACAGGTCCCTATGGGCACATGCCCAAGCACAAAGTTGCCCTTTGTGATATATTTGTGGTATTTGTGCAATATATTCCCCCTCACTCCTTGGGTACTAGGATGGTTAATATCTCTTAGCTACGATGAGCTGTGTCACAAACAGATCCTTGAGAACTCTTTTTTTTTTTTTTTAAAGAATAATAACAATATATTCCAGATACTGAAACAGGATGCCTGACATTGTTAAGGACAGAATGACTAAGAAAGACAATATGGTTTGTGTTAGTGCTGGATCATTATTTCAAAAGGTAAATGCTGTCTGTCTCAGGCAGCTCGGAGTGCTATAACAAAGTGCTATAGATGGGGTGGTTTAAACAACAGACAGGTATTTCCCACAGTACAGGAGGTTTCCAGCAGATTTGGTTCTTGGTGAAAGCTTTCTTCTTGGCTTTCAGTCAGCTTCCTTCTTGTACCCTCACATGATAGTGAGGAAGCTGTTGTGTCTCTTCCTGGACTTAACAAGGGTACTAATCCCATCATGAGGACTCTGCCTTCATCACCTCATCTAAATCTCATTGTCTCCCCAAAGCCCATCTCCTAATACCATCATATTGGCATTTAGGGCTTTGATATTTGAATTCTGGGGAGACGCAGATTTTCAGTTCATAACACTGTTCATACACTGAAGGTACCTATACACATGAATGGCATTATTAAAATATGAAGAAGTAGAGAATGAGTTATAGTTAGGAGTCTATTATTAGAGTTCAGATATGAGATGGCAAATATTATGCATCTTCCTGCTGAAAAACTGGAGAAACTATATGGAGGAAGAATCATCACAGTTTAGTGTAATTCATGGGATGTATCATATTATATTCAGACATGACGTTATAACAAAATCCTACTTCATGAATCCTTATCTAAACACTTGAGTAAACGATTGACTGTTAAATGAAAACCTGACACAGATATCTTTAAAATTTATTAAAGTGTCTTTTGCTGGCCCACAGGGACATTCTGGAGTTCTCAGCTTGAATTTAAAGCACATTCCACAGTTTATTTATATTGCAGGCCAGCAAATCATTTTAGGAGGAAAAGGGGAGATTCTTTATACTGTTCATCTGTGTGTGTGTGTGTATTTGTGTGTGTGTTGTGTGTGTGTATGCATGTACATGTGTGTTTTAGAGAAAAATCTAATATGCTAAAAATAACCATAGAAACAAAAGATGTACAATAAAAAACAACAGTAAACCGATGTTTTTCATATCATTACCAGATAGTGTTTCAAAGTATTGACAATCTACTATCCATTGTTTTCCATATATTTCTTACAAGGAAGAAATGACTAACTATGACTAACTCACAAAATTACTAACAATGCGTGAAAACAGTACATACTACCAACTTTATTCTCCACCACTGTGACAAAACCTTCTTAATCATTGCAGCCCAGTGACAGGACAAAAAACTTAGTGAAATTGGTTTGTGTAACAGTGTATGATTAACAATTACAGAAATGTTTCAAAAAGGACTAAAATTTTTAAATCATCACAATCTATTCTTAGAAAGTAGTCCTAATACTACATATCATTCTAAACATACAATTACTCTGTCTCCCTGTATGGAAG
Source organism: Halichoerus grypus (assembly GCF_964656455.1). Classification (NCBI taxonomy): domain Eukaryota; kingdom Metazoa; phylum Chordata; class Mammalia; order Carnivora; family Phocidae; genus Halichoerus; species Halichoerus grypus. The sequence goes on from NC_135714.1 coordinate 75,297,890, forward strand.
ACAATTTCCTGTGCGCTCTCCCATGCAATGAAAATCAATAAATCACATGCTAAAACTCTGAGAAATATGCTGCCTCTGGAAGGAGTATTAATGTGGGGATTTAACTTGTGTTTTAAAGAACACTTTCTTTTAGTAATCAGAGTGATTATTTTTACAAGATGACATAAATAAGATAGGACCAGAGACCAAAGTTGCTATATATGAGTTTTGGAAAGATAAATAATTTGTCAAAATGTATGTTTGAAGCAAAGTAATATAGATCAGATAAAAACTGAAATACCTATAGCAAATTTATTTTTTATATGAACCATCAATTTGTCAGCAGTTTATAGTACTGAATTTCCAATTATTAAATAAAAAATGTCAGGAAATGGGCTACACTATTTTAATAATGAATTGTTGAGCTATTTCTTTCAAATAGTACAAAAAGAAATGTTTGTTTTCAATTACAATCCATATTATAGGAAAGAAAAAGTTATTATTCAGGGACCTTTGAAATGTTGGTGGTGAAGGAAGGCTCCAGGGCATTGCTTATCTGTTGCATGTATAGGCTATCATACAATCTGTGTGTCATATTCTTGGATTCTTATTGTATTTATTTGTGTGTTTGCTTTCCTAGGATCTGTCAGGGCTGTCACTTTATTATGTTTTTTCTTTTCTCTCTTCACTTGTATTTTTCTTGTTGCTTTTGAAATTGAATTGCTTTTGAATTTGATAATTTTTTTCTACTTAACCCTATTTAAGAATTTTTCCTTATTTTTCTGCTCCACTAAAATATAAATATACTCATGCCATCAAATTGTTGAACTAGATAGCATTCAAGATCCTATTAAAACTTGTAGTATATATGCTACCAGCTTAAGTTATACCACCATATATTCATTTTACTAAATTCATTATTATGAGGGATAAAATGTTTAAAATTAGGCATGCCTCATTTTAATCCCAGAATTAACTTTATCAATAGCCAAAAAAAGAAAGAAAGAAAGAAAGAAAAAAAAAAAAGAAAGAAAGAAACACCAAGAGAGCTCTGTTTTTTCTCTATTTAGTTATGTGGGATTAATTTTTATATTTTATTGAGAAAAAGGTGATAGTCTTATCTTGCCTCAGGTTTTGATAAAGGAGGAGTCTTCCTCATTGTCATTCATAGCATTTTCCTTTTGTTCTGAATATAATTAGTTGAAATTTGTATCTGGGTATCTGTGTGTGCTGTGGCAAATTGAAATCACTTGTAGATGTGTATCTTTGTTCAGACATGTAAAATACAGTGGTAGGAGGAAGAAAACTAAGATTCTGATTTGATAAATTTTGTCTCCAAATAGCTGTGGAATATACTAATATATTGTGACTGTTTATGATGTCAGTTATTAGTCTAATAATTTATCTTCTCCCACATTTTACCATTAAAAACAAGCTTTAGCCCTTATAATTCTAAAATATTAAATCCAGAGTTAAATATCCTATATATGGTTAAAATGTTATCAAACATATTTGTAAGGCATATCATAATCTATGCTCATGGGGATATAATCAATTAAAAGATGTCTATTCAGAGTAGATCTACTCATTATTTAAGTAAGAGTTTTAAACGGTTATTTTTTATTCCACTTATGCTGGTAGCTGGGTGATTTTTCACTAGTTAGTGCTGAATGCTTTTCTCTATTAAAATATTTCGGCTCATTCAAATGTGGATCCCCTGTATATCTAACTTTGGTACTATGTTCTTCAGAAAGAAATGTTCAGAGAAAACAAGTTTGTCTGCTGAGCAAACAGTGAAGCCAGGAAGAGGATTGCACAGGGAATTAGATTAGCCACGCTGGTAAAGGCATAGCTGAAGCCCCATTAGGTCTGGCCCAGACAACATTTGTGTTTGGAGATGCTGAGCAAATCACATTAATTAATGTTCACAACTTTCTTTGGTGAAAGGGCCTGGTGTCAGAGAGAAGACAGGCGTTTTCTTTTTTATCTGTACATTACATGTGCCCACCCAGGTCCCTTGGCCGCTGGAAAGAAAGTAAAAAGAACTGAAGCAACAATAATCGCTCCTTTAGTCTCAAAGCAAAAGGAAATGTTTACTCATGTAGACCATTCCTTTCATTAGAATGTTGATTTTAAACTACAATGTATTTGTCTTTATATGTGTTTGTGTATGTGTGTATACATTTCCTTTCCAGTAAATTAAGTTAGGAAGAATTATCCAAAGAGTGCACTAGCTTTATTTTGTACATCCAGTTGTTTTTATACTACTTTCTTTTTAATTTTTGGTAATGTGTGGTCTCTGCCCTAACAGATTGCAGCCTTGTGTGAATGCAGAAATTAAAATGGATATGCTATAAAGAACATAGAGTATGAATTGAATCCTAAAGTTATGTATGAAGCAAAAGTATGTGTTATGAAAATAAAATAATATGGCATTTCAAAGCTTTTTCATCAAAATGCATGTTATTACTTTTAAAGTCTCCACCTTGCAAGTGGTTTTGATTCAGTTATTGCTATTTACATGTTTTCTAAAAACAATATTTTGATGGCATTGGTAGTCTATATTTAAAGGAGAGAGAAATGAGGGAAGGGAATGTTGGGTAAGGATGTTATATAGGAAAACTTACTGGTTGCTTAAACAGAGCCCCATGTGGTAACAATTGCATTACTCTGGAGGGGAATCAAATGAACTGATCTTCAACTTTGCAGAGGTAGAGTTTAGAATACTTCAAAAAGAATACTCAAAAATAATTTCATTTAAGTGGATTGACTCACATAAATAATCTTGCCTGAGACTGATACATAAATAAAAATCATACTACATTATTCCTGTGTAGTTACCCAAATACTTGTACTTGTTATCTAAGATGTTCCCTTCCTAATCAGTACTTGTGAAAACCAAATGAGCAATTAGAAAACATTTGGGGGCAAGGGGAAAAAAAGAGATTAGCTGAGAAGATAATACATTGAGGTTGAGATGTGAAAGGCTAAATCCATTCCTGTCTGACAGCCAATGCTTTCTAGTACTCAGAATTCGTATATCCTCCAGATCCATTAGCACTCCTGGAAAATGCTGGCAATACTTGACAAACTCTCAATCTTTAGGTCAAATTTGGTAAGCAGCATGTAGATAGACCATTTTTCTTTAGTTAGCACATACTCTCTTCAGATAAGATGAAATAAAATTCATTAAGTTCACTTTCTTGCTTACAAACAGATTCTAACATTGACACTGACATTAGACTTTACCTTGGTTGAAACTCTTCTGTGTTCCCCAATTTTGTAACAGCACATTTATATGAAAGCTCTTGGGTTATTCTTCTAGGTGGTAGAGAATAGCCATGAAAAGATTACTCTAAGTACTTCCATGCTGAAAATTGTAAGGGTGTCTTAATGTGGACACCAGGTATGCAGTACTTTCAAAAATTGTATCATGCCAATCATAACAGTCTATGTGGGAGTAGAGGCTAAAATTGGGTGTAAAACAGTGTAAGAAAAGAAAAAAACAGTTTTATTCAGAAAGAAGTGCTACCAGTTAGTAAATACCTATCATAGGAAGATCTAAAGAACAGAAACAATCTTCAAGTTGCTATGCTTGACATATTCATCCTAGCTATGGATAGTAAGATTCTCAGATCAAATTGTAAAGGAGTGGGTCCAGTTCAAAAATTGGCCAGAATGACAGCCTAGGGAGGGTTTCAAGTTTGCTTTCAGTTTGGTTTACATAAACCAAAGAAGAAGCAGTGCAAAGATGAATGATACATGTGTAAATGAACACAGCTTTTCCGTGCCTCCTGAGTTCCTCACAGAGAGGCAACCAAAATTTGGTAATCAATGTAGCCCTTAAAAAAAGGCCTGATTTTGAAACTATTAGAATAGAAGAGGAGCAATATCCATAGTTAGTTTACCTACTACTTTATAAGGAGGTTGCTTACTTTGCCAAAGGCACCTCTTCATTCATTATACTTTTTCCTGATTCAACATTATCTATATACTACCTTTATTTATATACAAATACATTCATTTGCCTTACATGTACCTAATAAGCCTTTTTCCATCCTACGAAAAGTGTGATTTTGGTAAATTAGATTTAACTGAGAATATATGTTACATAAAACAAAGGATGTTTCCATTGTTCTATATGTGACAAAAAAAAAAATTAAACATTCTCTTCATTAGGACAAACCTATGCCTTAAAATTAGTCACTTTACTATTAGAAATTATAGCTATTCATTGTGGCCATTTTGGCTAACCTTTGCAGAGGTTACTAATTATTTTCATTTATAACTTCTGAGATAATAATATTTCTATTTCAACTATTGAATGAGTTTGTCAAGTGGATAAATCTTTAAAATACCTTGGGCAGAGTATATATCATTATCAGCTAACATGACAGTATGGAGGTGTTATTCACATTACTAACAACACAAGCAGAAAGGGAGAATGGAACACTTTTTTTTTTTTTAACTGTTCTATTTCCTTCATGATGATGTTAAGACATAAAAAACAGGCAGCAAGTATGTCTAAGGAAATTTTGAAATGTAACAAAAGTTATAACAAATTATAATTATGACAAATTTTAGCTTTATTTTAGATTCACCCTGCTTAAAAGTCTCAGTGGACATACAGAAAATCTTATTGCTAGTGTATTCCTTTTTCCTAATTTAAAACTGCATACATTTTCTAATGCCACCTTTGGGCCAGTAACTAATCTACCTTTATACATGAAAACATTTTCTTTAAATACAACTGCTTTACCTTAAGTTTCAGCGCAGAACGATTCTTGTTAAAGTCATTCTTGGGGTGGGTTTCAGGATGAAAATAAGCTAAGTGCCTCATTTCTGCATGAACTGTTATTAATGGCAATACAAACTAATAAATATCCTGAAATGGGAGAAGGGACATTTTTTTTCGAGTTAAGTACGCATGTATATTTGTCCCTTCACCTCCCAAATCAAACCTGACTGATTAACCAAACTTGGAATATTTATAATTTAATATCAGATATTCAACTTCTGTTGTTATCTATTAACTGGATAATAATTTTGTCTTAATACTGATATATTTTTAATTTCTCAACTGAAATAATGAGGTAATAAAAAGAAATTATTGTGAAAAATAAAAGAGATAATATTAGTGTAAGCATTTAAAATGGGGTTTGCTTGGGGCACCTGGGTGGCTCAGTTGGTTAAGCAGCAGACTGTTGATTTCAGCTCAGGTCATGACCTCAGGGTCCTGAGATTGAGCTCGGGATCAGGCTCCGCGCTGGCATGGAGCCTGCTTGAGATTCTCTCTCCCTCTCCCTCTGCCCCTCGCCCCCAGCCCCTGCACACACACACTCTCTCTCAATAAAAAATAAAATAAAATAAAAATAAATAAATAAAATGGGCTTTTCTTTAGCTCATGAGAAAGGCTAAATGTATATTTCTTACTCTTTATAGCTTTAGTCAATTAAGCTTAATTTTTAATAACTAAAAACACTGTATACTATAGCATCACATTTCTTTATATATTACCTATTTTCATATCGTGAAAAACAAGTGTTTGAGGTCTATCATGTCCTATTTAGTTAGGGAAGTCCAAAGTGGGTCTTTTCTTAGTTTGAAAATTAACATGCTTTTTCATATTTTATTCTCTCATGTGAAACCCAGTGAAACTCTAAGCCCATCTCATCATCACATGTATTTCCTTTCTCTGAAAAGAAAGTGAATAATGATTAAGTAATGCAAGAGGTAGCCAAATCAGGAAGAAAGTATTGCATCCAATTTTCTTATTAAGTATTTTCAAAAGAAAATTCTGCAGGTGGTGAATATTGAATCCTATGCATTGAAATTAATGGGTTTCTAAGTAAATGTAAGGATGTATTTACTGCTTGAAGCAGAGGATAATTTTATTATGATGATTCTCCAAAATGACTAAGAGGATTGTCAGTAAAGCAATCTCTGTATCTACTAAATAGTTAGCTATGTTATGTTATAACCTGAGGTTAAATACAATAAGAAAAATCCAGGAAATAAATTTTTAATATTTAGGCACATAAAATATAACTATAAAAAATTGGATATATGCTAATCACAGCTAGCTAACTAAAAAATATTTTGGACTATTGCTACCACTATATAATATTCTTAATTTGTTTAGATACTAGTTTGTAAAACCAGGGAAACAGAACAAAAAAAGCCAGTGACAAATATTAAATATATCTATTAAATTTAAACGTGTGTCAGTGGAACCTGAGTCAAGTCATTTTTGCTGCCAAGCAGCGTGGCACAAAGCACAGGAGTGTACAACCTGGCAAAAATAAAGGTGAGATGAATTTATGGATCATGTGGAAAATATATTCCAAATCAGTGGTTTCCTAAGTTAGTCTCAAAACTGGCTTTTAAATACTGATCAAGAAATAACATTTTGAATTTTCTGGAGTGCGCTTTATGTCAGGTTTATTGCTATAGCATAATATATATTATATTGCTTAATACAAAAACTGTTTCCTAATGTATTAAAATACAATATTGAGAAATTTTAAAATATCTCTTTATTATGAGATTAAAACTTACCTATTGGATAAGAAAAATTCACTTGTTATTTTAAGTTTACAAGCTATTGTGCTATTGAGCTCATTGAATACAATGAATACTAAGCAGTCAAACATAGTGATATTGATTAGCTTCACATAATTCATATGGTAGGGGTAGAAGCCTAGATCTTTAGGCAATACACATATACAGAGCCCACTATTCAGCCTTCATACAACTGAAGCTACTTGAGAATTTAAAAAATACAAGTCTCTTGACTGACAAAAATATGAAATGACAGGAGTAATTTAAATAGCTCCAAAACAAATTAACCATAATATTTATTAACAGCATCATCTTTGCTAATAAGGAGCAGGGCATTAATAAATAGTGGGCAAACAAAATAGACTTCAGAGTTCAGATCAACTATGCAAATGGATGAAGGTCATATAACATTATGAAAGGTTAGAGATAGCATTGTTTTAAAAGCTTAACTATATTAGTAAGTGACTGGAAAATTCACAGAGCATCTTCTCTTGGCTCTGAGGATCATTCTTTAAGGGGGAATATGCATGTGAAGTAAGCTGATTATCACTGTAATTACTAAAAGCTATTATCTAGTGTGTAGGCAAAGTTATTGCCTCATATTTTACTATCTTTGTTGGAAAAAGCCACTTCATAATGATGTCTTGTTTTATTTGTTTGTTTTCTCTGTGTGTGTATGTGATTTGCCTTTTTAAAAACACTTATTTTTTAATTTTTTTTATTGTTATGTTAATCCCCATACATTACATCATTAGTTTTAGATATAGTGTTCCATGATTCATTGTTTGTGCATAACACCCAGTGCTCCATGCAGAACGTGCCCTCCTCAATACCCATCACCAGGCTAACCCATCCTCCCAACCCCCTCCCCTCTAGAACCCTCAGTTTGTTTTTCAGAGTCCACTGTCTCTCATGGTTCTTCTCCCCCTCCGATTTCCCCCCCTTCATTCTTCCCCTCCTGCTACATTCTTCTTCTTCTTTTTTTCTTTCTTAAGATATATTGCATTATTTTAAAAACACTTATTTTTATAGTAGTAAAATATATGTAACAAAATTTACCCTCTTAACCATATTTAAGTGTACAGTTCAGTGGTAGTAGGTACTTTCATTTTGTTGTGCAACAATCAGCACCATCCATTTTCAAAACTGTTTTCATGTTGTAAAACAGAAATTCTATACTCATTAAATAATAATTCCTCATTCCCTCCTTTCTTTGCCCAGCCTCTTGTAATCACAATTTTTTCTATTGATTTTGACTACTCCATAAATGAAATCATACAGTATTTATCTTTTTTTTAAATGATTTTATTTATTTGTGTGTGAGAGAGAAAGAGGGGAGGAACAGAGGGAAAGGGAGAGGGACAAGAAGACTCTGAGCCCAACATGGGACTCGATCTCAGGACCCTGAGATTATTAACCTGAGCCGAAACCAAGAGTCAGACACTTAACTGACTGAGCAACCCAGGCACCCCAGTATATGTCTTTTTGTGAACAGCTCATTTTATTTAGCATAATATCCTCAAGATTCATCCATGTAGTAGCATATGCCAGAATTTCCTAACTTTTTAAGGCTGAATAATATTCCATTTTATGCATCCACCACATTTTTCTTATCCATTCAACCATTCACGAACACTTGGGTTGCTTCCATGTTTTAGACATTATGAATAATGCTACTATAAACATGTGTGTACAAATCCTCTTTGAGACCCTGCTTTCAATTTTTTGGGGGGTATATATCCAGATATGAAATTGCTGGATCACATGGTAATTCTGTTTTTATTTTTTTTTTAATTTTTATTTTTTGAGGAACCACATACTGTTTTTGACAGAGGCTGTACCATTTTATAATACCACCCAACTACATGGGAGTTTCAATTTCTCTACATCCTCACCTACACTTGTTATTTTTTTTTTTTTAATAGTAGTCATCCTAATGCGTGAGAGGTGGTATTTCATTGTAGTTTAGATTTGCGTTTCCCTAACAATTATTGATGTTGAACATTGTTTCATATGTCCATATGCATATCGTCTTTGGCGAAATTTTCTGAATTATTCAAGTTCTTTTTCCATTTTTTAATTGGGTAAATTGTTTTTCTGTTGTTGAGTTTTAGTAGTTCTCTATATAGTATAGATATTAATCTCTTATCAGATATATGATTTGCAAATATTTTTTCCCATTCTTTGGGTTACTTTTTTTACTCTGTTTTTACTTTGTGTTTTTTAATACATTTAAAAATTTCATAAAATCTATTTTTTCTGTTTTTTTCTCTCATTGCCTATGCGTTTGGTTATAGTCAAGAAACCATTTCCAAGTCCAGTGTTGTGAAGGTTTTGCCCTGTGTTTTCTCCTAAAAGTTTTATAATTTTAGGTCTTACATTTAGGTCTTTGATCTATTTTGAGTTAATTTTTGTATATGGTATAAGGTAAGGGTCCAGCTTCATTCTTTTGCATGTGGATACCCAGTTTTCCCACCATCATTTGTTGAAAGGTCTGTTGTTTTTCCACTGAATAGTTTCGGCCCCTTTGTCAGAAATCATTTATTTGACCATATAAACAAATGTTTATTTCTGGGCTCTCTTTTCTATTCCACTGGTCTATATGCATGTCTATATGACAGTACCACACTATTTTACTGTAGATTTATAGTAAGGTTTGAAATCAGGAGGTGTGAATCATCCAATTTTGTTCTTTTTAAATATTGTTTTGGTTATTTGGGGTCCCTTGCGATTCCATATGAATTTTAGGATGGATTTTTCTATTTCTGCAAAAAATGTTGTTGGGATTTCAACAGGGACTTCACTGATTCTGTAGATTGCTTTGACTACTATTAACATCTTAACAATGTTAAATCTTCCAATTCGTGGACATGGGATGTGTTTCCTTTTATTTATATTTTCTTCAATTCCTTTTAGCAGTGTTTTGCAGTTTTCATTTTACAAGTACTTCACCTTTTTGATTAAGTGAATTCTTAAGAATTTAATTTTTTGATGCTATTGTAAGTGGAATTATTTTCTTAATTCTTTTCAAAGTGTTCATTGTTAGTTTATAGAAATACATCTGATTTTTGTGTGACTTTGTATATTACTAGCTTTACATAATCTGTTTATTCTAAAACATTTTTGTGAAATTTTTAGAGTTTTCTACATATAAAATCATATCATCTGTGAAAGATATAATTTTCCTTCTTTGTTTCTAATGTGGATGTTTTTATTCATTTTTGTTGCCCTATTGCACTGGTTAGAACTTCCAGTACTATATTGAATAGAAATGGTGAAAGTGGGCATCCATGGCATGTTCCTCATCGTAGAAGAAATGTTTTCAGTCTTTCAGCATTGAATAGGTTTGCTGTGGGTTATTCATATATGGATTTTATTATGTTGAGGTAGTTTCCTTCTAGTCCTAGTTTGATGAGTGTTTTTATCATTAAACAATGTTGAATTTTGTCAGTTCTGTTTCTACATCGAGATGATCACATTTTTCCCTTCATTCTGTTAATGCAGTGTATTACATTGATTGATTTTCATATACTGCAAAGAACATATCCTCCTAGGTCACAGTATATAATCCTTACATTATGCTGCTGAATTTGGTTTATTGGTATTTTCTTGAAGATTTTTGCATCAGTGTTCATGGGAATATTGGTCTGTAGTTTTATTTTCTTGTAGTGTCTTTGGCTTTGGTATCAGGGTAATGCTGACCTCAGAAAATGGATTAGAAAGTGATGCCTCTTCAATTTTTTTTTGGAAAAGTTTGAGAAGGCTTGTGTTTGTTCTTTAAATATCTGGTAGAATTCAACAGTGAAGCCATCAGGTCCAGGGCTTTTCTTTGTCACATTTTTGGTTACTGATTCAGTCTCCTTACTAGTTACAGTTCTATTCAGATTTATTATTTTTTTTGTGATTTAGTCTTCATATGTTTTATGTTTCTAGGAATTTGTCCATTTCATCTAGGTTATCTAATCTGTTGACATAAAATTGTTCAAATACTTTCTTATGATCATTTTTATTTTTGTAGAATCAGTAGTAATGTCTGTATTTTCATTTTTGATTTTAGTAACCACTATCTTGCTCCTCCCCGTTCTCTCTTTTTTCTTAGTCTAGCTAAAGGTTTGTCAAATATGTTGATCTTTTTGTACAACCAACTTGATTTCATTGATTTTTTTAATATTGTCTTATATTTTTTATTTGGTTAATCTCTGCTCTAATCTTTATTATTTCCTTCTGCTAGCTTTGGGATTAGTTTGTTTTTCTTTTTCTATTTCCTTAAATTGTAAATATAAGTATTTGATTGAGATCTTTCTTCTTTTTTAATGTAAGCATTTATAGTCTAAATTTCCTCATTAGCACTGCTTTCACTGTCCCATAAGTTGGTATATTGTGCTTTTGTTTTCACTTATATCTAACTATTTTCTAAATTACCTTGCGATTTCTTCTTCTAACTAAGATTATTTAATAGTGTGGTTTAATCTCCACACATCTGTGAATTTTTCAGTTTTCCAACTTCATCCTATTGTGGTTGGAGCAGATACTTTGTATATCTATCTTTTAAAATCTATTGACACTTAATTTGTGACCTAACCTATGGTTTATCCTGAAAAAATTTCCCATGTGCACTTGAGAATAATGTGCATGCTGTTCTTGTTGTGTAGAGTGTTCGCTATTTGTCTGTTACATCTACTTGCTTTGTCTTGTTCAGGTTCACTATTACTTACTTATCTTTTATTTAGTTATTTCACTAATTATTGAGAGTAGAGTATCGACATCTCCAACTATACTTGTAGAATTGTTTGTTTTAATTTTGTCATCTTTAGTTTAATATACTTTGATTGTCTATTGTTAGGTGCATAAATGTTCATATTTGTTGTATCTTCTTACTGTATTGGACCATTTGTATACTGTCCTTCTATGTATTTTGAAAACTTTTTGACTTGGTCTGTTTTGTCTGATATTAGAATACCCACCCTTGCTCTCTTTTGGTTACTATTTGCATGGAATATTTTTTTCTATCCTTTCCCTTTCAACCTATTTGTGTCTGTGATCTAAAGTGAGTTTCTTGTTGGCAACATATAGTTGGATCATGTTTTCTCCATTCTTCCAATGTCTGTCTTTTGATTGGATAATTTAATCCACTAACATTTAAGGTAATTATTAATATGAGGAACTTTTATCATTGTCTATTTGTTTACCATATGTATTGTAGTTTATTTTTTGTCCTTCATTTCCTGTATTAGTGTCTTCCTTTGTGCTTAGTAGATTTTTTTTTGTAGTGAAATGTTTAAATTCCTTTCTCATTTCCTTGTGTGTATGTTCTATAGATATTTTCTTTGTGATCATCATGGGGATTACACTTAATCCAAAATTATAACATTCTAATTTAAATTTGTACCTTCTTAAAGTCAATAACAAACAAAAACTCTTCTTCTTTACAGTTCCATTTCCATCCCTTTTGGTTGTTGATGTTATAAAATTATATCTTTATACATTGTGTATCAAAATACATAAACTAATATTTTTTATTTAATGCGTTAGTCTCTTAAATTATGTCAAAAACAAAATTTGGAGTTATAAACTAAAGTTCTGATAATACTAGCTTTTATAATTTTTCATGTATTTTACCTTTACTTTGAACTTTTTGTCTTCATACGACTTTGAGTTACTGTCTAGTGTCTTTTCATTCCAATGTATAGGACTCCTTTTAGCATTTTCCATCTATCAAGTCTAGTGGTAACAAACTCTCTCAGCTTTGTTTATCTGTGAATGTCTTAATCTCTCCCTCACTTTTGCTATATCAGCCCACTGTCTTTTGACCTTCAAAGTTTCTATTGAGAAATCCATTTATAATCTTACTGCGGATTCCTAGTACGTAACACGTTGCTTCTCTTGCTTTCAAGATTCTTTGTCTCGGGCTTTAGACAGTTTGATTATAATATGTCTCAGTGTGGGTTTCTTTGAGTTCATCTTAATTGGTTGTTCATATCCATGTCTTTTCACCAAATTTGGGAAATTTTCTGCCATTATTCCTTCAAACCTTCTTTCTGCTCCTTTTTTTTTTTCTTTCTCCTCCTGAAAAGCCCACATCATGTTTGTTGGTCTCCTTGATGATGTTGCATGAATACCTTAGGCTTTCTGCTCACTTTTCTTCTTTTTTTTTCCTCTGTTACTCAGACCTACTAATTTCCATTGTCATCTTTTCAAGTACACTTATTCTTTCTTATACCTGCTCAAAATTGCCTTTGAATCCCTTTAGTGAATTTTTCATTTTAGTTACCTCTAGACTTTCTTGTTGGTTTCTTTTTATATTTTCTATCACTTCATTGATATCTCCATTTTGTAAATCATTTTCTTAATTTTCACCATATCTTACTTTATTTCTTTGAACATTTTAAGCCTTGTTTTAAAGCTTTGTTTTATAGATCTACCATCATGTCTGTCTTAGGAATAGTGTCTATTTATTTATTCTTTCCTTTGAATGGAACATACTTTCCTGTTTCTTTATATGCCTGATGGTACTTTTGAAAACTGGGTATTTGAAGCTAGTAATATTATAACTCTGGAAACCAGATTGTCTCCTTCACTAGGGTTTGCTATTTGTATTGTTATGTTTTGATTGCTGTAGGCTGTCACCATGCTGAGGATCAGCCTGAGGTGTAAACTTAGGCCTTTTCACATCTTTTCTAGGCCTGTACCTTTTTTGCATGCTCAGTGACTTTCTAACTTTCTCCATATATGCTTTTCAATGTGTTTAATGTCTAGCTTCCAGAAGCAGAAAAAGGGAAAAATGAAGGGGGAAAACAGTTCTGGACATTTATTTATTTATTTATTTATTTATTTATTTATTTAATTATGTTATGTTAATCACCATACATTACATCATTAGTTTTTGATGTAGTGTTCCATGATTCATTGTTTGCATATAACACCCAGTGCTCCATGCAGTACGTGCCCTCTTTAATACCCATCACCAGGCTAACCCATCCCCCCCCACCCCCGTCCCCTCTAGAACCCTCAGTTTGTTTCTCAGAGTCCATAGTCTCATGGTTCGTCTCCCCCACCAGTTTCCCCCCTTTAAATACCTTGGAATTTACTTTAGCCAGAAGAAGAAAGGCTTAAACAATGAGAAGAGGTACAAAAACCGTGGCTGCCATTCTCTGTGTCTGCACCTCTGTGATCAGAAGCAGCAGCAATTAGCAAACAGATCATCAGTATTTGGAGGATGGGTCCTTATTGACCATCTTGGATCCTTCCAGCTGCATACAAACTGTTCTAGGAATACATGCACAACTTCCCGCCATGGGGCTGGGTGCTGGGTAGCTGTTGTTGGTTTAAAGAGCTAAAATTCACCAAAATTAACCACAGTTTATCACTTAGATCTTTCCTAGAAAGTCGCAAGCCTTCAATATATCCCAGAGTTCCGAAACAGATACCTCAGGCAGATCCTGCCAGTATAATTGTTGTCTGGGTGGAAGAGGGAATCCTAGTGCTTCTTACTCCGCCATCTTCCCAGAATCCTCTCCTGGCTTGGGTTTTTAACAGTATTGGGCTTTCAAAAAAAAAGTCTCTTTAATCATTAAGGAGAATGCATTATTGGGTAAGATTGGAGAAAGAACAAACATAAATTATTTGTTTTGTGATTATAAATCCATGATCCCTGTGATATAAAAATTTATATAAGGGTGTTGTAATATACCAATAAAAAATATCATATGTATACATTGTAAATCTCTATTTTTAAAACCTGTATGCTATTATTTTTGTGGTCCATTATAAACGCATGAATTCAGCTTGGCTCATCGTTTCTCTGAAATCTTTGTTTCACTTATGCTTAGAAGATACACACTGTTCATGTCTTCTGACCATTTCTTGACTGGATTATTTGGTTTTTGGGTGTTGAGTTTGATAAGTTCTGTATAGATCTTGGATACTAGCCTTTTATTTGATATGTCATTTGCACTGGAAGGAAGGTGGATGGTGGGATGGGGTAACTGGGTGATAGGAATAAGAAGGACACATGATGTGATGAGCACTGGGTGTTATATGCAACTGATAGATTATTGAACACTACATCTGAAACTAATGATGTATTATATATGTTGGATAAGTTAATTTAAATTAAAAAAATAAGATATGCACTTTAAAAGATAGTGACTACATTTACTGTTTTCTGTTCACATATGATACAAGAATGAATAAATGGCCATAGCCATCATACTCTCTAAAAAGATACTCCATAAAAGCTCTTTCAATGCATACCCCTTTTATTTACAATATGTGTACATAGAAACTTATAAACTTATTTTTTATGTGGACAGACACCCCAATGTATGAGAATTCATCGGAAAAAAATATCCAGAAAAAGCCTCCAGGTGAAATGGAAAAATCACAAGGAAGGATTAGAATGAATTTTTAAAATTCCTTATTAAAATGAATCCCTTTCTCATGTTTGAAATGACATTTGACCAATTAATTGATGGTCAACTTAGATAAGTAATTACATTCCAAATTCAGACAATGTAAAGAGTTAAAATATATTTAGTCTCACTTCCTAAAGTTTAAGAATTAATATAGTTTTCTTCAATAATTATGGCTTTTTCTACATGTACTCCCCATGCCACCATAAATATGGGAACTTTCAGCATATTGTACTATATGTATCATCAAACTAAAAAAGCAGAAATGCTCTCTTTATCCTTTCCAGGTCATTAAATGTGATCAGTAATAAAGCTTAAGTGAAACAGTTTGTTATGGTGGAAGCTCCTGGTTACTCCTCTATAGAATTCATGAGGTCAGATTCCACAGTGTCAAGGAAAATCAACCTAATGAAGCAATTTAATTAAAATTAATTGAGTATAATTCTGTCTCTTAACTATGAGATTGATGTAGGGTTATTTTCAACATTTTCTTTGGTTAAGGTTAAACTACACTTCCATACTTTTCCTTTTCTCTTCCCCCATCTTTTTCTGTAATGGCTAGTTTTAGTAGATAATAATGGTTTGTAGAATTTAAAGATGTAAAAGACTTTTGAGATCATTTAATGTACTCCATGTTGAGACAGCATTATTTTTTACTTTCTTTACATGTCTCTCATATCCTTTCTGAATGTGGTTTTTAATAAAGATTCCAGCTAAGCTGATAAGTAATCATATGTTGAAATCTCTATGAGTGCTTCGTTTTTATCATATATACTTACCTTAAAAACAGTATAATCCTGCTGACAAACTTGTGTGAGTCAAATAGATAGATTTTAGTTCAGAAATTTAGATTCACGTTCATGTTACAATACAATGGATTATACAAGTCAGCATGATTTGCATGTATCTGATTAAATGGGGGACATACAGACATAGTATACCTTTAGTATGACTGACTCTTCCGTCATTTGGAAATACCGTTCCCCTTATAAAATCAGCTTTGTTATTCCAGTAAGTTAAATAGCCTCCATTTTGGCTCCCTCTACTGTGCTTGCTTATACATAAATATAGTCTTCCTGCGAGGTAGTCAGTATTTGTAATTAAAATATTCACTAGGTTTGGCAGCCTTGAGTATAAAGAGATAGACATGGTGGTGAACAAATATGAATATACTGGGCCTTCTGGCTAGAAGCATATTTTAGCATGATAGGATAGTGTAATAGTTTTTTGTGCATAACTAAAAAAAAATTTAAAATTTCCTTTCATGTGCATGCCTCTTCACTTCTCTGATGTCGTTTATTGCATATATTGATGCAGTCCTTCTAGAGATTAAAATTTACATCTCTTAAACATTTTGTATCTTTCAAAAATGTCATTGAAAAAAATTTCCTATATATACAAAAATGCGGTTAACTCTTTATGTTTATGCCCTTTAAATCTTACTCATTTTTTTTATATTATAAACCTGGGAGAATGGTAAATTTAATCAGGAGAACTTAAATACACTGAATACAATTTCTCTAGTGTCACTCTATGCATTATATTAATCAATGCAAGATGGAGTACTAATATAATTACCAAAGACTCTAGAATATAACCAGTATATCTACTAGAAAGCTTTGTCTATTATAAAGCTCTATCAACCTAAACACTATCAGCATGTCAGGGTACCTGAGCAAGAATCACATGGAGAGCTGAAGCAGGGTAACTGTAGGCAGAAGGGATCTTTTTAAACTAACTCACTGATAAAAAGCTTCAACAGCATGACGTATCTCTGACATGCTGGGAAACAGCAGCTGACAGAGCAAACCAACATGTAACAATTGGATTCAGGGGAGAAGATATAGGACCATAAACCAAATGAGGCTTGTGAACAGCCACCAGGGTTGCAAATCAAAGCCATTATGCACCTATTCCATGTGGGGCCAACTGTTGAAATTTATAGTGCCTTTTCCTTTAGACTTTCATGAATGAAAGCAGGCATCAACGGGTGACCAGACAATAGGGAATATCATTTTATTTCTGAAAGAGAAGTTATACCTCATTTGGGAAACTTTTGATTTTATCCATTGTCTATTATAATTTTGTGTCCAAAATCTTACACTGAGCCACCTTCCAGTATCTATTGTTAAATAACTGAACTTCATATAACTATGATGATTTCTTGTGCTCCAATGAACTGGAGAGAACGTCCAAATATTTTCCATTCTGTGAGTAACTGAGCTCTTCCTCATTACACTTGTCTTGATTGGCAAAAGTGAGGAAACGTCTCCACAGGTGATGAGACCAGTTGTACCAAAACTTGTGAAAGTGTTTCCTTCATTCTGACTATTGTAAAACAAAGCAAATAACATAAAAGACTTCACAAGGCTGTATACTGAATAAATCATTAGCACCACAGGAGAGAGTTTTAATAGCCTTTGATTAATCTATAATCTACCACTGTTGCAATATTCTTCGTTAATGGAATTTTCAATTAGATTGTTATTTGAAACACAATTCATTTTACATTTATTAAATGTTCTGCATACTGTTATGTTGTCATTAGGTAGCGTTTAGCAAACTGGTCATTAAAGCAGCAAATGAGGGTCACAGATTTATTATCATTTTTAGGAGCTTGCAGTGCCTTTAAAACATTTGTTAAGAAATTTAATGCTAAGATTCATCCATATTTTATATTTTAATGACTTTTTTCTTTTCTTTACATTTTTTCATCTCATTTTACTTCCTTGTTGATGAATATTTGGCAAGGTATTAACTATTTTGAGCTCAAATATATGCTTATGAATAGTATGTAAACACTGCTTATGTGATACTATCTACTTCATAAGGTTTTTTAATAAGCATTAAGTGCAGAGTAAGAGTTCAAATAATCTTAGTTATTTTATTATTGCTAATAATAAATAGATGTAAAATAAAGTATCAGTAAATGTTAACTTTTAACATCAAAAATACCAACTTAATATGTAACCTTTATATAGTAATTACAAAGTGCCAGGCACTGTTCCAAGTGTTTTGCATGTCTTAATTCATTGACCTTCATGATCATCCTTTGAGGTAGGTAGTATTGTTATTCCTACTTACAAACAAGAAAACTAAGGTGTAGAGGGATTAAATGGTTGGCTCGAGGTCAGCTTGTTTTTTGGACCCAAGAGAGTTCAACTCCAAAGTCTGTATTGTTAATCACTACACTTTACTACCTCTCTATCAGCAATCTCAAAGTAAATAGTATATCCTAAAATGTTCATTTGTAAAATGGGTGTTTGGAACTCTGAATATATATATCAAGTCAAAATAATACATGTTAGCTGCTACCCAGTCAAGCTTTGTTAGAATCATAATGTATCAAAATGTTACCATTTGTAACATCATATTATGTGAGAAAATAAATTCAGACTTCCATTTATAGCCCCTCAAAATTTTTTATTATCATGTTGATCTGCCAATTGAAATTATGACAATCTCTAAATCCATGCTTTCCAGTTCCAAACATATGGTGTTTCCCCCATAATAGATCCTTTAGCAAGGAAGAATAAGTAAGTAAGGAAAGTATTTGTCAGAAATGGACCCAGAGGAGTTATTTGGTGGAAGGTAGACTAGTGGTTAGAGAAAGGAAAATGAAAAGAAAATGTACAATGGCCTGAATAATGAAAAGCAAGGAGGGGTATTGGAGAAGTGTAGGACTAGAGACATAATACATTCTTTTTGCCTTTACTTCATCCTTTGTGTGTAGATTTCTTCCCATGAACCACATCATTTCTTAGATATTTCAGAAACAGCTTTTGATAATAACTGTTATATCTCTCCTGGATCTTCCCCCTTTTTTGTATTTACCAACTGTTCTTAGATCATACGATTTCTAAACAGCCTCACCATACTGATTCCTTGAAATTGGATGTTTGTCCTAAATTGCTACTTAGAATTAGATTGAATATTCCAAAATAGACTGACAAGCACTGTGAAATACGTGAGATTTTTATTGTCCATTATCTGTCATATTAATTTTACCATGAAAGATTGAATTCAGTTTTTTCTTTTTATTTATTTTGCGTTTAACTTATCATGAAAAATTGCAAACATATACACATGAGAGAGCATGGCATAGGGAACTTCCATGTGTCCATCACACATTTTCAACAGTTATCACTGCCTGGCCCATATGGTTTCACCTATATTTTTATTTATTTCTTGAATACTCCTTGCTTCTGCTCTAGACTATTTTGAAGACAATCTCAGACATATTTTAATCCATAAATATTTCAAAATGTATCTCTAAAAGACATAGACTCTCAAAAAACACTAACTCAGTACTATTTTTATAACCAAATTAACAATCATTCCATAATACCGTGAAATCCTTCATGTTAAAATTTATTCAGTAGTCTAGTATTTTTTATGGTTAATATTTTCACAGCCTAACTTTTTCTATCCTTTTACTTTCACCTAAATAAATGCTTTTATATATAAAATGAATCTCTTAATATACAGCAAATAATTGGGTTTTACTTTCTATTCAGTCTGAACATTTGAAAGCCTAATGGATAAGACTACTATTGTGGAAGCAGAGAATCTCACCTGAAGTTGAAGTGACTCAATAAATCTTAGTCACCAAAGTCTGCAAACAGAGTATAAAAAAAAAATTAATGGATGTGATATAGCTCCGTCTTCCATTTGATATTAGTTCTATGGCAATAACCATGCAGTTGGTGTTTTTTGTGATTTTGTTTTGTTTGTTTGTTTGCTTTTTAGTAAATTTATAGGTCTCTTTGAATAGAACTTAGATTCAGGTACCAATGTTGATAGTGTAAGCTTTGATGATAGTATGAAAAATGGATGAATCCTCAGACAGTGAAAACATCTCTTGAGCATTTACTATGTATCAGATGCTATTCTAGACCCTTCACATTTTATTTTTTCCATGTCACTTTGTTCAGTCCTAACAAGAGCATCACAAAGTAGGTATTTCTATGGATATATTTTCAGATATTGAAATTGAGGATCATAGGGAAAAAATTACTTGTCAAAGGGCATAAAGTGAGTAACTTGTAGAATAGGCGTATCTATTGTGGTCTCTGTGACTTCAAATTCAGGCTTGTTTTTGACCTTCTCTAATGCCTTCTAATAGAGAGTATATATCCCTGGAAATCAAGTAAGCATTAGCAGGAATAAATGGGGTCAGTTTTCAAGGTACCTTCAATTCCTGGGTATTTACTTTTAGAGCTCTTCACTGCAAACCATGGATATATAGATTTATTTATTTTTTTCCTTCAACAAGGAAGGACATCTTTTCATAAGTCTTTTTTTCAGCTTTGAAATTTAAAATCAATGTGTTGATTCAACCAGCACTTTCCTTTTATACTTTACTGGTTTTTCTTTACGTTTTGTTTTGTTTTGGTTTTGGTTTTTTTTCTTTAGTTTTAATCTCTAATTCCATGGGGAACTTCTTCGTAACTTGTTACAAAATTGTAAGCATGTCCTTCTGTTTCCTAGAGTTCTATTCCTTGTTGCTAATAGCAGAACAGTGTTTTCTTTTAGTCATCAGTTTCTTTGGGTTTTGCAGGACTTTTTCCCTCTGTCCTCTTCTATTAGCCTGATATTCTCCATCTTCCTTAACCAGATCTATTCTGATCTTACCTCTTCCTAACCCTCAACTTTATTATAACTAGTAATTCACATCACTTTTAATACTTCCATATATGTTATCTGATTTTCTGGAAAAATATATGTCATTAAGGAAGACATTAATATAAATCTTCATTAATATTATTAATTGTACTCATCTTCATTAATATATCTTCATTAATATAAATCATTCACTACCGAATGGGTTCATTTTTATAAGCTGGCCCTTGCTTTTTATCTTATACTACCCTCATTTTTTTTAAGGTCTTTTAATTGACTCTGAATAGTATGTAAAAACTATCATCATTCAGCTTGCGAAAAATAACCTCATAATGAAGTTACTTGCAGCAGTGATTAGTGCCACTAATAGAAGATAAGTAGAATGGAGTGGCAAAGGTTAGCAATATAATTGATTTCTTTCTTCTGATCTTTAATTACAAGTATTAAAAACTTTCTAGATGTTAAATTGACTGCAAAAGAATGAATTGGCCATCTATTGACCTAAAACAACAAAAACAAAAACATATTTTTAAAGTAGATATTTATTACCCTAGAGAGGGAAAGGCCACTGTATTTGATATGTACATAATTCTAACTGACTCAATTCACCTTTCTTGGTGTGGGAAAAGAGGGTCAGGACTTGGCCTGACTTGTGGGTGTCAGAGATCAGAAGACAGGAGGAGCTCTTTATTGGAGATTTAGAAAGGTGTAGAATCAGAACAGGATGTAGTCGTGAGAGTCCAGTAAGACACAAGTAAATAGAACATTTTAGGGAAATTTAACATAGGCTTTACTATCCATGGCTGATTTGAAATAACAGACACAAGATAGATTCTTGTCCAGTGTTAACCTTAGGTAAGTATATAGTTATACTTAAAGTAAATTTATAGTTATAGGCTGTAACAACTTAGCTTTAACATTCACACATTCAACATGTATGTATTCAGAAATCCACTGTTCTATGAGCCCTAGGAACACAAATATGAATCAAATCAGTTGAGGGTTTAACCTTTAAAACTGAGCAGAAATAGAATGATAAATGGGGATGAATAATTAAACATGAGACAGAAAATGATACATTTCAAAAAAACAGATCCAGAATAAAATGCTATGAGAGGTAAGAAGGGGAGAGATTTTATTTTTCCTGCTGGTATGCTTAGGAGAGGCTTTAGGGCTAAGTAGTAATTAAATTGAATCTTGAAAATTTCGAGTATTATATTGGTAAACGCATCTTCTAAGTGGATGATCAGCATAAAGAAAACAGTATTTTTTAAGCAGGGTAATTACAGGATCAGAGTTGCAGTCTTAGAAGACTACAGTGACAAGGCGCGGGGGGAAGCTGAAATAAAGTTGGTAATGAAAGGCCAAGGTACAGTGTCAGTATTACAGACATGAAGACTGGCAGGTAGGAACTGATGGTGAAACATATGCATAAAGTGAATCTTAGGAAGAAAACACTAAGATTCTGTGCCAAAGTACTTATGTGGAGATAACCACTAGGCAACTGGAAATGTGAAGTGGGAGCCCACACCTGAAGATAAATTTCCAGGAGTCAGGAGTTACTAATTTTGTTGATAAAATGGTGTAGAAAGAAAAGAAGATTTAAATAATTTCCTTAGGATACACCTACATTTAAAGACCATCAGGAAGAGGCCAGAAGATGTAGTGCAGAAATGGACAGAGAAGTTGGAAATGATGTAAGAGAGAGCCATGCCATGAAAACCTTTGAGAAGAGGGGTTTTAAATAAAAGGGTGTTGATACTGTACAATAAGATCTGTCACAGACCACAAAACTACCTATTATATGATGATACAGAAAAGCCAAAACTTTTGGGACACAGTTCAGTAATTGCCAGGGACTGAGAGTGTAGGGTAATGATTAAAGATGAAAGAACACCATGAGGTAATTTTTTGGAATGATGAAACTGTTCTTTATCAGGATTGTGGTGGAAGGTACATGATTTTATACATTTCCCCAAATACATAGAACTATATACCACAAAGAAGCATTTTAATGATTGTAAATTTAAAAAAATAATAATAATAAGGAAATTAAGAAACAAAGAAGTCATTGGCTTATTGATTAAAAAGAGTAGATTCACAATGTGGAAGATTAAGAGTACATGGTAAAGAAATGGAAGCAATAATACAGCCTACTTCTCTAAGAAGGTTCATGGTTAAAAAGAAGGAAAAGAAAGTAGTTTAAGGTGGTCTCTGGGTTGTTTAAAGGAATGTTGTTGTTTGAAGAGAGGAAACCTGAAGATGTCTGTAATAGAGGTTAAAAAAATCCATGAATATTCAAAGGAGATAAATACTGTAGAAATCCTTGGGGGCCATATGAAGTAAAAGAAAAATAACAAGAGTTGCTTTTATTTTTAGGAGAGAGAAAAAGGATTAGAGATTGGGTGTAAATACAGGGTGTTTTTTTTAGGTAGCATCACTTCATGTTAAATCATTAGATTTTGACATGGAAGTGTGGCAAAATCTTGTTTAGGCAAGTCCAGCTCACCTCTTTCTTTTTAATAGAATCTGAATATTCAGTTTTTACCCTCCCAAATGCTTTGCCCTCTGATAGCCCCAAAGTGTGAATGTTGATTGGTATAAACCAGTAGATCTCAAAGTATGGTCCTTAGGCCAGGGACATCACCATCATCTAAGAATTTGTTAGAAATATAAATTCTACTCTACACAATTCTACTCTACTAAATCAAAGGCATACAAGTGGCAAATAGGTATAGGAAGAATGTTTAATGTCACTAATCAGTGTAACTCAAATAAAACTGCAATGAGAAATGACCTCATACCTATCAGGATGGCTATTATCAAAAAAATGAAAGAAAGGGCTGGTAAAGATTTGGAGAACTTATGCACAGTGGTGCAGCCATTATTGAAAATAGTATGGAGGTTCCTCTAAAAATTAAAAATAAAATTACCATATGATCCAGCAAACCAACTTCTGGGTATTTATCCAAAATAAATGAAATCGGGATCTTGAAGAGATATTCGTACTCTTTGAAAGAGAGGTACAAGCTCTCCCATGTTCATTGTAGCACTACTCACAATAGCCAAGATGAAGAAAGAATCTGATTGCCCATTGACAGATGGATAGATAAAGATAACCTGGAATACAGTCATACATTGGAATACTGTTCAGCCTTAAAACCAGAAGGAAATTCTGCCGTATGTGACAACATTGATGAACTTGAGGACATTATGCTAAAAAAAAAAAAAAATTAACCAGCCACAGAAAGGCACATATTGCATGATTCCACTTACATTAGGTATCTAAAATAGTCAAATTCGTTGAACCAAAGAGTGGAATGGTGGTTGCAGGGAGCTGAGGAGAGGGGGGAATGAGGTGTTACTAATCAATGGGTGTAAAGTTTCAGTTAAGCAAGATGAATAAATTTTAGAGATCTGCTGTACAGTATTGTTCCTGTAGTCAACATATAGTACAATGTACACTTAAAAATTTGTTAAGACAAAAAATAGATCTCATGTTAAGTGTTCTTACCACAATTTAAAAAAAATAATTAAAAATAACTTTTGGGTGTGGGGCTCAGCAGTCTGTGTCTTTGCAAGACCTCCATGTGATTCTGATACATTAAATTTGAGAACCACTGCTCTAAGCCCATGTAGGTACTTTCATTCCATGTCTTAGTGATTGCTTTACACATGAGCATGCAATTAAACCCCAACCAAGGAAACTTAAGAGGATGCTTGCTGGTTGCTTTTGGTCAAGGATTTCGTTCTGATCAAGAAAGAGACACTCGGGGTGCCTGGGTGGCTCAGTTGTTAATCACCTGCCTTCGGCTCAGGTCATGATCCCAGGGTCCTGGGATCGAGCCCCTTGTTGGGCTCCCTGCTCAGCAGGAAGCCTGCTTCTCCCTCTCCCACTCCCCCTGCTGTGTTCCCTCTCTCGCTGTGTCTCTCTCTGTCAAATAAATAAATAAAATCTTGGCAGACACGAACAGCCTCCTTTCCCAAAGTATAATACCATAGGGATTGGATTTACCTTAAAATATTAGGAAAAAAAAAAAAGGAAGGTAAAAGGGAATAATGAAGCAAATATACTTAAAGTTTTGTAATCTTTTGAACGTGGTGATGAAAATATAAATTTCAGTATACAATTACTTTTACTTTGGCATATTTAAATGTTTTATATTAAATATATATATATACACTCCAAAACAAAACCAAAGGAGGTAAACTGTTACAGAGAAAGACCAAAAAAAGAAATAAATTTAGCTATTTTATTATAAGGCAAAATATTTAAAGCAAAAAATATTGATAGAGAAAAAGAGAAATTCTATTCAATAATAAAATCCACAAGAAAGATAACATAAGTACTAATGTGTGTGCGTACAAAAACAGTAGTAGTTAAATATATAGAAATAAATGCTGGTATGATTACAAAGAGAAATCAAGAAACATATATCATTGGAAAATTTTTAATATACTCTTAAGAAATGATCAAACAAAAATTAGGATGTGGATAATTAAATAGATTTATAGAGTATAATACAATCAGCTAATATAGTGCTTTTCAAGTAAATATGGAAAATTTAGAAAATTTGATGTCTTAGCATGTCAATAAAGTAACCATTTATGTAAACTTTAAAAACTTGAAAAGCAATTCTATTATATTTTTTATGCTTACATACATAAAAGTATAAAATTTCATAGAAATTTCAAAGATGGGTGACATTTTGGGATCTAGAGTGGTTATCATTGGTTATATAGGGGGCAAATGGGAAGAATAGAGATAAACATCATATTTTATCTTGGGAATTTGTTTTAATCATTACATGAACATACTTTCAATATAATGGAAATCAAACTGCATAAAGCAGTTATTCGCAGTAAATATAAATTTGTGTAGAGGAGAGTGTGACGTTTTCTCCCCTGTCCCATCCTTCTCTTTTGCTGTGTCTTTTATGGCAAGGACATTGTATTAGGATTTTCTTGAATTTAATAGAACTGTATTTGTGAATTACAATGATCAAATTGTATTACAATGGACAGATGGCAGTTCCAATTATATGTGTTTTTCATGAATATGTTAGTTAAAAATGTGAACCTGGATCTAACTACAAATGTCTCTGAACATGACATGTTAGACTGCTACATGTCCCTGAAGGTATTTCTAACGCAGCTTTATCTACTCTAAAGTAAGTGACATATAACAAAGCCAGAGGAATGATAACATAATGTTTGTGGTTGTCATACAGTTTTTAGATATATGGAATATTCTAAATCGAACATATTTAGTACTATTAATATATTTCAGAAGATAAATATTGAATTGTGCTCATTTGAGTCCCTGCAATATTTTATTTAGAGTGATAATTTTCTGAAATGTTTCTTAAACTTTATTATCATCACTAATATCCTCAAAGTGAATATAATTAAACACAGTGATTTACCTAATTGCTGAAATGTCAATAATATAGTTAACCCATGTAAGGCTTACTTATTTTATTTATAAAGTGGTGAATTTATTTTATTAAAGCTTACTTAAGGCAACTCTTAAATAGATTAAGAAATAATGACTGTTAAAATTTAATTTACCAAATATAAATGTTTTATCATTATATATAGATTCTACTATATTTATCAAATGTCTGCTCTGTGCAGACGTTGTGCTGAATTGGATAGTCACTGGAGAGGAGAGGGGTTCAGTAATCGGTTGCAAAAATGAATAAGATATGGATGATGGTCTTGAGGAGTTTACTGTGACCAAGTGAGGGGAGAGACATAATAGAAGTGAAAGGTAGTAAAGGTTAAAAACAAAACAAAACAAAACAGAAAACCATGGTAGAAAACTGGGGTGGACTTCCTGAAGAATCAGGGAAGGATGAAGTGACATTTAGGTAACAATATAGAGAAAAAAATATATAGTACTCAATTTCATGTGAGTTAATAAAATGCTTCTTCCATATTTTAAACTCATATAATCTTCTTTTTTTATAGTGATTAATTTGGTTTTAGTTATATGCCGGTACGAGAGATTACAGTTTCTTTAAACGTCTATAGACTTATATGATCTGGATATATACAAGTTTATGATCATATAGTTTTAATTTTCCAAGATGGATCTACCTTCAGTGTGAGATGGGAGCAAAAATCTAAAATTTGCTCACCTTAGGGAACTCCTGGCTGGCTTAGTCAGTAGAGCATGTGACTCTTTTTTTTTTTTTTTTTCAAGATTTTATTTGTTTTACTTGAGAGAGAGAGAGGGAGAGTATGCACGTGCAAGTGTGTGTGTGGGGGGGTGCAGGGGCAAAAGAAGAAGGAGATAATCTCAAGCGGACTCCCCGCTGAGCATGGAGCCCAGGAATGGGGCTTCATCTCACCACTGAGCTCATGACCTGAGCCAAAATCAAGAGCTGGATGCTTTAACTGACTGAGCCACCCTGGTGCCCCAAACATGTGACTCTTGGTCTCAGGGTGGTGAGTTCAAGCCCCATATTGGGCATGGAGTCTACTTAAAAAAATAAATAAAATAAAATAAAATTCACCAATCTCGGAATCCCCCCTCCCTTATTCTTCCATCTATTCCCACCATCCTCACTCATGGAGTCCTTGGAACTGCAAGCTCTACCCAAAGCATATATAAAACTGAACTAGTCCCTCCCCTTCAGAGAACTGAGGCCTATTTTGCCCCATATCCTACAGAACTTTAAGTATATTTGAATCCAGTGCTTTTTATTCAATGCTACTTTCACTGCTTCATTTTGATACAATGCTATCTTGTAATAACTAGGGATAAGTAGATATTAAAAATAGAAAAAAAATATTCTGTAGATTAATAATAAGCTAAATACCCCTTCCTGTCAAAGTTTTCCTTTCATTTTGGTGAAGTCTTTTTATTCATTGCTTAAAGATTAAGTTTGAACCTTGAGATAGACAGTCTATCCCATTTAGTTAGCTGGAGAGAATTTCATTCTTGCTTCAATTCAATAATTTATAAGCCACAAATTACTTATAATTAAATTTATCCCTTAAAGAAAGCACATCACCATGAGTATTACTTAAACATTTCTTCAACATCCAGGAATGTATCCTCATTTGCAATGGCAAGAGACAAGTGTAAAATAATAATGATAATAATAATAATAATAATAATAATAATATTTGTTTAAAATGGTATTTCTGTCTTTCCATGGGGGAATTATTTTATTTCCTTGGATGTTAACCTTAAACATTTTTAATATCAGCAGACATTATTATTATCTTTAATATTGTCAAATGTCAGGTGTGTTGGGTATCAAAGGCAATCTCTTGGGCTATGTTGCCTTGACAACAAATCACGGTCTTGGGAGTCCTTGTGGAGCTGAATGCTTGGCTTCTGAGAATTTAATATACTGTTGCTGGATTCAAATCAACCACCTTTCCCATAGCTGTAAAACAATTGATCATTCTTTAAAGCATTCATCGAGTTGTACTTTAAAAGAAATATACCTCTTGATGTTTGTGATCCTACCCAATTGGAGTACAAATCACAGTCATTTAATAATATTCTTTTTTGATACCCTGAAGTTATACAAAAATATTAGTGATGTGTTCTTTCTAAGGTATACTAACCTATGATATGGATATCATATTCCTCATGTCTTTCAAAGGATTTTGTATTTTATATTTAAGTAAGTGAGAAACCTGCTTTGAATTGAAAAATATATCAGAAGTTTAATATCTTGCTTCTTTAAATAAAGGAGTTATGCTTAACATTTTCACTAAGTTTGAGCCAGTTAGCCTAGGTTTTGAATTATTTGAAACTTTCTGGAATTTCCTTCTCTTCCTTGTCATTATTGTAAGTTAGGTTTCATTCCAATATTTTTTTCCATCCCCAAAGCTTCCACCTCCCTAGAATTATCATGTTCTTTAAGATTTAAACAGAATGGACCTAGGCATTCATTGTGTGTTTCCACAGATCTGCAGAAATTCCTTGCAAAGCTGGGGATAAGGACTAGGAAGTCCTCATCTCTTTGTCACTTATGGTTCAAACCTCTTGCTTTTTGAAGCACATCAGCTTACAGGGTATAACCTTGACTATTATTCTTACCTAAATATATAATATATACATGTGTATATATATATATATATATATTTATTGATCCATATTCTTAAAATTGATGCACTTTATTGTATGTAAGCTATAAATCAACAAAAAGTTACGAAAAAATAGACCATACATTTCTTTGTACCATTATGTAATTTTTTAAACTTGATGTTTCCAATAAAAACTTTAGTTTCCTGGTTTATTCATATTTTCCAAATCATTGAGCTAATACGTAGTTTACATAAAGTTTCTTGGGCTTGGCTTTGTCTGGCAAAAAAGAAAAAAAAGATTTGGAATGAAATCTAATTACAAGGATGACAACACTCAGAAGGAAGATCCAAATAAGTTTCAAATCATTGACTTATTAAAAACTACTCAGCCTCATCTCTTCTACATGAAAAAGCTATTCTCCTGTTTCCTCCAGTCAAGGTAGAGTTAATTAGTGATTCAGTAAAGTGGAGTAGCAACCACCTATTATCATTATTTTGTAGGATTTTATTAGTATTGAATAGAAATTTTTTTAACTGAAATAGTCCTTGTGGGGTTTTTTTCATTTTATATCTTAAATCTTATATTAATAACTATATTACTTTTCTGAGCCTTTTAATGAGTTTGTTTACATGTAGCTCTGCAGAATTTTGCTACTTTATTAGACAGGAGGAAATAAATGACATACACAAGCAGGTAAGCAGTGAGAATTGAATGAAAGGACTATTTATAAAATTGTGGGTAAGGAGAACCACAGGGCCAGCAACAGTAGGGTGCTGTCACTATCCCTAGGCCTGAGGGGCAGAAGCGAGGGGTGGGAGTGGTTGCTACAACCTTGGATGTGCCTTGGTCTTGGTCTTGGTCAGAAGTACTTGGCTAGAGGTAACCTGCTGTACTTATTGAGCTATGTCCAATTATCACCTGTAGTCTGTTTGCCTGATAATACTGTATTTCAAAGAAGATACAATGACTTTTCAAGTTAACCCTAATAAACCAAAATCTCTAGACTGGGACCCAAAATCTTCATTTTAATAGTCACATAGAAGTTTTTGAAATAAGAAAACCATATTTGGAATGACTGCACTTGTCATACGAAACTTTTTATTCTAAGACATTTTTGGTTTCCATAGTCATGTATACCAGTGCCAGAAAGCCACTATTGCTTTATAAAAGTATCACTTGCTAGCACGCCTGGGTGGCTCAGTTGGCGAAGCAGCTGCCTTCAGCTCAGGGTCCTAGAATTTAGCCCAGAATTAGGCTCCCTGCTCAGTGGGGAGCCTGCTTCTCCTCTCCCTCTGCCCCTCCCCTCCTGCTCATGTTCTCTCTCTTTTTTTAAAATAAATTAAAAAAAAAAAAAAGTATCACTTTCCAAGGTTTATGACTTTACTAACCTTTTATACACAGGGTTTTTATATACCCTATATTACATTTTTTGGCAAACAGTGTTTGTATCTCAAGCAAATATATTTACTATCTAGAATTTTATAGAAATGCTGATATTCTAATAATTTAAAATAAAATCTGTGAGTTACGTGAGAACTGTCATTTCAATTTTTATAAAGAAAATAAACTAGAGAAAAACAAAAGTCATCCCAAATTATATAACTTAAGATCATATTGTAAAATGGCTTTTAATTGTTAAATATTGGTCACTATTCCAACTCTAATATCATTTAACACTACTATCATTTTGAAACAGAATTGAGGTATGGAAATCAAGAATATCTTTCTCTTTTTTTTTCCTTTCAAACATGAAGTTAAAATAAAAAACCCATGTACAAAAAGAAATTAGAGAAATAAAAGTCAGAGAATTTGGGTGTAAAGAAAGACTTCTTTGTGAGTTCCATTTTGTTGGACTTTTTAATATTCTATTACTAATAATACAATTTATCAATTTATCAACTTTTCACTTAAATATATGTCTTGTTCTGTTATTAAAATATCAAGCATCATAAAATACCTTTTATCTTTCATATTGTCCATTTCATGATATAACCATAATGTTGTTTCAAGTGAAAATTAAAGTAAATGTTCTTACTTTTAAAATAAAGCCTTGTAGCCGAGCGATGTTGAACATTTTTTCATGTGTCTGTTGGCCATTTGGATGTCTTCTTTGGAAAAATGTCTGTTCTTATCTTCTGCCCATTTCTTGATTTGATTATTTGTTCTTTGGGTGTTGAGTTTGATAAGTTCTTTATAGATTTTGGATACTAGCCCTTTATCTGATATGTCACTTGCAAATATCTTCTCCCATTGTGTCGGTTGTCTTTTGGTTTTGTTGACTGTTTCTTTTGCTGTGCAAAAGCTTTTTATCTTGATAAAGTCCCAATAATTCATTTTTGCCCTTGCTTCCCTTGCCTATGGTGATGTTTCTAAGAAGAAGTTGCTGCGGCTGAGGTCGAAGAGGTTGCTGCCTGTGTTCTCCTTTAGGATTTTGATGGACTCCTGTCTCACATTTAGGTCTTTCAGCCATTTTGAGTCTATTTTTGTGTGTGGTGTAAGGAAATGGAAACTGAGGGTTCTAGAGGGGAGAGGGTGGGGGGATGGGTTAGCCTGGGGATGGGTATTAAAGAGGGCATGTATTAAATGGAGCACTGAGTGTTATACGCAAACAATGAATCATGGAACACTACATCAAAAACTAATGATGTAACGTATGGTGATTAACATAACATAATAAAATTTTAAAAAATGATGCTGCTAGATTGATGAATGATACAGAGACTACAAGGCTTTATTTTTTTATTTTTATTTTATTTTATTTTATTATGTTATTACATCAAAATCCTAAAGGAGAACACAGGCAGCAACCTCTTCGACCTCAGCTGCAGCAACTTCTTCCTAGAAACATTGCCAAAGGCAAGGGAAGCAAGGGCAAAAATGAATTATTGGGACTTCCATCAAAATAAAAAGCTTTTGCACAGCAAAAGAAACAGTCAACAAAACCAAAAGACAACCGACAAAATGGTAGAAGATATTTGCAAGTGACGTATCAGATAAAGGGTTAGTATCCAAAATCTATAAAGAACTTCTCAAACTCAACACCCAAAGAACAAATGATCCAATCAAGAAATGGGCAGAAGACATGAGCAGACATTTTTCCAGAGAAGACATCCAAATGGCCAACAGACACATGAAAAAGTGCTCAACATCAGTCGGCATCAGGGAAATCCAAATCAAAACCTCAATGAGATACCACCTCACACCAGTCAGAATGGCTAAAATTAACAAGTCAGGAAACGACAGATGTTGGTGGGGATGCGGAGAAAGGGGAACCCTCCTACACTGTTGGTGGATGCAAGCTGGTGCAGCCACTCTGGAAAACAGTATGGAGGTTCCTCAAAAAGTTGAAAATAGAGCTACCCTATGACCCAGCAATTGCACCACTGGGTATTTACCCCAAAGATACAAATGTATTGATCCGAAGGGGTATGTGCACCCTGATGTTTATCAGCATCATTTTTCTACTAGAATGTTCCCTTACATACAATATAATTCTTAATTAATAAGAAAATAACTTTTTCAATGCTTCTTTGACCTTCTTAGCCAAAACATTTTTATTTAGATTTTTCAAAATGTTATTACTGTTTTAAACTAGTATTGGGTAAGCACTTACAGTGTAATTACAAGACTTAAGAAGAAATGTCCAGAGGAACCCCTGGGGAGATGTAATTTTGATACTTTAGGACTATATTGTGTAACATATAAAAATGTGGAATGTTTAGAAATACATAGAATATATTACATATTGAATATATAAAATGTAACACCTGTGTTTCTAAAACTAAAACTTTCCCCTTCACTCTCAGATTTTTTTTTTCATTTGACCTCAAAATAGAAACAACTTTCACGTGATAGTTATCCTAGCTAGAAATGTAGAGAATTTCACTTAGTTGCATTCAGTGACCTTTCCTGATTTACAGTTCTGAGTTTCTTAATTTTATAAATCAACTTAAAAATAAGATCTGTACAATTTGTGTGACACCCTGCCCATCCCTGCCCAAATCTAAGAAGTTTGGTGACTTACTATATAGTGAGTGTATGGACTTAAAATGTATCCATGCCTTTAATTTACTTACTTTATTTCTATTTTCCTAACTTTCCATTTTGTTGGAAAATGGTTTTAATTTGTTTTTATTAGCTGAAAAATATTTTTAGTATTTTTTTCTTTTGTAATAAAATTGCATTGCAGTTTGCCACATGTTTTACCATTCACTCTTTCATTTAACCTTTATCATAATGCTGGAAGATGAACAGGAAATGATTATATCTCCATTTTAAGTTTGAGAAACCTGAGACTCAGTCATTAGGAATAAGAATTGAATTAAACTGCATATAAAATCCAGAACTTAGAGCCAGGTCTAGTTGGATTCTAACAGATTCATGCTCAATAAGACAGTATGATACTTAACATATATCTTCTTTCAATTTAATTCAGCTTAAATGATAGTTATTAAATGCTTACTAGGTTAAAGTACCGTAATGAGAATAACACAGTTGTATAAGAGAGATTAAAGCACAAAATAGGAAGATACTTGATATCATAAGTTATAAGAACATTGCTAACCGGTAAGAAGACATTTTAATAGGTGGTACTGATGAAAACTGGAATTTAAGGGTTAAGGCCTAAGGATGAATTAAGATGAATCATCAGGTGAGAACTGTCTTCTGGAGATGATGAAGATTGGGGGTTGGGAAGAGATGTTGAAGGCACTGAGAATATATGCACAACAAAAGGACAACATACAAAGAGTGAATTGGACACATCTGTTAAAAGAATAAGGCAGAAATGGTTGCAAATTAACAGAATTGAGAGCCATGAAAACAAGTGAATGAGGATAATGTAGGAAAAGAAGAAGCATTTTTCAAATGTTCAACTAATGTAAATGTGAAAAAAGAAGAGGATTTTGTCAGGAAGAATAAAAGTTGAAGGTCTTCATTTGGAAAGATATTCATTTCTCAGCAAGTGATAGAACTTTCATTTTCTCTAAAATTTGATTACTTTGGAAGCATGGAAATGTGGAGAATGTGATAAAGTTTTTCAAAGGTGAATAGAAAAATGCCAGAAAGCAGTAATCACAAAGCAGTCATAAAATTTTTTGATGGAGTTTGAATATAGTCTTTCCACATTTTCTAACAAGTAGAGCCTATGAGCAGCACACATATGTGCAAGGAGTTACTTGACTATGTGTGCCTGGAAAGACTTGAAGGCACAAAATGCTGAGCCGGGCAAAACTAGTCTCCAGAAGAGGGGCCACTTTATATTTATTACGAAGTTGGGAAAGGAGCTGGAAACATCTGGTTGGGATCGTTGTGCTCATGGAAATGGCCCTATTAGGAAAGAGAAGCGACAGGGAGATAAGGTAGGGAAGAAGGCAAACCAACACTGATAGTAGCAGAGCCTGAGAGTCCTTCCAGTGAGCTAACGTGATTCTCCTGAGCCTGCTCTCTGCTAAGCTTCCAAAAGGGAGAAGGGAGAAAGTCATCATAGCCCAGCCATCAGAGCCATCAGGGAGAATAAGGGCTCCTCGCTCCGTCCTTGCTCAATGTCACACAGCTAAACATTGACAAAACTGGGACTGAGCCCAAGCAGCCTGGCTTTAGAGTCTGTGCTTTCAATACTATAATATTTGCATCAGTGGAGATCACATATATTTATATTATAAGTGAATACTAGTTTTTATAAATTTTAAAGAATGGTTTGAGAATTGTCATTTTTTTTTTTTTTTTTTTTTGCTTTGTGTGTTATTCATCTACTTTTTTCTCATAGATGAAGACATAAGTACAAGTGTTGGCATTTTGCTCTGAACTGGTACAATCCTGTTCATAAATTCAAATGGTGACAGAAATATGTGAAAATTATGTATATCTAATTTTGATTGACTGTTTCTCTAATTTAGAAATGAGGTTCTTCAGTGTTATTTCTATCATGGCAAACCATTCAACAGATTCTCTCAACTCTGTCAGACATTCAGTTAATCACCTAATATTTAATCTGCATTTTATCAAGTAACCAGATCAAATGCTTAATTTAACTGACTAAATGTGTTGATGCTCTGCATCTTAGTCTTATCATTCAGATATTTAAAAGATGTAAGATTTTAAAATAAGATTCAGAGAACATGGACATTTATTCTTAGCCTTTCAGTATTATTTTACTGGTTATTCTTTCCTTCCTGCAATAAACAAACAAAAAACCACAGAAAGTTACCATAAAACATAAGAAAACTGATCACTCTTTAAAAATATACCACTCTTCACTAGAAAGAAAATGAAAGAAATTAATATTTTATCTGTTTAATTTATACAGTGTTTATACATTTACAAAAACAATTTTGAAGCATTCCGAAATTAGACATAGTTAGTTGTGATAATTATGGGAACTTCAGTGGGTCATGATTTGAAAAAAAAAGAAAAGATTAAAGTGATATTCTGAAGTAGATGTGAATATCTTAGATTTGGATAGAATACAATTGTTCTGTTTTTTGTTTTGCATAATGTATCTATGACTTTTTGGTATATGATTTCTTCTTTCCTTATATTCACTGAAAATAACTAATGCCATTAGGTCACTTTTTAAATTTATTTCTTTATTTTAGAGATTTATTTATATATTTTAGAGAGAGAGTGCCCACACACGTACACATAAATGGGGGGATGGGCGGAGAGAGAAGGGGAGAGAGAGAATCCTAAGCAGGCTCCATGTCCAGCACGAACCAGCATGACCCTGAGATCATGACCTAAGCTGAAATCAAGAGTCTGATGCTTAACCAACTGAGCCAGCCAGGCACACCTAGGTCTCTTTCCTCTTACATGTTACATTAGGGGAATTGGCTTAGTATTAATATCCTATTTCCTATTTCCTACACAGAAAAACATGTCTCAAACATTGATATTTTTGTTATTACATTTTCATAAACTTTTGGCTACATTTATTGATATTCTTCAAACTGTTGGTTCTGTGTTATGTGTTAAGCTGACACTTCTTATTTCGAATAATTTGGAATAATGATATATTCATCCATTTTCCAAAATATTTTTGATATTTTGACATTTTATATAAAAGTGAGGAAATTTCCCTTCAGATAAACTAAACGAAATCTGGTTTTCAGTTACTTTGTTTAAATCAATACATTGAATAAAAAATAAATATTAATTCAACAAAATATATGAAATCATCATATTTTGACTTCATATGTAAGTCTGATGGTCTTGCTTGCAAGTCTTGCATTTCAAATGGCTTAGTGTATGTTTTATTTTACTTATAACTTGATTGTTTAAAATTTGGAATCTGTATCTTCTATAGATAAAAATTCAGACATGGTAGTCCAAGTTCCTAGCCTAATTCAAATAACCCTGTTTCACTCAATATTACTAATTGTTATGAGTTCTAACATGTGTTATTTAACTATATTAGTCAGGGTTCTTTAGAGAAACAGAATCATAGGACACATGTATACCATATGATATAAATATATAGATAAATTTATTGTAAGGTATTGGTTCATACATTTTGGGAGGTCAAGAAGGCCTGCCATCTTCTGTCTGCAAGCTGGAGGACCAAGAAAGCTGGTGGTATAGTTTAAAAGCCTGAGAGCCAGAGCTGGTGGCATAAATCCCAGTCTGAATCTGAAGGCATGAGAACTAGGAGCACTGAAGACAGGAGAAGGTAAATATCCCACCTTAACCAGTCAGGCAGAGAGAGTGAATCTTCCCTTCCTCTTCCTTTTGTATTCTATTCAGGCCCTCAACAAACTGGATGATGCCCACCCACATTGGGGAGGACAAATGGCTTTACTCATTCTACTCAAATTCAGATGCTAGTCTCTTCCAGAAACACTCTCACAGAAACAGTCAGAAATATAATGCCTAACCAGATATCTGGGCACCCTGAGATCTAGTCAAGTTGACACTTGAAATTAACTTTATAGTAAATTATTAGGAAAAATATATAATCAAACATGGTTTTAAAAGGGAATGTATTTCCCTCTTTAAAAAAAAAAGTTACACTTTCATTCACTTCTGTTCATATAAACTTTACTGCAATCCAACACCTGTTACCACCCCAGTTTTTACTTACTTGAGAGTCTTAGAGCATAATACAGGGAATGATAGGACACAGAACTTTATTTGCACTTTCAACCTATCATATTATTTAAAATATCATGAATCTAGCATTCATATTTTAGTTTGTTGAAGGATTAAAGATGAATATATATTATTGCTTAAGTAGGCTTAATTTTGTGTACAGAAAATTTCACCAAAAAAAAATTGTACTTCAAATTATTGCTAATTTTAACCATGTTAAGTTTTCTTTTTAATTATTAACTCCATGATTATACCAAATTTTAACTTAATTACTTATAATTGGCTTAATAAATATATAGTTGCCTGACTTTTTGGAAGACAGACAATTATACTTTATCTTAAACAAGCTATCATTCATACTGACCTCACCCAATAGTGATCCAAATCCCACATACACAACTGTTGTAAACACCTGGTGAATACTCTTTAAAATGAAGCAAATCTGTGCCTTTGCAAAGGCACATCAGCAGAGTAGAGAAGCAGTGTAGAACAATATGATTCAAGAATGAAAACAATGTTGCCAAAATTAACTCACATTTTAAACCTGTAATTGAGAGAACATTAAAAAGTATGTCTTCTCCATAATAGATGTTAGGATATTCTATCACTATGAAGCTGAGCTTTCTTGCTGCCTCACAGCAGGGTGCACCAATAAAAAATGCCCCAAGATTTTACTTGATACTGTTCTAATAGACTCCACACTCCTGAATATGAACAAGGATTTTAGTATAGTTTATTTGGCAGTACTTGGAATGTTCCTTTTCTCTGATGTCTTGTACCTTTTGCTCATGACTCTTCGGAATGAATTTTAGGGTTTGTACATACCTTCTATTTTTTGAATAGCTACAGTGGCATGAGCCTTAAATAAGCTTTTATATGTTTATTTTTTTGTTTTTTTAAAGATTTTATTTGTTTATTTATTTATGAGAGAACGTGCACACGTGTGCAACTGGAAAGGGGCAGAAGGGAGGGAGAGGGGGGAGGACAAGGGGATTCGGCACTAAGTGCCCTATGGGGCTTGATCATCCCACAAACCTGAGAACAAGACCTGAGCTGAAGTCAAGAGTGGGCCCCTTAACCAACTGAGCCACCCAGGCGCCCTAAATGTTTGTTTCTAACATATATATCCCCCTTGCCAGTTTGTATTCAGCTTTGTCTTCCATTGAGCTTTACTTTACCTGGGTTTCTGATCCTGTCTGCCTGTAACTTGGCTGAGAAGGAATGCTTTTTTGTATTATTATTTTTTTTTTAATTCTTCCTCCTTCCATTCTGTTGAACAATCTTTAGGGAACAAAAGTTGCTATCACCAGGGTCACCAGTAATCTCCATATAACCAAATTCAATACTTAATTTCACAGCACTTGCTCTAATTGGTTGCTCAATATAGTATAATATAAATTTTCTTATTTTTCTGTTTATTATCTTCTCCTCTGCCCCACCTATAGTATAAGCATTTCTCATGGAAAAATAAACAATTATGCTCTGTTCACCAAGTATTCCCAGC
Organism: Halichoerus grypus; assembly: GCF_964656455.1. NCBI lineage: Eukaryota > Metazoa > Chordata > Mammalia > Carnivora > Phocidae > Halichoerus > Halichoerus grypus. Next base: position 75,336,105 of record NC_135714.1, read on the forward strand.
TCCTAGAATATTGTGTTTGGCACATGTTAGGTCCTCCATAAATACTTTTGAATAAATTGTTGAATGAATGAATCAGTCAGTTGATTAATCATCATTAGGGGTTGTAAGAAGTGGGCTCTTCTGGTACCTGTATATTAGCAGAGAGTAAGAATCAAAATTTCTTTGGGATATATCTGTGCTATTTCTTTAACCTAATATTTTGCAACAGTCTAAGAAGTGATGCTTTCCAGTCTCAGAAATGGAGTTGTGAGGAAGAAAAAGGAAACTATTATTTATTGAGTGTCTGCTATATGACAAGTACTGGACTGCATATACATTTCGTCGTTCACTCCTAACACCCTTATGAGATAGATACTATTGTTATCTCCACTTGGAGATGAAGAAACTGAGGCAAAATGAGAGATTAAATAGCTTGTCCAGGTTCACCCAAACATGAGTTCAGCACGAAGAACCATGCAGTGTTCTATTTCTTTTGGTGCTAGATAATAATAATGAGTGCTGGCAATCCACAGAAAATTGAAGGAACTGAATTGATAAAGATAAATATAAGTCAAAGTTTCCAAAGTACATATTCATTTGGAGTATTTGTTTTGTTTTCATTGTCGGAGAACATCAAGATGTCACTAAAGTAAATAAACTAACAGAGCTAAAAGGGATTTTGTTTATTTTCTTTTCCAAGCATAGTCAGAGAGGCTTGTAACCATTATTCATGGGATACATATAGCTGTCCAGTAGCCATCTGGCTAGGGCTGCCAGATAAAACACAGGATGTCCAGTTAAAGTTGAATTTCAAATGAAACTCAATCTTATGTGTGAGTATCTCCCCAATATTGTATGGGACATATTTATTCTTAAAAAATAAAATTATTATATGTCTTAAATTCAAAGTTAACTGCGCTTCTGCATTTTTATTTGCTACATCTGCCAACCCTACACCTGGCTAAATACTCCCTTGCCCTTCTCTTACTTGTCTTGTTACTCTGGAAGACAGGTTTTATTGAGGAAGTAAAGACAAAGAAAAAAAATGGAGAGAGGACAACTTTGAAATGACTTTAAAATGATAAAAGCCATATGACTACTGTCTTGCTTTTTATGAGGGAGGGGCTGGGATTATCCTAAGACACATTTGAAAATAGGCTAAGTTTACCTACAGACCTCTTTGAGCCTCACCTTCTGCCTCCTATGTTCTATCTCTGCTGCTCAGAAACCTAGAAACTGTGGACAGTTTCTTTACATTCTCTAGCCTCAGCTTTCCCATTTACAAAACATCAGTATTCTTACATATTAGAAAGAAAATAAACAGATAATGTTATATGACTGACTTCTCTGAGTATGGTGGTTGGTCAGGATCTCAATGAAACTTTTTAACAGAATCCTGAATGATTAGAAGGCATCCATGTGAAGAGAGAGAGAAAAGGAAAGAGAGAGAGAGTTTGTGTGTATGTGTATATCTATGCAACTACAAGATAAAGGAGAGGAGGACCAGATAGCATAGCACATACAAAATATTTAATGGGGACAGAGGATTCCCTACCAACCTTCTTTTTAAATTTCAGCTTTATTGAGGCATAATTTACAAATAAAATTGTAAGATATTTAAAGTGTACATCACAGTAATTTGAGGTATGTATACATTGTGAAAGGATGACCCTCCCCCATCTAATGAATTAATACATCCATCAACTCACACATTTATCTGTTTGGTGAGGATATTTGTGTTCTGCCCTGTTAGCAGATTTCAATTATACAATACATTGTTTCTTGTCTTGATGATGAAGGAAGGTTTTTCAAGAAAAGGCAGAGTTAGTGAAACCCCTTACAAAATGAAGGGGATAAAATAGAAGGCACTTCTTGTCTTATCTTCATACAAGCAAAAAGTCCAATGTGAAAGTACAAGGATTCACATTGAAAAACTGACACTGTTGATACAAGTTGAGGGTTTGTTTAGGAAATTGGATGGAGTTACAACAGGAATATGCTCATGGCTCTTAACTATAGAAGGCGCTGGACAACAAACTATGGAGTTTAAATTTTATCCATAAGGTACCAAAAAAAATTAAGAACAGGTGATAGCGTGGCCAAAAGCAGCAGGCCCAAATACTAGACAGGAGTTTTTTTTAAGCAGTAACAGCCTATTTTACAATAGTTACAGTGAGATAGAAGGGCATATGTGAACATATTTTGACAGAAAAATCAATAAGACTATCCATAGGATTTGGTAAGGCAAGAAAAAAGACTGAGTATAATTTGATGAAAGTTCTAAGTCTAGGTATCTGGGAAAACATTACACTCTTTCTTTTTTGGGGGTGGTTGAAAGCAGAGTTCACTGAAATGTGTATGGGGAGAGAGAGAGAGAGATGGATGGAGCATCTGGAGGGAGACTGGAAAGGAAAAGGGCATGAGTCTCATCTTTGCTTGGGGTTTGGGGTTTTGTTATTGGTGATTGTGGTCTGGCACACGTGTCCTCTTAAGCATCCAGGAACTGGTCAGAACAAGGAGAGGGTTCAGGTGTCCTTCATAAGTCACCCATTCCCTGATGCCAGGTGTCTTGGCTTCAAGGTGTTTTGAGTCAGTGGTCTTGGAGGATGTTTATGACAACCCGCCTGGTCACCCTTAGATGTTATCTATTGTGCTGGAAGACTCCAAAGATACCATTATCTCCTTATTTCTTACAAGGAGAACATAATGCTATTTGCATTACAAGGCATGTGTAGAGTAGGGTGGAGGTGCAGGTGTTAGCAAGAATAAATGCTAGAAAAAGAGCAAAGGATAAAAATGGCTTTTTTTTTTTTTTTTAATGGGAACCCTTCAGTTTCCCCATCTCTTAATTGTAATAGGTAAGTCAGAAATGGGTTAGATTGGAGGAAAATGAGATCGGATTTCACCATTTGAAAGAAGGCATTCAATGAGGTGTATCAGCAAGAAGTTAAATATATGGACTGAGAAAGCATGAGTGAGGTATAGGATGAAAATAAAAGTTGGAAAAATGAACATTGAAGTGGCTGATGTTCTTTTTCAACCATTTAAATTTGTATTAATGAGGTGTACAACACCAATTAAATATATCAACTTATTTTGAAAAGAGCTTCTGTGTCAAGAAAGGGACAGTAAAATATTAGCTTCCTTGAAGTCAGAGTTAATGTGCATGATAGCACTACAACTGGATGACTTTGCTTTGTTTGGTTATCTTTACATCTGGATGCTGCCTACTTACTATGCTTGGTTTGGCATATTTGACAGGCAGAGTAACAGGCTAAAATAAAAGAAATCCACAGTCTGATTTCAGCAGTTGTTTAGTTTCTGTACATAGGCACATATTATTTACTTTTTTTTTTTACAGAAGTGGCAACAAAGTAAAGCCCACTAAAGCATCTATTTTGATTTGAATAGAAAAGGATTTGAATTGTAAAAGCCATTTTAACTCTGCCTCAGTTTGCCCTTTCTAAAATGGAGATAATTATATTACCTGTTGCAGTCATTGAATTGTCACTATAAATAACCCACCAGATTATAATATAGTTGGAATGCATTTTTCAAGATTTAAATGACACTGACTTCATTCAGTTATGTCCTTTTTCTCTCTGTGGGTCTAATCTAACCCATTTTTCATAGTTGTTAAAAAGTGGCCATCATGTAGTATTTCTGATTTAGAAACTGATCTTTTCCTCAAATAAGTAAGGACAATGGGAAAAGTAGAAATCTAAAAACGATTCTTTGAAAGAATTCATAAATATATTATGCTTAAAATAAGAAAACTGATATATTAATAAAATGTCTCTGAGGAAGTAGCATAGGATAATTTAGAAACTACTAAAATATTATGATTGAAAAGAGAAGTATTCCTCATATTGATCATACCCCATGTAAATCTATTAAAGATTTTAAATAAATATGGACCCAACACAAAATTGCATTATCAGAAACTATGCACAAAGTACAGAAGAACATATCATAAAATTGCTCTTTCAGTGCTGGAAATAGCTGTCTGTGCTTCATTGGGACCCTGGTAGTTTTCTTCTTCTCAGCTAGTTGTTTTCTTATTTTGCCTTAGTAAAATTCACTACTTTTTTTTCTTCTGTGACTGTCTTACTATTATAGACTCAAAACACTTTATAAATAAGAAAAAAAGATTGTCAGTAATTTTATGGTTATTAATCATTCCAAAATGTTCTATCTGAAAAATGGAGTGTTTAGCTACATTAATATTGTCAAATTGTTGAAAACAATTTTGGTGTATTCTTTGCTCCAAGATGTTTATCTCACAGGATGCTTGGTTAGTGGTTGGATATGACTGGTTGGTAATATTCTTTACTGAGAAGTAAGATAAATGAATAACATTGTAATGATATTAATTTTAAGTATCTCAGTACGTGCCCTCAGTGAGTGTAGCAATGTAGTTTAAAAGCTCAATTTTGGAAACAGAAAAACTTATTAGTGTTGCATCTGCCATTTAAATAGCTGTGTGATGTTTGGCATGCTTCTTCTAACCTAAGCCTCTACTGTTCATATGTGATTAAATGAGGTGAATTTGAATAATAGGACAGAAAAAATGATAATTAAATAGATACTTTTCAAAGGAAAGCTTTATCATTGGCTACTTTTTTACTATACAAACAGATGCTTTCATTAGCTGACTCATATATATATATATATATTTTTTAAAGATTTTATTTATTTATTTGACAGAGAGAGACACAGCGAGAGAGGGAATACAAGCAGGGGGAATGGGAGAGGGAGAAGCAGGCTTCCCGCGGAGCAGGGAGCCCAATGCAGGGCTCAATCCCAGGACCCCGGGATCATGACCTGAGCCGAAGGCAGACGCTTAATGACTGAGCCACCTAGGCGCCCCTCATATATATATATTTTAAAGATTTTATTTATTTGAGAGAGAGAATGAGAGAGAGATAGCACATGAGAGGGGGGAGGGTCAGAGGGAGAAGCAGATTCCCCGCTGAGCAGGGAGCCCAATGAGGGACTCGATCCCGGGACTCCAGGATCATGACCTGAGCCGAAGGCAGTTGCTTAACCAACTGAGCCACCCAGGCGCCCTGACTCATATATTTTTGAATAGTTTTTTGTTGCTGTCACACAGCTAGGTAACACAAGCACAAAATGAGTCATAATTTTATCACTATTTTATCTTTGGAGACACAATTAGTTAAGAAACCCCTACTCATATTTATCTATTTGTTTAAAGCAATGACTTTTCACTTCAGTTTTCTCATTCTACCATAAGCTTTGGAATATCCTTAAAATTGTATTGCAAATTACCTTTTTAGATTCATACAATTTTAATGCTTTTAGATCAAGAAAATCTTTTGGAACTGATTCACAACACGTGTGCTATATCAATAAATATAGAATTGTGTAAGTCTTTTTAGGTAAGTATAATCAAACAGAAAACACACACAATACAAATATATCTATTATAATATAGATTTCTTTATCGTGTTCTTTAAGATAATAAAATAAAATATTAACTTTTCAATAGAGTCTCTGTTGGTAATAAGCTGAGGCCTGAGGTTTTTGGTGACTATCATCTGGAAACATTTGGAAAAATTTGAAGCACTAAGTCCATCTGAACTACTTGAATTAGGCATTTGTTTCTCACAAACTAGTCTTGGGAAAATTCTCTGTCTCAGGAAACAGCTCTGGTCTGTCATGTTCTCACTAATTTTATACCCTCTCCAATGGTAATAATGTATTGTAGTAACCAAATGTATGCATTCATAAATCTCTCCTTGGTCATTTGGATAAGCCATAGTTTGAGAGTCATTGATATGGCCTATTGCTTAAGATTCTCATCTTTGGGGTGCCTGGGTGGCTTAGTCGTTAAGCGTCTGCCTTCGGCTCAGGTCACGATCCCAGGGTCCTGGGATCAAGCCCCACATCAGGCTCCCTGCTCCGTGGGAAGCCTGCTTCTCCCTCTCCCACTCCCCCCTGCTTGTGTTCCCTCTCTCACTGTGTCTCTCTCTGTCAAATAAATAAAATCTCTAAAAAAAAAAAAAAAAAGATTCTCATCTTTAACCATGTTGAATCTTCTAATACGAGAAACCTGTAATATTTCATATATACTAAGGCTTTCCTAGAGGTACAGTGGATACGGGAAACTTATGTTTAGAACGTTGTCTCGATCATAGGGGGAAATGCACATAGTGTGTCTTTTGAAACCTAACTGTCCTTCCCCCACTAACCAAATAGTTTTTCAATCAATTTATTTCCATTTATTCATTCACTCATTAATTCATTAAAAATGATTACGCACCTTTATGACGACATGGATGGAACTGGAGGGGATTATGCTAAGTGAAGTAAGTCAAGCAGAGAAAGACAATTATCACATGGTTTCACTCATGTGTGGAACATAAGGAATAGTGTGGAGGACCACAGGGGAAAGGAGGGAAAACTGAATGGGAAGAAATCAGAGAGGGAAACAAACCATGAGAGACTCTGGACTCTGGGAAACAAACTGAGGGTTACAGAAGGGGGGGATGGGGTAACCGGGTGATGGGCATTATGGACATTAAGGAGGGCACGTGTGGTGATGAGCACTGGGTGTTATACGCAACTAATGAATCGTTGAACACTACATCATAAACTAACGATGTACTATATGCTGGCTAATTGAACATAATAAAAAAATGATTAAGCACCTACTAGGTACACATTTTTATAAGAGCAGTCCTTTCTGTTAAGGAAGTTATAGGTTAGTGATGAGAGTGCTGTAGGAATATATAGTTGTTATGTAGTATGGCAAATGTAATACCAGAAAGATATATACTATGAAATTCTAGACCTGGGACTACATACCCAGCCTAGAGGGAATATAGGAGTCTAAGGAATTTTTTCTGATGGTGGACAAGGCATGATTTGAAATTCATAGGATCTAGCTAGTTAATAAGGAAGTGCATTCCAGATAGAAGAACTTGAACAAAACCACAGTGCTAAGAAGTCTCACTATGTGTACATACCTCTCACATTTACTAGACTTAACTCTGGAAAGGTTAATCAATCTCTGTTGACTTAAATTTTTTCATCTGTAAAATAAAGATAACCCCATAGGGTTCTTGTGAGGATTAAGTGAGATAATTTGTGGAAATGGTTTAGCTTGGTGTCTGATGCATAATAAAAACCTAACTTTTTTTTAACCCTTCCATTGTTCCTATTAAGGGGTTTTGTACATTTATCCAGTGAGTCTCACTTCATAGTCTTCAAGCTTAACCACTGGATAAATGTCATTTGGGATTGAATATAGAAGTTCTGTATTTAAACAAAGTGGATGCTAACATTAATGCAAATTTTAAAAGAAGACAAGGTACGTGTAAATACTGTTAAGCTATCCAATAACTATGCCTGTACTGAACAATAATTAGAAGTGAAGTACAGATTATAGCCAAGATTTGCTAGCTCAACAAAGTTGAATACTATGAGTTTTTAGCCATGATAATAATGTCAACTTATTTTATCAAAAATATTCTGTCTATAATATGTGATGTTAGTATTTCCACTGACAAAATAAAACAAGTCTGTTGGTAGAAGTATTAGGAAATGCCATATTAAAAACAAATCAACACTCCATAATAAAGCTAGGGAATATTTTCTTGCCTCAATATAGCAATATCAAATAGAAAATTAGAATTATATATAGTTTCTAACAATTTTGTGTTTCCTCCTATAGCATTTCATTACTGGTATTCTACATAAAATATACTGTAAATGATTTTCTTTTAATAAATCACCATAGAAAATTTTCTGGCATGGTAGTTAGGTCACTAGCTTGTAATTCCCAAGTGGTGCTTTATGTGCCTTTTAAAAATTAGTAAGAAACAGTCTTTTCTAGTTATCCAAAATTCAACTATTCTCCCACAAGTGCTTATCTATAAAATACTAATTGCTATGAGAGTTCATCTTCCAGTTCTTTAGCACTCTCAGGTGGATGGTTTTTCAACTGACCTACAACCATTAAGCTTGCTTAAGTAGTCCCCAACTATTTGGACTTGGTTTTAATTGCCATGCTGTGCATTCACCAGTTTAAAAGAATTACCATAAGTGAATAGAATGAAGTGTAGCAGGGATGACTGCCTTGAAGTGCAATCAAAGTGGAAATAACTATTGTATATATGAAGGTTCAATAACAAATATCACCTAGAAGAAATAACAGGGTCATAATTGAATGCAATCTGAATATGAGAAAGATATATATTTCTTTTGTGTTTAACATGAAAACGACAAGTAAAGATAGAGCTTACCACTGTGAATTAAAGCCCAGAAGTAAGACTATTATTGAAATAAAGGTCTTAGAAATTGGAAAGAATTCATAGAGAAAGAACATAAAATAGTTCTGATTGGAAAATATTAACTTTAAAGAAGCCAAAAGGAATTTGGACTATTAAAGTTTTAGAGAAGTTTTATTCTATGATGAAGGAACTTCCTTTAAAGGACTCTTTTGTGCTCCTCGTAGCCCAGGAGGAGAACGGGCTTTGGTGAAAGTGAACACGGGTTAAAGCACCAGACGTATAGTTAGTAGCTGTGTGATCCTGTGTGCATTTCTGTCTCTCAGCCTTTTCACGTATAAAATGAAAAGAATATATATATATGTCATAAAAATTTTGTGAAGATTACATTAAATAATGCATGTCAAGCACTTTGTACACTGCCTAATATATGATGTTTTCCTTGATTGATAGCTAATGGTAGTAAATAATAATTAATTAAAAATGATTCCTATAGAATGTTAATTAGCTACTTTCTTCTAAATAGCTTCAAACAAATAACTTAGGCATCTAGCACTCTTCCTTTACTTTGATCTGTTTCTCTATTAGTGGAGAAGTGGAAACAAAAATAAAAGACGTCAATACTGACTTATTCATTCTTCTTTGCCTAGAACATGAGTGCCTGACCCTGATCAGGAACCTCATAAATATTTGTGGTATTAAAAAAAGAATATAATTTGAATGATCTAAGACTAGATGAGTTTAGGGAAAAGATTCACATGAACAATTTTGATTTATTACTTCTCTAGATGTTATGGGTTATTTTGAGTTACTCTACCAAATTCATCATTTGCGATTTTGTTTTGTTTAAATAAGAATAATTTTCTTTATACATTGCATGAAAAAATACCAAGGGGACCACATATCTCCATTTGGTACAATCTGTGTCCTTTATTTCACATAATAAATTAACTAAGAGAAAGATTTCCCAGTGTCTGTCTTTGAGAAGTATAGTAATGGGAATGGATAACAGTGGTTGTATAGGAAGATACAGGATTTTGTGGACTTGGCACAGTCTACCCTGGAAGCTTGCTTTCCTCTCACTCTCTTGCCCTGTCTGTGCACCCTACTGTATCTATAATGTGGTAAGAGTGGAGATGACAAGTGGTTTTCAGATATACCTGAATATAAACTCCAAGTGTCACCTCTTTCTATATATTAATTATTTCTTCTGTAAAATGCCATTGATGCCCACCCAGCTGTTGTGAACATTTTAAAATAGAAAGTGCAAAGTATCTTGGATATGGGAGGTGATCATTAAGTATTACTTAATTTTCCTTTAAATAAATGTTAATAGATAATGATAACATATTACGTTGCTCAGGCAAACAGCAAGGCCTAAACAGTTAGGTGCAAGGTAAGAAAGTATACCACATAGTGAGAGCATCTTCTAATAAAATTAATTTTTTATGCTTAATTTTACCTTGAATATATTATTCTAAACGAAAGAAAGAACTATTTCATCAATGAAGCCTGAAAAAAAAGTGGAATAACTAGTTTATTTTCAACAGTTATCATCCTCCTCAAGTTAATCAATACTTGTATATTATCAGACTTATGATAAAGGCAATTCATTCATGTTCACATTTATTTTTTCAACAAATATTTACTGAGAGCCTACCAGGTGCTGAGCATTATTGAAAGCACTTAGGAAATATGAGTGAACAAAATAGACCTGCATTGAAGAAAGTTACATTCAGGAGAACTAGAATTTCTTTTGATTCACTGGAACATATTAATTCCAAAGCTGGTGTTAGTTGGCTTCACTTTTGAACCATGGAGTATCACAGTTTTACTCCGTGAATGTTGCAAAAGTGTTTACTCGCCTAACTTGATATAGGTAGCATTTGTAGAATATGTAGAATTAAAATTGTAATGTCTTAACATTTTCTATTAATCAAGTCCCTTTTATTTTTACTTCCTAAAATGATTTTCTGTACATCAGAAAGGAGAATTTTTCTCCTGCTCTAAGAGCATAGAGGTTGGGAAACCTCATTAGCCATGAAAGGTAAGGATTTGTCACCCCATTTCACTGGTGATTAGATGAGCCGTAGTTTTTTACTCTAGAATTTCTAATTAGTTTCCCATTCCAGCCCCCATATCCCAATTTATATTAAGTTTGTTTAATTCAACATTAAAAATAAAAGAATGCAGAATGGAACAGGAAAAGTCAATGCCACTTATCTTGTTCTATTCTTCCCTCTGGTTGCCCGAGGAATTTGATTTACCTATTTCATAAAGGTACTTTCCTACAACTGCCTTCAGCTATTACATTTTCAGTCAGCTTATTTCTACTCAGCACAGCAATCTGGAAGAGACTCAAAGTTGGTTTCTCTATTGTCTGTATTAGAATGTTGTCAGTAACTTATTACAGGATCTTATTGGATCGTCTTTGTCCTTCTGTATCACTTTCCCAGCAGAGTTACAGGTAATAAAAATCTCAGTGACTAGGACCTTGGGTTTGGATAGTTCAATTAGTTGTTCAGGAAGTCTATCAAAAATGTGTCTCTAGATCTCTGAACTCTAGCATTTTCATTATTAGAGTGAAATGTTAGTGACAAATGAGGTATGATCGTCTAGATACCTCATCAGCCTGCTGGCTTGTTGCCCGAAGTAAAGGGGCAGTTCTAAAAACGTCAAGGTTTTGATGGGGTTCTAAACATGTGACTCAAAATCAAAGCCTGTGAAAAATGGGGACTATCATACATTTTGGGGGCAATAATAAACCTTTACAGTCCCCTGAAATTCCACAGTCAGAATCAAAGCCAAGTATTCATTTCAGGATGTTTTATACATTAAGTTTCAAGATGAGTTTTCTCATTAGCTATGGTTGTAAATGCAAGAATTATTTTAAGAAATGGTAACAGTTTAAGTATAATGATAGTAGGAAAGCTTACTTAACTGTATTTTATTAAAATTTTCTATTTAAAGATGTGATTAACAAATACTGTTTGTCATTTTAATAAATTTCATGTGTATGGACAGGCATTATCAAGTAAAGTTTGTGCTAATGTATGTGTGATTTATATACTTACACTAGTGATTTGCTGTGAGAAGGATACTGCCCTCTGGAGCATTTTGGCAATCTAGAGGGTAATTTTTGGTTATTACAATGTGGATGGAGGGTCTGGTGAGCGTTTAGTGGGCAGAGATACTTGATACTTTGATAATCTGTGAAATAAAAAAAAATGTTCTGACTCCAGAAAATATTCCCATGTTTTAATGCCCACTCTTTTTTTTTTTTTTTTTTTTTTAAAGATTTTATTTATTTGACAGAGAGAGAGATAGCGAGAGCAGGAACACAAGCAGGGGGAGTGGGAGAGGGAGAAGCAGGCTTCCCGCCGAGCAGGGAGCCCGATGTGGGACTCGATCCCGGTACCCCGGGATCATGACCTGAGCCGAAGGCAGACGCTTAACGGCTGAGCCACCCAGGCGCCCTTAATGCCCACTCTTACAGCAGGAAAACTTGTTTGATTATCTGAGGCCAGATTTTAATTCCATTTTACTTGTAAACTCAAAATATGTTTGGTATAGTTTTAAATAGAGACTGAATTTTCCATAATTAACACTATTTTCTAAAGTTATAAAAAACAGTGCTTGAAAGTTTACCAACAGCTGTTTTCCATTTTGAAAAATTACATTACTAATGGCGATGCTAGTCATGGTTTTTAGTCACCAATTTAACACGTGGTCATCATTCTTTCTTTGTAGCCATTTCATTCACGAGATTGTACTATTTACACACAGCAAAGAGAGGGGTGCCTGGGTGGCTCAGTCGTTAAGCGTCTGCCTTCGGCTCAGGTCATGATCCCAGGGTCCTGGGATCAAGCCCTGCATCGGGCTCCCCGCTCCGCGGGGAAGCCTGCTTCTCCCTCTCCCACTCCCCCTGCTTGTGTTCCCTCTCACTGTGTCTCTCTCTGTCAAATAAATAAATAAAATCTTTAAAAAAAAAAAGCAAAGAGTATGATGAATGCTTCATTAGAGAATATACAGAATTGAAAATTTGAATACTAATTTTTAAAATTATTTTTCTTAGTTCTCCTATATATATTAGATTCTTAATTCATATAATATATATGTATATAACATATATATCACATAGGGAGTTATAATGATATTTTTCAATCAACTAAGTTACATTGTCTATAAATTGCATTTCTAGTAATGATAAAAGGGACAATAGAAACTATGTTGTAAAGTAGGATCTGAGTCCTTTAGAATTGAGAATCATTGATTTACATATATGGAAAATCTGGCTAGTTGATCATACAGCCAAACACCAATGCTGCAAGTATCTAAATTGTCAGCACATTTCATTGGTAGAAATACGTGGATTTTTTTTTTTTTAAAGATTTTATTTATTTATTTGACAGAGAGAGACACAGCGAGAGAGGGAACACAAGCAGGGGGAGTGGGAGAGGGAGAAGCAGGCTTCCCACCAAGCAGGGAGCCCGATGTGGGGCTCGATCCCAGGACCCTGAGATCATGACCTGAGCCAAGGCAGAGGCTTAACGGCTGAGCCACCCAGGCACCCCGAAATATGTGGATTTAAAGAAAGTTCCTGGCAAATTCAAACCTATAAATGGAGAACAAATTTTGAGATGAAGGCCTGAAAATAAATACTGAAGTCAGCATAATGGATTTTCTTTAAGCACTTCAACTACAAATATATTAAATGCCTCATTATGCATGACACCTTGCTAAATGCTGGGGAGACAAAGATAAATATGAAATAATTCACTCCTCTAGGAAGTGTATATTCTAGTGGGAGGAACAAATATCTAAGGAATATTAATTCAGTGTAAATTTCTAATAGAGTTGTTATTTTATTTTATTTTTTTTAAGTTCTATAAAAGAATGAAAGGGAATTGAGAGGGAGCCTCCTGCAAGACATACTTTGAAAGCTATGCAAGGGCCCATTTTGTGGAAAACCTTAAATACTGAACTAAAATAATGTCATAAGAACAGAGAGGATGAAAGTAAAATGCTATTTAAAACAAGCATATATCAGCAAGAATACTTCTCTCAGCTGTTTATATCTTTAAAGGAGCCTAACTTTGTTGTAGAAGAAAACATTCAATGGTCTCTAATGGGTGGGATGGTTTCTTTCTTTCTTTCTTTTTCTTTCTTTCTTTCTTTCTTTCTTTCTTTCTTTCTTTCTTTCTTTCTTTCTTTCTTTCTTTCTTTCTTTCTTTCTTTCTTTCTTCTTTTCTTTCTTTCTTTCTTTCTTTTCCTTCCTTCCTTCCTTCCTTCCTTCCTTCCTTCTTTCTTTCTTTCTTATTTATTTGAGAGAGAGAGAGAGCGAGCAGGAGGGGCAGAGGGAGAGGGAGAATGCGGAGCAAATGCAGGTCTCAGTCCCAGGACCCTGAGATCATGCCCTGAGCTGAAATCAAGATTTGGACATTTAACTGACTGAGCCAACCAGGTGCCCCTCTTTCTTCTTTTCTTTTCTTTTCCTTTTTTTTTTTTTAAATGTAACTGAGTCTAAAAAGTTTACTGATAGGGTTTTAGATTCCACATTGCAAGCAACCTTTAAGAAATCTACGACTTATCACATTCTGGTATAATACCAAGAAGAATATCCACAGTTATCTAAAAGGCCATTAATATATGCTTCCTTTTCCACTTAGCATATCTGGATGAGATCAGATTTTTTTCATATACAGTTGACCCATGAACCACATGGGTTTGAGTTGCATGGGTCCACTTATATATGAGCTTTTTTTTTTTTACAAATACAGTACACTACTGTAAATGTATTTTCTCTTCCTTATGATTTTCTTTTTTTTTTTAAGATTTTTTTTTATTCATTTGAGACACAGAGATGCAGAGAGACAGAGAGCATGAGCAAGGGGAGAGGCAGAGGGAGAGGGAGAAGCAGGCTCCCCACTGAGCCAGGAGCCGGACATGGGGCTCGATCCCAGGACCCTGGGATCATGACCCAAGCCGAAGGCAGACGCCTAATCATCTGAGCCACCCAGGCACCCCTCTTCCTTATGATTTTCTTAATAACATTTTCTTTTCTCTAGCTTATTTTATTGTAAGAATGCAGCATATAATACATATAACATACAAAATATGGGTCAATTGACAGTTTATGTTATGGGTAAGGCTTCCAGTCAAGAGTAGGCGGTTAGTAGTAAGTTTTGGGTGAGTCAAAAGCTATATGCAGATTTTTTTTTTTTTTAGTAAGCTTATGGGCTTTTCTTTTATTTATAATTATTTTTATTATTTTTTAATTTTAGTGTAATTAACAGTGCTATATTAGTTTCAGGTGTACAATATACTGATTCAGCACTTCTATGCATTACTCAGTGCTCATTACAATAAATGTACTCTTAATTCTCTCCACCTATTTCACCCATCACCCACCCATCTCCCCTCTGGTAACCACCAGTTTGTTCACTATATTTAAGAGTCTGGCTTTTCTGTTTGTCTCTTTTTGCTTGTTCATTTGTTCTGTCTCTTAAATTCTGCATATGAGTGACATCAGATAGTATGTTTTTCTCTGACTTATTTCACTTAACATTATGCTCTCTAGATCCATTCATGTTGTTACAAATGGTAAGATTTCATTTTTTGTGGCTGAGTAATATTCCATTATACATAAATCACATCTTCTTTATTCATAGGACACTTATGTTGCTTCCATATCTTGGCTATTGCAAATAATGCTGAAATAACAATAAAGGAGCATATATCTTTTCGAATTAGTGTTTTCAGATTCTTTGGGTGCGATTATTGGATGATATAGTAATTCTGTTTTTAATTTTTTGAGGAACCTCCATACTTTGTCCATGGTAGCTGCACCAGTTTGCATTCTTACCAACAATGCAGAAGTGTTCCTTTTTTCCACATCCTTGCTGACACTTGTTGTTTCTTATGTCTTTCATTTTAGCCATTCTGACAAGTGTGGTTTTCATTTTCATTTCCCTAATAATAAGTGATGTTGAGCACCTTTTCATGTGTCTGTTGGCCATCTGTATTTCTTCTTCGGAAAAATGTCTGTTTGCGTCTTCTGCCCATTTTTGAATTGGACTTTTTTTGTTTTAGGTATCGAGTTGTGTAAGTTCTTTATATATTTTGGATACTAACTCCTTACTGCCTATATCGTTTGCAAATATTTTCTCCCATTCAGTATGTTGCCTTTTAGTTTTGCTGATTGTTTCCTTTGCTGTGCAGAACTTTTTATTTTGATGTAGTCCTAATAGTTTATTTTTGCTTTTGTTTCCCTTGCCTCAGGAGAAATATCTAGAAAAATGTTGCTTTTGCCAATGTTAGAGAAATTATTGCCTGTGCTCTCTTCTAGTATTTTTATGGTTTCAGGTCTCACGTTTAGATCTTTAATCCATTTTGAGTTTATTTTTGTGAATGGTTTAAGAAAATGGCCCTGTATAATTCTTTTGCATGTGGCTGTCCAGTTTTTCCAACACCATTTGTCTTTTTTTCATTGCATATGCGTGCCTCCTTTGTCTAGATTAATTGAGCATATAATCATGGATTTATTTCTGGGTTCTCTATTCTGTTCTATTGATCTGTGTGTCTGTTTTTCTACCATAACCATACTGTTTTGATTGCTATAACTTTGTCATATATCTTGAAATCTGGGACTGTGATACCTCCAGCTTTGTTCTTCTTTTTCAATATGGCTTTAGCTATTCAGGGTCTTTTGTGGTCCCATACAAATTTTAGGATTGTTTGTTCTAATTCTGTGAAAAATGCTATTGGTATTTTGATAAGGATTGTATTAAGTCAGTAGATTTCTTTGGGTAGAATGGGCATTTTAATAATATCTGTTCTTCTAAGCCATGAGCATGGAATGTCTTTCCATTTCTTTGTGTTGCTTTCAGTTTCTTCCATCAGTATTTTATAGTTTTCAGAGTACAGGTCTTTCACCTCCTTGGTTCAGCTTATTCCTAGGTATTGTATTCTTTTTGGTGTAATTCTAAATCAGATTGTTTCCTTCTTCTCCTTCCTCCTCCTCCTCCTCTTCTTCTTCTTCTTCTTCTTCTTCTTCTTCTTCTTCTTCTTTTCTATTTCATTATTAGTGTACAAAAATGCAACAGATCTCTGTATGTTGATTTTGTATCCTTCAACATTACTGAATTTATTTATTAGTTCTAGTAGGTTTTTGGTGGAGTCCTTAGGGATTTCTCTATTATAATATTATGTCATCTGCAAACAGTGAAAATTTTACTTCTTCCTTACAAATCTAGATGCTTTTTATTTCTTTTTCTTGCCTGCTTCCTGTGGATAGGTCTTCCAGGACTATGTTGAGTAAAAGTGGTGAGAGTGGGCATCCTTATCTAGTTCCTGAAAGCTCTCAGTTTTACACCATTATGTATGATGTTATCTGTGGGTTGTTCATATGTGGCTTTTATTATGTTGAGGTATGTTCTCTCTAAACCTATCATGAACGGATGTTGTACTTTTTCAAATACTTTATCTGCTCTATTGAAATGAACATACGGTTTTTATCCTTTCTCTTATTGATATGATGTATCACATTGATTGATTGGCGAATATTAAACCACCCTTGCATCCCAGGAATAAATCCCACTTGTTTGTGGTGAATGATGTTTTTAATGCATTTTGGATTTGGTTTGCTTGGTTTGTGGAGAATTTTTCCATCTATGTTCATCAGAGATACTGGTCTGTAGTTCTCTTTTTTTTTTTTGTAGTGTCTTTATCTGGTTTTGGTATGAGGGTAATGCTTGCTTCATAGAATGAATTTGGAAGTTTTCCTTTTCTATTTTTCTGGAATAGCTTGATAATAGGTTTTAACTCTTCTCTAAATATTTGGTAGAATTCAGCTGTGAAGCCGTCTGGTCCTGGACTTTTGTTTGTTGGGAGGTTTTTGATTACTGATTCAGTTTCATTGCTGGTAATTGGTCTGTCCAAGTTTTCTGTTTCTTCGTGATTCAGTTTTGGTAGGTTATGTTTCTAGGAATTTATCCATTTCTTTTCAGTTGTTCACTTTGTTGGCATATAATTTTTTCATAATATTGTAATTCTTTGTATCTCTGTGGTGTTGGTTCTTATTTCTCCTCTTTCATTTCTGACATTGTTTGAGTTTATCTTAGTTTTCTCTGTCTCTATTCCTCTTGCTCTCTCTCTCTCTTTTATGAGTCTGGATAAAGGTTTATCAATTTTGTTGATCTTTTCAAAGAACTACCTTCTGGTTTTATTGATCTGTTGTATTGTTAATTGTTTGTTTGTTTTCTTAGTCTCTATTTCATTTATTCCTGTTCTAATCTTTATTTTTTCCTTCATTCTGCTGGTTTGTTGTTGTTGTTGTTCTTCTTCTTCGTCTTCTAGCTCCTTTAGGTGTAAGGTTCCTGATGGGTTTCTTGAAAGAATAAAGTGATGAATTCAATGAGAAAAAGGAAAATCAAAATACCTCTACATAATAAAAAAATAATAATTTGAAATTTCAGGGAAATTACTAGAGAGGAAGAGTAAAAGAATGAGAACAAATGAGGGGAATAGGTAGATACGATGTTGTTTTGGTAGTGGTAATAGAAAGAAGACTGCAAGAAGCAAAAGAGAAAATTTGAGAGATCATGGAATTGGAAAGAAAGGTACCCATGAAAATGTAATTCTCTGGGTGTCCACAAATATCCAGGAAAACACTGGACTTCTCACAATTTGTTTAAAGAGCATAGAGCAATTTTATTTAATTTGTAAAAGAAAGAATAATTGCAAATGTGAAGGCTTAAAATATCCAGCAAATCATCGTAATGATTAGGTTGCAGACTTTAAAACAGTATTTCTTGGGGGTGCCTGGCTGGCTCAGGCGATATAGCATGTAACTGGATCTTGGGGTCGTGAGTTCAAGTCCTACGTTGGAGGTAAAGTTACTTCAAAGAAAATTAAAAAGTAGAACAATACTTCTTAAATATCTCTTAAAGAGTCAGTTTCCTCATTCAATCAATCAAGGACAGATGCTTTTTTAAAATAAAAATTCATTTGCCTCAATCTTCCAGTAATGCAGATAATTCCATTTTTGTACTTATCTCCTGGTGGGCTGGTAGTGTCCTGTTTGTAGGCCAGTACTTCGTAGGCTATACTTCATGTAGTGGTACCCTGGAGTTGGGCAGCCTGAGTGTGTATCTTAACTCCCACAAAGTATTATGAACTTGTGAAAGATAATTTTTCTGTCAGTTTTCTCATATGCAGAATATTATATCTATCTCATATTTTTTATAAGAAATGTGAGGGAAACTATCACAATATTAGTTCTCCATTTCTTCTTTAGTAGTAGAATCCTTGAATCTTGCTTGTATACTGGAAATACAGTTTACATTTCTCAGACTTCTGTATAAGTAATTATTGCCATAAAACTTGGTACTTGTCAGTGTCTCTTAAGAGGGAAATGTTTTGTGCAACATGATTTGGTGTCTGATGCTTCCTGGGTCATGAGCTAGAATTATATGCTGAGGTTGGTGGATCACAAGAAGAGTGGGAACCTGAGTCCTGTATACCATAGACCATTATTATAGCCCTCCATCAGACTTCTTCTATTATAGAGAAAAATAAAATTCTATCTTATTTATTTTGTATTTTCTCTCATATGCAGAATAGCCAAATCCCAACTGATAAATGAATAAATGAGAAAGGATGGGTAAAACAGTACTGGACACATGGAAGGCACTCAATAAGCATTAATAATAAATATTCAATAAGTATAGTGAAAAAATCATTAATTTTTTTCAGTAAATGCTTAAAAATGATCTGTGTGCTTTGTATTGGTGATATGAAGATGATTCAGTAAGATTATGTGTAGGAGTAGTTATCATTATTTGTGATTTTTTAACATGTCTTCTATAATTGCATTTTCCCTGAAAATTCAAAAAATCAATATTGAGTGGTAATCCCACTATTATAGTTTATGACTACAGATATTCCTCAATTTATGATAGGATTATGTCTTGATAAACCCATTGTAAATTGAAAATATGGTAAGTTGAAAATGCATTTATTGCACCTAACCTACTGTACTCATAGTTTAGCCTCACCTACCTTAAATGTCTTCAGAACACTTAGAGTAGCCTACAATTGGGCAAGATCATCTAACACAAAGCCTAGTTTATAATAAAGTGTTGAATATTGTATGTAATTTATTGAATATTGTACTGAAAGTGAAGAGCAGGATAGTTGTATGGACACAGAAGGGTTGTAAGTGTACTGGTGGTTTACTCTCCTGACTACATGGCTAACTAGGTGTTGTGGCTCATTGCCACTGCCCAGCACCATAAGAGTATATTGTACTACATATTGCTGGTCCATGAAAATATCAAAATTTAAAATTCAAAGTATGGTTTTTACTGAATATGTATCACCTTCACCCCACTGTAAAGTAGAAAAATCATTGAGTCGAATCATCAAAAGTTAAGGACCTTCTGTATTTATAATTTGGTATAATATTTATCATTTATGCTTTTTACTATTTATAAATACAATGTTATTTTAGGGTGATGGCATAGGTAAAGACGTTCCATAATTAAAAATTTAAAATAAAGAATGTGGGGTGCCTGGGTTGCTCAGTTGGTTAAACGCCTGCCTTCAGCTCATGTTATGATCATGGGGTCCTGGGAGCAAGCCCTGAGTCTGGCTCCCAGCTCCTCAGGGAACCTGCTTCTCCCTCTCCCTCTGCCCCTCCCCTTCCATTTGTGCTTCCTCTCCTGTACTCCCTGTTTTACTCTCCTCTCTCAAATGAATAAATAAAATCTTTAAAAAAAAAGAAAAAGAAAAAGAAATGAAGAACATATTCAGGCCCTTTAGAGACATGCTAATGGAAATTCATTTTTTATTGCTAAATAAACTAAGCCTACTAAGCACCTACCCAATTTAACTAGCATGTTTCAGCAAGGTCTTCTACTCAGAATCCTATAAAGCTGAAATCAAGGTGTTGTCTCATTGCATCTTGATCTGTAGGCATGACTAGGTAAAATACTGCTTCCAAGCTCCTTCAGCATGTTGGCAGAATCCTCTCCTGCAACGGAAGGAAGAGGTCCCAGTTTCTTGCTTATGGTCAACTAAAAACTATTCTCATCCTATGGGCCATTTTCAGGTCCTTGCCCAGTGACCTCCTCCATTTCAGCAGTAGATAAACTCACAAGTTCTTCTTATGCTTTAGATGTCTGAATTCTACTACCAGTCAGAGGAAACTTTGCTTTTAAATTGTTCATGTGTTTAGCTTAGGTCAACCCCACTAATCTCTTTGTGTTAAATTCAAACGATTAGTAATCTTGATCACATCTGTAGAATGTCTTTTGCCATGTAAGATAACATAGTCATAGGAAAAACAATAGGGGAAAAGGAGGTCATGGGGACATTTTAGAATTCAGCCTACAAACACTAATCTTATTACTAATTGGTATATGGATTTTATATTTATAGATGGTTATTTTTTAAGGTCATCTTTGAAAATATTTCTTTCACTTAGTTATATTCCACATTAGTATTTCTGTTAAACATTATTAGGGTTAGGTATCATTTAATGTACAATTTTAAAAGTTTTATTCTTCCAATAAATTATTAAACTGGCATGCTTTGTTGATATTATTATTTCTAAAAATTTGCATTTATGCAACCTTAGCAATGTTACCAGTTGATAACATAGTAACTTACAATTTGATATTTATTATCCTTTATATAAACAATCGTAGTTTTATATAATTTTAGCCAAATTCAGCACATAAGCATTTCACCATATCCATATATGGATTATAAAATATTAAATCTTGAAATATATTTGAGACTCTATCTTAGGAAGAAAGTTTGAGTATCATTTATTTACAAATAAATCTTTTAAATAATACTTCACTGCATTTATTGATATAGCCATAGTGTTACATCATTCTCCCATTATTTTATTTACTGTGTTAATATGTTAAATAAACATGTAAATATATCATAATAATGGGTTGATATTATATAATCATATAACATGTGTTGTTTCTTTAGTTAATGTGTATAAATATCGTTTAGATTCACATGATAACCATATATTATTTCATTTGAATATTACAAATTTTAAATATTTAAGATATATTTTGTGTGGGATCATTCAGGGATAGTGGAATACTGAAAATTTAAACCCAGAGTTGAATTATTGATGATATTTTGGATTTGCCTTTGACTACCTTTTCTGAAAAATTTTAGAAAGGGTTTTTACAATTCTGTGGTTTTTTCTTTATGTTATCTATATAGGAATAATAAGAGTCAAATATTCTTATATACAGGGATGGCAGATATTTCAGCTTTTATCAAGACTTACGTCTCTGAGTGGACTGTAACCAAGAAAAATATATACATTTAGATCCATGGAAAAATTATTTTAAGGTAACCTACCATAAATTTGTTCTTGGCTAGTCTACTAAAACCATAATAAATCATATTTGTAGCTATATAAAACAGTTAACTTTTCTCAGCTTCTGTTAATCTAGGTAATAGATATTGAGAAAGAAATGCATCTTCGTGGAAACTGGTACAAAATGAAATCTTTTAATAGTTTTCTACTTGAGATGTTTTCTGTCATTAGACATCTTAGCAGAATCAAATGAATCCTTTATAAAATCTTCAACCATTTATTCCCTATTAAAGTGGCAAACACATGTAAATGACATAGTCATTAGCATGGGTGAGTAGGTCATAACTCTGCATTTTCACATTAGTGGATTGAGTCACATTTGAATTCACTAAATGAATGCAACACACTTTCTTTCACTAGTCAAAAATCCAATAATGGTTTTTAAGATTGTTCCACGAAAATTAGATCCCTCAATTATGTCTATCTTACCCTTTGACCTTCTAAGAAGACTTTCATTCTTTTAGTCAGTTTCCTTACTGAAAAGGACAAGACAGAGGAAGTTTTGAGTTTTGACATGCCCATGATATTATTAGCAGGAATACTGTGCATTAATGCAAAGCTGCCTGGCTCTATGATGGCCACGTGCCCTGCCTTCAAAGGCTTTGAGATGTTGTAATCATGAAATAAGACATTGGATGCTAAATTTGAATTGCATATTATGAAGGAAAATTGAATGCTTTGATGATACAAGGCCCTCACTTCCTTCTCTCACTCTTTTTATTCACTGAATGATCATTTTCATAGTCATTTATTTCCACAATCTGTTATAAATGAAAGCTTGTTTGCCTATCTCTGTGCTTAATTTGGTGTTTAAAAGGGCATTGGCATTGGGGTGCCTGTCTGGCTCAGTTGGAAGAGCATATGACTCTTGATCTCCAGGTAGTAAGTTTGAGCCCCATGTTGAGTGTAGAGATTACTTAAATAAATAAATAAATAAATAAATAACAGTGTTGGCATTATCCTATGTTATCTGACATAGGATATATGTTAACTGTTAAAACAGTTAACTGTTTTATATAGCTACAGATTTGATTTACGTAATGTCAGATAACATAGGATGTTGATTTACATTGCATGACAATGCAATTATGTAAAATAAATGAAGCATAATCATAGAGGGAGCTGCTTCAGTGGTTTGCTCTCATGAGTAAACCCATTATACATATTGGGTCAGTTCATCCATAATTGCCTCAGAGAAAACAATTTTATGTTGTCAATATTTATTCACTTAAAAATTTAAGATAATGTGAGAGTCATGATGCAGGTAGGGGAGAAGTTGAGAGTTTTGCATCTCGTTGTATCTTATTATTACATATCGTTATTACTTTCCATTATGGCCTGTGATAGCAATATCAGCATAGCAATCAATATATCCAGGGCAAAAGTGAAATTGAAGAGATAGGACAAATCATATGTTTTTTTACTACTTTTGTGGTAGGTTGCCCCATGACTTGGCTCTTAAAACTCCCCACAGGAGGTTTGCTCAGTGGCAGTATTGTAGCCAATGAGGTTTATCCGAGGCGTGATTATTGCTAATTGAAAACTCCTCACAGGATGCTCTTCCACTGTGGCTTGGGCATCTGGCACAGTGTTTGGAACACAGTGGCCACTTAATAAGCAATTGTTGAATGCATGATGGTATGAAGGGGAGAGGGTAAAGAGAAGGAGAGGAGAGGTAGAATAGCCATCTGTCTTCCTTCTTTAAGGATATTTGAAAATGGCCTTAGAATCCTCACATACTATCTGTGCTGAGACTCTTTTAAGGCAATGCGTATGCAAAGCTGGGGAAAAGCAGTCAGCCTCTTCCTGTGCCCTAAGGCCGCTTGTATTTCAAAAACAAAATGAAGACTTCAAGCCAGAAATCCTTGACAGTAGAGCAAAGAAATGTTAAAACAATAATGACAGGAAATAAATTATCTTACGTACTATAGGTAGGTATATAGAACAGAAGAGAGGCTGACAGGTGCCTATCAAAGTGAGAAAAGTGGTGTGTAATGACATATAAAGCATATTTAAAACAGTAACTCATTTAATTGAAAGCACCATATGGACCTTGATGATTTGTTAGACATTGTTCAGTTAATGAATTTTAAAGTAAACAGTGTGTCTCTATGTAAAATAAATGAAGCACAATTTTTTTATAGCAATTAATACATTTTGGATCAAATGTGTTCCTTTAAAGCCTTGGATATAACCGTCTTAAAATTAATATAGAATTGTCATTAAAGGAAAATATATTTGATTGATCGACTGAACTGTAAGAAAATAGCATTTTATTAAATAATAGCTAATTAAAACAAATTAACCTATAAAATCACACAGTTCATTCCTTCACATATTTCCATTGAACTGCTGCCTTGCTCCAGACATTACAGCTCCTTTCAAGAAAATTAGGAGAGCCCTAATTATTTATGTGACAAATGACATAAACAATTTACAAAACATGAAATACAATTAATGATCAAGTTTTAACACCAATATCACTAGATTAAAAGAAAATGTAACTTAATACAATACTCTTTCCAAGTTGTCACATAAGGAACTGATGATGATGATGGTAAGTTCTTAGGTGAACGTTCATAATAATGAAAAAAGAATAGAAAAGATGTAAAAACTACATGTTGTATTATTTCCAAAATGTAAATATTTTGTGAATTATTTAGATAACTCTTAAATTAGTGATTAAAGATAATAATGATATTTTACTATTCTGTTTTTCCATAGAATGCCTAGCCCAGCACATGTACTTTTTTTTTTTTTTTTTTTTTTTTTAAAGATTTTATTTATTTATTTGAGAGAGAGAGAATGAGAGACAGAGAGCATGAGAGGGAGGAGGGTCAGAGGGAGAAGCAGACTC
Source organism: Halichoerus grypus (assembly GCF_964656455.1). Classification (NCBI taxonomy): domain Eukaryota; kingdom Metazoa; phylum Chordata; class Mammalia; order Carnivora; family Phocidae; genus Halichoerus; species Halichoerus grypus. The sequence goes on from NC_135714.1 coordinate 75,360,610, forward strand.
CCTGCCGAGCAGGGAGCCCGATGCGGGACTCGATCCCGGGACTCCAGGATCATGACCTGAGCTGAAGGCAGTCGCTTAACCAACTGAGCCACCCAGGCGTCCCAACACATGTACTTTTTTTGAGGTTGGTTCCATACTGTATTTATAAGCAAGGCCATACTGTAGGTAATAGAGAAGACCCTAAAGATTGACCCAAGATCTTTCAGTTTTTGAAACTTAAAGGAAAATAAAGCTTAGTGGACACCTATATTGTTGTAATTATTTTAGGAATTTGGCTTTTACTCAATCGGGTTAATACAGTGTGGATTAAATTGGAATTTAAAATGTTCTTTTTAAATATGCAAATTTGAAGTGCCTTTAGTTTAAGAAAATTCTCAGTAAACATTTTGTGTATCTTGCACCAGCCACATTTTGAAATGTTGGTGATGAACAGCTAAAATTTGTGCATGTGTCATACAGTGTTTAGTAATTGCATATGTTGTTATAGGAGAGGTTCGTGATGTATCAGCATTTGAACAAGAGTAAACAAGAACCAAAAAAACCCCAAACTTAAAAGGTAGTTCTCTTTGAACCATTCACTTAAACATCTATCTTATGCCCACAGCTCAGAAATTTGACAGAAATGTGTCTCTTTTCATGAAACTTAAAAACCACCGTTCCTATCTTTACTATCCAATCAATTTGTACTTTGAGGCATTCAATAGCTACTTCTGTATTTTAAAAAGAAACATTAGCCTTTCAGAATTGCTGTTTCTTGTTGAATTACAGTCTATTATAATAAAATTGCTCACATAATGAAGAGTGGTCAGGATGTGTCTACTTTCCATGGTGCTACTAATGTACAAAATATGGGAGAATGTACATAGTCCTAGTACTAGTCCCTTAAAAATTCCTGACCTATATCCCAGGCTTTAAAATCAAGGTAGATTACTTTTCCTTTTATTACTTCATGTTTGTGAACTCAGTTAAATAAGTAGATTCAAAATAACTATTAAAATTGCAAATATGCATATTCAAGATAAATTGTTTTCTGTATTAAATATCCATAGGGACTCTTTTTTTTCCCATACTGTGAATTAGATGTATTCTCCATTCCAAACCGGGCTCACTTCACTTCAGTAATATAGCAGACATTTTCAAATATATGAGGGCTCATCAGTTAAAATTAATTTGACAGTGTAATGGTGCATAGTGTTGTAAGACGTTCTTTTTGAAGTAGAATTACAAAACATGAAAATATGACACCATACAATATTTTAAAAGGCAGTGCACTCTGTGTACAAGGTAAGACAAGTTGTCATACAGCATATATATATATATATATATTTATATATATTTATATATATATTTATACTGTACAAAGATAGAATATTTTCATGCTGCAAATTTCCTCTTTTACCATTCCCTCCCCATTCCTCACCCTCTACCTCCCATTATCCACCATAATTAGATGCTCCACTTTTATAGCTCTGGAGATCCTGAATACTCTGGGCTGACATATTGCTGCCCTATCTTACTTACCTCACTCTTGTTGTAGGCCTGAATGACATTTTAACCCCCTATTTAAAAAAGTAGCTATCAGACTCCACAATCAGAGTCTATGCTTCTTAAATGTAAAGGACCTCTTTTTTTTTTTTTTTTTTTAAAGATTTTATTTATTTATTTGCGAGAGAATGAGATAGAGAGAGAGCATGAGAGGGGGGAGGGTCAGAGGGAGAAGCAGACTCCCTGCCGAGCAGGGAGCCCGATGCGGGACTCGATCGCGGAACTCCAGGATCGTGACCTGAGCCGAAGGCAGTCACTTAACCAACTGAGCCACCCAGGCGTCCCTGTAAAGGACCTCTTGAGGGACAAGATTTTCAACCTCTATTCCATGGACTCACCAAATATAAATTTGTATGCTACTATACTATTTCTGTGTCAATATTACCTTGGCTATAGCAGTATATTGTAATGGTCAAGAGCACAAATGTGAGAGCTACCTCTACCATAATTAACTGTATGACCCTGAACAAGTTACTTAACCTTTTGTGCCTCAGTTTTCTTACCTGTAAATGGGGATAATAATAATACTGATATCAAGGAGTGTTGTAAAGATTACATTAAATAATAAACATAAAGTGCTTAGGGTAGTTAAAATAGTAGGTGCCATATAAATATTAGCTTTCATTAATAAATTCCTGATTCAGAATAAAAGTTTTAAATAAGTGATGGAATTTGAAGAACAAGGATTTAAATTCCAATTTGTTTTGCTGAGAATTCACATGAAGCTATATATTTTAGCTAGGTATGCTCGACAGTAGCCAGGGGTTCGACTGCAACTATATCCAATGTTTAATATTAAAATTAAGAATTTAGACATCTTATTTTTTTAAAGATTTTATTTATTTATTTGTCAGAGAGAGCACGAGCAAAGGGAGTGGCAGGCAGAGGGAGAAGCAGTGCTGGACTCCATCCCAGGACCCTGGGATCATGACCTGGGCAGAAGGCAGACTCTCAACCGACTGAGCCCACCCAGGCAGCCCAAGAATTTAGATGTCTTAATAGGTTAGATAAACTGGATAGAAGAAAAAGAGTCCAACTTCTTTATTACTTATTTCAATTATGATAATGAGACTGAGGAAAATAGTAACATATAATTCTAAATTGGCAAAGAAGCAAGTTAGATTAAACTGTAAATATAAACTATCTGGGTATCTACTTGAAGGCTTATTCACTTAAAAGCAGATCATACTCTGGGCTGACATATTGCTGCCCTATCTTACTTACCTCACTCTTGTTGTAGGCCTGAGTGTTGAATAAGGACTGCTATTTTACAGGATCTTATTCTATCAAGGTAACATCGGTTGGCAAAGTGGAAGTGACAGGAATCTTGGGAGAAGATGATGATATCATCACAGGTGCCCTAAAGCCAAGGAAATGAATGCTTTGTAGAGTCTAAATCTTCCCCAGATTTAAGAAAATCTTCGGAACAAAGCAAGTTCATGACAAAGATAGGTGTGCTTAAATGCTAAAAGCCCTGAAAAATGAAATCTATTATAGCCTCACAGATTCCTTAATGAGAAAGAAAGCAAACAGACAAACTAATGTAGCTGTATAGAGATGGAGCATTCTATTAGGCTTAGCTTTTATAGCAGTACATACAAAAAGTGGGAGAAAACACAAAATGAAGAATAAATTATACGAAAGGTAAGAAAAACTCTAAAACATGGACAGAGGGCTAAGTGAAAAATGTTGAGTATAACATAAATTGTTTTATATTATGTGTATTCTAGAAAAACAAGAAAAAGCTAGGCTTACTGCTTGATCACTGATGAGAGAAAAAACAGATCTACTCAACTTGTATTTTACTTCCATATTGCTTATTTACAAAGAGCTAAGAAATGAGGTTAATATGGAAAGAGTTGAAATTGAAACCTAAAATAAGAGAGAGGAAAATGTAGTATAAATTAAATAATTTTTACTTTCCCAAAGATACTATTTTCTATAGAATATGAAAACATGTGCAGACATGGAAATTAAAGTAGTATTTTATAATGTTCCAGGATTATAGAAGCATAGAATTTCAGGATTTGAAAGAAACTTAGAGGTTGATTTAAAATTTGTTTGAATGTCCTGCCCTTTTCTTCTGACAAAAGAATATATTGATTTTCAAAAAAGGAAAGGATTAGGTAAGTAATCACCAAATCTTGGTGTTAATCCTTGGCAAAAGAAAAAAAAAGTCAAATATATTAGTAAGCAGGTGGTTTGCGAATGATAATAACAGAAAGAGGAAAGCCCTAGAAACCTTACAAGTTCACAAGGAGAAAAATCATTTCTAAGGTCACTCTGTACTTTTACAGTGTGGCTAAATATAGATAGATTATGAAAAGTACTATAAATATAGATAGATTATGAAAAGTACTATAACCATAATATGTCTTGATTTAACTGAATTATTTAAATGTCATTATATCTTGTGGAAAAGACAGAAATGTATCAAATGCTGGCAGAGTTTATGAAGTTGTAGCTGGTTGGGAAACTATCAGAGATCGTTTTTTACAGTATGGATGTCATCTGGAGGAAGCTCTTCAGTGGCATGGCTAAGCTCACTATTATTATTATTGACTGCACTACATCTTTTTGAGATGCTATAGAAGGCATGCTCATCCTAAAACAGACATTAGTATATATCGGCATTTATTGAATGATAGTGCTTTATTGTAAATAAATGGAGAAAAGAAGGATTATTCAAAAATGCTGAGAATAATTTTTAGAAATAACTTATATTTATATTTAGAAATAAAAATAATTGTATTAATTTATATGTGAATCAAAATAATTATTAAAGTTTAAAAGAAAATAGAAAATATTATTTGATTAACAAACCTGTTTCTCCAGCCCAGTGCCCTTTACTGAACTCCATGCCCAGAAACCCATCTCTGTTGGACATACCCATTTAATTGTCTCGCAGACATCAAACTCAACAGATCAAAACTGAACTCATTAGCATATTCTCTTCCTCTTCCTAGAGTTACATGCTGAGGATTGCATGTAGTCAATGGCAGTCATTTGACTCCCTATAATGTATTCCCTAAATCATAGTGGTCATTATGCCAGGGTAGGGATTTGACCAAAATTCCATTTTAGCAATATTACTTTGAAAATAAATAAAAGAGGGGCACCTTGGTGGCTTAGTTGTTTAAGCATCTGCCTTCAGCTCAGGTCATGATCTCAGGGTCCTGGGATCCAGTCCTGCATCTGGCTCCCTGCTCAGCAGGGAGCCTGCTTCTCCCTTTGCCTCTCCCCCTGCTTGTTCTCTCTCTCTCTCTCTCTCAAAAATAAATAAAATCTTAAAAAAATGAGTAAAAGAAGGGGTGAATTACTTTCCTAATTTTCTTATTGAGAATTCAGCACAAATAATAACTGCATTTCAAACATAGTAACCCATTTTTTTCCTTTATTACAAAAGTATTTATTAGCACCTACTGTAAGTAAAGTAAGAAGAATGTAATTCTCTGTAATATAAGGCACATGTGGTACATGAAATGAAAAAAAAAAAAAAAAAAGAACAAACCAGAATGCTATAGCAGTTCAGATAGATAGCTTTGGTGGATAAAGACCTAACTTCATATTGAGCAGATTAGAATCTGAATTCTAGCTTTGATTCCACTTACATACTTTTAGATTACTTCTGATCACACAAATGAGGATCACAATGTAATAAAGATTAAATGAAATTATATATGTGGTTTATCTGGTATAATTCTTGGCACATGGTAGAGCTCAATAAATATAAGTAACCTCTCCCTTTTATCTTTTTTCCCTCTAAAAGTTAAGATCATTTCTAAGAAGAGGATCAAATAATGTTTTGGAGTAAGCAGAATACTTCATTTGTCCTGCAGATATGAATAGTATTAGAATAGAAGGAGACAAGGGTGAAAATATTTTACAAAGAAACATTTAAGTAAAGATATAGAAGTGGGAAAGGACAGTGCCTATTTAGACAATAAGTATTTAGATGGAACATGGTAGACCTATGTCTCAATAGAATGTATAATCCTAAAAAGAAGGAATCATGTGCGTTTTAGTTTTCAGTTATATGCTGAACACCTCATAATGCTTGGAGCTTAGTAACTACACCAGAAAATGTTTGTTGAATGAAAGAAATAATAAAAGAATATAGGGAAAATGGAAATTATCCTGAAAAACATGGCTCACAGAATGACTTAAAATGTAAGAAATTGGTACAATAATCCTTGTTTGATTAGATTCTTGGTTGGTATAGTGATTGGTGAATAGGTTAGGAAATCAGGAAAGGAGCTAAAGAATAATGAATCTCATTCAATGATTGAGAACACATCTAAAACTCTTATTTGTAGGTGAAAAGGGGTTAAATATCAGCAATTTCAAAGGGTTCTACCTGTGTGTATAATCAACTCACATCTGACTTTTCAATATCCCAGGCAAATTAAATGTACTATTCTTTTCTATTCTTGTTCGAGATGTGATCTATCTTCAACTTAATATTACCAGCAACAGTAAATACCCTTTGAGTTTATGGTGTGTTCTATAGTATTTTTTGATACTTACTAACTGTCAAGTAGTATTTCAGTAAGATATTGAAAACCATTTTCCTACAGTATCTGTTCAGGGAAGCAATCTGATTTTTCAAAATTATATACAGTAGAATTTTCAATTCACTTATTTTTTTCTTTGCTTTACACATTGATATAAAAGAAATATAAAATTTAAAAAAAATTATATTGTTATGCTGATATATGTATCTGAATGTACAGAATATAATAATTTAAAAATTATTTGGAACTTATGATACCAAGGAATTATTTCTAATATATTTTGAGGCTAAAATGAAAAAAAAATAGGTATGATGGATGCAGTTGAACAAAATTAATTTTTGTAATTACAAAGCAATTTATGAAAACAAGTAGATTGAGTTTGGGGGCCTTTCTTTTGTTAAGTTGCTAAAGCAGTTAATCCATATTGGTTAAGCTAATAAGGACTCGGGTTGAAAATCAATTCTACCTACCATAAAATAGATTTGACTCTAGTGAGATAATTTTGTTACTCCATGGGGCACCTGGCTGGCTCATTCAGTGGAGCATGGGACTCTTGATCACAGGGTCCTGAGTTTGTGTCCCTTGTGTGGTGTAGAGTTTACTTAAGAAAAAAAAAAATGTTGCTCTTGTCTGGGATCACTGAGTATTGATTCTAGACAGTCAGTCTATGAAGTTGCAAGTTTGATTTCTCAGGTTTCTTCAGTAAAAATGTTGATCATAATTCAGACTTGGAGTTCTTTGGACTTATTGAGGAAAAAGTAAAATAAATTAGCATTGTCTTAATAAATAAAAATTTCCTTCATTTTTATAAGAAAATGTAGGCTCCCAATCTTTTAAGTAATAATATTCTGTTATCTAGTTATTCAATAATATATCTAATTACCAAATTTTTAGTTAAGTTTCTTTTATTACTAAAGCTTAATGTGTTTATTTATAGATACAGATATCTAGTTATCAATATTTATCATACACTTATTAAATGCTAAATCATAGACCATCCAAACAAAACAACAACAATAAAAAAGTTTGTATAACAATAAAAGTATTTCAGTTTACAAAATGGAGTTGTAATTTGTTTCTGGGTTTCTTTGCTAACTGAATAAATCTCAATATGAATTGATGCTAAATGACTTGCTGTTAAACAAATAAACAAACAATACAAAAACCCTCCAGGAACAGAAAGCCTACTACTTTATGTGAGCTATAACAAACATCCTAAGTCAAATGATTTTTGGTCCCTAGATAATAAGCATAATACTGTTTCTTTCAAGGGCCTGCCAGAAAATTTTGCATCCCAGCTTACTGATATCCTTCGGTTTAGCTATCCTCTAGAATCTAACTTTTCAGTATTCCTGCACCATTGGCCAGATTAACTTGTATAAAAAGCTATTTCTCTAAGCAACTCCTCTTCAAAATAACCTATCATCTCTGACCTCAAATCCAAATCATTCATCTTGTTATTCAAGACCCTCCAACATTTACTCTCGTATTATCTATCGAATCAGTATTTCCTATGAATCTATTTGACTCAACAAACAGTTATAACAATTGTCTTATTACTACTACATATAGAGAATGATGCTGAAAAAAATGGGTATAAAATTTTCTACAAGATACTGTGTCTTCAAGAAACTCAATACTTAGTAAGTATATAAACAAGACACACACACCACAACTATATATTAAAGGTATGTATGTGGTATGTATGTGTTGTATATGTCACATTAGTGATACACTAGTGACATTGTGATACATCTACACATCAATTTATATAAATTTGTACAAATTGCTATGTGAACATGAACGGAAAAATAATATGAATTCCAGCTGGGACTGGGGTGACTGATGGAAGAAGGGAAAAAAATCATTTATAAAAGGAAATACTTTGTACTAGGCACAGTTCTTACCTTTTTGCATTCATTCCAATATTTATTTTACAAAGTCATTTATGATTATTCATTAGTATCTCCATTTTACAAATAAAGCAATTTAGACTCAGTGATCCATCTAGAACTAGCTCCTTGTGACTTGAAGACCCTTTACAATAAACCATTTGTAAATTCATGGTTTAGAGATTAAATTTGATTTGTGGGAGAGGGAAAGAGCAACAGATGAGCAAAAACCCAGAAAGAAGCAAGGAGGTATGGAACATATTCAAGGAGTTCAGACTGCTCTGGTTTGGTTGGTGATTAGGAGACATAGACAGGGAAGTGGAGTTATATGAGAATAGAAAGACAACTTGGGACAGATCACACAAATCTTTGGTAATGAAAGCCATGGAATATTTTTGGTTGAGAGTGTGATGTGATTGAGCCTCATAACTTTCCAGTCACCTACTTAACACATTTTCACCTGTTTTACTCTTCTGTTGATGAATGACAAATTACCCCAAACTTAGCAGCTTGAAACAACAAGTATTTATTATATCACCAATTCTGGTGTCCAGGAACCAGGAGCAGCTTGGCAAGGTGCCTCTGGCTCAAAGTTTCTCATGAGGTTGCAGTCAAGTGGTTTCATCAGAAAGCTTGATAAGGGATTGCAGGAGTTACCCACTTCTAAGCTTACTCAAGTGGTTGTTGAGAAGCTTCAGTCCCTTACCATGTGGACCTGTCCATGGGACTGCCTCAGAATCAGAGTTGACTTCCCTCAGGTGAGGAATACGAAAGAAAGGGAGACCAAACAGAAGAACATACCATGACAAAATCCATAGTCCTAATTTTGGAAGTGACAGTCCATCTTTTACATTGTATTTTATTTATTGGACATTAATCAGTAAGTCCAGCCCATATTCAAGTGGAGTGAAATACACAAAGACGTGAATACCAGGAGACAAGGATCACTGGGAGCCCTCTTCAGGGCTACTTACTTATATTATTTACCTTCTAGACTACCTAAATTCAGGTAGTCTAAATTAAGGACTACCTTTCTCCATGATCCATCCTTTGACATATTGAACTATGCTGTTCTTGACTTACAGAAATTTAAGAAAATGCCTTCACCAGGCACTTAGACACATAATTTTTGTTTCTTTGGTAAGATCCAAACCATGTACTGTACCTATATCCTCAGAACACTCAGAAAAGTGCTGAATGTAATATATTCCCAATATAACTATATTGAGAAAATCTATTAAAGGCATTTCTTCTTGGAGCATTATCTGTTACGGTTCACTTATACTTTTACTATTGATTCCCTGATTTTGATTGATATTCGTTTGAGCACTGATTGGATGACTTAGATAACATTTCCCAAAGCACTTCTGCAGGATAAGAGATACATTTCCATTTGTTTAGTTTTGGCATTTACTGCAGTATTTCTTTGCTTAATGGGCTAAAATGTATAGGATTTCTAAAGTTCAGAATTTTCAGAAGTTTGACGGGTATGTTAACATTTTTCAAACTTATTTGACCACAAGACGCCTTTTGGAAAATGCTAATAGACTTTATCTACTATAGAAAACAAAAATAAGCTAGTTTACCTGCTAATAATCAGTGCAAGGTCAAAACAGTAACACTATTTATTCATTCTTGAAATATGATCTCAGAATTTTCGTTTGCCAGATACTGCTTTATATTATATAAAGCAAAAAACCCAAAATGAATAAGACCCTTTATAAAGGGTTTTAATACCATTTGACTCCTCTTGTTATTTTGGATTTCCAATATACTAAAACCTCAAAACAACAACAACAACAATAAAACAAAACTCTTATTCTTTAGAATTTATTGTAATATTGAAGCTTGGAAATAAAAATATGGGTAATCATTTATGCCACTTTAAGATGAGCATAAGAGGATATTTGTTAGGTCTAATAATAGTTGCTAAAGTATCCTTGAGTTTAGTAAAAGATTTTTTTAAAAGGATTAAATTGGAAAAAAGATTTTGAGAAATCCATCTTTGGAGAAAAAATATTGCATAGAACTCCAATTTTTATTTCCTACTAAAGGTTTTCCTTTTTATTTTTTTTCTGACTTTCAATAGTACCTGGGATAATATACTCCTCAAAAATGTTTGCATTCTACAACACTCATTTTGTCTACTGATTATAAGCATAAACTACTACACAAAAGAGGTAGGAAGCAAAATTGTCATAGTAATTGTGATCTCAGCTATTTTTAAAGGGAGCTTATTTTTTTCTCTCCACAGGAAAAGTTATATTGGTACCCACCCACTGAATGGTAATATAAAGTTGCATTGATTTTTCCCCCACTATGAATGGCACTTTATTGGATTCATCTTTGACTTAGATTAAGCACACAAAAATTAATAGAATTTAATGGAGTTAAATTTACCTTCATTTTGTTGCTACTTTCTTTATGAATTTACATTATGTTCTTATACTTTTCTTTATATATAAATCATTTGCTTTTAAACAGATTTGAAGACAGTTTTACTTAGTTCATGCTGAGCGAGTTAAGGTGTTTCTTTAGAAAAGGTGCCAAGCTATTTCAGTGATTGGTGTAAAATAAGTCTAAAGTAATAGTAACACAGGGTCTTTTAGCAGAACAGAAGAAAATGTTCCCGAGTTCATTAATGATGTTTCTGTAATCTTAAGGTGCCAGTAGAGATGAGCCTTGGTTTTGGTTGGTGCAAGTGAATAAACAATCAGTTAAATCAGAGTACAAAGCTGTTATTTCAGATCCTTGCAGCAGATAGTAAATTATTCAGAACCTAGCTCATCTATCTATCAAAAATTGCACTAAGTAAAAAAGGTGGGTTTGAATACTAATATATTATGCAAAAATAGAAAGAATGATGGCATTTTAATCATTGAATTTAGTGAAAATAGGAGATGTGGAATGTAACTAAATAAAATACTAATTCCAATTTTAGGAATTATAACTTATGTACTACTTAAAATTTTAGATGATGTATAATTGGATAGCCTAGCTTTGCTCTGAGAATAAATCCCAATAAAAGGAAGTATCTATTGTTGTTTTGTTTACTTTTAATACAACTTGGAGTGAATACAAGCTTTTGAATTTAGATACTAAAACAAAACACTTAGCTCATTTTAGAGAAGAAATGCTCTCATAGGTTTTTTGTTCTATTTTGTTTTGTTTTTTGTTTTGTTCAAGCAACTTTGGGAAAACTTATTCAGGCTTTTCTTTTTCTTCTTTTTTTTGTTTTTGGTAAATAATTCTCTGTGTTCATAATTAGCAAGAGCTTTCTATCTACTCTGTATCTTGCAACCTAGGAAAAATCCTTACTATACTGTATTCAAAAAAAGCATAGAAGTCGGATGAAAAAAATAGGAACGATACATGTATTTTAATGTATCTTTTCTATGTGATGTATACATACACTCATCTTCAAGTTGCAATTTGTTACGGTGCTTTTTGGCATTAATCTGAGTAGGAATCTATGTAATTTTCTTCTACTAATCTTGAATAATTAAAGAAAATAACTTTAGGAAAGCTGATTTTTCTTAAACACCTTTGTTCTCTTGAAAAAGCATATGAATAAATAGGAGACTCTAGATAAATGCTTTTATTTCCAATGGAGCAATTATTTGGGGGGCAGGTTTTATAAAGGCATTAATAGTTATATTTCAACTTGATTATTTGGTAACCACAATTTCATAAATTGAAAGGAGTGTTTGGAAGCACAGAAATAAAGTAATAATAGAAATACATTTTATTATTCGTAAATTTTTAAAGCACTGTCCTAGAAATTCTTAGAGTATATTATCTTGTCCCTTTGAATAGAGGAGGGAAAAATTAGTAAAAATGGGGAAAGTGAGAGAAGTTGAGAGGGCTTCTTTGAAAGGATTCAATAGAATACATTTACAGTGAAATACATGAAATCAGCAATTTTTAGTATGTTGTAGTCAGCACCTCATCCTCTTCACTTTAAATGTGCAAATAACTTCAAAAACAGTAGCAAATTTTGAAAATGGCAATTGTGAGTATAAATCTTTTACCATTCTGTCATTTTAGGTTTACATATATGCTTAATTTCAAAGAATAAGCTTAAATGCATATTAAACAGACTTTAAATTGTATGACTACTGATTCAAACATGTAGAATATAGTTGCTCGTTATTTTCTCTACCAATCTATTATTGAATGTGCACTATGTGTGGATATAATACTTGGTAGAGTTATAATGATATAAATGACAATTCTCTGCCTTCAAAAAAGTCCTAAGTAAATAAGCAATTGACGTGAAAACAGATGTTTCATAGCAGAGTGATAAATGTGACACTAGAGTCAGGGACTATTATTGTCTTAGCCTAGAGATCTTAGGCTGCATTTTATTGTTAGTGGTACATGAATGTTGTTCTCTGTGTATTTATTCTAGCCATTATTATAGACTTCGATATGACTGCTTAATTTTCAGCCTTTTTTTTTTATTATGTTCCGTTAGCCACTGTATAGTACATCATTAGTTTTTGATGTAGTGTTCAGTGATTCATTAGTTACGTGTAACACCCAGTGCTCATCACAACACATGCCCTCCTTAATACCCATCACCCTGTTACCCCCTCCCCTCTGAAACCCTCAGTTTGTTTCCCTGGGGTCCATAGTCTCTCATGGTTCGTCTCCCTCTCAGATTTCTCCCCCTTCAGATTTCCCTCCCTTCCTCTCTTGTCCTTCATGCTATTGCTTATGTTCCACATACAGTCAAAAAATGGGCACAAGACATGAACAGACACTTCTCCAAAGAAGACATAGAAATGGCCAACAGACACATGAAAAAATTTTCAGCCTTTTAACCAAGATTTTGAATGGTTGTTGAGGTTCTATCCCCTTTAAGAATTATTAGGACCATAGTGATACTCCTTTATGTGCAGCTTTTACATATGTATTTGCATTCTTGTCTCCCCACAAAACTATAAGCTGTTTATAGATAAAGCCTATATCTTTTTGATGTTGTGTTGTGTGCCTGTGTGTTTGTTGTGCACCCATCCCGCTTCCAGATTTATAGCTGGAAGGCCAAGTACAGTAACTCGCATACATCAAAAGCTTGTTTATAGCCCAGAATCTGAGAAAAGTTGTGACCGGTTCTACCTATGGGATTGGTTTTAAACAGAGACATACTCACAAAGGGAGTCAGAATATCCACTCTTTTACTTTTCTCTCTTTCTCTGTCTCTTCTGTATGTGTGTATGTGTATTTCTGTCAGGAGGTGAAGTGTCTGGTATGTATCAAGGGTCAAGAAAGAGAAAACATTGCTTTACCAATTCATAGCACATTCATTTAAGGCCATTTATGGTTTCTAATTTCAATCAAATGGAAATCTTATAAACTACTGTCTGTAGGTTCCTGGAGGTCTGACTGTTATTAAGATTGTATTTTTCTTGTAAATCATTAAGACTGTTACAAACTATAGTGGAGTTTCATGTCCTGCATAACTGCAATCTTTATTAGTTGACCATTTGTTTTTCCCCTGCCTTTGTTGTTAGGGGTTACTAGTACCTCAGGAATGTTATATGCCTTTTACCCTCTCTTCATCATGAACCATCTTTCAGATGGATTCCAATGTCTGTTGCTTAGCTCACTTGATATACTTTTTCTCAACCAATTATCAGTGAAGCTATTGTCAGTTTGTATCTTGAAATCACTTGAAAGCAGAACAACTGTATTTATAAATTTAAAAGTCAGAAAGAAATACTTTGGAACTCAAAAGTCCTCGCATTGGACTAGCTGCAAATGAAGGAAGTTTCATATGTTAAGCAGAATAATATATCCACTCCCTAATCTCTGGAGCCTGCATATATATTACTTTACACAGCAAAAGTGACTTTGCAGATGTAATTAAGTTAAGGATATTAAAATTGGTAGGTTATCCTAGATTATCTGAATTTAACCACAGTGTTTTTATAATTTAAAAAGGGGGTCAAAATAGTTAGAGGAGAGGACAATGGATGCAGAAGTTGGAGTGTTGGTTTTGAAGATGGAAGAGACTGTGAGCTAAGGAATGTGAGAAGTCTCTAGAAGTTAGAAAAGGTGAGGAATGAATTCTGTCCTAGAACCTCCAGAAGAAAGACAGCCCTGTAGATACCTTGATTTTAACCCCGTAAGACCGTTTTGGACTTCTGAACTATAGAACCATAACATAAGTGTTTTCTTAGGGCATTAAATTTGTAGATTTTTTTTTTACAGTACAGCAGCAGTAGGAAACTACTATATTTCTAAAAAAAGAAAAAGTGAAAGTGTTGAGTTGTGTCCCCGGAACTGGCAAATAAATATGCTCATGATTTCTCACCCATTTCTTCTTTTCCATTGAATATCATTACCAGGTATGATAGTATGTGTCTCACTAGCAACAGACAGGTACTTAGACTGTGTCCATTTAGTAGTTCTGCTCCCAGATATTTGCTTTTCTCTCCATACTAGACAGCAATTCCTGGGGAATGTAATTATGCATAATTCATTATTATCCTAAACCTTGACCTGGCTTATAAAACCTAATAAACTTTTTTCCTAACAAGGCCAATGGATCACCTCTTGCAAAGATAGTGTAATTACAGATATTGAGTTGTATGTGACAAATTTTATAGAAGGAAGAGATCACTGTAGAATAGAATGATTCAGGAAAATTTCTAAAGAACATTTGCCTTGGCAAAACAAGAGATGGGGAAGGGAGAGGCAGAGAACCTTCCAGGCAGACAAAACCAATGTCCAGGTGAGAAACTCCTAGCTTTTATTTAAAATATTTCTGTAGTGTTTTCATATGATTAAACAAAAAATAGGCATTTTAATGTGTAGGAAGCAACCATTTATGACTTCTAGCTCTTAAACCATGATAAAGGCAGATTCTGTATGAATATTAATATGTGCAATTTGTACTATAGAATCATAAAGTGAAAAAAAGTAAATTTTGTGATACAAATCCTTATTTTAAAAGGATCTCAATATTAAAATAATTCAACTTCTTAAGTATGGTCTATTTTTTAAGTATGATCAAGTATGTAGAAGTGAGTAGATAGTAATTTTTTTTAGGTAGACTTCAGGGCAGTCACAAAAGAAAGGAATCTTATGTATGTGTGATTTTATCAGGGATAAGCGTCTACCCGTTAAAAATACGTTAAAAAAATTAAGGTCTTAAAATGTAACAAATTAAGTTACTGAGAATACCATTTATAGAGTAAGCCATAAGTGATAACTGAGGTAAGCACTTCATGACTATATAGTCATGTTTACATTCAATCCTCTTTCACTTCACACACTCATACTCAATTATGGCTAAGCTGTGTTTAACAGGAATAGTATGGTTATATCTCCACTGTTATGTATTTAATTCCAGTCAGTGTAATATTGCAGTGTAATAAGACCTATCTATCAGGTCTTTAGCAAAATAGAATATTCTCAGTATTTTTGTTAATGCAAAATTCAGACAAGTCTTTGTCTTCATTTAGTGCATTTCAATCATTTTTTTAAAGATTATATTTATTTATTTGAGAGAGACACAGACAGAGAGAGCAAGAACGGGCACAAGCAGGGAGAGGGGCGGAGGGAGAAGCAGACTCCCTGCAAGCAAGGGGCCCGACAGAGAGAGGGCTTGATCCCAGGACCCTGGGATCATGACCTGAGTCAAAGGCAGACCCTTAACCTACTGAGCCACCCAGGTGCTCCCATTTCAAGCAATTTTGTTCTCTTGTTTCTAAATTGATACTCTAGAAATCTGTACAGTGCTGGGACATAGGAAGTTTTCTGTCTTTAGTGTATGAGCTCCAAAATACCAGCTGCAATTGTCAGTTTCCTGGTAATTTTTTCCTCCTCTAATCTCTTTTTCTCTCTTGTTTCAATTTTACTATGAAGAAGTGATTTAAGAGAATATTTTGGGTAACTTCACAAGAAAAAAATTAACTTCCAGGGATGCCTGAGTGGCTCAGTCGGTAAAGTGTCTGCCTTCAGATCAGGTCATGATCCCAGGGTCCTGGGATCAAGTCCTACATGGGGCTCCTTGTTCAGTGGGAAGTCTGCTTCTCCCTCTTCCTCTGCCTGCCACTCCCCCTGCTTGCGCTTGCTCTCTGTCTCTCTCTTTCTGACAAATAAATAAAATCTTTAAAAAAAATTAACTTCCAGGTTAATACTCTTGAAAAATATTTTCAGAAGTCACAAGAATGCAGGCTATTTCTTATATCATTCTCCTGGTTGTAGCAGTCTTTCCATTTGCTTTAATATTTCATCTACTATGTGTTGGCTAGGTAAGGAATGTGAAAGTATATTTCATCTGTACATGTTTTTTATTTTAATTTTGGAAAAAACTAAATGAAATTAGAACAGTTGTTAATATTTTTAAACTTTAGTTCCAGTTGGTAAGCTGAATAGAAATATTTTGCTTATGAGGAATTTAAGAAACAAAACAGATGAACATAGGGGAAGGGAAGGAAAAATAAAATAAGATGAAAATAGAGAGGGAGATAAACCGTAAGAGATGCTGAACTCAAGGAAACAAACTGAGGTTGCAAGAGGGCAGGTGGGAGGATAGGGTAATTGGGTGATGGGCATTAAGGAGGGCCCATGATGTAAGCACTGGATATTATATGTAACTGATGAATCACTAAATTCTACCCCTGAAACTAATAATACAATATATGTTAACTAAATTGAATTTAAATAAAGAATTTATAAAAGATAAAAAAAAGAAATTTAGAGCTTACTAACATAACCCTCTGATATTCTTAAATAATTCAAAATCATAAACTGTCAACCAATAGATGATATTTGGAAAAAGAAAGGGAACACAGAGATTTGAAGGGCTAATGAGTGGCACAGCCCACTAGATATTCCTATCTAGTTATCTTTCGCCAGTTTATTTATATTCAGTGTCGTTTAGTATCTCTTTTATGGTACGTGTCCAAGGAGTTTTCTATCCCAGTGGTCTTCTCAAGATACCCTAGAACATGATAGTTTCTTCTTATTTTTTTCTGTATGGTCCATATCATTTAACTTAATTAACCAATTTAAATTATTCTAAGGTTTCATAAAATTATGTTGGACTTTTAAAACTTTTCATCTTTAGCCTTTGGATGACTAAAATTCTATGCTATTAATTTGGATTGATTATTTCTGCTATGATGACTTTAAACACATTTAAACATAAATGTGAGAGTTTTTTTTTCTTCTTTTTCCCATTTTTTTTATACCAGTGCTATTACCTAGTCTTGAATCTAGTTTGGAAATTGTACAGATCCCATGCTTTTAATCTTTTTTTACGAATCTTTATGAACATTTACCATTTATTAATACCTATATTGAGAAGTGAATACAATAAATAAACAGATGTTGATTTCTTAAACTAAGCCTTCTTGTGACTTCAGTACAGGGTTTTGGCAAAGAGCAATTACATGAGTTTCTTAGAAAACTACACAAATTTCAATTTACAATTATATTTGCGTTTTACCTCACTCTAGGGCAAGGAAATGAATGAAGAATTTAATGATAGGCATACTAACATTTAAAAAATGGAAAAAGATAATCAGACAAGGGAAAAAGTTGCAGAAGAAAAATGGAAAAATTGTTTTCTGACTTCTTTCTCCCATGTAACATGTTGCATCACTTAGTCTTCTTCATTGATACTATATTTACCAATATTCTAAAGTTAATAAGTATGCTGAAAGTGGTAACTTTCAATATAAGAGTGACCAGTCCAATTGAAGTGGGAGAGCTAAGTTCTTGTCTCACAGAGTCAAAGAATGAACCTCCCGGACAAAGAAGAGTGAGTAAAGCGATAGAAGGTTATCGAGTGAGGATACAGAAAAGCTCTCTGCAGTGAGAGGGGTCCTTACAGGGTTGCCACTGAGGGCTTTTAGGGTTGGTCTTTTATAGAAAGTTAACCAGGGAACTTAAATCTTTTTGACTTCTCTACTTGATAGTACCTTTGTGTAAGCAAGACTAGTGATAATATCTTTTTATTCTTTAAAGATTTTATTTATTTATTTGACAGAGAGAGACACAGCAAGAGAGGGAACACAAGTAGAAGGCAGAGGGAGAGGGAGAAGCAGAATCCCCGCTGAGCAGGGAGCCCGATGTGGGGCTCGATCCCAGGACCCTGGGATCATGACCTGAGCTGAAGGCAGATGCTTAATGACTGAGCCACCCAGGCGCCCCTAGTGATAACATCTTTAATGGCTTACTTCTTTTTAGGGTCTGTTTATTTTTTCTTGACCACAGGAGACTATCATAAATAAGACTACCCCTCAAACATCTAGGGCAGGGTGGTCTGAAGTGTTCCTTTACCTCTGGTTTCCTTACACCTCCACATTTTTGGGATTTCTGTGAGTCTGATCATGGAGCCCCCTATCTATCTCTCCCTACTAGTCCTGCCTGTCCCTTTCTCACAATTAAGGGTAACAATTACCTTCCAGCTTTTTCAGATCTTGGAAGGGAATCCACAGTCTTCATGAAAGAAGGATGTTACCATCCTAATATTCTTCTAAGAGTTGAAGGAAACTTTAGTATAGAATAAAATATCAAGTTAATCCTATTACAACTCAATTTCCATAGCACTTGCATAAGAAACTGTTCTTTCTTTTTTGGATTTTTTTTTTTCCCCTCTGCTTTGGATCATGTTTTAGTTAGTGCTCATTTGAAGGCAAAGAACAGATACTGAAACCAGCTCAAGTAAAAAGAGGTTTATTATAAGGACACTGGTCAATTGTGTGTAATGCATTGAAAGGAAATTTAACTGTGTGGCACAGGGACTGGAGATGAGAAATAAACATTTGTCGGTGAGACAGATATGCCTCTCTGCATTTTTCTTTATGGATCAACATAGATGCTGTGCTAATTTCTGCTTCTTTATACATGTCAATATGACCCTCTTTAGTCTTTTCAAGTACTTGGAGCTCTTCTAGCTGGTCACCATTCTCCAAATGATTTGACTTTGTCATGGTCTTGGCATTTCTTAATTGTGGCACTAGTTAATATTTCAATTCCAGGGCTCTTATCACTGACTGAAACATCTAAAATGTTAGGTCAAAGCATTAAAACAAAGAAAGATTATTCTTCTCACGTAATTAACTGCAAGTGTACACCTCCAGAACCAAATTCATCTTCCTCCCCTCCAGTGTAAACTATACCTTTCTCTTGTGTTTCCAGTATCAGATTGCTGTTTCCATAACTACTGTCAGATTTATCTGAGTAACATTGAGTAACACAGGTTTAAATGGTGACACTGACCTTCACCATTCCTGGTTTTACCAAATAATTTTGATTCTGTATTTATAAGTCTTCTCATATGTGATCTACATATTTACAGTGTTTGACAGGAATTAAGAATGGGAATTCTGAGGCAGGATGCCTGAGTTCAAATTCAAACTCCATCTCTGATAGTGTATATGAGACAAATGCCATAACCTCTCTGTGTCTCAGTTCCTTTCACTATAAACTGGGACAAATGATTATAGCTCATAGGGTATTATGAGATCAAATAAATTAAATGTAAGGCACATAAAACATGCTTACATTTTAAGCACCATATAGGACTTAGATAGTAATAGTATTAATTTCCATTCTAACTGCAATTGCTGTACATTTAATCCTTCTGGACTATGTAATAACTTCCTGTAGGCTTCCTTGTTAGACCCATCTTCCTAAATCATGAGTTGGGTCAAAATTTCTATAATAAAATATATTTGTGACTTTTACATGCCATCCAAATTAAAGTTCATATTTAATAGTTCTCAATCTCCCCTAATTTAGTTTCCCAGATTTGTATCTTTACTACATCCTTCTGCAATTGCTTTGCTTTTTAGTCACATGAGATTTTACATACTTTCATGCCTGCAAGACTTTGCTTAGGCTGTTCACCTCCCCTAACTCCGGCCTTACATGCACTTCAACTCTTGTCTTATTCATTCAAACTCTTACATATAAAAACTTTTGAACTCTTGGGACACCCAGGTGGCTCAGTAGGTTAAGTGTCCAACTCTTGATTTCAGCTCAGGTCATGATCTCAGGGTCCTGAGATCAAGCCCCATGTTGGGCTTGGTGTTCAGTGCAGAGTTTGCTTGAGGATTCTCTCTCTCCCTCTCCCTCTGCCCCTCCCTCTGCTCACACTTTCTCTTTCTCTCTCAAATAAATAAATAAGTCTTAAAAAAAAAAAAACAAAAACAACTTTTGAACTCTTTTTTCCCCCTTAGAATAGAAATGATAATTTATTTTGTTTTTGTTTTTGTTTTCCCACAGATTTTCTAATTTTCTCAGTTAAAGTGCTGAAGTCTTATTAGTAGCTCCTGGTTATATTTTACCAGCCCCCTACTGCAGGTCAAGAATATTGACTTACTTTTATATATCCATAATGCATGGCACAGAGATTTATGAATAGTAAATACTCATTTATAAAATTGATTATTATATGAAAGAAATAATAAACATGTTCAAGAGTAGAGGTTAAGTTTTGAGTTAATTTGCTTATTTTTTGAAGAATCATTGTAAGAACAGGCTAGGAATATTTATTTCAGAATTGATGTCTTCAATAACTTAACTTTCTGCCATGTTATCTACTACCAGTCCTTATACTTTTATTATAGTCTAATCCATTATATGAGAAAAAATGTTATACAAATAAAAGCCAATATCAACTTTGGCTTAGAAATAGTATCACATGTTTTGGGTACAGATAATATTTCATTGGTGCCACTATAAAGTGCTACCTCTTTTGTAATATATTATGAAAGTAATTTTTAAAACATCATTCTTAAAGAAATAATGAATTTATCTCTGACATAATATAAAAGAATTGTCCAAAATAAATTTGGCTTAAAAAATATCTCTCAGGGGGCCCTGGGTGGCTCAGTCAGTTAAGTGTCTGCCTTTGGCTCAGGTCATGATCCCAGGGTCCTGGGAACTAGCCCCACGTGATGCTCCCTACTCAGTGGGGAACCTGCTTCTCCTTCTCCTTCTGCCTGCCGCTCCCCCTGCTTGTGCTCTCTCTCTCTCTGTCAAATAAATAATATTTTATATGTTACTTAAATAATTTTTATTAATTTTTATTTTATTTTTATTTTTTATTTTATTTTAATTAATATTTAAATAATATTTAAATAAATTTTAAAATCTTTAAAATAAATATCTCTTACAGGGCTGACTGTAATCTTCCTCAGGGAACAGGCACTATCTTCACACTCATCCTCTGCCATGCTCCAGAGCACCGGTGTCTCCTGACAGGGACCTTCCCTACATCAGATGCCCTAGCTTTTATGTCTGGTTCCCCAGGTTTTGTGGTTGCTACCCAAGGGACACCTCTTGATCACCTGGTTTTGGTGGCTGGTGGAGCTTTAATTCCTGAGTCCCACGGGATTATGACAATCAGAGAGATGGTTCTTGCAAGCTACCATCTTAGGGCATGTCACAGACAGTGGATTGAAGAACACCCTCTAGTCTTTTCTGAAGTAGACCCCTTTGCTTGTCCTGAAGCTTTAGCCTGAGTAGCCCGCTTCAAGTTTGGCCACACATTTAGTGGCCTACAGAGCTGCTCTCAAGGAATGGAGGCTGTGTGTGCTATCTTGGTCCTCTCCTTCTGCCTTGCTCAAGCTTGTCATTGTCACCCATGAAAGAGCTTATGCACTCATCTGGAGCCCCTTTTTTGCAACTGCCACTCAGAGGACATCTCCAGTTGGTAGCTTTGGTAGACAGTAGCTGTTGTGCTTGCAGTCCTGAAGGACCATGTATATTTGCCTAATTTTAAAAGCTGATGCTTGAAGTTCTGGCTTCTACTCAGCCTGAATCTAGGTGCTGAGATCTTCCCCTCAGGGACACTGACAGGTCTTGGAATATCCTCAACTATTGGGAACCAGTAACCACATAATAGGTTACTTGGACAAGTACAAAGGTTTGAGAGACAGCCAGGAGCTGAGGCCGGATTAAAAAACAATATTCATCTTTTACACAAGGCCAACACTTTAAAACTTAGAAAGGTGGTTGTTTCATCTACTGTATAGAAACCAACATAGTCCAGTAAATTTAGGAAAAAGGAATATATTTCAAATGAAAGAATAACACAAAACCTTATGGGGAAAAATAAACAAAAACTTAATGAAATGGAGATAAGTAGATAAGTAATTTACCTGAGAAAAAATTCAAAGTGATAAGTAAAAAGTTCATGAAGATGCTCACTGAGCTGGGGAGAAGGATAGAGGAACACAGTGAAACTTCCATAGATGGAAAATATAAAAAAATACCAAATAGAAGTCTCAGAGTTGAAGAATACAATAACTGAACTGAAAAATACACAAGAGGTTTTCAATAGCAAACTAGACAAAACAGAAGAAAGGATTAGTCAACTTGAAGACAAGGCAGTGGAAACCACCTAATCAGAGCAGCCAAAAGAAAGTAAAAATGAAGATAGCTTAAGGGAGTTATGGGCCACTTCGAATGGATTAATATTTGCATCACAGGGGTCCTGGAAGGAAAATAGAGATAAAAGGGCAGAAAGTATATTTGAAGAAATAATGGCTATAAAGCTTCCTTAACCTGGGAAAGAAAACAGACATCTAGATCCAGGCAGCCCAGAGAGTTTCCTTTTCCCAGAAAAGGAACCTATAGAGACCTACACCAAGACTCATTATAATTAAAATGTCAAAAGTTAAAGACAAGGAGAGAATATTAAAAGCAGCAAGAGAAAAACAATTTGTTACATATAAATTATGTATGTTACATAAGGCTATCAGCAGAAATTTCAACAGAAACTTTGCAGGCCGGAAGGGAGTAGCAAAATATATTCAAAGTATAGAAAAATAATAATTTCCACCAAGAACACTTTACTCAGCAAAGGTATCATTCAGAAGTGAAGGAGAGAGTTATCTGGTAACAAAAAGCTGAAAGAGGTCATCAGCACTAAACTGACCTTACAGAGAATGTTCAAGGAACTTTGTTAAACTGAAAAGAAGGAGCACTAATTGGTTAAAAAATATATATATATGTTTTACTGAATTCCTGTATGAGTTCTAGCAGTTTTGGGGTGGAGTCTTTTGGGTTTTCCACATAAAGTATCATATCATCTGCAAAGAGTGAGAGTTTGACTTCTTCTTTGCCGATTTGGATGCCTTTGATTTCTTTTTGTTGTCTGATTGCTGTGGCTAGGACTTCTAATACTATGTTGAATAGCAGTGGTGATAGTGGACATCCCTGCCGTGTTCCTGACCTTAGGGGGAAAGCTCTCAGTTTTTCCCCATTGAGAATGATATTCTCTGTAGGTTTTTCATAGATGGCTTTTATGATATTGAGGTATGTACCCTCTATCCCTATACTCTGAAGAGTTTTGATCAAGAAAGGGTGCTGTACTTTGTCAAATGCTTTTTCTGCATCTATTGAGAGGATCATATGATTCTTGTTCTTTCTTTTGTTAATGTATTGTATCACGTTGATTGATTTGCGGATGTTGAACCAACCTTGCAGCCCAGGGATAAATCCCACTTGGTCGTGGTGAATAATCCTTTTAATGTACTGTTGGATCCTATTGGCTAGTATTTTGGTGAGAATTTTTTCATCCATGTTCATCAGGGATATTGGTCTGTAATTCTCCTTTTTGATGGGGTCTTTGTCTGGTTTTGGGATCAAGGTAATGCTGGCCTCATAAAATGAGTTTGGAAGTTTTCCTTCCATTTCTATTTTTTGGAACAGTTTCAGAAGAATAAGTATTAATTCTTCTTGAAATGTTTGGTAGAATTCCCCTGGGAAGCCATCTGGCCCTGGGCTTTTGTTTATTGGGAGATTTTTGATAACTGCTTCAATTTCCTCAGCGGTTATAGGTCTGTTCAGGTTTTCTATTTCTTCCTGGTTCAGTTTTGGTAGTTGATACATCTCTAGGAATGCATCCATTTCTTCCAGGTTATCTAATTTGCTGGCGTAGAGTTGCTCATAATATGTTCTTATAATTGAAAGAGAAATGAAGGAGTCAATCCCATTTACAATTGCACCCAAAACCATAAGATACCTAGGAATAAATCTAACCAAAGAGGCAAAGGATCTGTACTCAGAAAACTATGAAATACTTATGAAAGAAATTGAGGAAGACACAAAAAAATGGAAAAACGTTCCATGCTCATGGATTGGAAGAACAAATATTGTGAAGATGTCAATGCTACCTAGAGCAATCTACACATTCAATGCAATCCCCATCAAAATACCATCCACTCTTTTCAAAGAAATGGAACAAATAATCCTAAAATTTGTATGGAACCAGAAAAGACCCGAATAGCCAGAGGAATGTTGAAAAAGAAAAGCAAAGCTGGCGGCATCACAATTCCGGACTTCCAGCTCTATTACAAAGCTGTAATCATCAAGACAGTATGGTACTGGCACAAAAACAGACACATAGATCAATGGGACAGAATAGAGAGCCCAGAAATTGACCCTCAACTCTATGGTCAACTAATCTTTGACAAAGCAAGAAAGAATGTCCAACGGAAAAAAGACAGTCTCTTCAACAAATGGCGTTGGGGAAACTGGACAGCCACCTGCAGAAGAATGAAACTGCACCATTTCCTTACACCACACACAAAAATAGACTCAGAATGGTTGAAAGACCTCAATGTGAGGCAGGAGTCCATCAAAATCCTAAAGGAGAACACAGGCAGCAACCTCTTCAACCTCAGCCGCAGCAACTTCTTCCTAGAAACATCACCAAAGGCAAGGGGAGCAAGGGCAAAAATGAACTATTGGGACTTCATCAAGATAAAAAGCTTTTGCCCAGCAAAAGAAACAGTCAACAAAACCAAACGACAACCGACATAATGGGCGAAGATATTTGCAAATGACATATCAGATAAAGGGCTAGCATCCAAAATCTATAAAGAAGTTATCAAATGCAACACCCAAAGAACAAAGAATCCAATCAAGAAATAGGCAGAAGACATGAACAGACATTTTTCCAAAGAAGACATCCAAATGGCCAACAGACACATGAAAAAGTGCTCAACATCGCTCAGCATCAGGGAAATCCAAATCAAAACCTCAATGAGATACCACCTCACACCAGTCAGAATGGCTAAAATGAACAAGTCAGGAAATGACAGATGTTGGTGGGGATGTGGAGAAAGGGGAACCCTCCTACACTGTTGGTGGGAGTGCAAGCTGGTGCAGCCACTCTGGAAAACAGTATGGAGGTTCCTCAAAAAGTTGAAAATAGAGCTACCATATGATCCAGTAATTGCACTACTGGGTATTTACCCCAAAGATACAAATGTAGGGATCCGAAGGGGTACGTGCACCCTGATGTTTATAGCAGCAATGTCCACAATAGCCAAACTGTGGAAAGAGCCAAGATGTCCATCGACAGATGAATGGATATAGAAGAAGTGGTATATATATACAATGGAATATTATGCAGCCATCAAAAGGAATGAGATCTTGCCATTTGCAACGACGTGGTTGGAACTGGAGGGTATTATGCTGAGCGAAATAAGTCAAAAAGAGAAAGACATGTATCATATGACTCACTGATATGAGGAATTCTTAATCTCAGGAAACGAACTGAAGGTTGCTGGAGTGGGGGGTGGGGTGGGAGGGATGGGGTGACTGGGTGATAGACCCTGGTGAGGGTATGTGCTCTGGTAAGCACTGTGAATTGTGCAAGACTGTTGAATCTCAGATCTGTACCTCTGAAACAAATAATGCAATATATGTTAAGAAAAAAAAAAGAAGAAGATAGCAGGAGGGGAAGAATGAAGGGGGGGAAATCGGAGGGGGAGATGAACCATGAGAGATGATGGACTCTGAAAAACAAAGTGAGGGTTCTAGAGGTGATAGGGGTGGGAGGATGTGTTAGCCTGGTGATGGGTATTAAAGAGGGCACGTTCTGCATGGAGCACTGGGTGTTATGCACAAACAATGAATCATGGAACACTACATCTAAAACTAATGATGTAATGTATGGTGATTAACATAACAATAAAAAATTAAAATATATATATATATGTTTAAAGAATAAATCTCACTGGAAAGGTAAATATATAGTAAAAGTAGTGGATTAATCACTTATAAAGCTAGTATGACATTAGCAAAATCTTCTCCCATTCTGTAGGTTGCCTTTTAGTTTTGTTGACTGTTTCCTTTGCTGTGCAAAAGCTTTTTATCTTGATGAATTCCCAATAGTTCATTTTTGTTTGTGTTTCTCTTGACGTTGGAGTCATGTCTAGCAAGAAGTTCCTGTGGTGAAAGTCAAAAAGGTTGCTGCCTGGGTTGCTGGAGG
This sequence comes from Halichoerus grypus, assembly GCF_964656455.1. Taxonomy (NCBI): domain Eukaryota; kingdom Metazoa; phylum Chordata; class Mammalia; order Carnivora; family Phocidae; genus Halichoerus; species Halichoerus grypus. The sequence continues at coordinate 75,386,814 of NC_135714.1, forward strand.
GGAGGTGGGTGGGGAGAAGGGATAATTAGGTGATGGGCATTAAGCAGGGCACTTGATGTAATGAGCACTGGGTATTATATGCAACTGATGAATCACTAAATTCTACCTCTGAAAGTAATTAAAAAAAAGAAAGAAAAAAGAAAAAGTAGTAAAAACTATGATTACAATAGTTACTTAGAGGATACACAAAATAAAAAGATGTAAAATGTGACATCAAAAACAAAATCTGGGAGGGGGAAAATAATAATGTGAGCTTTACAATGGGATAAAACTTAAGTTGTTATTAGCTTACAATAGATTGCTGTAGATACAAGTTTTTATACGTAAGCCTCATGGCAATCACAAAACAAAAACCTATAAGAAATATATAAAATATAATGAGAAAGGAATATAAGCACATTAACAAAGAAAGTCATTAAGCCACAAAGGAAGAGAGCAAGAGAAGAAAGAACAGAGAGGAACTACAAAAAATAGCCAGAAAATAATGAAAAAAAATTGGCAATAAGCCCATACCTATCAATAATCACCTTAAATGTAAATTGACTAAATTCTTCAATCAAAATACATACAGCAGGTGAATGGATTTAAAAAGAAAAAGAAAAACAAGACCAAGATCCATCTATATGCTGCTCTCAAGAGACTTACTTTAGGTGGAAGGACGTGAAAAGACTGAAAGTGAAGGTATGAGAAAAGATATTCCATGCAAATGGAAACTGAAAGAAAGCTGGGGTAGCTATACTTATATCAGACAAAAAATAACCCCATTAAAACAAAGACAGTAATAAGAGAAAAAGGTGTTACATAATAATAAACTGGTCAATCCAAAAGGAAGATATAACATTAGTAAATATTTTGTTCCCAACAAAGAAGCTCATAAATACATAAAGCATATATTAATAGACCTAAAGGGATAAATAGACAGTAATACAGTAATAGTAGGGAGCTTTAATACTCTATTTATGTCAATGGACACATCATCCAGACAGAAAATCAAAAAGGAAACATCAGCCTTAAATACCATGATAGATCAAATGGACTTAACAGACATTTACAGAACATTCCAATGAAAAGCAGTGGAAAACACATTCTTCCCAAGTGCACATGAACCATTCTCCAAGATCATAGGTTAGGCCACAAATAATTCTTAATAAATTTAGAGGACTGAAATCATAACAAGCATCTTTTGTGACCACAGTGTTATGAAACTAGAAATTAATCAAATGAAGAAATGGGAAAATTCACACATATATGGAGATTAAACTACATGCTATCAAACAACCAATTGGTCAAAAAAGAAATGAAAAGAGAAGTTTAAATACCTTGAAACAAATGCAAATAGAAATACAACATCAAAATTTATGGGATGCAGCAAAAACAACTTTGAGAGGGAAGTTGATAACAATAAATGTCTACCTCGAGAAATGAGGAAAGTCTCTAATAACCTAAATTTACATCTCAAAGGACTAGAAAAAAAGAACAAATGAAATTCCAAAATAGGAGAAGAAAGGAAATGCAAAGATTAGAGCAGACATAAATGAAATAGAGACTAAAAAAGACTGTAGAAAAGATCAGTACAACTCTAAGCTATTTCTTTGAAAAGATAAACAAAATTGACAAACCTTTAGCTAGACTCATCAAGTAACAAAGAGGACTCAACTAAATAAAATTACAAATGAAAGTGACTGCGGGGGCACCTGGGTGGCTCAGTCCTTAAGTGTCTGCCTTTGGCTCAGGTCATGATCCCAGCGTCCTGGGATCGAGTCCCATATCGGGCTCCCTGCTCAGCGGGGAGCCTGCTTCTCCCTCTCCCGCTCCCCCTGCTTGTGTTCCCTCTCTCGCTGTGTCTCTCTCTGTCAAATAAATAAATAAAATCTTCAAAAAAAATTTTTGAAAAAAAAAAAAGAAAATGAATGTGTTACAGCTGATACCACAGAAATACAAAATATCCTATGAAATTACTATAAACAATTATATGCCAATAAATTGGGCAAACTAGAAGAAATCAGTAAATTTCTAGAAACATACAACTTACCAATACTGAATCATGAAGAAATAGAAAATGAACCAATTGATTACTAGTATGGAGATTAGATTAGTAATCAAAAACCTTCCAACAAACAAAAGGCCAGGACCAGATGTCTTCACTGGTGAATTCTACCAAACGTTCAAAGAAGAATTAATACCAGTCCTTCTGAAACCCTTCCAAAAAAAAAAAGAAAAATAGAAATGGAATCTCTTCTAAGCTCCTTTTATGAGGATAGCATTACCCTGGTACCAAAAACAGATGAAGATGCCACAAGAAAAGAAAATTACAGGTCAATATCCCTAATGAATATAGCTGGAAAAATTCTCATCAGGGGATGCCTGGGTGGCTCAGTCAGTTAAGCATCTGCCTTCACCTCAGGTCATGATCCCAGGGTCCTGGGATTGAGTCCCACATCGGGCTCCTTGCTCAGCGGGGAGCCTGCTTCTCCTTCTGTCTGCTGCTCCCCCTGCTTGTGCTTGCTCTCTCTCTCTCTCTGACAAATAAAAAAAAAAAATTCTCATCAAAATATCAGCAAAGCAGATGCAACAATACATTAAAAAAATCATACACAATAATCAAGTGGGATTTATTCCACATATGTGTGGTTTAATACCTGCAAATCATTTAATGTGACACACCACATTAACAAAATGAAGGATTAAAAATCATATGATTATCTTGATAGATACAGAAAAAGCATGACAAAACTTAATATCGTTTTATAATTAAAAAAAACTTTAAACAGAGTATCTCCCATACCTCAATACAGTAAAGGCCATATTTGACAAGCCCACAGCTAACATCATACTCAACAGTGAAAAACTGAAAGCTTTTCTTCTAAGATCAGGAACAAGACAAGGATGTCCACTCTTGCCACTTCTTTTCAACATAGTGTTGGAAGTCGTAGCCAGAGCAGTTAGGCAAGAGAAAGAAATAGAAGGCATCCAAATTGGAAAAGGAGATGTAAAATTGTCACCATTTGAGGATGACATGACTTTATATATAGAAAACCCTAAAGACACCATCAAAGAACTGTTAGAACTAATAAATTCCATAAAATGGTAGGATACAAAATCAATACACAAAACTCTGTTGTATTTCTATACACTAATAATGAACTATCTGAAAGCGAAATAAAATAATTCCATTTATAATTACATTAAAAATAATAAAATAGTGAATAATAAATTTAATCAAGGAAGTAAAACACCTGAATATTGAAAACTGCAAGACATTAATGAAAGAAATTAGAGAAGATAAAAATAAATGGAAGGATATTCTCTGCTCATGGAGTAGAAGAATTAATATTGTTAAAATGTCCATACTACCCAAAGGAATATACAGATTTAGTGAAGTCCTTATCAAAATTCCTATGTCATTTTGTCAGAGAAAAAGAACAAACAATCCTAAAATTTCTATAGAACCATAAAAGACCAAAAATAGCCAAAGCAATCTTGATAAAAAACAAAGCTGAAGGCACTGTGCTCCCTGATATCAAACAGTATTACAAGTATAGCAATGAAAACAATGTGGTATTGGCATAAAAACAGATGTCAATAGAACAGAACAGAGAACCCAGAAATAAACTCACACATATATGTCAATTTATGACAAAGGAACCAAGAATATACAAGAAAGAAAGGATAGTCTCTTTAATGGAAAGTGTTAGGAAAATTGGACAACTACACGCAGAAGAATGAAACTGGACCACTGTCCTATACCATATACAAAAGTTAACTTAAAATGAATTAAAAATTTGAACATGAGACCTGAAACCACAAAACTCCTAGAAGAAAACATAGACAGCAAGTTCCTTGACATAGGGTGTTGCCAAAGATGTTTTGAATCTGACAGCAAAAGGAAAAACCACAAAAGCAAAAATAAACAGGTGGGACTACACAAACTAAAAAGCTTCTACACAGCAAAGGAAACCATCAATAAAATGAAAGGCAATCTATTGAATGGGAGAAAATACTTGCAAATCATGTATCTGGTATCCCAAACATAGAAAGAACTAATGTAACTCAACAACAAGAAAAACAATCCACAATTGGCCAACAGGTACATCAGGTATATCATTAATCATCAGGGGAATTCAAATCAAAACCACACTGAAATATCATCTTACATGTGATATATGTAATGGAATATCATTCAGCCATTAAAAAAGAATGTAATCTTGCCACCTGTGACTAGTGAATTGTGAATTGTGCTGTCTGGCATTCTGGCCAGGTACAATACATTGTAACAAATAAGGTGCAGATTAAACATTCTTGAGTAATTGACTCTTTCAGGTGAAATTTATTTCAGTCATAGTTTGAGATTTGCAGGTACAATGGAAATTTATACAATAAACTATCAGGTTCTAGTGCTCAATCCCTTTGTATTTTCCTCTGAAGTATCACAGTAAAGGATCAACCTTACTGAGAATAAAGCAGAAACATAGGATGAGTGGAAACTAGTAGGGTCCAGATGCCCTATGTTGACCATAAGGGTATATTAAATTATGATCATTGTTGATAAAAATTCTGAGATCAGAAACGACAAAGTAGGATGATACTTGTTTCTGATTTCAATTGTATGTCTTTTTAAAAAATTATTTGCATTGAGAGTATTTAAAAATAATTTGATCCTTTGATTTAGAGTACCTTTTTTTTAATGAATTGATCTTAACTTGCGAATGTTACTCAGTGCTTAATATACTGTTTTTCATTCCTTCTTCCTTGTCTCAGCTCGTTATGCAGACACACACACACACACACCCCTAGATCTGTGTTTATACTATTTATTCAAGTTAATACCACTTTTTGCTATGTTAGGGAAAAGACCACTTGTTCTATTCCTCACAGTTTGGGTAAAATCTAAAATATTTAAGAAGAATTGTTTTAAGGGTGCCTGGGTTGCTCAGTCAGCATCCAACTCTTGGTCTCAGCTCATGTCCTGATCTCAACGATATGACTTCAAGCCCCATGTTGGGCCCCATGCTGGGCTCCATGCCAGTCATGGAGCCTATTAAAAAAAAAGAAAGAAAGAAAGAAAAGAAAGAAAAAGAATTGTTTTAATACTACATGATGATTACTTTGAATTTTGGCTCATTCATTGTATTATTGATATGAAAGAAATATATATTTACATTTCTGCTTAATTATTTTTCAAGAGTTTTACCTGCTATGATCTCCCCAGTGTATTTGAACATAACGCTAATTGTAATGAGAACAATAGTTGGGAAGTGGAGGAGGAATGAGGTCTCCCTTTTGGTTATTGGTTTTAGTCTAGACATGTTAGTCCTGGAAGTTCTTCATGTATTTAAATATTTAAGGACCTTGATACAACTTTTAGTGCTACAGAGTAAAAAGGAAAGTAAAAATAAGTGAAGAGAGGGAGGGAGGGAGGGAGGAAAGAAGGAAGGAAGGAAGGAAGAAAGAAAGAAATATGGCCACCATGTAAATTTTTGAAGTAATACAATTTGGCCAAAAATCAGTTGGGTTTTTTTCCTCCCTTGCTTTCCAGTTTTGACTCAAATAAGTGCCCCAAAATATTAAATTTTCTCAGTTGTCCTTCATTACAGAAATACAGAATAGAATGCAGTAAATCTGCATTCAGCTACCTTTAAACTATTGTAGATCTAGTGATGAGGTAGTAACTGCAATAATTTTGCTTTGCTCCGAAATATTTGTGCTGCCTCTATATATCTTCCTAAAATTGTCATCAACTTGGACATATTTTACTCTACATTACCTGATAAAGTAGTCTGTGGTATGCTGTTAATAAACCCATGGTTGAATGAACTCATGAGTAACTTCAAGTATCAGAATTAAAATCTAGAGAATTTATGTCACATTAGACATGGCATATAGCTTATAAAATATATTTATTGTGGCAGTTTTTATTATAAAAATGCAAAGCTTTGGAAGAAAATGTCATCTAGTTTCACCCTATGATTAGTGGTGAGAACAATATCAGAATATCTGGAGGTTCTGTCTCGGTGATGTTTAGTTGCAACTGTGTAGGCTTTATAGTAGGTATTAATTAATTTGCCGTTAATTTACCAGTTATTTGATACTTTTATCTGAAAGCAGTTTGAATATTTAGTTTTCCTCCTGGAATGTTAAGTAAATGAAATTAATTATGGTAAAATTTATCTCCATTTATCAGTTATAAGAATTCATAAATCTTACTTCTTATGGTCCTTTTAAATATTTATGTCATATTTCACTGGTATTCATGAACTTGAAGTATGAAGAACCATTATTTTACTTCTGATCTGTCACTAAGCTTCTGTGTCACTTTGAGCAAGTCACTTTTTCTCTGGACCTAACATCATCTTTATATTTCCTTGAGATATAATTTTCTTGGATACTTTTAAAGGACTGAGATTTTATGCTACCATCTCCATAGGAAGATAACTTCTTTTATTTACCCAATCCCTCCTATGCATAGATTTCTTTTCAGAAGTTTTTGCCAATTGAACAAGTTATTTATAGAGAAGATGTATTACCTCCAGAGCATCAATGTTGACAACAGTACTGCCTTCCCTTTACTTACCAAACATATAGAGAATTCATAGGGTACAAATCCTCAAATCTTTGAGAATTTGTCACAATGGGGGCTAGATAAATATTAATTCAGTTGATGATGAAAAGCTTATATGACCTAACTATAGAGAAAACCAAACATAGAATTAGACATAATCTAATCTATAATGATACCAACTGCCTTGTTATAATGGTAGAATAATAAAATAAGTTACTTTTAAGATGAATGTGCAGATTTGGTTCTGTTCTGATTTTGAATAACATTCTCATCTCTAATTTTTATTTATTCTTTAGAGCTTTTGTCAGAACGATTTGTGATTTCTCTAGGAATTGTTTTTACTTTAGGGAGGTATGCATATAGAAAGAAAAAACAAATTCCCCTAGAAGCTCTATGGCATTTGTTTTAAAGTTTCAGAAGAACATGCAAAAAATGCATTATTCGATATGTGTTTCTTGGAATCCTCCTATGCTCATGATAGAGTAATAAGCAAAGTTCTGTTCTTAAGAAAAATATAATCTAGTAAGTTGTCAGGGAGAAAAATCATGCTACAACTCTTATCTATGATTTTCCTTTCCATTTCTTCTTTGTTATCCAGTTCTCTTTGCTTTTTCCATTATACTTTGTAGGATGAGGCTCTTGCATAATTATATAGGAAAAGAGATGATTATAAACTACCTGACCTTCCCCTTTTCCTCACTAAATGTCAGCTTAGTCTCAAATCCTGACAAGAAGCAAAAAGATTTATTAGTAAACATCCAATAGAATTTATTACTAAACCATCCTCCCAGGTAGTGTTGTGGACTTATATATTAGGTCTTAAGATGTAGTTATTTCAGTTCTTACCTGCTGTAATATAATCCCATTTTTCATTGATCATAATTGGATTCCTGAGCATAGTTTTACTCCAAACTTTAATGATACAATTTCTCCTTATTGAAATTTCTACACTTGGGTTTCTAACTCAAGAATTCACAGGATGGCATGATTTCTGCTTTTAGTAATGGGCTGTCTTTTTCTTCTGTCTCTTCCTAGGACTAGAACATTGATATGTCTTTGCCTGGCCCCATCTTTATTTTCTGTTAACTGCCCAGCCCAGTGACAAGGACTCTCATGCTTGTAGTCATATCCTGATGACAATTGCCAGCTTGTTTAGATTCTGAATATCTTTTTCCAGTGTCTTCAATCTCAATACTTAAGGCATACATTGAGAAACTGTATCGCCTAAGATATTTCGTTTAGGAAATGCCAAATACAAACACAGAAACAAAAACAAAGCCCTCAAACTGGCTTAAACAAATAAACAAGGCAATGTTGTTGGCTTAAAAACATAAAATCGTAAGGTTCGGTGTAGAGGTTCAGGAAAACTATCATCCCTGGCTCTTCTAGCTTTCCCCTGACTTCCAGGGTGTTAGCTTCATCCTGGGAATCTATGTATCTCAGTCCCACCAGCAACCTCATACTGTCTGGTAGCAAAATTTCTACAACCAAGTATTCTAACTTTCATTAAGCTTATAGTATATAATCCAAGGGTAGGGAGGGAAGCTTTCTGTCACCTCTGCACAAGTCTTGGGATTCACCTCTTTGCTCTCAGTTGGATTTGTGTCCATTCCTAAAGAAACTATTGTACTTAAAGCAATGGATACACTAAAATTTTAAGCCAGTCAGAGTCCTCTGCTAGAGCTGAGGGTGGGATTAATTCCACAAAATTTGTAAGGTTTTCTTCTAAGGAAAATGAGAGGAAAGGAAGATGCATGGATGCTGGAGAAGCAATGAACCAATATCCCTTACAGACATTTTCAGATACCTCGTATCCTAATACCAGGTGCCACCTGTTTACAGGAAATGATTATGGCTTGCCCACTGAACTCAGTGTCTACTGTTACCTTATTCAGCTGGAAATACTTCCCCCAAACAGGTGCTGACGTAAGGGGCAAATCTTTCTGCTTCTAAACTTCTTTTGCTACTCAGCTCAGTTGCTTTAGTTGAGGCATTAGGATCAGTAATGAATATAGAAATTCAACACCCATAAATGAGGACTTTAGTTCAATTCAAAATAGTAACAGTAAAAGAACATCTTAGACATTCACATGGACTAAGAGAGAATTCAAGAGATACGGTGCTAGGAATGACACACTTACGCTCAGCTGATATTAATGATTCCAGACCCTTGCTCAAGAGCAAAGTGATCTTACAGAAGTAGCAGCGGAGTATTTCTTATGTCAGCTGTCTCGAGCCTTTATGACGTATTTTGAAAAGTTTAATGCCTATTCTGCAACCTTCATATATTCTATATTACAAAAATGTTTAGGATAACTCCTGTTTTATTTCTCATCCCAAGTACTTGTAGATTTTGAAGTCTCAGTATTTCAGTAAAAGAAAGTTGTGGAAGAGCATACTTCATTTTCCATTTGCAGTAGTAATTTAAACAGATATTTAAATATGTATTTAAAAATATTTTTATTAAAAAATACTTTTGGAGATAACCTTTTTTATATGTAAAACTGAACTTCAGATTGCATCAAATCAAATATAAATTATTCAGTGGGCATCTAATATTTACTGTGTCTTCACAGAATACTAATTATAAGAAAATTATTTTTCTCATTTTTTTCACTAGAAAATTGGAGAAGTATTTGTTGATTCTTGGCAAACACATATTTGCATAAGTAATGGACAAAGCAAACATAGACTATGTGTACATATAATTTGTACATATAGTTGATTAAGAAAAAAAGCATAAATAATGAATTACAATACAAAATAGATTGAGAAAATGAAATATGGGTGGCATCCTGACCATGTTTTAAAATAGTTTAGGTAGCAACAATTATTAAAATATTTTTACTAAGAAGAACAAAAAGACAAATAGATTAAAAATAATATAAAGTTTTAAAGGGATAAATTTATAACAAAGCAGTAAAAGAAAGCCAGTAAAGAAATTAATTAAAAAAACCCCTACCATCCTTCAAATAATATGCAATTAAAGGGCAATAATCAAAATAAGAATTCTAAATAAAAATATTTGTATAACTGTTCTAAATATACACAAAAAATTTCTTGATTTTTAAAATAATTAAGAAAATTAGTCCATACAGTAAGGGCTGTTTCACTTATAAAATGTAGAATTTTCAAATACAAATTCTTGAGTAACTACAGAGAGGTAGTATTGAGAAATAGACAAACTTGAAACCATGTTCTTTTTTCCATTGAGTTTTCTTTTTAGTGTTGTTAAAGAAAATACATATGCTGACTCAATTTTGTGGTTCTTTTTCCTACACTTGTTCTGACCTTTCTTTGCCTTCAATGTCAGCCATGATCCATAGGCATGAACAACCTCTACACTTTCAAATACAAACTTATACTATACTGTAATGACTTTTGACATTCATAGCCATTTCAACATTCTAATAACTAAATGGTTTAAAGGTAATAGGCAAAAAGTATGAACAACTCTTTGATTAACTATGTCTTGATGTTTTGAACCTTGAAGAGTCTAATCTGAAATATCCTTCATCATAACCTATGTAGACAAGGGAAAGTGAGACTTCAATAGCCACTAGACAGTTTGGATGACAGCCAGATGAGCCAATGTTCTAAGGGCTGGCGGTGACCTTGGAGTGAATTTTGCAAAGGTGCAAATTTCTCTGTCTCAGACAGGCAGTTCTGTGATTAAGTAAGCACACTCACAAAGCTACAGTGCTTGGTAAATGCTTGTCCAGCTGTAAACAATATCCTTTCTCTAAAGGACTTTGAGTGGAATGCTGAAGATAGAGCCAGATTTACAGTATAATAGTCTGCACCTCATATGTAAAAAGTGCCCAAATAACTGGGGGAGATTTATGCAATTTAGATTAAATCATGAAAAAAATCAAACCTTATAGCTTTTCATTCCTTGAAGCAAGATAAAATTTTTTCACTTTTCCTTAGTATTTCTTCCTTTGAGCAACATTGTCTCATAATCTTTTAGAAAAAAAAAAGTCAAGAGACAGACACAGTAAGCAAGTGTATTTGTTTATATATTTGTCTAAAAAGAGTTCTTATTATCCCTGGATTTTTGAGGTCTGTGACAAGCATAAAATTTCTTGGGGAGAATACTAAAGAAATGTATGAATGTATTCTTAGCAGCAAAAGAAATGTTAGAGTGAACAAAGTCAAATTATCTGTCAGCTATAGAATCATAGATACGAGGTTTAAAGTGCCCAAGGAAGTGAAGGAATATTGTGAGTGGCATCTTAGGATATCTAAGAAGAAAGGTAATAACTGCAATATATTTTTATGTGAGTTTTTTCACTTGGTTCTTTTTGACTCTGACCAACATACTAGACCATGGCATAATATAAACGAGATTTTTTAGGCCATTAGTGTGTAACAGGGTGCTTGCTATTTGATAAGCTTATATTAAAACATCCATCAAATACACAAATTATGGCAAGTGAATGTGTAAAGTGCTTCATTAATAAAGGTACAATGTGTATATGTTTTATGTGGGTGCATATATTGTTGCAGAAATTGGAAGAAATATGCTTAGAAAAGAGATAGCAAGCTTATGACTTTCAAAGGCTACAATATGGATTTCATTTATTTCAATTCTCTTTTGAATCAATGCTTTGTAAAATTATATTTTAATATTCAGTCTGGTAATGAGCATAACAGAAGGTACATATTAATGTATTAATTAAGTAAAGAAAGAAAAGATGAATGAGTGAAAAATTCATAGCACTTACTTTGACACCTAAAGAGTTTTTACTATTATTGATTGCTATGTGAAACAGGTTTATTACAAATTCAACTAATAAACCCACTTTAAGACAATGATTAGTTAAGTAACTGCTTGGAGAATGGAAGTATTAAACCCAACGACTATCACAATCTGTAGACGTATCAGGTATTGTTGTTCAGAGATATGTCCTTAGCCTGAATTTATTCAATTATGTTATCAAAATATTTTCAGTGAGATATAGAATGATACCACTTTGGATGCAATTGTTAAAATCTAAAGAGAGCTAAGGTTCCCTGTGACTTTGAAACATTGGAGTGAAAATAGCTGGCTGAATACAAATCAGGTTGGTCTGAAACCAGTTATTGTGAATAAGCAATGTGATTTTACTGAAAGCTCATATATTATGCACCCTGGTTTTTTTTTATTTTTTATTTTTTACACAGTGGTATTTGTTCAGTTTAAAACAACAAAATACTTGAATGTCTTCATAGTAGGATGATTGCAAATATCGGAAAACAAGTCTCAGTTTGAGTATGACTGAGTGTGCCACTTAATTTCCACATTTCAAAACTGAAGGGATAGACATGTGTGAGACTCAGAGATGCCAACTAAAATGATTAGTGGCCTGGAAATCAGGGCCCCTGAAGAAGAGTTCAAAGAGTTACTGTCATTTAGTTTGAGAAAGGATGGAAATTCGCATATGTAAAAGACTATAGTAAAAAAGATTTCCAAAATGAACAAATGTGTGAAAATCATAAGAAATAGGATAAAGTAAAAATAAAGAGGATTTAAACTAAGTATGAGAATGTTATGAAAACCAGATGGTGTTTTAAAAAGGGTATAATTTTTATCACTTAACTATAGAATTAGAAGGTCTCTTGCCTGTATTGAGGCTACCAATACCTAAATAATGACAATATGAAGAAAACTTTGTCAGTGCTTGTTCTCCAAAAGAAAGAAAAGAAAAAAGTTATTTTGCATGTTTCTAATGCATAAACCATTTCTGATCTCTGATAATTCTATAAAAGTTAGCATGCAGACCAGTTAATGCATTATGGAATACTTAGGGTTTTTATTTTGCTGCACAGGTCTCTCAATTTTTTGCCCTAGTAACGGAATGATGGGTGTTTTGTAAGACTAATGTAACTTGTAGTATTGGACATTTCATAGTCTTGTAGTCTTGAGAGTACTAAGGGCTTTGGTGGCTGTTGTATTATTTTGGGAAGAGCAGTTCATAAGTCAGTTTGATTATAAGTTGGAAAAAGACTCCGACCTTCCCATAGCACTGAAAAAGCTCATGGAGTCTGTCTACCCAGATACCAAGGAATTGGAGCATGGTAGAAGGAGATAAGACAGCCCTAAAAAATAGGGGTTTACCCACGTGAGAGGAAATACAAAATATATGTGAGGAACATATATTGTAGGATCAAATTACTTGGGTTCAAACCCAAATCTATCAGTAAATTATATAATTTATGCCTTCGTCTGTAAATGGCAGTGATGATGATATGGACTTCATTGTAAAGTAATTATTTTTTTTATTTTTATTTTTTTAAAGATTTTATTTATTTATGTGACAGAGAGAGGCACAGCGAGAGAGGGAACACAAGCAGGGGGAGTGGGAGAGGGAGAAGCAGGCTTCCCGCCGAGGAGGGAGCCTGATGTGGGACTCGATCCCTGGATCCTGGGATCATGACCTGAGCCGAAGGCAGACGCTTAACGACTGAGCCACCCAGGCGCCCCAATTATTGTAACTACAGTACTTAAACTAGTGGCCAGGACAGCATGTAAAAATGACATAAGGTTTAGTGATTATCATTAAGAATTATTCATGTGGCTTTGATTTGTTTTGAACCAGTGGACTTAGAAATAGCATTTTATTTTTTTTTATTTATTATTTATCTATTTATTTTGTCCTTTTAAAAATAGCATTTTAGCATCCAGACATAAAATGACCATTTGGGGGGTGCGTGCATGGCTCAATCTGTTAAGCACTTGCCTTCAGCTCAGGTCATGATCTCAGGATCCTGGGATTGAGCCCCTTGTCAGGCTCCCTGCTAAGCAAGGAGCCTTCTTCTTCCTCTACCCTCTGCAGATCCACTCCCTCTCTCAAATAAATAAATAAAATCTTAAAAAAATAAAAATAAAATGACCATTTGGGAAAAGGTAGTAACTTCCTGGACTTATTTTAGCTTAAAATTAAAAAATAAATAAATAAAAGGAGAAAATTTTCTCTGATAGCACATATATTTTTTTCCTGTAACTGATCTTCCCCAAGAGTACTTGCTTTTACTTCTGTGTATATTTTATATTTTCTTTTACATCTATTGTGAATTTAAAAAAAAGAAGGATTTCATTTTCCTGATAGCATCACTTCTGTTATTACTTCCCATGTATGCATGTGACACTCTTAAATTGACCTTGTCTGTGTTTCACACCATAACTAATGGATATATCCCCTATGGAGAGGGCTACCTTATGGCAGTGGCTAGAGGCTATGTCTGAGGCCAGGCCATGAACTGCAGGAAGAACCGATGATGCTCAGTAACCATTAGTGCTGGCCTTACCTCTGGAGTCTAGACCTCAAATATGGGCATCAGACCAACCTTCTGGCTACTGGCTGAGCTCCAGTAGGCATAATATGCAAATGAATTTTAAACTTTGTTTCTACCATTTTGGGGATATTTAATCTACACCTATTGTCACTCCTAAAAAAAATAAATCATTAATTTCTGTGTCAGGCACCACTTTAAGCACTAGGGATATAGTGAGGAAACAAGCAGAGAAGGTCTCTACATTTAGGATGCTACCATTGTATAGACAAGCAAATAAGTACTAGTGAAGATAATTTCATATTTTCCAAGAACTATTATAAAAAATACAATAGATAAATAGATATAACAATACAGAGTAACTGGAAGGAGTGACCATTTTAGATGGAGTTGCTAGGAAATGTCTCTTTGAAGAATCATTTGAACAAGAACCTGAACTAAATGAGGAAATCTCCATTTGAAGGTCTAGGTGAGTAGTCATGAATGTTCCTGCAACATTAGGAAAAGATGCAAAGAGCTTGAGGCAGGAAAGAGCTTGATGTATCAGAAAACAAAAGGAAAACCTGTGTGGATGAAACAAGGGAATTAAAGTGAAAAGCCTTTTAAGATATTATTGTTGAAGTACTCATGAGCCATTCATCTAGGAATCTTGCATTTAATTTAATTCTAAGTGTAAGTTAGTGCAAGAATTTAAGTAATGACAATGGAATGGCATTATCATATTTACATGTTTTTAAAATTATTCAGTTCTGCATGGAGAATGCATTGTAGAAGGCACAGATTTTTACAAAATTCAGTATTTTGTGGATAGTATGGAGGATATTGTGTTATCTAGTCCAAAGATGAGTATGAAATGAAAAGGATGCTATCTGTGGCGATGGTAGAAAGGAATCAAAATTTCCTTTGGAGATAGAGATCTTGATGGACTGGTTGCAAATATCAAGAAAAATGGAAACATCCCAGATATCAGGGGCTGCTTTTTTCTTTTTTCTTATCAAAAGAGAGCTGAAAAGAAATCAGTTACATATTTGAATTTGGGGCTGAGGGGAAAGGTCAGTTCAGAATTTATAAAGTTGGAAATCATCATAGATCATGTTTAAAGCCATGAGAATAGATGAGATCTATGAGGATAGTGTGATAAAGAAGAATAAAGGTCCAGAAATTTAGCTCAAGGGCTCTTAACTTCCAGTGTTGAGTGGTTGGAGGAGGAAGAGCCATAAAATGTTACTAAGAAAGAGCGGCCATTGAGGAAGGATGAAGAACAGAAGACTGTTGTTTCCTGGCAGCCAAAAAGGTATGTTTTTAGAAGGGGGAGGAATCAGCTATGTCAAATATTGCTGAAAAGTTGAATAAAATGATGAAAAGGATTTACCATTGGACCTAAGCAAGATAAAGGTCTCTGGTGACCTCTGCAAGAAAGTTTTAGTGGGAGTAGTGGGACAAACTGCCAACAGAGAGGAGCTTGACAGGAGAAAGGGTGTATGTGTGATGGGGGTGGTGGCAGTGGGGGTGAGAGGAATCAGATATAATTGGCAAGTATTGATAATCCTTTTTGACATGTTTTTCTATGAGGGAAGCAAAGGTGCACCAGAGGAACATAGAGAAGATTTGAGACACAAAGTCTAAAACTAATGTAGAAGTGAACACTGATGATACAAGACAGATAACAGGTAACTGAAGGACCTAAGCCCTTGAGTAGATAAGAGGTAATGGGATCCAGAGTACATGTACTTAAGATGCTCTTAAGTACACAGGTATTTATTAAGCCAATAAGGGGGGCAGATAAAAATTTATAAATGTAGACTGACAGATCTGGTGTTGGGAAAAGGGATCTGTTCTCTTTTGATTGTTTCTGATTTTTAAAATATATGTCTAGATCATCAGCTGAAAATATGGGGAGAGGTGTTAGAGGTTTGGAGAACAAGATGCAATATATTCATTTCATCGAATGGAAGTGAACAATAATGAATTGGCGAGATGCAGAGTACATTAGTACCTAATTTTTTACTTTCACTTGGGTTATATTTTGTGGTTATTTGGAAATCCACAAGAACCATTTTTTGTTGCAACATCTAGATTTTAAATCTTGTTAGATAATGTTTTTTAACTCTTGTTAAATAAACTTTGATGTGCCACCACATAGCCTAATAGTTAATAAGTGTGGCCTTTTAAGTCAAACAGGCCTGACTTCAACAGGATAAATTCCTTAATATGTAAGCCTCAACTTCTTTTTGTACCCAATAGGGATGTTGTCTTCAGAATAAGTTTAAACCTGGACTTCACTACTGACTTAGGAACCTCCAGCAATTCACTTATCTGGACAATTAAAATAAAAAGAGTTCCTAACTGGGGTGCCTGGGTGCCTCAGTTGGTTAAGCATCTGCCTTTGGCTCAGGTCATGATCCCTGAGTCCTAGGATCGAGCCCCATATCAGGCTCCCTGCTCAGTAGGGAGTCTGCTTCTCCCTCTCCCTCTGCCCCTCCCTCCTCACTTGTTTTCTCTCTCTCTCTGTCTCTGTCTCTCTCTCTCAGTTACAAAGATTAAAGAGGATAAATCCTTTGCCAAATATTCATCTCTTAATTGCACAATGCTCAATGAAAATTATCTATCGATAGCAATGGTAGTAGTTGCACTACTCAGGATCCAGTACTTGATAGTAGTATCTTTATGGCCATGAAGGTTTCTTTTTCCTTTTCTTTTCTTATTTATTTATTTATTTATTTGACAGAGAGAGAGAGAGAGCGAGAGCTAGAAAGGGAACACAAGCAGGGGGAGTGGGAGAGGGAGAAACAGGCTTCCCGCTCAGCAGGGAGCCCGATGCAGGACTTGATCCCAGGACCCTGGGATCATGACCTGAGCCGAAGGCAGACGCTTAACAACTGAGCCACCCAAAGCGCCCCTTTCCTTTTCTTTTCTTTCTATTTTTTTTTAAATATATTTTAACCAAAGCATTTCCTCTTGTTTCAATATCTATTGAGTCTGTAGGGGATAGACTTAACCTATATAGCTGTGAAGAATGGTCCTACTTAGATCAAGTGTGAGATTTAGCATAGATTAAAACTATATATGTTGGAGAACAACAAAAAAAGAAAAGAAAAAAAGAAAAAATCTGGTATAAAAACATTCTGAAAACAAATATGGACTATTTAAGGTAAATTGCTCTTCCTAGGAGGACCAATAAAAATCATTTTTATTTAATTTAAAAGTTTTAGTTCCTTTGAATAACAACCAGTCAAGAGGCCCACCAGCAAAAGAAAAACATTTTGATTGTTTACTCTAGGGACAGGATTCTAGAGAACACATGGAATTATTGGGAAAGGTCAGTTGGCTATAATAGAGAGAAGGTCATGTCTTAAAATGTCATTCCTTCCATCTATTCATAAACAAACAGGTAGGTGATCTTTCAGTGGAAATCAGTAATATCTCCAATGAAATCTGGGCTTTCAAATGTATACCAACTTCCCTTTATGACGTTATCTTCCCAACTTTGTTTTTATATAACCTATATTCCTGTCAGACTGGCCTTGTTGCTCATTCTCTGACAGGTCTCACTCCATATGTATTTGCATGCTTTTGCTAACAATGTTCTTTACACCTTAAATATTTTTTCCTTCATCTCCCGATGTTAAAATCCTATTTATTTTCATAGTTCTTTTTTTTTAAGATTTTATTTTTAAGTAATCCCTACACCAAATGTGGGGCTCAAACTTGCAACCCCGAGGTCAAGAGCCGCATGCTCTACCAACTGAGCCAGCCAGGTGCCCCTATTTTTATAGTTCTAAATCAAGTGGAAAGGTGCTTTCTCCAATACTTCTTATCTGTGATGGCCTCCTCACTTTGTGAATATTCATTGCTCTTGATTTTTATATCATATGTGTCTCTAAATAGTTACTAACTGCTATGAATTAATTAAATATATTAATTGATACAATATACTTAATTTTAGTATTAAGAGAAATATTAAGTATATTCTATATATTCATATATGTATCATCTATGCTATCAAGCTCATGGAGAATGGAACTTGTATTAAAAGCCTTGAATTCCTCTACAAATAGTAATAGATCTCTCTTCAGGACTGAAGATCTCTTCTTCTCGCTGCTGGGAAGATTGTCCAGGCCAAAGCTCTCAGCCCTTTTTGGGAAATGCTTTGGCTGAGGTAGTCTTCATTCAAGGATTATTTTCCTTTCACTGGGCAGCCAACATCCGATGACTGGTAGCAGGAAAGTATGAAGGCACAGCCCTCTCACCCAGGAAACCTCTCCAGGGCCGTCAGAGCCTCCTTGGGCTGGGCACAGCCGCAGCCTCGTCTCTAGCTCTGTCCCTTCCTGTTCCGTCTCCTCACATACCCCAGAATTGCTGGTGGCCTGGAGAGCCTGGGCCCTAATAAATCTCCCTAATTCACCTCTCCATTTCACTGACTATTTCCTGGGAGACCCCCAACCAATGGCAGCTGGGAGGGAAGAACTAGTGAACCAAAGGCACATTTTTATGTAATCCTGTTTTTCAAGCTTTTAAAATCACATCTGCTATTAGGCAATGACATTTTGAGCCTAATTTGTTCTTAAAAAATTTACAGATAGCTATGAGTACACTTGATCATGAGGTTCTAGATGATCAAGTTTTGGTATGTCTAACATTTATTAAAAAGACAGGTTTTACACTAATATGATGCAATAGCCTTTAAGTAGTCACAATACTAGGCAATTGGTTATACAGAGAAGTGGCTAAATTTTCCTTATTAATTAAATCCACTGTCTGGAAATCCTACATGAACCTCTAGTTCATGTATTGAATTTGCCCATTTTAACTAGATTCAATACTAGGTCAATTATTTTTTCTCTAAACTTTGATCATTGCAAACCTTAGTGAGGAAAAAAAGTATTTCTAGAATTGGTTTTCTGTCTGCCTTATGCTAGAAGGTATCCATGCTAAAGAAAGATCACATTATTCAAATTCTAACTTCTTTCTAGTTTTTATATTATAAATTGTGATTAACTTTTCTTGTGTGGATTTTTGTAATATGGAACTACTGATTAAATTAGAGTAGGAAAGTAGCAGCAAGCTATTTATACTGTTTCACTGTATTTTCTAATTTTAACTCTGTGTTCTCGTTTCTTCAGAGCTCTGTTTAGTCAGACGTAAGAAATAATAATTAAAATCTTTAGGAAGCAGTATTCATGATGATAGTAGACAATTCACATGTGGTCCAGCCCACAGCTTCAAGGGTTATGGAGGTCAGAAGTGACCAAATATTTTGTGTCTAAGTGCCACCAAAGTGCAGACCTCAAAGAATCTCTCATGCTGTGCATCTTGACACTGATTCTGTGTCGGTGGTCCTTGGAGTGTGAGGGACACTGTGTGTGTGTGTGTGTGTGTGTGTGTGTGTGTGTGTGTGTAAGCTCTGATGGCAACTACAGGGCTCACAGGGAAGGTCTTATGAAATATGAATAGACTAACTCCTCTACTTGCTTCAGCTTCCCTTCTTTCTCTTCTCTCTATCAAGAATACACAGCTGGTGAGGAGACATCAAAAAGAACTCAACTGAAATCAGCCACTTCCTTAGCCAAGGGTTCCAAGAAAGGTATTGTGTCATTGAAACCAAGAAAATGCCAAATTCCTGACTCATACACTATTTCTTTCTCCTCTAACCAGCCTTACAAGGTTCCCTATAGCAGTGTTATCGAGATGTTGTGTTTTATAGGTATGGAGTGGGAGGTGGTAAGTAGCTGAAAAATATTGTCAGTAGACTTCAAGAGGATCTAATAAGCTGTCAAGCCTTTTTTTTTGCTAGGTAGGTTATAGGAAAACATCAGCTTTTATTTATGCTGTTGTAACAATAACCTATGCTGAATAGAGTGAATTTTATAAAGATTTTTATTCTGTATTCAGTAAATATTTTATGTTAACTTCTAAGTTATAGTCACTGTTGTTCTAAGCTTACAATTAATGATAGGAGAAAGAAAATAAATGAAGGAAGGATGGAAGAAAGGAAAGAAGGAAATTGGTGGGTAGTAGGTAATTTAAAAAATAATAAGACAAAAGGAAATTTAATAAGGCGGAGTGCTATGAGTGTCATTTTATTTAAAATGGTCATAGGAGGCACTTTAGATTAAAAAAAAAATAGAAGGAATGGTGATTAAATGAGGTAATGAGCCATAGGATTATTGAGGGGATACTTTTTTAAGAGAGGGAATAGCAAATACAAAGACCCTAAGGCAGGAGAGTGCTTTTGTTTAAGGACTAGAAAGGGAGGCCATGTGGTGGCAAGGCAATGAAAGAATGTGAGAGTTGGGAGATGACACAGAATTACAAAGGACCTTGAAGTCCTTTTAAAGACTTTGCTTTTCTCTGAGTAAGATTAGAAAATTTGTAGGATCTAAGTAGAGAAGAGGCATAATCTCATTTAAATTTTAAAAGGATCACTCTGGCCACTGGATAGAGAATGGAATGTAAAAGCTAAAGAAATACTTATATCTTTTTCATGTAAAAAAAAAAAAAAAAAGATTAGAATCAGACTCCTTAGATTTTTCTCCCCCAGTACCCTCTGCACATGGCATCACCTCATGTTCCAAAATGGGTACTTGTGTTCTAGCTCTCATGTCCATCTTCTGGCCTTTCCTTTAAAGACAATTCTTGGAATTTAAACATAACATTTCAGCACCACAGCATTGGCCAAAATTGAATCCCATGATCTTGCCTAGCTGTAGGGAGGCTAGAAAATCTATTTCTTAACCTGGGCCTTCAGTTGCCCAGTCAAAAGAAAAAAAAAAAAAATCAAAGATTTTTAAGTTGTTCTCTTACTAAATGAGTAGGGAAGCATCTCACAAAAGTACAAAGAAGGACCACAAGTTCAGACTCCTATTTCAATAACTGAAGCTCAAGCTTAAGATCTTAGAATTTGGTCTTTGGAAGGTAAGCATGTGGACAGCTCATTGCTCCCTAATTCAGAGTACCTGCTTCTCTTTCATCTTTCTGCATCAGCTTATATTTTCCTTCCTGCCCTACCCTCTCACACGTCATTCTTGCAAACTTTGCGACCTCATTTACATCTCCAAAGGAACCTTCTCTAGCTACAGATTAAATTACTCAACCTGTATTTACCCCCTAATTAATATCTACATTTTTTCTTTATAGAAACAACACAATTTGTAATTTTATACATGTATAAGTATTTCATTGACATCTGTCTCTTTTATTAGGCTCTAAAAGACATGAGTGGGATCTATGTTTTCTTTGCCCGTCATTGTATTCACAGTGGTAGCTCAATGACTGACAGGGAATTGTTTAGATGTATTTGGTGAGTAAATGAACATCTGAATAAATGAATATTTATTAAATACTACTATAGTATTTATAGTAGAAATCAGGCCAAGGAGATTGGATTTAAAGGTCTTACTGCTAAAGTCCAGGAGACTAGAAATTTCCTGGAATCATTTTAATAAGTGTATCAAAGCTATTGGAAGAATTTGTACACAATACATGTTGCTTGTGTATATATAACAACCATCATTATATCTCATTAGCTCTTTATAACACTTTCAAAAATTTGTGAGCTTGGAAAGCTTATAAACTAAATAGCAGGATTTGATGTTATTTTATAGGCCTAGATAATAATTCCTATACTATTTAGAAATATATGAAGTAGTCTTTTGAGGAAAAGCACCTGCTTTTACTTTCAAATTTATACTAATTTTCCCTCTAGTATTAGGCTTGTACAATAAACTAAGATAAAAATAGTGTCAGTCATCAGTACATCTGCCTTTCTTGGTTTAGAGATTTAAGAATCTGGACTTAAGAAGTTATAGAATATAGGGGCTGATTTCAGAGGAAGGTCAGAAACATAAAAGCTAATTACTTTGACAAATTTGAGTATTATTTTTCATTACAAATCAGTCTCTAAGCTCATCATTACATGCACTGTTATAAATACATCATGGGTAAGGATAAACAAAATTCATTTGGAAGTATTCATTGATCTTTAAGGACTGTCACTACTATTTAATGAAGCAGAGAGCTTGGTTGGTGTGTGAGACGGTATTTTTTCTTGGAGTCCTGTCAACCATGCAGATAGTTGCTAGCTTCTCACAGTCAGACTGACACTTTTAGGTAGAGGTTTACAGTAGCATACAAGAAACAGTGACCTGTGATACAGCCAAATGACTGCTAAAATGGTATGAAAAGAGCTTTCAACTCCCTATGGCACTACTAATGTACCTGAAATTTTTAAAGTACGTTTTAGTAGTTATGAAAGGATCCAGATAGAGAGCACTGAAGACTGGTGTCCTCACTTTATCCCCCTCAGCTCCCAGCGCAGAGAGGCATCCCCTCTGGTTGCTATCATCCCTTGTACTGGGAGCTCAAGGCATGTAGAAGATTACTTTATTCTCAATTTGATCTTGGCCCTCTCTGTTTGATCCTTGCCTCTCTGCTGAGATTTAAATTTAGTGAGATTCAAGAGAGAACTTTTATTTTGATATGCACTTCTATAAATACTGACCTAAAAAGAGACTAACTTATTATACATAACTTATCTGATTTGCATACTGATTCTCACTAAAAGCTTGAGCAACATTTGACTGGCAAGCTCAGGAAAGAGGTTTCATGCACTACGGTCAGTGCAGGTAACCCTGTGGTTTACAGAGGTGTATTTTCCTGGAAAAGCTATTGTAAGTTAAAACA
This sequence comes from Halichoerus grypus, assembly GCF_964656455.1. NCBI lineage: Eukaryota > Metazoa > Chordata > Mammalia > Carnivora > Phocidae > Halichoerus > Halichoerus grypus. The sequence continues at coordinate 75,409,330 of NC_135714.1, forward strand.
ACATTAATTTTCTCCCAGAAAAAGTTACAAAACTGAATTCTTTTTGAAGACTTTGTATTCAACCTCTTTTAAATAAAAAGGATAACACTTCACTGAGGATCACAACTAAATCAATCAATAAATTGAATAGAGTGATACATCTGTAGAGCATAAGATTTTCTAAAAGTCATATACATAATTTAAAGAGTAACACATTGCTAATGATAGAAAAGTGTATTCAATGTGATTTAAAAAAAAAATCATCCATGTACCAGAGACATGGTTTCATATCTTGAAATGCTTCTGACTAGTTGCTGATACTAAAAGAGATAACTTAATCTCTTTGATCATAAATAGACATCTCAATGGGGTTAATAGTACCTATTTCACTGGTTGGTTTTAGATATGGAATATCAGCTAAGAATTAAGTGAGATAAAACTGAGTTTGTATCTCAGCTCTCTATTAATTAGTAGATGAATGCCCAGGCGATTTACTAGGATTCTTTGATTGTTAATTATTCCCAATATTCACTCTCTCTCACTCCCTCTTGGGAGTCTTCCCTTGGACCTAGGGAAAGTCATATGACCAAGTAATGACCAATGGGGTGTGAGAGGAAGTAATGTAGGCACTTTCTGGATCTCACCCTTTCAAAATACCTCCTTGCCTTCCACTGCCCTTATACCCTTCCAGTGGGCTGGAATATGGACATGGCGGTGAAGAACTAGCTTAAGCCATACCAATGAAGGCAACACCCTAAGGATAACAGAACTACTAATCGAAAGAATCTGGGTCTCAGGTGATTTGGTGGAATAAAGCTGCCTTCCTAAACTGACTGTAGCTGTGCTGAGCCAGGTGAGAGAGAAGCTTCTATCTTATTCAAGCCACTGTATTTTTCTGTCTCTTTATTATAGCAACTTGGCCTATAGCCAGACAACAGTGTCTTTGAAGAAGGGACCAGACTCTGGCTTGAGTTTCATAATCCATAAAATTGAGGTATGAATGGTACCTACTCATAGAGTTATTTTGAACACAAAATAGTTCCTGTATAAAAAAACATTTAAAATAGCACCTGACACATAATTAGCATTCAATAATTATTAGCTATGTTTATTTGTTGTTTTTCAAAGTATTACTATAATTAGTTTTTTTAAGCTTTTATTTTTGGGTAATCTCTACACCCAATGCGGGGCTTGAACTCATGACCCTGAGATCAAGAGTCACATGCTCCACCAACTGAGCCAGCCAGGCACCCCTAATTATTAGTATAATTGTTTTTTTTTTTTACTATAATTGTTGTTTGTATACTTTAAAAAACTATAAAGTTAAATATATTTTTAATCTTTAAATAAGTCATAATGAACAATCCTGGAAAAAAATAGTGGCTGAAAAGAACACCTTTAATTTCAAAGAATGAAATTAAGCAGTTTTTATTCATAGCCCCAAAACATTTTGATGAAATTTTCTGAGACGAGTTTTTTACTTTTATTGAGAAATGGATACACAGAATTCTGTTTTGCTAGTGTGACGTGTGTGTATATGTGCGTATATGTGTACTGCATTGCAGATTTTCTTGGAGCACATCAAGTTTTTTGATCATTCTGCCTTCAGAGAAAAAAAAAAAATCTTTTGGTTTCCAGAGCTAGCATGCCATCAGGATTAGTAGATATGTCTGTTACCTTGATGCCATATGATTATTCTAATCTGTGGCTTTCCTTTCCCCCTGACTCTCTTTAAAAAAAAAATTCCATGGCTTCCCCTAGACTGCAGACTTTTGTCCAAATTCCTTAGCATAGCATTTGAAAATACTTTTCAGTTTAGCAACAAATTAGTTATAACAGTGAGCATTTATCGTGGTCTGATTTTTCTCAATGCATTACATGTACAATGGTCATTTTTCTGTATTTATAAATATCTCTATTCTTTACTTTATGCCACATCTTATTTTCAAAATGTGTTCCTTAGAACAGTACTCCTGACAGATAGTTCATGAAAACTGAATTCTGTTGTCAAAAAAATTATGAAATATTGTGGATTGTGTTCCTTTCTTGGAGATACTGAGGTGCGTTAGCTATTAGTGTCTCTGAGGAGTCCTAGGAAAATAAAATATATTTTAGTTTAACCTAATTTTCCCAAACATATTACTAAGAGACACTTTCTTTGTAGAGAATCTGTTAATGGCAGAAAACTAGTTGTGTGAATCTCACTGTGTGAAACCTGTTCCCAAAAGATTGCAATGACTATAATCATAAGAAGTACTATTATCTTTCTGTCATCACCAAACACACAATTACTCTCCTTTTCCTCTATGTTACTGGGGCATTCTGTTTCCTTTCTGTGCTTGCTACACTTTCTTATACTTAAGTGGACATGTTACTGCCTGTATAGATTGTTAGCTTATTTAAACTACTTTCTCTTCTTTCTATCAGTGTACATTGCCTGGTATAGCATATATAATGGATGATTAGTGATTGTTTTCTGTATTTCATCCCTTTTTATTTGAGTGAAATATGTTGCTTTAAGAAACAAAATACAGTAAGATTTTTTTAATTTAAATTCAATAAGTCAACATATAGTACTTCATTAGTTTCAGATATAGAGTTCAGTAATTCATCAGTTGTATGTAACACCCAGTGCTCATCACATCACGTGCCTTCCTTAATGCCCATCACCCAGTTACCCCATCCCCCCACCCACCTGCCCTCCAGCAACCCTGTTTGTTTCCTATAATTAAGTCTCTCATGGTTTGTCAAACCAAAGCAAAGCAAAAAAATACAGTAAGACTTAAGCACACAAGTGTTATCTTTCAAATGGTGTAATTTGTTGTTCATTCATGTAATTCCTCCATTGATTATACCTTTTATGGAACTTTATGAGAATCTCCCTCTACATGGTTTAGTTTCAGAGAACAGAATCCACGTATCTCACTTAAATAGAAAAAAATTTTAAAGGTTATTTAATGCCTTGATAGATTTGAGGAAAGAATTCTAGATTACGTTGTCAGGAATGAATCACAAAGCTACCCCCACTGAACGGAACTATCCAAGGGAGCTAATGTCTTTTCTATAGTGAGAACCCACTGGCTTGAGAACCACTCCACAGTGCCATGGTCAGCATACCTCTACAGTCAAGGAGCTACTACATTCACGAAACTGCAATGATGAGAAAGCTACCTTTACTACTGGCAGATTCAGAACCATAACAGACTGACTTCCATCTTGGCTTTTTTTCACCTACAAAAATGATGATGGGACACTGGAAACTTACATAGTGCTGCTGAAAAAGAAATAGATAGATGTCGCCACGACCATGTTTGCAAATAAAAAGAAAAGCACAGCCTCTGCCCTTTTCCCTTCCAAACTTTCTGTGATTCTGTCTGATTGGTAGAATGTAACTGTCATCTAAAACCCTAGCAGCCAGGTAGTTTAGCAAATGTATTCTTCCCCTTTCCAGACTCTGCTATATAGAAAGGCACATAGAAAGAACATGAAATGAATGTTGGAGCCAGTCCAATGTCTATCAACACTAATTATTGATCTTGTTTTATTTATACATAATATTCTCCCTTATTCTCATATTTCCTCACCTTTCCATTTATCTCTCTGTATTTGGTTTCTTATGCCCTCCTCTTTCTCTTATGCAGCTTGAGTCAACTCAGAGACTTCTATCTCCTCCTAAAGGAATTTTATACAAAGGGAGGGAAGCAGTTGCATGCTTTTTCTAATTGTCGCATGGTAGGTGAACTAAGCATTTCTTGAAAACATAACATGCTGTATCTTAACTACCATAGTAGGTTCAATCATAAACAACACTCTAATTTATTTCTTTCCACGACTCTATGGTGTAGATATTAATCCCATTTTACTAAAAACAAGACTGAGGCACTTTGAAAAATTATTTATTGAAGATTATGCATCTTGTAAGTTTGGGACCCATGGTCTAGCTCTTCCTAATAATGCAGTCTAAGATTGCCTGCAATTTTAAACATGCTGAACTCTGTTTTCCCACATTTTGTCTGGAAAATAAAAGTAGAGAGTTTAAGTTACAGTGCAGTGTGCAAAAGTCCATATTACTATTTCTGTCTTGGGACCTCTTTTATGGTGAGCAGCACAGTTTCAATGAGGCATACATATCAATTCTTACCTTATTGAAAGGTGATGCTACATTCCCTGAACCTCAGCATCCTGTGCGGTTTCCCTTGCTTTAGTCTCTGAGGCTTCGTATTGTTGCATAATTTACATGCTCTGTCAAGTCATACCAGAAAAATCACCTACTCATTCGTTTAGCACAAAAGAAGTTTCTATGATCTGCAAGCAGAATATTTCTTCACTTTTATTCACTTGTGTCACCTTTACTTACTAAATATCTATTCCAACTGATAAAAATCTAATTGAATGAAATGTCTGCCAATACAATCTGTAATATTACCAACCCCTTCCATGTGTTTCTGAATTATACTAAACACCAATAAGTATGGATAGTGAAGTGTGGAAATTTAACTTGCTTTTAATTCCCTTTGAAATGCTATTCAGGGGTCAGTTGAAAAAAAAAACATTGCAGAAATGTGTTTTGTAACATCAAATCCATTTTTGCAGATTATATTGTAGTTCCCTAGGGTACTAGGATTTGAAAATCATTTAACCAGCCCAGTTGTATCTTTTTACTTTATTGTATTTTACTTTTGGACCTTGTGCTCGTGATGCAGTAGCTATATCTGTAAGAAATATTATTACAAAAAAGTAACACATCTCCTTATACTAGTATGAATTTTGGTGAGATTTAAGCATTTTAAGACAATTTTCTCCACTCATAAAATGTAAAATATAGTAGGAAAAGCTTTCTACCCTCCTTAAAAGACTAAGATTTGTGCCTAAAATTGAGGACATCACTACAAATTAAAAATATGTAATATGCTATCAAATATGTGAATTAAGAGATTAATTAATGTCATGATTTTTAAATTATTCTTATAAATTCAAATGAAAAAATTACAAGATTTTAATTATTTTAATTTTCATTTGATCTATTTTAAGGAGGACATAGTGACATTTTTGTCCCTTTAACCATCATTTGGGAATAAAAGAAAACAAATCCAATTTTACTGGTTAAGTTTTGAGATATAATTCAGAAGTTTTTAGTAATTGTACAACATGTATTACACTCAAATGTTGCCAAACAAACCATCTGGTCTTACTTATACATGTAGTTGCACAGGTATGCATTACAAAAATTATTTAGGCCCTGCTACATGCCATATACTTTTAAGTGCTGCAATAACTAGATTGAATAAAAAAAGCCATGATCCCTGACCTCTTTGAATTTATAAGCAAGCAATGGAGAGATATATTAAAAATAACCAATATAACTAATTAATTTTAATTGTGCAATGTGCTATGAAAAGGTAATACACAGGCTGTAAGCACATGTAAATGGCCTAGACTTTGCTTCCTCAATGCAGAGGTGGAAGTGGTCGTGTAAGGCCTTTTTTGACTAACTACAAGCTAAGGAAAAGAGGGAGGGGCGCCTGGGTGGCTCAGTCATTAAGCATGTGCCTTCGGCTCAGGTCATGATCCCAGGATCCTGGGATCGAGCCCCACATCGGGCTCCCTGCTCAGCGGGAAGCCTGCTTCCCCCTCTCCCACTCCCCCTGCTTGAGTTCCATCTCTCGCTGTGTCTCTCTCTGTCCAATAAATAAACAAAATCTTAAAAAAAAAAAAAGAGGGAGGGTGGGAGGGATGGGGTGGCTGGGTGATAGACACTGGGGAGGGTATGTGCTATGGTGAGCGCTGTGAATTGTGTAAGACTGTTGAATCACAGACCTGTACCTCTGAAACAAATTATACATTATATGTTAAAAAAAAAAAGAAAAAGATAGTAGGAAGGGAGAAATGAAGGGGGGGAAATCGGAGGGGGAGATGAACCATGAAAGACTATGGACTCTGAGAAACAAACTGAGGGGTCTAGATGGGATGGCTAGCCCGGTGATGGGTATTAAAGAGGGCATGTACTGAATGGAGTACAGGGTGTTATACGCAAACAATGAATCATGGAACACTGCATCAAAAACTAATGATGTAATGTATGGTGATTAACATAACATAATTAAAAAAAAGAGGGAGTTGGCTAAGGTAAGTGGTGGGTGGAGGAATGGAATGGAAGGGACAGTAGAGGGAGAGCATTCAATGGGAAGCAGGTGGCTGAGGCGCCACATACTGTCAGCACCCTATGGCTCTGGGAGAGGAGACTGGCAGGATCTACCTAGATCATATAGAGCCTTGGAAGGTACATTGAGGATTTTGAGGAAACTCATCAGTGTATCTTTTCATAGTTCTTTACTGGGCACACCTTATAGAGAACTGTGGTATCATTGATAGAGAATGCTACTGTGGGTTACCTATTTATAATGTTCATTGAGAATGAATGAAAAGGAATGAAAGAGTGGATTGTTTCTCAGGATATTTGTGTTCCTTCCGGAATTTTTCTAAATACTCTAATCTTGTTTGATATTGTCAGAGATCCCTTTTTGAAGAAATCGAGTTAATGCAGTTTCCTAGTCTGTCTATTATTTAGAGGTAAACAACAGCATTTTATGTTCATTCTCGTTTGTGTGGAGACTTGGGAAGACCTGTCTTGCCTGTAAGGCTGCTGAGGATTTTCTCTTCAAATCCCTCCAAGATCAGTATTATCCCCCTTTATTTCACAATAATTTGGTAAACCCTGAGTTATCACTGGACTCAGAATTACTTGTACTTTCTTCTTCAAATTACTCATAACGCTTAAGAATTCCTGAATAATTCTCAAATTTCAGTATGAATTCTTATTCAGTACTCTGGTGTAGAGTTCAGGAATCTGTGTTTTGAACAGAGCCTTTGGTTGATTATTTTGCAGGAGATTCATAGATTTGTACCTTGATCACCATTTCCCTAAAAGCACAAAGGTTGGCAAATAAAACAAAACAAATCTTAAGACTCAGTAAACTATCAAGTTTGCATAAGTAAATTGAGCCCCAGATTATTCATCTCTAAATGAGATAGTAAATTTCATGTATCTATCCTCCCAGAAGAGATCTATGCCAACAGAGGTCATCCTGACATAGCAAATTAAAATTGCAAATTAATCCTAATTTAACTAAAACTTCTTTTTCTCCACATTAGTCTTTCAAATAGACTTGGACCTTTTCAGTATACATGGGCTCTGCATACTTCCATGTGATTCTTGTTTCTACAACCCAGAGTTAGCTGGCATACAATTTGCGGCAAAATACATGCTACTGGGCAAGGTTCTGATAACTTTCATTCTTTTCTGTAACTTGTATTTTTTTTCAATATTAAAATCTTGGAACAGCAAATGGGTTTAGTTTAATTGTCAGATTAATCATTGGCCTCAACACATGGCCTACTCTGTCGGAACTGTCAAACCTCCACAATGTTCATTTCTTGTATCCACATTCAGAAAATGATTGATGGTCACAGCAAAAACAGAATTCATTTTTTAAAGCTACTAATGTCATTGCACATAAAGGATATTTGTTAATGCATGCATTATGTTTAAGAAATCAGTAACTCTGCAGGTAAATTGTCTCACTAAAGAGAATTTAAGAGAATTAATCTCTGACATGCTATAGGAATATCACGTAATCTGGTAAAAAATAACATATATTTTGATAATCTCAGATTAAAGCTTTTCTTTTTTTTTTTTTTTTAAGATTTTTTATTTATTTATTTGACAGAGAGAGACACAGCGAGAGAGGGAACACAAGCAGGGGGAGTGGGAGAGGGAGAAGCAGGCTCCCTGTGGAGCAGGGAGCCCGATGCGGGGCTCGATCCCAGGACACTGAGATCATGACCTGAGCCGAAGGCAGACGCTTAACGACTGAGCCACCCAGGCGCCCCAAAGCTTTTCTTCCTTTTAGATTGACTGTGGGAAAAACAGCTGTGTGTGTGTGTGTGTGTGTGTGTGTGTGTGTTTAATCTTTCATCATGATGATTAGCTTTTAAAATGTGTTCAGTGCTATGTGTGATATAAGTAAATTCTTCATAAGACAAGTAACTTTCAATGAAATAGTGGATGCTTTTACTCTCACAAGATTGGTATGCTGATACAGGAAAATTAATTCTTGTATTGTATGTTTTAGGTCAAATCATGGGCCCCATAGTTATGGAACTATATAGTGATATTTGCCCACTATTACTCAAAAATTCTCTAGTAATTTTCCTTAAATACAGGAATTGAAGAATTAGTATTGGATACACATCTTCCACACATACACCACTTCCCTCTGGACACTCACATGGTTGACTGTGTGTGTGTGTGTGTGTGTATAGGTGTGTGATCTAGAAGAGCATTAATTTATTTAGTTGCATATTAAAATTGTTAGTGTGAACTAGAATTTTTGTCCATTTCTAGTATTTAATTTTTGTAATTAAAGATCTGCTAGAAACAACCTAGAAAGTAATATATGCTAGCAGGAAATGTTAGCACTTCATATAAAATACTGACTCATTCGTCTGTAAGAACTGTTTTCTACTTTTGTAGAGAGACAATAAAAAAAGAAGAGGCTCCACTACCTTCATGTGGGGAAAAAACCCCAAACTTTAGGATATTAAAAATGAATAATGAGTTGAACTCACTGTGGGAATATGTGAATGAAGGTAGCCTACCAGTATGTCCCTGAAAAGAACTAAAGGAGTTTTTGTTTTTCTGAGCCCTTTAGAATTTAATTATGGAAGACAGCAAGGAAAAAAAAATACATATGTGAGGTGATCTGAAATACTGAGTGGGGAATTTTAATATGTGAAACAATTTTATCACATAATTAAGAAAAATGATTGCAGTGAGTGAAAGTTTGGCTCAACCAATAACTGTTTAAAAATTGAATAAATTGTTTAGTATAGAGGTGAGTTATCCACCCACCAAAGTGTCTATATAAAAACTAGAAATAAGTCATCAGTGATATTGGAGAAGAGATTGCTGCATCGCATGGGGCATTTGAAATCTTCCTCAGTTCTAAGGTTCTGTGGTTCTAACAGTTTATTAGATTTACCAGTATTGGGTTGACTTCATGCCTTAACTTAACTGTTCAACCTAGAAAATTAAAAACAATAACAACAACAACTACAAAAACTAAATACCTTATTTTTCTCCTTTTCCATTCCTACTAAATTCAGATACTCATTGCGTTTTGTTTTGTACTAGTGTGAGGGCCTCAGACCAATCACACTATCTCCAAGTTTTTCTCATCCAAGTCCAAATCTGCTTAAAAATTTTCAGTGACTTCCCATATGTTGCCAAGGGAAATATTAAATCATTAGTATAATACTCAAGGATCTGGTATGGCTTTTCTTTTTAACCTCCCCTCCTAATGGCATTGCTTTTTAAAAAGGGTGTTATGAACTGAATTATGTCTCCCCCAAATTTCATATGTTGAACCCTAGCTCCCAATGAGACCATATATTTGGAGATAGGGCCTGTAAAGGGGTAATTAAAGTCAAGTGAGGTCATAAGGGAGGGGTTCTTATCCAATATAACCTGTGTGCTTCTAAGAGGAGGAAGAGACACCAGGGATGCAGGTACACAGAGAAAAAACTATGTGAGGTCATAGCGAGAAAATGGCCAAGGAAAGAGGCCTCAGTAGATACCAGACCACCAACACTTTGATCTTGGACTTACAGCCTCCAGAACTGTGAGAAAATAAATTTCTAGTGTTTAAGCTACCCAGTGTGTGGTATTTTGTTATGACAGCACTAGCAGACCTTTTTATATGTCCTGTGCAAATGTCGAGAGACATTTTTTTTTTTTTATTTCAAGTCCCAGGGATGCTATTGGCATCTATTGAGTAGAGGCGAGGGATGCCGCTAAACATCCTACAATGTGAAGGACAGCCCCACATGCCTATTCCATCCAGAATGTGCCCCTTGTGGTCAACATGTTCATAAAGTATTGAATTAGAACATTCAGTTCATGTTCTCATCCCGCGGAAAATATTTTTCAAGGACAAATACTTGTTCCTCACTTCTACCTTCACTGCTGCTTTATATATATTTTTAAATCTACTATTGCATTTTATACAGTTAATTTTCAACATTAATTATTTACCTTTCAATTACTTCTAGTAGTCTGTGAAGTTTTTGGTATTATGTTTCCATGAATTGCTGAACCTTCTATCCCTTATATCTTTCAAAGGAATGTGTATGATTTAACCTAATATTAAGTTAAATCCTAACTCCCCTGAACCTAATTACTGTTTTGCCCGTTGCTAAACACTGAGATATGCCTAGTTCACTATCATGGACATTCTGATTGAACAGGCTCAGGGAGCATAAGAATGTATACTTTCAACAGGGACTGCAGGTGATCGCAACAAACTGGCAAGTTTTTTTTTTTTTTTTTAAATTTTAAATGTTTTCTTTATTCATGAGAGTCAGAGAGAGAGAGAGAGAGGCAGAGGCAGAGGGAGAAGCAGGCTCCCCGCCTAGCAGGGGATCCCAGGACCCTGGGATCATGACCTGAGCCGAAGGCAGACGCCTAACCATCTGAGCCACCCAGGCGCCCCAATCTGGCAAGTTTAAGAAACAATTTTATTCAATTCTAATATACTAAATGTCATGTAGGTCTGAGATAGCTAGTGGATTACTTATAGAAGTCATTGTGGCATCTGACAAGTTTGGCGATCAAAATTTTATAGAATTATGGTATGTAAGAGCTGTATCATTTAAGTTGACAAATATGAAAATTGCAGCACAGAGTTTATGATTTAATTATGGTCCCAAATGGATAGAGGTCATCTCCCATCTGGTGCTCATTAATGGTTTTTATCTAAAGACATCTTCAGGATATCATAGAAATTTAAAGTTTGTTCATGCTTTAAAGATAATCTCTTGTAATCCTTCATTTTTTAAGAAATCATAATCCTCAAAAAGTTTCAGTGAATTCACCAGTTTACCTAGCTCATAATTCTAATACCCAGACTAAGACTCTTACACTTCACTCCTACTAATTCCTCCAAAAATTATTTCAGTTCACTCACTGAAAATTTTCTATCATATGTATAAAATTAAATTAATATAAAAATTAAAATATTCATTAGCTTTAATATGCAATTTTTAAAGATGTTTCAGAAAAACTGTATCACATTTCTAGTAACACTTCCATTGGATTAAAAAACTCTACTTTGTGTTAAATCGTAAAACTGTGTATGTGCATATGTGTGTGTGTGTGTGTGTGTGTATTTTAATGAGTGTCCTTTCTAGAATGAAGTAAGTGTTGGGGATTAGGTTATGTTTGGATATCTCTACCAAATTATACAAGCCAAGTTTTCTGGCTGAAATATGTTATATTCATTAGCTTTCATTTTTATATGATCTTTATATTTAAATAATGTTTTGAGTGAATACTGATAAATCCTAGATTTCCTCATCATTCTATCAATTAGGAAACATTCATAAAGTTAATAACAGAAATTCAACTATAGAACTTAAACATAGGAGAGTTTATTCTTACATTTAAAAAATATTTAGACGTAAGCAGTCCTAAATTCATAAAAGCATCAAGAGACAAGTTATCTTCTGGCTTTGCCATAATTAGCACGTAGCTTCCATCCTCTTGGTTGAAAATGGTTTGGATCTTCTACTATGACATCCTCTTTTTAAACAGGAAATAAAGAATGGGAGAAGGACAAAAAGGTTATCTGCCAGGTATCTTCCTTCTCTTAGTGAGCTCTCTAGTAAGCACCGTTAATAATATCGACTTACATCTCATTGGCCTCTTGTAGTATGGAGAGAGGATGGAAAATATAGTCTTCTCGGTGGAGACATTGTCATCTATAATAATGTCATGGCTTTTTACTATGAAGAAGGAAATATACCTTGGGTAGCTAGCAGCAGTCTTTGTTAACCTATGCCTTATTATTTTTGTTTCTCTTTAGCTCTTTTCACCTTTGGTTAAGGAATCATGTTTATAAGGTCTTATTTGATATAAAAATGAAAAAAATCCATTTTATTACTGAAGTAGGTCATCTAAATACTGAAGGTGATACATGGCAGTAACTTTACACATAAATCACAATTTACTGCTGGGTGGCTTAGTTAGTTGAGCATCCGACTCTTGATTTCACCTCAGGGTCCTGAGATCAAGCCCAGGGTCAGGCTCCACACTCAGCAGGCTCAGCAGGGAATCTGCTTGAGATTCTCTCTCTCTCTCAAATAACTAAATAAATCTTTAATTAAAAAAATCACAATATACCATGAATTCTAGTTTTCATGTATGAAAAATCTAAGACACACAACAATTTAGAAACTCATCATTAGAGGAAATAGTGGTAAAAGTCGTGAGTGCATGGTCAGATTTTTTGGTCAGTTTTTTGACCTAATGGTCAGATTTTTTTCTTTTTTGCAGTTAACATTAATCATTATGAGTTTTGTTTGTTTTATTTTTAGGTACTTGAATGTTTTGAGTAAGAATGTATTTCAGTAATTAATTCAGTATTTTAAAATACTCTTCAAATTGACTATGTATAACTTTATTACATGGGACAATTTAACATCAACTAAAAAAATCTTCAGGATCCTTCTCAAATGATTTATTTTTTCACAGATATTTTGTCTAATGTTTAGAGTTATAACAAAATATCCATTTTCATTGCACGATTTTAGGTTCTCTGAAGAGTACAATTTTAAAACTTTTGAATTATGAAAGGAGAAGTAGGGTCACCTGGGTGGCTCAGTCGGTTAAGCCTCCGACTCTTGATTTCTGGCTCAGGTCATGATCTCAGGATCCTGGGATTGAACCTATGTCTTCTGGCTCCCTGCTCAGTGGGGAGTCTCCTTGTCTCCCTCTCTTTCTGCTCCTCCTCCTGCTCTCTCTCTCTTTCTTAAATAAATAAATCTTTAAAAAAATAAATTATGAAAGCAGAAGTAAAAGGGGAATGAAAGAGGCAATGTTTTGAATAAGGCAGAGATGTTTTCATTGTTGCAGACCCTTTTCACTAACGCTTAGCCTTAGGGCTTCAGTCCTTCATTTAAAAAGGGTGAGGATGGGCTTCTTTCAGATAAGGAACACTGGCATAGCTTGTGCCCATTCAAGGCCTGTTAAGCCCTCTGTTCAAGGTGGTGAATATTCTATGTGTATTACTCACATTACAGTTAGGCTGTTCATGCATGATAATAGAAAGCCAAAGGGATTAAAACTTCTTTTTTATACCTTCTGGTCCTGTATTATTGTGTGCCCACCCATCCAAATATTTCATTAAACATTATTCTTTTCCTAGGGCACTGGCAAATGAAAAGGAAGGATATTTTTTTTTCTTTTGCTTAACCGATACAGAAATCTTCTACCATGACTATTTAGCAAATCTGGTAATTTATATATTATCAAATAAATGGATATAAATCATTAATTGAAGTTATTAAACATTACCTCTTTGGAATCAATGTTGATATAACTTTATACAGTTACTTCCCATGCTATTTAAATTTAATTATTTTAAATTTCAAAGACATTAAAATCTTCAAAGTGATTGAAATTCACATTAAGATTTTTAGCACAGTGGGCGCCTGGGTGGCTCAGTTGGTTAAGCGACTGCCTTCGGCTCAGGTCATGATCCTGGAGTCCCGGGATTGGGTCCCGCATCGGGCTCCCTGCTCGGCAGGGAGTCTGCTTCTCCCTCTGACCCTCCCCCTCTCATGTGCTCTCTGTCTCTCATTCTCTCTCTCTCAAATAAATAAATAAAATCTTTAAAAAAAAAAAAAAAAGATTTTTAGCACATTATAAAATAGTTGAGATGGTTAGACATTTTCCATATTATGTTTTAATTGTATAACTGTCTTTCTATGCTCTTATTTTTTTAGAATATTGTAAGCCAATTTTTCATGTCTATTAGACTATCTAGTATTAGGCTCTTGTTCTTCAAACATAACTTCTACATTTATCAATGTATATTAAGAAAGAACCTTTGAAGTGTTAGATATGTTCTATATATTGGTCTGAACTGTGCAATTTAAGATGTATACATTTCATAGATGCATGTTATATCTCAATAAAATGTAATAATATATTTATTAGAAGTTATTTTTGAATAGTGTGGTTTTCTTTATTATAAAGCAAATGATTTGTTGTACACTGCTAATTTTTTTTTTTAAGAATAAGGATTATTCTGTTTTTAATGTTTGTATCTTTAATGCCCAGTACAGAATCTGGAATATTAAGGAAGCTTCATAAATGTTTACTGATTAGATGAATCAAGAGTCCATTGAAACATAAAAGTTGCATTTTCATTATTATCCATTTACAGATCTTTTTATGATGATGCATCATATTCAGATAGGGCTGTTGTCCTCAAAGGGCTCAGAGTAATTCTATTATTTGTGTAAAACTATTTTCCTCTCCTTAATAAATAATTTCTCAAGGAACTTAGAGTTTATTGATACTTTGAGAACTCTTCTAATTTTTGTTAGAATATTATTTTTGAAATAATAGTTTTGCTAATAATTTTTCTCTTAGGGTATTTATTCTGTGACTTTTATAATTTTAAAAACCAGAGAAGACTTGGCTTTGAATGATAATTTTTACAAAATCAAGACTGTGGAAAACACCTATTCATGTGTTTGTTCATCTCCATTTTTGTCTTATTCATTTAATTTTGTAAATAAATATTCATCATCTGCTTTCATGTAGTCTATCTCTAGAATTGCCATCTGAGATTTGAACATAGGCTTTGCAGATTCCCTTACAAAAGTCTATATGTTACTCTTAGGAGAATCACTAACAATATTACGCAAAGGTTCTTTTCTTTTCTTTTTTTTTTAAGATGTTACTCATTTACTTATTTTAGAAAGAGAAAGCCTGTGTGGAGGCAGAGGGGTAAAGGGGCTGGGTGGGGGGGAACATGGTGGGGAGACAGAATCTTGAACAACTGGTGCTGAGCAGGGAGCCCGAGGTTGGGCTGGACCTTGTGACCCTGAGATCATGACCTGAGCCAAAACCAAGAGTTGGTGCTTAAGGGACTGAGCCAGCCAGGTGCCCCCAAGGGTTATTTACTTTTCATTCATAATTTGAAAAAGTTTAATTACCTGGTGTCCAAGCCTACATGATTAGACTACACAATCCTGAGGTAGATCTGGAAACATATGGAAAGACATTGTTAAAAAAATAACTGTAACTTTAACTTTTCTTCCTCCTATTTAAAGAGGTATTGGTGGGGCATCTGGGTAGCACAGTGGGTTAAGCTTCCGATTCTTGGTTTCCGCTCAGGTCTGATCTCAGGGTTGTGAAATCCATCTGAGTAGGCTCTTCACTCAGTGCAGAGTCTGCTTGGGTTTCTCTCTTCCTCTGCCCCTACCTGCCCCCACCCAGGATAAATAAATAAATTCTTTTAAGAAAAGAGGTATTGGTAATAGGGGAAATATTTCGTTTTGCCACTAAATTAATATTTTCCCTTTTATATTTTTCTTGATATTAACAAACTACTGTCTGGACTTTACTCATGGGAATGACTTTATTTGATGTAGTTTTGGTATTTTGATGATGTCAAATTTGTACCTGATCGGACATTTAAACAAATTGAATTTGGTTTTGTAGATTTGGATAACATTATTATTCTAAGATGTTCATTTAATCATCTTCAGCTCTATCACTGTATTTTCTGTAGATGTATGTAGTCTCAAAATACTTTTAAAAGCATATTTCCAACCTGATATGAAATTCCAGACTTTGTTTAATATTTTTTAATGCATGTCCATGTATGATTATTTTAACAAATATGTAGGTGACTCTTCTGATTTAAAAATTTAATATATTTTATGTTTTTTAATTTTTTTTAAAGATTTTATTTATTCATTTGACAGAGAGAGAGAGAGAGAGAGCAAGCACAAGTAGGCAGAGCTGCAAGCAGAGGGAGAGGGAGAAGCAGACTCTCCACTGAGCAGGGAGCCTGACTCAGGGCTCAATCTAAGGACCCTGGGATCATGACCTGAGCCAAAGGCAGATACTTAACCGACTGACCAATCAGATGCCCTAAAATTTAATATATTTTAATATTTTAATATGAGTGTCATGTTATTTAGTCAGGCAAGTAACATTCATGAATATAATCCTTTTATTTGTAAACATTTCAATAAAGTTAAACATATGTATAAAACTCTGAGGTTAACACAAATTTTTGATTGGTATATGTATCATTTGTCATTAGAAAATATAAAATGGTAAAATAATATGAAATATTTGAAATATCCTAAGAAAGTTATCACCTAGTGTTTGTTAATAGTCTTATAATAGTTAAAAAATAATACTTGTGATATACTGGGGCAGCTAGAAGTTACGTCTAGACTTCTTTTCAAGTTACCATTGATCCATACACAGTGGAAAATAGCAAACTAGGTGCCAAATATGATCCATGTGAAAATATTTTCCCCGAGGGAAGTATTTTTCTCTCTTCAAGGGTAGCAGTAAAGATCTTGATCTAGTGGTCTGAGCTATGTCATCTTTTTTTAAGATAGTTTAAAAGTCATTTGCTTTGCTATGAGAGTGAATTATGTGATGCTAAGTACTGCAGTAGCACCATTAAACATTATGTCATCAATCTTTTTGGGATGTGGAAAGGTCAGTGTCCAAGAGGCCATTTTTTAAGTCCCATTTTAACTCCAAGCTGAAGGCAGTTTTCATTGTGTGCCTTTTTTTCTACAACTGACATAATCCACCAAAAAATAAAAGCCTCCCAGTACTCCCCCATGCATATCCAGCCAAAATCCAACATTATAGAGATTGTCTTTAAAATATAGGCAGAGGTTTTTGTTTTTGTTTTAAATGTAGACAAACAGATGAAGCTGATTCCAAAATTGGAATAGAAACATTAATTACTATTAGTATTAGTTGCTAAGATATAGCCACAATATAAAAATGTCCTGGAATTCCTTGGATCTGTAACTAGCAGAAATATATTGTGCAGTTACTTGCTCAAAATAATTAATTTCTCTAACCTGTAATTTTAGGAATAAACATAATATTGAATTTTGTATTCTTTTGTAAAAATTACATTTGTGTTTGTTTGCCAAGATACTTTTCAAAAGAATTGAGGAGGAAAAAAAAAAAGTAGAAGTAATTTCTTTTTCGTTCTAAGTCAGTATTCTAACCGAAAAATAGAATTTTCTGCTTTGAGTACTACCCTTAAAATAGACTGTATTTGAAGGCGACCTGGTAGAATTGATCTTGAGTCTTCCTATATTTCTTTGATCAGTTAAAGAAACCATGTCACAAAAGAGATATACCTGGTGTTTTGTTATTTTCAGTGTGTGTGTGAGTGAGCTTTTTCAATTCTTTTTTCATGTTCTGATATAATTCTCTGGCTGAATTTTTTTTTTGAAAAATACTGTCAAACCTACAAAGTAAAAGAAAAGACAAGAAACACTAGTTAACATAGATTTTTGAATACCTTTTGTGTACTTTAGCTTTTTAAAAACAACTGTTTCTAAAAACTCTGAATTGTAAATTGACATTTCAATACCTGATCATAGGAGAATTTCTTCTTCTGAAAATGATAGGGTTAGAATTTATGATTTAAATATAACATTAAAGATGTCAGAACTAGCAGTGCATTGCTAAAAATTCTAAGGTATTTAAGAAATACAGAAGTGTTTAAAGAAATGAGTGGGTGATTGTGAAATCTAAGAACTTAAAAAGAAAACAACTCCATACAAGCAAGATTAATTTATGAACTGTCCTGAAGCTTATTCCTATCTCTTAAATTTATCATGTTTTCCCTGCTTAAAGTTCTTGTCTTTTATCTAAATACCTGTGGGCTTCCTGTCTCTTAGATATGCCTTCTTTGCTTAAGCCAGCTATTGGGGAATTGTTTGACCCCAGTTTTAATTTAGATAATAAATCATTTTATAGACCCCCTTCTTCTTAGGTTGGACAACTTTAGGTCAGAGGAATTTAGTGACCAATAGATTTATGATATCTGCTTTGAAATGAGAGGTTTTAAAAATATTTTAATATTCTAATGATGTTATATATTTGTCTTATATACTTTACTATCAAGTTTTTTTTAAAATAAACTCTTTGTATTATATTGACTTTATAATCTTTTTAGCAGCTAGACTTTGATGTAATGATTACAAGCACTCAGAGATACTTAAATGGATAGGAAAAAAGGCATAGCATAAATAATATTAAATTCAAACACTGAGAGCCCTATGTCTTGCAAATGCAGCCAAATACAATGAAGAGAGGGTATCAAAATATAAATATGAAAAAATAGATTTTAGGCTGCTGATACTGTTAAAAGACATTATTTGATGGTTTCCATTGAAAAAAAGGGGAAAACATTATCACTTGATGTTAGTAATCATTATTATATACTTTAGGAGACTGGAGATTCTCAAGTATTTTTAGTCTTAAAATAGACCATAGTTTAATAATCTTGGTCAGGGAGTGGGGGAGGAGGGTCCTATCATTACTTCTGGATTTAACCAAAAACTTGATTAAATAGATATTGATCAGACAGCAAATTTAAAGGTTTTAAATGCAGACCTTTAAAATTAAGTGTAGAGGTGTCCTTGAAATCAGTAAAAATAGTGACAGAAGATGAAACACCTATAGTTGAGCTAAGGCTGCTAGACAGCACCTTTCCTGAAGTCAATACATATTTGAGTGAGTTCTGCTGTTTTGCTCTTACAAGCAAACCTGTTATTAATAGTACACCTGAATAACAGTTTCTTTAGGGAATATAGCAAATAGTATAATCCACTTATTTATTTTAAAATATATTTGTTGAGCCTCTGATCTTTCAGGTACTGTGCTAAAGTATTTGGATAAACATAAAAAGGCAAAGACTAGTGATGAGAGAGGAATGAATAGGCAGAGTACAAAGGATATTTAGGGGAATGAAAATATTCTGTATGAAACTATAATGGTGGACACATGTCGTTATTATGGATGTCTGAACCCATAAAACGTACACCATGAGTGAATCTTAGTGTGAATTGTGGGTCTTTGGGTGATAATGATATGTCAATGTAGGTTTATCTTTTGTAACAAAAGTGGGAGATAGAGAGGAATGAAGGATAAACCCATGGCTTTTAGCCTGTACAGCTGGAACAGAGATGGGGAAGGTTGCAGCAGCAGGTTTTAAAGGTAAAACAAGTGTTCAGTTAGATATATAAGTTAATATTTCAAGGGGGTATTCTAGGCCTAATGAGGTTGTCGATATATAGATCAGATTTTAAATCATAAGCCTGGATGAGATCACCAAGAGTGTGAATGAGAATAGGGAAGAGAAGAGGAGCAAGGATACTGCCCCAGGGCATTCCAACGTGAAGAAGCCTGGGGAGAAAGGAAAAAGCTGCAAAGGAGGCTGAGAAGTGACCAATGAGTTAGGAGGAAAACTTGTTCATAGGTCAATTAGAAAGGAGAATTGAGAGTCAAATATTGGATTCACAATAAGGAAATTAATGTTGACCTTAACATGAGCAGGAGTCAGAGAGTAGCAAAGACGAAAACCTAATTGGAATGGTTTTAATAGAGACTAGGTGACGGGGATGAAAGAGTGCACCTGTGATAAGCACCGGGTGCTCTCTGGAAATGTTGAATCACTATGTTGTTCACCTGAAACTAATATTACATTGTATGTTAACTAACTGGAATTGAAATAAAAAAAGGGAGGGGGGAATCCTGCCATTTGTGACAACATGGATGGACCTTGAGGGAATTATGCTAAAGGAAATAAGACAGAGAAAGACAAATACTATATGATCTCACTTACAAAAAAGGACATCAAATTTGTGGTAGCAGAGGTTGGGGGTGGTGGGTGGGGTTATTGGATGAAGGTGGTGAAAAGGTACAAGCTTCCTGTTATGAGATAAATAAGCACTGGGGGTATAATGTGCAACATGATGACTATAGTTAATACTGCTCTATGGAGGGGCGCCTGGGTGGCTCAGTCGTTAAGCGTCTGCCTTCGGCTCAGGTCGTGATCCCAGGGTCCTGGGATCGAGCCCTGCATCGGGCTCCCTGCTCGGCAGGAAACCTGCTTCTCCCTCTCCCACTCCCCCTGCTTGTGTTCCCTCTCTCGCTATGTATCTATCTGTCAAATAAATAAATAAAATCTTTAAAAAAAAAAAAATACTGCTCTATGGTATCTTAAAATTTGTTAAGAGAATAGATTCTAAAAGCTCTCATTACAAGGAAAACATTTTTCTCTCTTTTCTTTTTTTCTTTTTGTATTTATATGAGATGATGGAAGTTAACCAAACTTACTATGATAGTTGTTTTGCTACAATACAAGTCAGTCATTATGCTATATATCTTAAATTTATGCAGTGCTGTATGTCAGTTATATCTTAATAAAACTGGAAGAAGAAAAAAAGAGAATGGAAAAAATGGGGAGGGTCACCTGGGTGGCTCAGTCAGTTAAGCTTCCGACTCTTGATTTTGGCTCAGGTCATGATCTCAGGGTTGTGAGATCACTGCGTCAGACTCCACACTGGGCATAGAGTCTGCTTGTGATTCTCTCTCTCCCTCTCCCTCTGCCATCCCCCTGCCGCCTCTCTGTCTCTTAAAAAAAAAAAAGTGAAAAAGAAAAAATGGGGAAATGAAGTATAGCCAGCTCTTCATTTAAGAAACTTTACTTCTAGAGTGAAGAAATGAAATGTTTGAGTTGTAGGGTACACGTGTGTCCATCTTTTAATGAAAACACAACTTTTTTTTTTTTTCAAATGTTCTCTGATGATTTACACTCCCTTTAGCAGTATGTGAGCATTCTCACTGATCTTTACCCTTATCAGTAGTTAGTATTATTTGTCTTCTAATGTGTGAAAAGTTATATCCCATTATGATCTTAATTTTCACTTTCTGATTACAAGTCAGATTTGGCATCTCTTTGTATTTTTATTGGATATTTTTATCTGTCTTGAACTATCTATTTGGGATATCCATTTATATTTATCTTGACATAACTGTTTTGACATTTAGCATTCTTTCTTTTTTTGTTTTTTTTGTTTCTCCTCTTGGGTAGGCTACCCCAGTATCCTTTTGATATATTCTTCCTTGGTTCTTTGACTTGAGAGATGCACTCTAGTTTACTTCTTGCATGTTCTGGGTAGCTAAGATTTGAAGTACACATCTTTCTACTCAATTTGATTTACTACAGAGGAGATAAAACAGATTTTGTAAGACAATAAATAAATATTAATTTGTTGTCAACATAATAAAATATAATATGGATCCCACTAGCTAGTTTGGTCTCTTTTTTACAGATGAGGAAGTTGAATAGCTTTATCAAATTATACAACTAGTAAGTATTAAAGCTAAGAATTAAACCCAGAAATTATCTTATTCCAAGTCCAATGCATGTTCTGGTAAACCATACTAAGAGTTAGGGTGAGAACAGAGTTATTTGGGACTCTGAAAGATTTTGTTCTGTATATTCTCAGAAATTATTTTAGGTTTAAGGTAAAATTACATCACAATCTTTTATTTTGTTTTGTTTTGTTTTGTCTAAAGCTTAAGTCTCCTCTGCCCCAGATGGCAGTAGTAAATAGCCTTCACTGAGGATAGAACACTTTTTCCAGTTAGACACAAAGATTCATTGACTGGGCTATTTCCCCAGCTGTTGCAGTTCAAGTACATAGGCCTTGTCTCCTTCCTTGTATTGGGTGACACTGTATCGTAGTGTAACTTACATTAATTTAGTGTGTCACCACTTTAGTGCTATAGTAATATCTGACACACTGAACAGGAGATGTCTCTCCCAGGAGCTATTCTAGAGGGGGGTTTTGCCTAATCTAGTACCACATCTTGATTATAGTTGTCATTTGGCATCAGCTGGTTTTGGTATCTAATATCAATAGTAACTAAGGATCTCATTTTGAAATGAGAATACAAAATTTTAAATAGAAAGCAAAGTTTGGGTTAGTGATTGTTTATTCATATAGTGGAATGAATTAATACATTTTATTATTAGTTTACTTAAGCATATGCTACAAATAGGTACCTATATAGCAAATAACATATAGATCTGAATATATACGGTATATGGTGTGTATTTGTACATATACATATATAAATAAAACAAGATATTTTAGGACTCTAAAATTAAGAGTTTGCATTATGGACTCAAAAAGCAAAAAAAAGTTCTATAATGTTGGGTAGTTAAAAAAACTCCCTAAGCTTAACTTATTCGATGCATCTTGTATTTCTCAACAAATGGCAGCTAATATTGCTAATATACTTTAATCTTTTTAGTATTAGAAAATAAAGTGCTTTTGACAGAATCCTACTCCTAAATCCTTTTTTGTTTGTTTTGTTTTGTTTTTCATTTAGAGGTGACCTAGTGGAAAACGTAAGCACAGGGGCGTGGGAGCCAAACTGTCTGGGTTTTAATCACACTTTTACTATTTAAGACTTAATGGTACTTGAGCAAGTTTCTTTCATTCTGTATGCTTTCGTTTGCTCATTTGTAGAAGGGGAAATAAAAGTATCTATCCTTAATGTGTTCCTTGTGAGAAACTAAATGTGTTTACATCAAAACTGCTGGTACTCAGTAAATATTACCTATGATTATCATCAGACAGAAAAAAAATCAGACCTTAAATTACTGGTAATAATTATAACCCACTAATGAGATAACCAAAGTTAGAAAGATAAGGACTTCTTCTAGATTAGTGATAATTTAATGGATTATGAAGTTTGTCTCAAAAGATCCAAATTCAGCCCTAACACTTTCTACCAGTATCACCTTAACAAGTTATACAAAGTCAAATCCTCAGTTTTATTACCTACAAAGAAAGGAAAATAGGAAAACCTTTCAGATAAAGCTGATATGATAATTTTTAAAAATAATGTAAAACATCTAAGTACACAATCTGCACATAAAAATAAATGTGAGGTACTTTACTTAAAACAGACAGCTAAATCACATGCTAGAAAATTTTAAGTTTTATTTATTTATTTTTTAAAGGTTTATTTATTTATTTATTTGAGAGAGAGAGAGCATGAGCGGGGGGAGGAGCAGAGGGAGAGGGGCCAGCAGGCTCCACACTCAGTGCAGAGCTGGACATGGGGCTCGATCACCACCTGAGATCATGACCTGAGCTGAAATCCAGAGTTGGAAGCTTAACGACTGAGCCACCCAGGTACCCTGAAATTTTAAGTTTTAAATAGAGAACTATATAATATTAACTTGCAGATATGCTTTCCTAACCTTTTAGGAAGCTGTGGAAAGTAAAACAGTCCATTTCAGAAAGACATGCCAGTGATATTCACAAAATACAAGGGGGCGGGGGGAGTACTATTAAACTAATGGTATAGTATCTGTGATTTCATAATTGTAAAAGAAAGTGTTAAGCCATCATTGAAGTGAGAAAATTGTGTATGGAGTTTTCAGGCTTAATGTGTGGTACATAGCAATAGAAATAATCCTTTAACTGGGCGGCATTCTGTAAGCACTGATAGCTCCATGGTTTTGCCCACACTAGACATCACACTGCTGACTCAGATAGGTAGAACTCACTTGGACTATATATCTAACTTTAGCAGTAACTGAGAAGGTTCTTTAGTGTGGGGCTTCCTGGAGCATTTGTTGAGAATAGTGTTGTAATGAGAAATATTTATCTCTATGGATATGGTTAGATACATGCCAGACTGCTTTGTTTCCATACCGTATTTTCCCACCAGCAGTTTTGTCCTCTGTAACCTGTACTTGTGACCGGGAGACTGTCCAAAACACTTGGTGACCAAGAACTTCTTTCTGCTTGGAGTCTGAGCTGAAAATAGGTTTCTACGTTTCCTCAGCGTCATGCATTTACTGTGTAACATTAAGCTCATCCCTGAACACATTATTGTTTAATTACTTACTGTCTAATATCACATCGTACTGGTTATATAAGAACTTGAGGGGATCTCAGGCATGCTATTAACATCACCCCTGAGGTTATGTGGAGTTCACAGCTGTTAGAAAAGGTTGCTGTGGTCGGCCCTGGCCTCTCCCCTTATTCTCGCTGGCATCGTATGCAAAGTGCTGTTGTTCTTGTACAATTCATAGTGCTATTGTACTTCCTGGTCCCTGGGAACCAAGAATGGATTTTATTACCAGGAAAGAGAAAGAAAACGTGCTTTCATTTTTCCCTTAAAAATTAGGTATGGGAGGAGAAATCACTGGTAGTGAACTATAGACCCATATAATTCATGGAGATATGGTCCAAAAAGTGTAATTGTTTGAAAATATTAGTGCATATTCATGCTACTATAGAGTTATAGAACACAGAGATATATAACCTGTTTGCATATGTCCCATTGTTTCTTCTGCCTTTGCATAATGGGGAATGACTGAGGAGAATATGGGTAGAAAGGAAGTTCTTACATTTGAATTTGTTTCTAGTGGGAATACTAAACTAAGTGGGTAGAGATAATACTAATCTATGGTCTGTAAAGCCAAAAAATGTCCTGAAAAGTTAAAACTGAACCCATCAGAAATTCACAATAACATTAACATTTTACATTTACATTGTTACCATTCTACTGTTACCTCTTCTTTGATTTTTTTTACCTAGAACTTTAATTTTTATTTCTAACTTTTGAAGTCTGAAGTCTGTCTTCCTTAAGTATTTCAGTGTATCTGCTTAACTGATTAAAATAATTTATAGTGAGGTATGAGTGCTTTTGGCCTCTCAAGGCCACTTATCTTGAATTCTTCTATTTACTTTTTTTTAGAATTATTAATGAAATAAGTCTCTTAGTAGAGTGTGTGTTATATACACATTTGAGCTGAAACTTTGCTTTTTATTATTTCTTGATCATTCTGGAGCATCATCTCCAACTTCATCCACCCTTCCTACTTCTCTATGGTGAAAGTGTTATGCATGAAAGGACAACAACCAAACAAAGCCATTAGCTCAAGTCTCAATTAAAATATTGCAAAGTAAGGACAACTTTAATGTAAGTGCTCTGCAGAGAGCAATGAATCTAAAGATATAATGTAAAATGGAGCAGGTAAATTGAAATTCAATTGGTTATTGTTCAAATTCTTAGAGGGTGGTGGGAGGCTTACCTTTTGAAGCTACAGATTAAGATGCGGGGGCAGCAAGACTGGGGTAGTAGTTTAGCAGACTTTGTTTGAAAAACTCCAGTTTAGTAAGAGGGGTAAGAAGGAACAATAGGAGCTAAGCTCTTGCAAGCCTCAGAAGAAAACTTTTCTTCAAATATGAAACATATGCAACCCATTTTGCATTTATATAATATCTCCAATCCATGAAAAGAAAGACTGGAGTTGGATAGCAAAGCACCAAAGAATCTCTTTGTAAATAGCCTGCAGATTTGGATAGGTGCGGTGGTTTCTCACCTATAATCATTTAATATCTTGAATTATTTATCTTCATCGACAGTGAACCTAGTTGACTGAAAACTGTCAAACCTTACCAAAGAAAATCCTTTGGCCTCAAGGTCAAATAGATGATTTCCCAGAAGTAACCTGATGAGTAAAAGAAAGAAAAAGGAAAAAGAAAAAAAAAGGGAGAAATTAGAGTCTTTTATATTTTGATATTCTGATATATCCAGATATATAAATATGGAACTACACTAATTACCTACATTTAAGTTTCAAAGCACTTAAGGTGAAATGATTGAGTATAATATAGCAATTTATGTCAAAAGTGCCATACTCAACAGAGTTCCTCTTGCCCTTTTTTTTTTTAGCAGTTATTTTGATGCAGAAGGCAGTCGGCTTCCTTGAATTTAGCCTTTAAAAGTCCTGGCTCAAAGAAGAGATATTGCAATTAGGAAATTTAAAATATACATATATTTTAAAGACATGTTTATTATTAAGATTTTTGCCTCAGAACCACTTGAGACACACCCCTTCCTATATTTTAAGAATTTCAACTTAGATATTTGGTATTTCAACTTAGCTTGATTTCAGGCATATTGTCACATATATGTGAAAATAAATCATATATTTAAGATCTTGCCTAATATCTATAAACTGTCTTTAATTTTATGCAGCATTCAGTGACAGTTGTGCCTGATGAGCTATTAAAAATGTGTAAATCAAATAAGTGTATATCAAGAACTGAAAAAAATGACAGAACAAACATGTCAACATTGCTAAATATGGCTCTAGGATTGAATGCTGCTGGTATTAAAGTCAATCAGGATTTTTCCTTATGATGTCTTTCCAGTATTATGAATTTACAGGAATTAAAAAGACCACTGCCAAGAACATGGGATTAAGTTGCATAGATATGCCCCCAAGAGACTCTTAGAACTGATTTTCAGGAAAGGCAGACTGACTTTGAAAGATGGGTAAGTTTTCAGAGCCTTCCCTCTTAAAATTGGCATTCATCAGAAAACTCTGAGAAATCTTCCTTAATAAACCCGGATCCATCAACTACTTTATATGATGTTGCAGTACTCACTGTTGATTTGTTAGTAAGTATGTGGAATTACTGTTCCCACTCAATAAATATAGGACTGCAAACTAGGCATTTTCCTCATTTGTACTTGGGCTGCAACTAGGGTGTATAGAGTTACCAAGTCAGCAAAGAGTATTATACACTTCATATGCAATTTGCATATCCATGAATTGAGATAGAATTTTAAATGTTTATTTTTAAAATAATATATAAATGTATTAGTTTTCTAGGCCTGCCAAAACAAAGTATCATACACTGAGTAGCTTAAACAATAGAAATTTATTTTTTTCACTGTTCTGGACACTGTAAGTTCAAAACAAATGTCAGCCAGTTTGGTATCTTCTGAGGCCTCTCTCCATGGCTTGCAGTGGCCACCTTCTTGCTGTGTCCTCAAAGGTTTGCTTTTGTTTTGTTTTCCCTTTTTTTGTTTGAATCCCTGATGTCTTTTCGTATGTCCAAATTTCCTCTTTGTATAAGGACCACTAGTTAGATTAGAGTAAGGTTGACCCTACTGGGCCATTTTAAGATAATCACCTCTTTAAAGGCCCTATTTGCAAGTACAGTCACATTATGAGTTACAGGTTAAGCCTTCAACATGGATGTGAATGGGGCGGGAGCTTGGGGAGGCACATTTCTGCACAAGCATCACTCTCTCAAGGAACATGTTTTCCTACAGACTTGGTCAAATTCTTCTATTATATGCATTCACATAACCTCAAATTCTCCAAATCATTTAGCACAATTGTATTTAAACAGTTGTACACTTAGCTTTTTAATGCCTGTTATGCTTAAACAACTATATTTTCATTTTATTCCTAGCCCCTCAGATATACATTGCACATCGTAAGAGTTCAGTAAACATCAGTTAAATGAACAAATTCTACTTACTATAATTAATTTTTATTTGCGAAGTATTTTTAATAATCCTTCATCATATACCATATTATTTGGTCTTCAAATAAGACTCTGAGTAGGTGATACCATTACCTCATTTTATATAGAGAGAATGAAAAATAACATTCAGTAACTTAACTAGAGTATGCCAGTTAAGGATATTTGAACCTGAGTCTCTGATCCCAAATACCATATTTTTGTTCTAAAATAGGATTTAAAAACTCTAAAGTTGTGCTAACTAGGGAGAAGGCATAGTAAAGGAAATGTCAGCAACAAAGACAGAAAAAAATAACATAAAATAAATTAATAAAAAAAAAAGGAAAAAGAAACAAGATCTCATACCAAGCAAAGCAACCTGAGGAAGTACCTGTGGGATGAATATTAAAAATATTAGAGCAAACAAAGTTTTAAAGGAATCAGTGTCGTGGATTTATACAACATGCTCAGATAATCGGATAAGCAGGTGGGAAATACAATAGCACATATTTCAGTGCGGAACGCGTATCATTTGGGAGAGAGGTTAGCCTCAGTTGCATACATATGGCTTCAAATAACGATTTTTTATATTGCTGGTGTTCATGGCCGATTAGAACTAGCGTCAAAATCATTTGAAACTTGTAGGCATCCAAAAACAAAGTATGAGATGAAATGGGAAGCCTGTCACCTTTAATATGTAAGTGGGGGAAAGACATCTAGACAGGCATGAAGCTAGATCAACTGGTTCAGGTATGCTGGGCTGTCAGGATTCAGCCATGAGGTTTAGGTCACTTTCCGACAGAGTTAGACAAAAATTGTTTCCCAAATGTTTCCCATATATAGCATACATGGTTAAAATTCTAAGTTAAAGTCTTAAGAAACAGAACAATGATATATGTGTGAATACCAGCCCAAATTTTATTAACTGCAACCTTGTTTGATTATTTACACTCTCTTAGGTTTGGTTTTCTTATCTGTAAATAGAGTGATAACCACAGTGTATACCTTGAACAGTTGTTGAATTGGTTAAAATACATAATGAATATAAAATTCCTAGCTATCACCTGGTTCATTAATTATTATTACACAAAGGGGAAAATAAACACAAGAATTTTTATCCTACTACATTACCTGTAGACGTAGAAGGCTGCTCTAATTTCATGCATAACATTGTGTTACTAAGAAATGCTGTGCCAGAGGTGTGATTCAACAGTTACACAATTCACAGTGCTCACCTCTGAAACAAATGATACATTCTATGTTAAAAAAAAAAAAAAAGAAGAAGAAGAAGAAGATAGCAGAGGGGGAAGAATGAAGGGGGGAAATCGGAGGGGGAGACGAACCATGAGAGACTGTGGACTCTGAGAAACAGAGGGTTCTAGAGGGGAGGGGGGTGGGGGGATGGGTTGGCCTGGTGATGGGTATTAAAGAGGGCACGTCCTGCTTGGAGCACTGGGTGTTATACGCAAACAATGAATCATGGAACACTACATCAAAAACTAATGATGTAATGTACAGTGATTAACTTAACATAAAAAAACAAAAAACAAACATTAACTTAAGTCTGAGCATAGTGACCAAAGCCCACAGTAAAGCAATTTTATTGCAACTCAAACCAGTTAGGCATTTTATTCAAATTAAAGCAGAATGTTTTCTTACGGAATTCTTAATATCCAAGTGATCAAGCTTCATGAGATCGAGAATGAGAGGCAAATTTGAAAAAGTTTATTAAAAGTGTTAGCCATTAAAAAAAAAAAAAAAAGAAATGCTGTGCCATATTGCATGAGAGGAGCCCCTGAGAAATGCCTGCAGCACACAGTCCCATTGTAGTGTTAGAAGTATTTCCCAAAGAGGGGCGCCTGGGTGGCTCAGTCGTTAAGCGTCTGCCTTCAGCTCAGGTCATGATCCCAGGGTCCTGGGATCAAGCCCCGCATCGGGCTCCCTGCTCCGCGGAAAGCTTGCTTCTCCCTCTCCCACTCCCCCTGCTTGTGTTCCCTCTCTCGCTGTGTCTCTCTCTGTCAAATAAATAAATAAAATTAAAAAAAAAAAAAAGAAGTATTTCCCAAAGAATCATATCTTTATCAATCATTTATCTTGTAGATAACGTCTGGCCTTATCATGCATCCTGTTTTAAAAGTTTAACATATGTTCATAATATTATGGTGAGTTTATTGCATATTAACCATATGGGTGAAATTTTCTTATCTCTTAATGCAAGTAAATGATTTGTACAACAATCTCTGAGCACAAAAGTGTTTTGTTTCTTTCTTCCAATTCTTGAATCCCACTTCCCTGAAGTAATCATCATTACTTTGGAGTGTACCTTTTCTTGTTTTAAAAATTGCATATAAACATTTAAAACCATTATTTTAGCATATAGATTTTTTTTGTTTTCTTTTACAACATGTATTATTCTGTTTTCAAATCAAGTTTCTTCACTTAAGCTACGTACCTTGACCATATTTACATATCAATATTTACTTATAAAATAATATCTTGAAAAATAGTATTAGCACATGGTAAATTCAGTGTACTGATAATATAGGCTAACATTATATAGTGCTTAAATAGATGTCAAGCACTTTTCTGGTGCCTTATATATAATTCATATAATTCTCATAATAACTCCAAAAGGTAGACTTTTTTATTCCTCATTTTATATATCAGGGAACTGAGGCCAAAGGAAATTAAATAACTGCCCCTAGGTTACACAGGTAGTAAAGAACATAGCTGAGATTTAAACCCAGGCAGTCTGTGTCCACTGCCCATGGCCAACCAGGTATACAATAAAAACCATTTTGTCCCTTTTAATACTGCATAATACTGCATAATATTAATATATATATGTGTGTCTATATATTAGTATTATATATGTGTGTCTATATATTAATATTATATATGTGTACATATAATATTATATATATATACATATTTGAATTTATTTAATTTTACTGGCTTTTATGCTGTCAAATGTGCCAGTGTTTTCATTACATTTTTATTTATTTATTTATTTATTTATTTATTTGACAGAGAGAGAGCAAGAGCAGGAACACAAGCAGGGGGAGTGGGGGAGGGAGATGCAGGCTTCCTGCGGAGCAGCGAGCCCGATGCGGGGCTCTATCCCAGGGCCCTGGGATCATGACCTGAGCCGAAGGCAGACGCTCAATGACTGAGCCACCCAGCGCCCCTCATTACATTTTGTTTTACTTGTCTTGCCCCAAGGTTACAATTCTCCTGTTTTTCTTCTAATCATTTTACAGTTGTGCTTTAAAAAAAATAGATTTTATTTTTTTAAAGTAGGTTTAAGTTCACAGCAAAATTGAGAAGAAAATAGAGAGTTCTCATATACTCCCCCGACCAGCCCACCAGAGATACAGCCTCCCCCACTAAATCAACATCCCCTGCCAGAGTGGTACATTTGTTACAATTGATGAACCTATACTGACACATCATTATCATCCAAATTCCATATTTTACATTAAGTTTTACTCTTGGCATTGTACATTTTAGGAGTTTTGACAAAGTTATATTTGCTTGTGTTCATTATCTAGTATCATACAAAATAGTTTCACTGTCCTAAAACTCCTTTTTGTTCTGCTTGTTTACCTCTTTTGCCCCAACCCCTGGGTAGTTGTGTTTTTTATGTTAAAATCTTTACTCAGTTTGGGCTATGTCATTATCTCTGTTGTTGCCGGGGAATCCGGTGATATTCCTTTAGGTGAAGAATCCATTGCACATTTATTATGCAATTAATCCTATATCTACTGCATTGAAAAGCTATAATTTCCATACATTAAGTTTTCAATATTTGCTTGGATCTACTGTGGGCTTCCTATTCTCTTTCCTACCTCTATTTTTTTAATTCTTCTGAGAATGCCATACTGTGTGGGTTATAATAGCTTTGCAGTAAGTTTTCAAATCAAGTAGAGAAACTGCTTCCATAGTATTCTCCCATTGGGAAAATAGCTTCCACATTCTTTCTCATTTGTGTTACAAAATGAACTTTAGCATTCTAATCCTATTACATACACACATACACACACAAACTCATTGATGTTTTGTTTGGAATTGATTTAAAATTAAACATCACTTTGGAGAATTGGCATTTAATGATGTTAAATCATCCTACTCTGATATTTTGGGTATTGTCACTGACATGAATGCGATTTAAGTGATTTTCCTTTTTAAAATACATATATGTAATAAAATACTATATGCATAGTTTATACACAGACATATTCATATGAATGTCATGTCTTTAATTTGTATGTATGTGTCTTTGTTTTGGATGAGTCATTGGAAAGTTAGAGATATATATTATGTTATCTGAAAAATAAAAGATACTTTTTAGCTCTTCTTTTTCAAAACTTATGTTAGCTTATTTTCTTGAATTGTTGGATTTCATAAAATTTGTTAGACTGTTAAAGACTCATCAAAATCTTGGTTATGATTTTTTTGGCATTGCTTTCAGCATTTGGAATTTAACGTGAGTTTTGTGCAGGATTCTAAGAAATAATCACATATAGGGGTGCCTGCTGGCTTCAGTTGGTAAAGCATGCGACTCTTAATCCCTGGATTGTAGCTTCGAGTCCCACATTGGTTTTACTGTAAAGATTACTTAAAAATAAAATCTTTACAAATAAATAAATAGAAATAAATATATAAATAACATTTAAAAAATAAAGAAATAATTAACATATAAAAATGTTTATTAGTTTTTTTCTAATCTATTTTAGAGTATTTAAGGGCACATGGGTGACTCAGTCGGTTAAGTGTCCAACTCTTGATTTCAGCTCAGGTCATGATCTCAGGGTGGAGAAATTGGGCCTCAAGTTGGGCTCCACACTGGGCATGGAGCCTGATTAAAATTTTCTGTTTCCCTTTCCCTCTGCCTCCACCCTCCCTGCTTGCACATGTGCCCATGCTCTCTCTCTCTCAAAAAAAAAAAAAAAAAGCTGCTGAATTTTATTCAATATGTACTCAAAATATTTTATGCAATTATACATTTCAATTATTTAACTTATTGCTGGATTAAAATATATTCAGGGAATTCTTAATATTGAACTACCCTTGCATTTGTGGCTTCAGTTTCTTTGGCCATATTGCATTATTGTAATGCACTGCTGGAATGAATTTATAGTATTTATTTACAATTTTTCATGTATATTTACATATGACATTAGCCTATAAATGTTTTTTTCTCTATTTTATTTGATGTTGTTATTAGGGCTTTGCTAGCTTTGTAAAATAATTTAGGAAAGCTTTAAGAAGATTTCCATCTTTTGTCTTATATTTGAATTAACTATCATGGGCTCACCTATTTCTTAATAGTTAGTTAGGACCAGTGGCGCCTGGGTGGCTCAGTCGTTAGGCTTCAGGTCATGATCCCAGGGTCCTGGGATCAAGCCCCGCATCGGGCTCCCTGCTCGGCGGGAAGCCTGCTTCTCCCTCTCCCACTCCCCCTTCTTGTATTCCTTCTCTTGCTGTGTCTCTCTCTGTCAAATAAACAAATAAAATCTTTAAAAAAAAAAAAGTTAGGACCTTCTCTGAAACCCCTGAGAATGATTTTGACTGTATGCCATTGATTTTGATAGATTTTTTCCTTTCTGTTCGCTTTTCCATAATTTGTAACTTCCATTTTGTTTTACTCCTTGTCTGTTGGTTATTTAGAAGCACATTTATTAATTTCCAAAACGCTCTTAAATTTGTTTTTATTTTTTTTGCATAATCAAAGAATATAACTGAAAATAAGTAATTTTTGGAATTATTTAAAGTGCATTGTGACTAAATATGCAATTGTTTTTCTAAATGTTTAGCAGTCATAAAAGCCATAAGATGCCATGAGTCAATATTCTGCAAATAGCAATTGAAAGATCTTAATCATTATTAAAATTTGGTAATCATGCTTTTTATTTAAAAAGTGAAATAATGTATTCAGGCAACAATTGTGGCTGTATCACACGCTCATATCTCCCATATCTGGGAATTCTCATTTCATATGTTTCATCATTCTGTGTTTGATACGTAATAATGATTGTTTTTCTTCTTTTGGAATTATACCTTTTATGATTGCAAGCTTCATGTTGTTTATATTTTTTTGTGGACTCTGGGCTTACATACCAAGTTACCTGAACACGTTATCACCATTTCCCCTCTCTTTCACACATTTTTTTTTTTACATCCACCTGATATCATCATCATCCTTTTATTTCTCTTCTATCATTTGCATTTTTTAGGTGTGATCTTATAAATAGCAAATGACTGGATTTTGACTTTGAAACCAATTTGTGTCTTTATTTTTAATAGGGTTGCTTACATTTGTAGTCATTGAAAAATAATGTTTGCTCTTATTCCTTTCATCATACTTTATAAAACATTTTTGCCTTTTCTTTTGTATTGATTCATCAAGTTTATTTTTAATTACTCTCATTCTAACAGTTATATTTAAATCTGGATTTTTCTACTTGTCTGTGAAAATGAAATAAATCACTGTCCCCCCCACCCAGATGTTTGAAATACTTACTTTACTTATCAAGATAAAACCTTTAGATGCCTTAATCATGACTGTCTTCTGTTACTTCTGAACCCTGTTAAATTGTTTTAAAGTATAGCTTTTAAGTATTATTAGGTCTTCCTAGAAACTTTTATAGTATGTTTACTATGTTTTATGAATTCTTAATATTTATGTTATGGATTTCAATTACATGCTCATCAGTTCATATTTAACTGGAGATTTAGGGGCACCTGGCTGACTCATTTCGTAAAGCATGCAACTCTTGATCTTGGGGTTGTAAGTTGAAACCCACATTGGGTGTAGAGTTTACTTCAAAATAAAATCTTTTAGGTTCACCTGGATGGCTCAGTTGGTTAAGTCTCCAACTCTTGATTTCAGCTCAGGTCTCGATCTCAGGAAGGGTCGTGAGTTCAAGCCCCACATTGGGCTCCACACTGGGCATGGAGCCTACTTAAAAAAAAATAAAAATAATTAATAAAAATAATAAAAAAATAAAATCTTTTAACTAGAGATTATATAAGATTTATTAATCACTACTCTTATATTCATCATCTTTCTTTATCTTGATCTAATTTTTGTGTGGTCGAAATAGTACTGCATTAATTATCTTAAACGGGATGAGGATGGTATGTTTCGTGCATTCATTATATGTAAAAAATGTTTATATTTTACTCTTTCATGAAAGTGATAGCTTGGCTGGTGTACTCAATAAGTTTCATTTTCCCTTATGAATACCCCCTACACCTTTTTCTTCCTTACTCTGCACCCTGGAAAGCTGTACATCAATAGGATTTTGCTCTTTGGCTTCCTGAAGGGTTTTGCCAAGGACAGAGCAGGAAGTCAGGATATTTCTTTTCTAACCTCCCTGTTGGGGAAACTGTGGCCTGGCTAAATCTTTTAACTGAAGATTATAGTGTCCATCATGAGGCCCTCATCGCATAGCCCTGTCTTTCTGGATTCTAAGAATTACTCACTCTCATCAGTCCTTCAAATCTGTGAGATAACCATACCCTAGGTACTAAACTATCCTTTGTGATTTTTCTTACCTTCTGCCCACACATTTAAAAGTAGTCCCTTCATTAAAACTTGTACCATTTGGGTGTATCACTTGATTCTTGCTTGGGCCCTGAGTGATATAGCTGTGTATAGGATTCTTCTTATAGATCTAGCTGTTGGGGTCTGCTGGTGGATTATTAGACAAGAGAAAATAGAGATGCAGTGAGCATAGTGAATAGACTCCCAAGCTGTCAGGAGCCTTCGTGCTGAAGTGTGGAAGAGAAGGAAGACAAGTAGTGTTCTAATTTCTCTAGGTCAAGATGTGAAGGGGTAGCTTCAGCCTGGCACCATGATTCCTCTTTGGTGTTACAAAAGCAGATTAGGACAGCAATCACCCATGTGCTAAGGGCATTCATCCAAGTTGTATATGTAGTTGCTGGTCATTCCTCTTCCCAACCATGATATTGAAAGTGTTCAGTTTAGGCTCTGCTGGAGTGGCAACATTCCTCATAGTGTTTCTTGTAATGCCTGTTACCACATTCTTTTTCTGAAATCTTTAAATCTCAGTTGTATCTAAAATCCTCTCCAGGTCTCAAAAGTAGTCCAGGGTTAGCAGAGACAGAGGGTCAGAATATGGCCATGTAACCCCACAGAGAGCAATTCCCATACACATATTTGATGACCGGGAAAAAAACTATAGTTCCGTTTTCCTAACAAGGTAAGCAGAGATCACAAGATATGATGTGTGTGGGCAAATAAAGCGAATGAATATCTTATTCAACCCATTATCTGCTTGTGGGTACATTGCCCTGTACTGACATTTTGATGTCACTTTTGTTTTATTTTTTCCTAACAGTGGATATCTTTCTAATAGTAGATAACCCATATGTTATGAAGAAAATCTGTATCTCCAGTACTTCAGATACCTCTTCCTCCAGCCCTTGCTTTTTCCCAATAGCCTTTCCTGTATCTACACCTTGTTAAATTCAGTGGAAAGATCTCAGAACATTTTTTTTGTAAATTCCATCTGGAACCCATTCACATGTATTTGTGTTGTTTTTAAGAGTCTGCATATATGAAAATAATTGCTTCTTTTCCATCTAATACTGAGGAATGTACAGCACTACAACCTTGGTGTATAAGTTTCTTAGGGCTGCTATAACAAACTACCACAAAATGGGCAGCTTAAAATAACCGAACTTCATTGTCTCACAGTTCTGGAGGAAAGAAATATGAAATAAGGTGTCCGCAGGGCCACACTTCTTTCAAAGTCTGTAGAGATAGATTCCTCTTTGCCTCCTCCAGCTCCAGGCATTCTTTGGCTTGTGGGAGCATCACTCCAATCTCTGCCTCATCTTCACTTGGCTGAGCTCCTTCTGTCTCTGTGTCTTAACGTGGTGCTCTTCTCTCTGTATGTGTTTATGTCCAGATTCCCTTCTTCTTATAAGCATACCATATTTGATTGGGGCCCACCCTAATGACCTTATTTTAACTTGATGATATCAGCAAAGATCTTGTTTCCAAACAGTGTCACATTCATAGGCAGGAGGGATTAGATCTTCAGCCTTTTTGACAGGCACAGTACAACTCATAACGCTTGGCTTATTTCATTTCTTTGTAAACATATACTTTTATTATGCTATTAAATATATAATTTGGGGAAATATTCTACTTATTCTATTATATAACTTTTTTTTCAGAATGAGTTTCAGTTAGAGATAAACAATAATTTTTGATTAAGCACAAAATAGTCCTAGTTTTTAGGGTTAAACATTTTAGCAGATACTATTACCAATAATTTAAAGCTGAATGGCACATTATTTATGTTATATTTTAGGAGAAAAAGCTGCAGAGGATATTGTGGATAATTACATTATAAAATAAAGGATTAAATTATTAGATGATTTTTATGAATGGGTACCCAGTCTCACAATAATAGTAAAGTTTAAGATAGGAATTTTAATAAGGTGTTTTTCTTTTGTATAAGAAATTATTTCCTTGATTAGCTTTCTCCTGTAAGACTGCTTTAATTCTGTATTCTCCTAGTCATAAAATGAAAATTGGGAAACTGAGAACCCAAATTTCCAGATATCATATAACTTAATTAATATATCAGGATTGCTCTGTGAGTTTGCAAATTCATCTGAATTTGGAAATACTTATAGTTTATTCACAACTGTCCTAGTTGAAGTCTGCTTTGTAAGTAGGCTGGAGCCTAAATTTAATAACTTAATTTAATAACAATTTTAGCCTTATTGTTACTAGTGCAGCAGTTCGCATTTAAGATGAAAAACTGATGGGAATAATAATTTACATTACTCAATTTTATTTGCTTACTTGTTCTTGCCTAAACTCCATTATTAATACTAATACTAGCTAACATTTCTTCTGGTTTTATTATGTACCAAAGCTAGTCTAAATTTTACATATATTAACCTTATACTCTGCAAGCGTATAAGATACATACTATTGCTATCTCCATTTCACACACGACGACACTGAGAAACAGAGGTGTTAAGAAATTTGTTCATGTTTACATAGCCAATAAGTACTGGATTACTGTGTTTTTAAACTATGTTATCATGTCTCTTTTGCCAGATTGTCATGTGACTTTTGACTAGTCTTTTTATCTCTCTGGGCCTTAACTAATTCCCCTAATCAAAAATAAATAAATAAAAGGAATGGATTAAATTGGCATTTCTCACTTTTCTTGAGACCAAAGCTTCTCTTTTAGATGTTAATAGAAATTCTAGAAAAAAATGAACTGTGGTCACTTATATTTGGGAAACTTAGACCTCCTTCTCTTACAGATTCTTAGTGCACGTTAGCATCAGATCTGAGAATTTCTGTAGCGAAAAATATTCCTTTCAATTAAAGTAGTTTTCACAAAAAGTAGTTTTCACAAATTTATTTGACAAAATTTTTTTTTTAATTTAATTTATTTATTTGACAGAGAGTACAAGCAGGGGGAGTGGCAGGGAGGGGGGAAGCAGGCTCCTGCTGAGCAGAGAGCCCGATGTGAAGCTCGATCCCAGGACCCTGGGATCATGACCTGAGCTGAAGGCAGATGCTTAACCAAGAGCCACCCAGGTGCCCCTGACCAAAAGAAAAAATTTAAAGGAATGACATACTGTTGTATACTTATTAGGATGGCTAAAATCTAGAACACTGACAAGAGCAAGTGCTGGAGAAGATGAGGAGCAGCACAAGTTATTATTCATTGCTGGTGGGAATGCAAAATGGTATAGCAACTTTTAGTTTGGCAGTTTCATACAAAATATAAACACATCTTACCATTGGGCTCCTTGGTATTTATTCACCCAGAGGAGTTGAAGATTTTTGTCCACAGTAAAACCTGTTCAAGATGGTTATAGCAACTCTAATCATAAGGCCAAAATTTACAAGCAACCAAGATGTCTTTTAGGAGATGAATGGGTGAATAAACTGTGGCACATCCAGACAATGGATGTTTTTCAGCACTAAAAATAAAAGCATTATCAAGCCATGAAAAGATGTGGAAGAACCTTAATTGCATATTACTAAGTGAAAAAGCCAGTCTGAAAATGCTACATAGTATGTGATTCCAACTGTATGACATTCTGGAAAATGCAAAACTATGGAGACAGTAACAACAATAATTGGTTGCCATGGGTTGGGGAGAGGACAGATGAATAGGAAGAGTGCAGAGGACATTTAGGGCCGTGAAAATACTCTTATGATACTATAATGGTAGATACATGTCATTGTACATTGGTCTAAACCCATTGAATGTACAACACCAAGAATGAACGGTAATATAAACTATGGACTTTGGGCAATTATGATGTGTCAATATAGGTTCATCAGTTGTAATAAATGTTTAACTTTGGTGAGGAATATTTATAATTGGGAAGGCTACCTATGTATTTCTGCAGGCAGGGATTATACGGAAAAACTCTATGCCATCTGTTTAATTTTGCTGTGAACCTAAAACTGCTCCAAGAATAAAGTGTATTTTAAAAAATCAGATAAACCTTATCTTCCCCACTTGAGGGTGGCGTAGAAATAACCTATTCATAAAATATATTTTGAGACTACAGCTTTGAAAGTTCTGAATTTAGATATTCTAAAGTTATATTAATCTCTAAAACTCCAATTATCTGGTATTTTATTTTTATTTTTTTTCCACTGGTATTTTAAAGTAGATAATTTCCTCTTATTGACAACCTCTAGAGTTCACCCATATGTAATCTTTTTTTTTTTTTTTGGAACTTTGTTTTATCAAGTTTTCAAATTTTCTCTTTTGTTTTCAATTCTGCATATGATAATATGGGATTCTCCTCTCCTTTTACACACATATAAATACACACACACTTAAAATCAAAATAGTATATTCTTATCATTTTGAAGGATTCCATTCACTCTCAATGAAACTAATGGATGATTTAAGATTCAGTTTTATGTAAAGGCTTTCATAAAAGAACTAGAAACCCTTTTCCTACATAAAGAATTTTTTTTAATATGCAAACATTGGAGACCTGCTGGTTATGTTGTTCTTATTTATATTATAGGATTACATTAAGTGAAGCAATGCAATAATAAAATTATTTCACCTATTACTCCAAACTTGACTTAGGTGCTCTTCCTTCAATCTCCGTAATACCTTATACTGACACCTTTCTTAATGTGTATTTTATTTAATAATTGCCATTTATTTGTCTTTCTCCAGTATTAGGCTATATAATTTTCTTTACACCAAGTAAGGTATCCCATTTTTAATTCATATTTAGCACTAAGCATAATGACTAAGACCTAAGAAATACAAGAGCCTCTCATGTATACCCACACATAGTTTAAGATAATAATGATTATTATTTGGATAGCATTTTATAATTTACAAAATAATTTTACTTAGAATATTTTGTTTGATTTTTCAAAAATTCTGCATTTTTTGAGATAAGAAAACAAAGACTTAAGGGCCATTAAATGACTAACTCAAATACGGGA
This sequence comes from Halichoerus grypus, assembly GCF_964656455.1. Classification (NCBI taxonomy): domain Eukaryota; kingdom Metazoa; phylum Chordata; class Mammalia; order Carnivora; family Phocidae; genus Halichoerus; species Halichoerus grypus. The sequence goes on from NC_135714.1 coordinate 75,449,069, forward strand.
AGTCATTCTTGAAATTGAAATTGAAAGATGTATAATATTTAGCTAAGAAGAGAGCAAAGGCACAGTCATTTCAGAAAGGATAATAAGCATGAGTAAAGGTCTATAAATGAACATAACTATGATATATGTTGTGAGACATGAATTAAGTTTGGATACAGTATGAAATTCCAAAGCAACGTATCAGTTATTTATTTATTACCTATAGAGCCAATCATCCTTTTCCTCTTGTTGTTACAATGGCTCACTTTTCTGCATATACACCCAATATAGTTATAAATTTCAGGTTATATGACTATATCACAACATAAATAATCACCTTAAACATTTAAGATCAGATTTACTTCCATTTCATTTGATCCTGAGAAACACAGATTTTGAGATAAGAAATTGTAACCAGAATGCAATATGTGAAAATTTAATACAAATAATAAAAGCTATAACTCTTTTTTAAAGATTTTATTTATTTATTTGACAGAGAGAGACACAGTGAGAGAGGGAACACAAGCAGGGGGAGTGGGAGAGGGAGAAGCAGGCTTCCCGCGGAGCAGGGAGCCCGATGCAGGGCTCGATCCCAGGACCCTGGGATCATGACCTGAGCTGAAGGCAGACGCTTAATGACTCGAGCCACCCAGGCGCCCCCAAAGCTATAACATTTTAAGAGAAAAAGAAAGCACTGGCAAAAGTGATGGTCTTGAGACATGGGGCAATTACTGTATATAATGTTAGACATCATACAAAATTATTACTACATATACTACATTTATTACATATATGCAAAATATGTATTACCATATAGTAATAGTATATATAGTAATTACTATATATGCAAAAATTGTATTACTTGGGCGCCTGGGTGGCTCAGTTGGTTAAGCGACTGCCTTTGGCTCAGGTCATGATCCTGGAGTCCCTGGATCGAGTCCCGCATCGGGCTCCCTGCTCGGCAGGGAGTCTGCTTCTCCCTCTGACCCTCCCCCCTCTCATGTGCTCTCTCTCATTCTCTCTCTCTCAAATAAATAAATAAAATCTTTAAAAAAAAAAATTGTATTACTTAATGTATAATTACTATATATACTAAGGTCTAATTACTATATATGTAAATTACTATATATACACAAAACTATATATACAAAAATTATTATATATATACAAAAAACCTAAAATTATAAATGAAGGGAGACACTGATGAGATATATTATAAATGAGAATACTGACAGAAGTAATGAAGCAGGAGAAGGAATCTGCATGTAGACTATATTATTACAGCTCCAAGTTCTCTTTTACAGATAGTTTTTCTGCCTTGTACTTTTATCTCAATGTTTACAAATTTTGTGTGTGTATGTGTCCATGCATATGCATGTGTGTTACTGTGTGGACAGCAGATTAAAAGGCTACATTAAATATTGGGGTAGGCAGACTAATGGTCCCCAGTATATCCATATCTTAATCCCTAAAACCTGTGAACATGCTGCCTACATGTTTAAAGAGGCTTTGCAGACATAAATAAATTAGGGATCTTGCCCAAATTATCTGGAAGGGCAGAAGGCAATCGCAAGGATCTTTACAAGGAAACAAAAGTGTCAGAGAAATTTGAAGATGTTGATCTGCTGGCTTTGAAGCTGAAAGAAATAGCCCTGAGCCAAGAAATGTAGGTGGTCTTAGATGGGGATTTTGGGGGAGGAAGGAGACAGATTCTCCTCTAGAGCATCTAGAAGGAACATAGTTCTACTAAAACATTGGTTTTAGAACCATCAGACCCATTTTGGATTTCTGGCCTCTAAAACTGTAAGATAATATATTTTTGTTGTTTTAGGTCATTAATTTTATAGCCATTTATTACAGCATCAATAGAAAACTAATGTAAATATCAGATATTTTATTTGCACCTGTAAAGTATAAAGTCAGTCCAGAATTTATTTGGCCATACAATCAGCAGAGACAATCATACTGCTTACAAACATTTTACCAGCATAATTTTAGAATATCAATAAGCACTTATAAAGGATGGAGAATTTAAAGAAGAGAAATGATTTAATTGTGAAATTTAATTAAATTATTTGATGCTTCCATTCTGGAAGAAATCTTAAAGTGAAAGAAAGATCAAACTCTTAGTATTTTCTTACTGCTGTACTTTATAAAACTCAAGTTTATAAAAAAGGGCCAGAGACTTGTAGAACTGAACTAAAGGATCAATGTACTAAAAGGAACTGAAATATTAGGTTCTATCTCATGTCTACATTACACAAACTATTCTTTTGAGATCGCAAATCATAAAATCTGTAGCTACTCTAACCCAACAAAATGCACACATGCAAATAGAGATAAAATTTTGTAAATGATTATGAAATTGCTTTCACTGTTTCATTTCCACGTTGGCCAACACTTAGAAACTGATATTCTCAGTTAGAAAAGGATATTTTGAGACATTATTTTATTCCAGAATAGATAACAGAAAAAAAGTGAGTCACTCAAAGGATATCTTAGTTGAGAGCATTTTGGCCAAATAAATTTACAAGTCAAATAGACTGCCAAAGTGAATTTTCCTTAATTTTAGCAATATTTTGCAAATGTATCCCATATAGTATAATTGCAGATATAGCTTCATCATTTCAGCAAGAAAACATGCTCTGCCAAACATAAAGCATTGTTAAATTGTACCCTCAAAAACATTACATTGTATTAATATTTTCTCATTCATGCCCATTTAAGATGAATATTTTTAGAGATAGCATTCATTAGTACGTAGAATTAAGAAATCTTAGTTTCCATGGCTAAGACTTTGAGCCAAGATGCAAATTAAAATAAATCTTAATTGGACCTTAGAAGTGTAAGAATAATTAGGAATAAATTAGAACTGCATAAATAATTCCAAAGTAATCTACTCTTAACTAACATTACTGCAAATTTACTATAGAGAAGTACAGAATAAAATTTGTTGAAATCTGCTATAATCCAAATATCAGTTTAGTGCATACTCATATAATGCATGCAGTAATTTATGAAATATAGTATTGAATATTCATTTAATATTTATGGGTCTTAAAGGATCTTGATTAGCTCTCTTAATTATTTCAGGAAATCTCAGAATCTAGGTTTGAAGGAAACCCCCAAATTAGTCTTCTAGTCTAAATTGCAACATTCCCTTTGGCCATATTCCTGATAAATGCCCATCAAGTCCCAGTTTAGACACTTTCATGAATAATTTCTTTTTTTAATCCCACATTGGCCAACTGTACAAAACTAGTACAAAACAGGGTACTATCTTGAACTTGCTTTTATTTAAAAAGAGAAGTCAAATGCAAGACGTGCAATTAGGTCAAATAGGAACTAGAACAGGTCACTGGAAATAATTTTCATTTAGTTAATTTTTAGAATATTTGTATTTAATAATATATTAATTATACTAGGGTCCTAGAAATTTATATCAATGAAGCAGAAATGTACACAGATGTTAATAAAAAATGCTCATCACAGACCTTTTAGCAATTAAAAATTAGTAAAACATAAATATTCAAGCATAGAGTATAGTTACAGAAATTAGGCCTTATCTATACCTGGGAATGCTATATATATATTTAATTTTTCAGTGAATATATGATAAAATACAAGAAGCCTTATGCTAAGGCAGATTACAAATGCTAAAAACTATTAATGATCCATGGTGATAACATTAAAAATAATGCATAATAAAAATGGTATATATCATTGTGTGTGCACACATGCAAAAAGACTGAAACAGTTGTCAATATAATGAAAGTGTCATGAAGGAAATTAAACCAGTAACAACAGAAACCATAGTGGTTATTTGGGTAATAGAATTATAGGTATTTCTTTTCCTGTTCATATTTTACTATTTTTTTCAGATTGCCTACATTAATCATTCATCAATTTTTAGTTTTTTTCTTCAATTTTTAGTTTTCCTCAGGAAGGTATCAAAAATATGCCGATCTGTTTTTCTAGTAATGTGATGAAACAACACTGATAGATCTACCACAGATAATCCTTTGGTATGTGTGTGTGTATGTATGTATGTATGTATTTATTTATTTTAAGTTAAATTCAAATTAGTTAACATATAGTGTATTATTAGTTTCAGGAGTAGAATTCAGTGATTCATCAGTTGCATATAACACCCAGTGCTCATTAATCTTTTGCTATTTAGAGAAGGACCAATGGGACAATTCTACTCTACCCATCAAAATAATTTTAAACTAAGCCCAAGAGTAGGAAAAAGAAGTACATCAAAACAATGTGTGTGTATGTGTATTTTGTTTATGTTTCTACGTTGTCCTTTCACTTTACCCATGAAAAATCAAATATGAGAAGAAACACTTCTGTGTTGATATTTTTGTACTCTGCCTTGGTTTACCTCATTTCTTGTGATGTGTTTTGTCCACTGTAATATTATAGAGTCATATCACCTTGTGTTGGAGGTATTTTCTACCTAATCTCATTTATTTTCCCTTGTGTTTTCTTCTTCCTTACATCTACAATGTAGTTTTGTTGTAAATGTACATTAACACTTATATCACAAGGTGTGGTAAAGGATAAATTTAATAATGTCTATATATTCCCCTTTTGACACATAGTAGGTGTTCAACAAATGACAATTCTGTACCTTTTCTTTTTCAAATATATACACACACAATATTTTATTCTATAGAAACAGAAATTTGAATGCCACTTATGTCTCTAAAATAGCTTATAATTTTGGGAAAATTTGTTAATTCATGTTATGGTCTTCTAATTTGATAGATTTAAATTTGTCATCTGCAAATTTAAGGAAAGCTATCCTTTAAATTTATGAGTTCTATTTTTTAACTACAGTTAGATATTTTCATTTTCATGAATCACAGCACGCTAAATATTTTTAAAAATTATAAATCTACAAATAACTTTTTACTATTTTTCACATTGGCAGTATCATTGGTATCCCATAGATTATGAAAGTCAAGAGTCAATTGTACATAAACAAGGCTATCTATAAATCTGATTCATAGACTTATGAATTCTTACCATGGTAAGAAAATGAACATTGGAAAGACAGTAGCAACAGTTATATTTCTGGCTAAAAGCTTATATTTAGATAGTTTCATATTATAAGTTTCTCTGGGGGCAGGAATCAATCTTAAGAATAAATTAAGGTGCACTTAGTTACTTAACCAAAAGTATCTATCTTTTTGCAGTACTCAACTGCCCCTGAAAACTTTGACACAACTTCTAAAAGTAACTTTTTCTAACTAGAAGTGTAGATTTCTTCTATATATCTTTTAAATAATAAAAAAATGAATATATTTATCTTTGTCACGTATTTATTTATTTATTTTGGCTCCAGAGTGCATGCACTGAAAAAGGATAATTCTGTGGTTCTGTACATTTCATATCTAATTTCCATTTTTAAAAATTTCCATTATTACCAGTAACATAATTGCTTTCACTACTATTCTTTCTTATATTTTGTATGTTTTGCATGCATTTAAACATCATGTAATGGAAAGCAGATTATTTAACTTTCAATTCAACACATATATAGTGAGATAAACTGAAATTTATATGGAATTATTAAGCCCCAAATTTATATATATGACACCGAATATCCAAATATTTGTAAAAAACAAATTTGCTAGGTTTTGTATTTTTCTCTAGAGATCCAGGATTATATCAACATAGCCAAAGAATGAGGCAAGAAATTTGACCTATATACCAACTGGATTAATTAAATTTTAGAATATCATTATATTTTAGTAAAATATAAACTACACAAACTGTTGACAATAAAGAGCAATCACATTTAAATAGAAGAGGTACTGAAAAATGCTAGTAATTAAGCAAATGCTCAATAAAATTTTAAAAGCTATGAAGAGTTAAATAATTTAAATAGTGAAACACTTTTTTGTGGGTAAATGCATTTTTAAAAAACTGTTTTTGGGTGCCTGGGTGTCTCAGTTGGTTAAGCGACTGCTTTCAGCTCAGGTCATGATCCTGGAGTCCCGGGATCGAGTCCCGCATCCGGCTCCCTGCTCGGCTGGGGGTCTGCTTCTCCCTCTGATCCTCTTCCCTCTCATGCTCTCTGTCTCTCATTCTCTCTCTCTCGAATAAATAAATAAAATCTTTAAAAAAAAAACAAAACTGTTTTTAATCTGTCAAGCTCAATCATCTTAGAGGAGTGGTCATCTGTCAAATTTTCATGAAATATGCATCCCATGTAAGTAAACTCCAGTTATTTACTGCCTAGAATATTCTTTATATTAAAAACAATATATACCAACAAGCCTTCAGCTTGAAATATCTGTACAATCTCTATGTGAACTCTAATGAAAATTACTTTTAACAATAGCTTATTATGTAGTCTGATTTTCAAATGAATATATCTTTATCATGTAACTATCATCATTTCCCCCAAGAAATGGAAGTAGTTATTTATTACCAATAAGTGATAAACATGGTGGTTTAGACATTTAAAAATAAGTCAGTTTGATTTAGCATTGTAATATACATTATAAAAATACTCTTACACAGTGAAAATGATCTGCCAAATCAGATAAATCAAAAACAGTATAACAAACTTAATAAAAAAATTCTTTCCTTGGGAGTGCCGTTGTTTGAAAAGGTGTTTGAACTCAAAGATTAGAATAAACAAAAGGATGGAAACATAAATACAAATATAAATATAGAAATGCAAAGTCCATCTTAATTATAGCATTGCTACTGTGATTTCATATGAAATATTTCAATAACAATCATCAATTTAGAATAACACCTCTATTTTAATGAGACAACTTCATGTGGTGATTTTTGTTTTCTTATCCAAGTGGAATTATATATAATAGTGATGATAAGATCACTACCATCAGATGAATGAAAACTTGACTTACGCTGTGCAGGTACACAACCCTTTATAAGTAATCTTGCAACCGATACAAAAAGTGTCTATAATTCTGGCATGTTTGACATTCCCATTCATTCTAACAACTCGCTGACATATATTTAATTTGCTACTTCTTGAAGGTGTTGCTTGAAGTTCCCTTCCACTTGACAGGTGCCTGACAGTTCAGCCTCACTCAGAGTTTAACAAAATGGAAAAAAAAAAAAATGCATTATCCCCAGGTTTACCCCTGTGGACTATCCATTTTGTGACTTTGATAATGTCCAGGACTAAACTTGGTTTCTTTAGATATTGATAAGGTGCATTTTTTTTTTTTTTTAGCTTTTTTAGATTTGTGTATATACATTTAGCTTTCCATTTGGGCTCTTTTTTTGACAAACCCTGTGCCCTGCAGTTCTCAAACCATAACTGATGATTAAAATATGGACATGTGAAGGGAATTAAATAAAAATACAACTCCTGGTTCCTCACCATTTATATATTTTAGCAAGATGAAAAATGTTAATATTTATGATACAAATCAGGCTCTTAGTGTCTGGCATCTTTGAAAAATACTTTTGAATGTGTTCTGGTTCTGAATGCGTATTTACATCCATGCATGCTTCTCAGACTATTCCTCATAGTTATTCATTATGATGGATATTTATACACCGTTTTAATGATAGGAGCAGATGATTTTGTTTAAGGAGCAGGAAGAAGCTTAATATATGTCAGGGATCCTAAGAAAAAGTAACTAATACCAAACTGGATTTAAACATTCTGTGGTGAAAATCTGTTTACTTCATCATTGTCTATGTTATGTGTGCAAAATCCTTGGCATCATATTGAAACCATATATTTCTAACCTAATTAATCTCCCACCTTTACCCTGCCAATTGATTCTCTGATGGTATAAGAAAAGTTCCTTTGCTAAAGCCATTCCCAGAAATTTATTTCTGTTCTCCATCTGGAGGGAAAAATGACAGCTTCTGTTTTTAGAGATCTAACCCAAAGGTCATAAAGCATTTTACTGATACCCTCACCTTTTGCAGCACTTGTTATTCCTTTTATGCCTGGGGGCACATTTTGGATTATCGTCTTGTATTATTGCTACTTTACCTGTAGATTAAGACTTATTTTACCATTTACATATGTAGTAGTCAAAAACCCATCTGGAGGCAGAAACTACACAACAATTTTGAACAGGGAAGGTTTAATATAAAGAATAAATAGATATAACAGAGTATTGGAATAATGAAGGATTGGCTAGTAATAATTAAAGAGAACTCTATTAAAATATAAGAAAGTAGATATAAAGAGCAGCTCTGCTTCTAGAGCTGAAGTGTTGTCCCAAGGAAGAACTTCCTCACCCCCGGCAGGACTGACATCCAGACTTCATTTGAGAGGCAGCCATGTCTCACTTGATGATGGACAAGTCACTGAGGTGCTATCAGAGCAGATTTTGCTGAAAATCCTTCCTCTGGGCTACTGAAGATACCACCCATAGGGAGGATCCTAACTAACACTGCTCCTCTGCAATGTCATCCAAGAAGGCACCAGAGAGAGCTAATCAGCTATGTCATCTGAGGGTCTAATGCAGAAATCCATCCACAAGGAAATGTTGCACATTGGTATTCATGGCAGAGCAACCCACGGGGATGCCGGAGTCACCTGTTTACAGGGAACTACCTCACAGGCAACGCTCCTTACAAAGTCCCCTAGGGGTTTTGGAGGAAACCATCTACAGGGAAGTTCCAGGTCTTGGAACTCATTTTAAAGCCACCAGAAGGATGCCAGAGGAAGCTTTTGGTTTCTGGGTGCCACTAACCATCATGTGCTATAGGAGTCAGGCACTGGAGAAACTGAACACTGCAGAGGCTGATGAGAGGAACACACTAGGACCAAAAAGAGAAACCTTCTTCCTCCATGGTCCCTCTTGTACCATCTGCTGACTAAGCTTTCAAAACATGCAGATCGGCAAAGAAGAAATATTTTTAGAGCCCTTCTAAATTATTGAAGGTCAGACAATGGAAAGTAGATTAGGTCTGACAAACAATGTGTTTGAAACTAGCACAATATACTTATTACTAACTCTGAACAAATCAGAATTTCCTAGAAGACAGAAATGGCATCTTTTAATTCCTTTTATGTCCCAGGATATAGTGCTTTGCACATAAATGATAATCAGAAACATCTCAACTAAAATTGCTGCTTTTAACCGTTATGTTCTTATAAATATGATGTGAATTGTATCTCTGCTATTTTTTGTGCAAAAATGTATGTTATCAGCATCAAAGATAACTATATTTATATAAGTGTACCATCATTTTGCTTAGTATGTATGTAGGCTTGTATGTGCATATATAAGTGTATGTAAAGTCCATATCTGATTAGTAATTAATCAAATGAGCCTGCTGAAAGTTAAAAGTTAAAAGAAAACTATTTTCTTTTATTTATTTTAAGATTTATTTATTTGAGAGAGAAATATCCTATGACCCCAAGATCACCACCTGAGCCAAAACCAAGGTTGGACATTTAACTGACTGAGCCACAAACATGCCCCAGAAGAAAGCTATTTTAAACCTCAGAAAAATAAATGACAAGTCTTGATATCAACTAGTTAAAAATATAGATTTCCACTCTTCAAAGAAAAATGCTACACACTGATTTTCTAATAAGTTACATAAAGATAGGTATAGATATTTTCTTTAAATTTTTACATTTCAACACTAAAAAGTATTTTACTTACTAATATTTTATCAATATATTGATGCTTAAAAACCAATCTTAATACCTAAATAGTAATTTTAAAAAAATACATTTTACTGAAGATTTAACTATCTCTAATTTAGTTGCATTAAAAATCCTACTACTGGGGCGCCTGGGTGGCTCAGTTGGTTAAGCATCTGCCTTAGGCTGGAGGTCATGATTCTGGGGTCCTGGGATTGAGCTCTGGTTTGGGCTCCCTTCTCAGCGAGGAGTCTGTTTCTCCCTCTCCCTCTGCCCAACCCACCCACCCCCCCAGCTTGCTTGCATGCTTGCTCTCTCAAATAAATAAATAAAATCTTTAAAAAAAATTACTAATAATAATACATTAATTTATCCTTCCTTGTCAATTTGTAGGTTTATATAGTGATTATCTGAGAGATATCCAGGCAAAATAAATATAATAATTTAGTAAAAAGCTACTGTTGGGAGAAAGAAGGAGAGCTTGTATATGAAGGTTAAATATGCTAAAATTATAAATAATTCAGGTATTCTCCAAGGAAAGATGGGTAAATATTTGATATAAAAAAAGCTTAGGCATTTGATTCAAGTGGTCCAGATTCAAATTCTACTTTTTTTTTTTTAACCTGCTACCTGGAAAAACAACTTAAAAGCATTGACATCTCTTCTATGAAGTGGGGTTCTAATACTAAGTGATGGGATGTTTCTGTGGATTTGGTGAAATATACACATAAAGCATGTAACTCAGTAATAGCTTACAGAGATCTGCTTGTATTTAAAAATGGGGACAGGGCGCCTGGGTGGCTCAGTTGGTTAAGCAACTGCCTTCAGCTCAGGTCATGATCCTGGAGTCCCGGGATCGAGTCACACATCGGGCTCCCTGCTCAGTGGGGGGTCTGCTTCTCCCTCTGATCCTCCCCCTTTCATGCTCTCTGTCTCCCATTCTCTCTCTCAGATAAATAAATAAAATCTTAAAAAAAAAAAAATGGGGACAAATTGCATGGGGCACTGGGTGTTATACACAAACAATGAATCATGGAACACTACATCAAAAACTAGTGATGTAATGTATGGTGATTAACGTAACAATAAAAAAATAAAAATAAATAAATAAAATAGAAATGGGGACAAATTACTTTAAAATGAATAAAAGTTATTTATTTTAAAGATAGGTGGGAATATAGTGTACCTGTAATTCCAATTCATATCTGTATTTTGAAGTCCAGAAGTTTGTATGCAACTACCAAGTTGTGCCTTATGTACCTTAGAACTGTGTTTATTATCTTTTCCCTAAAATTTGCTCGCACTTCTTAACCATCTTTGATAATGTTTCTGACTTTCACCTAATGACACAATTCAGGAAACTGGAAGTCATTGTGGACCCTACATCTACCCACATTCAACATTGAAAGGATTCCTAAGTCATGTTGAATCATCTCCTTAAATTCTGTTTAATGCATTTTCTTCTTCTTTTTCATTCTTCAAACTTTCTTTATTTAAAAATAGCAAGAATAACATATTTTTGGCTATTTCTTAATTAGACTTGATCATCTAGTTTATCACTGTCCTTTATTTCTATCTCCATCATGTACATTGTTGTGGTTTTTAAAAATGTAATCTGATGATATTATTCCTTTCTTTAAATCTTTTAATTAAATTCCCCCAATCACAATCTAACTCTGTTGTCTAGAAGATAAAGTCCACACTCTCTAGGATGACATACAAAGCCCTTCAGTTCTAACCTCAGCCTACATGTCTAGGTATATCTCCCTTTGTTCCCCACAAATATCTAATGCTCAAATTCTAATGAATTACTAACAGTTTCTTGAAATTGCCATGATTTTTCGGACTTCCATATGTTTGCAAATTATATTTCTTTTAGATAGAATGCCATCATTATGATGTTTGATTTCTATGAAAAAAAAGCCTGTGATTTGCAGATGGTTTACCATAAGTTTTATAATATGCTAAATTCTTACATGTAGTAACTAATCTAAATGCTTTGGCAATTTGGTGAGAAAACAGATACAGTGAAGTAATAAATCATGTTCAAGTTACAGCATCATAAAGAGTAGTAATGAGGCCCAGGATATGATTGACACTAAAATCTCTGTGATCAGGAAGATGCTGCAAAACTGACATCTATCTTATATCTGTGCGATTTTTTTTCTGGCTCATCTACATGTGAGACACTGATAATCATGTTCTTTTTTATGTTATATCCAAACATATTTCTTTATTTCAGGTATCACACAAAAATTCAATTGTGTTTTTTTTTTTATCTGTCATTCCCAAAACACTATAAACTGATGTGAGGCAAGGATAACGTTTTTGTTATCCTTATTGCCCAGTGTGTAGTTAGTGCTTAGTAAATTCTTTTTGAACTCATGAGTGAATTAATGATACAGATTCTACCTTCTGTTTTGTATTCTAGTTAACTGATGTAAGAGAGACTAGAAGTTTCATTAGTTCTACTACCTTGCATTCAGAAAGCCTTTCAGAAGGAAAATGGTGTGAGAGACATACTAGAAAAGGATGATAAGATTTCAGCAGGTTGAGTGGAATGAGAAAAGGCATTCAAAGCAGAAGGCCCAACTTAATAAGAGCCATTTTGTCTATTCTGATTGACAATTGATTTGATGTATGACTTGCACATGATCTTGCTCTCAGACTTATTAGCTGTTTATTTAGCTTTAAGGATATTCTTAAGTAGCAAAAGTCAGTACATTAACCTGATGAAATGTTATCCCACTGGAATCCCCACCCCACCTAGAACTGAAGAGCCTCCCTGGAAGTACTTCTTTACACTTTGTGTCCCTTCTGGGCGTGTTAGATGCACATGAAGCTGATCCAAGATACATCTGAACACATCCAGTTTGTTTCTGCCTATGGACAACTGCCCTTCTGTAATACAAATTTGAAACCTATTCTTTACATAAGCATCTGGAAGGCACAACACCTATATATCATATCTGTGATTTTATATGCATTATTAAATCCCTCACAATAATTCTGCAAAATGCATTTTATTTTTCTCATTTTTAATGAGGAAATTTATGGTGCATGAGTCTTATTCTCATGATATGTAGCTAATCACTCTGATAAGTTAGTGATTTAAAACCATTTATTTCTGTCTTAACAGCAAAGCCTTTGCTTTTTCAACTAGACAACTCACTCTCTCAGCATGAGCGCAAGTTCCAAAGATAGGAAAGCCTATGTGTGTTCAGAGAATCATCCACGAAGTCGATAATTTTGGCCAAATCCGAGATTCTCAGTGTTTGGGCATCAGCATCACTTTGGGATGTTTTAAAACGTAAGCTCAGATTCACAAATCTTCACCACAGATAAATCAAGTCACATACTTTGAGAGAGGGACCCTGGCATCAGAAGTTTTTTAAGCTCCTGGGTGACTCTAATGGGCAACCGATACTGAGAACCACTGGACTAAAATAAAGGGCATGCATATACGGGGACATCATGAATACTGAACAGTGTTTAACATAGTGAATATTAGAATCAGGACTGCAGGATACAATCCCAGCTCCCTCACTTAATAACTCTGTGACCTTAGGCCAATTATTAAATCTCCATTCGTTTGCCTGTAAGATGGAAATAAACTAAAATATGTAAAGCACTTAGCATATGGAGTAGATATAATTAATGGTAATTCTTAATATTTAAAAAGAAATAGCAAATAAATTTTTAAAATGATATTAAAGCTATGTTGGGAAATATCTAAGAATGGGAGAGGATATTATCATAAAAGTGGTAGCTGACAGAAACAAATTGGATTAGAGATACATTTTTTTACCCATATGCTTATGATTTTGAAAAATTTTGCATTCACACATTCTTTGCAGTAAGTGATCCTTGGTATTAATTAAATGCAGTTTTTAATTGGCATAAGCTTATAAATTCTCAGTATCCCATAATGATGAGAAAGGATAAAAGAGTGTCTAATTTTGATAATATACGAATAATTATGAGAATTATTGTGTGCTTTGTTTTACCAAGTATCAGATATTTTTCAAATGAATGGAATTTTAGATGCCTTAACTACCAGTTGCATAATACCATTTACATTCTCTTTTTTTAGACATTACTGGTCTTGATATAGAAATGAAAAACAACAACAGAAGATATACTATTTTACATATTAAAATACTTTTACATTCAATTCTCATTTGGTTCTTACCACAGCCCTGAGACATGGGAATGAAGAAACTCTGTGGTTTAATGGCTTGCAGGGAGACAGCTATGACAGGAACCCTTTCCTTCTAACTTTTACTCTAATGCTTCTTTTATAACACACATGCGTATTTGGAATATGTTGAATGTCTAGAAACTAAGAATTAATACATTGGCCCAAGTACTAGAGCAACTCTACGGACTTAGTATAACTAGATAATAGGAATTGGGTGGGGGTATCACTCTAATTTTTGTAGGTCTAAACTGAAATTCAGAGAATTAATCGAGACTTTAGTGGAAACCTAAAAATTCTCAAAGAATCCAGCAGGCAGAACTGACTCAAACCAAGTCCAGATGGTTCCAGACACTGATGCAAGCAAACAGAAAGAGAGAGAGGAAACAAACTATGCACCTCTGGTCTTGTTATTCAAGACATGAGTAGTACTGGCTGCAAGGGGATTTATAGAAAGCCTTTGGCTTAAGGAAGCATCAGAATCCTTGTAAATATCCTAGAAATAGTGGGTGATGTGGTATCTTCTGAAGTCTCCTTTTAGTACATAAACTTCAGTTGTATACAGAATGCATCCTTTGCATTATAGTAGATGTTTTAGAAAACAGTATACATATACACAAATATTGCAACACTCCATTCAGTTCAGATTCTGGGTGGCTCAGTCGTTAAGCGTCTGCCTTAGGCTCGGGTCACGGTCTCAGGGTCCTGGGATCGAGCCCCGCACCGGGCTCCCTGCTCCGAGGGAAGCCTGCTTCTCCCTCTCCCACTCCCCCTGCTTGTGTTCCCTCTCTCACCGTGTCTGTCTCTGTCAAATAAATAAAACCTTTAAAAAAATTTTTTTTATTGAAAGTAATATCCATTAAAATTATTACATCGTATAATTATTTTGTTGTAAATTGTACAAAATTCCTACTCTCTCTTTTTTTTTTAAAGATTTTATTTATTTATTTGACAGAAAGAGACACAGCGAGAGAGGGAACACAAGCAGGGGGAGTGGGAGAGGGAGAAGCAGGCTTCCCGCAGAGCAGGGAGCCCGATGTGGGACTCGATCCCAGGACCTGGGATCATGACCTGAGCCGAAGGCAGACGCTTAACGACTGAGCCACCCAGGCGCCCCCCTACTCTCTTATATTAATCTAAAATCAGTTTAGATGTATAAAATTTCAAATTTTAAAGATAACCTAGATGCAATACTAAATCAAATTCTGTATTGAATACACTGAAGGTAAAACACCCAATCACAAACAGCTATTTATATGTAGAAGTCTGCATAATGTATTGTAGATTTGACTTAACACAGTGATAAAGAAGTTCCAATACATATTTATGAGTGGTGATTTGAAATTTATGTATGGTTCAAAAATAGGTATTTTTAAATTGGTGCATTTAAATAGCTTAATTCGACAAAATTTACACCTTATATTTGTATAACATTTATTTTTTAAATTTCAAAAGCAATGAGTACTCCTTGCAAATAATTCCAGTATAGAAATATATAGAGCAAAATGTGACAGTAAGAAGTATGTTAAAATTATAATTGTTGATGTCTCTGTCCAATGAGAAAATGAGATTAAAAGAGGGAATAAAGGGGTCAACAATTTTAATCATAATGTTTAATTTCTTGAGTATGAAAGGAAATTGACAAAATGTTTTCATTGATCCATCAATTATGGATGTTATATAGAGAGAACTTACAGTATTTTTTGTATTTTCTGTATTCTTAAAATTTCTCAAAAATGTTTAAAGATTTAAACCAAACCTTATTACTAAGTAACTGAGCTTTATTTAACTTCTTAATACCCTGGAGACATCTGCACTGAATTTTATTTTATTTTTTTAATTTTAGAAGCATTCACTTCAGCATTCATTAATTTGATACCAAAAACACAGATCATTCTATTATGATAAGCTTCTAAAATATTTTGGGTCTCTTCCTTATACACAAAAATCATTCTAAAAGCAATTTTAAATAATGCTTCCTCACACAAAATAAAAAAGGCAGTGCTTCCCTTTTCTATTATCATGTAACTGGTATTCAAGCAGAGGCAGTCCTGCAACTGAAGCTATATGGAGGTTAAAATATGAACAGTCACTTAAATACTTTTCCCCTGTCCCTTATGTTTCACTGATGAGGAAGTTAAGAGTGATTTGAGTTAGAAACAGAGAAAAAGCTAGATGGAGAACCTCACTGCTGAATGACACTTTCCTGATTTACTGCCATTTAGATAACAGGTATAAATTAAGAAAATGTCATTAAAATAAAAACATTTCCAATAAAATGAAGTGGAAATCTCAGAAATGTATACCATCCCAGTAGAAAAACTTACAAAATGTAGAAAAATTAATAGCCTTTAAAGAATTTTAATATCAGCTACTTGGAAGAAGATCAAAAATGAAATATTCTTGTAGGATTTCTTTTTAACTTATAAGCAAAGGCCAAAGGGAACATGAAATTTAATGGGGAATATATTGGCTTCTAATAAATTATCAAAAGTAATACCATAAATTCTATTTATGTAGTCTTTATAAAATAATTAGAAGCAACTATAATTACTATAAGACAAAACATATCCTATTTAATCTCATGAAAATAAATAAAATGCATAAATTATTTTCCTGCATAGCCTAACATTATTAGTCTAATAGGCACAAGTTTAATGGGAAAAAATAAAATGTAGGGACATGAAAACTTCATGACACCAGTATAACGCTACAACCCACTGCAAACTCAGGTCAAAGTAATCATTACAAATGAATAGGTTTGGATAAATCTTGTGGGAATAATCATTAAACTGACTAGACAAATAAAAATCAGTATTCATGATTAATTCTAATAGAAAGCATAATCTTGGCTAAGAGAAAGGAGATAGTTTTTTCAAGGAAGGCCACATAGCTGAAAATAAAAGATCCCAAGAAGTTGAAAGGGAGAAGGGTAGACTTACTTATTCTCTTCCAGTTACTTAAGTTTATTGTCTCATTTACTTTTCAATAAATAAATTTTACTAATGATTGGGTTACAGATAATACTTAATGGCTTGATTCCATACATCACATATCCAAGGCAATATTAAGAAGTTATTGAACTAAGGTCAGATTTTTCAAATTTTGAGTTCTGAGTAAGACTATTTCCATGGGAAATTTCCATTTGTTATTCCCAATAAAAGTTACAGGATCAATTTTATATTTTTTTAAATTTGTTTCTTTCAACTTTTTATTTAAATTTTGGTTATTTAACATATAGGGTGATACTAGTTTCAGGAGTAGAATTTAGTGATTCATCACTTACATATAACACTCAGTGCTCATCACAAGTGCCCTCCTTAATACCCGTCACCCATTTAGCCCATCCTGCACCCACCTCCCCTCCAGCAACCCTCAGATTTGTTCTCTACAGTCAAGAAATGTTTTCTCTTTTCCTGTCAGTACCTAGCATCCAGAATAGTGACAAGATCATCATACATGATTGATTTATTAATATTTGCTAAATCTGTTAAAAGGCATTAAGAATTTATTGAATTCATAAGATGTGGCACAATTCTCAGTAATCTCATCTTCTATGTTATCTTCAAAACAACAATGTGAAGTACATATTATTATTCATGTTTGATCCAGATTTCATTTCACTTCCATAATCCAAGGTCAACATCCTCTAGAATATTTGGGATAAAGAGGATTTATCTCTGGTTTACTGCTGTGGCTGTGATTTATGTTTACCACCTAGATATGCATTATCATTCCATCGGCTTTGGAGGATATCACTCTGGTTCCTTTGCATCCCCCAAATATGGCATTTTATTGGCAGATTAATATGATATGATATGACTGGCAATAAGTGATGGGATTGTGGTTTATCAAAACTCACGCACGCACATACACACACACACACACACCAACATTGACATTTGCATATTAGAATTTTATGTGCTTAAAAGTCCTTTGGTCATGTTCCACTGAACGAACATGTTTCTTATTGGTTCCCTTTCTCCAGTCTGGGATCGTATCATTGAATCTCATCTTTCGTCATCCCTGCCCCCACTCGTGTTTGCTCAGAAACCTTATGCTTTCCTCTGACTATTGTATCTTGAAAGCTTCAAATTTGCACTTGATTATACAGAACATAAGATTTCTCAGGTATTTCCAACTCATAAAAGAAAAAGACCCATCAATAGAATTGCAAAACAGAAGACAGTTATTTTATTTTATTTTATTTAGATGTAGAATTGGACCATACAAATAAAACTTTTAAACACTACTTATTTACCCTCCACTACACTTATTCTATGACATGGTTTCTACTCCAAACTGAGCAACCATTTTAATGGCTCTGTATTGTTGGACAAGTCGGCTAATATCTTTGAGTTTTATAAATAGAAGAATAGGTTCTAAGAAGCAAAACTAGCCATTCGTAGTCACACAGAAAGATTGCAACATGCTCTATTGGACCAGAAAACTCAAATTCTTTTTTTTTTCCTACCAAAACCATGGTTTCTATTAATTAGAAGCAGTCACTCAAAAGTTTACTTTTTATTAATTAGAAGCAGTCACTCAAAAGTGTCCTAGATCATAGTATGAAGAACAGTATCTTACATCTTGCATGAATTATGATGGATTTTAGTGTGGCCGTCAT
This sequence comes from Halichoerus grypus, assembly GCF_964656455.1. NCBI lineage: Eukaryota > Metazoa > Chordata > Mammalia > Carnivora > Phocidae > Halichoerus > Halichoerus grypus. The sequence goes on from NC_135714.1 coordinate 75,467,486, forward strand.
ATGTATAAGATACATTTGTTGTTTGGTAAAGATGTGTGGACCAGATAAACTCTGATATTCTTTCTAAGTTCTTTTATTTATTTACCTTCCCATGGATACAACAAATCCTTGGCCCACAAAAATATTATATAAAAGATGAGATTATTTTCCTAGGAGCAGGCATGACAGTGATTACTTCTAACATTGACAATATTTTTTTCAAGGAAGGCCACATAGCTGAAAATATAAGTGAGAGTAGATACTGATGGTAGTAAGAACAGGGACTGTGTCTATGATGGTGACTAATAACTAGTATTATAGATAATACTAATAAAAAGGACTCATTCCTCTTGCTGGTAATTCATAGAAAATGGGATTAAGAGAAACATTGCCAAAATAACTGAGCTAGATAATCAAGGATAGGCTGGGTGAACAAGAATTTTAGAAGTGTAGTGTATAGACTAAGAAAGACATAGATGGAGATATTTTTGTCTTCTTAGGCATCAGGTAATTTTCCTTTTTATATAGACTATGTGCATAAACTACTGTTAAGTTTCCAAATTGGTATAAGTTATTAAAGTTTATCTATTATTCTTTGTGCATTTGAGAAAAAAATATGATCTTTACTTTTATTTTTTTAATTTTATTTTATTAGGTTAATCGCCATAATTACATCATTAGTTTTTGATGTAGTGTTCCATGATTCATTGTTTGCATATAACACTCAGTGCCCCATAATACGTACCCTCTTTAATACCCATCTCCAGGCTAACCCATCCCCTCACCTTCCTCCCCTCTAGAACCCTCCGTTTGTTTCTCAGAGTCCATAGTCTCTCATGGTTTGTCTCCCCCTCCGATTTCCCCCCTTCATTTTTTTAATACAAAAATATTTAAGCCTCTGTTATGAAATAGCTATGACTTTCTTTTGTGGTGTTTGTTTATTTATTTGTTTCTAGCAGTTCTTATGCCAGGCATTCCCTAGTACCTGTGACACTTGTCTGGCAAAAAGTCTTCCATTTTGGGTGCTAGTTTCGTGGCAAAGGTTTTATATTTTTGAAAAATAATCTTTGATTTTTTTTATTTCAAAATGTAATAACATTTTAAAGCAATGAATTATTCTTTTCAAAATCTAGACAAGTATAATTATCAGACCTCCCTCAAAGTTCTGTCTTTGTGCTATACCAAGCAGTTAGCCCTGAATTTATATGTAATAAATTTACTCTTCTATTTTATGTTAATTGCTGACATATCTATTTATGAACTGCTATTCAAATTAATGTTAGGAGTTTGTGCTGAGTAAGGAATTAATTCTAACTTGTTTCTGTAAGCATTGTACTTTGCCTTCAAATTTTTTTAAAGATTTATTTATTTTTTATTTAGAGAGAGAGAGAGTGGGGAGGAGGGGCAGAGGGAGAGGGAGAAAGAGACTCCCTGCTGAGTGTGGAGCCCAGCACTGGGCTTGATCCCATGACCCTGAGATCATGATCTGAGTCAAAATCAGGAGTCGGTCATGGGGCGCCTGAGTGGCTTAGTCAGTTAAGCATCTGCCTTCAGCTCAGGTCATGATCCCAGGTTCTGGGATCAAACCCTGTTTCGGGCTCCTTACTCAGTGGGGACCCTGCTTCTCCCTCTCCCTCTGCCTGCTGCTTCCCCTGCTTTCTCTCTCTCTCTCTCTCTCTCTCTGTCAAATAAGTAAATAAAGTCTTTAAAAACAAAAAAGAGTTGGTCGCTTAACTGACTGAGCCACCCAGATGCCCCTACCTTCAGATCTTTTTAAAGTCTTTGAAATGCTCTTTTGTCATAATAAATTACCAAAATAGGTTGATTGTTGGATAACTTATATACATGAAACAGTGTATTAAACACTATTAACAATAATGAAATGATAATTACAAAAAGTATATGACAGTAGTAACACAGATCCACCCATTTAAGAAATTTTTCCATGGCAGACACTTAGATACTTTGCAAACAATCTCTTGCTTTTCCTTCTAATTTGGTTCAAGTATCCTAAAACACAACGATGTGCCCAGACCAGTGATGAAAAAATCAGTAGTCTATAACCAACCAGGGCACAACTGGTCTAAAGAGTGCCATTATACAAATAAGAATAAAAAGGCATCCCTTATGGGCTCATGGATAGTGAGTAGATAACCCTGTTGAAGAAAGAAAAGAACCTGCACTTTTATTTGGGGCCCATGGCCTGTTTAGAAGAGTACAGATTGAACTTCAGTCTTTACTTAACCCCATGGCTAGGTACTGAGTTACATGAACACATCCAACAGCCATATCCAAGTCAGAGATTCCTATCTGCTGCTGAGACACTAGGGTTACAAATATTACTAGGTTACAAATATACTGAGACATTGATCTTTTCAGCCCTCATGGCAGCTAGGTGGGTCTTAGCATAGCCAACTCCCGTGGGCCAATCACCTCTGGGCTTCTGCAGCCTTTTCTGTTTTCACCAACATGTTATATACCTATCATCATTTGCTGTGTGTGACGTGATATGAAAAAGGCTGGTGCCAATCTTTATCATCCTATATCTTTTTGCATATGGGTACATAAAGGTAGATCGTGAGTAGGATAGATATTTCTTTCATATAAATGAGAGACATATGCATGAGTAAACCACCCCACCCAGACATCTATCTACACCATGTTGTCAAATAGGATGTGATAAAAGGAGCCAAAACAGACATTTTGTAGCCTTGAAGAAATATTTTATAGACAAAATGAAGATAGAAAAATCATCAAAAGAAGGAAAGGACCTTCTGTCTTTTTACCAACATTGGTGAGCTTCTCAACATCAGTTCTTCATACAAACTTAAATTGGAAGTTACTTTAATGGATCCAGAGATATTTCCTTTAAATCTAAACATTCTCACAATGTAGACTGAGGATCCCATGAGTTCACTGGAAGGAGTTCATTGATATGTTTCACATTCCAAATTCCAACTACTAAGAAAGTACTAATTGTTGAGTTTCTGTGTAGCATCAAAAACTATCCACAATTATCTGAAAAGACTTAAAATACTCTTCCCCAGTTCCTTCCTATGTAAGCCTGGACTATCATCATATACTTCAGATAATGCATTTCTCAACAAATTGAGTACAGATACAGATATAAAAATCTAGTTGTATTCTGTTAAGTCAGGCATCAAAAGAAGTCACAAAATTTGTTAAACAGTGCTACTGTTTTCACTATTCTTCTGAAAACCATCTTTTCCATATATATATATAATTTATATTAACATATAATGAATTTGTTTTAATTTTAAATGAGTTAAGTTAAATATATTTTATTCTCAGATTATTATTTTATTTTTATTGAAGTATAGTTAACACACAATATTACATTAGTTTCAGGTGTACAACATAGTAATTCAAGTTTATATGTTATGCTATGCTCATCACAAGTGTAGCTACCATATGTCACCATACAATGCTATTATAATATCATTGACTATATTCTCTATGCTGTACCTTTTTATCCCTGTGATTTATTCATCCCATAACTGGAAGCCTGTATCTCCTACTCCCCTTCATCCATTTTGCCCATCCTCCTACCCAATTCTTAGATTATTTTTAAACATAATAAATATAATCCACACAGACAGAAGTTTTTTGGAGTCCCCAATACATTTTTTACTAGTATAAAGGGGTTCTGAGATTTAACAAAAAATATGATAGTTGGAGTTCTTTACTATTCCACCTCTGTCTTTATTTGTTAAATACTGTCCCAATCCCTTTGAATTTCACTTCCACCATGAATCCCTTTGTTGCCCCCACCTTCTATCCAGGTCAGGACACAATCATCTACCCTCTGTATAGGAACTTCACACTACCAGATTTTGTTTTAATGGTCAAAATAGCTTTTTTTTTATTCTTCTTATATTTTTCCAGTTTTATTGAGAAATAATTGACATTTATCAGTGTTTAAATTTGAGGCAGTGTGATGGTTTGATTTACATATATTGTTAAATGATTACCATAATAGGTTCAGCTAACACACATTTTCTCATATCAATACAACAAAAAGAAAAAAAAGAGGAAAAGGAAAAATGGGAAAAAATTATTTTGTGATGAGAACTTTTAGGATTTACTCTTTTTTTTTTTTTTTAAAGATTTTATTTATTTATTTGAGAGAGCGAGAATGAGAGAGAGAGAGAGCATATGAGGGGGAGGAGGGTCAGAGGGAGAAGCAGACTCCCTGCTGAGCAGGAAGCCCGATGCGGGACTCAATCCCGGGACTCCAGGATCATGACCTGAGCCGAAGGCAGTCGCCCAACCAACTGAGCCACCCAGGCGCCCTAGGATTTACTCTTTTAACAACTTTCCTATAAGTTGTACATTGGTGTTAGCTAATTCACCATGTTGTATATTACATCCCTACTACTCATCTATCTTATAACTGTTAGTTTGTACCTTTGACCATCTTTCCTCAATCTTCCTCACCACCATGATCTCCCTTTGATAACCTCAACTCTGATCTTTTCTTCTACGAGTTTGTTGTTGTTGTCCTTGCTATTGTTATTGTTTTGTTATGTTTTTAGATCCCACATATATGTGAGATCATACCGGATTTGTCTTTCTTTGCCTGACTTATTTCACTCAGCACAATGCCTTCAAGGTCTATATTGTCACAGTGGAGATATGTGTGTGTGTATATATATATATAAAACATCTTCTTTATCTACTCATCCATTGATGGACACTTAGTTTGTTTCCATGTGTTGGCTATTATAAATAATGCTGCTACAAACATGGGGATGCAGATATTTTTTCCAATTAGTGCTCCCCCCCGACTTTGGATATATCTTAGAAGGGGGAATGGTGGATTATATGGTAGTTCTATTTTTAATTTTTTGAAAATTCAACATATTGTGTTTTATAGTGATTTTACCAACTATCCCTCCAACACTGCACAAGGGTTCCCCTTTCTCCATATCCTTGCCATTATTTGTTTTCTCTTACCTTTTTGATGATGTCTGTTCTAACAGGTGTGAGGTGATATCTCATTGTAGTTTTAGTTTTCATTTCCCTGATAACTAGTAATGTTGAACATCTTTTCATGTACCTGTTGACTTTTTATATATCATCTTTGGAAAAATGTCTATTTAGATCTTTTGTTATTTGTTTTATGCTATTGAGTTATATGAATTTTTTAAAATATATTTTGGATATGAAACCCTTGTTGGATATATGGTTTACAAACACTTTTTCCCATTATGTAGGTTGTTTTTTTCAGTTTGTTGATGGTTTCTTTTGTTGTGAAAAGGGGTTTTAGTTTGATGTAGTTCCACATGTTTATTTTTTATTTTGTTGCTTGTTCTTTAGGTGTCACATCCAAAAAATCATTACCAAGACTCATGTCAAGGAAATTTATTCCTATGTTCTCTTCTGAGAATTTCATGGTTCCACATCTTATAGTTAAGTCTTTAATCCATTCTGAGTTAATTTTTGTGAGTCGTGAAAGGTCTGGGTACAGTTTCATTCTCTCACATGTGAGTATCCAACTATCTCAGCACCATTTATTGAAGAGACTGTCTTTTCCCCATTCAGTATTCTTGACTTACTTATCAAATATTACTTGACTGTATTTGCTCCTGGGGTCTTTTTTGGGGGGGTCTTGCTTCTGTTCTATTGGTGTATTTGTCTATTCTTATGACAATGCCATACTCTATTGATGACTATAATTTTATAGTATAGTTTGAAAACAGGAAGTGTGATGCATCCTGCTTTGTTCTTTCTCAGAATTTCTCTGCCTATTCAGGATCTTTTGAAGTTCCATATAAATTTTAGGAGTGTCTTTTATACTTACGTAAAATATACCATTAGCATCTTGATAGGGATTGTGTTGAATCTAAAGATGGCTTTGGTTGTATTGACATTTTACCAGTATTAATTCTTCAATCCATGAACACAGGATCCCTTCCCATTTATTTATGTCTTCTTCAATTTCTTTCATTAATGTCTTGTTTTCTGAGTAGAGATCTTTCACCTCCTTAGTTAAATACATTCCTAAGTATTTTATTGTTTTTGATGCTAGGGTAAATGAGATCAATTTATTTCTTTTTCAGAGAATTCACTGTTAGTCTATAGAAATGCTACTGATTTTTGTATGTTAATCTTGTATCTAGCAACTTTACTGATTGATTAATTCGATTTAACAGGGTTTTTTGGTAGAGTTTTTAGGATTTTCTATATATGAAATCCTATCATCTGCAAATAGAGACAGTTTTACTTATTCCTTTCTAATTCTGATACATTTTATCTTTCCTTCCCTGATGGCTCTAACCAGGAATGCCAGTACCATGTTGAGTAGGAGTTGTGATGGTGGGCATCCTTGACTTATTCCTGATCCTAAGGGAAAAACTTCCAGTCTTTCACCACTGAGTATGACATTAGCCATGAGCTTATCATATATGTCCTTTATTATGTTGAAATATGTTCCTTTTATGCCTAATTTGTGGTTTTTAAAAAATTTTTTTTATTAACATATAATGTATTATTTGTTTCAGGGGTACAGGTCTGTGATTCATCAGTCTTACACAATTCACAGTGCTCACCATAGTACATACCCTCCCCAATGTCCATCACCCAGCCACTCCATCCCTCCCACCCCCCTCCATTCCAGCAACCTTCAGTTTGTTTCCTGAGATTAAGAGTCCCTTATGCCTGGTGATGGGTATTAAAGAGGGCACGTATTGAATGAAACATTGGGTGTTATACGCAAACAATGAATCATGGAACACTACATCAAAAACTAATGATGTAATGTATGGTGATTAACATAACGTAATAAAATTAAATTAAAAAAAAAAAGGGTCTCTTATGCCATTTGGTCCATAGAGTTGTTCAAATACTCTGTTTCCTGTTGTTTCTCTATTATTGAGAGTAGGGTATTAATATTAAATTTCTCAATTATTATTGTATTACTGTTTATTTCTCAGTTTAGCCGTTAGCTTTTTAAAATATATATATTTGGATGCTCTTAACGTTGGGTGCATCAATACTTAAAATTGTTATATCTTTTTGATGTACGTACATTTTTATCATTATATAATAACCTCTGTTTTTACCATTTTTAGTTTACAGTCTGTTTTTGTCTGATGTAAGTATAGCTACACTTGCTTTTGTTATTATTGCTACCATTTGCTTTAAATATCTTTTTCCATCTCTTTACTTTCAGACTATTTGTGTCTCTAAGACTAAAGCAAGTTTCTTACAGGAGGCATATTTTTGGTCTTATTATTTTTACCCATTTAGCCATTCTGTGTCTTTTAATTGGAAAATCTAACCCATTTATGTTTAAACTAGTTATTGATAGGTAAGGACATACTGTTGCCATTTTTTAAAATTGTTTCCTGTTTGATTTGTTGATCCATTGTTTCTTGTTTCTTATTCTGCTGTCTTTTTTTTTTTTTTGTATCAGTACACTTTGACTTTTTTTTACCATCACTTTGACTTTTTGTGTAATTACTACAGAATTTTCCCATATGATTATCATGAGACTTACATATAAAATCTTAAACTTATAACACCATATTTTAAAATGATAATAACTTCATAGAATAATAAATTTATACTTTTCCTTCTCTTCCCCCTCACACTTTTGTTAAAATTACATGTTTTTATACTGTGTAACTACTAACAGATTATTGTAGTTATGTTTATTTTTGCTCTGTTCTAGTTTTTTAACTTTTGAACTAGAGTTGTAAGTTACACACAACTATTACCACATTGCAGAATCTGACTATGACTATATACTTATAATTGCCCATGAGATTTATGCTACCTTTTAATTTTTTATAATGTTAATTAGTGTTCTTTTACTACCACTTAAGTAACTCCCTTTAGCATTCCTTGTGAGGCAAGTCTGGTGGTAATGAACTCTTTGTTTATTCAGAAAAGCCTTTATTCTTCCTTCATTTCTGAAAGAGAGCTTTTCTGGATAGAGAATTCTTGGCTGACTGTTATTTTCTTTTAATATTTTATATATGTCATCCATTCTCTCCTGGCCTGAAAAGTTTCTGTTGAGAAATCCCTCAATAGTCTTATGGGACTTCCTTATATATAATTTCTCTCTTTTCTCTTGCTACTCTTAAAATTCTTCTTGTTTTTGACTTTTGCCAGTGTAATTATAATGCGTCTTGGTGTAACCCTATCTTGATTCAACCTATTTGGGAACCTTTGGGTTTCATGGATCTGGATGTCTATTTCCCTTCCCAGGCTGGGGCAGTTTTCAGTAATTAATTGCTTTAAATGTAGTTTCTCTCCCTTTTTCTTTCTTATCTCTTCCTCAAATTCCCATAATGTGAATATTGGTCCTTTACATTTTGTCCCCTAATTCCCTTAGGCTTCTTTCACTCTTTTTCATTCTTTATTCTTTTTACTTTTCTGACTGGGTAACTTCCAGTGTCCTCTCCTCTAGTTCACTGATTGTTCTGCATGGTTGAGCCTGTTTTGAAACTTGGATTCTTCAGCTCAGTTAGTATATTTCTTAAACTCTAGGATTTGTTTGTTTGTTTTTGTTTTTTACTGGTTACTATTTCCCTAAATAATTTTTAAGTTTTGTTCATGCGTTTTTTTAAAATTTTGTTTTGTTGTCTGTGTATTTTTGTAGTTCATCAAATTTCCTTAAGAAGATTATTCTGAATTCTTTTACAGTTGATAGATTTCCATTTCTTTATGATCAGCTATTGGGGCATTATTAGTTTCCCTTGGTGGTCTTACATTTATTTGATATTTTTTGTTATCCTGGATTCCTTACATTGGTATCTGCACATTTGAATAATTGGACTCATCTTCCAGTTTTAAGAGGTTTTCTTTGTCAGAGACCATTCTTTACCAGTCAGCTCAATTTGGGATTCTAGATGTGGCTGCTGGTAATATTCCTTTGGTATGTGGGACCTGCTAGAATGATCTATTTTTGGGTGAGGCAAATGTTTGAGCTCTGAGAATGGAGATGGATGGGTGTTCCTCAGGCTCAGAACACTTGGGTTGGACTTTTGGCTTGGCTTCCTACACAAGTGAGGCTGTAGGATGGGTTCCATTGTTACCTGGATTCTCTGGTTAGGGTCAATAGATGATCAGGACTGGGTAGTATATGCAGTAATAGATGAGGCTGTGAATTAGCTTCCCTGCCCTGGTAGGGCAGAAGGACAAGATCCAGGACCTATATAGCTCCTTGTTTGGGAACTTGAATTATGTCAGAGTGTACACTGAATTCTCTGGTTAGGTGAGGTCACTTGTAGAGGTCACTTGTAAAGAGAACAGGTTGTGTTCTCTGTTAAAGTGTTGCCATGCTTAGGGCTGTTGAATGGACTACACAGCTTCCCTGTTTGGATAGGCTGAAGGTTGTATTCAGTAATGAGCAGGGCTGTGAATTAAATTACCTGCACAGGCACAGTGGGAGAAGCTGCTCTAAAGCTGGTAAATCTCTTTGTTTGTTGTCCTGACTGAAGCTGGCCCATAGTTCAAGTTCCCTGACCAAGGAGTGCCACTGGTATTGTTTTCCAAACTGTTGGCTCTGCCTCCTTCTCTGTAGGGTTCAGTACTCCTGGGCCGCACAGCTTCCAAGAGCTGTTGCCAGCCCTTCTGGCCCACTGAGGCTGGAAGCTCTATAGTGGGTGGTGCTATGTTGCAGCTCTTTTACATAGGCAGTTGGAGGGGTCTCCTCCAGACTACTCTCAATTTCTCAAACAGGGTCTCCACTTGGAAGGGGCCAGGAGCTGTTTTCAGTCCTGGCTATGAATTAAGCCCCCTGCCTTTGTACAGCATGGGAATCCTCCATACACAGTACTGACTTTGGGGCAATCAGCTCTATCTGCCTGCTTATTGGCTCAAATGCCACTGGGTCACCCAGTCTTTAGAAGTTGTCACCAGCCCTCCTGCTCAGATGGGACCAGAAGACACTCCACAGTTCATGTAGCTGTGACTCTGCTTCTTTCCTGGGCATGGTTAAACTGGGCTCTGGGTCCAGCAAAAATTTTAATTTGAGAATACCAATCTGACAAATCTGTTCTCCACTGAGTTCTCTGGTCAGGGTATATCCCTTCATTCTCCAGATGAGCAAAACTTCTGGTTGGGATTACTACTTGGACACTGCAGTTACGGAGTTGGTTTCCCAAGATACATGTGCTGTTGATGCACGCCTCTCCCCGCTGCTCCATCACAGCCAGATTCCTGGTAGTGGAGCCCTGCAGATTCCTGTGGTTTGAGATCAGAGTAGAGACCTCCACAAAGTGATCCAATGTTGGGGAAGACTCATTGTCCCCTGGGTTCTCTTTTCTTGCTGGAGGAACTGGAGACTCAGTGGAGACTACTCCAGGTGGTGTTGTAACGGCTTGGGAGAAGGCAGTGAGGTCAACGTGTAGTCCATTCTCTTACCTGTCTAATGCAGTCAGTTTTGGTGTCTGTGGCAAAATTGTTGTTTCAGCCTCATCACCATTGTTCTAAGATTCTCTTAGTGGTTTGTTTTTTTTTCTTTAATACTTGTTAGTTATTCTTGTGAGGGAGACCAAAGTCAGGAATGACCTATCTTGGTGATGTTACTCCTCGCTGAATAGCTTTTATCATTTTGTCTTACAAATGAGTTTATCATTAGCTAAGAAAGCTACAATTCTGATAATTTTTTTTAATGGCAATGAATCTCACTCTTTCTATCTGTTGCCTTTGAGATAGTACAAAATAGTTTAGGTACTCAATGACTCAAAAAAAATAATGAACTAATGTATGAATGAATAGATATAAACATTTTAATTTTTAACCAAAGGAAATTTTATTCTTCATTTATTTCATGTTTCAAAACATTTAACGTAGGGTTTGGTTTGGTACATTGCAGACGGTTTTCCTTTCTTGTAAAACTTTAGAAGTGTGTTGTCAAGACATTTGTTCAATTTGGACCTATAGATAAATAGTCAAATTTGATAGTAAACTTCCAATGATGGCAGTGACTAGAAACATTTCCCCAAATTATGAGATTAACAAATATCTAGAAGTTCCTATTAAATATTCAGATTTTTAAACTTTATGATAGGTTTATTAAACTTGAATCTCCTATTAAGAGGCCTGGAAAACTTCATCCACCCCTCAGGTGATTGGTGGTTAGTCAAGAACTACATCCTAAATAAAATCAAAACTTATATTTGAGCTGCTAAAATCAAAATTGGACTGTTTTGATTTTTTCAGTTTTCATATCCACTTTCATTTTGCTACTGAAGACACTGATAAAGTCACTAATTTGACTAAAGTCACATATTTTATTAATTTTGAATTAAATTCATTCAGAATTCATAATGATATTACTGTAGAATTTTGTGGACTGTATTTGCCCTTGATAGGTAGATAAAAATTATCCTTAATAAAATTACTTAATAGCTTCAGTAGAATTGAAGAGGACATAGGAAGAAATTGTTTAATTTAAGAAAACGTACTTGGTTTAAGTGTTCTTCCAGAGTATTTGCATAGAGTAATAAGCTAATTGTAAGTGTCTCTTATCTGTTCATTAAAGTAGATCTGCCAGAACTATGACTTAACAACATTTCTTAAATTATTAGTTTGTGAAATTTTATGGCCCTAAAGGAAATAAATTTAGATTTGTTTGTGGATGCCCTACATTTTAGACTTTTAACTAATTAAGGATAACCTTCACACCCCAATTAACTCTTAGCTAATGAAGTTTTACTTTAGATCTGTTTTTTTTTTTTTTTCTGTGTTTTTGGTAAGTAGGTAAACAACATCAACATTATTTTTTCTAAAATTTGCTAGCCTATTGTTATGTCTGTTTCTGTACACGTTGAAATAGGGAAGAGTACTAAAAGAGAGAAAACAAAATGAACATAGAGCAGGTACCCAGTAAGCCTGGGCTTCCAATAAACAGTTTTATATTTTCCAATGTAATTCTCATAAGATCACCCTCTTCCTTCTAAGAACAGAAAACTGAGCCTAACAAAGATAAATTGTATGTGCAAGATCATGTAAGTAGGACAACTGGGATTTACAATGTTTGTCTATTTTCAGAACATTCCTTCTCTTGTCTTACATTAAAATGTTTCCGTGTTCTCAATAAACTGAACAGGCTTAGCTCTGTTCAGTTTTTTGCAATGTGTAATCTATAGAAAACAATATATAATTATGACTTTTATCAGTCAATATGACAGGATTTTGCTTTATGTTCCAATGTAGTCACTGTCTTCCAGATACTTTATATGTTATTATTAAAAATTTCCTTTATTTTAATGTACTCCTCTGATAACTTTATTATTGATAACCAAACTTTATTGATCAAAACATATATTTTGGGAGGTAAAGATGGCAGCAGAGTAGGAGGACCCTAGCATTACTTTGTCACCAGAATATAGACTAGATAACTATCAAATCATTCTAAATACCCTAGAAATTGATCTGAAGACTGGCAAAACAAATTTAACAACTAAGGTAGAGAAGAAGCCACATTGAAGAATGTAGGAAGTGCAGAGACCCAGCCTAGGAGAGAAACAGAGTATGACCACTGCAATGGAGAGGGAACCACGGTTGCAGAGAAGGGTGAGATACAAACTAGCACACAGAAGAGTGCACAGGGAAAGCAAATCCCCATAGCAATTGGCTTAGAAAGTGAGAGGCCCAAATTTCATGAGTTCTTGCAATAAGCAGGCCTTAAAGTCTGGAGTTTTTAAGGTCAGCGTGCTTGGCTCTAGGAGAGTTCAGAGGACATTGGGGCTGCTCTTGGAGAAAAGGCAGGGCAAATAGCCCACAGACATAGAACTTGGAAACAGCGATCTGAAGAGCATCTGGGGCACACAGTGGGGAGATTAGTTGCTCATCTCGGAGCATGTTCAAGAGAGACAGCATCCCCAGAGAGACCCCTCTGGGAACAAAGGATCTGGCAGGTAAAATTTCCCTCCCTACCCCTCAATATAAGCACAAGGTCACCTAAAGGAATCAGGACAGAGCCCACACTCCCTACCTAACTTGCTTACACCAAACCACACCCCCCTGCACTCCAGAAGAACTGCCCTTCCAACTTATGCTTGTCTCAGTCCCAGCATGGTGAAGCCTCCATCCCCGGAAGACTAGACCAAACCTCTGCTCACACTGTGTCACCTGACCAGGGAGTTTACAGGGCCTCTGTTCTGATTGTGGTGGTGACAAGTCTCACACCTAGTCTTTCACAGGCAGACCAGAGCACACCTAGTTAAAATGCATCACATTCAAGCCAGGGACCAAACACTGCCCACAACAAGCAAAGAGAGCCTCTCAAGATGACTGGCTTGAAAAATAAAGTGATCAGAACACAACAAAAGAGCACAGGCAGCACACACTCCCTGAAGCACCAGGCCCTGGGGAACAGTGGACACTATACTTCAGGGCACTACAAGACCTCTTCTACATAAAGCCAATATTCTCAAGAACAGGAAACATAGCTGAATTTCCTAACACACAGAAACAGGCACAGGGACTTAACATAATGAAAAGACAGAGGAATTTGTCCTGAATGAAAGAACAGGGAAAGGCCATAGCTGGAGATCTAAGCAAAACAAATATAAGTAACATTCCTGCTAGAGAATTTAAAGCAATGATCATAAGGATACTCACTGGGCTTGAGAAAAGAGTGGACAGCATCAGTGAGACCATTAACACAGAGATAAAGAATGACATAGTGGAGATAAAGGGCTCAATAAACAGAGAAACACACTTGATGGAATGAACAGCAGGCAGGAAAAAGCAGAGGGATAAATTAATGACCTAGAAGACAGACTAATGAAAAGTAGTCAAGCTGAACAAAAGAGAGAAAAAAAGAATTATGGAAAATGAGAGTAGATTTAGGGAATTCAGTGACTCCATCAAATGTAATAACACTCATAGGAGTCCCAAAAGGAAGAGAGAGAAAAGAGGGAAGAGAATTTATTTGAAGAAATAATAGCTGAAAACTTCCCTAAACTGGGGAAGGAAACAGATATCCAGATCCAGGAGGCATAGAGAGCTCCCATCAAAATCAACAAAAGCAGATCCACACCAAGTCATATTGTAATTAAAATGGCAAAATATAGTGATAAACAAAAAAATATTAAAAGCATCAAGACAAAAGAGGAGAGTTACATGCAAGGAAAACCCATAAGTCTATCAGCAAATTTTTCAGCAGAAACTTCCCAAGCCAGAAATGAGTGGCATAATATATTCAAAGTGCTGAATGGGAAAAATCTGCAGCCAAGAGTACTCTATCCAGCAAGGCTATCATTCAGAATAGAAGGACAGATAAAGAGTTTCCTAGACAAACAAAAAGTAAAGGAGTTTTGACCACTAAACCAGCCCTGCAAGAAATATTAAAGGGTACCATTTGAGTGGAAAGGAGAGACCAAAAGTGAGAATATAGAGGGAGGAAACATAAAAGCAATAAAAGTGAATATTTTTGGAACAAATCAGTCAAGGAAATAATCACACAAAAAAAGGGTATAAAATATAATAGCATATACCTAAAATGTGGTGAGGAGAAGAGAAAAGAATGGGTTTAAACTTAAATGACCATCAACTTAAAATAGACTGCTATATGCAGAAGTTATATACAAATCTAATGGTAACAATCTATCAAAAACCATTAATAAATTTGAAAAGAATAAGGAGAAAGAAATCCAAATATATCATTAAAGAAAGTTAGCAAAACATGAGAGAAGACAAAAAGGATCAGAGAAAATCTTCAAAAACAACTACAAAATATAGATATGATAGATATGGGTACATATCTATCAATAATTACTTTGAATATAAATGGACTAAATTCTCCAATCAAAAGACATAGTGTATCAGAGTGGATAAAAAAACCAGACCCATTTATATGCTGCCCAGAAGAAACTCATTTTAGACCTAAAGACACCTGCAGATTGGAAGTGAGAGGATGGAGAAACATCTCTCATGCAAATGGATATCAAAAGAAAGCTGGAGTAGCAATACTTATACTGGAATAAACTAGGCTTTAAAACAAAGACTATAACAAGAGAAAGTTTTATTTTATTATATAATAATAAAAGGGACAATTCAGCAACAAGATATAACAATCATAAATATTTATGCATACATCAGAGCACCCAACTATATAAAACAATAACAGAGGAACTAATCAATAATCATACATTAAAGTAGGGGACTTTAACACCCCACTTACATCAATCAACAGATCATCTAAACAGAAAATCAACAAGGAATCAATGGCTTTGAATGATACACTGGACCAGATGTATCAGAACATTCCATCCTAAAACAGCAGAATACACATTCTTTGCAAGTGCACAGGAAACATTCTCCAGAATAGATCACATATTAGGCCACAAAACAGGCCTTGATAAATTCAAGAAGATTGAAATCATGCCTTGCATGTTTTTGACCACATGCTATAAAATTAGAAGTCAGCCAGAAGAAAAAAATCTGGAAAGACTACTAATACATGGAGGTTAAATAACATGCTACTAAACAATGAATGGTTTAACCAGGAAATAAAAGAAGAAATAAAAAACTGCATGGAAACAAGTGAAAATGAAAAAAAAAATGCAGTGGTTCAAAACCTTTAGGGGCACAACAAAAGGGTTCTAAGAGGGAAGTTTATAGCAATAGAGCTACCTCAAGAAGCAAGAAAATTCTCAAATAAACAACCCACACCTAAAGGAGCTAGAAGAAGAACAGCAAATGAAGCCTCAAGCCAGCAGAAGGAAAGAAATACTAAATATTAGAGCAGATATAAATGGTATAGAAACTAAAAATTTCAATAGAGCAGATTAAAGAAACCAGGCACTAGTTCTTTTAAAAAGTCAATAAAATTGGGGTGCATGCGTGACAACGCAGTCAGTTAAGCACCTGACTCTTGGTTTTAGTTCAGGTCATGATCTCAAGGTTGTGAGATCGAGCCCTGCCTCAGACTCCATGCTTAGCATGGAGTCTGATGGAGATTCTCTCTCCCTCTCCCTCTGCCCTTCCCACTTGCGCACTCTCTCTCTCTCTCTCCCCCTCTCACTCTCAAATAAATCAATAAATCTTTTAAAAAATTAATAAAATTGATAAACCTCTATGCAAACTCATTGAGAAAAAAAGAGAAAGGACCCCAAAAAATAAAATCACAAATGAGAGAGAAGAAAGAACAACCAACACCACAGAAATACAAACAATTATAAGAGAATATTATGAAAAACTATACACCAACAAATTGGACAACCTAGAAGAAATGCATAAATTCCTAGAAACATATAACCTACCAAAACTGAAACATGAAGAAATAGAAAATTTGAACAGACTGATAATCAGCAAAAAAAAAAAAAAAAAAAAAGAGTCAGTAATCATAAAGTTCCCAGCAAACAAAATTCCAGGACCAGATAGCTTCACAGGCAAATTCTATCAAACTTTTAAAGAGTTGATAGCTATTCTTCTCAAACTGTTCCAAAAAATAGAAAAGGAAGGAAAACTTCCAAATTCATTCTATGAGGCCAGCATTACCATGATACCAAAACCAGATAAAGACACCACAAAAATGAGAACTACAGGCCAATATCTGTGATGAACATAGATGCAAAACTCCTCAACAAAATACTGGCAAACCAAACGTAACAATACATTTAAAAAAATCATTCATCGTGATCAAGTGGGATTTATTCTTTGGTTGCAAGGGTTGTTCAATGTTTGCAAATCAGTGTTATACATCACATTAATAAAAGAAAGGATAAGAACCTTATGACCATTTCAATAGATGCAGAGAAAGCATTTGACAAAGTACAACATCCATTCATGATAAAACCCTAGACAAAGTAGGTTTAGAGGGAACATACCTCAACATAATAAAGGCCATATATGAAAAACCCAGAGCGAACATCATACTCAGAGGGGAAAACCTGAGAGCTTTTTCTCTACAGTCAGGAACAACACAGGGATGGCCACTCACCCCACTCTTATTCAACATAGTACTGGAAGCCCTAGCCTCAGCAATTGGACAACAAAAAGAAATAAAAGGCATCCAAATTGATAAAGAAGAAGTAGAATTTTCACTGTTTACAAATGATATGATACTCTATATAGAAAACCCAAAAGACTCCACCAAAAAACTTCTAGAACTGGCAAATTCAGTAAAGTCACAGGATACAAAATCAATGTACAAAAATTTATTGCCTTCTATATATCAATAATGAAACAGCAGAAAGGGAAATTGAAAAAAATCCCAATTACAACTGCACCCAAAATAATAAGATGACCAGGAATAAACCTAACCAAAGTGGTGAAATACCTAGGAATAAACCTAACCGAAGAAGTGAAAGACCTATACTCTGAAAACTATAAAAGACTGATGAAAGATACTGAAGATGACACAAAGAAATGAAAAGACATTCCATGCTCATAGATTGGAAGAATAAATAATGTTAAAATGTCTATACCACCCAATGCAATCTATACTTTTAATGCAATCCTTTTCAAATTCCAACAGTACTTTTCACAGAGCTAGAACAAATAATCCTAAAATTTGTACGGAATCACAAAAGACCTTGAATAGCAAAAGCAATCTTGGAAAAAAAAAAAAAAGCAAAGCTGGAACCATCACAATTCTGGACTTCTGGACTTCAAGTTATATTAGAAAGCTGTAGTGATCAAAACAGTATGGTACTGGCACAAAAATAGACACATAAATCAATGTAACAGAATAGAAACTCCAGAAATAAGCCCACAATCATATGGCCAATTAATCTTTGACAGAACAGGAAAGAATATCCAATGGGATAAAGATAGTTTCTTCAGCAAATGGTGTTGGGAAAACTGGACAGCAACATGCAAAAGAATGAAACTGGATCACTTTCCTACACCATACACAAAAATAAACTTGAAATGGATTAAAGACCTAAATGTGACACCTGAAACCGTAACATTCTAGAAGAGAGTACCAGCAGTAATTTCTCTGACATAGGCCATAGCAACATTCTTTAGATAGGTGGAGCAAAGGAAACAAAAACAAAAATAAACTGTTGAGACTGCATCAAAATTAAAAGTGTCAGCACAGCAAAGGAAACAATAAAAAAAAAAAAAACCTAAAAGGCAACCTATGTAATGGGAGAAAGTATTTACAAATAACATCTGATAAAAGGGTTAGTTTCTAAAATATATAAAGAACTTATAAAATTCAACACCCCAAAATAAATAATCTAATTAAAAACTGGGCAGAAGACATGGACAGACATTTTCCAAAAAATTTGGCCAACAGACACATGAAAATGTGCTCATTATCACTTACTTATCATCAGGGAACTGCCAATCAAAACTACAATGAGATATCAGCTCACCACTGTCAGACTGGCTAAAATCAACAGCACAAGAAATAAAAGGTGTTGGTGAGAATGTGGAGAAAGGGGAACCCTCTTGTACTGTTGGTGGGAATAGAAACTGGTGCAGCCACTCAAAAAAACGGTGGTGGTTCCTCAAAAAGTTAAAAATAGAACTACACTATGATCCAGCAATCACAGTACTGTGTATTTACCCAAAGAATACAAAAACACTAATTCAAAGGGATATATGCATCCCTATGTTTAAACAGCCCAAGTGTCCATCAATAAATGAATGGATAAAGAAGATGTGGTATATATACAATGGAAAATACTCAGCCATAAAAAAGAATGAAATCTTGCCATTTTCAACCACGTGGATGGAGCTAGAGAATACAATGCTAAGTGAAATAAGTGAGTCAGAGAAGACAAATACCATATGATTTCACTCCAATGTGGAATTTAAGAAACAAAACAAACAGCAAATTGGAGAGAGAGAGACAGAGAGAGAGAGTGAGAGTAACCAATAGACTCTTTAACTATAGAGAATACACTGATCATTACGGAGGTAAGTGAGGAATGGGTGAAATAGGTGATGGCGATTAAGTTTGCACTTGTCTTAAGCACCGGTAAAAAGAACAACAACAACAACAACAACAACAACAACAAAACCATGTTTCTTTCTCATTTAAAATATCTTGTATCAGCCATAAATAAGTATTCTCAGCACAGACTTGCTATGGAAAGACACTAGGAGATACCTTTTGCTGAATTTACTAAGAGATCCTTAATAGATTTTCTTTTCACTTGTATTTATTATAATTTTATGGTTTTATTACACTCATTTAAAATGGAACAAAAATCTTCCTTCTTTCCAGATCTATAATCTCCTGTGCTTTAAAAAGAGAACAAGGTTATTCAGTTTAAAGTAGTTGTAAGATTGTAGCAGTTCATTGTGTAGTTATAGAACATATCATACAACAATCATTTGACCCTTCTTTGGAAGGGTCAAGATTTGAGGCATCTTTCTTAGGAGGAAATAGAATTATTAAGCTGTCATGATCTCCTAGTGCCACTAAAAGGACATGAGTTGCAATGCCATATTACCTGACATTTAAACTCAAACCTTGGGATATTGAGAAACAGGAGGTATTGGTGAAGGAGAGAACCAGTTTTATATTCTGTTACTGTATAGGAAGACTTCAGGATTTTTGCCCACACTAAAATTTAACTTGCATTTCATGTAACATAAAAAAAAAACAGCGCATAAAATGAACATTATCATTTTAAGTTTAGTTCTTTCATCCCTGTAAAAGACAGCAATAGAAACTTACCAAAGAACCCAAGGATTGTGAATGAGCTTTCTGAAAATGTGTGATTTTGCTTTGCAGAAAAAACAAAGAGATGTTCTCCTAATGACTAATAGCTGATCTGAGAATTACAAAATGATACTCGGGTTCAAAAGGTGATATCCAAATCAAGAAAAATGCTGAACTCAGTGCTAGGAGATCCAGCTCTGATATGTTTAGCAATTTTATTCTCAAGTCAGGAAAACCTGGGTTCAAATGCTATCTTTGCTATTTACTAGCTTTATGGCTTTGAGCAAGTCAACTGGTATAAGCCTCATGTTCCTTATCTATAAAATGAACACAACAATTGTCACTTGCATTTTAATGTTGCTGTGACAATTAATATAGTGCATGCAAATAGTGTTTGACAATCATTAGTGTATTATAAGAATATAATAAATATTAGTTGTGGCTATTAACTCTATATATTAGAAAGAATAGAAAGAGTAAAGTACTTAGAGAATAAAAATATAAACTTAATTGTTTATGGCATATATGGTGATGGTTTCATTAGTGTATACTTACCTCCAGATCCATCAAGTTGTATACATTAAATGTGTAGATCTTTTTGCATGTCAATAATACCTCAATAAAGTAGTTTAAAATTTTAAATAAAATAAATAAAAATGTAGACTTAAGTACATTTAAAAAAGAGAAAGATTATATGTAAAAATGAATTCTATTTGGTCCTCTGCCTTTTTTCTTCTAGATCCAAATAGAGCAATGAAGGACTTGAGCAATCACAATATTCACATTGTCCATTAGAAGAAAAGAAGTTGAATTTGTTAGATCACAGATATCTCAACTGATTTTAAAAGGAACATTGAAAGATGCTGTGGATGTTATCTTAGCAAAATCCCTAGAATAAATTTAATAAGGGATGTCCAACAGTTGTTTCTTAAAACATATGTCAGTGCAATCCTGGAGCATAAAGATAATTCAACACAGCAAGAACAGTCGTAAGTGGGGCCACAGCAATACAGACTAAATATTCATAGTTCTTTTTTTCTTTTTCTTTCCAGTTTTATTGAGGTATAATTCACAAATAAAACTGTAATATATTGAAAGTGTACAATGTTATTATTTGATAAATATATACAATGTGATAGAATCCTATAGTCAAGTTACTTAACATATCTATCACTTAACAGTTAGCTTTTGTGTGTGAGAATGCTAAAGATCTACTCTTTTAGCAAATTTAAATTATACAACAGAGTATTATCAACTAGACTCACCATGATCTAAATTAGAACCTCAGAATTTATTTTATAACTGAATATTTGTACCCTTTTACCCATTCTTCCCCATCATTCTGCCCGTCATTCCATCCAGGGGATGGTTTCCTTTGCTATGCAAAAGCTTTTTAGTTAGATGCTGTCCTACTTGGTTATTTTTGCTTTTGTTGTTTCTGCTCTTGGTGTCAAATCCAAAAAATCATTGCCAAGACCAATATCAAGGAATTTACTGCCTATGAGTTATTCTAGGAGTTTTATGGTTTTTGGTCTTACATTCAAGTCTTTGATCCATTGTGAGTTGATTTTTGTGTATGGTATAAGGGCCTGGTTTTATTCTTTTGCAAATGGCTGTCAAGTTTTCCCACCACTATTTATTGAAAAGACATTTTCCCCACTGTGTATTCTTTCCACCTTTATAAAAAACGGCAGACATTGGTTTATTTCTGGGCTCTTTATTTTGTCTCATTAATCTGTGTGTTGGTTTTGATGCCAATGCTATACTGTTTTGATGGCTACAGTTTTGTAATATGGTTTAAAATCAGGAACTATGATGTCTTTGTTCTTCTTGTTCAAGGCTACTTTGGCTATTTGGGGTCTTTTATGGTTCCAATCAAATATTTAGGTATTCAGTTTAAATCAAAGGCAAATTTTAGAACATGAAGATACTTCCAGGGATAAAACTGTTTGTAACACAACCATTTGAGAAATACTTCATATTGTGTCCTTCATTTTTTTAAATAAGCATTAACATATTTATAGGTCTGATAAAAAGGATTGTAGGGAAAGGTAAATTGAATTTTTTTATTGTCAATTTAGACTTTTCCAAACATATTTGATTCTAGAAGCCCTTTTCTTCCATGATACCTAATAACATCCAAGCTAGTATTGACAGAACACTGGGAAGTACCCATAGAAAGGTATGGATGGACTTCAGAAAATATTTAGTAAGGTATTTAGTAAGCATAAATATGCTTAATGCAAGCCAGATTTTGATAAAGAACATCAGAGTTAAGTTTGTAAAAGACTCTGGGGTGTATTGAGTCACATGATTTAATGATTAACCCCATGCAGGGGGCTATCAAGAATGAATACCTGTTTGGGGTAACTGGGTGGCTCAGTCGGTTAGGCATCCAACTCTTGTTTGGCTCAGGTCATGATCTCAGGGTCATGAGATCGAGCTCTATGTTGGGCTTTGCACTAGGTGTGGAGCCTGCTTGGGATTCTTTTTCTCCCTCTCTGTCCCTCCCACTGTCCCTCTTAAAAAAAAAAATGAATGCATATCTGTTCTTTCATCCATTTATAATAGTAGCACTATCATTAGTAAGCAAATTTACCATTTGTCATCCTGGAGCCCTGGGAGATAACTGCCTTTGACTCCTTGATTATCTTTTTTTTAATTCTATGTAGCAATTTATATAAAATTTTCTTATTCAGATAAAAGAATTATATAAGCCATACTTAACATATACAGATTTTAAAACCATCATATAAACTTCTATATATGAGGAATAAAATGTTAACCAATTTTAAAGGTCTGTCATTTTTTACCTTAACCTAGAATAATAGATAAATAGAGAGTAGAATTGTAGTACCATGTACTGATAGAGATGGTATATTTTCAAAATTATGGATGTTAAAAAGGAATAGTTTTAGGCACCGGGTTGTCACTTAGCCTCTTGGCAGCTATGGCAATATGCTCTTGAGGGCCCTTTGTTTCCTAGAATCTTACTCTTGTTATTTTCTGGTGGGTGATAATCACTGTTGAGCAAAACCCAGCACACTTTAACTTCTGCAGGAGTAACCAAGAAATGGAAAACCAACTGCTTTAAAAGAGTGTTTTTACAGATATCTGTTGAACTTAGATTCATGTCAAAGTAGTCAGGGCTGAAAAATCTATTTTTTGCAGCATTGATTTGAAAATGTCAGTTATGGTAGAGTGATCTCTTGTTAAAGTTGGCTGCGAAAATATTTTTTCTTTGTTAGCATCAACCTAAAGGATTTTTCCTATAACTTTATATATATATTCCTGTGAAAGCAACACATATTAGTACTAGGTACAAAGCTATTGTCATTCCAGTGACTATCATCATTATTGCCTTCAGGAAATTAGGAGGTTATATAAGGTTTTGTTTAGGTTTTATGTTTCAAATGTTTTGTTTTTTGAGAGAAATTTTATTTAAGGTCTCAGGCAAAGACATATTAAAGACCCCTTTTTTCACCATAACCATTTTAAAAGTTTCTATTTTCACTTGGTTTTGTAATTATTTAGGCCTTAAATACTGTCATCATTTGGCATTATAAAAGTAAAATATTGTCTATGGGTAATTTCCACATTCTGGCATAAAGATTAGTTTTTTTATGAAATGGAGAAATGAGAGAATGTGTAAATTAATCATTTAATTAGGTAGTATATAAACATCTTTTATGAGCCAACTACTGTATTACTGGGGATATTGTAATGAATAAAACAGACACAGTTTATATCCTCTAGAAGCTTAGGTTGCATGAGAGAAGGGTGACAGTAAGCACATGATTTCCAATAAATAATATTTTAGATATACAGAGGGCTTTAGAGAACAGATTGGTTAGAGACAGGTCAGAGAATACTTTTCTGTGTGCTTTCTGGACACCACATTTTATCTTAATTAGGTCTACAATTCCTACTTAGGTCTGTGTGGACTCAGTGATGGAGATAGAAGAAAAAAGTTGAGAGGGCATGGAAGGATGTGTGCAGAATGTTCAGGGAATGAGGTATAATAAAACATAGCACTTGGAAATGCATCAAATAAAACTGTCTCATCACTTTGCACTGGAAATACATAATGAAGCCACTTCTTTTCATTTGATCAGCATTGGTTGAAAATCTACAGAGTACCAGAAACACTGTAATACAACAAAGACGTAAAGACTCCACTCTTCTTAGATCTTGTTTTAATGGTGAGATAACTAAAGGGATTATGTAATTATAATATACTAGTATGAAAAGGCAGTGCTCAATGATAAGAACAGTGTTCTGAAGGAAAAAGAACAGTAGCTGAGAATAAAAAAAGATTTATAGAAGAGATGGATTAAAGGATACAATTTTGCAAGTAAAGATAGGGTAAGAGTAGAGAGTATCTCAAAGCATAAATGCAAAGCTAGGAAGATGAGAGATAATCTAAACTTTCTAAGGATGGACTAATAAATTTTGGGGGCTACATAAGAGAATAAAAACATTGGAAAACATAAAGATGAACTAAAAATACATAGTAAAGGCCTGTAGGAAGCATTATAAACAGGAATGACTGAACATTCCTAGAGAAATAGGCTTGGAGCTACATATTCATTTAGTACAGAGGGAATGCTTACCCACAAAATTCTTCAAGTAATGCTTAGAATGCTATTTCTCATACATGACTGTGCATTAGCTATACCCACTGCATGGAATTGTATATCCTATTGACAAGGCAGATTTCATGGGACACAGAAAGAATTTTTCAGGTGGGAACATTTGCCCCTCCCCCACCCCACATGATTCTGAAGCCCACTAAAATTTGAGAATAACTGAATGAAGAACTATGGCAATTTCTTACCAGTACCTTTCCTACAATTTGCATACAAAGATGTATGTATACATATACATCCTGAGGAAGAAAAAAATGGTATTGAGTGTACATTTAATTGAAGTATAATTGAGATACAACATTATTTTAGTTTCAGGTGTTCAATGTAATGATTAGATATTTGTATACATTGTGAAATCATCACAGCATTAAGTCTATACCACGTGTCACCAAACAAACTCACATTTTGTCCTTTAATGAGAACTTTTAAGATTTTCTCTCATAGAAAATTTCAAACTTTTAATAAAATATTGACTGTTGTCCTCATGCTGTACATTACATTACTTTGACTTATTTATTTTATAACTGGAAGTTTGCACCTCTTGATCCCCTTCACCCATTTTGCCCCTTCCCTCTGGCAACCATCAATCTGTTGTCTGTATCTTTGAATTTTGTTTTATTCATTTGTTTTGTCTTTTAGATTCCAGATATAAGTGAAATCGTACATTATTTTTCTTTCTCTGATATTTCACTTAACATAATACTCTCAAGATTCATCCATGTTGTTGCAAATGTCAAGATTTCCTTGTTTTTATAAGTATTTCATTGTGCAGGTCTTGCTTGACTTGGGATGGAGTTATGTCCCAGTGAACCCATTTTAGTGGAAAACATTATAAGCTGAAAATCCACTGAACATCATAGGTTAGCCTAACCCACTTTATCTTTTTTTAATTTTTTAAAAGATTTTATTTATTTTTTGCAAGAGAGAGAATGCATGCGTGTGCGCACAGGTACAGGGGGAGAGGGGCAGAGGGAGAAGCAGAATCCCCACTGAGCAAGGAGCCGGATGTGGGACCCCATCCAGGACCCTGGGATCATGACCCGACCTGAAGGCAGACGCTTAATGACTGAGCCACCCAGGCGCCCTAGCCTAACCTAGTTTAATGTGCTCAGAACACTTACATTATATACTATAGTTGGACAAAATAATGTA
Source organism: Halichoerus grypus (assembly GCF_964656455.1). Taxonomy (NCBI): domain Eukaryota; kingdom Metazoa; phylum Chordata; class Mammalia; order Carnivora; family Phocidae; genus Halichoerus; species Halichoerus grypus. The sequence goes on from NC_135714.1 coordinate 75,492,875, forward strand.
ACATGAAGCTTATTTTATAATAAAGTGCTGAATCTCATGTACTATATTGAATACTTTACTGAAAGTGAAAAACAGGTGGTTATATGGGTACAGAATGGTTTAAGTGTATCAGTTGTTTACCCTTATTATCAGATGGCTGACAGGGAGCTGTGCCACATATCACTAGCCCAGAAAAAGATCAAAATTCAAAAATTAAAGTATGGTTTCTACTGAATGAATATCATTTTCACGCTGTCACTAAATCAAAGAACTATTACATCAAACTATTATAAGTTCGGGATTGTCTATGTATATATACCACATCTTTTTTATCCATTCATTTATCAATGGACATTTAGGTTGTTTCTGTATCTTGGCTTTTGTAAATAATGCTGCAGTGAACATAGGGTATGCATATATCTTTTCAAATTGGTGTTTTCATTTTCTTCAGAAAAATGCCCAGAAGTGGAATTGCTAGAGTATGGTAGTTCTATTTTTAATTTTTTGAAGAATCTCAATAATATTTTCCATAGTGGCTGCACCGATTTACATTCCAACCAACAATGAACATGGGTTCCTTTTTCTCCATATCCTCACTAACACATTTTCTTCTTTTCCTTTCTGATAATAGCCATTCTGACAGGTATCAGGTGATATCTCATTGTGATTTTGATTTACATTTTCTTGATTATTAGTGATGTTGAACACCTTTTCATGCGATAACCTATTGGTTATCTCTATGTCTTTTTTGAAAAATGTCTACTCAGATCATCTGCCCATTTTTAATTGGATTGTTTGTTTTTTTGTTATTGAGGTGTATGAGTTTTTTTATATTTTGTATATTAACCCCTTATCAGATATATCATTAGCAAATATTTTTCCCGTTCTCTAGGTTGCCTTTTATTTTGTTGATGGTTTCTTTCACTGTGCAGACACTTTTTGGTTTGCTGTAGTCACACTTGCTTATTTTTGCTTTTATTGTCATTGCTTCTGGAGTCAGATCCAGAAAGATATCGTTAATACTGATGTTAACGAGCTTATCGCCTATGTTTCCTTTTAGGAGTTTTATGATTTCTGGCCTTACATTCAAAATTTTTAATGCATTTTGAGTTATTTTTTTGTCTATGATATAAGATAGTGGTTCAGTTTTATTCTTTTGCATGTAGTTGTCCAGTTTTCTCAACACTATTTACTGAGGAGACTGTCCTTTCCCCTTTGTATGATCTTGCATCCATTGTTGTAAATGTGTGGGTTTACTTCTGGGTTCTCTGTTCTGTTCTATTAATCTTTATACCTGTTTTTATCCCAAACCATACTGTATTGATTGCTAGATCTTTGTAGGATACTTTGAAATCAGGAAGCATGCTATCTTCAGCTTTGTTCTTTTTTCTCAAGATTGCTTTGGCTATTTGGGATTTTTTTGTGGTTCCATACACATTTTAGAATTATTCTATTTCTGTGAAAAATGGCATAGGAATTTTAATAGGAATTTCATAGTGTCTGTGTATTGCTTTGGGTGATATGGACATTTTAACAAAATTGATTCTTCCAATCCATGAGCATGGACTATCTTTCCATTTTTTTGTGTGTTCTCCAATTTCTTTCATCACTGTCTTATAGTTTTCATTGTACTAGTCTTTTTTTTTTTTTTTTTTAAAGATTTTATTTATTTATTTGAGAGAGAGAATGAGACAGAGAGCATGAGAGAGCGGAGGGTCAGAGGGAGAAGCAGACTCCCCACTGAGCAAGGAGCCCGATGCGGGACTCGATCCCGGGACTCCAGGATCATGACCTGAGCTGAAGGCAGCCGCTTAACCGACTGAGCCACCCAGGCGCCCCTCATTGTACTAGTCTTTAACTTCCTTGGTTAAATTTAGTCCTAGATATTTTATTCTTTTTGGTACAATTCTAAAGGGATTGTTTTCTTAATTTTTCTTCCTCGTAGTTCATTGTTAATGTATAGAAATGCAACATATTTTTGTATGTTGATTTTGTACCCTGCAATTTTACTGAATTTGTTTATTCTAACAGTTTTTTTGGTAGAGTCTTTGGTAGGGTTTTCTATATATAAAATCATGTCACCTGACTTTTATTCTTTTATTTTTTCCTGCCTAATTCCTCTGGCTAGCATTTCCAATACTATGTTGAACCAAAGTGGTGAGAGTGGGCATCCTTGTTTTTTTTCCTGGTCTTAAAGGAAAAGGTTTTAACTTTCTACCATTGAGTGTGATGTTAGCTGTGAATTTGTCATATATGGACTTTATTATGTTTAGGTACATTCCTTTTCTATTCACTGTGTTGAGAGTTTTTATCATAAATGGATGTTAAATTTTGCCAAAGCTATTTCTGTATCTATTGAGATGATCATATGATTTTTATCATTAATTTTGTTAATACAGTATGTGATGTTGATTTCTTGGTGTGAACCAACCTTGTAACCCTGGACTAAATCCTGCTTGATCATGGTGTATGATGCTTTTAATATATTGTTTAATTTGGTTTGCAAACATTTTGTTGAGGATCTTTGCATATGTGTTCATCATGGATACTGGCCTGCAATTCTCTTTTTATTGTGGTGTCTTTGTCTGGTTTTGGTATCAGAATAATGCTGGTCTCAAAAAATGAGTTTGTATGAGTTCCCTTCTCTTCAAATTTTTGGTAGAGTTTGAGAAGAATAAGTGTTAAATCTTCTTTGAATGCTTGGTAGAATTCACCAGTGAAGCCATTTAGTCCTGTACTTTTGTTTGTTGGGAGCTTTTTGATTGCTTAGTCAATCTCCTAACTAATAATCAGTTCATCCAGATTTTCAATTTCATCATGATTCAGTGTTGGTAGGTTATCCGTTTATAAGAGTTTATCCATTTCTTCTAGATTATCCTGTTCATTAGCATATAAATGATTTAGTTTCTTATGATTCTTTTTCTCTTGATCAATTGTAACTTATATTTCACTTCTGTTTTTATTTGAGCCCTTTCTCTTTTTTTCTTGTTCAGTCTGGCTAAAGGTTTGTTGATTTTGTTAATCTTTTCATAGAACCAACTCTTAGTTTCATTGTTTTTTCTATTGCCTCTTTAGTGTCTATTTCATTTATTTGCACTCTAATTTTTATTATTTTTCTCCTTCCACTAACATAAGGCTTTGTTTGCTTTTTTCCCTCTAGTTCCTTTGCGAGTAAAGTTAGGTTTTTTATTTGTGATTTTTCTAGTTTCTTGAGGAGGCCTGTATCACTATGAACTTCCTTCTTAGAACTGATTTTGCTGCATCTCGTAGAATTTGGTGTTGTATTTCTATATTCATTTGTCTCCAGGTATTTGATTGTTGGCTTGTTTCTTCTTTGATATCTTCATTGACCCATCCGTTGTTCAGTAGCATGTGGTTTCATCCCCACATATTTGTGACTTTTCCAGTTTTATCTTGTAATTGATTTCTAGTTTCAAACCATTGTGGTTGAAAATGATACTTGAAATGAATCCAATCTTCTTAAATTTATTGAGACTTGTTTTGTGGCCTAACATGATCTGTTCTGAAGAATGTTCCATGTGCACTTGAGAAGATTGTCTTCTCCTGCTTTTGGATAGAATGTTTTGTATATACCCATTAATTCCATCTGGCCTAATGTATGTTTCAAGGTCGTGTTTTCTTATTAATTTTCTGTCTAAATGATCTATCCATTGATGTAACTGGGCTATTAAAGTTACCTACTATTATTGTATTGTGATCAATTTCTCCCTTTAGGTCTACTAGTACCGACTTTCATATTTAAATGCTCCTATAAATATTTTATTTTCTTGCTGGATTGGCTTCTTATCATTATGTCATGCCCATCTTTGTCTTTTATTACAGTCTTTGTCTTAAAGTCTATTTTGTCTAGTGTAGCTATCCCTTGTTCTTTTGGTTTCAATTTTCATGAAATATCTTTTCCATCCCTTCACTTTCAGTTGGTGTGTTGGTCTTTACATCTAAAGTGAGTGTCTTTAGACAGCATATAGATGGGTCTTGTTTTTATATCCATTCAGCCACTCCATGTCTTTTGATCAGTGAATTTAGTCCATGTACATTTAAAGTAATTGATAGGTATGTACTTATTGCCATTTTGTTAATTGTTTTTGTCTGTTTTGTAGCTCCTCTCTGTTCCTTTCTTCTCTTGTTTTCTTTCACCCCTTGTGGTTTGTTGACTTCCTATGGTGTTGTACTTAGATTTCTTTCTCATTATGTGTGTGTGTGTCTACTGTGGGTTTTTAGTTTCTGGTCACCATCTATTTTAAGTTGATAGCAGGTTAAGCTTGAATACATTCTAAAATTCTACATTATTACCTTCTGCACCCCACACATTTTATGTTTTTGATGTCATATTTTACATCTTTTTTATTTTGTGTATCCCTTAACTAATTATTCTGGCTAAATTTATTTTTACTACTTTTGTCTTTTAATTTTCATACTATCTTTATAAGTAATGATTCCACTACTTTTACTATTATTTACCTTTACCTGTGAGATTTTTACTTTCATATTTGTTCTTATTACTCATAGTGCCCTTTTTTTCAGCTTAAAGAAATCCCTTTAACATTTCTTGTAAGGTTGCTTTATTGTTAGTGAACTCCTTTAGCTTTTGTTTGTCTGAAAAAACTCTACCTTTTCTTCAATTCTGAATGATAATCTTATTAGGTCACGTATTCTTAGCTGGAAATCTGTTTGTTTGTTTTTCTTTCAGCACTTTGAATATATCATTCCACTTTCTTCTGGCCTACAGTTTCTTCTGAGAAATTTTCTAATAGTCTTATGGGAGTTCCTTTGTATTAACAATTTGTTTTTTTCTTGCTGCTTTTAAGATTCTCTCTTTATCTTTAATTTTTAACACTTGCTTTATAATGTGTTTTAATGTGGTCTCTTTGGGTTCATCTTGTTTGAAACTTCTGGGGTTCCTGGCATCTTAATGTCTGTTTCCCCTCCCAGGATAGGGAAGTTTTTAGTCATTATTTTTTCAAATATTTTTTCTGCCCTTTTTGTTCTCTCTTCTTCTTCTGGAACTCCTATAATGCAGATTTATTCTGTGTGATATTGTCTCAAAGTTCCATGCATCTATCTTCATTTTGTTTAAACTCTTATTTATTTTTGATGCTCTTCTTGGGTAAGTCCCACTGCCCCATCTTCTAGGTCATTGATTCTGCCTTCTACTTGTCTGATGTTTTGAATCCCTCTAGTGTATTTTTCAGTTCAATTATTGTATTCTTCACCTCTGTGATTCTGTTTGGTACTTTCTTATATTTTCTATCTCTTTGTTGAAGTTTTCACTGTGTTGATCCATTCTTAAGTTCAGTGTAGCATCTTTCTGACTATCACTTTGAACACTTTCTCATGTAAATTACTTGTAAACATATTATGAAGGTTTTTTCCTGGGATTTTATCTTGTTCTTTCATTTGGAACATATTCCTCTTTTTTCTCATTTTGCTTGAGCCTCTTTGTTTCTATGTATTAGGTTAACTGGCTATCTCACACAGTTTCACAGGAGTGTTCTTGTGTAGGAGTTAACCTTATGATTTCATTGTTTCTTGAATCTTTGTGATTGTACATTTTGTTGTTGTTGTTGTTTGGTAAGTCCCAGTTCTTGAGGGTGTGCTAAGACCTCCAGAAGGAGGGATCTCAATCAGCACTTAGTTTCAGACTGACACTTTTCTTGGTAAGTCCCAGTTGTTGAGGATCTACTAAGATCTGTGGGTGTTCCAAAGGGAGAGACTTCAGTCAATCTATACTTTCAGGCTCATTGGAATATGTATGTACCTTCAGGCAGCAGCTCTTAAGGTATGCAAATATGTACAGTTCTGTGGGTCCACAATTGCAGACCCTGCTGGCCTTTAGACCAGGCGATCTGAAGGTGTCCTCTTAGTGAGATTTGCAAAATGTGGGGCTCCACCTGAGTGTATGGGCTCCTTTCTAGGAGGTACTTGCAAGCTTTAGCAAGGCCAAATGAGAGCTGAAAGATGGTATCCCTAGGTCTATGTTCCCTGGGAGCATAAGTGATTTTATTCTTACATGATCTGTCTTGGAGAGCTATCCATATTAACTTGGTAATTATCTGCATTCTTTGAAATGACTACATAGTTTTCTATAAAATGGCTATCCATTATTAACTTAATTACTTCTGCCTTGATAAGCATTGACATTTTTTGGCTATTTTGTGTTATTACAAACAATGTTGTAATTAATATTCTTAAACACAAATCTTTAGAATATGCCCATATTTCTGAAAGTTAGAGTAGTAGAAATTGAATTTTTTTGATCAGTCGAAGGGTTGTTAAATTGTGGTGATGTATTGCATTATGTTATCAAAAAGGTTACTATTTTTATAACTGACACATTATAACTACATGGCAACTAAGGTCACATAACCCAGTTTCAAAATATAAATATTTATTAAATATGTTTTCCAGATTAAAAAAAAAATGGAAATATGTTTGAGTGCTTAGCATCATGGAATAAACTGAAAACTAATATTAAAATAAGGAGGTAAACAGTATACATTGATATTAGTGTTGGTAATGATCCCAAATTGAAATAGAATCTGAATAAATCAAGAGCGTGTATTCCAGAGATTAGTATTCTGAAAATGTTACTGTAAGGCATAGTAAGAATTAATAAAGCTATAGAAATATGTAAAATCCTTCCTATTCGATGAGAATTTATAGCCATACAAATATCTTTGTTCCTGTGGGAGGACAAGATTCTCCACAAATAAAAATTGACTCTGACTCATTCTGCCTAGAGTCTGTAACCCTCTTGGAGTAGTTTGAATTTGGAATTTAACATCAGAGATGCTAGCTTTTCCTGTACAGAGACTACTCAGGCTGCGTTAGTGAGTATTAGTAGTTTAAAATTTAAGTGAAAAAATATTCCACCTTTAGAATCTGCTACTAAAAGGCAGATAGTAAATTGGAGAATATAATATAATTTGGTTGGACTAACAAATTACTTCCTTTAAAAATATCTTAGATAAATGAAAAAATTAAACCATTTTATTCAAGATCCATGATTTAAAAAAAAATAACAACTAAAAATAATAAATTTAGCTGAAACAAATCAATTTTTACAAATAAGCTACCCTATTTAACTTTAAAGCATATATAAGCTTTTTTTAAGTTTTTTTTTAAGATTTTATTTATTTATTTGAGAGAGAGAAACAGAGATTGTGAGAGAGAGCACGAGCGGGGAAGAGAGGGAGAAGCAGGCTCTCTGCTGAGCAGGAAGCCTGATGTGGGGCTCAATGCAGGGCTCGATTCCAGGACCCCAGGATCATGACCAGAGCCGAAGGCAGACACTTAACTGACTGAGCCACCCAAGCATGCTTAAATAAAAGGTTTTCTAAGCCTTACCTTGTGACTTGAGGTATGTGTAGCAAAGACAACTCTGAAACCCAAAATGATTTTCCATACCTTGTCTGTCTACTGTAAAATATAGGTATTATTTCTTTATGATGTGTTTCTTAGTATTTTTAGACCCTACACTTGAATGGAGTGGAGTAGTTTGTACCCTTTCCACTTCATATCATCTTTCACATGTTGCCAATATAAAACTATCCCAATATATTGTATCTAGTTTTCTTGCTAGACAACCCTTTTGAGAATAGCATGTAAGACTTAATTCAACTTTAGGAGATTTCCACTGTAGTTTTCAAAGTTCTTGGTCTCAGAACTTCTTTGCACTCTTAAAAAATAGTGAGGTCCTAAAGACCAAAGAGTTTGGCTATCTATGGCCTGCAGACTAAATCCAGCCCATCTCCTGTTTTTATAAATTACTATTGGAACAGAGCTACCCCATTTATTTTCATATTGTTTATGGCTGTTTTCTCATTATAATGGCAGAGTTGAATAGTGTGACAGATGCCATATGGCCTGCCAAACCTAAACTATTTATTATCCTTTCCTTTGCAGAAAACCTTTGCCATCCTCCATACAGCTAGTGGTTTTTACTTTATTAGAAATTAAAGCTTACACAATTTTAAAATTGAGAAATACACAAGCACACTTTCCATTAACCATCAGAGCTAATGGTCATGCAGCTTTTGGGAAACCGCTGTAAATTTATGAGAAATGAGAGAAAAAAAGGCAAATAAAGTTTTAGTATTATTATGTAAATAATTTTAACCTCCTGGGAGACCTTGAGTGTGTATAAAGAACACTAGGGGGTTCTCAGACCATACTTTAAGGCTTGCTAGAATAGTATGTCAAATAGTAACTGCTCAATACATATTAGAATGAATAAGCAATGAAAGCAAAAGAAAACAAATATTTCCATAATGCCTTACAGTTTACAAAGAACTTTGTGTCCATTTCTATTTTAAGAAAGTTTAAAGGAAGCAGAAGGATCAAAGAAAAGAGTCTGTTTTAGGATATATTAGAGCATGATGGAAAGCTGAGGAGAAAGATAGGCCTATAGCCTAGTGACCACGATTAAGGAATATGTAACAGACAGAAAGGATTAATTTAAAATGGACCGTATATGAAGGCACTTGAATGACTGAGTTGATTTTTTGTTACACTGCAGAGAATGGTATAATACAATCCCACAGTAAAGGAAATACGATGTAGTAATGTAATGTATGGGGGCATAGAAGAGGATATTAGGAAGAGTGAAGCACAAATCATTTTCAAAAGAAAATCCTCAAAGGAGGATTGCTTGAGGAAATTTTACAATGAGACATACTGCCTTCAAGAAAGTTAGGTAAGACTGTTCTTGGTGTTTGAGTCTGTTTTAACTTACCCTGTATCTGTACCCTTAAGGTAAGGAAAAAATCAAACATTTTAAATTTATTATCTGACCTTCTGTGTGAAGAACACTAAAAATATAAAATTTCAAGAAGAAATTTAAATTTGGGAGTGGGGGTTAGAAATGGTGAAAGAATATCTCAACACTTATTTTGTAATCTGAAAGTAACTTTAAAAAGTTTCTGGCATACTAATACATCATGGCTGTGCCTTTACATGCTTTGTTCTGTAAAAAGTTTTTGCATTTGGACTGGGATCTAGTTATTCTCATCACCTATGTAATTGCACTCAAATGCACTCTCCACTCTAACTACAGTCCAGTTGTGGTTAAACAATGTATGATTTATGTTTGAGTTGCGTAAATGAGTTGGAATCTTTATTCAAAGTGCTTGTGGGAAATGGCTTCTTTTATGTATGCTGCATAACCGCACCCATTATTCCTACAGAAGGTATCTTAGATGCGCAATATCCAACCATTCGACTGAAAGAATGTTTAAAAGAAAAATTGAGATCAGCAATTATGAGCCTAAACCCATCTAGAAATAATTTGTTCTATCCTGTTATTGAAAACAAGCACAAATAAACTTGAGTAAGCCGTGGTGTTTTACCTCCTTCAATATTATATTTACATTATTTGCTCAGCAGGCTGAGTAAGTAATCCCTGTGGAGATATTAAGGAAATCATTTATTTTTCTGTTAGATACACAAATGTGTATTCTACAATACATAATAGTTTTTAATTGGGAGACATGAAAATTGAATATCACTACCATGTGCGACATGTGAATTATAATGTGATATTTATAAATATTTTAGTAGTTACCATTTACCAGATGGGAGTAATGTGTGTTTTTGCAAGTCTGAAACATCTTTTTTATGACTGTAGTCTACAGTTAAAGTAATTCATTCTGTCTTTGCAATACAGATGCAAGTTCTCTGCACTGTACATCGTATTCCAAGCTTTTAGCAAATCGAGCAATCCTAAACATGAATACACGTCAAGATGAATGTTAACAATTCATTTGACTAATGAATATTAAATTTAAATATTTTCTCAGTGTGTGCTATAATTTGAAATAAAAGGCTGAGCAAACTTCCCATGTTCATTTTTGCTAATTACATGTAACTTTGGAAAAATAATTCTAAGGATGATATTCTAACATGGAGGGAATGGCATTAAAGCCCATGTTCTGTTAGACATAAAACTTTATCCTTCAACATTAAAATGTTACTGCCTATTTTCAGGTGGTAAGTTAACATCATTCTTCTTTCTCTGTATTTTATAAGTCAGAGGAAATACCTGCTAGAGCCTGCAACTTCTTTTGTGAAAAAAAGCTTTCCCCTATTTTTTATCTCTTTATAGGTTCCTTTCCTGTACTCTCAGACCTTATCACCTCCATCACCACCCTTCTAAAATACTATGGACTCTCTTAAAGCCACCTAGAGTAGGCTTGGTGCAAGTTCTATAGTTATAAGCACTGACAATAGAAATAAGCATTATATTGTCACTATTTTCTTTTATACGAATTGGCTTGGTGGCTTATCTTGGCTGACACCCTGCACATCAATTGGTGTATCTAGGAATGGTATGGCAGTCAAATTGTGAGCCTTTCAAGCAAGCATGTATAATTTTAGCATTTCCTGATGCATGCTTGAAGAGCTGCTCTTCCGTGCTTTCAATCATTTTAATGAGGTATCTTAGTTTGATTTACATTTGGACTGGGATCTAGTTATTCTTATCACCTATGTAATTGCACTCAAATGCACTCTCCACTCTAACTACAATCCAGTTGTAGTTGAAGCAACTCCTTAAACATAACTTGGCGTTGTTATGTTTAAACTTTGGTTCTTATTTCATAATGTGTGTTTTGAGAGTCCTTGATGCTGTAGAAGAATAAAGAAACTTCATCTTTCTCCTCCTACTGTATCAGTAGACAAAACAGGAAAGGAGATAAAGCAGAATTAGAAATGACTTTTTTAATCAAACAAGATTAAAAGGTTTTGAGTCTCTTAGGATAAAATACCAGTGATACCACGGTATACACACACATACACAACAAACACAAAACTCTGAAACAAAATAACATTTTTTTACCAGTTGTTTAACAAGATTATCATTAAATCTGAGACTCAAGAAAGTAATTTGAAGCCCTGAGTGAGATTTTGCAGTTTTAAAATGTCCCAGGAAAACATATATCTTTGAGCAGTGTGATGGAAATAAAGTGCTATGAACACTTGCAAGAGAGGCTAAATTAAAGGCACAAAATTTAAAAGGATATATTATTTCATACATAAATTGCTGGCATCCACTTTATAAATGGGAATTAGATTTGTAGTCTATAAAAATCCTTAGGTAGCTGTGATTTATATTTTTCTATTAGTTGTTACAGTTTAATATTTCTCTTAATGCACTGAAATTTGTTTATGCCACTTTTTGAGAGACTAAAATGAAAACGTTACAAACAGGAATATATTAATGAAAATGTTACAAATAGGAATGCAGCAATAACATAATCAGCTCAGCATCTTTGCAAGGCTGAAATAGTGGGGAGCTTAAAATACTTGGAATTTATAGCTTTTCTCTTTTCTAGGTGGCTCTATGCCTAAAACAGTAAAGTTGTAGAAATTGATTATTAATATTCAGTTACTATTAGATTCTATTAGTTTTGGTATTAGATCCAGAGAAGCTCTATCTGGAGGAATGCCGTGGAAATGCTGCGTAGGGTCAGTAAGATACAATGAAAGAATAATGATTTAAAATTAGGACACTCAGTTTCTCGTTTCACTTTAATCCTTATTAAACTCAATGATCTTTTACAAATCATTGTTTTGTGGTATCAATCTGTTCCTGTGAAAATACTTCATTCCTGATCTTCTATATAGATACAAATTATTTCTTGAAAAAAATAATTTCAAACTTTTACTATGTAAATAATATCTAGGTGTTTGTGACAAATTCAGGTTTCCAGTTGTCATTCCAGAGATCTGACTCAGTGAGTCTTGTTGATAGAGTAAGTCTAAGTTTCCGGAATTTGTCCTCCTCACTTCTACCCTATAGCATTGTGATGCAAGTGGACCGCATTTTGGTGCTACCTTAGAGGGGTTGGCTAAATCCTCAATTATCTCCAGATTCCAGGGGGAACAGTTTTTATGAAAGCCAATGACTTACATTATTTCTTCTTAATTAGTACCAGAAGCAAAAATATTACTTTGGGTGATACTGTTTGGAAATGTATAATCCTTCCTTGTAGGATTTTGCATGTGCTAAAGGCTTTCAGCAAGCAACTCCTTCAATGAGCATGAATGCCTTCATTTATTCTACAAAGCAAAATAATTGATACTAAAGCCATATGCAGCCACCTAAGTAGTATCTCTTCAATTAAAAATCAAAGAAATAGTTCAAAGAAATGCTTGAAAATCTCTTGCTCCTACTGTAACATTTCTATATTTGAAGAACAATGAACTTAATATTTTTGCTTTTCTTGGTACCCTGCTTCTCTAAAGGAGTAACATAAGTGGGTTACTGCTACGTGCTATAGGCCACAGAATTCTGTCTCCATAACTAATCCAAATGGGAAATGAACACTGAAACCCAAAAACAACTGGCTTGCCAAGGAATACTGATCCCAAGGTCTGCTCTTGTCTAATCAAGAAGAATTTGGGTGTGAATGGTTTATATGGGTTCACACATGGTCAGCTTGTAATCTTCCTAGCAACTCCTTTCCTCATTAATTTAGGCCATACTTTAATAATTGCTTTTCCCACATAATGGAACAAGTTTAATTGCAAAATTCTGCTTCCACAGGAACTGTCAGGTAAACTTTGCTGAACTAAAGCCAACTGAAATTTTCCTGTCAGAAATGTACTCACCTGTTTCTCAAAATGTGTAAAATTTGCACATTTTTAAATATTTCCAAATATATAGCCTATTCTAAGCAGGCACAATATATTTTTTTGAAATAATGAGATAGCTGATGACCTATGTTACCTTTCCACAACTATAATTTCACATGTGCAGAAGTAGGGGTTAGGAGCCCATTTGAGGAGCTATTGATGTCTTTCAATGTGCATCTGATATTATTAGATTGTTTTATTTCCAAATAAAAGAGCTCATTACTATTACTCTACATTTAGATGAGAATTAGTTTATTAGCATTTAAGTATTAATTAATATTAGTTTAGTTACAAAAAAGTATAATGTTCCAGATGCATTCATTTCTCATATAAACAGGGGCAGTATTATAAATAAGCTGCATTTGGATGCCTGATTTGCCAAAGATTTTCTCTACGGCATTGTAGGTCAAGTGAAGCCAGAAAGGTTATTGCCCAAGGGGAAACATTTGTAGTTCTCAATTCATTTTTGTACCTTATCATTTACATAATAGCGTACTCACACAAACACACAAACACTATATATATGTAGGGCATATATATATATATATATATATATATATATATATATATATATAACTTAAAGTTTTCCCCTTAGCAATTCTGACAGTTGTAAGTTTTTCTCTTGAGGGAATGCATAGGAATGTCATTTTAATTTTATTTTCCTTTTATCATCTTTGCTTCATACAAGCTAAGGACAATGAAGAAAAAGTCAAAGTAGAAATGGGCAGGGCTGCAGTAAAATGAATAAAGTTCCTTAGCTGGCATTAATGAGATGCTCTGAAGAAGTTATTACCAAATTGCAATGCTTACAACTGTACAAAATTTCTTAGGGAAAACCTAGGGGTCATCTCGCTAAATACCATGGTTTGATTTTTAAGAATGCTGCTACACCGTGTTATGATTTAAGCTCATTATAGTGATGTAGCCCAGACTTTCTTCAGGTATCATTAATAACATGCTTTAGGGATTTGGCCCTATTGTATAAAAGTTCTAATCCTGGTTGCCCAGGGTTATTTGGTTTACTTAAAAGGACTTATGTTACATCTGATCATAAAAGATCTGAAGAATAATGATCAAAAAGAAGAGGTGGCATACCTGCAGTGCTTATGGTTAAATACAGGAGTCTAAGTGCCCAGCAAGCAGCTTTTTACAATACTGTATTTACATCATTCATATTAATGAATCATATTTGCTTTGCTGGATGCTGATCTCATAGCTGTATATGAGGAAATTCCACATGCTTAATAAGGGAGTTTAAAATTTCATTTTAGGGGCTCCTGGGTGGCTCAGTCGGTTAAGAGTGTGCCTTTGGCTCAGGTCATGATCCCAGAGTCCTGGGATTGAGTCCCACATCAGGCTCTGTGCTCAGCGGGGAGCCTGCTTCTCCCTCTTCTCTGCAGCTCCCCCTGCTTGTGCTCTCTCACTTGCTCTCTCACTCAAACAAATAAATAAAATCTTAAAAAAAAAAAGAAATTGCCATTTAAAAAAATAAAATAAATAAAAATTCATTTTTACCTATAATTTAGAAATGTTAGTAAAATTTGGGAAGACAGTGTAACAAACTGTCATTAGATTGCAACCACCATTCAGTAATCTAGATCAAATTGTGCGTCATATTATAGATACCAAACGGGGACAGATGCCGAGAAGTAGTACCTTATGTGCTGGGCTAGTGGAGCCATCTAGAAGCAGATGTGGTCTGCATGCAAAGAGCAAACTGAAGTCAACGCCTGGAGTCAAAAACTACAGTGAGCCAACACCAAGTATCAGGGGCAGTAAGAAACATTTAGGGCATATGTGTTAGGAAAGGGGAGGCTATAGTTAAGAAATCAGAACCTGAAAGGATTAAAACAAGTCAAGAAGCTGAGTATGAAATCAGATAAACCAAAGGCTCACAAAGCCAGCCATCAACAAGAGCAAGGTCTAGTTACTAATTCCTGTTATTTGGCAGATATATGGATTTGAGAAATGATTCTCAAACTTTTGCAAACCAGGTAACTTTTTCATTTATAAAATTAGTAATGGCCCCACAGAACTTTTGTCTGCATGAATTATATATCTATTAATAATGTCTGCTATAGCAGAAATTTAAACTTAGAAAATATTAATTTATTTTAAAATCATAATATTAAATAATAAACACATTGTATGTTAACAGAACATTTTTAATGAAAACTCTGTTTTTCAAAACAAAAACAATTTCATGAGAAAATACTTTTTTAAATGTGTGCAAATCTATTTTATGTTTATCTTATTAAAGGATTCATGTAATCTGTTTCAGTATTTTGTTTCTGTTGAAGTATATCAGGAAAATCCAGCTTCACACAGATGTGGCAGCAAGATATGGAGGAAGAGAAATGAGTATTTCAATAGGCTTTTCAGATAATTGTGAGTATTTTTCTCACATTTGATACTACATGGAACTCAACAAATGGGAGTTTCTCAAGTTCTAATTGCAATGTAGAATCCTGAAATATTACTAAGCTTTTTACTCTGTTAAATTTAAATCCACAGCCTAGGGTGCTCTTTGAATGCATATTTACCCATGAATGATTTTGTAAAATGCAGTGGTTATTTAGAAAATGTTGATTCACTGAGTTATACAGATCTTTCATATGTTTACATATTTCATTATATAATCTCAAAACATTACATTCATTAATATCATCACTGATGTCATCCAAAAACTGTGTAGGTATTGATAGCCTGTCACGTTTACCATGGCAGATACAAGTTTTTCAAAAGTCTAAGTTTGCTTTTAAATTTTCAATTTTAAGTTAACAATTAATATGATTTATTTTCCTTGAAGTGACAAACTCATTTCATTCATTTTTGAGGCAAACTCATTTCATTCATTTTTGAGAAAATGTCTGTCACATACTCAAGTCTGAGTTACCAGTTTTTCTGTCAGTCATTCTGACAGTCATTCTGTCATTTTCTGTCAGTCATTCATTTATTAATACAATTAATACAATTAATATATAAACTATATTATATATATAATATATTGGAAGCCATATTAATTTTATTAATTTTATAGAATAATTTATAAAATTAATTAATAAAATTAATTTTATATCATATATTGAAAGCCAAAAGATAAAGTAAGTTTGTTAATATATATATATATTTAAAGTTTATATATATACATATATATATTTAAAGTTTATATATGTATACATATATATATATTTTAAAGATTTTATTTGAGAGAGAGCAAAAGAGAGAGAGAGGTCACAGAGGGAGAGGGAGAAGCCGCTGAGTGGAGAGCCCAATGCAGGGCTTGATTCCAGGACCCTGAGATCATGACCTGAGCCAAAGACAGATGCTTTAACCAACTGAGCCACCCAGGCACCCCAGCTTCCAATATATGTTTGGATTACATACCCTTGCCCTAGTGTGTAGGAATTTAAGGAATGATTTCTTTAATTCAGTGTATTTAAACTAAAACAAACAAAAATGTCTGCCCATTTCTCCCAGTCCCACATACAAGTGAGATCAGAGGGTATTTGTCTTTCTCTGCCTGATCTATTTTACTTAGCATAATGCCCTTGAGGTCCATCCATATGTTGCAAATGGCAAGATTTCACTGTTTTATGGCTGAATAATATACATACACACACATACAATGGACATCAATGTATTTTAAATATATAATGAATTATATATATATGTATATGTATATATTTGTATAAATGTATTTGGTGATGGTTTTAAAATTTTGTTGATGGTTTTGTTTGCTGTGCAGTAACTTCTTTGATATAGTCCCACTTGTTAATTTTTGCTTTTGTTGCTTTTCCTTTTGGTATCAGATTCAAAAAAAAGCATTGCTGAGATCTATGTCAGGAAGCTTACTCCCTCTGTTTTCTTCAAGGTGTTTTATGATTTCGGTCTTACATTCACGTCTTTAATCCATTTTGAGTTAATTTTGTGAATGGTATAGGCTAGCGGTCTACTTTCATTCTTTTGCACGTGGCTGTCTAATTTTCCCAGCACCACTTATTGAAGAGACTTGTCCTATCCCCATTATATATTTTTGGTTCTGTAATCCTAAATTATTCCACCATATATGTGTGGGTTTACTTCTGGGGCCTCTATTCTATTCCACTAATTTATGTGTCTGTTTTTATCCCAATACCATACTGTTTAATTACTATAGCTTTGTAATATAGTTTGAAATCAGGGACTACGATGCCTCCAGCTTTATTCTTCTTTCTCAAGAATGCTTTGATTACTTGCGGTCTTTTATGGTTCCATACAAATTGTATAATTGTTTGTTCTATTTCTGTGAAAAGCGCCATTGAAATTTTGATAGAGATTGCATTGAATCTGTATATTGCTTTGGGTAGTATAAACATTTTAGTAATATTAATTATTCTAATCTATGAACATGAATTATCTTTCCATTTGTTTTTGTCTTCTTTAATTTCATTCATTAATATCTTTAACTATGCAGGTCTTTCACTTCCTTGATTAGATTCATTCCTAGATATATTATTTTTTGATGCAATTGTGAGTAGGATTATTTTCTTAAATTCTCTTGCTAAGAGTTTATTATTAAAAACACAACAGATATTTGCATATTGATTTTATCTCTTGCAACTTTACTGAATTTGTTTATTAGTTTAAATAGTTTATTGATGTAGTCTTTAGGGTTTTCTCTATATAGAATCATGTTATTTGCAAAAAGTAATAGTTTTACATCTTCCTTTCTAATCTGGATGCTTTCTTTTCCCCCCTGCCTACTTCCTCTGGCCAGGAATTCTAATACTATGCTGAATTAAAGTGGCAAGAGTGGGCATCCCTGTCTTGTGACTGATCCTAGAGGAAAAACTTTCAGTTTTTCACCATTGAGTATGATGTTAGCAGTGGGCTTGTCATACACAACCTTTATTATGCTGAGGTACATTTCCACTATATCCACTCTGGTGAGAGTTTTTTCATGAATGGATGTTGAATTTTGTCAAATGATTTTTCTGCATCTTTAGAGGTTACTATATGATTTTCATCCTTCATTTTGTTGATGTGGTACATCATATTGACTGATTTGCATCCTTGGAATAAATCCCACTTGATCATGATGTATGATCCTTTTAATGTATTGTTGAATTTGGTTTGCTAACATTTTGTTTGAAGATTTTTGCAGCTGTGTTCATTAAGGATATTGGCCTGTTATTTTCTTTTCTTATGACATCCTTGTCTGGGGTTGGTTTCAGGGTAATGCTGGCCACAAAGTGAGTTTGGATGAATTCTATCCTCTTCTATTTTTTGGTAGAGTGAGATTGATTGGTATTAATTCTTCTGACTCTATGGCAAAGCTTCATTAGTGAAGCTGTCTGGTCCTAGACTTTTGCTTGTTAGAAGGCTTTGGTTACTGATTCAACCTTTCACTAGTAACAATCTGTTCAGATTGTCTATCTCATCATGATTCAGTTTTGATAAGTTATATGTTTTTAGAAATTTATCCATATCTTCTAGGTTGTCCAAATTGTTTGCATATAATTATTTATAGTAGTCTGTATTATCCTCTGTATTTCTGTGGTTTCAATTGCAGCATCTCCTTGAAATAAAGATAGCAATTCTTATTTGTATTCGATCATCACAATAACCCAAAACATAGGCACTATTAGCAGTCCTTTTAACAAATGAGGAAACTGAGTCATAGCAAGTTTCTTATGTTCCCAATGATAAGTCCTCAATCCCGAGCAGATAATTTGTCCTCAGTGACAGCACTGCTTAGTACACAATACCACTTCTTAACAACCATCCTCAAGACTCTCCATGGTCTCTTTTTCAATATTTACAATATCAGGATGCCAGGGTGGCTCAATCGGTTAAGTGTCCAACTCTTGATGTCAGCTCAGGTCACGATGTCAGGGTTGTGAGATTGAGCCCCACATCAGGCTCTGCGCTGAGCATGGAGCCTGCTTAAGATTCTGTCTCTCCCTCCCCCTCTGCCTCTCCCCGGGCTCACTTGTGCATGCACTCTCCCTCTCAAAAATAAATAAATAAAATATCAAAACACCACCTTTCCATTGTTTTCATTATTATCCTACCTTTTTGTCATCTGTCAATCGATGGCCATTTTGGATACTGAAATATTTTGCTAAATATATATAAACTGTTACTACTTGACTCAGAGCTGAGTCTTTAGTTTTTGTCAGGGTCTCAAATAGACAAGTTTTCTTTTTTTAATGATGCTACTGCTGTTTCTTCCCTTGGAGCCTTGCCTAAATTTTTGCTGAAGCACCAGGTAGATACAACCAGGTCAAACTGCAAAATTTCAGCCTCTAGCTCTTCTGCTCCTGGCATTTTCCCATGGCTCAATCATTCACACATGCTCATGGAATGGCAGATATCAGCACAGTTTTATTCTCAGTCAACCCTCCATGTCACACTTCAATTGCTTCTGCATGAATTGGGTCACATCTTCCTATCTCTCTATTACTGTCCTTTTTTCCCCCCCTTTCCTTTCTAATCCTTTGACTAATAAAACTACATTACTTTAAAATATTAGAAGACCTGGTTCACCTGGGTAGCTCAGTCAGTTAAGTGACAAACTCTTCATTTTGGCTCAGATCATGATCTCAAGGTCCTGGAATGGAGCCTGCATCAGGCTCCCTGCTCAGTGGGGATTCTCTCTCTCCCTCTCCCTCTGCCCCTCCCCCTGCTCATGTGTTGTCTCGCTCTAAAATAAATAAATAAATCTTTAGAAAGATTTTAAAAGGCCTGTTTTCAGTAACATAAAGATGTATCTTCTACTGTGATTTTAATATAACTATATTATTCTAAACATGGCTATACTGATAAGTTCGTTGATATGAACTTTATAATAGGATATATCCCATCTTATATTTAGCCATTGTCATAAAGTGTGATTTCCCAAGGATTGTTTATTTTATGGAATGGGATACAATAAAATTCTCTGTATCCTGTGAAAAAGGTCAGTCAAATGGTAAAAGAAAGAAGTGTGTTTCAATTATCTTTTTAAATTAAAATACACCTATACAGGCACACCTCATTTTATTGCACTTAATTTTATTGCACTTAGTAGATAGTGTATTTTTTCCAGATTGAGAGTCTGTGGCAACCATGCATGAAGCAAGTCTGTCAGTACCATTTTTTCAATAGCATTTGCTCACTTTACGTCTCTGTGCCACATTTGGTGATTTTTCAATATTTCAAAGTGTTTTATTATTATTATTATATTTGTTATGGTCATCTGTGATCAGTGATCTTTGATGTTACTATTGTAATTGTTTTGGGACACCATGAACCATATTCACATAAGATGGTGAACTTAGGGGCGCCTGGGTGGCTCAGTCGTTAAGCGTCTGCCTTCGGCTCAGGTCATGATCCCAGGGTCCTGGGATCGAGCCCCGCATCGGGCTCCCTGCTCGGCAGGAAGCCTGCTTCTCCCTCTCCCACTCCCCCTGCTTGTGTTCCCTCTCTCGCTGTCTCTCTCTCTGTCAAATAAATAAATAAAATCTTTAAAAAAAAAAAAAAAGATGGTGAACTTAATGGATAAATGTTGTATGTGTTCTGGCTGCTCTACCAGCTGGCCGTTCCCCATTTTTCTCCCTCTCCTTGGGCCTCCCTATTCCCTGAGACACAACAATATTGAACTTAAGCCTATTAACAACCCTACAATGCCCTCTAAGTGTTCAAGTGAAAGGAAGAGTCACATGTCTCTTCATTTTAAATCAAAAGCTAGAAAGGATTAATCTTAGTGAAGGAGACATGTTGAAAATGAGGGTGCTGGAGTGGTGGGGGGTGGGAGGGATGGGGTGGCTGGGTGATAGACATTGGGGAGGGTATGTGCTATGGTGAGTGCTGTGAATTGTGTAAGACTGTTAAATCACAGACCTGTACCTCTGAAACAAATAATACATTATATGTTAAAAGAAAAAAAGAAGAAGATAATAGGAAGGGAAAAATGAAGGGGGGGAAATCGGAAGGGGAGATGAACCATGAGAGACTATGGACTCTGAGAAGCAAACTGAGGGTTCTAGAGGGGAAGGGGGTGGGGGGACGGGTTAGCCTGGTGATGGGTTAGCCTGGGGATGGGTATTAAAGAGGGCACGTACTGCATGGAGCACTGGGTGTTATATGCAAACAATGAATCATGGAACACTGCATCAAAAACTAATGATGTACTGTATAGTGATTAACATAACATAATAAATAAATAAATAAATAAATAAATAAATAAATAAATAAAAGAAAGGAAAATGAGATAGGCTGAAAGCTATCACTTGCTTTTGCCAAACAGTTAGCCAAGTTCTAAATGCAAAGGGAAAGTTCTTGAAGGAAATTAAAAGTGCTACTCCAGTGAGCACATGAATAATAAGAAAGTTAAACAGCCTTTCTTTTTTTAAAATTTTATTTAAAATCAATTAATTAACATATAGTTATTATTAGTTTCAGAGGTAGAGATTAGTGATTCATCAGTTGCATATAACACCCCCAAAAACAAACAATCCAGTCAAGAAATGGGCAGAAGACAGGAAACAGCCTTATTTCTGATATGGAGAAAGTTTTAGTCATCTGGATAGAAGATCAAACTAGCCACAGCATTCTCTTAAGAAAAGGCCTAATCCAGAGCAAGACCCTAACTCTCTTCAATTTTATGAAGGATGAAAGAAGGGAAGAAGCTGCAGAAGAAAAATCTGAAGCTAGCAGAGTTTGGTTCATGAGGTTTAAAGAAAGAAGCCGTATCTATAACATGAAAGTTCAAGGTGAAGCAGCAAGTGCTGTTGGAGAAGCTTCATCAAGTTATTTAGTAGATCTAGCTAAGATAATTAATGAAAGTGGAATCATTTTCAAAATGAAACGCATTTTCAAGATTAAAAAGCCTTCTGTTGGAAGAAGATGCCATCTAGGACTTTAATAGCTAGACAGAAGTTATTGCCTTGCCTTAAAGCTTCAAAGGACAGACTGACTCTCTTGTTAGGGGCTAATGCAGCTGTTGACTTTAAGTTGAAGCCAGTGCTCATTTACCATTCAGAAAATCCTAAGACCCTTAAGAATTTTGCTAAGCCTACTTTGCCTGTACTATATAAATATACGACACAACCTGGATGACAGCACATCTGTTTACAACATAGTTTACTGAATATTTTAAATCCACTATTGAGAGACCTACTGTTCAGAAAAAAGAAAAAAAAAAAAAATAAAGATTCCTTTCAAACTATGACTGATCATTGACAATGTGCCTGCTCACCCAAGAGCGCTGATGGGAGATGTACAGCAAGGTGAATGTTGCTTTTATGCCTGCTACCAAAACATCTATTCTGCAGCCAATAGATCAGGGAAAAATTTTGACTTTCAAGTCTTATTATTTAACAAATACATTTCATAAGGCTATATCTGAAATAGATAGTGGTTCTTCTGATGGATCTAGGAAAAGTACATTGAAAACATTCTGGATAAAGGATTCAGCATTCTAGATGCCATTAAGAACATTCATGATTCATGGAAAGAGGTCAAAATATCAACAGTAACAGGAATTTGGAAGAAGTTGATTCCAGCTCTCATAGATGACTCGAGGAGTTCAATACTTGAGTGGGGGAAGTAACCACAGGTGTGGAAGAAATAGTAAGAGAACTAGAATCAGAATTGGAATCTGCAGGGCACCTGGGTGGCTCAGTTGGTTAAGCGACTGCCTTCAGCTCAGGTCATGATCCTGGAGTCCCAGGATCGAGTCCCGCATCGGGCTCCCTGCTCAGCGCACAGTCTGCTTCTCCCTCTGACCCTACCCCCCTCATGCTCTCTCTCTCATTCTCTCTCTCTCTCTCAAATAAATAAATAAAAATCTTTAAAAAAAAAAAAGAATTGGAATCTGCAGATGTGACTGAATTGTTCCAACTTATGGTAAGACTTAACCGATGAGGAGTTGCTTCTTATGGATGAGCAAAGAAAGTTGTCTCTTGAGATGGAACCTACTCCTGGTGAAGATACTGTGAAGATTGTTCAAATGACAACAAAGAATTTAGAATATTGCATAAACTTGGTTGATAAAGTAGTGGCAAGGTTTGAGAGGATTGATTCCAATTTTGAAAGAAGTTCTATAGTGGGTAAAATGATTTCCAATGGCATCACATCATACACAGAAATTGTTCATGATAGGAAGAGTCAATCAATGTGACAAACTTCATTGTTGTCTGTATTTTAAGAAATTGCTGCAGCCATGCCAACCTTCAACAATGGCCACCTTGATCAGTCATAAGCCATCAACATTAAGGCAACACCCTCTACCAGCAAAAAGATTACAATTCACTGAAAACTCAAATGATGATGAGCATTTTTTGTAATAATTTTTTGTATTTTTTAATCTAAGTATTTACATTTTTTAAAGATACTATTATTGCACACTTAACAGACTACCATATGGTGTAAACATAACTTCTACATGTACTAGGAAGCCAAAAAAACTTATTTGACTTGCTTTATTGTGATATTTCCTTTATTCTGGTGGTCTAGAACCGAACCAGCAGTATTTCCAAGGTATGTCACAATTACCTATAAAAATTATGTAGTGATTTCTACCTATTGGACATTGTTAGCTTCATGTGTATTGGTGCATTTAGTATATGTAAGGCAACTAGATGTTTTTACGGAGGATTTTATTGTCTTCATATCAGTTGTCAAAGGACAAGGTGATAAACCAAATCTCATCACTTCCTGCTTAATTGTACTAGATTTTACCATCATCTATCCTCTTGAAGTAATGTACACCTGTGTTGTTTGTGAATGATGGAAATGATGATATGCTATTCTACAGTTCTCAATTCTGCATTCCTTGATGTAATGTAAACAGCTTGACATTAAATTTGGTGGAAGTATTAACACCACACAAATGAACAGTCCTTCACATCAGAGTTTTTTTGTTTTGTTTTCTTTTTGGAAAGCTGGTTGTTAAATATTTTTCATCATGCAACTGGTTTTAGACCTGACTTAATGTAGAAACACAAATTAGGTGTTCAGTCCTCTCCTTTCTTTACTCTTTCATTGTCCTGTTGCCCTTTCCTTCCTTGCTTCTTCTACATACCTCTCTCTCTCTCCATTCCTTCTCTGTCTCACCTCATTTACTGCTTCTATAACATATGTGTATGGACTGATTTCCTCCTACTGAAGATAGGTTTTCTTCATGTGACAAGATAAATGGAAACAGTGGATGAGCATATTTAGAATTCCATGATCCTCAAAGTAAAATTCCTTCTCCAACTCCACTTTGGAAAATACATATCAGAGGACTTGGAATGGCCTGGGATGAGTCGTATGGCAACACCTGGAAAAATTCTTATGGCCCAGGTAGTAGGTAACTAGTATAGTGGGTCTACGTCATTGCCACTTAAGAATTTAATTTAATGAAGAGCACTACTGGGATTTGGAATCACACCAGAATCATTTTATTTGAAGTTGTAAGAGAGTTCCATAAGAGAACTTGGAATATTAAACAAACAGAAACAACAATAACAAAAATGTTTTGATTCTTATAGGCCCCCAAAATGTTGAATAGAATATTGCTTGGAATTAATAATTATGGATTCTTGATTAGAAGTTCTCATATTATTTATCTTTTTATGATATACTTTCTTATTAAAATAATAAACAGATAAACTAAATTAGCCATCATCATCATCATTATTTAATTTGTTTTACTCATGATTAACCCAAAATGGATGTGGGAAGAAAAATGGAATTTAATTTATGATAGTGTTTTAAACATTAAAAGATTTAATGCATATAAAGAGTTTAGTTCAGTGCCTAGTAGTAGTTATTAATAAATGTTGGCCATTTCCATTATTTTCACAGTTGTTATCATCAGTACTCAATACCCCTTTAAAAGAATGAGATACCTAGATGGTATACTAATAGTGTTGTGTTTTATATATATATATATATATATATATATATATATAAAATATATATTTTTTATATATATATATGTATGTATATGTGTAATTATATATTTCTTCATGCATATGTCTTTATATTTATTGAAGAAATCTGGATGGCTTTACTTTAAATTTAACAATGATTAACTGTAGGAATTTTAGATTTTGCCAAACTTTTACTTTTTGCATTGCAATGTTTTCAACACTGTTTAAGTATTATAATGAGTTTACTTTTCTTTTGTGTGAGAAATATCTATACTTTTTAGAGATAACATTGTTTCATATGCTTAAATTAATTTGTTTCAAAGTACCTCCAATTTATAATGGTTCTTCATTTTAATATATTTAAAATATTAATTAGTTAAGCCATAAAAATACTAATTGTAGATACACTTATGCCTTTCTAGTTCAAATATTATTTAAAACTCAACAAATTTTTTAAATTTTGGCATGACTTTAAAGCAAATTTGTTTTATTCTATCATCACAACTCCTTATAAAAATACTCCATATCCATCTTGTAGGAAAGTCACTTTTATTTACAAGAGAATCCCCAGTGCTTTACTTTAGTGAAAGGACAGAGTCAGAGGAACAGTATAATGGTATGACCAGATCACTTGGGAACTGAAGAACCTGTAGGAAGGTATTTTCTATATTCTGTGAGGCTATATAATCTATTCACTGAGATTTGACTATTTAAATAGTTGTCTCCTGTAGCTTCCATTTCTACCAGTTTTCCATGGTGATAAAGTAATATTAGATTACAATTACAATGGTTGCCACCACTTAACCATACCATGTGTTTGATCAACAGATGGATTGACATGTTTAGATGTAGGACAGGACATGTGTTTATAATAGTAACTACTTGGGGCACCTGGGTGGCTCAGTCATTAAGTGTCTGCCTTCGGCTCAGGTCATGATCCCAGGGTCCTGGGATTGAGCCCCACATCGGGCTCCCTGCTCTGCCGGAAGCCTGCTTCTCCCTCTCCTACTCCCCCCTGCTTGTGTTCCCTCTCTCACTGTGTCTCTCTTTGTCAAATATATAAAATCTTTAAAAAAAAAATTTATAACAGTAACTACTAGTATATACCTTAAAAAGTGGGCATGAGCACAGAAGGTGAAAGGATGAAAATAAAATGTAAACATAGGTCTGGTGATACTTTATATAGAAACATATAAGAGTAATAGCTAGGCTCTACCAAAAATAGAACTAAAAGCACAAGGGAAAGGGGGAAAAAAAATCATCCTAATGCCATCTGATACCGGGGTATCTAGGTATTATGAGTTAAATTGTACTTCTCCCCCCACTGATATGTTAAAATCCTAATTCCCAGTACCTCAGAATGTGACTGCATTTGGAAATAGAGCCTTTAAAGAGATGATTAAGTTTAAATGATGCTGTTAGGGTGGGCCCTTACCTAATCTGACTAGTGGTCCTTATAAAAAGAGAAAATTTGGACACATGGTGAGACACCAGGAGTGTGCATACTCAGAAGAAAGACCATGTGAGGACACATGGAGAAGGAGGCTTCAGAAGACCGCAAACATGTTGACATATTGAGCTTGGATTTCTGCCCTCCGGAACTGTGAGACAATAAATTTTTGTTGTTTAAGCCACCCAGTGTTGTATGGCAGCCAAAAAAACTAATGTGCTAGGTTTATCTTCTCAGGGTAGAGAGAGTTATAAGAATCTCCTCTATCACCACCATGCTGCCTACACTAGGCATTGGTTTGAAAATGGGTGATAGAAATCAATAAAGAGGGAAAAGAAGTGTTTCTGATTTTGTGTAGGATGTGATGTCAAGTTTGACAATATCTTGAGTACTAAAGTTTATCTGTCAAATGGCAGACATCAGCAGGTATACCTTTCTTTAATGCTTTCATCTTCATAGAGCAGTTCCTCTATTGGCAGTTGTGGAGTCCACTCTGACTGGGGAAGTTGTAAGAGTTGGAACAGCATTCTTCCTGGACCATACTGTTTCACAAAAAGGAAGTTTGAGACCTTGTGGTGAGGGAGTTGGGGGGAAGCGACTGTCAATAGCAACTAAAGGGTTGGGTTGGCTAAAATATAGAAAAACAGTTCCTGTTAAAGAAAGAGGAAGGAAGGAAGGAGGGAGGGAGGGAGGGAGGGAGGGAGAGAGAGAGAGAGAAAGAAAGGAAAGAAAGAAAAAGAAAGAAAGAAAGAAAGAAAGAAAGAAAGAAAGAAAGAAAGAAAGAAAGAGTCATTTCAATAATTTAAATTCTTGTGGCTTTTCTTATATCTGTTGGCCTCCAGTGTACTCTTCACATTTCTAGCTTCTAGTTCCTCCCACCATTCTCCTTTGCTTCCGCCTCCAACTCCATTCGCCACCTTATAACATCTCCACCTCTTCCCATTGTTTAATAAGCAATGTTCATTTCAGTCTCAGGACTTCTGTTTTCTTTGATATTACCAAGCCATTATAGACTCTACCCTACTTTATACTCTATTATGCTATACATGATTGGCTATACATGAAGCCAGATGATCGTTTCTATGTAATAAAAATCCGAGACTTTGAGATAGCAATTTACTTCAATATTTATATTTTACTGTAATTTATACTTTTCTTGATTCTTGGTTATTTTTTAATGATTGAAATTTTCCAGAAATCTATTTGAGAGTGGATTATTGCATGGACATTTAATTGCAAAAAGTAACAAAATAAAACAAAGCCAAAAGTTGTGTTACAGTATTTTCATGTTTCTACTTGAAAAAACAGAATTACATGATACACCAAAGATCTTATAGAAACAATTATATTTATGATTCTCAGAAAATTTTGTGCTTTTCAAAAACGCAGTTTATACTTCAAATATTCAAACTATAAACTCGCTGTAGACTATTAAACTGTTGAAAGAACCATAAAGTTTATGAATATGAGATCATTTATTTTTCTAGCAATCTATATATACTTAACATGTTTTTTATTTTTTTTTTAAGATTTTATTTATTTATTTGACAGAGAGAGACACAGCGAGAGAGGGAACACAAGCAGGGGGAGTTGGAGAGGGAGAAGCAGGCTTCCCGCCGAGCAGGGAGCCTGATGTGGGGCTCAATCCCAGGGCCCTGGGACCAGGACCTGAGCTGAAGGCAGATGGTTAACGACTGAGCCACCCAGATGCCCCAACATGTTTTTTAGATAGACACAATATGTAATCATTTGAGTAAATCTATATAATACACATTTTGCTATTTACATATACATTGAAAGAAAAAACTTTTAATAACATATATTGTATCCCAAAATGGTTATACATCCCGACAAATATTCTTTTAGTAATATACTTTATTTCAGATACTTTGTTACTTATTAAACTTTATATTTGTAACATATTTACATCTTGGTGATAGTTGCACATTTTTCATAAATGCTAACAGCTAATTTTGGTAGTGAACACAGACAAGATTCATTGATATAAATATGGTTTTATTTGAAATGTTTGTATAAACTTCCAAACTTCCAGACATTAATTATCAGTATTTTATGAACCCAGATTGTATCTATAATGTCTTGTTCATCTCCTGCCCACGCATTTCAGTATTTTTCCTGAGTAAACTAGCTACATTTAGGAAATTTCAAGAAAAGTGAATCATAATTCTCAAATGATACAAACAGTTCAGTTATTTTATTACGGTATAGCAAACTGCTGCAGGTGACAGTGACCAGTTGAAAAGATTGAAATGTGGAGTTGTTGAATTGAGACCCACGGTAACTGAAGAACAAATTACTTCCTTCAGATGACTGGGATGTGTTCAAAATGTCAATTGAGTGTTAAATTCTGGAGTTCCAGAGACTGGAGGGACTGAGTTGTCTTTTGAAAATTCATGCAGTGGCTTTGTCTTGGGCAGCAATAGGAAGGCATTACAAATATTTCGTCTAGTAACTATTTGCTACAGGTGTGTGCATTTATGCACAGGAAAGTCAAAAGGTGGGAGAGGAGAGGCAGATGACATGATAATTTAATAATAGTCAAGCTGATTTTTAATTTATGTTGACATATTTTAAATTTGCAGAAAGTTCACCTGTTGCTGAAATAACAAATACCCTTAATGATATCAGATCACACTTCATGATCTTTTAATGCAATGTGATAGTAAGTAACTTCAGTGGATGCTTGCGGACTGCTGGAACACCTAAAATATTAGTAAACCAGCCAGAATAGTTTACATGAAAATTCAGCAGTTCAAAACACTTACTTTTGAGAATGCATGACTTTTTTTCTCCTGATGGTTGTAGGAATAAATAAATATAACCTGGTAATTTATCAATAATTACTTCACCAGAAAAATATTTCCATTAAGCAAATTGAAGGAATGAGGTAAAGATAAATACAATTCTACCAAAATACGTAGTAAACTAGTGCAAGGGTTCAGTTTATAGCTCATCATAGTTATTTATTTATTTAGTGTTACAAAATTATTTAATATCATATGTGTAGTCTGCAGTTTAAAACACATACCATGGCTCTAATTAGTTTTCTTTCTATATAATAGATATTATTTAAGTATCCAAAATGTGATTAAGAGATAATTATTTAGGTATTCTTTAATATGGAATAGGTACATAGAAAACATTAATATATCTATATTTTAGTCAATGACAGAAAAGTTTTATTGAATAGCACTTAAAACATTTATCCAAACTTTCTAGTGAATCACTAGAATAGCTAGAACTAGGGCTAAGTTCATAATTTCATGCTTTCCATCATAGATCTTAGGAGTACATAAAATTGCCAGATGAGTAGCTACTAAGGTGAGGCCAAGGTGAGACCTGAAGTTCTCACCTATAGAGAAAAGTGCATGAAAAAATGCATATAGTTTGTAGTGGTCATTTACAAAAGAGAGGTGGGTCACAAAATGAGTTCTTTCTTTACAAAAGAATACAGAAAGCCTTCTGGGGGTCACCTAAAATTTTTTGCAAGGAATCAATTCTTAAAGATATGGATTCCTATTGTGTAAGGATTTGTAAAGGGTGGTAGTTATTTAGATCAATTAGAGCTGTGTGGATGGGGGAGAACCAGGCTTTTGTTATTAAAATATTTAGTGCAGACACAATAGTAGGCAAATTAAAGAATGAATCTTGGGTAAGAGAGGAAAAGTTGGGGTGTGTGTGTCTGTGTGTGTATGTGTATGTGTGTATACTTATGGCACTTAAGGCAAGATAAAGAAGTATAAGAAAGATTTATCTACAAAAAATATCACATTGAACAAATTACTTGTTTGTATCAGCAAGAGTATGAATTTGGTTTATAACATCACTTGGGAATAAGAAATAATTCTATTTTGTTTTTCATAAGCAGATAAATCTAGCTCGACTTCTACTTGTCACAGGTTGTTGGAAATTCCAACTCATAAATACTTCATCAGTATTTTCCCTCTGCCTAGGATATGCAAGATTCTCAATAGGGGTATATATGGTACCTGGAAAATGGAGGAGTTTTTAGTCCACCATGACCATTGCTGAGATATGTCTTGTCCAAACTCTGTTGACTATTAGGGGGTGGTAAACTCCTTTCATTCTGTTGAGTATGGTCTTAGGAATTTTCCCCAAAGTCTCACCATTTGTGTCTTGCTACCACTTTTTTGTAAACGCATTCACATGTGTGTGCACGCACACACACACACACACATACACACACACCCCAATCATCCATAAACCAAGAGGTCCTATTCCTCCACTAGTTTTGCTTCCACTGGTGCAGGTTCTAGTCCCCAGCCGAAATGCCCACTACTGTTCATCTCCATGCATCTCTCCTCAGTATTGGATAAGCACCTTTCTGTTCTTGGGTGGGAGCAGCAGTTCTGCCTAGTCCACTTATAGCAACAGATTTCCATAATCAACCTATGTTACCCACAAAAACCCTCATGGTAGTACTTTGTAGAACTTTCTATACCATGGATCACATAGAATATTACTATCTTTGTCATGAAAAAGAAACAACATTTCTCTCTCCCTGCCCATGCCTGGGTTGAAAGGGTCCACATTTTTATACTTCTACACACCATTCAAAACATATATATAGCATCTCTCTTTCGTTCAGATTCCAGTTGCTGTCTCTGGTACAGCAACATTAGAGCTGTAATTGAGGAAGTCTAAACTTGATACAAAAGTTTCCTGGATTAATGCCAGGGGAAAAATAAAATCATTTAACTCATTACCTCAACAGTGAAAATTAAGTCCACATTTTTATTTCAATCAATTAACATACCATATTAGCAATATTTGCACAATAGAGTTTTGTATAATATATTTTTTATTTATGGTCTTAGTTGAACCCGCAATACTGTGTGGGACTTCTTTTTCATAATTTTCAAAATCTTTGCATTTCTCTGAGCAGTTGTAGCCTAACTTTTATTATTTTTTTTCAAGTTACTTGCCTTAATTCATATTAATATCAGCAGGTTCTTAACTATCCCTGAAATTTTCTATTTTACAAGAGGCTTTTCATCTTTACCTCTTCTTCTCCACTAAATATGTGCTCTAATTCAAGTCTTTCCTCTCCGTCTGCGCTATCTTCTTTGTTCCCTTCTTGTCTCCTCCAGAAGCCTGAACCATTTCTTTTTAAGATTTTATTTATTTATTTGACAGAGAGAGAGCATGCACAAGCAGGGGGAGCTGCAAGCAGAGGCAGAGAGAGAAGCAGGCCCCCCGTGGAGCCGAGTCCTACATGGGACTCCATCCCAGGACCCTGGGATCATGACCCCAGCCGAGGCAGATGCTTAACCGGCTGAGCCACCCAGGTGCCCCCAGAAGCCTGAACCATTCATAAGCTTTCTATATCTCCCTCCACACTAGTTGCTTTCTCCCAGATACGCTGAACTATATTTCAACTTTAAAACAAAACAAACCCACTTGTAATGCGGGGAACTCATCCTTCAAATTAAAATCACATGTCTCAATCCTTTTTACTTCAGTTGTTTTAAAATACCAGTGTCTCCACTTCCACCCATTTCTACTTCAACCTCCCACTTCTGAAGCTCTCTGGTAAGATTTGTGTATTCATCAAATTCAATGACCTTTCTTCAGTCCTCATCCTAACTAAACTCTCTGTTTACATATGTCATTAGCTGCTCCCTCCTGCTTGAACGCCCCCCTTTCCTGGGTTTCTGTTCCATTTCTTCCATAGCTCCTCACAGCAAACTCTTTGCTGCAAACACACTGAAATATTCAGAAGTCATTCTCTTTTACACCTCTTCGCCTCTGTGCATGCTCTTCCTCATGTTTAGAACGTTCATTCTTTCATTTTATGCCTAGGGAATTTCTACTCTTCTTAAAAGTTTCAGCTTCATTGTTAATTCTTTTGTGAACCTCCCATATGGCTTCCCATCATGAACTCATCAAGAAGAATCAATCATTCTCTCTTTGCTGCTGTAAATACTTTGTAAATACTTTGCACTTTATTATTCCAGTGTTTACATTTTATTAAAATGTATGTGCTTGGTGTCCTCTATCAGCATGTGAACTCCCTAGAGGAGAGGCAAACCCTTGACATAGAACAGATTTTAGAATCACACAGACCGTGGCTCAAGCCTTGCTTATCTACTAGCTGAGTAACCTTGGACAAGTTGTTTAAGATCACTAACCTTCAGGTTCCTTACCTATACAATGACACTAACAAAGGATTATAAAGATTAAATGATTTAATGTATATAAGGAGTGGCAAAGTGAACTATGTAAAGAATATAAAATAAATGAAGGATTGAGGCACTGAAACTCTAACTTGGCTATAGACACACAATAAATGCTTGATAAATTCCTGTTGAATAAGTAGATGAATGAATAAGAGTTACTTCCTTTGTTGAAAATAATTTACCTCTATCTTCTACACTTATCTTTCCCAATCCGTAAGAAGTTTAAATCTGTTCTTTCACTCTGTTAAAATAATATTTAGTTATCATGTACTCATTTTTATTATTTCTTTCTAGCATGTTTATTTGGCATCATTTTTTGCCAAATTTTTAATTCTGTGAAATAAATGAGATAGCATGCAAAAATATTATGGTCATACCTAGGTCGAAGGAAGGTCAAGGATGTAAACTTTATTTTGAGTGGCCATACACCAAAATATACAAGGAAACAGATTTAAGGATAGAAACCTGTTAGTACTTGCCACCATTTAAATAACAACAAAATGATTGTATTAATATGCTGCATTTCCCCAGTGCCCACAAGGACATTTAGCCCAATGGAAGACTTGTTAGAGCAAAAGCAGAGACATCTATTGAGAGAACCACCAACATTTTTGTTTATCTATGCATGAGAAACATGGAGTGATATTCTTGTACCCTAGTGAAAACAGCTAATTTAGTGATACATGTTGAGAACATGTCAGTTTCTGGATATAAGTTGTGTGTGTGTGTGTGTGTGTGTGTGTGTGTGTGTGTGTGTGAAAATTTTATAAAGTTAGAATATGAGTAAATAAAATGATATGAAATTCAGAAAAAATAAATTTGAAATAAATTTTTAAAACTAATCACACTAGCAGGTATTTATAAATAAGAACAGGAGATGAAAATATGCTTTTAATATATTTCCTAAATAAAGTACATGTTTTCAAAATTAATATCAATAATAATGTAAGTAGAAAAAAAACAACTAAGACCAAAATTGAAAGTTTATGGAATAATGCCACTTCCCCCAACTCTTTTGCCATTAAGAAACTGAGTTTTCTGATCAGTGCTTGCTGGGACTGCCCATTTTCGAAAAGCAGAAATTTTTTGTGTATGTTACATCCGGCTTAAAAGATAAAAATTCAAATATAAATTATACTCATCAAACTAGTTTCATTCCATAAAAGTTCTGGCATGTCCATTATTTCCACTTTTAAGCAATTCTTTTTAAGAAGCCATTTTGAAACTATAACCATACAGAATTAACTACAAGCTTCTTGTATGTCCCAAATCCAGCACTGTGAAAGCACATCTTATAGCTACTTAGTGACAGAAAGACAAATGACTATTCTATCCATTGTAGTGAAAGATGACTGACTTAATGAGCCATGTTCCACTTGTCAATTAAGTTTCTTCCTCTGTATGTCTCTTTACATGTAAAGCTATTCCTTAAAAGCGTAGTGTATGGTAGAGAAAGAAGTATATGATCCCTGTCTTTGCCTTTTAGGAGAATAACCCTCCATATCAGATAAAATATTGATTATTCAATATTATTATTTTTATTATTAGAATTATTATAAGTATTTATATACCCTATGAGTGTGTACTATATACTAATGGGTTTAGTCACTTCCCATGACCATGGTTTTCTGTGTTCCCTTTGTTATTTTATGAATCAACATGTGACTAGTTGTATTAATTCCAGTTGTTTAAAAATCTATCATTAATATTGTATTTCTCTTTTCCACAAATAAAACAAAACCCATGTTACAAATATCCAGACTTTAAATTAGCATAATGGCCTTGGGAATATAAATCAAAGTGGTCAGTTAATAGAAAATAAAAAATAACTGTTCTTATTGTTTACAGTTTTATTATAAAGCTTAAGACTTTTTTTTTTTTTTTTTTGGCTTAGTAATGATTGATATCTTCACAAGCATAATACAATTTTTTATACTGGGGGAATTTTTTATTGGAAATATTTATCATCATAGAGATGAATATAGTGTAAGAAGGTACATATGACTTTTTTGCTTTAAATACAGAAAAGGTAAAATGATTATTTTTACTCATTGTATATTGATAGTATACATTTTTTAAGATCAAACCTTGTCTCACATTGTTTTATATTTATTCCATTAAAAATAGATTTCAATATCACTAGGGAAAGGCTCAAGTAAAAATTATACTTTAAAACTATTACTGGAAAGATGTAGAGGAGTCTTTCACCAAGTTACATTCTCTTCCACTGATCCTTAGTTGGCAGTCTACACCTCCATTCCTCTATTGCTGATTTCTTTTGATCCTCAGAGGGATCCAGGTTCAAGAACTAAGCAACAGATTTGATTCTTCCTGCCTCCTTGCATTTTCATCATATATTAACATGTAATATTTTTCTGTGATCATATTTTCATTTCTGTCCTTTTGGTCCTCTGAATTCTTTTATCTTCTGTTTTAAACAAGGCCATTATTTTCCACAACCCCCCCACCTTCCTTCCCAGAGCCCCTTCTTACCATTATGTCTGATCTTTCAGTTTTTAATAAGCAATATGTCCAAAGTTAAATTCTTTGCTCAAAGTATGAAATGTAAGTATCTATCTGCTTGAAGCAGTACATACTAATAATTAATACACCTTATGAAAGAATTATAGAAATAAAAATATAAATAAAGCTGTGTTGCTCTTGCATTTTTTAATATTCTTCTTTTTCCTGGAAGGATCAGTTCTAAAATAATATGTGTAAAGTAAATCAGTAACAATCATACTACTAAATTACATAAATAATGCTATAGCATTGGATTGCAATGAAGGTTTTTCTACCTAAGTTTAAATTAAAGGATATCATTATTAGAAAACAAAATTTTTCATCTCATGAACATCTTACCAGATAAATTGGAGAAGTTATCCAAAAAGATCAGCTTTCTTCAACATTTTGTAGCATACAGAGTTAGGTTTATATGCAGAAGTGATTAACTTCTCATCTGTATTCTGTTATTTTAAAGAATTAATCTGAAGTTCCAAAATTCAGCCCCCCTTCCAGTCATTCCCTGGAACTAAAAATTACAACCTGAGATTCATTTCTTAGGATTATATTTCCAGACTCACCTTGCAAAAACTCAAACAATTCTAGGAGATAACCACACACAAATAAGTTTGAATGACACATTAATTGGGTATTAGATACCTGTAGAAAGGGAACAAGGGATTTCATGAAGAAGAGTGAGAAACAAAATATCCAGAGATCCAAACAAACATTTCTACAGATAATGGCAACACACGTGCTGAGAGCAGGGCTTCTCCACCTTGACTGCATTGCCATTTTTTGGCCAGAAGGGTCTTTATTGTGGGGATCTTCTCTGTGCATTATGGTATCTTTAGGAGCATTCTTAGTTTCTACCATTAGATGCCTGTAGCTCCTTCCCCCCAATTAATGACTACCAAAATAATGTCTCCTACATTGGAATAAGTCCCCTGAGGGCAAAATTACACCCAGTTGAGAACCCCTGGCAAGGTGAAAGATGGAGCAATGATCATATATTTTTTTGGAGTGATGATCATATTAATTACATTATAAATAATATTTCACTCAAATTCTTAACACAAAACCAAAGAGGTGATATTATTTGCTAAACTAAGGACTAAAGAAGGTATTTTATCTAAGGTTAGAGACTTAACAAGTAGCAGAACTCAGGAGTCAACCTTAAAATTTACACTCAGCAACTCACAATTTACACTCAGAGTTGGATGGAAAGAGAGAGGACAACAAAAAAACGTGGTGCCTCCCTAACAGTTTTGCTGAGGGCCAGTTTCTCCTTGTTAATATCATTTTTTTTTTTTTTACAATAAAATGCTTAAGAAACTGGTCCATGTATAGAACTTTAAAAATGATTTAACTTTATTTCCTACTTTGTACTTAGAGCTTGGATTAAAGATGGTAGATTATGATCTGTGAAAGTGCTTGGAAGCCAGAAAAGAAAACAAAAACAAAACAAAACAAAAAACACAGAGTTTTACTGTTATAATGATAGATTCAATGGCATTTCATCAAACAAACAAAAAAGTAAATGTTGCCTCTAAGATAGTAAGAGTGTGCAAAACCTGGGAGATCAGCTATAAACTGTCAGCATTTTTTTTTTACCTCTTTCCCCAAATTTGTCTATGAAGTGCCAAGTTCTAAAATTTTCAATTAAAGACTTGAAAGTATGTGAAAAATAATCAGTTCATTTACCCATGTATTATTCATTCATCTGTCAACAAGCATGTAATCTCCAAGAGGGTAGGGATTTCATTTTGTCCTATTGCTTCCTATTTTGACTGCTATTTCCTCTTAACTCTATACAGTACCTAGAAGATGGTTGATAATATTAAATATCATCAAATGAAAAACAATAGCATGCAAACAATGAATCATGGAACACTACATCAAAAACTAATGATGTAATGTATGGTGACTAACATAACATAATAAAATAAAATTAAAAAAAAGAAAAACAGTAAAAATGAATACAGTTTTTTCTTATGTTAAAAATATATATCAGAAAATGGGCTAAGTATTGGGCGCCTGGGTGGCTCAGTTGGTTAAGCAACTGCCTTCGGCTGAGGTCATGATTGTGGAGTCTTGGGATTGAGTCCCACATCAGTCTCCCTGCTCAGCAGGGAGTCTGCTTCTCCCTCTGACCCTTCCCCCCATGCTCTCTCTCTCTCCCATTCTCTCTCTCAGATAAATAAATAAAATCTTAAAAAAAAAAAAAAGAAAATGTGCTAAGTACAATGACTTCTTTATTTTTTCTCTTTTCTTTGTATTTATTTTATTTTTTTAATTTTATTGTTTTTGATTTTAATTCCAGTATAGTCAATATACAGTGTTATATTAGTTTCAGGTGTACAACGGAGTGATTCAACAGTTCTATACATTGCTCAATGCTCATCATGATTAGTGTATACAATGACTTCTTTAAAAAACTAGTAGTCTAGGGGCGCCTGGGTGGCTCAGTTGGTTAAGCGGCTGCCTTCAGCTTGGGTCATGATCCTGGGGTCCCGGGATCGAGCCCCACGTCCGGCTCCCTGCTCAGTGGGGAGCCTGCTTCTCCCTCTCCCTCTGCCTGCCATTCTGCCTACTTGTGCTCTCTCTCTATCTCTCTGTCAAATAAATAAATAAAATCTTTAAAAAATTAAAAAAAATCTTCAATAACCCTTTAAAAAAGAAAAACTATTAGTCTAGGAAGGTGTGTCGGGCAAGGAGTAGATGAAGAATGCAAACATTTAAAGAAATAATATAATGTGTTTACTGTAGAGTTATGAATTTATGAGAGTAGTAAACATTTTAAGTCTAAGTAAAAATATCTTTTCTTATCACTCTTATCTATTTCAAGACAAAAAGCCTAAATTATTAAAATATGACCCTTCCCAATTTTAAGTGAGCCATGTTTATCATTACTGTCCACCACTGTATTAGTTTTCTATTGATGGTAACAAATTATAAGAAATTTAACAGCTTAAAACAACACCATGTATTAGTTCATAGTTCTGTATGTCAGAACTCACACAGAGTAACGGGGTTCTCTGCTCAGGGTATCACAAGGCCAAAATCAATGTGTCAGTCAGACTGAGTTCTTGTCTATTGGCTCTGGGGGCAGAAATTCACTTCGATGTTCATCCTTGCTATTGACAGAAGTCAGTTCCTTATGGTTATAGAATTGAGGTCACTGCTTGCTGCCAGTTTGTCTGCTGGAAGCCACACAGCTCCTAGAGGCCATCCACATTCCTTGATTCACAGTTCCCTCCATTTTGAAGCAAACAGTAGTGTGTCACAGAATTTCAGACTTCTTTTGTGACCAGCTGGGGAAAAAAAACAACAAAGAAACAAAATACCAACTCTCAGCTTTTTAAAGGATTATATTATTGCATCAAGCTCATCCTGATAATCTCTCTCATTAAGTCAGCTCTGTCATGTAACTCAAGCACGGCAGTAAAATCCATCAAGTACACAGTCCTGTGGATTATA
This sequence comes from Halichoerus grypus, assembly GCF_964656455.1. NCBI lineage: Eukaryota > Metazoa > Chordata > Mammalia > Carnivora > Phocidae > Halichoerus > Halichoerus grypus. The sequence continues at coordinate 75,531,046 of NC_135714.1, forward strand.
CAGGACTACACGCCGGGAGGAGGGAAACTGGGGAGTCATTTTGGAATTCTGTCTACCGAACTGGCCTTCCTTTTTTTTTTTTACATTTTTTTTCTCATCTGGTGCTCATTAACCTCTAGACTAGTTTAGTCATAATTGTCATAGCACCTACTAAGGCCTTAATCTTAATAATTACCATCTTTATTGTCATTGCTTTATTTAAGTCTTTGTCTTCCTTTTTAAACTGTAGGTGTCTTCTGGCTTCATCACAACTGCATGCTGACAATATTCTTGGCACTTAATCCTTTCCTAACCCCACAAAATAGATGCTCAACAAATAGGTATTATAGGAGGAAATGAAAGCAAACACTAGAGAAATCATATTATATGAGGCTTCTAATTGGCCTACTCTGATCCTTGTTCTGATTCTTCCAAGTGTCAGGCCAAATGTCACCTTTCCAGCTCACTGCAACATTGCAGATGGCCTCCCCAATTATTTCCGGTGTCATCAAGCTCTTTATTTACTTCCCATCTTATTATTTTCTATAATGATCTTCTTCACCTATTTGTTTACTTGTGTGCTGCCTGGCTCCTACTAGAATATAAGATCCTTGTAGATGGATACTTTTTTCTATTTTCTGCATCATTGTACCTCTAGAGTCTGGACTAATACCTGGTCAGTGATAGCTATTCAGTGAAAACTGAAAGAATGAATTATGGACTGGCAGAACTTTCCAGGGCTCACATTTAATTTTTTAGGGCCCAGTTGGTAACCTGAACATTAAAATTTCAAAATGCATTGCAGAAGTTTTCTGACATTTTTTACAATAATTTCAATCTTAGCAAAACTGTAATCTATAATCACTCTAATTCACAGTGCATTTACCTCATACTTTTTAACCCTCCAAATCAGGAATGTATTATGCAAATTAATTAACAACCATAAGGTGACTATGGGGAAAATTAAAAAATTTTAAAAATTTGTTCCAGTAGTAGCTGTGCTCAAAAAGGTAGGGGTGGGGGATGGGGTAATTTTTACACCAAAAATTCATAGACTCGAAATGCTGATTGATGATACAAATTTACTTCTTTCGTATTCTTTTGGACGTAATCATTTTTACTACATATACTGGTCCTTGTGTTTGACCTTTAATAGTTGTGTTTTGACTTTAAACATAGATTAGTCAGCATCTTCCTATGCTCCTCCTCATGTTGTGCTAGAAGTCCAAAGTAAAAGCAGGATGACATGAATTGCTATTTGCAAAGCATTTTGAGCTTCCCAGAGCCTCCTGTGCCATCACCAATTATAACTCCAAGCATGTTCTCCTATTTCTATTGTCAGATGGAAAGTGACAGTTTCTGGTACTCTGCAGCTTGATAAATTGTCTCCTAGAAAACACCTTAATCAGCATAAATTCAGGTTGTTGTGGGTTCATTTTTTATAAGCTAAATGTCCTGATGTAATTTTAGGTATCCTAAAATGTAATTATTTAGATAGAAACTGCAAGTAAATAAATCCTTGATTCATTTTCTTTTAAATCCTGGAAGCTTAGTGCCCTAAATGCTGTTTTGGTAGAAAAATCATTGACAGCTGCAGACTCCTGCCACTTGAGACAGATTGATAAGTGCACAACTTCTAAAAGTCTCCATTCGTTATTTGCCAGTAATTACCTTCTACTGGCTCTTCTGTCAGTACTTAACCATTTTGTCTATCAAATTAACTGATTAATGCTAAATATCTTTCTAAGGCTTTTGCTTAAAATAATAAATCTTAGATACTATCTTGGAAATATATGTTATGCAGGATCTTCGAGTTTTCCTATCTCACAAAAAATAGCTGAATTTTCATTTATGTTTTTGATGTGGGCCTTTATTTTCTGCCTACATGTACATTTCCCACATTTTTCCTCCACCCTCGTCATTTACCCATGGTGAGATAATTGTCTTTTAAACCTCACTGTCTCAAGAATGATCTTGTACTGTGTGTTCTTTGTGCCTCTTCTTTATACTCAACTATCTTCTATTTTTTTTAAAGATTTTATTTATTTATTTGACAGAGAGATAGCGAGAGCAGGAACACAAGCAGAGGGAGTGGGAGAGGGAGAAGCAGGGAGCCTGAGGCAGGGCTCGATCCCAGGACTCTGGGATCCTGACCTGAGCCTGAGGCAGACGCTTAACGACTGAGCCACCCAGGCACCCTCAACTATCTTCTATTACAGTCCCTATGAAGTTTTAGAATAATCACTTCTCACACATCTGCTTAATCCAGCAGCCTGTGAAAATCCCTATCCTTTTCCTCTAGTTTATCAATTCAGGCATCTAGAATGAACAAACTAGACCTCAAAAAGTGATAAAGGAAATTTTGCCAACCAAGATTAAATCACAGCAGCCTTCTCTCCTATTCCTCAAATACAATTTAGTCCTAATTCTGAATCCCACATTAGCTTTTAACCAATAGAGTAGGCACTTGTTTGAGAGGCTTTCTTTATATGGAGTGTATAGTGGATGTTTTCCTCTCTCACCGTTGTAACTGTGCTAAGAAAAGTATGTCTTCATTTTATGGCTGATGATGTGTTGGGAAGTGTAGGTAGAAATTCTATGTTAAAGGACTTTAGAGTGAATGTTTCTAAATGATTTTGCTATCGTTGGGTCAGCATTTCGGAAGGAAAACTCTTGAGGTCAGTCAACATAGCTATGGTACTCTGAGATCATTGCACTCTGGATGTAATATAACAAATACCTGTGACCTCAATTGTAATCAAAAGGATTCCTCTTTTCTCACCTCCATACACTTAGTAAAGCCTGTCTTTCAGTTCAGATGATCAGAGAACATACATAAGATGGTTAGTATTAAGACTTGTAAATACTTGCTTCTAAATGGATACATTTGAGACTAGCCTCAAGGTGTTTCCCATTAACAAGACAAATATTGCTGACCAGTTGCATAACAGTTCTATTCACAAATTATTTAACAAAAATAAAGTATCAGACTACCAGTAGTTTACAATAACAGGCATTTGACATAAACCTAGTTTGGCTCTGAGCCAAGCAAAAGATTAACACATTGAAGATCTTTTTAAAAAGTCTGGTAAAAGAAATTTGGGTTGTTAACCAAAACTTCTTGGTAACTTCCCATGGGAAAATAAGTTCTTTTGGAGGACAGTGCTGAATAGCTTGGCATATGCTGACACTTTGTTACAGTCTTTTCAATAGCAGAATCATTTCCAGGCCACCAGACACAGTGAATAATTCCTGAATGTGCTACATGTGGTGTGGCCAAGATGACAGTACTGCCATCTGGAACAATAACAAAATTTCCTCAAAACAGACATCCTTTATGGACAGATAACTCATGCAGATCATGTGTCAAGGGCTTGGTTTCTTCAGGCATTTCCCCACCGGACTTTGCAGTCACAAGCAGAAGCACACTTAGAGCAACGAAATATTATTACAAATAAGAAATGCATAAACCATACTCTATTGTGCTTTTTCAATATTAACAGATATTAGGCAGCATACAGCATCTGCTGTTATTTAGAAGCAGGTACTCAGCTTTTCCATCAAATGTAAAGAGGTCACATTGTTATTTGGCATGGAAAAAGAGGAAGTTCACTGGTGACTAGGGCACCACAGACTACTGAAAAGATAATGGTAATAACCTGAAAAAACTAAGAAATCTTATCTTGGGCACCTGGGTGGCTCAGATGGTTAAGTGTCTGCCTTCGGCTCAGGTCATGATCCCGGGGTCCTGGGATCGAGTCCCGCATCAGGCTCCCTGCTCCTTGAGAGCCTGCTTCTCCCTCTGCCTCTCTCTCACTCTTTCTGTGCCTCATGAATAAATAAATAAAATCTTTAAAAAAAAAAAAGAAAAAGAAATCTTATCTCAGACTGTATCACAAAACATGAATGCAGAAGCTCATCACAATATCCCGATTTAATTCCACTTTCAATAGCATTGTTTTTTTGTCTCTTATAACTGGTTTAGCTTCCCTCCGGAAACTCCCAAGTTTATTATATATCCCCCAGTAGATTTTTCTCTCATGTTCTCTTTATTAATGAATTCATTATTCAGTGATTTTTAAGCATTTTACTCAATAAACAGTCTTTTCTTTATAGTAAATCAATGTAGAAGCTGAAGGATTAAATCATATAAAGTACTTGATTGATTAAATCAAGAGTGAGATGCATGCTTCTCTGACAGGTTGAATGGCTCTTATCATCCCTGGAATTATATCCACAGCATCCTAGGGCTCCAACTAGACCTTTTTAAGAACTTCTGCCTTTGCTGTGATACTTACGTAGTCACTTCTTTTTCTCCAGTGTGAAAGAAACCCTGTCAGAAACTAATTCTTCAGATGATGTTCTGATGATCTGACGTATAGATGTCTTGAACTAGACTTTTGAAGTAACAGAACACAAAGTTTGTTTACTATTTATAATCAATTAAAGTAAACAAAAAGTCAGATAAAAGAAAATAGAAAGTTACAGGAAGGAAAAATGTGAAATTTAATTATATTCTTCAGTTGTCAACAAGTATCTTTGGTTGTAACTTGCCCAATCCATAAATACATGCATTAAATATTGCCTTTAGACATACACGTCTAATTCTTGCTATCATACTCCCTTTTACAGAAGTGATCTGTAAAATTGTGTCTAGATGGAATATGTTGTGACTCTGTTAAGTCTACAGTTTTATTCTTTTGCCTACTTGATACACAAAACAAAAACATGATGCTGTATGTTTTTCTGGCTGTTGAAAACTTACCTTGAGAGCATTTATGTGGTTCACTGATTATGCTACATACTCAGCCCACAGTTCCCTGTTCCCAGTGGCAAAGATCTCACTGATAATGAGGAGCTGGATATAAACAAAATTATGAAAAGTTCTAAACAGAAAACATTGTACCTTAGCATAAAAATAATATATAATGAAAGTAATGATATTGAATGTTCACTTGCTAACAATTTACATTATAGTAGTTGTTCTTTATTTCAATAGCAAGTTATATCATACAAGAACTTATGCATATGATTGTGTATTATAGTCTTATAAAATAATACCGATTTTGTTATATATATTTTATTACATTTACTTTGATAATATACAATAAATATTTACATAATAGTTTTGGCTACCTAGTTTTTAAGTAATACAGTTGATAGAAAAAGCACATGACAAATAAATTGCCACTGTATTAATAAACAAATTTTTAGGGAGTTAAGTATATATATGCTTTAGTATTAGAGAAATGGCACATCACTCATTGAATTTAGTATAAAATCCAAACTCATTACCATGGACCATAAACCCAGTGTGATCTGGCTTCTTCCCAAACTCTGATTTCACCCCATCATTTTCTCACTTATTTGTCAGGCTGTAGCCATCCTGGCTATCTTTATATTTCTCTAAAAACTAAAGCTGACTGTTTCCCTCTTTTTAGGGTATAACTTCTCACTGCAGGTCTCCATATGGTAGGTGTCAAGTTAAATTTTACCCCTGCCATTTCAATTTCACTGAAAACCCAGCAATATAGTCTTCCAGAACTCATTTTTATTTCACTTGTATCTTTTATTATTTTTGAAATTATTTTAGTTATTTATAACTTTTCTTACTTATTGTCGTTTTCCTTCCTACTAGTACTATTGTATAATTTGCACAAAGGCAAGGGCCTTATATGTCTCATTCAGCACTCTATTCCTTATGCCAAGAATAATATTTGGCAAAGAACTGACATTCAGTATATATCGGTTGAATAAACTGAGTGAATAACTGAATGAATAAACACGTATTTGAACCATAAACCATATGCCTTTTAAAGTCTAATTGTCAAAAAAAGTAACAGTCCCAAAATATTATTGCTTGAAAACATGCAATAGGCACTGTGAGTCTAACAAGACAATCTGTAAAAATAAAAGAAAACAAACATCATGATCATATGCTAATGCCAGTTTATTACTTAAAAAGAAAATTAAAAATTGCAAGTTTCAAACAACATGAATAGTAAATTGATAAAATTCAATAATAAATGTCAGTTTTTATCCATCCACAGAATCAAAGACAAACCAAACTTCAAGTAACACTGCACTTGTGTGGAGGGTGTTGGGAGTGGGGGAGTGAAATACTGTGAGGCAGTGCTTCCAGAGCTTCAGTAGGGTTTTACAGTTCATCGTCATTTGAGTTGCTTGGTGCAGACTTGGATGATACATCACTTGATACATGTACTTACTTGATGTATCATTGGATACAGACATGGATGGCCTTCCTTGTTGCCTGTCTGATACCCTCTTACCCACCAAGCAGTTGCTTCTTTCCTTATTATCCTTACATCACTTCATACAACCTTTAGCTATTTGCGTATTATATTTAGTATATCTAATTACATATCAGCCTCTCCCTCTCCATTGAGATCTATCTAATTCATTTTTATGTTTTCATTGCCTTGCCCCATGCCTAGGAAATAAGTGCCCAATGGGTGTCAGTGGACTAAGTGCTTAATTTTTTTGTGAAAGCCATTTTAAGAACCAAATGGTGTTGGGAGTCCTTGATGTTTTCCTTTCTTTGACAACTAATTCACATACTGTCTTGCATATTTTATGTTACCATACCATGTCAACATGTAGAGATTCTGTTTTTAAAAATCTGTAATTAATGGCTCATTCAAGTAACCTTTGATGTACATCATGTAATCATGTATTCCCTCAGTCTTCATGTAGATCTTTCTTGATGTCAGAGAAGCAATGCAAATGACTTTGGATTACAATTTAAGAAATTTACAAATATTATATTTCTTTCCTTGAATAGAAAATGCATCATGAGTAGTTAAATTTTTGATTAATAAGTGATTGAACATTGAACTCAAATGGTTTGGCCCATTGTGTCTTATAACTCTTCAGAGTAATAGCTATCCTAAATGGTAGTAGAACAGTTTACCAGTGCAAAGACATTAATGAAAAATGCTATTGATTCTCCTTATCTGCAATTAATGAAATGCTTACTTCACTAGAGTCAGTGAAGAAAGCTGAAGTGAAATGCATCAAATGTCAGCAAGAACAGTGTGCTCTGCTGCCACATCCAAAGACAGTATAGTAATTCTGAGCTGTGAAGGCAGTGGAGTCCCACACATTTAAAAAATAATAATAATAAGAGTGCTGATGCTAATTCCTGCTGGTCAAAAATGAGAATCATGGACATACATTTGAGCAAGTGATTCTGGAACTCCTGAGTGTGGAAAGGATAAGCTGAATTGAGTTTGTTTTTGCATTTCAAACCTTTACAGAAGAACAATAGTCAATATATTGGTAAAAGGCTAAATGAAGTTCTTAACACTCTGTCATTCAATAGAATTTCCAAAATTTCCATCATCTTGAATCCCGGGTTTCTATCCTACTCATTTTTTATTGTCCTGCTTATTGAAGCTCCATTGGTATAAAACTAACTACATTTCTTGCTAGATATGTGCAGGAAGTCCTCAAAAGTATTTAGAATGGAGTATCATATAAAATATATAAGCCATAAAATGTTAATCATGAGAATGATTTAGCAGATAAAGAAATTGCAACCCAGAGAGTAGTGATTCTCAACATTCACTGTACATCAGGTTCCTGAACCCCATTTTTGCAGTTGGTTGAGAAGGCTGAGGTTTTGATGCAGATGATAGGTAGATGATACTGAGGGATATTTTTTATGCACAGAATACAAGTCAACTATCTCCTAGACCAGTGTATTTCTATTACTGCATAAATTTTGAATGTATTAAGACAATTTACAACCTGAGAGCTCCACCACTTCTTTCAATAGAGCTATTGGAAAACAGTGTTAATTTTGAATCATGGGTTTTGGGTACATAGAATTTTTATAAGGAAAGGTTATTTGAAAAAAATAAAATACTCCTGTCCACCCTTACATACTAATGCCACAACAAACCATTAAGCCACGTAGGAATAGCAGGAACCAATTCCATGCTAGCTGCAGCTATTAAAGAATTTGGTTATTTTGCTCCTACAACTATAGATTTTTTATTATAAAACACTTATTCTCTAGAGATTTCATTGTTCTACCAATTTAAAATTCCAGTAAAGTAGATGAGTAGAAGATGAAAATAGAAACAACTAGACTATTCTTTCTGCTTTAAAACATCAAAGGCAGTCACTTTGTTGATATAATTTGTGAGTAGTTTCTAAAATGTGTCATCTTTACAGTAGTTTGTATTTTATTTTTTTGATAGATTATGTTTGACATGTAGATGAAAAAGCAGAGAAAAGCTACATTTTATGTAGTGTGTGTGTATGTGTGTGCAATATATTTTAGAATAGTATTTCACAATGAAGACTGGTGAGGCACTCTATTAATTTTATGAACTAACTTCTAAAGAATATGTCAAAAATAGATCGTCAGGTACATCTTAGCATTTGTCAAGAGTAATGTTGCTAGAATATCTTTCCTTTTATATTGCTTAAAAGATGTGTCAAAAAATATCTTTTTCAAATATGGAAATGTAAATCATGGATTCCAAATTATTTTACTTTTTTCTAGGGCACTGTATGACATCTAAATTAAATGTTAGGATGAAAGGTATGCACAGGTATGGCCTCTGAAGAAAATGAAATTATTTTTAAATTCTGTAGAAATGCAAAAGCAATATGTGGGTGTTTTCTTCTCTCTCTGTCTCTCTCTCTGCCTCTCTTCCTGTGTGTATATGTGTGTGTGTGCATGTTTGTGTGTGTGCAGGGGGAAATTTTTTTGTCTGACAGACTAAAAACATGAGATTACATCCTAGTTACAGTAATTACAGCTTACTGGTGATACTGTCATTAACAGAGCAGTGCTAATGTCTAATTTATAGCAAGGTCATGAATAATTAATTCAAGACAAATTTGATCATTGAGTGTAATCATAGTGAAATGGATTGGTATTCAAGACAGAACCTTGTGGCCGCCTTTGTACACAAGGCTCTATCTAAGATATATATATTTATACAATTTTGGCTAAAAAAAATTAAGAGATTGTGGTTTAAACAGATGCTAAATAAACTGAAGTTCTCTGTCAGAAATGACCAAAGAAACTGGTAGTTTGAGGGGCTCAGTGCCTTCAGTCTGAAAAGGGCAGAGATCTACTCCACCTTTGTGTGCTTAACATCCAAAACATGACAGGCCTAAAATATTTACTTCTAAATGAATACATGTAAGATGAATGCATGAAAACTGAGTTACTCTGACTTAAGTTCTTGGTAGTATCTCACTCCGACAGTCTGTGACTTTCTCTTGTGTCACTGCCCATCTTTTTTTTTTTTTTTTTTAATTTTGAGGGTCATCAAGGATCTTTTTTTTATTTTTTTATTTTTTAAGATTTTATTTATTTATTTGAGAGAGAGAGAGAGAGAGAGAGAGAGCACATGAGAGGGGGAGGGTCAGAGGGAGAAGCAGACTCCCTGCTGAGCAGGGAGCCCGATGCGGGACTCGATCCCAGGACTCTAGGATCATGACCTGAGCCGAAGGCAGTCGCTTAACCAACTGAGCCACCCAGGCGCCCCTCACTGCCCATCTTGACCGCACTCTAGTCATACTGGTTAGCTTTCCTTTCCTTGGATATCGCAAGCTCCTTTCCACCTTTAACATGTCCATTTTTCTCTCTCTCTCCAATCCTGTTCCCTTAGGTATTCAGAGAATGGTTGTTTCTCATTAAATCTCTCCTGTCAAAAAGGCCTTCCAGGCCACCGTAATTTCAACTATCTTCTGAAATTTGTGTGCATTATATATTTGTGTGTGTATAATACCATTTATTATCCAACATATATACCTATAATACATAGTTTGTTATCTTCGCTTTCACTTCTGCCCAAGCTCCTTGAGGGCAGAAACCTTGTATCATAACTCACCCTGTGTGTAGAACAGTGCTTGGCTTATGGTACGCTGGTGCCTTATAAGAGTGTAGTGGATAAATGAATGCTATGAATGTATTTCATAAATTCTTTCTTTAGTGCTTCCAATAGATTTCTCTTACAGAGGAAAATTAAACATTATAATATGAATTAGATATATATTTTAGTTTGTTATTTTTAATAAAGAAACATAGTTAACAGAATAGTTTTAAAAAGCATTAAAAGAGCATTCACTTTTAAAATTGTATTTCATTTTTGATAGTAGGGAAATAAATGAAGTCTTTTAATGCTTGGAAATTGTTGTATATATTATACGTGATGAAAAGGAAACAAAACAGCACCACCACGAAGCAAGGGAAAATAATCTGTAGCTTAAAATAGGGTGCCTTAATATATGTGGCAAAAGATGTATGTGTGTAACTGTGCTTAGTTTATCACTTTAAATTGTGACAGGAAACAATATAAAATCATAGGACAAACTTGTGATAACATCACCACTACCTAATAATCCCTAGCACCTTTTGTACTATTTAAAAGTACTAAATAAAAAATCATTTATTTTGTTTTCCCAATAAGACGAACAGATATGCATTTTCTCCCTCTCACTACTGCCCTCTCTCTCTCTGTCTCTTTGTCTCTCTCTTTAAATTTTCTTGCAGTATTAGGTGAACAGACAATGGTTAAATAGAAATAAAAAGCATTATGCCCTGGAGTTTTGACCTCCGGCTTCTCATCATGCCTTGGTCCTTAACTTGTTACTTAATCTTCTGACCTCAGGGTTTTTTTTTTTTAATGTGTAAAATAAGAAGCTTGGCCTAGTTGATTTCTAATAGGATAAGATCATATGATTCCATTAAACATATTGGGTTTACTGATTAAAATTCATTTTAAGTTGGTTTTTAGAAGTTTCAAAACCATGTTCCGGTATTTAATTTCTGCCAACTGTACCCTTGGGCTTTTTGGTGGTTATGTGAATGTGAAGTACTGACCCCCAGTGATCAAAGGAGCAAGCTCTATAGCCTGGGGAACTGATACAAGAAGCCAACATTTGATGATTTATGCTGTACTTTGAATACTGGAAAATATGAAATTTTTTAAATTTAATTTTATAAAGAAAGTAATTTTAAGGTGTCATAGTCTGACGGCTTAGGGAAACACTGCAATAAAATGTACAAAAGTGATCCTGGTTTCATACTGTAAAAGATTTGGCAATAATATTGCCTAATGTTTTCTATGGATAAAATTTGTGTGCTTAACATCCAAAACATGTTAGTCTACATGCAGAATGCATTTTCCTACTATGAAGGACTCTTTCTCTTCTGAGTTTCTTTGCTGTTTTAGAGAGAGGATAAGTCCTATTAAATTAAATTTGTAGTGGAACTTGTATACAAAAAGAAACTCTATGAGAAATCCAAGGTCAGTTGAGTGTGTGTGTGTTAAATTTTGCACTTGATAAGAAAGCAAGATTCTGAAAACTGAATTCAAAGGAATTTTTACTTGCATTAACTTATTTTTTTAAAGATTTTACTTATTTATTTGAGAGAGAGAGTGAGAGAGAACATGGACAGGATGAAGGGCAGAGGGAGAAGCGGGCTCCCTGCTCAGATGTGGGACTCAATCCCAGGACTCCAGGATTATGACCTGAGCTGAAGGCAGACGCTTAACTGACTGAGCCACCCAGACGCCCCTTAACTTATTTTTTAATAGAGAAATTACATACAGGCCCTTACTATAATTATGTTGAATAATTTACTAGTATGAAATAAAAATGTATGTCAAACTCCAATATTACTTACTCTTTATTAACATTAATTTATGAATATATTTAGGAAGAAAAATATGTATAGAAGGCTGTGTGTTTAAATGTAATAACCAAGAAAATGTATAAATGAAATTTTAGTAAATCAATGAAAATTTAGATCTCATCCTAAAAAAAAAACCTAGCAATATGAAAGAAACAAGAAGTAGATTTATTTATGGGATTCTCCACAAATGAGGAAAAGAAACCATAATTTCATGGTTTGTTTTTCTGTGGTAAAGAGATATATTAAAAAAAAATTTTGTCTTATGATTATCCAGAATTGTGGAATTGCATGATAGAAACTGAGAATTTGAAAAACTATTAATATACCATCAAAAACAGTGAATATAGTGTTATAAAAATATTGGATATACACAAAAATATAGAAAAGAAGTTGGGATATGATAGAGCTCAAATTTCATAAAATGAAATTTTACTTGGCTTGGTCTGCTTTTGCTTCTTTGGGTCATATATTCTGGATTATTTTCATTATTTTGTTTATTAATAATAATAACACAAAACCACTTAGATTTTTAGTTAAATTCTTCAATACTAATTCAGTTTTCATGGACTCAATGAGGAAGGTAAAACAGACTTTTATTAACTCTATTTTAAGGATAAATAATGTGAAATCTAGCAAAATCAGCTATCTTAGGGAACATAGTAAATTGAAATGCCAGGATTCAGCCCACCTGTTCCATTCTCAGTCCTTTTTTTTTTTTTTTTACATAACCACAATTCTGTACATTTTTGAAAAAGATGTAAATCTTGTAGTAATTATTAAAATTGGATTTGAATTCTAATCTTATTCTGGTTTATACTCTACATTCAGTTCTTAATTTTTATCTCTAGGGTTATATTAGATAAATAAAAGGTAAGAATTTAAATATGTTTCCATTATCAAATGCCTTATTTATCTATAGATACAATTACTTCTGATTTCCTACCAATAAAAGAGAGGTATAGAGACAATTATTGCTGAATTAGATACTAATTTAATAATTCTCTCTTTAAAGTGCCCTGTCCTGAAACTGCTACTGCCCCCTATTTCTCTTACATTCAGGACTTGGAAAGAATAGGAATTGTTGAAATGGAGAGACCATTCTCAACTGTGAATCCTCAATCTTTGAGTGTTCAGATTTCCTACTTCCTGTATCAATGATACTATTACAAAATTTGGCACTTTGGTAGCAGTCTATGACTGATTTAGCGGCCTTATTTATTGTAGCTTCAGATGCTGCAGTGTCTCCCAGTTAGATGGTAACCTCTTCATGAGCATGTGGTTGAAGGAGTTTCCTTAGTAATAAGTAGAAAGTATATGTCCAAAAGAATAAAGATTAAAGAATGTAGATTAAATTAACCAGGCTAAATTAAAATGATTAAGTTACCATCCTGTTCATTAGTCTTTAGTTCATTTGAAATTGAATATAATATTTTCTACGTTTTTAAATATATGAATCATACCGACATTTCATTAATAGTAAAAAAATAGTAAAGAAAAATAGTATAAATCAGGTTCAGTGTAACCTTTATGACACCATTTTGAACATCTAAAATTTATTCAGTTCCTTTTATACTTTGCATTATGAAAGCAGATCTGGAATACCAGAAAACATTTAAAAATCATTGCAGCATCTGTATGTATGAATAAAGGCTAGAATTTTAACATAGAAGTTACAGACAATATGTCTCTTTTTTCCTATATGAAAAAGTACCAGACCCCTTTCATGCACACTATGAGGATTTTGGGGACTTGCTTGAGAAGCCTACTTGTATATGTAGGAAAAATCTAATTAGAGTTGCTTTCAATTGAGTTACAGTGGTACTCAGAGAATTCTATAACCCTTCAAATATTTTCCTTCTGAACATTAATTTATATACTTTAAACCTTTTTACTTCTTTTTTTCAAAAACTCTCTGATGTGGGCTTGAGGTTTTTTTCTTTTAATTGATGTTTATGAACATTCAAATTATTTTTAGAACATTTGATTTTCAGCAGAATTCAAATGTGTATCCATAAAATAAATAACATTTTAATTAGGTAATAATTGGATTTTATTAGATGTAAAATTTTGTTAAAAATTATGGTAAAATCTTATTTGTGTTAAGAAACTAAGTATTTCAAGGAAAGGCTAATTCATGAAACTATTCATTTAAAAGTATTTTTTTGGGGCACCTAAGTGGCTCAGTTGGTTAAGCAAATGACTCTTGATTTAGGCTCAGGTTATGATCTCAGGGTTGTTAGATCGAGCCACATGTCCGGCTCCATGCTGGGCCTGGGGCTGCTTAAGATTCTCTCTCTCCTTCTCCTTCTGTCCCCCGCCCCCGACTCCAGGCTCATGTGTGTTCTTTCTTTCTTAAAAAAAAAAAAAAAAGTATTTTTTCATCAGCAAGGTCATAAAGCTAAGATTGAATAAAATATGATATTTGATAGTGAAAGAATGAGGATTTGAAAAAGTTTAATAAATATGTTAATTTTACTGCATTTTAACTTTGAAATGTTATTTTGAAAAAAATGTTAATAATAACATAGGTTGCATACAGATAAGGCACAATATATGGAAGTGGGCTGAATTGTGGAAAACACTAATTTAGTACAACATATTTATTGTATAGATGAGGAAATTAAGATCCAGAGAAGTTACATGAATTACCTCAAATCAAATAATTTCAGGATAGAAATCTAACTCATGTTAAACACAATGACCATATTTATCTAGAATAAATGAAGATGACATTTTCTAATAGTAATCGTTAAGCATTTACTGAGGACTTAACATGAGCCACAGGGTGTTATGATAGATACAAATATATTTTTAAAAATTGCCTTCCAACTCTTCTGGTCCTGTTAGGGAAAGTTCCTGCCTTTAAGACATTTGAAATAGCAAAGAGTACCTTTATGGGGGCAAGGGACCATGTGGTACACTGAAATTGCATCCACGGAAACATAGTGTTGTCTTACCAGTATGCCCTCTGATACTGTAACTTTCATTCTTCTGTGCATGTAATACTATAAAACTAAAATTCTAATATTTTTGTCTCATTGCTTTTTAAATTTAATTAAATTAATTAATTAATTTATTTATTTATTTAATTTTATTTTATTATGTTATATTAGTCACCATACAGTGCATCATTAGTTTTTTTTTGTTCGTTTGTTTTTTGTTTTTTTTTAGGAGCAGGAACTCTTTATCTTATTTTTTTTTTTAATTTTACCTAACTTTTTTATTTTAATTGCACCTATTTAATTTACTTGTTCTTTTTTTTAATGTTATGTTAATCACCATACATTACATCATTAGTTTTTGATGTAGTGTTCCATGATTCATTGTTTTCGTATAACACCCAGTGCTCCATGCAATACGTGCCCTCCTTAATACCCATCACCAGGCTAACCCAAGCCCCCACACCTTTCCCTCTAAAACCCTAGATTTGTTTCTCAGAGTCCATAGTCTCTCATGGTTCGTCTCCCCCTCTGATTTCCCGCCCTTAATTTTTCCCTTCCTTCTCCTAATGTCCTCCATGCTATTCCTTTGCTTTCAAGTAATTTAATCCTCAACTTCCAGAGGGATCCCTTTGGGATATTTAGTGCTTATCACCTCACATTAAAATTAGTTTGGCAGGATATGGATTATCTTTTTTGGATACTTTACAAACTACCAAAACTAATTATTTATTATTTATTATTATTTATTTTATTATTATTGTTACAGACCAGTGATATCAATGAGTATCATATCCACCCTAGGAAAATCTGGTAAAACACATATTCCAGGTTCTTCATCACCAGAGATTCTGATCCAATCTATAATCTAAACAATGTCAGTGGACTGCCCTAAGAAATATTGATCATAAGTTATTAAATATGGAAGTAAAAGTGGACATTGTTGGATTGAATTAATCCCTTGAAAACATGTTTGTGAACTTTACTCAGTGCTATTTTTATTGCATTTTTCCAGGTAAAAGAGAACATGCTATGTCAATATCCATCAAGAGTGAATTTGTTTTGTATTTGGAATATCTTGGGTGTGCACATTTATAAGAAACAAAGCAAAACAAATTTAAAAAAAAATATTTCTCCACAGAAAGACCTCTATGCTAAACTCCAGCAGCTCAATCCATGTGTAGCATATTAACAGGAAGCTTAAATGACAAAGAAATGAGAAACAATTTTGTCTTCTTATTCCTTGTTGAATGGAATTACGCAGTGTCAGGTTACTACACTGTCTCTAAGGTAGGGATTTTAATACGCAGTTTTCAAAAGTTCATTCTGCTCCAAGGTGATGCTTTTCTATTTGAAAGGAATGTTTAGCCAAGAGCAAAAATACATCTTCTGTTTTCTTCTAAAAAACAGAAAATTGTCAGTATTTTCTATTTCCTTTATTATATGTGGGGAACAATATGTAGCATTGAAGTAACTTTGCAATGTCCTGAGTTGATCAAGGATGTACACCAGTTGAATGAGGGCAGGCAAAGCATTATTTATTAAAAAAAAAATCAAAATCCTATCTTACTTCTCACATATTCTTATGCAGAACAAAGTAAAGAGGATGAAGTTATTCAGCTCAGCATCAGCACAAATGTACACAGTTAATTCTTTGTCAGCACAACCAGTTTCCCTTCCATTCTTAACAGAATTTCACCAAGAAGTCCACTAGTATGTCCTTTCACTCCAAAAAACATTTAGTCCTGCAAAGTGGCTCTAAGTCCATGTTGATAGATTTATGCCACACTATCAGGGACAAGTATCAGACATCCTTAACTACCTAATAATTTGAGGAATGACTTAAGATTTCAAGATTGGAAAGGCTTTTTATATTTTGGTCTCCTTATGTTTTTAATCCTTTGCTCAATGTATTTGCTTTTTTTTCAGATGAATTTCATAGATTTGGAAACCAGAAAGAAAACCATCTGGTGCTTTGTGTTCCCCAGATATTTCTAAACAGTTCAATAGTTTGGGTCCAAATACTTTATTTGTATTAATTCAAAATAAAAACTTAAAATTCAGAAATTGGAGGAGAAAGAGTCAATATGGCAGTCCTGATTGGTGTAAACTGGGTTAGATTCTTCCGCGGAGAAGAGTTTTTCAAGAAGCAGCTATATACCTACTTGCACAAGTTGATTTTAATTAGTATGTCCCTGAAACAAAGAAAAATTCCTTCCTACCTCATCTGCAAGACATTAATTTACCATTAAAAATGTTTATTAATTCAGAATTGGGAGGTTGTTTTACTCAGTCATCTTTCAAATATCTGCATCATATATCCCTCCCAATGGATGGTGATTGTAGATTAGAACAATAAGCAAAACAAAACAGGTATTTTGAAATAATTTAAATATATCCTAGAAGTACATTTATTTATTTCAGTAAATTTAGTTTTATTGTTAGTTTAGAGTAATATTGGTGCCCATTATTTGTTGACACTATGGCTTATGGATAGTGGAAAAGAGGGAATACCTGGACACTGGTTTGAACTTTAATATTTTTTATTAATAAGAATTTCAAGGATGTTTTTACTTCTGTAGGATGTATTGCTTGTTTAATATTTCCTGTTTTTTTTTAAGCAAAGCAAACACATTTATTTTTTCTGTACATCAACAAAATCCCTTGTACTGAATTGCACCTGTTTCCTACTTCTAATATTCATGTACTCATTCTTTTAGCAAATATTTATTGAATTCTTAATTTGTATAAGACATAGTGATATAAGGAACACTCCATAAGCTCAGATTTATAATCTAGTTAGAGAGATGACATGCATACGAAGAATAACAGAAAAAGATAGCATGTATTAAATGTCATAGAGGAATAGAAAGAAATTCTAGTAAGAGTTCAAATGAGGATGAACTCACTTCAGGCAAAATCCCATTATTATAAGCCTATGGGGCCATCCAAATTTTGTTGGTATACTAAATGTTATTTGATGCTTTGCTGTTCACCAAGTTCTGGGGGAAATTGCATTATATTAAATTAATTACCCTTAATTAGTATAATGATTCTCTGGCTTTCTAGGGCTTTATCTTATTTTGACATCAAATTATTAAAAGGATACAGAATTGTCTGTGAGTATGTTCCATTTGCAATTGTGTTTAATGTAAATGAAAATAGATAAGGACTGGAAGGAGGGATATAAAATATGTGTTGTGATTATATTTTCACAATTCTTAATGATATCTTTATGTATATATTATTACATAAATTTATTAATTTTATATGTGTTATATATTTATAAATATACATCTTTAAGTAGAAAATGTAGAGTTATTGGTATTTTGACTCTCATTTAAGGAAAACAGTGATTACTTTTGTGATCCATGTTGTGGTTACTTGATGTAAGCAAAATGATATCCATAACAATACTTTTTCATAGTATTAAGAACTAAAGGAAACAATGCAATAAAGTAAATAACACCACACCTGGCACACCATAAGCCCACAGTAAATGTTAGTCCTAATATTACTGATTTTATTTGGTCTCTAACATCCTATTGTCTTATTTGGTCGATAACATCCTACAGACTAAATGAAAGGGCAGAGTTCTCCCTTTTGTTTTCTGCCATTAAACATAATGGGGGAAATTGCAAATAGTCATGTTTGTATATCAAAATTCACTACATCATTGTAATGAAGGGAAATGTAACTATACTCAGTAGTGATCCTTTGAGTCTTGATTGTAATGAAAACCTAGCCTTTCTTCCCACTCTTTGTAGTACATACATGGATAAATCCAAAGAGTTCCCTAGCCTACACTATGACTCTCTGGAGAACCTAGAATATTTACCCTATTAATATGGCTCTGGAAACTAAGTTGGATCATTTTATTAAAACTGTGTCCTTACACCTACCTTACCTACCTTATAGCTTGATCAGATTTCTCTACCTGTATGCTCACAGCTCAATACCCACTTGGTCTTCCAGGTGCCAAGGCCCCCTTTTCAGTGTACTGACAGACTAATAGTGGTATACAGCCATACAGTTGACCTTGGGGACTTTCAAAGCTCTTTTGTGCTAAGAGTGTTAGCTCCTGCTAGAAATCCCTCATACGCTAGCTTTTAAGGGTAAGGGACGATGTTAGTCTTATTCGTAACTCTATTCACAGGGTCTAACTCAGTATTTAGTACAGAGACCTTCAATATTTGTCAAATCAATCAATTAATTAATTATTAATTTTAAAACCTTAGTCATAAAGGGAAAAAGAAGCCTTTTGAATGTATGAATTGAATATGAAGGAAAAATTAACTAAATATTATGCAGTGTTTCTTGATGTTTCATCTGTTCTACCTGGGTCAATACTGAAATTTCCCCTTGTAGAGAGTCAAGCCTGCACCTGTCTTTCAGCCATAGCTTCTGAATCTCAAAATACAATATAGGAATCCAATAGAATCCCAATAGGTAACTTAGCTTAAATATAATAGGGGCGCCTGGGTGGCTGTCAGTTGAGCGTCAGATTCTTGGTTTCTGCTCAGGTCTTGATCTCAGGGTTGTGAGATCAAGCCCCATGTTGTGTAGGGCTCTGTGCTCAGTGGGAAGTCTTCCTCTTTGCCCTTTCCCCAGCGTGCTCTCTCTCTCACTGTCAAATGAATAAATCTTTAATTATATATAAGAATAAAATAAAATTATATATTCTTTATATCTTAAAATATTTTTTAAAGATTGAAACACTTTGCCTGTGGGAAAATCCAAAGGTTGATTTAAAAAAAATTATATATATATAGGTTTACTGGTCCAGAATTTCCTTAGAGAACTCATGATTGCATGCCATAGTGAGGAAATCAAGATCTCATTGTCTGGCCAACTCCCCAAGCTGCGATTACCCCATTGTGTGATACTGCTATCTTCCCAAAGCAACTCAAGATTAAGTGGGCAGACAAGATGAAAACAAAATGCTCTGGTGGAACACTTGCAATAATATTAAGAACCTCTTGCACTTGGTTACCGATTATCTGCTCTTGGAAGGGCTCAAGTTTGCCTTCTAATAAAGTTGATGCAAATGTTTCATCTGTTTCATTTTAAGTATTTTCAAGAGACAATTTAAGCCATAAACGTTCCAGATTATAATATTTTTTCCTCAAAGAATAGCTTCCTCTAACCTCCTGACTAGTTTAGATTTCAAATACTACACCTTAATTTCCACATTTATTATCACAAAGGACAAGTAGTGAGTGATTATAATTATCTGATTTTATCTACTGCTGCAGCTTAAGGTAGCTGAATTTTTAAATTACGTCATTTAACTGTATCTCATGGAAAGTGCTTTTTCCATTTCAATATGTTTTAAATGCATTTTTAAGGATAACAATTACTACAAATATATTCTAGGCTGTTGATTTGTTTGTTTGGACCATTTTAGCTATGGAAATCTTTATCTCCTTCCTTCTTCCTTCCTTTCTTCTTTTTTTTTTTTCAACAGTAAAAACTCACTCACCCACCATCATAATGTTATAATCCTCAGAGCTCTCCACAGGTATACTGCTCAACCGTAAACAAGTGATCATTTTCCTGGTTCCTTTTCTTTCATGATGTTATGGTCTCCTCTTGATTATGCCTATATTCATTTTACCATTCACTTTCAAATCTAGAAGCTATGCATTTGGGCAATCACATCATAGAGTGAACTACTGGAGGGCTCAAAAAGTACCCATGTGATAGGGAGAATTAGTGCAATATATCAAACTGAGCAGAAATTTAGTCTGCTTGTTTTTTTGGACCCCATAATTGATTTGCTTTACAACATATGTCAAAGTAGAAATTTTATGTTTCTGATTTCTTTTCCCCATTATTGAGATATAGTTGACATAAAACATTGTATTAGTTTTAGGTGTACAACATAATGAATTGATATATGTATATATTGCAAAATGATCAGCACAATGAGTTTATTCAACATCCATCACCTCACATAGTTACAAATTTATTTTTCTTGTGATGAGAACTTTTAAGATCTAGCAACTTCCTCTTAACAACTTTCTCTTAGCAACTTCCAAATATACAACACAGTGTTGCTAACTATAGTGACCAGAATTTATTTATCTTATAATTGGAAGTTTGTACCTTTTGACCCCATTCACTCATTTTACTCACCTGTATCACCTGCCTCTGGCAACAACCAATCTGTTTTCTATATCTATGAGTTTGAAGTTTTAGATTCCACGGAAAAGTGAAGTCATACAGTATTTGTCTTTTGCTTTCTGACTGATGTCACTTAAGCATAATACCCTCGAGGGTATTATGCCATGTTGTCACAAATGGCAAGTTTTCCTTATTTTTTATGGCTGAATAGTATTCCTCTGTGTGTGTGTGTGTGTGTGTGTGTGTGTGTGTGTGTGTGTGTGTGTGAGTGTGTGTGAGATATTTCATTTATTCATTCGTCAATGGCTCTTAGGTGTTTCCATGACTTGACTATTGTAAGTAATGCTGCAACTAACATGGGGATGCATATATCTTGTTGAGATACTGGTTTCATTTATATATACACCCACAGAGAAACATGAAGATTGCACCAGCTTCCTTCCCAGTCTCTGGAAAGGATTGCAGTTAGCCCCCCTAGATGTGTGTTAAATTAGAAGCCTGACCTCAGCCCAATTCTTTAAGTATGCAGATAGGCTTATTTCAGTTAAAGAGCGGGTAGTTTAATCTGCTGCATCTTTGCTGAGCCAGAGGGGGTTAGCTGCAGTGAGTCCTATGAGCCCATTAAGAACTGTTTTTTGTTTACCATAGTATTGTGGGTCTCATGGAAGCAAGACCGGTTGGCTTTAAGACCTAGGTGTTTTGAAGGCCATGCCTCAGGTGGAAAACTGAAAAGTTTGGATACTAGATGCTGGGTCCAAACTCTTCACTCCTGAAAGAGAAGTTGGAAATTGTGAGTTCCCTCTTGATTGCATGTCACTACGCAGGGGGTTGAGATTTATGGTAAATTGTGTCTCAGCCTCTCCTACGCTTTTGATGTGCTTTTTTTTTTTTTCTCATTCATTTGATGTGTAGGGGTCACTCAGCTAATTTCCAGGTTTCTTTCAGAGGGAATTGTTCGGTAGAGAGATGGGGATTTGGTGTATCTGTGAGAAGAGGTAAGCTCAGGAGACTCTTAGGTTGCCATCTTGAACCAGAGCCCTTCCTGTATTTCTTATTCTGTCCTTGTAAATAGATAATGGGATAAGATTATAGAAATTCTAGTTTGTAGTGCTTAGGTGGTCTGAAGTGTCTGCTAAAATTTTTGTTATAGTTATTATGCATTATAAGTTTTAGATGATTTTACTTTTAGATGTTTTTGTTAATAGGAAAAGAGTGCTCAGAACACCCCTGCTTC
Source organism: Halichoerus grypus (assembly GCF_964656455.1). Taxonomy (NCBI): domain Eukaryota; kingdom Metazoa; phylum Chordata; class Mammalia; order Carnivora; family Phocidae; genus Halichoerus; species Halichoerus grypus. The sequence continues at coordinate 75,553,007 of NC_135714.1, forward strand.
TCAAATCAATGAGATGGGGTGACAGAATTGACATGTTGTTGAAATGTTTTGTGAAATAAAAGTTGTTTTTTTTTTTTTTTAAGATTATTTATTTATTTATTTAACACAGAGAAAGAGAGAGAGAGAGAGCACAAGCAGGGGGAGCAGCAGGCAGAGGGAGAAGCAGGCTCCCCACTGAGCAGGGAGCCCGATGCAGGACTTGATCCCAGGTCCTTGGGATCATGACCTGAGCCAAATGCAGACGTCCAACCAACTGAGCCACCCAGATGCCCCAAAATAAAAGTTTTGATGTGATGTGTTAACATGTATAGGATCATAAGCAATAATCTTTTAATAAGTACTTTTAAAAATATTATGTCAAAGATAAAATTGGAGAGAGGATTTAAATAATGTTGCTAGATAGGTGTGCAAAGACTTAGTTTCATATACATTTCTTGAAAATAAGCATTAGTCTTATTTACATACTGGTCTTTTTAGAAGTCCATATGCCTATTGTATTTTGAGATTCCGTTATGTCCTGGTAATATTCTTAGGACCCATATCATTTACTAAGGATTGCTGCCAGCTGGGGCGGGTGGTGGCTCAGGGATAATCCTTAAGAAGTGCCCAGATTCAATTATTCTCACTTAAATGATTTAGTTTGGACATATTTGGTGGGGTACAGTTTTATTTTAGAAGCAAGGTGAAATTTTTCATCTTTAGTTCTACTCTTGAAATAGTCTGCCAGATTGATGGAGCCTCATTTAGGGCTCATCAGAAACCATGAACACTGCAATGTGGTTTGATTATAGTGCTAAATATCAAGCAACACAGACAAGAATACCATTTAGCCAGGTGTGATTTATGCATACTTTAAATAAAAAAAAATTTTTTTCAAAATTTAAGGTCATTTGTTCTGCATTGTAAAATTATTATATGGGTAGTAGAAAGCAAAAAAAAATAAGCAATGTTCAATCACAAATGATTTTAGTAAACTATCTTTTTTTTAAAGAGACATTAGTAACAATGTTCTTAAAGATGAGGCAATATTGGATAGTCAGTGGCTCTTTTATTTTTCCTATTTGAAATGCCCAGAATAGTAATAGGAGTTTTTTTTTTTTTAATTTATTTATTTATTTTTATTTATTTATTTGACAGAGAGAGACACAGCGAGAGAGGGAACACAAGCAGGGGGAGTGGGAGAGGGAGAAGCAGGCTTCCCGTGGAGCAGGGATCCCGATGCGGGGCTCGATCCCAGGACCCTGGGACCATGACCTGAGCCAAAGGCAGACACTTAACAACTGAGCCACCCAGGCGCCCCAGTAATAGGAGTTTTAAGTTAGAAAAATGCTTCGTTAAATAAAAATAAACCATTTTATTTGTGGTGATGTTTCTGAGAGCCTTCAACATGCTAATACGCCTCATGTGCAAGAAGGATTACCAAGGAGGAAATAACACTTGACCAGAAAACCTTTAAATTTGAAATATCTCATCCTATTATTACTTCTGGGAAAAAATACTTAGGAATCACTAATACACAGATTACTGCTTCCATTTTATAATCATCTCATGTCTTCACTCCTTTGCTATATTTAAAATAGATAATTGCATATATGATCATTGTCAAGAACAATACAAATCTATGATACTATTATGATGGTAGTTTTTGGCCTGTTATCATCATTGCTGCTGGTTCCTTGTGCGATTTCCCATCCTGGAGTTCTAAACTCTCCTGAGTATTGGTAGAGAGAAAGCCCAGCAGCCCAATGTCTGGATGGCTCTGAATCCTTCCTTAGACCCACAGAGCAAGTTTCCTCCTTTTCCCAATTCAAGGTAGCTGATATCTGGGGTTTCCTTTCACAGAGCCATGTGACTGGTGGGTGTGAATAAACAACAGATTTGCATGTCTATGTATGTTGTTTTGTTTTTACTTGTGGATTGTTAAAAGATGGTAGAAGCAGGAGCAGGTTGAGAAGTTCTCTGGAGAGTTCAGACTTTAACACATGTATACAGAAGTCATATTTTTCCTCTTTATGTTTTATATCCATTGTCTGTGGAACAAACCCCTCTCAAACACTCAAGACATCTTCTCCCTAGTTGAAATCAACTAGATTCTCATGGACTCTGTCTCAAAATGCTTACTGGTTTTCCTATGACAGTGCCATCATCAGGTGAGCGTCCTGGGACTAAGGCCCCTGTGAGAGGGATATGGTCAGGGCAGTTTTGACAAAGATTTTTAACTCTACTTATTTACATTTCTCCTGCGGTTTTGACTACTGCTACTATTGAAGTAAAGAAAATATTGAATAAATCTTTCCACTGTGCTCCTTGTTTCCTTTATTTTGTCTCCCCTTTCCTCCTAAAATCTGACTCTGTCCTCAAGGTCTGGATGACCTATATATTTTCAAATTTTCTAACTTATGGTCTTTATTTCTTTCAGTCCTCCATAGACCATATTCTCTCTTAGATTATTACTTCCCATTTGATGCACACAGTATATCTCTGTACTTATTTCTCAGTGCTACTGCAAAGAACAGTGCATGGTAGACCCTTTTATACATGCTCAGCAGGGAGTCTGCTTCTCTTTCTCCCTCTGCTCCTGCCTCTGCTCCTCCCCACTGCTCATGCTCACTCTCTCTCTCTTAATAAATAAATAAAATATTTTTCTCTAAAAAAGAAGGAATTATATGAAAAGAATTAGTTATTTTCTCTTCAGTTTTGATTATAATCAGAATTTGATCAAAAACAGTTATTTTTAATTGATATCGTGATATCTTTGAATGCATTTTACTCTATATTTTACTGATAATAGCAACTTTTTAATTTATTTTTTATTATTTTTATTTTTCAAAGCTTATGGTTTCATAAGCTTTCTATACTAATTTTGAGGATAATAAGATAATCATCTGTAAGTTGTGTAATATACAACATACATTGTATACCTGTATTGTGAAGATTGTTTATAAGTAGATTCTGGAGTTAGAATACTGTAGCAAATTCACATTAACTTGTTGGTCCATATAAAAGTTCCTGAGAAAACTTTTCTATGTGAGTCAGTCCTTCCCCCATTATATAAAATGCAACTGAATTAGTATAGTATAAGTATTGATTAATGAGTTTTAAGCATAATTCAGCTAATCCATGTAAGATGAGCTTATAGTTGAGCTTATTTCTGATGCTCAATTTTTAAAGATCTGAAGTGTAATTTAAAAATAGAACAAAGTAAAAACCATACTGGACTTTAAGAAGTTAACATTGTAGAAAGAAATCATGCCTAGTTCTCATTTTCTATGTTATCTATAAAATTCTGTGTGTTCATAAATGTTAAATAGGAGAGTCTTTCAAATTTAATTTTATTTTGTTTTACTTCACTTGTATCTAAAGGCAGGAGTGTTCACCTTATAAAATTCTGTAGAGATGCTGTGTGCATTTACAACCTTTACATTTCAAATATATATTCTATACTCGAGGTAGGTTGTAGCACTTCTACTCTCTCTGCTTTTTCTAAAACATTCTTATTTGCAACAGAGAGATGAGAAATACAGGAGCTTTATGAAATAATTTGTTAACTTGACAACTTATGTATCACTCCAATGCTAATGAAGTGAGTTGGGTATGAGAATGCTTTCTACAAAACAGTTTTTCTCATTTCAAAAAACAATTTGTATAATAGGTTTGTATTTGTGGATTTATGACATTTTAGGATCCGAACTTAAATTTAAAAACATCTCTACTTTTTAGTAGTCACAAAAAAGATTTACTTTTCTTAACATTTATTTTTTATCTAAGTTTTTTATATCAATTTTAATCACTGCTTTATATGTAAAATATAAGAAATAGTAAAATCTTACTGGAAATAAGAACTTTTAAATACACAGGATATATTGACTTATACCTTAATTGAAGATAGTTTGAAATGAAAATGTTCTTCTGTAAAAAAATATGGTTCTAGAAAAATATTGGAAAGGCATTTTAATGTTATATGTAACTCAGCTTTCTGGTACTCAAACAATCTGTGTGATATCTAGAGTTTAAAACTGCCATTTCTTTTCAAATTATGGACTCAAGAACACATATTGAATATACTTATTAGAGATGCAACATCTTAGCATAGAATGAAGAGTTCAGATTTTTGGGGGAAGATTACTGAATTAGGGATTTTGTAAGAAAACATTTTTTTTTCGCTGGATTATTTGGCTTTTCTTGAAGCTTGTGGTCTTTTGGGTCTGGCTTGCCAACTAAACCTGGGGTTCAAATAAACATATTTCTGCTGACAATCACACATGATAAACATTGACTTGCTTAGAAGGTGTAACTAAAGGTGAGTGTATGATACTGCCACAGATACGTGGTGATATTCCTAGGGGAAAAACAACCAAACCTCTCCTTAATAAATAAATGTTTAATTTTACTTACCATTTAATCATTTGTATTATTCCACATGCATGGAATTTATGCAGAAGAATAGAAAGCATATATTTAGTGTATTAGAACTAATTTTAAAATATAGTATTCTTATTTGATGATGGCTTGATGAACATTTTTCATTTGAATTTCTATGCTTCAAACATTTTTATAAAATATTTGTCTTATATCTTTTATCAAGCTTCTGCCAGCCATATACTAGTCCATATATCTGTTCTTTTTAATGCAAATAAATCAACACTTTTTTACATATCAGGTAGCCTGGAAAGAAAAGAATGAAAATTAATATTCTGTGGTATATATTATTTGTATGTACGCCAAGATATACGTTTTGTTGTATTTTGAAAATGCTGATTTTTCTTCTTTCTTTTTCTACCCCAGCCTTTTGTTTGTTACCAATTTAGAATCAAACCTGGATTGCTTTACTACGTATTAATGCAATGCATGCAAACCAGTATATTCATAGATGGCTTGAACAGATTCTTCATCACTCCCTTGAGTAAAATATATTGTTTATCTCATTGAAATAAACTTTTAGATATAGAGAAGGGTGGAAGAGAAAGTCATTTTGACTATTTAAGTAATAAACTTACTGCCTCTGTTTATGTGAATCTCAACAAGTACCTTCACCATCATAAAGAAGCAGAATTAATAGTATTGCACATTCATTTCCTTTTTTTTTTTTAAAGATTTTATTTATTTATTTGACAGAGAGAGAGATAGCGAGAGCAGGAACACAAGCAGGGGGAATGGGAGAGGGAGAAGCAGGCTTCTTGCCGAGCAAGGAGCCCGATGTGGGACTCGATCCCAGGACCCTGGGATCATGACCTGAGCCGAAGGCAGACGTTTAACGACTGAGCCACCCAGGCGCCCTCATTTCCTTTTTTTAAAAAAAATATTTATTTATTTATTTGGGGGGAAGGGGGGCAGAGAGAGAGGGAGAGGGAGAATCTCCAGCAGACTCCCTGCTGAACGGGGAGCCCAAAGCAGGGCTTGATCTCAAGACCCTGATATCATGACCTGAGCCAAAATCAAGAGTTGGTCGCTTAACCGACTCAGCCACCCATAATAAATAAAATAAAATAAATAAATATGCCCCTGCATATTTATTTTCAGTTCAAAAAATAAGTATCTGTTATATGCCAGACACTGTATTAGACACTAAAGATACAGAATGAATAAGAAATGAAATAAGAAATAAGAAAGAATATGCTCTCCAGACTCAAATAGCAGACTAAGCAAAAGTACAGAGAGAAGTCCTGGGTGAATCACAATACTTATTAATCTGTTCTCTTAATAAGAAAGGGAGAATTTGCCATCTTTTTTACTAAGCATCTGGTTGTCATTTGGAGCTGAACAGAAAAAAAAATAGTAAATGAATTAGGTGAAAACAGCCTATTTTCTCTTTCAAAAAGCTAGGTACATAAAACAGAAGAATGTAAATTTTTCCTAAAGTAGACTCAGTATAAGCTGCAATGTTTTACATCTCAAACATGGGATAGACACACCTATCTGAGAAGAGGTTACTACATCAGAGCTGTAAGAATCATACTTATCAAGGGTGCAGAGTACAGAGCCCACTTCTTGTGTCATAGTTGTGGATATCAGAATTTTTTTCTGTTATATGCAATACAAAAATGGCTGCTAAACTCAGATGTTCAAGGGCAGTTCTGTCCTGTTTTTTCAATATTTCATTAAAATATCTGAGGATTGCCATTATTTTTCATTCCAAAGGATACCTCTTACATTGTGCTTTTTACCCAAAGTAGCACTACACATATATTCAGGCACACACACATTTCGATTATATTTGAATAATAAAACAATCATGAGTGTTGATGTTAGGTCTAAATTCTTCTGTTAAAAGACATGTGTAATTTGTTCAAAAAGGTAAATGGTGTTGTTTGAGATAGATTCTTCTGTTTAAAAACTTGTTCTTAGGGCGCCTGGGTGGCTCAGTCAGTTAAGCATCTGCATTCCCCTCTGGTCACGATCCTAGGGTCCTAGGATTGAGTCTCGCATCATGCTTCTCCCTCTACCTCTACCCCCTGCTCATCATCTCTCTCAAATATTTATTTATTTGAGAGAGAGAGAGAGAGAGCACACAATCAGGAGGAGCGGGAGAGGGAGAAGCCGACTCCCCGCTGAGCAGGGAGCCCGATGTGGGGCTCGATCCCAGGACCCTGGGATCATGACCTGAGCCAAAGGCAGACACTTTAACCGACTGAGCTACCCAGGCACCCCTCAAGTAAATAAATAAAATCTTTAAAAAATTGTTCTTAAAAATATGTTTTCCTTATTGTATTAGAAATTCATTATGCAAGCCATATGATTACGTTGTGATAATAAGGAATGTATTTTCTCTAAAATTGTGGCTGCTTATTCTTCATTCCCAGTGCTGGTTAGAGATGTTAGGCCACAAATATTAGCTGTCACATCTGTTAATATACCCAAATTGCCAATTCATAACCCTGAAACTAAAGAAATTAATAAGAAAGACATAAAATAATTTTAAAAATCATTAATAAGAAAACCAATTTTTGAACAGTGGCCCTGTTTAAAATCTAACATCCCTAAACTGTGAAATTCAGTCTAAGGACTTGCTAAATGATCTTTTTTTTTTTTTTTTAAGATTTTATCTATTTATTTGACAGAGTGAGAGAGGGTGAGAGAACAAGCATAAGCAGGGGGAGCGGCAAAGGGAGAAGCAGGCTCCCCATTTAGCAAGGAGCCAGATGTGGGGCTCGATCCCAGGACCCTGGGATCATGACCTGAGCCGAAGGCAGACGCTTAACTGACTGAGCCACCCAGGCTCCTCAATGATCTGCTTTTTTACAGTAAAAACAATGGATTATTACAGATTTGTAAAGTTGTTGAATTGACACTTTGAAAGTAATTTCATTTGTTAACAAGAACAGCAATTTACTAACCGATATAAACTGTTTCGCATAAGGTAAAACAGTAGCTACAGTGTGTCACTTACAACAGACAAGAAATATGAATTCCAGAGGAAGAAAACATTCCATTAATTGAGTGAAAAGACATATTACTTAAAAGTATCAGTATGAAATATTAAAGGAGTCCTGATACTTGGATACAGATGTGTTTTTTTTTCTTGGACTTTGAACTACTTTTATTAAAATAAAGTAAAATTACCATATGAATCCTACGTCACAGTAGAAGTTTAATGTAGATTCCTTTCTGAGTATGGTCCCTATCTCACTCATCTTTGTATTCCATAGAATTTAAGGCAGTGACTAGCAGAAGTGAATACTCAGTGATTGGAAATAAAACAAATCATGGTTGGATGAATAAATAGAGTTAACTATCTCCTCCTTCTTGTTCACTTCCTCAGAATTCTTTATTATATGTTTATTGGAGTATAACATTTCAATCAAGGAGCACTGTGGAAAGCTAGAAAGGGATCTGAATTGACAGAAATCCTGAGACCTCTGATCCTCTGTAGCTATCACACATCAGACAAGTCACTGAATGTCCCTGAGCCTATTTTCTTCCGCTGCACAATGAAGGATTTGGAATAGAATGGTTCCTCAAATTATGCTTCATTGTTGTTATAACACAGCATGGCCCATGTGAAACTTATTTTTCTCTTAATCTTTGAAGTTTGACAAATTTCTGCTTTATGTTTTCCTTGGATTTAGAGAGATAATTCATTATTACTGTTTAAAAGATTCCCCGCTGTGCCACAGCTGGCCCAGGTGAAAGAAATTAAGTAAGAGAGCAGTAGCACCATAAGACTTCATCACCTACTCTGCTTAATTATAGAAGTCAGAACTTGAAAATGAGATTTATGAAGATAAGTTGAAATGCAGATAATATGTTTCAGGATAATGTAGGGTTGATGATGTGTTATTTTGGAATCTCAAGTTTTCAACTTCTGCATAAGTAAAGAAGGGTGGTATTATAAATCTAAAAGGGGAAATGGATTCTCCATTCTCTAAGCCAATGAGTTTGATGTTGGTCCTATTAAAATTCTGATTTGATGACTAATTGCCTAAAGTTTGAGCCTTGAGGAAATAGATAACTAGAAGGTAACATGAACTTTTTGGTTACAACTAATATCAGCTCAAGAGACTATGTAAAAATAATGAACTTTAATTCATACAACATATTTAACAAAAATATCCATTATATTCTTTCCCACATAGTGGAGAAATATGGACTGAAGTACATTCATAGCTGGTTGATCAGACTTACCCAGTGTTAATTACTACATCAATAGCAATCTAAAAGGAGTGTCTCCTTTACTATGTATTGTCTCTTTTTTTTTAAAATTAGTTTTCAATGATTGGATGGTTGCTTATTAATTTTCAATGGTTAGATATAATATTTTCAAGCTTCTAGATGATGACTCAGTGCTTGAATTTATATAAAGTGTTCAGTATTATCTTGAATGACCTGAAGGATAGACTAAACCAAGTGGGATGAAATTTTATAAGGCAGAGTTTTACATTTGGCATTTAACTTTAGAAAATAAACTATACAAGTACAGAATGCTAAGGAATTCGGTTTGACAATATTTCAAGTGTAGAATATCTAACTGGTTAGAGAAATCTTGGGTTTCACTAATAGAAGTATAGATTTTAGACAAAAATAGGTAATATTTCTGTTCTATACTGTATTGGTCAGACTTCATGTCAAATTTTTATTGTGGAAAGCATGTACAATAGAACAGTTATTTAACTGAAATTAATTCAGTAAAATAATTAGGTTGTTGGAAGTTCTCAAAACCATGTGTAGTAGACCATGGTTGGATTTAATACCCACTATTATTCAACCTTTCATCTTTCTTCTGGTAACAGTAATTCTGTTTTCCTCCTCAGAATCGAGACTCCTTCAACTCTGAGTCCTTACTTTTAGAGTGAAGTAAGATTTACAGTCTGCATTGGGGACAGGTCAGGGGAAATATTTGAAATAGAATTAAGGTCAGCACAGATGGACTCTGTAGCCATAATTGTTGTGTAAGGACAGTGTCTATTCTGACTGATTGTTGGCAATGTCCATTCTGATCGGCTGATACCCAATTAATGTCTACATATCCCCATAACTTAAGTTAAATGAGCCTATTCTATTTGCCCTGTACTCAGTGACTAATTTCATGATTATTGAGAATTAGGCTGAGGACATTTTCTCTTGTTTGCTAGACTCAGAATTATGAAGACATAAATTTGTAACTATTAACATTAAAATGGGAAAATCTGTGAAGCCAGTGTAGGGTAGCTAAGTCAAGTTTTGGAGATGGCAAAACAAGGTTCCAAGACGTAATTTAAGCCCCTACATCATATTAAACCTAAAGCTAATAGATCTACTTCAGTACTTAGGTCAAAATGTAATTAAGTTTTGCTCAAACTAGACCCAAAAGAATCCTAACTGATTTATTATGTAGGAAACAGACAAATATGTAAAACACACCTAGAGGATGTTTACTTTATAAGGCAGAAAGGGAAACAAATTCTTTATGTATAATCGATCTGTTGTCAGACCTCTATTATTTAGAGGCTATCAAATGCTACACGTGGCTAGAAGTACTAAGTAGACAGATTTGGGATCAATGAAAGGGAGAATATCTTCACAATTTGAATTATCCAATAATGAATTAAGTCATTTTCTGTGGTAGTAAATACTATGACAGAGTCTGGATTATAAAGAGTATTGTTTTGGGTTGAAGTATCCACTAGCTGTTACTAATATTCTTAAAATTTGTTGAATAATTACTGTAGCAGACAGTGTATATATATTGCCTGCAAAGTCCGTGCTGTAACTAAATGAAGAAACTAGGGAGCAATGCAGTTGAATCATGTGCCCAAGGAAAGAAAAAAGAAAGTAGCAATGATGGGAGTGAAACCCAATGTATCTGACTGACTTTAAAACTTTGTCATCTCCCCATTAACATTCTAACAGTGCCTGGTTTTTTATGGACTTGATGCAATTATAAAACCCTGTATTTTGCCAATATTTTAGCAATGATTTACATAAAAAGAAAAATGAACTAATGTAGTCCAAAAATGAATTATCTTTGATTTATGGACAGTAAGGTTTTATGGAAGTTCTAAAAATACACTAAAAGCACTTTAGTATGTAAATCCCATGATGATTAAAGGTGTTGTACCTATGTAAGTGTAATTGGACTGGGAGGCTTATATAACTCCATAAATGCTGAGAGAAAAAAAAAAATCAAAACACAATTAGTCAGAAAATGCCAAACAAATATGTTATAATTTCTGAGAAAGCTTAACTGAACTCCCAGGCAATATGTATTTGAGGGCTAAATAGCCACATAGTGTCCCAAGAGTTGTATTCAAAATGAATTTTTTGAGAATTACAGTCGTGAGGATATATAGAAGAGAAACTTTCCACTTTAATGAGGTCCTGATAGGAAATATATAAAGGAAGTTTGGTTGATAATTACATTGCTGATTTATTGCCTCTCAACCACATCTTTAAAAAGAAGGAAAATATCATTGCAGGCTCATTCAAAAAAAGTCCTAGTGCAGGTGGTCTGGTAGAACATTTATGTAAGCATCATCCTTATTATTTAAAATCCTTGTACTTTGTAGTATGAGAAATATTATATACTATAGATTGTAGGACTGGTATAGTCAAGAAAACACGTTGCCTGGTATAACTGCTAACTGGAATTCGTTTTCATCATAATAATTTCTCAGTTCTTTAAAGGGAGTGGTTTAATAGCAGGTCATTATGTGGTTTATTTGGTCAAATTTTGTGGTCAAACAGACTGAAGTTTTAATTATGACCCTGCTATGAGCTGGGTGGTGAATTCCTTAACCTTTGCAAGTCTCTGTTCTCTCATCTGGTAGTAGAGATGCTAATGTTCACCTACTTCAGAGATTACTGCTGCAATTACATAATACAATCTTAAACTTCTCTGCCTGTCTCGAATGGTGCTGAATGGACAGTAGCCGCCTTCCCTGTACTTTCCCTCTAAACTCTCCCCCTGCTTCTCTAGCTTCCCTGTAATAATCTCAAAATTAATGAAAAACAACTATCTTCTTAACACAAGTCAGATGTTAGGCCTACATTTTGTGTATAAGCTATTCTAAATCCTATGGAGAGTGTATTTCTGGGAAAGGGGCAAAGGTGGCATAATAAAGAAATTTAGAATGAACAGGAGTCCATATTTAAATCAAATTACTTCCTCTTTTTACCATCCCACTTTATTTCAGAATCTTTCTTTTTTCTTTTTTTTTTTTAAGATTTTATTTATTTGTCAGAGAGAGAGAGAGAGTGAGAGAGGCAGGCAGAGGGAGAAGCAGGCTCCCTGCTGAGCAAGAGCCTGATGCTGGACTCCATCCAAGGACCCTGGGATCATAACCTGAGCCAAAGACAGACACTTAACTGACTGAGCCACCCAGGTGTCCCTATTTCAGAATCTTTCTATATCCTTCCAGAAAGAGTCATATTACCTGGGTGCTATAGCTTTTCTTAGTCGTGCTGCAGAATAGTTATTTTCACACAAAGTCTTTCATTGCCAAATTTGAACTTGGAGCATTGGTCTTCCCTAATTTAGGGAAAGTCTCTCAAGTGTATAACCGCAGAGGAAACATATTACCTCTTAGGCATAGAGAACTCTGAGGTATAGAGCTGTTGCTGGAACACAATGAAAAAAGGAAGTTAAATCATACCTCATTAGCTAGGGCCCTAAATGTTTTATAAGCAGAGAGCAGTTCTCTTGAAATGGGAAACTGGGGAAAAAGCCACAAAGAAACTAAATGATTATTCTCCTAAGATCACATAGTGATAGAGTGCAACAGTCATGAGCAGAGCCTAAGAAGATTTAGGAGGCCAACATTTTGGCTAAGCAAGCTTTATATACTTTTCCAGCTCAGGAAGAGTTTACAAGTACAGAGCTACATTTTCTCTTGGTTTTGGTATTCAGTGCATCTAAAATCTTGGTAGATTAGAAGAATAAAAATTTTGGTTGTATATATCAAAGCACAAAAATAATTCAAACCCACACATGTATCACATATATTTTTATATATTTTAGTTATTACCCTGATTATATATGTTGAGTACACATAGGATGAATCAGAGCCCTGGCAACATAAAAAAAATTCAAATTAACAGTAAATAAAAAGATGAATATCCATCCTTTTTTCCTTATACCCTAGAAAATGAGAACATAAACATTTAATCTCTGAAAATTCTAAATTACCAAAAAAAAAAAAAAAAACCAGTGGAATAAAGTTACACATCCTTTTTTCTTAACCATATATGAGATCTAGTTCTATGACAGACTTGCAACAGAAAGCTCTATTTTTTCCAACATTTTTTAAAAGCAGCAAACCATGAAATACAATTTTATTTTGTCTTAATGATAATAAAAGATATTACATGTCACCACTGAACATATACTGTACGTGCTTGTGTCTTCAAAGGTACTTTTTATTAGCTTAAAACCCCGAGCTGTTAAATGTAGCATAAAACTGTGAAATTCCACTGTTCTGCAGCAGGGGAAAAATTCTTTTAATTGGATGATTGCAGAGGGGGAGAGAAAAAGAAAAGGGCTTTTATAAGTTTGGGTGGTTCAGATAAGAAGAATTCTGGATGCTTCAGCAAAATTACCAACCCTCTGAGATTCAATTTTGACTATTATTACTAATGTAATGCTTTCAGTGTACAGTAAATTAGATCTTAAACACATTATGGGCCAAATACTATCCTTTTATACTCATGTGTAACCCTTAACAGGTTTCAATGGGAGATGTGCATGGTTACTTGAAAGCAGTTTTCCCAGTGTTTTTCTACCCTAAATCTGATACAGTGAAGGCGACGGTAAGAAATATGTGTTAAAAATTCAATAGTAATAATCTCTTTATACAACATTTTTCCAATTACAGAGTTTTATACCATATATCATTTTGTTATATCTTTATAATGAAATAAATTTAATTGTGTAAATAAAAATATATTAAAGAGCTTCTAAATCAAAATTTAATATTGGAGTTTCAGAGAAAGATGACTGCTTCTATTTGTGTTTAACACAGCAATGTGTTGAAAAGAATAAAATTGTAAATTCAATTATGTCAAATGGTCAGACATGCTAATATTGATAACAGGAATAATTTATTCTCTATAAAATCTATAGACACTTTTATAATTGTAAATTACTTTTTAAAAGATTTTATTTATTTATTTGAGAGAGAGCGAGCACAAGTGGAGGGGAGGCAGAGGGGAGCAGCAGAGGAAGAAGGAGAAGCAGGGAGCCGGATGTGGGGCTCGATCCCAGGATCCTGAGATCATGACCTGAGCCGAAGGCAGACGCTTAACCATCTGAGTCACCCAGGCACCCCTGTAAATTACTTTTAATTCACATTTTTCTCATGTTTATAAAACTCCTATCACTTATCTCTCTCTTCCTTCCTTCCTTCCTTCCTTCCTTCCTTCCTTCCCCTCTCTCTCCCTCTCTTCATCCCTCCTTTCCTTTCCTTTCCTTTCCTTTCCTTTCCTTTCCTTTCCTTTCCTTTCCTTTCCTTTCCTTTCCATTTTTTTGGTGTTTTTTTTGTTTGTTTTTGCTTATCTGCAGGTTTCTTTTTAGTTTTATTTAGTTCAGTTTATTTATTTTTTTTAATTTCCTGGTTCATTATCTTGGAAAATATTCTCCAAGATACAGGTTATCCAACAAGGGTTATTCTGAGGCAGCATCCTGAGTCATTGTCATGGGTGGTTAATTTCTGAGAACTAAAATCAGTCTTGAGCTGCTTCTGTCATGCAAGCTAGGCTAAATCCCATGCTTTCTAGACACTAAGTAGGAATCCATGTTTCCTAAAAGCCACTGTAAGGATGCATTTACTGATTTAATCATCAGAGTTCATTACATGTTATTTTGATTTACTTATTTATTTTTAGAAAAGGGCAGATTACTGTGATCTTCAGACCAAAAGACAAACACAAGGGAAAAAAAAGAGTTGGACACTATTGTGCAAAATGTAAGCCATCAATAGAGTATTTGTAAAAGACATTTCATTCATTCATTCATCTTCAGGAAAACACTTATTGCACTCATATTATTGTGTCTGAGATAGTGCTAGGTGCTAGGGGTATGTAAATAAACAACAATAACAATAAAGCAAGAGTTATCACTACCTTTGTGGAGGAGGGTGGGAAGGAGAGTGATAAAATAATGAATAAGTAAATTTTATAGACTTGGAAGGTGCTAAATGGTTATGAAAAAACAACAGGATCAGACAGATCAGGAACATTTGGGAGAGGGATTGCAGATAGTTGCAGGGAGGTTGGTGCATTTGAACAAAGACTTGAAGGAGGTGAGGGGATTAGTCAAGAAGTTATGGTAGGAGGGGCGCCTGGGTGGCTCAGTTGTTAAGCGTCTGCCTTCGGCTCAGGTCATGATCCCAGGGTCCTGGGATTGAGCCCCGCATCGGGCTCCCTGCTCGGTGGGAAGCCTGCTTCTCCCTCTCCCCCTGCTTGTGTTCCCTCTCTCGCTGTCTCTCTCTCTCTCTCTCTCTGTCAAAATAAATAAATAAAATCTTTAAAAAAAAAAAAAAAGAAGTTATGGTAGGAAAGAAGTGTTTTAGGGTTGGGGTGCAAGGGACCTAAATTTGGGCATGTGCCTAATGACTTTTAGGACCAGCTGAAGCTAATGTGGTTGGAGAAGATTAAACCAGGAAGAAAGTAGGAGGAAGTGAGGACAGAAAGAGAAGGGTGGGAGTAGGGCATTACAGGTCATGGCTAACTTTAATTCTGCTTTAGATGGGAACCTCTACCAGGTTTTTGAGCAGAGGAGTGACACAAAATGACTTTTAACAGGATCGCTCTAGTTGCTTTGCTGAAGATACACTGCAGGAAGCCAAGGGCAGGAACGATTACTTAGTATTTAAAAAAAAAATTAAAGGAAGATTGAAATAAGAGCATGGACTCAGGAAGATGTTTTGGGGATTCTTAGAGTTATATAAAATTGTGAAGTAGGTAAATTAACCTCCAATATTCCTAGATTTGTATTTTTATTGCTTTTTTTTCTTACCTCCCCTCTGCACTTTCTCTTTGTCAAGCTTGATTTCAGCAAAGAATCCTATAACCCCACATAAAGGTAAGGATGTCTGTCTGCCCCTTCAGTGATTTACTTACATTTTTAACTAGAAGTAAGCCATGGGAACAAATTTCAAATGGTTAAATTTCAAGTCTTACAAAGCAAGAAGAGATATTTTTGACTGGGGATGAAATTTAGATCTGTGTTCAACCTCAGTCAATTCTGGTTCTTGATTTACTTACTATAAAAGTTTCTCTCCATCAACCAGAAAGCTAAATATAAAAATTTTAAAAATGACCCACTATTTTTATTTGAGGCAGAGTGTTGAGTCTATAATAACATTTCTGGAAATGTTCATCAAATTGTTATAGGGAAACAATTAAGTGCCAGGCAAGAATCAAAACACTAGAAATAAAATTTGAATGAGATGCTGCATTTCTGTCCCTCAAAGTGCTCAGAAGATGGAGCAAGGACATCGGACACGTAACACAATTACAGGGTGGTGGTAAAGAATCTGTTGAAGAGGAAAGTGCCTGTGTCTATGACAGCTTATCCAAAAATTATTCTCCTCTTCTATTTCTGCCCTATCGTCCTCACCATTCACCTCACTCCAGTTTCTTCTCTTATTTCTATGAACAGAACCCACTTCTCTTAGTCACAGAGCCTCTTAAAACTGGAATTGTCCCCGTCTTCTCCCTTTTCTTCACCTTCAACATTCTTTCGCATAGGACCTGTGTACTAGATTTGAATCTATTTTTATTTAAGTCATCTCTACACCCAATGTGGGGCTCAAACCCAGAACCCCCAGATCAAAAGTCACATGCTTTTCCAACTGAGCTAGCCAGGCACCCCCCATAGACACAGACTCTTAAAATTATTGATTCTGTCTCTTCAGCTTTTACCTGCCCTGGTGTGTTCACATAAAGCTTACAGTATATCTGGCATATACCATCATACCAACAGCACATTAAACTAATAACTAGCATTAAATATAACAATTGAAGTTTTCTATGTACTATAGCATTAGATACACACTGCTTTGTCTGACATTCATGATCTTCTGAGACCTGACCTTAACCTACACTTTCAGCTAGGCCATTTATCATTTTCTCACATATCCTATGAGCTATCTAAATCTGCCTATTTGCTGTTCCCCCAATGTGCTCTGTCTTTTGCACTCTCTGTGCCTTTTCTTATATTTTCCACTCTTAAAAGGAATTCTTTCTCCCCTTCATCTGTGGGAATCCTGCCATCATTCAAGGCTCTAAAATCATCTTCCTCATAAAATCATTCTTCAAACACATATCTTTTTTTCTTTTAAACTACATGATGGCAGCGACTGTGGCTTCATTATTTTTAGTTTTTAGAATTGTTCTTGGACTTGAATAAATATGTATTCAATTAAATTAACATTAATGTACTGCCTTAGCTTTTTTTAAAAAAAATCACATATTATTTTGATTACTTATCTATACTCATTTTAAGTTTTAATATATTACTTTGTAATTATGTGTGTGTGTGTGTGTGTGTGTGTATCACACACACACACACACACACACACACACACACACACATATATATATATATACGCACCAAAGATGGAAATAACTCTAATGCCCTTTTTTCACTGAATTTAAATATTGCCTTGACATTTGTTTCACACTCACAGTTATTATTGATTTAATAACTTAATGTGGAGCATCCTTGTTTTCAGTAGAACACTATGAGATTGGATATTAGTACTTATTTTTGCCACAAAATTACCCACGTGCATTTACCAACCAGAGCATAAAGTGCATGGGTATAGTAGTATAGTTTCAAATATAAAGTAGTCATTAAAATACATAGGAAAGAAGGAGAAAGCCATACAAGGAAAATTATAATTAGGCAAAATCTCAAAAATCATGCACTCTATAATTAGTCATGACAAAGAAGCAGGTAATAAAACTTCCAGGGACAAACAGATTAGGCAATGAAAATCAGAGCCCAGAGTAGCAGTGTCAATGAACAGAGTAAAAGGAGGATATGTATGAATTACAGAAAAGGAATTTTAGATTAATGAAGGTAGAGAGGCTTCATCTTGTAAACATACCAGTTGAGATGAGTGGTCCATAAAGCTTTATGACTTTAGCATAAATTCTGGTGAAAAGAAATACTACAGTAGACCATGTTAATTTAATTTTACTGTGTAAAAATATGATGGCTTTTTAAATTTTTGACTAAAAACTTTAAGGTGGTCCTTTGCTTCCTCAACAAAGGACTCAATTGTTATCTTTTTTGAATACTGAGCTAAGTGCCCATAACATTTTTTTGAAACATATGTTATATGGAGCTTTTCCTAATTTTCCAACTTAATTAAGAAATTGTATTTATTTTATGTAAGGACAGGAATTTTTCATGGTATAGTAAATCATATTAGATGATGAAGTGGACTATTGTAAGCTAATGCCATTCAAATTCAAAACTTAGTCCATCGTGTAAGACTATTGAATCACAGACCTGTACCTCTGAAACAAATAATACATTATATGTTAAAAAAAAAAAAAAAAGAAGATAGTAGGAAGGGAAAAATGAAGGAGGGGGGAATCGGAGGGGGAGACAAACCATGAGAGACTATGGACTCTGAGAAACAAACTGAGGGTTCTAGAGGGGAGGGGGGTGGGGGGATGGGTTAGCCCGGTGATGGGTATTAAAGAGGGCATGTACTGAATAGAGCACTGGGTGTTATATGCAGACACTGAATCATGGAACACTACATCAAAAACTAATGATGTAATGTATGGTGATTAACATAACATAATAAAAAAAACCCAAAACTTAGTCCATCTCTACCCAACACAAAGATGGAAGTGAATTTTGAATCCCATTGAAAAAATTAATTACACAAGTTACACAAATTTCTAAGAACTTTAACTGCAGCTTGGCTTAAAAAAAAAAAAAGCATGGCCCTCCTTTGTAAAATATCATAATAGTAACTTCTGTATTTTTAATATGATGGTTGTGAGAATAAAATTAAGTAATATACTAAATGGATTAAAAATTAACAAACACATAAGAGATCTGTCAATATGAAAATAAGATTGAATTTTCCAACAGGACTTTCTGTAATGTTGGAAATGTTCACGTGGAAGAGTATGCTGTTTGATATAGTAGCCACAACCCACATTGTGGCTACTAAACACTTGAAATATGGCTCTCTTGATTAAGAAAACGAATTTTTTTCTTGTATTTAATTTTAATTAATATAAATTTAAGTAGGCAAATGAGGTTAGTGGCTACAATGTTGAACAATACAGATCTAAAAATAACCTCTTGAATTTCATTTGATCATTTAATAGCTCAAGTAATTCATGTAGCTGCTACAAGTTTTTATTGCTTAGACAATTAGAATTTTCCCCCAGGGTTTGCAATGGGGATTTCAGATAAACTGTGAACAAGTCTCTTTTAATGTTAAATTATTAACATATTACTTTGGCTATCAACATGGCTCTATAAGTTTTCGTATTTGTGTTAATTAAGTCATAAATACTTAATTCTTAGTTTTCTCGATTGTAAATGAGTAGAAAACGTGGATGAAGGTTTTAAAAAGTTAATTCATGTACAAGACTTACAGGAACAAATTAATAGTATGTTTTCAAAAACATATTAGCTATCTTTAATCAAAGCAAACATGACAGAAAAATATAGTTCCTCCTCTAAATATAGGAGCATTTATTATTAATGGCAACTTGATTATTCTTTGGGTTTGGTCAATATATATATCTGGGGCTTCCCTTACACCAGGATTAATTAAAGATAAATACTTTGCTGGTGTTCTTGCTATGCTTGGATGTTTGTGCCCTTGGAGGAGCTTTTGCTACTTGACTCATCCCTAGGATAATTTTTAAACCTTTCTCGAAATTCTGCCATTTCTGAGTTGAGCTCAGAGCAAGATGAGAAGCTGGGTCTTACGAAACTTGCTTGAAACAACCTTTCTTCCTCCCCACACCCACACTTTAATCTTCTTTAACCATGGGTGGCATGATAAAGCTTTCTGGGTCCTGGTGTCCTTTTAGTTTCTAAACTACATGGAAACCTACCTCTCCCGCCCCCCAAAAAGAAATGTCTGGGGCATTAAATCTTCTCCCAAAACAAAATTCCCTGTCATTTTTATTTGTGTTCTTTATGACATAGATTAACCTTAATTTTACAGCTTGTAAACACTCAGACTGTTGGCCTTGAACTGGTAGCATGGCTTCCCCATGGAGTTTGTTAGAAATGCAGAATATCAGGCCCCACACCAGATCTACTCAATGAGAATTTGCATGTTATGATTTCTAGGTGTTTCATCAGTAAGTACATAAAAGTTTTAGAAGTACTAACTTATAGCACACTTGTTTGCTCTGAAAGAATGGGAAGGTGTTTTTTTTTTTTTTTAATTGATCTTGTCTTTATGCCACTTCCTTAAATGAGCCAAACTTAATTATCCTCAACCAACCTGTGCACCATTTTTTTGTTCCAAATCATTTTATCCATTTCGTTTCCCTCATAACATTTTTAAAGATCAGACAAGTACAAGAAACAGCCAGACTTTCATCCTTCCTTTATCTCATATAAAAAGTAAATGTGCATATTTATTGTCCCAACCTTCCTGCGCACCTCTCACTTAGGAATAACGTGACAAAGTAAAACGACCACGAGTTTCTATAAATGGGTGCTTGGATCACTTGGAATACTATCAACCTGTCCTAGTGATCTTTTATCCCATTTTAGTTTAAATGTTTCTTTATAAGATCTTCTTGATTTTTCTCTCTCAAAATATTTTAAGTGTTCTATGACACATTTATTCATTGATCTTTAAGTTGATAGTTTCTCCTTTTGTTTGCTTCTTTGTTATTTGGCCTCTCGCTGCAGGATAAGACAAGACACATGGGTTGCCTCAACCATTCTTATTTGTTGGTTTTGCTTACTCTTCATAATCTAAGAGGAAAGAATTATCATCTTACCCATTTTTACCTCATAATCTGTGACATGTGCTTGATATGTAAAATGACACTGAGAAGTAAATGAATTTTGTTGATATTTATCATTTTTACTTGATATGGATTATTCCTGCAGGTAGTCTTTAATTATTACTGTGCAAATAACAAGAGAAAAACAAAGCTCTGTTAAATATGTCATACAGTCAATGCCCTATATTTACCTTAAATATCCTGAAGCTAAAAGTGTAGGAGAAATTTTGTTGGGTTATTTTTTTTTCCTTTATTGGAATCCTAACCCTCTTATATTTAAAATAATAAAAATTTTTTAAAGTTAAAAAGACATACAAAGAAAACATTAACATTATTACGTCGATGTTCTATTCTGTTCAGCCATCTTCACTGATATAAATCTTGTATTACACAACTTAAATATCTCCTGTTATAGTTCAGGACTATATTGTTTAATATAACTCTTTTGTAGACCAATGTGAATAAGTGAAGAACAAAAACTTTTAGTCAAAATTTGGCTTAAAAAAGGAAACTGTTTTTTTCTGGTATTTATCATTTTGACTTACCTATTTCAGAAACAATTGCTCTCATACTTATTTTCCCACTTGGATAAGTGTTCTTATGCTTACATAATATCATTTCTGCCTTGATTTATAATTGCTTTTTTAGAATTGTTTGTTGATTTTGTGTGTTTTCAAAAGTTCTTCTAATTAGTATGAAATACATCTCTCAAAATGCAGCAGGTAGCAAGATATATTTTGTATTTACATTTATTAATAATTATAGCAGTTTTATTTATTGTTTCTTTGGCATTTCTGATAAATGTGTTTTGGTTTAGTTTCATTCAGAAAATCATTTGCTGAATAAATCTTATAGTTTAAGTCTGATGTTGAGTTAATTTTTATTATTTTATCTAGAACTATATATTGAATGCCAAAAAAAAAGAAAGTAAGGGGAATGAGAAAATAAAGAATAGAGGCAAAACTATTATTATATTTACCTTTCTTATTGTGATAGCCATCAAAGAAACACCCTAGGCACTATTTAATTTTATGTTTAAATAAGTTTCTAATAAGCTTAAAGTGTATTATATTCTAATAAACTAAATATATTTGGCAATTGACCATTGGTTAATGCTGATTGCTTTACTATAACTCATAAAATAACAGAAACATTTCCTACATGATGAACTTAGAGAAAATAGAATATCAAAATTATGAACTTAATTATGGGAAAAAATATAGATAACACTGGTTATATGAAGGAGACTGCATTGATCACAGTGGATTATCCTAATTAAAACCCACAGAGAAGCTGTTTCTTTGCCCATTCCCTATGACTTTGTGGAATTGGTCTTGAGTTCCGGCACCCAATAGGTGGTCACTGGATACGGTCCAACATGCCCAATAACAGGAAATATCATGGGATTCATGGAACATTACCAGGATGATGATGATGTGGGAACTAAAGTCTCTTAGAGGCATTCATTCCCAATCTGATATTCTGTTAATAAGTCCCTTTTTATCAATAGTCATTCATTATGGACAAGAACTAGTATCTTTTCTCATGTAAAATTATTCAGTATGATTATGTTGAGTGAATTATATCACCAAATATTTTAATAAGAATTGGTGTATTCATAATGTAAACATCCACTGAATACATGCTATGAGAAACACTGTGTTAACTGCTGAAAAACAGGTAAAAAGTAAGTCAAATAAAAGGTTAAAATTAAAGTAAAAAATTAAAATTAAAGCTCATGTTATTTCATGAGTTACTAAAGCAATGAACATTAACCAATGACCAGTTGCTAAATATGTATTTTAGTATTGCAAAAGATACTCAAAGCCAAGATGGAGTTTTATTAGAAAAATGTTAGTATTAAAACTGTGAAAGCGTAATTGGTTGTAATATCTTATTCAAAACCATATGATACAGGTAAATTCTTCAAGACAGTAATGAAATACAGTGTATACAATTTCTAGTTTTACTTAGCAATTTAAATCAATAAATCTCTGCCCAAAACAGTAGTTTATAAATAGGTGTTTCTTTTAGTATATTGACAGACTTCCGGTGTTGTCTTAATCCTGCAGTGGCTACATGAGCTTCATCATTTGTCAGGCATTTTTGAAACCATACTTATCTTCATGAAGTTTTTTCAACATAATTAATGAGACTATGGGCAGAAACTAATAGTCCTTAAATTGATAACTGTAGTACACAGATGCATTTTAAGTAGTTAAGAGATTGTAAATTCACAGGAATTGACTATTTAATTTTCTTTTTTAATATTTTTATTTTAAACAATGCTACACTAGTTTCAGGTGTATAACATAGTGACTCAGCAAGTTTATATGTTATGCTACGTTCATCACAAGTGTAGCTACTCTTGGTCTCCATTCAATGTTATAATACTATTGACTATATTCCGTATACTGTATCTTTTATTCCCATGACCTATTCATTCCATAACGGGAAGTTTGTATCTCCTATGTGTGTGTATCACATCTTAATTCATTCTTAATTCTTCTTAAGTCATCCATCTATTGATGGATACAGGGTGCTTACATAACTAGCCTATTGTAAATAACACTGCAATAAACATAAGGGTGTATATATCTCCTCGAATTAGTGTTTTCGTTTTCTTTGGGTCAATAACCAGTAGTGGAGTTACTGGATCATGATTTAATTTTCTTGAAAATTGGTGATTATTCTGGTTTTAGTGTATTTGGGACACTTTTAATTATATATATTCATTCTCAAAATTAGCTTGAAAAGAGTGATCTGACCTAAATTATCCTTAAAATAATTATTTATTTTTAATTTAAGTAAGGATTATTCTAATCTAGTAATTTATAGAAGGCCTTACATTTAAAAAATTACTGAATAAATTCAATCTAAATTATCATAAAACTAAAGAACAATCATAATGAAAACTAGTTACTTTTTGTATTCTTTAGAGAAATGCTTTAGCAAACCCAATTTTATCTTAGTATTTTAGTATAGAAGGAGCTTACTCCAATATATAACTGAAATAGAAGATCACTTTTTCACATGTTTAGATTATAGCTAGTCCACTATAAGCACTTTCCATCAAATGTGAAATCAATTAATTTTTTAATAATTGGAGAAAAAGTGACTCTAATATATATTTTCTAAAATAGCTCTAACAGGGAGGCCTGTGTGGCTCAGTCAGTTAAGTGTCTGCCTTCGGCTCAGGTCATGATCTCAGGGTCCTGGGATTGAGTCCCGCATCGGGCTCCCTGCTCAGCGGAGAGACTGCTTCTCCCTCTCCCTCTGCCGCTCCTTCCGCTGGTGCTCTCTCTTGCTCTCTCTCTCATGTTCACTCTCCCTCTCTCTCTCAAATAAATAAATAAAATCTTTAAAAAAGATCTAAAATAATTCTTACAGGTAACAAAACTTCTGATTAAAATGGCTTTAATTTTAAATTTAATTTTAAATTTTTAAATTAAATTTTTAAAGTGTGATTAATTTTCCCAGTTTGCCTAATGCTGTCCCAGTTTTAGGACTGAAACTCTTGCATCCTGGGAAACTCTTTAGTCCCAGAGAAACCAGGATGGTTGGTCCTGATAATGTAACATTACCTTTATCATTTTAATATTTTAATAGTGAAAGTACGTCCCATATGGGAATCCAGAGCACGCTGAGGTCTATAGAGTGACACCTTTAATATTAATCACAAATATCTTTTTTTAACATTCATTAATTGAGCATCTATATTTTAAAGCATTATTTCCTATACTTAAAACATCAATAGATCATATTCTCTGTCTTTAAGGAACCCATAGCCTAATCAAAGAGCCAAGCATATGAGAGATAATAAGGTATAATTAACAGCTAAGACCTTTTTTAACACCTAGAAGCCCACAGTACTTTGCTTTTTCCCCCTTTTGTTACACTTTGTAAGTATAAAATGAATACTGTATATGATTCAGGAAACCAATGAATCAGAATAGTTCTGTAGAAGCATTTGACATGTTTTAAGATTTAAAATAAATTTGCATTCACTTAGATTGGTTATCAGTACCTTTAAACAGGCATGTTGATGGAACTATTTCTAAACTATTTGATGTAATTGTTGTCATTTGGCATTCGTGCTTGCTTCCCTATCCTATCCCCAAACTGAATGGTCTGCACTCAAAAATAGCCAGGCCTGTACTGCTTTCAGATATTTTACACATTCATTTTCTAATTTATACTCAACATAAAATCTTAGGAATAGTGGTGCCTGGGTGGCTCAGTCAGTTAAGCGTCTGCCTTCTGCTCAGGTCGTGATCCCAGAGTCTCGGGATCGAGCCCCACATCAGGCTCCCTGCTTGGTGAGGAGTCTGCTTCCCCCTCTGCCCCTCACCCCACTCGTCCTTGCTCACTCTCTATCTCTCTCAAATAAATAACTAAAATCTTTAAATAAATAAATAAATAATAAACTCTTAGGAATATATACACACACATATATCATAGAAAGTGTTCAGGCTATTGTCAACATCAACTATAATATTAAAACCCTAGCTGGAAAAAAAGTCTTTATATACGGTGTCAGATTATCTAAATTTTTCACTGAACAGTGTAATTTTGAAAATTAGGATTTTAATTCTATGCTACTTGGAAGGAAAAGTAATGTGAAAAAATGTAACTTTTTCAATTTATTTTCCAGTAAAATGTCATTTTTCAAAAAAAGTATAATTATACAAGTTGATAATTGTCAAAATAAAAGAAAGAACAAAGGCTTTGAATACATGAGCCTTAGACACTCCCTCCACCTGGGAGGAATTAAAGAAGACCTTACAGAGAATATGTGGTAGTTTAGGAAAAATAGAATTGACTAAGGAAGAAGAAAGGAGGAAGGCATTTCTGGGCTTAGGAGTGTGTAAGGAAAAGCCATGCTGAGGCTGTGGTGAGAAATTTAGGGCTATTATAATATAGGATGGATAATATGGAGATATTCGTTTTGGCTTTTTCAGAAAGACCGTTGATGGCGCGGCTTGCGCAGATAGGGTTCATTCTTTGACAGTGATTTAGGAAGAAGAGTATCTGCTCAGGGTTTTACCAGAATCACCTGAGAAGATTTTTAAATTACAGAACCCTGCACCACTTCAGCTCCACCCACCCCACAAATCAGCTAAGCAGGTCTGAGGTGCCAACAATTTGTATTCATGTATTTGTAATGATTTCCATATGATTATGATGCCCGTATAGATTGAGAGCCACTAAATTTGAGCCAACCAAAGTAATTAAGTATTTGAATTACATAATCTCATTTAAATATTTAAAATTAACTCTGAAAGTTTTGTGCAGAATCAACAGGCAACAAAGATTTATTTGAAGGGTGCAGCTGAGAGATAAAAACTATTAAGACTTTGTCAAGGTAGAAGGGTGTGGTGTTCTGGAAGAAATTTTAAAAAAGGAGGACTGTCTACTCTGCCTGATGCTCACAGTACACGTTTTGTGAATATTTTTAAGATCTTATGTATATTTGAAAGAGATAGAGAGTGAACGTAAGCAGGGGGAGGGGCAAAGGAAGAGAGACAAGCAGACGCCCCACTGATTGAGAAGCCCTATGCAGGGCTTGATCCCAGGATCCTGAGATCATGACCTGAGCCGAAGTCAGGCATTTAACCAACTGAACCACCCAGGAGCCCCTTGTGAATACTTGTTTAACTAATTCATTTTATACCACTTTCTGATAGAGCCAATACAGTACAAATAGAATACAAACATTGCCTCATGAATATTAATCTATAATATGCCAAATTTGAATATATTCTTTCTCTTGTGTTTTCCTTTATATGTAAGTTTATTTTTTCACTATTGTATTTATTCAACCACCTAACATATAATTTTTGAATGTCTATAATATGCCAAACAGTGCTAGCTGGATGCAGTGTCCATTTATAACAAAAATGGTATATTTTTGAAAGAACCATGTATTTCATACAGGTGTTTTCTCTAAATTGCTCTCCCTAATCCACTTTGCTAAGGATTTAGAAAGGTTTTTAGAAAATTGCACCACCTTTCTGGAGGACAACTTAACTGTAGGTATCAAAAACATTTGAAATATGCAACACATAATGGTGATTTATTTCTGCAAGTAGTTATGTATTGCTATGGTTGCTGAATTAGTATCCTTACCATGTATATTTTGTATTGTTGGATGATTGTAAAGCAAATGCTATGGCAACGTGGAATGTATATCTTTTCCAGTACAACAAATGTATACAGATATTCTGAAAAATAACTCCTGGTATATCATGAGGGAAATATATTGTGTAAATAACATGTTCCATCTAAGGTTCCTTTTTCAAACTTACTACCTTAATACGCAACTGTATCTCTAAATCAAATAACCTTGGGCAGTAAATGGAGGCCTGCCTTTACCAGTATTGGCAAAGAAATACCTTTTTTTATAATAACTATTCTTTCTGGTTTATGTGCATTTAGTATAAAAAAGCAGAGCAACAGTAAATCGCCTGTGGTATTAATTCTTAGGCATTATAACAAATAGTATTAGAAATAACCAAATATAGCCCACATAGGATTTTAATTATTCCTATTTATGGAGACATGATAATTAAGGAATAAAGATGCCTAGTTTTATCAACATGTTATTGGTTCACATTTTATATTAGTGAAATAGTAATAACAAACTTTTATC
The DNA here is from genome assembly GCF_964656455.1 of Halichoerus grypus. Lineage (NCBI taxonomy): Eukaryota > Metazoa > Chordata > Mammalia > Carnivora > Phocidae > Halichoerus > Halichoerus grypus. Next base: position 75,580,083 of record NC_135714.1, read on the forward strand.
ATAAATGATGGCGGACGATATTTTTGTTTTCATGTTTGCTATGTACTTTACCATATTACTGCTTTCTTTACCATACGTTTTATTACCATAACACTTTCTTGAAGAAGTTTATTTAGTATACACAGGATGTTCTATTTTAATCTCCCTAATTTTTTCACAGTAAAATCTGAAATTAACTCACATTTTTACAAGGATATATAAGTTTTAAGTTCATAGAAGAGACAGGTATACTACACCTGATGTGCATCTGTTCAGCAGCAAAAAGTCAAGAAGCTAAATGAATATGCCCTCAGGTCTACAAGTAAAATATAAATCTTGTAAGTAAGAGAGACACTAAGATATTAAATTTGAGACAGGTAACATTTTAGAACTTTAGGTGCAACACACCATTTATAAAATGCATTTCCTATGTGGTCTGTTGATAATTGTTATGCATTTTAGTTACATAGGGAATGGATTGATATCTACAGAAAGAAATTTAAAATGGACATTATTCTAGAAAATAAACAATGTAAGATGTTATAGTCATCACTGAGTACAAAGAAACAAAAAAAGTTTATATCAATAGAAGAAATCAAACAATCCTTGAATATAAAACGTCCCATTTTAGAAATTGATAATTTTGTTGAGTGGCATTTAAATTTGACTATTCTTTTTTTAATTGCAAAGGCATTGAATTGTAGAGACATTGAATACAAACTTTAGAATTACAAATATAAAACTATGATTCCTTAAACTTTGAAACTCTGATAAAAGCAACAGATCCTTCCTCCAGAAAACTGCACATATACACAATTTAAAAACAATTTGGTGAGACTTACAGACTAGTTTAACCTACCCACAAAACCCATAGGTATTTTTGGAACCTAGAATAGAAACTCCTATGGAAGTATGGGAGATTTGTTTTACTTCCTGATGTACAAATAAAATACTGATCCTAACTTTTATTCATTGGAAAGGATGACTTTGTGGCATAGGATTATACACTGATAGTGAATAATCATCAATATTAATAAAATAAATGAGAAGCACACCCAGGCTTTAAATTTCCATTGATCTCTTCATTTATATACAGGTAAAATAATTTTCCACCCAGTTGTATATGAAAATATTTTGTTTCTTCAGAATAAAAATGTTATAAAAATCAAGTTTGAAACAAATCATAGTTATTTATTGTTTGTCCCTTCACTTTGGTTCTATGAACAGAATCATCTGGAAAATAAGTTGGAAAATTGACCTTCCTGGTATAGAGAAGGAAATGAAAAAAAAAAATGACAATTAGGAGACTTGTATTTTAATGTTACTCTGGGCTATTATTATTATTATTATTATCATTATTACTACTACCTCTTGTTTTTTGCCTTGTAACAACTCATATTTTCTAGATCTCAATATATTTACCCACATGGCTCACGTATGTAAGAGATAATAATAGCAAATGTAGCTTTTATCTAAACTCCGTTCTTTTTAATATTTCACTTTAGTTCTTCTAGGGACTATTTCCTGATGAATTCATTTGGATTACACCTATTCTCATCCACATTCTTTTTCTCCGGGTTCAGGTGGTGTGGTATGTGGCCTCATGGTTTGCTGTTATTTCATGTGTGTCCCTAGCAAAACTGCAACAGTTCAAAACAAGGATTATGTTTGCACCACAGCATTTAACACAGTTTGGGGCCCATAGTAGATATTTAATCAATAATGAATAACTCACTGATTGGAAGAGATAATTCCTTGAATTAAAAAAAAATCAAAAACAAATAGAAGAATCATTTCATTGAAATGTCACTCAGTATCCCAAAGACCAATAAATAAAGTTGATTAACTTAAATTCTATAAAAGGAAAAAATTTTTCTACCTAAAAATACAATCACTGTTTCCCAAACATGATTAGAAATTGATATGGTGCATTCTGCTTATAAGTGAAGAGATATCCTTTAAAAATTATCGTTAGCAAGTCTGCTAGACATCCATAGCATACTGCACTAGAAGAGTATTTTAGATGTAGAAAATATGTGTTCCACAGTATGTTGTAGTTAATATTATGCATATGTAGATTAAATTCATTTTTCTTAAAATGTAATGCTTAAATATTTACAAATTTATTTCTGGATTATGTTAAGATCTAAATATATGTTGAGTTTTCTCTCCACTTTGCATTATATACTATAATTCTGGGTATTTAATATGTACTTACAGAGTTAAAAAATGTTAACAATATTTTTTCCCAATGTGAAGCAGTCATGAGTTAGAGTAGTTTATCTATGGAAACTTTTACTAGTCTATTGAGTAAAATACTTAACAATTACCTACCCTGCTGTGTGCAGGATTTGTAAAAGTGTAAGTTTCCTTTCTTATACGATGTCTTTATCATAACACTTTGAAAGAAAACATATTTCTATGTTCTTCAAATGTCACTTCTCTAATCTTTGGAAATACATCATTTTATTCTTAATTAATGATTTTGAAGCTTAAATATGTATCTTTTTCTCTGCATTTTGAGAGAATGTAACATTTAATTTTTAGGCTCCATTAATGGAAAATTGACTGCTTTATCCTGATAAGCTATTTAAGAATTGAATATACTTTTCATAGCAATATTACAAGAATATTCTTAGAAACCCTCTATACAACAGCTAAAAATCCAGTAACAATGCAAGTGCATATCTACAGGAAAAAAAAATTTGTTGTAGCATATTAGTATAGTGGAATATTACAAGTCAATGAAAATGAATCACAATTACATAAAACATAGGTGAATCTCACAAACATATGCTAAGTAAAAGAAGCCAACACCCAAGGATGCATATTTTATTATGCCATTTCAAAAAATTTAAAATGGCAAACTGATCTATGATATTAGACACCAGAATAGTGGTTGCTCTGGGAGGAGCATAGTAACTGGAAGTGGGTACACACTAGCCTCTGGAATCGTGATAAGGTTCTATTTTTTGACCCAGGTGCTGCTTATGCAGGTGTACTTATTTTGTGAAATTATCATTGGGCTTTATAATATGAATTATGTACTTTTTTGCAGGTATACTGTATTTAAAAGTTGTAAAAAATAATATAGCACCATTTTGTCTTGTGTATCATCTAAGCCTAATATTTATGCAATACAACAGTGTTATATAATCACTATGTATTAATCTTAATGTATACTGAATTAAATTGACATATTTTTATCTTCTTCAATGGTACATTCTTTTTGTATTATGACTGTCCTCGCCCTTTTAAAAGAATGAGCAAAAGTATTAATTGGGAATTAGCTGTATTCAACATATCAGGAATTACAAAATAGCTTATCGGTGATGTTAATAAGTTCTTGGTCTATTTTTGTTAGTGAAGCACTAACAAGTTTGGGATGCCTGGGTGGCTCAGTTGGTTAAGCATCTGCCTTTGGCTCAGGTCATGATCCCAAGGTCCTGGGATCGAGTCCCACATCGGGCTCCTTGCTCAGCCAGGAGCTTGCTTCTCCCTCTGCCTGCCACTCCCCCTGTTTGTGCGCTCTCTTTCTCTCTCTGTCTGACAAATAAATAAAATCTTAAAAAAAAAAAAAAAGAACAGGTTTATTTTGATAGTTGAATATATTTTTTCAGTGTCAAATCTATTTTTATAAAATTCTATAAGTAGATATTTCATCCAGAATTTTTAAAATATTACTTGTTGCTTTCTTTCAAATTGTAAAACAATCAACATGGGATTTTTTAATAAAGGTGAAAATCTGAATAAATTCTACTACTACATTTCATTAGAAATCAGTAAAAAGATTATTACTTTATTCCTTATAAATTAGAAACCTGATTTTTCTTTAGCCATATTTCTGTTTTAAAAAACAACAAATGGGGCACCTGGGTGGCTCAGTCGGTTAAGCGTCTGCCTTCAGCTCAGGTCATGATCTCGGGGTCCTGGCATCGAGTCCCATGTCCCTGCTAAAATATATTAGGAAAATACTCCAAGACATGCCTGGAGAGTTGAATACATTATACATACTACTTTGGCAATATAAAAATAGTCGATGACTTGTAATTAAGGATAGCTACTTGGTATTTACCAATGAAGCAGTTAATGAGCACTTCTGCAGTAGCATTATAGAGACTTCAACACTAAAATAAGTTATCCAATCTACTAGAATGCAGTGAGTGTACTGATTTTACCATGGATATGGAAGAAATTGTCATAATTTCTGAGATTTAAGATGTGTGTGTTAAAGGGAAAGTACATCACTTTTTAAATCGTTTTTTTAAAAAAAGTATCTTCTAAAACAAAGCCACATGGCAAGTCTGGAGCACTAGATTTTGAAGATAGATATGTCCATGCCATGCTGTTGCAGGAGATTATACTCTTCTAGCTACACTCATTGCATTATAGATAAGAGTGGGGGAAAAACATGACAAGAGTGTACTATCTCTCTAAACCATACCTTTCTGAGATTCTGAAGAATTTAAGGCATTCTTCACCTATTCTCCTTCCTAGCTTCTCTTTTAACACTAATTAAAATACTTTGCATGGCTTTTTTGCAGTAGTTTTGCCTGTATTATCAAGGCTCTGAAATAAGACCCTTTGTTGTGGCTTTATCATATTAGTGTGGAAGTTTCTAATTAAAGATGGCATTCCACATTCTGTGTTGTTCCTGAGCTGCTTTACTGATTTACTTTTCCTCTATCTAAGATCAATCATTTAGAACAGCCTTTCTCCAAAATGCAAGGAAGCCTTTCCTCTAAATAGAAGTCTTTCCACATTTTTAACATACGCCTTTAACTTATTGAGGGTGCTGAATTAATTACTAAAAGTGGAGAATGAACACAATAAAAGTGTCTTTATTCAAATTAGGTTAAAGTTTCCTACTTTACAGAAACGCTGAAGCGTTTTCAGTAGAATCCATCCACACATAAATGACCTCAAAAAAAAACAAAAAAAAGAAGAAAGAAATGATCTCAAAATTGAAAAGTTACTTTGAGTATAATTTAAGTTATTGTTTAATCCAGGCATATTCCATATTCTCTCCCTCCCTCTCCTTCTCTCTCTCTCTTTCTGTCTCTCTCTCCATGTCTCTGAATCTCTCTCTCTCTCATCTTTCCTCTCTCCTCCCACCCCTACCAGGGGACTTGAAAAAAGTAAACTGTAACGCTGAGATTTCTGTGTCAAGGTTAAAAAGAATCACTTCAGAAATTAAAGGTGTCACTCATATTGAGAAACTTTATAAGAGATCTCTGGAGACATGCACCAACATAATAGCTTAGTACATGGAAAAATAAATTGAAGAAGAAAAGTCCTAAAGTAATGAAGCCTGATGATATCTTCAAAGTAACTGCCATTTTTAAAAGAAAGTAATTTCCTTTAACCACAAACAAATAGAAGGTGAAAACTGGGTATATAGTAATCTACTACCTTCTTTATGATATTTACATGTAGGTTGTACAGTGCAAACTACAGCAAATAACTTTAGAATGACATATATATGGGTAAAATCTTTGCAAATATATGTAGTTGTTTTGTTATTGTTTGTGGTTTTGTTTTTGTTTTTCTTGTAACTAGCTTCTAGGAATGGCATTATCCAAGCATAGATTAAGAAGCCAGCATATATATAGCACACACACATTTTTCAAGAGGCCAACACATATTAACTTGATGATACTCAAACTTATATTTCATAGTTGTATATTATGAACTGTTCTTTTAGTTTGGGAAGCTTCTGCTTTCTGTTTTGACTTATTTCTTTCCACATCACTTCATGGACACCTTCTAACTTTCTTCATTCAAATTATAACATTGTTTTTATTTCATTAATTTCACTAGCAAAGGTTCAAAGGGGCAAGAGTTTTAGATATATAAGCTATCAAAAAGCCCCATCATTTGTGTATCTTTATAATGTCACTGTAAATAGTCTAGACATTTTCCTTACTATAGAATTAGAATTGCAACAGCAAATATTATCTGAGAGGGTGTTTAATTATGAACAAGGAAAATAACAAAATAAGGTTTTAATATTTCGGATTGTTATGGTGATATTAAAAGGCTGTATTTTATTAAGTGACATTTCTAAAACACTTTTCAATGATGTAGATTAATTGTACCCCTGGGATATTTTGGTGCAAATAAATTAGAAGTGATTGATGATCCCACTAAACAAAATAACTATAAGGAAAATGCAGTGATTTCTTTGCTCTTGTTAATGAATATTTTGAACATTAATTTATGGCTAGAAATGTAGACATTTTGTAATTAGCTGGATGTTCACTAACATGTTTTATAGTGATGACCTATTTGCCATGTGAATCAGGATGTAGAATGAAAAGTGACCCATTCCTGACAAGGGATAGTGGTAGTAGTTCATCATGGCAGTTATCTGTTGCTCTAAGAGATTTCACATATTCTTTGATTTCTAAACAAGGCCTATAAATTTGCTATGTGTAACATTTACCAAGGACCTCTGTTATAAGTGCTAGAAAAGGTCTATTGATTGAAGTAGTAAATAGATAATTATCAACTTACAAGGCTTTTTCTGCAATGAAGTTATTTACACAATGAATTTCAATGACTGTATCCCACCCGCTCCCTCCCCCCAAAAAACCAAAAATCTACTCCCTACTTTATAGATCATTTGAAATAATAAAATCAGACAAGGTCTTTAAAGCATCTTGCTCATTTCACTTGGAAATCAACACAGTTCAAGTTGATTGTAGCTCATGTTTATGCCTTGCATTAAAACAACCATTTTCTGGGGCGCCTGGGTGGCTCAGTCATTAAGCGTCTGCCTTCGGCTCAGGTCATGATCCCAGGGTCCTGGGATCGAGCCCCACATCGGGCTCCCTGCTCCACGAGAAGCCTGCTTCTCCCTCTCCCACTCCCCCTGCTTGTGTTCCCTCTCTCGCTGTGTCTGTCTCTGTCAAATAAATAAATAAAATCTTTTAAAAAAACCCCACCATTTTCTATAGTTCAAGAGATGTTTCCTATCAAAAGAGAAATACCAAGAGTACTACCCTTACCCTAGTTTGGAAAACCTGTTAAAACCTGTGAAGTGTCATAGGTTTTATCTTACTTGTTAGCTTACAACTTACCCTGCCAGTTTCATGGATGATGAGAACATATGAGACCCCTGGGACAGAGACAAAGAACTTTATTATTCACTGGAATTGTGGCCAGAGCATAAGTATTTTTTGGTTTAGTTCCCAAGCTTCAGTTCCCATAGGGTTGCATAAAAGAGCCAGGTGATACCTCTACAGAACTGAGATGCATTTCAGGTGAGGAACCTTGACCCTAGGGACATAAGTCTTTATTATACTGGATAGTAAGCATGCCTACTCTTTGCTCCAGAAGGGAACACTGTTTCTAAATTCTATGTTGTTTATTATACAACACTGAAAAAACAGCCCAGAAGAAAAGGGCAATTGGTGCTTTGCTTGCCAGACATACAGCAATGTAACACACCCACAGTATTGTTTCTCAAAAGAACCCATGCAGGTACAGTCTAAAGACCACCTATTTTACCATCCTCATCATTTCATACCAACTATAGCTATGAAAGCCAATCACTTCAACAACAGGGAACTAAAACTGGAAACTTACCTAGAGAATAGAAGAGAAAAATTGAATTATGTGCATCCATTAATACAATGATCATATAAAGTTTTTAAGTCAAATTTTGATGTTTGGAGGTTAATATTTAAGAGAATTTGGTCAACTCAGAAATATTCTGATACTAATTGGGTTTTCCAGGCGTATTTAGGTTTTCCTATATGAAGAATTAAGCACAGAGAAAAAAAATGACTGCAAAGTTTGTAGAAAATATGCTGCACCAGTATTCTGCAGTTTAATACATCCCTAAATTTTCTTGCCTTTATTGAATTTATGTAAATTCTCCTATCTAACATTTACTTGAAATAGATTTTTGTGATTTAATTAAAGGAATGGTATTTGCAGCAGAGAATTGGAAAGCAATATTTAGCTTTAGTAGGTAATTAGCCACTGAACTAAAGGTCTGATCATTTCTCTGATTTCACACTAAAATGAAAACACTGAACAAAACTACATAACAGGTAAGAGATGTTTTCCATTTCAAGCTTGTAACGTTTCTAAAGATTTTGATTTAGAAAATCTCTTCTAATTTTGCATGGTCATTCAAAATGCAAAATATTTGAGGCAGTTAATTCTTGAGAATTATCTTTGGCAACAGATAGTAATGCTTTGATTTTACCATCTTGCAATAGAATAAACCAAAAAAAAAAAAAAATCCACCCTTTCCCAATAAAGCCCAAATTGTTTCTTCTATGTAAGCATTGTACTGAACCTATTAGTTTTGCTTAGGCTTAATTTTGAATATTACATTGTTGTGATCAATATTTCTTCCCTTTTTTACCATTAGAAAACAGAAAAAGTTTATGCTGTGTAAAGTTTTAATCTTTAAAGTAGCTACAGAAGTAACAGCTTTTAAAAGACACCTTTGTAGTGCTTATTAATATTATTCTTCAATAAATATAACTATTTCTTCATACTTCATCTAAAAAGCCTTTGATTTGAATGAAGTTTAATAACCATTCTTTGAATACCTATTTCCTTCCTTCATATATTCGTAATATTCTTCTACTTTGTCCCTTTTACATAACACTGAGCATTCAGTTTGTTTTTTGGAAAGGAATTCTTCTTTAATAAGCAATGTATTCTACTTTAAAAATAAAGCCACTAATTCCTAATAAGAGCAACAAGTCATTTTTCTGGTTGTTTGGTAATAATATTTTATTTGTGGTATTTGTATAATAAGTATAGCTACGTTTCTTGTATACAGAGCTGACAAAATAAGAGAGTGATGTGAGAATAGGCTTTGTGGTATAATGTAATTTATGGACTAAATTAATATGTAAAAGCCATGCTAATGTTCATCTGTTTGATAAAGTGTTCTTGAAAAATTTTGAAGACATTGATAGTACAAATAAAATGCAGAGTTTAAAATTGAGAGGACTTATTATTTAATGAAGACCTGCACTTAGATTCCAACAACCTGCATTAAAATCTTGCCTTTGCCACTTACTGTGTGAAATTACTGAATTCTCTTAATCTTCCTTCTTTTATTCTGTAAAATGGTATTAATAATATGCAATTTACAGGTCTCATTTGTTAAATAAGTTTAATGTGTAAAAGAATTTGACACATATGGTTGCTTCATAAATATTGTTTAATATAAATTACTTTTTACTTAACTCTGGGTTTTATAGAATCATAGTATCTTTTTAAAAGTATTTATTAAATTCCAGTTAGTTAAAATACAGTGTAATATTAGTTTCAGGTGTACAATATAGGGATTCAGCACTTTCATGCAACACCCAATGCTCATCACAAGTGCACTCCTTAATCCCCATCACCTGTTTAACCCATCCCCCCGCCCACCTACTTTCTGGTAACCACCAGTTTCTTCTCTTTGATTAAAGATCTGTTTCTTGGTTTGCCTCTTACCCTCGCCCTTTTTTGTCCCCTTTGTTCCTTCATTTTGTTTCTTAAATTCCACACATGAGTGAAATCATATGGTATTTGTCTTTCTGAGACTGTCTTATTTCACTTAGTATAACACTCTCTAGCTCTATCCATGTCCTTACAAATGACAAGATTTCATTATTTTTTATGGCTGAGTAATATTCCATTGTATATATATACTACATCTTCTCTTTCTTGTTGCTGTTCAGTTTTCCCACCACCATTTGTTGCATTTGTTGAAGAGACTGTGTTTTTCACATTGCCTATGCTTACTTCCTATGTCAAAGATTAATTGAGAGTATAATCATGGGTTTATTTCAGGGCATTCTATTCTGTTCTCTTGATCTATGTATATATTTTTGTGCCAGTACCATACTGTTTTGATTACTACAGCTTTGTAATATAACTTGATGTCATGAATTGTGATGCTTCCAGCTTTGCTTTTTTTTTTTTTTTTAATAAGTTTGCTTTGGCTCTTTGGGGTCTTTTGTGATTCCATACAATTTAGGATTGTTTGTTCTAGCTCTGTGAAAAATACTGGTGGTATTTTGATATGGATTGCATTAAATGTGTAGATTGCTTTGAGTAGTATTGACATTTTAACAATATTTTTTTCTTCCAACCCATGAGCATGGAATGTCTTTCGATTTCTTTGTGTCATCTTCAGTTTTTTTCATCAGTGTTTTATAATTCTCAGAGTACAGGTATTTCACCTCTTTATTTAGGTTTATTCCTAGGTATTTTATTGTTTTCAGTGCAATTATAAATGGGATTGATTCCTTAATTTTTTTTTTTCTGATGCTTCCTTATTGGTGTATAGAAATGCAGCAGATTTCTATACATTGATTTGGTATCCTGAGACTTTACTGAAATTGTTTATCAGTTCTAGCAATTTTTTGGCTGGAGTCTTCCAGGTTTTCTATATAGAGTATGATGTCATCTGCAGATAGTGAAAGTTTTACTTCTTCCTTTCCTTGCCAATTTGGATGCCTTTTATTTCTTTCTGTTGTCTGATTGCTATGGCTAGGATTTCCAGTATTATGTTGAATAAAACTCATGAGAGTGAACATCCCTGTCTTGTTCTTGACCATAGGGGAAAAGCTTTCAATTTTTTTTTCCATTTAGGATGGTATTAACTGTGGGCTTTTCATATATGGCTTTTAATATGTTGAGGTATGTTCCTTCTAAACCTACTCTGCTGAGGATTTTTATCAAGAATGGTTATTATATTTTGTCAGATACTTTTTTCTGCAGCTTTTGAAATGATCATATGGTTCTTATCCTTTCTTTTATTTTTTTAAAGATTTATTTATTTTTGGGGGGGCGGGGAAGAAGGAAAGAAGGAGAGAGAGAATCTCAAGCACACTCCCTGCTTAGCACCGAGTCCAACATGGGGTTTGATCCCAGGACCCTGACATCATGACTTGAACTGAAATTTAGAGTTGGATGTGTAGCCGACTGAACCACCCAGACACCCCTATCCTTTCTTTTATTAATGTGATTTTTCATGTTGATTGATTGCAACCCAGGAATAAGTCTCACTTGATTGTGGTGAATGATTTTTTTACTGTATTGTTAGACTCAGTTTGCTAGTATTTTGTTGAGGGTTTTTGTGTCTATGCTCATCAGAGATACTGGCCTGTAGTTCTTTTTTTTGTGGTGTCTTTACCTAGTTTTGGTATCAGAATAATGCCAGTATCTGATTGGCATTGAATGAATTTGGAAGTTTTCTAGTTTGTCCAATATGAGTATTGCTACTCCAACTTTCTTTTGGCATACATTTGCATGATCAATATTTATCCATTCCCTAACTTTCAATCTGCAGGTCTCTTTAGGTCTAAAATGAGTCTCCTGTGGGCAGCATATAGATGTTTTGTTTGTTTATTTATTTGTTTTGTCCATTCTGACACTCCATGTCTTTTGATTGGAGCATTTAGTCCATTTACATTATTCATAGCTATGTATTGATCAATTTATAGTAATTGCCATTTTATTACTTTGTGATTGTTTCTGAATATTTTCTCTTTCTTGTCTTTCTTTCATATTTTGCCCATTTTCTTTAGTAATATATTTGGATTCTTTCTATTTATTCTTTGCATATTTATTAGTGGTTTTTGATATATGGCTAGCATTAAGTTTGTATATAACCTCTTCTGCATATAGCAGTCTATATTAAGTTGATGGTCATTTAAGTTTGAACCCATTCTTTTTTCCTCTCCTCCTGACGTTTTAGGTATATGTTATATATTTTATATCCTCTTTTTGAATTCCTTGACTGACTTTTTTTACAGAAATATTCATTTTTACTGCTTTTATGTTTCCTGCCTTTATACTGTCACTTTTATTTTCTCCTTTCCACTCAAAGAGTTCCCTTTAATAATTCTTACAGGGTTGGTTTAGTGATCATGAACTTCTTTAGGTTTTGTTTATCTGGGAAACTCTTTATCTGTCCTTCTATTCTGAATGATTACCTTGCTGGATAGAGTATTCTTGGCTGCAGATTTTTCCCATTCAGCATATTGAATATATCATCCCACTTCCTTTTGGCTTGCCAAGTTTCTATTGAAAAATCTCCAGTTAATCTTATGGGTTTTCCATTGTAAGTTACTGACTTCTTTTGTCTTGTTGCTTTTAAGATTTTTTTCTTTAGCATTGTATTTTGCAAATTTAATTACCATGTGTCTTGGTGTTGGTCTGCTTTTGTTGATTTTGATGGGAGTTCTCTGTGCCTCCAGGATCTGGGTGTCTGTTTCCTTCCCCAAATTAAGGAAGTTTTCAGCTATTATTTCTTCAAATAAATTTTCTGCCTTCTTTTCTCTCTGTTCTTCTTCTGGGACTCCCATGATACAAATGTTATGTTTGATGAAGTCACTGAGTTCCCTAAGTCTACTCTCATTTTGCATTGTTCTTCTTTCTCTCTTTGTTCAACTTCATTGCTTTCCATTACTTTGTCTTCCAGGAAATTAATTTATTCTTCTGTTTATTCCAGCCTGCTGTTTATACAAACATGTTTCTAATCTCATTTATTATATTCTTCATCTCTGATTCTTTTTCAATTTAAGTCTGTGGTAAGAGTTTCACTGATGTCTTCCATTCTTTTCTCAAGTCCAGTGAGTATGCTTATGATCATTCCTTTAAATCCTCCATCAGGCATGTTATTTATATCTGTTTCACTTATATCTCTGGCCATGGCCTTATCTTATTTTCTGTTTGGGATAAATTCCTCTGTCTTCTCATTTTGTCTAAGTCTCTGCCTTCTTCTGTGTGTTAGACAAGCCAGTTATGTCTCCTGCTCCTGAAAGGAATGGCCTTATGAAGAAGAGGTCCTGCAGTGGCCAGAGCCTGCTGCTTTGGGGAGTGTTACCAGTGTGTGCTGCATACACTCTGTTGTGTTCTGGCTATTCCATCCTTCAGGCCAGTTACCTGCAGAGGCTCTCCTTGTGGGCAGTGTTTGGTCCTTGCCCTGAATATGGTGAGATTTGACTAACTGTGCTCTGGTTTGCTTGTGAAATGAGACTTGTCACCACTTCCACTGGGACTGAGGTCCTGCATAACTCTGGTCAAGAGACATGGTGTGGGCAGGGGTTTGTGCTGCTCTTCTGGGGGAGGGCCCTGCTGCACTGGAACTGAGGTAAGCCTGACTGAGAAGGGTAGAGTGCACAGGGGGTGGGGCTTAGTGTAAGCAAGTTAGACAGCCAGTGTTTGTGCTGTGCTGCTTCTAGCAAGTGGGTCTGTGTTTATGCTAAGGGGCAGGGGAAGGAAACAGCACTGGCCAGCTCCCTTGTTCCTGGAGAGGTATCTCCATGAACACTGTCTCTCAAAGATGTACTCCAAGAAGAGCAAATAATCTCCCTACTGTGTGCCCCAGGTACTCCTCAGATCACTGTTTCCATGCTGTCTGTCCCCAGGTTGTTTGCCTGCCTTCTGTCTAAGAGCAACACAGTGTCCTCCCAGCTCTATCCCAGCCAAGCCCACTGACTTTTTTTTTTTTTAAAGATTTTATTTATTTATTTGAGAGAGAGAATGAGACAGAGAGAGAGAGCATGAGATGGGGGAGGATCAGAGGGAGAAGCAGACTCCCTGCTGAGCAGGGAGCCTGATGCGGGACTCGATCCCAGGACTTCAGGATCATGACCCGAGCCGAAGGCAGTCGCTTAACCAACTGAGCCACCCAGGTGCCCCAAGCCCACTGACTTTTAAAACTCCAGGCTTGAAGCTTTGCTGGTTGCAAGAACTCATGAAATTCAACCCCTTTCATTTTCCAAGCCAATGTATTTTGGGAAGCATTCTCCTTGTGTGTTCCCCTGTGTGCTCCTCTCTCTCTCTCTCACCCTTCTCTACAACCACACCTTCCTCCCCTCCACAGCAGCCAAGATCCATTTCTCCCCTAATCCATGTCTCCACATGTCTTACCATCTTCATTGTGGCCTCTTCTGTCCCTCTGGTTGTAGAGTTTGTTCTGTTAGTCTTCTGGTCAATTTCTGGGGTATTTAGGATGATTTCATTATCTAATTGTATTCATGGGACCAAGTGAATCTAGAATCCTACTCTGCCAACATTTTCCTGTCTCTCTAGAATCATAGTATCTTAATTATGAAATGAACTATTGTGTTCTGATCTAACTCAGTTAATTCTCCTAAGAATCAAAAAGTGCAAAGATAGCAAAGGATGTTGAAGAAAGAGAACCCTTGAACACTGTTGGGGTAATGTAATTTGATACAGTCATTATAGAAAAATTCTGGAGGTTCTTCCAAAAATTAAAAGTACAACTACTATATGATCCAGCACTCCACTTTTAGATATATATCCAGTGGAAATGAAATCAAGATCTTGAAGAGATATCTGTACCCCCATGTTCATTGCAACACTATGCACAATAGCTAAGATATGCAAACAACTTATGTGTCCATCAGTGGATCAATGGAGAAAGAAAATGTGAGATACATATAATGGAATATTATCCAGCTTAAAAAAAAAAAGGAAATCAAATCCTATCATTTGTGACAGCATGAATAAATCTGGGGAACATTATGCTAAGTGAAATAAGCCAAACTTAGAAAGACATATACTGAATGATCTCACTTACATGTGGAATCAAAAACAGTCAAACTCACAAAAGCGCAGAGTAGCATGGTGATTGCTAGGGAATGGGGAGTGTAGGAAATGGGGAAGATGTTGGTCAAAAGCTCCTAAGTTCGTTATGCAGAATTAATAAGTTCTGGAGTTTAATGTATGGCATAGTAATTGTAGTTAATAATACTTAATTGTACACTTGAAATTTGCTAAGAGAGTAGATCTTTAGTGTTCTCACCACACATACACACACACACACACACACAAACACACACAAAATTGTAACTATTGAGGTAATGGATAATTAGCTGGATAGTGGTAATCATTTTATAATTTATACATGTATCAAAATATCATGTTGTACACCTTAAATATATATAATTTTATGTGCCAATGATACTTCAATAAAGCTGGCAATTTTTTTAAAAAAAAGTATTGTTTGTGCATTTCAGTTCAAATCTGACTTATATAATCTTTTAGGTGGTATAAGATATTATGAGAAGTTTCATTTTATATATATGAAGCACACTGACCACTATAATTCTTTACACACTGTAAAAAAGAGAGAGAAATACATTTGAATATCAGGGTCTATATCAGAACTGTTTCCAAGAAGTTGATAGGATATAAGACTTCAAAGATTCAGTTTTGTGGTCAAGAATAAGTGATTTGGATGCTTAAGAAATAAACCTTCCATGAGACTGGAACATAGAGTTGAGGCTGAATAACTGCAATTTTCCAAGTTTATTTCTATTTATTAGAAAGATTCATAGTAGTTCCATAACATTTCCCTCTACTAGTCTCTTTTTAAAATGCTACTGAACTTCTGGCTAAAATTTAGAATAATCTGGTCCATTGGACACTACAACAAACAAATATAAAATAAAATCATTTCCTTTCTCTTCCTTGCCATTTTCTAAGAATTTTATCTTCAGTTATGCTTTAAAAGGCCACTGTTTTCTCAGAAATAGAGTGTTGTGTATCATTTTAGACTGACTTTGTATGTAAAAGGTAGATAGGCCTGAAATTAGGAGGGCAATGATTTACAATATTTTAGAGGCAGTGTCTGTCTACTTTCCACAGAATGTCATACAAACGTATACTTAGCACACTTTAAAAAAATGATGGCTGTATGTTTCCACAGCAAGTTGGTAAATTTTTATTTTAAGAATGAGTCTATAGTGATTTTATTTTTTTAATAAGTGTTGAATCCTGAAATGCTTTTTCCTACTTAAGGAACTTAAATGAACCTACTGGGAGAAAATGTTTTTATTGAAATATGTTACACAAAAGAAATGTACTTTTTAAATTATAAAATGCATTTTGCTCTCTCATTCAATTTCTTCCAATTGTGACTTTTATTTTGTGATCTTCACAAATGAATCATTATGAAACACTTTTGACACAAATATGTTTGCATAATAGTTTGAGTAATTAGTAACTAAGTGAGGCCTCATTGCCTTACAAATTGATTAAACATTTGTATAGTTTAAAAATGGAAATATTTTACCCTAAGGCATCAACTGAGATTTTTTAATAAATATGAGTCATGCCATTAATTATGCTGTCCTTTGCAATAATAGAGTTAAAGGTCATTTTAAATTTATATTATTTCCAGGGATTTGTAATATGAAAAAAAAAAAAAAACAGAAGAAAGATCAGGTGTTAATCTACTTATTAGGTCTTCTTTAATTCCTTTTGCAATACTTTGTAGTTTTCACGATACAAGTTCTGCATCTCATGGTTAAATTTATTCTTAAGTGGTTTTTGTTTCATGCTCTTATAAGTGGAATTATTTTCTTATTGGATTGCTCATTGCAGGAGAATAAGAAAATAAAGGGAAACAGAAATAAAGCTGATTTTTGTGTTTTGATCTTTCATCTTGCAATTTTCCTGACTTTGTCTATTAGCTCTAATAATTTTTTGGATATTTTATAATTTCCTATAAATAGTATCATGTCATCTGTGAATAGAGATAGCTTAACTTCTTCCTTTCCAATCTGATGTCTTTTATTTATTTATTTATTTATTTATTTTGCCTAGTTACTCTCGCTAGACCTTCCAGTACAATGTTAAATCACAGGGACAAAAGTCGAAATTCTTGTCTTGTTCCTCAATTAAAGGAAAAGTTTTCAGTCTTTCACTATTAAATGATGATAGCTGTGTGTTTTCCATAAATGCCTTTAATCATGTTGAGGGGTTTCCCTTCTAGTATTAGATTTCTCAATGTTTTATGATTAAAATTTGTTAGATTTTTTATCAAATGCCTTTTCTGTATCAATTGAAAAGAAATTGTTTTATTTTTCCCTTCACTTTATTAGTGTGGTACTACACTGATTTATTTTTATATGTTAAAGCACCTTTGCATTACTGGGATAAATGTGATCATGGTATATAATCCTTTTAATATGTTGCTGGATTCAGTTTACCAGTAATTTGTGAGGATTCATAAGTTTTGTGGGTTTTTTATTGGAAATTTTTCTTACTAATGACGTAAACCTTCTTCACTGTCAATTTCTCTGATTTTGTTTCCCTGGAATTTCAAAAGAATAAATAATCTTTCTTTTGCATGAAGTCAACACTTTGGATTATTTTTCATAAGAGAAATAAGTATTTTTCTATTAGTTCCTACTAGTTCTATTTCCAAATCTTTTTTAAAGTGAGTGGCTAAAGCACAGTGTAATAATCTTCCTAGCTGTTTGGTGTCAAGAGTAGTGGAAGGACTATTGTCAATCTTTCTTTTTTTTTTTTTTTTTTTTAAATTTGCATGAAACAGTATTTTTTAATTTAAGCATAATGAACATACAGTTCATATTAGTTTCAGGTGAAACCATAATGATTCAACAATTCTAAACAGTATTTAGTGCTCACCACAAGTGCCGTCACCATCTGTCACCAAAGTTATTACCACGTTATTGTATTGTCAATCTTTCTGATATGATGATCCATTTTATTTTTTTCATCTATATTAGTACATAAGCTTTGACAGTTGTTTTATTTATAAATTAGTATTTTTTTCCTCCAAGTCATTAAACTAATCAGAATGTGTAACATACAAAACATACCCTTAGGATTTTACTGTCAATTTAAAGCTTCTGATACACTGATTATAGAATGCTTATAAAGGAGACCCAAGGACCTAAAGAATTTCTCTTCAAAAGATGTCATATTTGCCTCTCTATAGACTCTATTAAACCTATGAATAATTGATTTTGTTTAAATTGATTCTTCAGTTTCACTAATCGTTGGGGACTAGTTGAAAATTTTTCAGATATCTAAACTTGAAATTACAGTTTAACTTTTCCTGTTAAGTCCTTCACTCATTTAACATGTTATCTACTATTATTCTATTGCTGGCATGCATCCTTCAATAATTAACTATGTGATGATGCATGTGATATATAATTTTGAGTCATGGCATATATGAACATCACTTTATTCTACCCTCACCCTTGATTTATAGTTTACCATAGTGTCAATTGTATGGGTTGGGAGTAATTTCCTCTCAGTACTTCAAAAGCATTGTCTGTTGTTTCATAGAATCCAAAATTACTGATGAGAATACCACCCATGTTAGGTTTATAAAAGGCCTGTTCCCCCCTCCCACCCTCACCCAATGGAAAAAGTTTAGGATAAACTCAGTAATTTTTGCTATTCTAAAGATCTACAAAATTATTGCTAGTTATTTGTATTTTAAACTTATTATTATTTATTGAGCTACACAGTCAATACTGTAATTCTCCAGCTCTGGGAAATTTCATTCTGTTTTTTCCTAATAATGTTTATCTTTCATTTTCTCTAATCCAGTAAGCTAAAAAAAACTACTGTCATTGGGAAGAGGGTTTTACTAAGGAGCACTAAGATCTATGCTAGCTGCTCCATTTTGAAAGAATCCTTTGTTTTGCTTTGCTTTGCTTTGCTTTGCTTTGCTTTGCTTTGCTTTGCTTTGCTTTGCTTTGCTTTGAAAGAGAGGGTCTGAACTGACTGCCATTAATTTTATTAAGGATGCTGGAGTAGTGTAGTTGATGGGAATATTTTCAGTTGATCATCTTGTTTTTAGCCTTTTTACTGCCTGCCATTCTTAATTCATCAAGTCTGCCTCCTAACCCTCTGAAGAGTATTTCAGGAAAGATTCGTGTCTGCTTAGCTTCAGTCCTCTCCATAAATATTTTTGGCTGCAACTACCTGCACTGTGCTTTATGAGTCAATACCTTTCCACCTGTCTTTTAGAAATTTGTTGAAATGTCTAGTTTGCTGATGACCTACCACTTGTTCTTTTCATTTTTATGGCTTACAGCTTTTAAAAGTAACTTTACTATCATGGTTTAGTTCTCTCAGAAGGGAGAAAAATAATTACATTTTCCCAGTCCGTCTCCTTCAATCAAAGGTTTTCTTACCAAAATTCACTGGCACATGGCAATAGGGTATATAAATAGATTTTATTGAAGCTTTGCAAGATGGAAGGTCCTGAAAGCAATTTATTCTTATTGCAACTTACACATGTTCCCAAAAGTCATGTGACTATTGTTTTCTATTATGTAATCATTTGACTATTTTTTCTGTTATTTAGACTGCATTCTCATTACCCGTTCTTCTATTACCTATCCCATAGCCTAAAGTTTCTTTATATTTTTATACAGATTATTTTATCTACATCTTTTTTTTTCTTTTTTCTTTCTAAATATATCCTCAGGATTTCACTTTCTTCTCAAATAGCTTATCCAAGTATTTTCCTAAACACTTACTTTCCCGAAGGGAATTCTAGTGACAGCTGTGTTATTTGTTTGTTTTAACAATTTCATTATAAATTCCAATGTTTCATTTGTACTACTACGTAAATTCTACTATGTAGTACTCAATAATACTGAGTGTAGCTAGTTGTATCCAACAGTGAACACTTTCTCGTCTTCAGCACATTAACTGCTATATGTAAGGGAAAGACCATAGGTGAGGTGGACATAGAAAATCCCACAACTTTCTACACTTTAGTGCTATGGTTCTCAAAATGTAGCATCCATCAAAAGCACCTGAAAAACTTGACTTGGTAATACACAGATTTCTGGGTCACATCCCATAATTTTTTATTCAATAGGTCAGTATGGAGCCCAATAATTTTCATTTCTATTAAGCTCTGATTCTGATAGGATTGATCTGGGAACTATAATGAAAACCATTGCCTAAAGAATCACTATTCCATTAAAAAATAATATAGCTCCATAGTCCTGAATAGGAGAGAAACTCCAAATATGTCAATAGTTTTTGAAAGCATTACTTTATATAATTGTGATATGTTAATGTTTTCCATAGGTATTAAACAGCAGAGAAAGATGTTTGAGTAGTACATAGCAGAATATTGTATGTATTTATGCAATTAATGGTTTTACACTCTGGTAAAATGAGTCAAAGTGCACATAAGCATTAATTCCAGCTAATTATTGAGATACTATGGAACTATACAACACAGAAATTAAAATGGACTTCATCCTTTTTGTCAGCATTTTTTGGTTTCTACATGTAAACCAAATATTTATGATTTTTTATGTACTAATACAAAAGAAATATGTTTAAAGATAATATTTTTAACAAAATAAAGCTGCAGTTATAAAGTGTATATCAATGGTTGAAATAAAATCAGAACTGCTAGTTTCCCATTCTGTAGAGCAATAACATGAATGTTCCCTATGAAATAATAAAGCTACATTTGAAAGAATATTTATTATTAAAAAGAGAACTTACAAAGTCTCAGATTTATATTTTTCAACAACTGAATTTGTCTCATAATTTAACTTTTAAGGTAAGTTAGATAGCATGAGCAAATGTCTGCTTTCTGAGAATAGATTTGAATAATGAGAAACTGCTTCATGAGCATAAATAACTTTTAAATATCCTTCAGTGTATGTGTGTGTGTGTGTGTGTGATATAGTCAATACAGAACATTTAAAACATTAATACTAAAAAAAGATGCATTAGAAAGGCTGCCTTCTACATCATATTTATCAACAAGCTTTTGTAATTTTATCTGATGAGCTATATTTTTGGTTGATTACCTCCAGTGTGATAATAAAATGAAGCTCATGCTCTTTGTTCAGTTTAATTACCTTTTATAAAAAATCATTTAACATTATATTATCAGCATTTTTCCATGCCATCAAACATGCTTCTAAAACATGATTTTTAATGTCCAAACAATATCACACCATATAAATGTGGCATAAATTAAGCATGTTTCTCTATTGTTGGGAATTTCCTTAAAATTGTTTCCTGAGAGTGGAATTGCTGAGTTAGTGTATATATACATTCATGACTTAGTAATTTTTTTGCAAAGAAAAAAATGCAACAGACTAATACTCCTATCTATAGTGAAAATGTATGTTTACAGCACTTTTGTAAATAAATACTGATATCACTTTATTTATATTTGTTAGGTAAATTATCACAATAGTTTTAATATGTCATAGTAGTTTTTAATTTGCACTTTTGTAGCTTTGTGTGTGGTAGACCATTTTTAATATGGCTTTAGGCTAATTGTTTTCTTCTTCAGTTTAAAATACAGCTGTGGTTATAGTGAGTATAATCTATTATGTAAAAGGAGGAAAAGAACTACTAAGCCTGGAAATATTACTTTTATATGATTTTCCTATTTTAAATCTGGAAGTCTAAGGTAAATATATGTATGAATGCTATAGCTGATTTTAGTATATGAGGATTACAGCTGTTTCCTTTCTCCCTCATTTTTTTTTCCTTTATTCTCCCTCTACTTTTTATGCACTAAAGAAAGGTTTATTTAAACTTGCTTGTCAAACCCAGAATCAGTGCATAGATTCATGTTTTAAGAAAAACTACCATTCATATGTGGTCCAAATTGTGAAATATGCATGACATATTACATAGAATTAATGTTCTTCATTTTTTAGGTTATAGAACACGATAAACTATATGAGAATATTTCTTTGCTTGACAGTTTCCCAAATCAAAATCATTTCATTTGCAAATTGAAGCATGATGAATTAATAAAACCTTTGAGAATACAAAGGGCAATATCACATGAGAATAAAATCTGTAGCATCTAACCTTCAGAAGTATTGTGTCACTTATTTTAGATGTATATGAATGAGCTGTAAAGTGAGTGACTTAATTTTCTAATCTGGGATTAATGAGATTAAATGTATACATATTTTTTCCAGAAACAAACACATTCATTCCAAACAACGCCTTATTAAATGTGATGTGTGTGTGTGTATGTGTATGTTTGTGTGAGTTGACTTGGTTTTTCTCAGTCAGATAACAATATCAGTCCTATGAGCATATGACAATCTGAGAGGACAATGGAAAAGGTTCTAAAGGCATCATTATTATACAGTTAGACAAAGGAAATTGTGTGTGTGTGTGTGTCTGTGTGTGTCAGAGAGAGAGAGAAGGAAAGAGTATTTGTGGAGTAATTTTAAAATCTTTTGGATAGGATAGATTAAAATAGAGCTAATTGTTGAATTTATAATTATTGAATATTCATCTAAGTATTAAGGAGAAATTTTAAAATGAGTATAATATTTTAGAAAAGTGATTATTAATGAGAAGCTAAGATAGCCTTTACTTCTTTAGAGGTGACTGAATTTTAGTTTATGATTGGCTTTCTTCCAGCAGTAGAATTGGCAGAGCTCAGATAGGGAGCTAAATACGACTCCTGTGATAAGAAATGGGGGAAAAAATAGCAGAGTAATTGCTTTAGCAATGATCTAGTTTGGAAGTGATGGATTCTTTCAGGTAGAATCTGGTAACCTTTCTGTACCTGGCACACTCTTCCGAGCATTCTATCTCTGTCTAGGGAGGTGGATACTGTTTAGAAACCTGCTACCATCCCAAATATGGCAACTCAACTGATGTTGGTAGAGTCGTGCACCAAGGCTTATTTTTCTCTGTGTCCATGAACATGAGGTGAAGAGGAACGATCTCTTAAAGATTTTTCTATCTGAAACTCTTCAGGATCTAATGAGATCAGTCAGCTTCAGATAAACATCCTGATGCTGAACCTACAATTGGCCATCTCCTTCAGCTAATCAATTTGTCTTTAGCTGTTCTCACAAAGGGATGGCAGTGTATGTTGAGGGCAAAAGAAAGGCCTATTTTTATATGACTTATTTGAGAAGGGAAACAAGACAGGTCAATAAAGATGTAGCGAAGTTTGACTTTTGGATGTGTCCTCTTTCGCTCCTCTGACCAGCTGTACATGTTTGGGAAACTAATCATTTACTTTGACAGACTTACTCTGCATCACACCTTCTACTGAGTTTTCTGAAAAAAGCAAAAAGTGTTTTGTCCTCTGGCATTCACACACCAGGTGGTCTAATTTTTGCCTGTTGGCTCACAATAGGTGTTTGGAGGTTTTCTCCCTGACCTGAATCGATTCTCCAACTGACAGAGCAAAGTAAATCTTGGACAAAAACAACAAAGAATATGTTCCCACTAGCAAGGTCAGTGTAAATTATGGAGGATTTATGTACTAAGTGATGAATCCTATGAGTGTTTTTGTTTGAATAGAAATATCAAAATATCAAGGCATGTTGACTTAGATACATGATTTTTTCAGTCCAGTTTCAATTATTAGTTAATATCACTTCATTCCCCTGATGCTTTGTTAGTTGTGCAACTAGAACTTTGGCAATTTTCCTGCTCCAGTCCCAGAAGAAGCAGGGCTGGTCGCAGACAGTTCTTCATAGCATGCTTCCTCTAACAGTGGTACCAAACAAGCATGGCAGTAGGATGTATTTGTCCCCTTAATAATTGGCCTCAAAAGTTGGCCCTTCATTTTGGCTCTACTTTCCATTATTTTGATAAGCCTTTGAAAATGTACTTAAGTTTTTAATTTTGACATCATTGGAAGTAACATATACTAGAAAAACATTCCTCTGTGGGTAAATTAGACTAGTTTCTTTCTTTTTTTATAATGGCACATAATTGTAGTTCAATTATGGGATGCTCTTATATTCCACTGTTTTGAGAATTACTTGGCAAATCCATATATGAATAATTTAAACTGATCATGGTTTCATAGATTTTGTTCCTACTCACTTTCAGTATTTTCCTTTCCTATCATACAAACCTAGGATTTTTTTCTCTGTTCTTCTAAAATGAACTCTTTAACTCTTTAATCCATTTTCTCTGGAGGCTACCAAGTTTTCTGACATCTCTTTGTAGATAAGAACTAGAACCACACTATTAGAGGTACATATAGTCTAGGGATTTTACCAATGTGTAGGTAGGTTAATGTTTTTTTGATATTTTTAATACTCTTGATTATTCACATGGTTTTCATCACTGCAACAGAATTATCATTAAGCTTTCTAACTCTTAGATGTCTAAGCTTATTGAATGAAAGTAAAGTTACAGCTATTGATTTTATGGTATGCCATATAAAATACTTCTCTGAAAGTTAGGAATAGAAAATTTTATTTTTTTAAATTTTATTTTATTTTATTATGTTATGTTAGTCACCATACAATACATCATTAGCTTTTGATGTAGTGATCCATGATTCATTGTTTTCGTTTAACACCTGGTGCTCCATGCCGTACGTGCCCTCCTTTTTTTTTTTTAAATATTTTATTTATTTATTTGACAGAGAGAGACACAGCGAGAGAGGGAACACAAGCAGGGGGAGTGGGAGAGGGAGAAGCAGGCTTCCCGCTGAGCAGGGAGCCCTATGTGGGGCTCTATCCCAGGACCCTGGGATCATGACCTGAGCCGAAGGCAGCTGCTTAACTGACTGAGCCACCCAGGTGCCCCATGTATGTGCCCTCCTTAATACGCATCACTGGGCTAACCCATCTCCCCACCCCCCTCCCCTCTAAAATCCTCAGTTTGTGTCTTGGAGTCCATGTCTCTCATGGTTCGTCTCCCCCTCCGAAATTCCTCCCCTTCGTTTTTCCCTTCCTCTCCTAATGTCCTCCATGCTATTCCTTATGTTCCACAAATAAGTGAAACCATGTAATTGACTTTCTCTGCTTGACTTTTTTCACTTAGCATAATCTTCTCCAGTTCCATCCATGTCAATGCAAAAGTTGGGTATTCATCCTTTCTGATGGCTGAGTAATATTCCATTGTATATATGGACCACATCTTCTTTATCCATTCATCTGTTGAAGGTCATCTTTTAAGCAGATAATGCATTCAGATGTTCACATTTTAAAAAGCATAAAGCCCAGTGATTAGATTTCTGCCCACCACTGTGGCCCAACCACCCATTTCCTTTTCTAGAGATATGTTACAGATACACAAGCAAATCTTATTTTTCTATCCTTTTCTATTCAAATTTCTTTAGACTACACATATTATTCTGAAGCTTGCTTCGTGTATTTAGTATGTTTTAGATAACAATTTTTTATTCTTGTAGAGCTCCATATTCTTATTATGGTTGCATATCATTCCATAGTGTGTAATTTATTAAGGTTTATCCAATCTTTTCCTTTTGAAAAAAAAAAAAGTTTCAATGAAGTGTTCCAAGCCTTATCTGGCATTTCTATAATGTTTCATCATAAACTTTAAATTATTTACTTTCAAAAAACAAAAATGCTATTGACATTTTATTGAAAATTATTTATATATATTTATTATTATGTATATTATTATATATTTATTATATATATTTATATATTTATTATTATATATTATTAACATATATATTTCTATATATAAATAATTTTCAATAAAATGTCAATTCCCAGAGAGGGAATTAAAATAGAAACTTAAAGACTTATTTTTATCTTTTTTTTTTTTTTTTTTATTTGACAGAGAAAGAGAGTGCTCAAGCAGGGGGGTGGGGAGAGGTGGGCAGTTGGTGGAGGGGAAGCGGCAGGCAGAGGGAGAGGGGGAAGCAGGCTTCCTGCTCTGGGCTCAATCCTAGGACCCTGGGATCATGACCTGAGCCAAAGGCAGATGCTTAACTGACTCAGCCACCCAGGCACCCCACTAATGTCACTTTCTAATTGGCTACTGCCTTTAGAAAAATATGAAGATAGTGGTTAGGGCACTTATTTGTTCCTGTTTGGAAGAGGATTTTTTCTAGCATTTACCCACTAATTATAATGTTGACTTTTAGGCTGAGACAGATATATTTTCTGATTTTAATAAAATATCCATCTAATCTTATTTTATTCACAAATTTAACCAAGAAGAATATTAATTTTTGGTGGATGGTTTTATAATTTGAAGAGATGGCCATATTTGTTTTTTATATGATGAGTTATTTCAATCAATTTTCTACTACAGATCATTCTTGCCTACTTGGAATGAACTCCATTTGTTTATTCATTTAATGAGTTTCTGACTTCTCTTTGTCGGTATTGATTTGGGATTTTTTAATATACCCATAATTTAGAACCCTTATTATTTATCTTATGTGTACTCTTTATCAGTTGAAGATATCATTGTTATGCCTACTTAATACAAATACTTTGGTGAATAAAAATAAATTAAAAGATATTAAAATGTAACTTTTTAAAGCAGTTTAATTAGCATTAACATTTTCTCTTTATTAAATTTTTATTTGAATTCCCCTATGGAATTTTATAGACCTGATCAGTTATGGTTATTGTTGTTTTGAGGGTGGGGGCTGTAAGGGGGAGGAATCTCTAACAACATTTACTTTCTCTTCTGTGGTAATTAATGTTTAACATTTTCTATATCTCCTAGAGTTAGTTCTATTTTTCTAGAAATATCCTATTTCATCTAAGTTTTCAAATGTATTTGTGTAGAGTACAGAGCATATTTTACAGTTTTTACAATTTTTTTCTGTGTGCTTACTTCCTCATTACTATTTTTTTAATTGAGATATAATTGACATATAACATTATATTAGTTTCAGGTGTAAAACACAATGATTCAACATTTGTATATATTGAGAAATAATCACCACAATAAGTCTAGTTGCTATCCATCACTGCACATATTTACAATATTTTTCTTTTTTCCCTACAATTTATCATTGCTCTTTCTTATTTTATTTTTGCTTTCTCTATATTTTTATTGAGTTAAATACCAGTTTTATAGAATTTTATAGGTGTTTATTTTTTAAAATCTAGCCTTGAATTTATTAATTCTATAAGTTTTCTGATTTCTAATTCATCAATATGTGCTTTCATCTTTACTAATTCATTTTATCTTTAGTTTGTCCTTTTTTCCCATTTTTTTGAGTAGACAGCATAATTTCTTTATTTTCATTTTTCTTATCAATGTACAGATTTAGGACTCTGGTTCATCTCAGAGCACTGCCCCAGCTGTACCCATAGGTTCTGAGATGTGATGCTTGCATTGCTAATTTAATTGTTATGATCTGGAGAGTCTGCAGCATCTATTTTGATTTCCTTTTTGAAGAATTCTCTTAGAGTAATTTCTAATGCCTTGGTTGTAGGACCAATTTGTTTTCTGATTTTGTTAATTTATTTTGTTTAATCGCTATTAGAGAATTAAAAATAATTTATTGGAGGTTTTTGTAGCTTCATATATGGTTATTTTTGTGATGAGTTCATGGGATCCTTGACAAGAAAGCATTTTCATTTTCACATATTACATATCATAAATTATATCACAAATTTTGTGACTTAATTTATATTCTTACTTTTATATCTTTATATTCTCATTTGCATAAGTTTAAACACTTATATTTTATATACTTTTATCAACTTTATCTGTCACTTCCTCTTCCAGCCACTTCTTTATTCGTAGGTGACTTAAACATCATAAAACTTACTATTTTGTATTTTTTTCTTGAATCTCCTAAAGTTTATACTTTTAAAAGAGCTTTGTGTCTTGCACATTTTTCAATAAAACTGTACTTTTTGCTTCATTTAATATTGTTTGTTATAAATTAAAAATTATTTGTATTGATATTATAAAACCTTTCTTTTTTATTTGCCTTTGTCCATTCTTTCATTTCTAAACTTTCTTAGTAGTTCTGTTTTTAGCTATATGCTTTTTATATATCACAGACTTTTGTTTTACTTTATGACCCATTTAAAGTTTCATTTTTATTTTAATAGATTTACTGCTTTACATTTATTTATGGGGCAGATATGCTTCTGGAAATGAGATATTATTTTAAAACAGTATTTCCTAGGTTTTGTGTTCTTCTGACTTCCAGAACAGTTAATGTACCTCTCTCGGTTGCTTTATTCCACTTTCTTAAACATGTTCAAAAATTATAATACAAACATGTGAATGATTTTAGATTATTATTTTAACTCAGATTGTTTTTGCATAAATGTGTTCTATTTGTGTTTCTTGACTCTGTAATCATTTCTTTTTTCTGCTTCTACAAGAAGGGTCCATAGCCTTGTATAATTTTTTTAAGAGGTATTTTGTAGCTTTTTTGAAGAAAACTGTGGGTAATTATGAAATCAATGATGGCAAAGTAACTAGATAAATGTAACTCAATTGTATAGCTCAATGTATAATACAATTTTTGAATAAGTCAAGAGGGAATCTCTCTCTCCCATGCCCATTTTGAACTCCTCATGTTTCAGGCTGCTTTTGCCATTGTGTTTTATTTCCTAATTCTGTAAATCCTATACTTGAGTCTATCTGTTTTCTAGGGCTGCTGTAACAAAGTATCACAGACTGGGTAGCTTGTAACAACAAAAACTCAATGTCTCATAGTTCTAGAAGCTAAAAGTAAAAAAAAAAAAAAATCAGTAAGACTATGCTCCCTCTGAAACCCATAGGAGATAATCCTTCTTTCCCTCTTCCTAGTTTCTACTGGTGGCCATCAATCCTTGGCCTTCCTTGGCTTTCAGCTGTATCACTCCAATCTCTGTCCCTGTTGTCATATGGTATACCAGTCATATTGGATCAGGGCCCAGCCTAATGATCTCATCTTAACTTGATCACATCTGCAAGGTTCTTGTTTACGTATAAGGTCACATTCACAGGTACTGGGAGTCATGATTTCAACCTTTTTTTGGTGGGGTGGAGACACAATTCAAACCATAATTACTAATAGAGTGTAACCCCAGTGCTTCAGTAATCTTACAGAAATGATGTCCCAAAGTAAGCTCTGCATTCTAGAGTTTAATTGTATATATGCATATAACATTTACCTAAAACTTTTATGTAATATATAAATATATCTTTATATTGTGGTCTACTATAGATGTTATTGTTTTCACCATTGGAAAATTCAGTAAATAAATTTTTGAAAATTTTATGTTGAACTTATCTATGATCTCACTATTTTTGTCTGTTGCATGAATTGGAAAAGAAGTATATTTTTGTATTATATTTTTTTCTTTATTCATGATTGGTATAGTTAAGCAGTCGTTAGTTGATGTGATTCATTTTATTGCATTTAATAGAAATTACTGACCAGAATTATTGCTCAAGTCTGTCATCAGGAAGCAAATCATAGCAAACAAATCCAAGAGGAATCAATATGATGACTCATTAGTAATGAGCTATCACCAAGAGTCCCAAATAGCTGAAGATGTCACACAATATTGTTTCATACAAACCAGATGTCTGTAGTAAAATTAATTTCTGAAAATTGACACAGGAATGTATTCTATTTTTATATCAGGGTTTTGCAGGTTTTAAATATTGAAATTAATTTATGTCCTTTGTTTTTCTTCCTATCATTTGTTTTAAAATGTTTTTTTAACTTCTTGAAGATTCTGACTGATTTCTTAAAATTTTTATAGAGTCTATTCCTAGACACATGGACTATATTTAATGTCCTATACTTTCACTTGTCCTATTATGTAATATTTTAACATTTTCCTTATGAATTCAAGTTCAGTGCACACACATATGCATGTGCACGTGTGTATGTATGCTCACACACACATACATATATACTTGCAGAGCACAAATTCCAAAGCACATTGAAAAAGAATTCAAAGAATTAATTTTAGATATGACATTTAATCCAACTCCAAATCTTCCGTTATGCTGTCATGGCCCATGCATATTTACTCTTAACTACTATTACATTCTTGGAAATGAAGTAGATGGATAGTGGGATGTTGGGATGGGGAGTATAGCATTTTCTAATGGTGGTAGAGCATATATTCTCCAGAAGAATGGATGATATCAATCTAAAACTTAAATATTTAAATTCTCAGCTGACCAAATTTGGTATATTTCTTCATATTTTGATTCCCTGATTTATTCTTTTACAATATCTATACAGATAATTAAGCCCTTCTCCAAGTATAGGCAGGAGAATTTGTCCTTTTGATCAAGTTGTTACTCATTGATTAAATTTTGTAAAGTACTTACCCTATGCCAGAAACTAAGCTATATTTTTGAAAAAGAGAGTATAGACCCTGCCCTCAATGGCTCACAATTATAATAATGTTATTATGCAATGTGAAAAATTCAGTAGGAAACTCCACTTATAAGTGATATAAATCTATAGCTGAAGAACAAGTCATGAACTCCTACTCTATGCAAGACACTCTGCCAGGTGCCTTTGAAGATAGCAGGAAGTACAGAGTAGGGTCTCCGCTTTTAAGAGCTTACCATATACTTGAGAAGACAAGGCCTGAAGGTGAAGTGCCAACT
Source organism: Halichoerus grypus (assembly GCF_964656455.1). Classification (NCBI taxonomy): domain Eukaryota; kingdom Metazoa; phylum Chordata; class Mammalia; order Carnivora; family Phocidae; genus Halichoerus; species Halichoerus grypus. The sequence goes on from NC_135714.1 coordinate 75,610,173, forward strand.
TATAGTATAAGAAATATGCATGTTATTAAGGACTAATTGTCTGATAAGCCATTAAAGTGATATGATAATACTTGCTGTAAGTTCAGGTGAGGGTTAGTCAGTTTGGCCAAAAAGAATAAGATGAAGCACACAGAGGACAAAGCCCTCAACCTATGCATTAGATGAAGTAGAATTTTGGATAAAATTTTAAGCTCATGATTTATACTGTGCTATCTTACCTTTAGGTTTCAATGGACTCTACCTTTGAAAGCATAGATAATAATTAGAGTCAACTTTAATTATTAGTTTCTGTGTCAGGTATTATCCTAAACAGAAGGATGCTCTAATATAGACACTATTGATCATGCCTGTTTTAGGATGAGAGATTGAGGCATAGGGAGATTATGTAATGCTCCTTGGTTTAATACAGGTCAGAAATAATAAGTGCAGTCTAAATGAGGCATTCTGATGACAAAGCATACTCACACTTAATACTCTTTCCCCACTTAAGGCAACAACTGATAAAGCTGGTCAGTATGTTCAAGTTAATGTTTTAAATCAGCATGTCCTTTGAACAGATGTCCAAATTGTATTGGATCTGGGAGTGATATGAATTGTAGTGGATTAATTAAGCGAAATAATTAAACTTGGTTCACCATTTGCTTGGATTGATTTTATATCATAGAAATGAACCTGTCAAATAATTATGAAATATAAAAATGAATGTAAGTTAAATTAGCTTATTTTTATTTGAATAAAAAAAATCAAATGCTTCATAGTAAAATCGAAATATTCTTACTCTTTAAATTAAGATAAATTAGGAAAATTGTTTTTATATTTAGTCTAAAGGATAATTCTTTGTTATTAATTATTTCTTAATCTTGGCTAGATTTTATTTATGTATTTTATTTATTTTTTATTATTTGTAAGTATTATTTATTTACTGGTGAGAGAAGTATAGTTCATGTTTGGAAATTAGAAGAAAGCAGGATCTTTATTACATATTACCTGATTTTATAACATCAGCTCTCCTCTAAAGTATTTTTTTGACTTTTAACATCATTCAGAGTTAATTGAGATGCATTTTAATTACACAATGGGAATAGAGATTAGATTTTTTTTCAAATTTTGGAATTAATTATATCTTTTGCATTCAGGGTTATAGAAATATCTGGAGAAATGTGCAAAGGAAGAGCCATTTAGATGGCTCCAAAAAAATTCTTCTTGCAGTCTTCTTTGGCCATTCTATTCAGAATTAATTTCTTATTTTTTTGAAGTGTGAGAAGAGTTACAGGATACGTCCACATTAACACTCTAGCATACCTTGGATATTTACCTACCTTGTATTCATAGTGAATGTAAGTGTCTTGAGGACAGAGGCCCTGTATGTGTGTTATCAATAGCATCTAACATAGCATCAGGCTACAAAAATGGTGTGGTGAGTAGGTTCTCAGTGCCCACTTTGCACTGAAAAGATTTGATATATAAAAGACAGAGAAGCAGAGCTAAGTGGTAAAGCTATAGCAGATGTTCATTAGGTTTTGATAGTGTAATATTCTGGTGCTATTCATAATCTCTCTTATTTTCACAACAACTTCTAAGGTGGATAAAAATCTCCATTTTACAGATTAACAAACAGGATTGGCAAAATTAAACTAGTTAGTAAAAACCCAGGCTCTGTCTTAAAAATAGAATTGCTATTTGATGATGGAGATCTGGTTTCCAAGTCTACATCTTTACTGTTCTAGATTGCATGTCTCATTTCTGAATTAGTTCAGTAATAATCAGTTTTTAGCCCCAAAGCCAGGCTATCAGGACACCTAAATATAGCAAATACAAACTACCTCTTGTGTCAAAGTAAATTAATACAGAACACATTATTGCCCTTAAAAGAATCCTATGATAAGAATATATTTAGTTTTGTAAGAAACCACCAAACTGTTTTCCAAAGTGGCTGTACTATTTTGCATTCCCACAGGAATGAATGAAGTTTCAATTGCTCTCTCTTCAACAGTGTTTGGTATTGTTAGTGTCCTGAGTTATGGCCATTCTAATAGGTGCATAGTGGTATCTTGTTTTGATGGCACGTGATGACATGTACTTATTTGCCATCTGTATATCTTCTTTGTTGAGATGTTTTTTAAGGTCTTTGTCTCATTTTTTAATTGGGTTGTTTTCTTATTGTTGAGTTTTAATAGCTTGTTGTATATTTTGGATAACAGTACTTCATCAGATAGGGCTTTTACAAATGTTTCCCCCCGGACCGTGGCTTGTCTACTCATCTTCTTGCCAGTGTCCTTGGCAGAGCTGAAGTTTTTAATCTTAATGAAGTTCAGCTGATCAGTATTTTTCATTACGAGTCGTGACTTTTGTGTTGTACCTAAAAAGTCTTCGCTATACCCAAGGTCATGTAGATTTTTTTCTATGTTACTTTCTATAAGTTTTATAGTTTTGCATTTTATATTTAGGCCTGTGACCCTAAATATAAAATCCTGAGTTAATTTTTTGAAGGGTGAAAGTCCGTGTCTACATTTATTTATTTATTTTTGCATGTGAATAACCAGTTCTAGCACCTTTTGTCGAAAGGACTGTCATTATTGCTTCATTGTATCACCTTTGCTCCTTTGTCAGAGATCACTTGACTGTATTTATGGGGTCTGTTTCTGTGCTCCCTCTATTTTGTTCCTTTGATCAATTTTTCACTTTCACCAGTACCACACTGTCTTGATTTCTGTAGCTTTATAGTAAGTCTTAAAGTTGGGTAGCATCAGTTTATCAACTTTATTCTTGTCCTTTAATACTGTGTTGGTTATTCTGGGTCTTTAAACTTAAATTTTATAGTATCATTTTGAAATACTGCATTGAGAGATGTCCAGTAGTTTTGGTACTTAGAAAAAACAGAAAAAATTCCTAGAATTTTAGAGTTGGAATATTCTTGGAAGTAATTTGCCCTGGTCTTCCACTTGGTTCAGTACAATATACTAAGGAGGTACTGTTTTCACTAAAATTCACAGAGAGTGTCTTCTGAAGGCCCAAAATTAACTAAAGTCTGAATTTTTTGTTTATTCTATTTTCATAGCCTAATATGGGCCAATGAACTGTTGCTTGTAGTGTGCTAATAAGTATTGAGGACATAAAATTTCCTGATTCTACTTTGACTTTTAATAACAACCATCTTCATGATCACTTTGATTAAAAAAAAAATGTTGGAACCTAGTGATGTTTCTAAACTATGTAAAAAATGAAGATGTTTTTGTTCTTCAAAAGTGTTATTTGTTCAGTAATGTACTGTTTTGGGAGAAACAATGGAGCACCACTTGATTAGCAGTGCAGTGTCTGGAGCAGAAATGTACCATCAGGACATCAGGGTTTAAATTCTGGCTTTGCCACTTGCCTGTTTGGCAAGCTATTTCAGTTTCTTAGGACCTGTTTGTTTGTTTGTTTATGTGAAATGTGCATAATGGTAGAATCTGCTTCACCATGTAGTGTTACAAATTTATCATATATAAAGCACAGAGAATAGTTCCTGACATGTGGTAAGCATTATGTGAAGCTCGTCATAATCATTCTATGTGTAGGGACAGAACTGAGCATAAGGGTCTTTAGCTTGCTTTGAGAATTATGTCAACGAGGGATGGCACTTATTGATGGCACAGCACTAAATGGATTAGGAGGGTTTAGAACATATCCTGGGCATGGCTTGTGTGTATGTGTTGTATATGTAGAGTCTGTATTCTCTTTGGAGTGAAATGGAACGGGGACTCTCTTCTCTTTTACTCCTATTTGGTTGCTCAATTTCTGTATCTCTCAACTCTTTCACCTCATGCTACCTACCTCATTCTGGCTCTGGTGAAAACAGAAGCTGAACCGCATTCTGGCTCTGAAAAAAACCAAAAGCTGAACAATCACAAAACATAATGATTAAGAGCTATTCCTATTCCATTTGGACATACAAATAACACATATAATTTGTGTTTTCCTGCATTTACAAGAAAGACTAGAACTGTGGAAATAATTTTTTAGTTGAAACAAATCATTCATGAAGCAGAAAACACTGCTGAAAATACAACTTTCATGATAAGTGTTTTGGTGATATTGTAATTCCATTTTTTAATCAGTGAAATTATACATAGTCCCTACAACATAATGTAGAAAAATATATTGGTGATGATAATGGATTTTATTTTGTCATGGTATTTGACTAAAATTTTAAAAACCTTTTTTTTAGGCTTTCTTAATGATAATTTGTTTTCTGTAACATTGAAAATAAGTTTCTCTTAAGAAACTAGTTTTTTTAACCTCTTTATTGATGTGTAACTTACATACCATAGAATTCAGTCATTTGAAGTAATTAATTCAATGATTTTAATCGATTCAAACAGATGTGCACCATTGCCACATTCTAATTTTAGACTATTTCATCACCCTAAAAAGAAACTCCATGCCCATCAACAGTCGCTTTCCATCTCCTCCCCACCCACGTCCTCCAGCCCTTGGCAACAACTAATCTACTTTTGCCTGCATAGATATGCCTATTCTGGATTTTTCATATAAATGGAATCATATGTGATCTTTCTAGACTGGCTTTTTTTTAGTCAGCATATTAAAAAATTTGGATTAAAAATATTTCTATAAAGGAAAAACATGTTCATTAAAATCTATTTTTTTCAATCAAATGCCATCACCCAAAGAAAAAAATATGTTTTTTATTGTTTGGCTATATCGTATTTGGCCCTTTTCCATGTGTTGAAAATATAAAGTTGTTGGATATAACAATGTTTTAATTACACTGAATTCTTGATTATTCAGACTAATAGAGGACAACAGTAGCATAGCTAATGTTCAAACCTTTTATTTACCTTTAGGATATACTGTGTGTAGTTTTGACCGCATGTTTGCTTGACTAACAGTGTTCAGCTAGAGTAATATCAAAATTGTTTTGAATTCCCCTAGCATATGCCAACTAGAAGCAGATAGAGATGGATTTGAAGTGTCATGTCTAGCAGAAATCAGCTGGAGATTAAAGCCTTATTCTAAATAATCTACAATATGAACAATTCAACCATAGATAAATAATTTTAACTGCATGTTGTATTATTGCTTTATTAGATATAGAAAAACACAGGCATTAACACCAACTTGGATGGGAATTTTAATCTTGAATTAATGATAACTAATGATTTTCATGGTGATTTTATAATTAAGAGGGTGTTCTTCTTGGGATCCATGTTATATATAATAAGGTCTTTGTGGAAATTTGGTAAAATTTATTATCTTAGATGAAATTAATAATAATAATAATAATAATAATAATAATAAAGCTAACATTTGTTGAATGCTTACGTGTCCCAAGCACTACTCTAAGGGATTTACATGCATTCACTAATTTAGTCCTCACCACAAGACTATGAGACATGAAGAGAAAATGTATTGTATATGGACCCCCAGCAAACATTGGTAGATATCCCACTTTTCCTATTTTAACTGTAAACTTTGGCTTTCAGTGTGTTTCTGACATAGGAAAATCAAATTATTAACAATTATTTTCTCCAGTGAAAAATCCTACTTTCCCTAGCACTAGTAGAACTCTTTATTTCCTTTTGAAAGAAACATGGAAGCCTGAGGACTAGATAGCCAATGTTTCATGTGAAAAAGATCAGAAGAGTGGCCAATTCTGTCTCAATTTAGATACTTCTTGAAACAAGATACTTTTAAAGGTATTCTCAGTCACATATTTTTGATCCTGGTTTCAATTAATCCTAGAAATTCAGGGCTAGCAAAAAAAAAAAAAAAAAAAAAAATAGTTCTTTAAAATTCCAGTCAAACGCTTTCATTCTTTAGCAGAGTTGGGGTTGGTTTGAAATCCTCCCTCTTTTTTTAGGTCTTGGTATTGCTCAATGAAATAGAAAATTTAAGACAAAGAAATATTTTTAACTTTGAGTAAGAATGTCATGGAGTGCAGAGATGTGGTGGCAGCTGAGATTCTACTAACCCAAAAAGTTATGGGTCACCTAACACAAATTGTAATTCTGTCAGGGGAAGATTTTCACACTTAACAGTAGTAAGTGCTCCCATTCAGTCTGTGTTTATTCAGTCTTTTTTATCACCAAAACAAAATGGAAGGATGAATGTGTCTTTTATAAATATATTAAATTTATTGTGTATATTTTAATTAAGATAGAATACAATAGGTTGTTTAATAAACAATAATTTATATATTTTATGATATCTGCGAAAATGGAATACCTAAAACAAAATTGAGGTTATTTGGGTTATGCAGCCAAATTTGAGCCTATGGCTTTTTGTTTAACACGTAAATACTAAGAGCATTTCTTTAGAATACAATAATATAATAAAGACCTAAATTTTGAAAATTACTTTGATATTAGTTTGTAAAAATAGTAATTAGTGAGAGAGAATGTTTTAGAAATAATTTTGTTAAATTCTGTTAGTGAAATGGTATAAAGCCAACTGAAAGAATCATTTCCAAATATTTCTGTTTAACCAGGATTTTAGCTACAGTTCAATAATGGACAAGGAATCAGTGGTAATGAGAAAATTTGTACCAATGAATCCCATTTCATTATATTAAAATGCATGTGATATTGATAAAGTATCCCTTTCTATACTTTGTCGTCCTTATGACAGATAACTAACATAAAAGTATTAGTTAGTAATTCATATTTATGTATCTATATGTGCATGCAAGTATGTGTATATGTGGTTATATTGTTAAAGGCTTCAAATAAGTAGCATAGTAATACTGAGTTTTAGGAATAAATCTTTGTAGGCAACATTTTCATAAAATGTTCTCTCTTGATTACCCATTGAGGAATTTTTTTTAAATTATCATTTTAGGTGGGAAATGCCTGGAAGTAGGCACTTTATGCAAAAATGGTGATTTATATTAGTTCAGGTGTTTTGCAATTAAGTACTAGATAATAGCATGGAAATAATAAGGATAAGGTTAAGTAACTTAAAATTATTATTTTTTATTTATTTTTTACTTTTGTTTTATGTTTCAAGTTTTTATTTAAATTCTACTTAACATTTAGTGTACTATTAGTTTCAGGAATAGAATTTAGTGATTCACCACTTACATATAACACCCAGTGATCATCACATCAAGTGCCCTCCTTAATACCCATCACCCATTTAGCCCGTTCCCTGCCCACCTACCCTCCAGGAACCCTCAATTTGTTCTCTATATTTAAGAATCTGTTTTATGGTTTGCCTCCCTCTCTCTTTTTTTTTTTTTTCTTTTCCCTATGTTCATCTGTTTTGTTTCTTAAATTCCATATGTGAGTGAAATCATATGGTACTTGTCTTTCTATGACTTATTTCACTTGGCATGATACATCTAGCTCCATCCGTGTTGTTGCAAATGGTAAGATTCATTCTTTTTGATGGTTGAGTAATGTTCTGCTCTATTTATAACACACTTCGCTATCCATTCATCAGTTCGTGGACATTTGGGCTGTTTCCATAATTTGGCTATTGTTGATAATGCTGCTGGTAGATATCAGGGTGCATGTGCCCTTTTGAATCAGTATTTTTGTATCCTTTGGGTAAATACCTAGTAGTACAATTGCTGGATCATAGGGTAGTTCTATTTTTAACTTTTTGAGGAACCTCTATAATGTTTTCCAGAATGGCTGCACCAGTTTGCATTCCCACCAACAGTGTAGGAGGGTTTTGCTTTCTCTGCATCCTTGCTAACATCTGTTGTTTCCTGTGTTGTTAATTTTAGCCATTATAAAATTATTATTTTTTAAAATTGATAAGAAATGAGGCATTGTAATAACATTAGATAAATATAAGAACAAGGAGTAAAATATTTTATTGATTTGGGAAATAAACATAAATTAAATATATAAAACATTGTTTATGAATAATGTGGATAATGCATTATTATAACACAGGTTGATCTCTTGAAAAGTATGTCTGTATCCAAGAAAACTTAAGCATGATTTTGCCTATGACTGTCCTATTTAGGAATATCATTTAGTGATATATTCAGGGATGACACTGATCTCAATTTTCTAGTTCTCACTGGAAAAGTAAAAAGTTATTGTCTCCCCTGGGAAGAGAGAAACACTTTTCCTTAGATTTCCCTATATATCCTGATATTTAGGTAGAAGAAAAACAATGAGAATGTATCAGAAAGCAGTTGTATTTGGATCCCATGCTTTTAGAAGATAGGGGAAATAGTTATAATAATTGACATGTATGGAATGACAACTATGTAAAAAGCATTATGCTCATTGCTTTAAATGCCTTAACTCATAAGTCAACATCACTGAAGAGATTCTAATTTCTTAGCAATTGTGTAGATGGATTGATCTCTTCTATCTCCATTATTTATTAACTCATAAAGAAGAAGGAATTAGTTTATAGACCAGTGAATTAAGTTTTGACTGGAACAAGTGTGGGAAGATTAAGAGTATTAGAACCTTAAACTAAAATGAAAGTAACTATATTAATGTGAGATATAAAAGTAGATAAATTGAAGGTAAACTATTGTAATTTTAGTAAATTCTTTACATTTAGTGACTATTAAACAGTGCTTTCTAATAATTAACATTGTCTTATTTTAAAATCACTAGAAACTATAACATACACTGTACTTTAAGACTATTTCAACTTAGGGCGCCTGGGTGGCTCAGTTGGTTAAGCAACTGCCTTCCACTCAGGTCATGATCCTGGAGTCCCTGGATCGAGTACCGCATCGGGCTCCCTGTTCGGCGGGGAGTCTGCTTCTCCCTCTGACCCTCCCCCCTTTCATGTGCTCTCTCTCTCTCATTCTCTCTCTCTCAAACAAATAAATAAAAAAATCTTAAAAAAAAAAAAAAGACTGTTTCAACTTAGTCATAGTCAGTAATGATCTGATAAAGTAAAAATAAAAATTGACTTATGGGGGGCACCTGGCTGGCTCAGTTGGTAGAGCCTGTGACTCTTGATACCAGTGTTGTAAGTTTGAGCCCCACATTGGGTGTACAGATTACTTAAAAATAAAAATCTTAAAAAAAAATTAACAGACAGCAAATCTCTTTGTTTTTAACACATGTTGATTAATAGTTTGCCCGGAATGGCCAGCAATCCCTGTACCGACGGATGAACGATGACTCCAAACTTTGCCGTGAAAGAGAGAAGGCAAGGGGGGTCAACGCTCAGGGATGAAGACCCTTTGCTTTTCTTTGCTACCGCTTTTATTGGTCCTTCAGGATAATCACAAATCCTTATCACTGTTCCTCAAGCACATGATGTGTGGCAAGGGGTCTTACTGAAACTGAGAGGAATTACGGGAAAGATAAAATATGCTAATCTGCATGTTCTACTAAACATAGCCTAAGGGATAATGCGCACATCTCTTAGATCACAGGGTGGCTGTTTGGGCTAAGAGAGCTTCGGGGAAGGTAACTCCCTGGGGCATTCCAATGGCAGAGTGGTCATGCGGGCCTCGGCAGAGTGGTCATGCAGGCCTGGGCATTCCAAAGGCCCACGCCCTTCTCTGAAACCCTCCCTTGCCCTCAGCGGCCTCCGTGTTACATTTTAGCAAGCCAGGTATTATGGCTGGTTTCATGCTCTACATTAACCCCAACAATAGTTGGCATAATATGAATGCAATCTAATATTTTGAGTGAACAGCATAAAATACTTCCGTAGTATGAAAATGATTATATCCCCATGCAGTTTTTCTTTTCAAACTGGTTTTGAGAATTTAATCATAACAAAATGCTTCCGGCAGGCAGCATTCAGTTTTTTAACATGTAGGAATAGACCATGATAATCTTATATAAAAATTGGCTTGAAGAGGGAGTTATAATGCAGTCCAATAATATGTAATGACCACAAAAGCAGTATCATTAATTGTAGGTTGCAAATGAGTAGTGATCAACCCTTTCTCTCATCTCACTTTTCATTTTGTTATGTGAAGAAATTTCTTTGAACTTGTTTTACAAAATAAATACTTTTCACAATCAGTACTCTATTATTAATAACAACTTGCTGGCAATCAATTTTGCAGCTGATGATAGCAGCATATCAAGAGAGATGAACACGGCTACTCTGATGTACGCACCCAGGTTACAAATTATTGTTAACAAAATTGGATAATGTCTAGATTACATGAAGTTAATATCTAAGAGTGGATTGTGGAATGTTCTGATAGCAGGAACTCACTTCCTCTCCTGCTCCCTAAGGTGTAGATGGCCTAACTAGAAGCTCAGAAGGAGTAAATTTTCATGACAATATAAAGTGTTTATGTATTTACTCATGAGCCACATATGACTGCTTTGTCTTAAGCCAAGCTTTAGTCAGCTAATGGACTACCTGATTAAATTATTGAAAATTACACACATATAAATACAGAGTATTCTTTCGGTCACTATGTTTTGATTCTTCCACACATTTGTAGAGTGTTGATCATTTAGGAGACACTAAGACTATTTCAACTTAGTCATAATAAGTAATGATCTGATAGACAAAGTAAAAATAAAAATTAACTGATGAGGGGGCACCTGGCTGGCTCAGTTGGTAGAGCATGTGACTCTTCATCTTGGTGTTGTAAGTTCGAGCCCCACATTGGGTGTAGATATTATTTAAAAATAAAAATCTTTTTAAAAAATAACAACAAATCTCTCTATAGACATGAAGAATAGACATAGATTAATATACAGGCTTGGAAAGCATGAGCAAAAACAAAGGAAGAGATTTTTAAATAAAGGGATGCATACTATAAATTTAAATCCTTTTTTATAGTAACAAGATATTTATGTAAGACATTTCTGCCTGTTCCTATCATTTCATGGATGGTGAGTCCCAGAAATAAAAGCACACATAAATGCCAGTAGAATTGGCCCTTGTATTGTGTCTTTCACAGTATTGTATTATATGAATATAGTCATCTCTTGATTATATACATATACCTTTTTATGATCAATTTTAATTTTAGCCCTGGTATATTTTACCTTAAACATAGAATAAATTCCTGGCATACTTATTCCCATTTCCCAGTTCACCTATACTTAGACTAAATGCAATTCAGTATTACCAAAAGCAAAACAAAGATCCAAAGTGCAAAATCTGCCATTTGGTATAGTCTCTATACTTTTCCCTACATTAGCAGACAAAATTGAATTGATGTCTATTGCTGACTCTTCCAGAATTGTGGTTTCAGCATAGCTGAGTACTTTCATGGATATATTAGCCAGTTGGCATGAATGTTTTATAGTAAATAAATAAAATTGTCACTATTAGTTATTTGTTTTCATTATCCACTCTCTTACTTCATAAAATGATAAACTCATATGAAAGTGGGAACTCATACTTTGATGCTTATTTACCTTATGAAGAAACAGACCCAAGGATTAGCATCCATGACTGACGAAAGTATAGTTTGTAAGTAGCAGATCTGAGAGTAGAACTCAGTTCCTCCCACACTCATGCAATTCATCCAACAATCAATCAATATTTATAGCATGTCTATGTGCCAGGCTCCGGGAAACTTATTAGGGGAGTCAGAAAAACTAAAAAGTAACAAATAAATACAGAAGATAATTACATATTGAAAAATATACTATGGGGGAAATAAACAAGGTGATCTGTGAAAGTGTAATTGATGAGAGTAATGTAATATTGTTCTAAATAGAATAATAGGAGTTTTTCTCTAAAGAGATAATGTTTCATATGAAAACTGATGGACAAAGAGGAGTCAGCCATGAAAAGAACTGGGAGAGAAACATTCTACACAAAGGGAACAGAAAATGCAAGGGTTCAGGGTTAAGAAAGAATTTAGTGATTTTCCAGAAACAGAAAATAAATTACTATAACTGATTTACTGTGATGGGGGCATAGGCATAGTTGGAGATAAAATGAAGAGGTAGGCAGGGGCCAGATCTTTATAGCATTTAATGCTTTTTGTAAAAAAAAAAAAAAAAAAAAAGAATGGATTGTATTCTAAATGGGACTCCTCTAAAGAGCCTTAAGTAGAAAGTGTCTGATTTGACTTTTATAGAGAATATTCTGGCTGCAATGTGAAGAATCAATTATATGGAAACAGGAATGAAAGCCATTGCTATAGTTTAGATGTGAAATGATTGTGACTTGGACTAAAGTGTTTGTAATGGAGTTGGAGTGATGTGAATACGTTCAAAATATATGTTTGGATTTAAAATCAATAGAATTTGCTGATGGGTTGAATATGCATAGGAAAAGAAAGAGATCAAGGTTGATTCCCACATTTCCAGGTTGAGCAACTGTATAGACTATGATGCTATTTATTCAGATAGAGAAGACGAGGACAGTAGGAAAGAAAAATAAGTAGGAAGAATAATTAATGAAGAATTATTTTTACAATATATAAAGAATACAATCAAGAGGACATTTCTTTTCGTCACCAGGGAGATCAGAGAGAGAGGGAATTCTTGGCGTGCGTTATAAATTTTTTAGTATTGCTAGACACAGTCCTCAGCAAGATTGCCAAAGGAGAGTCTATATAAAAAAAGAGACAAAAGCTCAGGACCAATCCATGGGCATTTTGCAATTAGAGCCTGGCTATGAAAAGAAGACAAAGGAGAGGAAAGGAAAAAGGAATGGATAGAGGTACAGGAGGAAGCCTAGGAGCGTGACTTAATGAAACCAAAAGAGAGTGAAGTTTACTAAAGGAGGAAAGGGCAATATGTAGAATAATGCTACTGGTTAGAAAACCTCTATTATAATTAAGAGGGACCTGGTAATTTGAAAGAAATTCTAAATTTGAAATACATGCTCCAAAATATTTAAACTCAGCACCTATCCATGGCCTCAACCGTGCAATGGATTGAGGGTGTTTTCTTTTTAAAATGAAAATTTATAATAACTGAGTTCATTCTTGATATCTCTGTACATATAGTCAAACCTTTATTTTTCAATGCCATGGTCATCAAAAACTTTGATTTGCTCAATTTGAGGATATAGGCATAAAACTATTATGTAGCTGAGCTCTGACATACTCCTTTCATATTGCCAGATGCTATAAATGTTTTTCTTTATGACTTTCCCTTCACTGGCCTAGAACAGTTATTTATGCATAAACATCCTCTACAGTTTGATTCCTAACCACCATCCCTTTTATCCTATTCACACTCTCCAAAAGTCCTGAAAACAAGAATGCATTACTCTTGTTCACTATTATAATTTCACTGCCAGCACGGTATCTGGAACATATTAGGCACTCAAAAAAAAAATTTGGTAAAGGAACTTATTTCCATTCCTGCTGTTGTTGCTTTTACTCCTACTTTGCTTCTTTCTCTGATTACCCTGTTTCAAGGTTTCCAATGGTCTGATCAAGGCTTCAGGGGCCCTCTCTGGATTGTTTCATTTCCTTAGCAAGGATAAAATAAATTATGGTGCTATTATTATAAGACCACAACAGAAAACACCTAGAGCCCATGGTTTTTAAAAAAGGGAGGAATTTAGCAAAGAACAGAATCTGCCATTTTACTACTAAAATATTAATTATTGTGCTTCTTTTTAAATCACATCAATTACTTTATATCTGTGTTGTCCAACGTGGTAGCTGCCTCCCACATGTGACTACTGAGCACTTGAAAGGTGGCTAGTACAAACTGTGATTGCCAGAAGTATAGAATACATCAGATTTGAAGATAGTACTAAGAAAAGAATGTGAAATACCTCATTATGAATGGTATATTAATAATATGCTGAAGTGATAATATTTCAGTAAATTTGTTTTAATAAAACAAATTACTAGAATTCATTGCATCTTTTAAGATGATTGTTTAATGCAGATATTAAAAATTTAAACTCAGGGGCACCTGGGTGGCTCAGACGGTTAAGCGTCTGCCTTCAGCTCAGGTCATGATCCCGGGGTCCTGGGATCGAGCCCCACATCGGGCTCCCTGCTCAGTGGGGAGTCTGCTTCTCCCTCTCCCTCTGCCTGCCACTCCCTCTGCTTGTACTCTCTCTCTCTCTAATAAAAAATTAAAAATCTTTAAAAAAAATTCTAGATCATATATGTGGCTCCCATTATATTTCCATGCACAGTGCTGTTCTGTGCACAAAGCAAGGACTTTAGACCATGGCATAGTTATCACCTAGGATATTGTTAGACGTGCAGAATCTCAGGCCCTTTTTTCATAACTTTGAATCAAAATCTACTTTTTAACAAGATCCCCAGGTAATTTGTATGCATGCTGAAGTTTGAAAAATTCCACTCCATGTATTGTTGCTGTCTCCAAAGAGCAAGGTGTGATTGTGCTGTTGAATAATGACACGTTCAACCTCATTTCCTATGTAATTCAGACTGAAATCTAAAAACTGCAAATCTTACAGTGATGCACAGAAAGGTTAATATCGAGTGTGAACCCAGCTTGCAAGCCATAGTTCTGCATTTTCCACTACAAGGTTTCATGTACCATACTTTGGAATTAGTGCAAGCAAAAGCCAGCTCACATTGCTTCTGCATTTTGTTACCTAGAGAGATTCGCATTTAGCAAATTTAGCTCAGCTGGCACTTATAAAAAGCAATTGCCAGAATGCCTGAGAAATTTAGTCCCTTATACAATACTTAGAGTGGTCAGCAGGAAGGCTAGCAGGCAACATCCCATTTTTGGAGTTAATCTGTTTTACCACACAGTGTAATTTAAAAGAGCTTTATCTAGCAGGAATCTGTTTTTGTCTGTTGGGTTTATGATTTTTCCAAGTTATATGTTACTCTCATACCAATTTTACCTTAAATATATTATGTTGGCTTTGATAAAAATATGATTTTCTGAGTGTATTAATTACAATACTGTTGAGATAACATTTAGAACCCAGTGTTTTTACTATTTGATCTTTGTATTTTATTTAGTATTTTTGGTAGACTCTATTTATTTAGGTAGGGTTAAGGAGAGTAGTAAAATTTAAAATATTTTAAATTGTATGAGGACATAGTTGTCATTGAAGTATTTGCACTTAGTAAAATTCAGAAAATCTTTAATAAATGGCTTAAAATTATAGTTAATTAATTAATTGGTGTAATACTGTTGTCCTAGAAAAGCACTGAAGGTAATTATTGTCTATAGAGTACTTTGGCAACAGAAGCAGCATTTAGACACTTTCCTCTTTGCAAGTTGAATCATATTGAAAGTAATGAAAGTAGTTAAAAATACAACTCCTAGAATATGTGCCAATTACATATTAGTTATTTTTTTTTAAGATTTTATTTATTTATTCACGAGAGACAGAGAGAGAGAGAGACAGAGGCAGAGGAATAAGCAGGCTCCCAGTGCGGGACTCGATCCCAGGACCCTGGGATCATGACCTGAGCCAAAGGCAGACGCTTAACCGACTGAGCCACCCAGGCGTCCCTACATATTAGTTATTAATCAGGAAAGACTTGTATTTATCAAATACCCTCCTTAGGAGTCAGAACTAAATTTGAGGAGTCAGATTTTTTATTTGCTTTGTTTTCCATGGTACCAAAAATGTGCAAAACAACTTCAAACTCCTAGAAAAATAAAATCTTACTTTCCATGCATATATCAGTGATATAAAGACTGAAAATTATGTGTAATTAGGAAAGAGTTAAAAATATTGCAAGTACAGTATAAATTTAATCAAACCATTATTAAAGAAGGACAAATAGTATTTGAAGATGAGGTCAGTTACCCACCAAAATATGTAGGTAGTTATCCAGTCGTTACCCAGTTATCCCGTTTTTCGCCTCCAAACAAACAAGACACTGTTCCCACATTGTTTCACTTACTTTTCATAATAAGTCTTCAGGATAGATATCTTCATCTCTATACTAAAGCTGAACAGAGAAATCAAGTAAATTACCCAAAAGCATACAGTTAACTGAAACAAAGTATAATTCATGTCTAATTCCAAGGTGTATGATTGGTTCATTACCAATGCCTGAATAATAGTCAAAATTCAATATTTCTTTAGCTTTAGCATCATTTTCCTAATTCTCCAGGTGAGCAGGTATAGTTCAGCACGTTTTCCTGATGGTTTTGTCTGAGCATGTGTGAATGTACATATTTTAAATTACTGATAATTCCAATGGTATAATAATTATTTAGTTCATTTTTCATAAAATGTGAACACTGCCTAAGTCATTGATGTAAATCCTGTGACCTCATAGTCACTGGATACCATATATACGCAACTTAATATCTATGTATCTTTGATAATGATTTCATTGTAACATTAAGAGCAATTGTGCTTTTAAAAATTTCTTGTAATTATAATTAGACACATTCTGTTTCAAACATGGAAAAGAATCAATAGTTCAAAATTGTTAAGGGCAGAAAGATTAAATCTATAGCTAACCCTCATTCCCAAGGCCTTTTTCTCTTTATATTGTATTGTTATGGATTAAGAGTTAATGCAATTTCTCAGTGTCTATATCAACAACAAATAATATACAGTGAACTAAAGCTGGATTTATAGGAACAATTACTGTTGGCTGTATTTGGTATATAAATACATATGATGATTGCCAACAGTTCTGGAGAGACATGGTCTTAATAATTCAGGAAAATTTTGGGAGTATATCCTCTATCCTCTAAAAACACAGCTAATCAATACAATGTGTAGTCTAATAAGATAACTTTTTTTTATTATTCCCACTTTAACTCTTTATTAAACTGTGAAAACTTGGGCGCCTGGGTGGCTCAGTCGTTAAGCGTCTGCCTTCGGCTCAGGTCATGATCCCAGGGTCCTGGGATCGAGTCCCACATCGGGCTCCCTGCTTGGCAGGAAGCCTGCTTCTCCCTCTCCCACTCCCCCTGCTTGTGTTCCTGCTCTCGCTATCTCTCTCTCTGTCAAATAAATAAATAAAATCTTTAAAAAAAATAAAAAATAAAATAAACTGTGAAAACTCATATCTATGCAGATCAACAACTGGAATTGGTTTAAATTGTGCAGTGTGGAAATAAGCATTGCTGAATTTGCCTAGCCCAGACAATGCTGATGTGTGGAAAATTTAGTTTATTTCAGTTTTTACAGAAGAGTATCTTCAGTGTAAAGTACTGCTTAAAAAAAAAAAGTGACTCAGGAATCAACACCTAAATGTGATAAGTAGGAGTCTCATTTTTACTCTCCTATCCTCCCTTTTCTCTGATGGATGTGATAATGAACTGAGAAATGGTCAAAATGAGAGGGAGGAAAAAAAAAAACAAAAAACAACTGTGGCTGATTCTCAAACTAGATAGTCAAATAATTCAGATTTTTCTACAGTAAAAGCAGCTGTTAATATTAGTAATAAACGTAATATTGCAAAGTATATAATACTTCCAGTTCAATAAAAGTAGTAATATGAAGATTACCTATCAATTTCTTATAATGGTTTTAGACAGAAGAAGTTGAAATTGAGTTCAAATTATCTATGAATATGTAATTTTAGCTGTTACCTAATATTTTGTGAGTGATTAGAAAATTACTTAAATTCTATTGAATAACTTAAGTGCTAAAAACATCACAGTCTTTCTTGACACTTCATTTCATTAATTTCCACATCTAATTTGTTCCCAAATTCTGATTCTTCTGCCCTCCTCTTGTCATCCACATCTTCAGTGCCTGAGTTCAGTTTCTTATCATCTGTCACTTGGATTTTTGCAATAGCCTTCTACCTGTTTTCACATTGTCTTTTCTCATTCCATTCTCCACATTGCCTCCATGGTTATTCAGGTTCTATTTATTATAATGTTTGATATTTCATAGTTGTTTTGCTGAAGTCTTGTGTAGAGAAATAAAGTAAAAATAGGTGTTAAGCAGAACCATGTATTGAGGTTACATATAATC
The DNA here is from genome assembly GCF_964656455.1 of Halichoerus grypus. NCBI lineage: Eukaryota > Metazoa > Chordata > Mammalia > Carnivora > Phocidae > Halichoerus > Halichoerus grypus. Next base: position 75,627,945 of record NC_135714.1, read on the forward strand.
ACAGAACACATCCTTATTTTCAATTTAACAAAGACTCATTAGTTAAGATTCATTAATTAGACTCATTAATCTTTTAGAGATACAAAAGATGATAGTATACACCAGCTTCTGAAGACCACCAAGCGGTGAAAAAGATGTATTCTTAGTGCCAGTAAATATAGGCTATGGGTCAGCCTGGTACAGCTCTGAGAATAGGAAGCAAAGCACCTCCTCAGTCAGTTAGGAAGGAAATCTCCCACATCTGAAAAGTAAAGGTGGTTTCAGGTTTTATCTAGAAGTTTCCGCAGAGAAGTATATGAATTGAATAAAGTGATGTAGTACACAAAATAAGGTCATATTAACATGGATAATTTGTTGTGATAAAAGTAAATCAAAATAATATTTCACTTAGTTTTGATTTCATAAAGGTAACCTCATGATGCATTTACATTATTTGGTATGTCTTACTAATATTTTTGTATTGCGAATCACCAAACAGATTTTTATGAATGGATAATGCATGACTGCTGTGAAAATTTTTCACTTTCTAATTTAATATACTCTTGCAAGCAAGAAGGGATGATTTAATCCAAAATAAAGGGGAAATATTTATATGGTCTTCTCGATCTGCTTCCATTCTTTTTCTGTTCTCCTTTCTTGAAAGCATGACAGGAAAGAGATTTACTTGCCTTATTTTTATTTGCAGAATGAATTTAGGCAACATTTCTTGGAGACTTCTTTTTTTCCTCCAAAGGGATAAGATATTAGACTCTTCGGTACCCAAAGTTGAACTGCCACATTCTAACACATTTGAGAAATATTTCACTCATGAGTGAATCAGATGTTGTCAATCAACCATAAGTCATTTTCCACAGTTTGAACTTCCTATAGAAGTTATACATCAATTATAGAAGCTGACTGATATATTATCATAGATTATATATGTGATAGTTTCTACATCTGAGGTGGAAAATATCCATTATGCATTTTCATTAAAACGGCTCAAATCACCATCTGCTTAATCCTTACATCCTCATGCAGATGACTTATGAGCAGTTTTTAAAGAATGAAAGAAAAGTAGAAATGTAGCACAGACAAGACATGCATTGATGAAGCAGGTAAAATTGATTTTTATATTTGCTTGGGGATGTGGATCACTTCCCTGAATCTGGTTTGCATTGATCAGTGTTGATGGACTATAGATTAAATGTCATAGCTAAGCCCCAATTTTAAAATCTGTTGCCCTCAAGGGAAAAGTACCTGAAGAAGAAAAGACTATATTTATAATCCACGCCAATAGTAAGATGGAATTTGACACATCCAAAAGTAAGAAACCCTAGGGAGAATACTATTTACATTAATAAGAGATAAAACACTTTCAAATGAGAGTCTCATAAAGGTCTGTTTTGGGGATTAATTCAACCAATAGTTCAAGAAAAAGTGAAAAATATACATGGAGGGTATACTTTATGCCGGCCTTTCCGGGTATTGAGATACAGCAATTAATCAGAGAGAGTCTCTATAATCAAGTATTGATTAAATATTAATTGTTCTATGGTGGCAGAGGAATAATGTGGTAGAACAGTACGAGTTAACCATGATTCAGAAAGGATAGGGCACCTGGGTGGTGCAGCCAGTTGAGCTTCTGACTTGGGTTTTGGCTCAGGCCGTGATCTCAGGGGTCCTGAGATTGAGCACCATGTCAGGTTGCTGCTCAGAGTGGAGTCTGCTTGAGATTCTCTCTCCTTCTCCCTTTGCCCCTCCCATTCATGCCTTCTCTGTCTCCTTCTGTCTCTCTCAAATAAATAAATAAGTCTTAAAAAAACCCCAGTGATTCCAGAAAGGAAAACATGTACATATGAGAGAAATGAAAGGATAACTCTTTATATATATGATTTAAACTGGCTTATTGTAAAATTAAGTTATTACTCTAAATTGTAGTCTATTATGAAAAAAAAAAATCATAAGAATACTTTTGTTGAGTAGAAAGAGACCTTACAGATCATCTAATTGAAGTTTCTTATTTTGTAGATGAAAAATCCTGAGACTCAAAGAGGTTAGATGCCTTACCCAAAGTCACATATTGAGTTATCAGATGATAACTCCAGTCTACTTCATCCCAGGACATTGATCCCTTCTTCAAATCCAGCTTTGTTTTCTGCAAGGCCACAAACCCTCAGAAAGATCTCTCTTTTCAGTGACATAAAAATATACAGATCTCTGATAAAAAAAGCCTTCCCACTCCTCTCTTCATGTGCCCCTCTAGTATAGACTAAATGGCCAGTATGAGTTTAAAAAGGGAGGAAGTAAGTAATCAGCAAGTTTTGACTCATTACTACTTACTTTATCTATGTAGACACTAATTCTAGGAATGTTTCAATGTTAAAAAGTTGTAAGAAATATAGAAGACATTAGAAAAATAAAGTATTATCATTAGCAAACACCAGTGTAATAATTGTTGCAGGTAAGAACTATGAATGAATGCTGGTATTAGTGGACAAACATCTGAGGAGAAACAGGATATAGGGTATTAGTTGAGTCTCAACATATCCTCCCTTCCCAAATATTTTTCACTTACAAAGAGCAGACTGGGAGTGTTACAGCAGAGAAACCTGTCAAAGAGTTGGTCAAGGTAATAAAACGTGTTGATATCATGTACCCCTGAGAAACAAACATCAGTCCTGTGGTATTTTTTTGCCAAAACTTTATGTTGTCAATCTAATTGTGAGAAACAACTTGAG